>NC_138061.1:31120235-32444799 GCF_964194185.1 Rhinolophus hipposideros | reverse complement strand
TGGGGCTCATCCAATCAGTCCAAGGCCTGAATAAAACAGAAAGGATGACACTCCCATAAATGAAGAACTCTTTCTGTTTTTTTTTTTGTTTGTTTTTTTTTGTTTTTTTTTCCTGTCTTGGCATTCTAACTGAAACATTGGCTCTTCCTGGGTTTTAAGCCTACTAGCCTTTGAACTGGAACTATATACTATCAGCTGTCCTGGTTCTGAGGCCTTTGGACTGGAATTAAACCATCGACTCTCTTGGGTGTCTAGCTTGCCAATTCACCCTGCAGATCTTGAGACTTACCAGTTTCCATAATCACATGAGCCAATTCTTTATAATAAGTATCTATCTGTCTGTCTATCTATCTACCTATCTATCTATCTATCCATCCATCCATCCATCCATCCATCCATCCATCCATCCATCCATCCATCCTTCTATCTATCTATCTATCTATCTATCTATCTATCTATCTATCTATCTATCTATCTATCTACCTACCTATCTTTCTTTCTTTCTTTCTTTCTTTCTATCTATACACACACACACACACACACACACACACACACACACACGTATATATAGCTCTATCCTATTGGTTTTGTTTCTCTGGAAAATCCTGACTAATATACCTCTATAGACTGAATCCTAGAAAAATGGTCTAACCCAGAATGGTATTTACTATGTTCTCATTCTGTATATTCAATCTCACCGATATCTCCCATCCCCAGTATCAGGGATTCCTGGGGTTCTCAATAAGTAATATTTGATGAAGAAGACTAAACCAGTAATTATTCTAGAAATAGCTTATGAAACAAAGCAAATTCTCAGCCTATACCTTTCTTAAGTGATCTTGAATTTGGCACTATGACTCATCAAGAAGCCTACTTCTGCTTAAAAAATTCATTTATCATCCAAGATCATTTATCATCTATTTTTTATTAAAATTTATTGGGGTTACAATGGTCAACAAAACTACATAGGTTTTAAATGTACAGTTCTATAATACATCATCTATATATTGCATTATGTGTTCACCACCCAGAATCAGTTCTCTTTCCATCACCGTATATTTGACCCCCTTTACCCTCTTCTACCATCCCCTATCCCCCCTTACCCTCTGGTAACCACTAAACTGTGATTTGTGTCTAAATCATTTATTTTTTAAAAAGTCCATTTTCAAAACACTCATAAAATATATAAAGAAAAAATGAAAATCCTAATAGAAAATGGGCAAAGGTTATGAACATTCACAGAAAAAAATGCAGAGTTGATTAAAAAACAAAGATGCATAAACTCACTCATAATTAAGTAAATATAAATCAAAACATAAGGAGATATAATTTTTTAACCTATCACATTGGCAAAAATTAAAATTTTTCATAAGATACCAAGATGTGTGGAAAGTGATGTTCTCATTCACTATTGATGATGAGATATTCTTTAAGAAAAATAGATGACACAACCCAGTTAAATTAAAAATGCACATACCATTTGACACAGCTATTGTACTGTTAGGAATTAGTCCTACAGATATGCTTACAAAAGTGTGCCAGGGTTAGATAAGAAGCAAAATTGGTATAAGCAAGAAAATAATTCCACACCTCCAAAACAATTTAAATATTTACCAGAAAGTTAATAGTTAAATAAATGATGGTACACATCTACCATGTAATACTGGACAAGCATTGAAAAAAACAAAGCATATTGAATTTGCTGATATGAAAACAGATCCAAGATGTGATTCAGTCCATGATAGTCTATTAAGATTTCCCGAAGAAACAGATAGTATTAATATTTAATTATGTACATAACTTTTATTTTTAAATGCTAATTTTAGAAGGCAGAAAAATCCTATTCCCACCTGATTCTTTCAAGTAATGTTTAATAATTGAAGAAACTCCTTGAGGTGCCACAAAGTTATAGTCTCCTTCTTTCATCACCATTCCTTCAATAGGAGAGGTCAAAGGCTTCAAAATGCCATGAGCTAACAGTTCATCATAAAAACTGAAATAAATCAATATATATAACATAATTATTCACTATAATAAGCTCTAAAAAACTATATTCTCTTACAAGAATTCTTAGCAATTGTATACTACATAACTAGAAACTGTCATATGATTGTCAAACTCAGCATGTTTTGTGTTAAAATATAATTGAGATGAAAAATAGAAATGTTTTGAAAAATCCATAAATCTTTTGCTGACATTAGCCATTTCTTGTACATTTCAAAATTAAAGTCAGTGAAGATAAACAGAAAGGTATTCAGTACACCAACTTGAAATTGGTTAAGATTGATTCATCACAGCTATTTTGTCCTCTTCCTCTATACCAACATAGTAATTCATATTTATTGAGCCCTTACTATGTTCCAGGTAACATCTCATCTGACCTTCACAACAACCCTACATGGCACGTATCATAGTTTTCCCACTTTACTCAGGTTAACCTTTTACTTGTAATACCATCAACAATGATAATATCGCAATAATTTCACTATGTTACAAAGAGGCAAAATGTAATCCTGTTAAACATGGATGTTTTATATCTTTTGACATCAAACAACTGGTGAGATTGATTCTACTCCTTTCAACTTACTCACCTTTGGTGTTTTTTGGCATAATGAGGAGTGCAGGTGATGTATTGTGCGCCCAAATCAACTGTGCTCTGTGGATTATGAGGGCTGCGGGCAGTAGTCATTCTTCCCCCTAAAATGAATCCACAGGAAAACATCTTAGTGTATTGGAATGAACCTTTTGCAATTAATGCTATTCACTCCGTGTTAATGGATTACTTTACAGTTGTGTTAGAAAACATTTCTAAGTTGCAGCCTTTGTCATTTAACATTGTCAGGTACTGGTTGAGACAATTTGGTCACTGATTGTGAGATATATTTTTAAAAGGACACATGAATAATGCAACAGTGTTCAGCGCTGTGCCTGTGCATATATTTACTGATTAGAATGAAAGGAATGAATGGATGGATAAAATAAACTAATTAATGAAACGTCAGAATGAATCCGTCAACGAATGCTTTCACTCTTTCAGTTAGGATGCATGAGAAAAACAGGATTCTGTAAACTAGATCTTCGGAAAGTCTTGGTCAGCGGGCACTTTGGGACCCTCACGACCTGGAGAAAGCTGCGAAGGCACAGACAGGCCAAAATGAAAACACATTTATCCATAACAGCGCTAGGCCCAAACTTGGCAGACTCGGGCCTCACTCTGGAGTGCGTGCCGGACACTGTCACCCCGCCGCCACCCAAGACGGGTCGCCACCCCCACCCTCGCCCTACTCTGGCCTTCTCCGGGTGGCGGAAGTCTCCAGTCACGTGAGGAGGCGCACACGGCGCAGGCTGGGCCACGCTGGGAGCGGAGTTGCTGGGTTTTCTGCACAGACTTTGGTCACTGGGGCCCACGCCACCTTAAAAACCAAGGTCCGCGCCGGCTTCTTTTTCCACGTTTCGGCCATCAGACGACCCACCTGAATCCCCAGCCTTGTCCCATACAGCGAGGTGCAAAGGATGGGCCGTCTCCTTCCTCAGCAGCGCTGCGCACAAGCTTCCTGTCAGCCCGGCGCCCACGATCAGCACCCGCGCCATGGCCCGGTATCTCCACGGCGACACTGGCTGGCTTGCAGTTTGTGCAAGGGCCGCTGGAGGCCGAGCTAGCGTCTCCGGGCCCGGCTCTCCAGGCCCCCTGTCGCCTGAGCACTCCCGCCGGCCGGCCTGCAGGGGGCAGAGCGGAGGCGACCGGCGTTGAAAGGAGCTGCGAATCCTCGGCTTTCCCCTGGGTTTGTGGGCCGCAAGCCGGCTTCTAACACCCGCTGTCCCCATCAGATACGCTGCAAACTCCGCCCTGCCCCTCGCCTAGCAAAGCCTGGAAATCACGTCGGTTAGAGTGTGAGAACCCGCCTCTCCACGGCGCTGGTGCTAAGTACAGCTGAGACCCAGCCCAGCGTGACTGCAGGGTGACTGTCTGTCTCTGCCTGGTGGAACCGTTGCTCTCTTAATGTTCTAACTGTAAAAGTGGGGACGGGAGGGAACATGCCAGTGACACCAGCGTAAGCTTTCTGCCACTGCCTTAATGGCCGCCCTTCACAGAACAGAAAACGATTTTGGAATCAGGGAAATGTTTTTCTTAAACTCGCCCTTGGGCTTTGTGTATTTCAGCTGATTGTTCTGTCGGGTTGTACTTCAATTCCTTTTGCAATATCCCCCATTAGGTGCTCATCCAGTTTTTGTTTGAAGACTTCTCAATTGGAAAACTGCTTCCTGCAGGAATTTGCTCCGTTGTTAGATGTATCTACTTAAAATTATTCCTTAAATATGTTCTTTGAGTTAAGCCAAAATCTTTCTTGTAGTTTTCACCAATTAGGGTGAAATTGGTGAATTTCCCTTCCACTGTATAGTGTTGTGCCAGGTAGAATTTATGGCAAGAGTGTGCCCCAGCCTTCCTGTCCATTTTGATGTGGGCATTTTCTCATTTGCCAGATGTATAGAAGTCACTCGACTAGTTTCTGGATCTCTTTCAGAGGGAATTGCTCCATATGTTCATTCATTGTGTCCATGGGAAGAGGGGTGTTCAAAAGACTTCTATGTCTTCATCTTTAAAAATTACTCGTCATTATTTTATTGATGTGTAAGTCAAGATTTCACAAAGTTGAGTGACATTGTTTAACAAAAGTCCTTTTATTCCTATCTACTTGTTATGTGAACAAGGTATCTAACTACTGTTTCAATTATTTCCAACTCATTTAGAAATGGTGTACTGCCCTAATCACGCAGTCAAAAATATTCTTTTCCTTGGTGTATCTTCTCTGGATCCCTGGGTTATTCATAAATTCATAAGTGCACTGTTTGCACTTTAAATGTTTGAGCCTGTTCTCTCTCTCTCTCTCTCTCTCTCTCTCTATATATATATATATATATATATATATGTATGTATTTGTTTTTTACATATTGGTATTCACATCCTATTTCTGATGTGGCCTGAAAACATACTTTGCAATATTTTAACATTTTTGAAATTTATTAATATTATTTCATGGCCAACATATGGTCTTTCTTAGAGAATATTCCTCATGCACTTGGAAAAAAAAGAATATTCCGCAGTTGTGGTGTTATAGTCTATAAAAGTTAATTTGATCAAGGTTTTTGCTATTTTGCTCAGATTTTCTATTGCTATACTGATACATCATTAATCCAGATATCACTTAACTTGCAATATATGATAAAGCTCTCAGAATTGGGCAAAACAATACCATAATGGAAACTTTAAAGAGGGAATTTGTGCTACAAGATAGGGTAGTTGGAAAAGCATGGATTTGGGGAATGAAGCAGGCCTGAATCTGAGTCTTTGCTGCCAATTATACATTGTTTTTCTTTAGACAAATTATTTAATTTTTCAGAGCCTCAGTTTTCTCATCTGAAAATGGTAATATTCCTTACCTGACAGAATTATTTAAACAGTCAAATGATATTAGTTGCTGCAATTTTAATATCATATTAACATCTCCTTTTATATGTAGATCCCAAATGTGGTACATTTTCAAAGTGATGCCTTTCATCCTAATTCTTGGAACTACTCATGGTATCTTTTGATTTCGACGATCTGTGAACCATGAAGCAAATATATTATTACAAGTTTCTAGGAATTAAATGCTAAGCTGCTGAAGTAACTGTCAATGTTCTTATTCAATTTGGAGGGGGGGTTATTTAGCAGATCTACAGTCAAATGTGTATCTCTGTATTCATATATTTTTATATGAGTCAACTAATATTCCCCACCTACCATTCTATAGCTCAGTCTCCCATTTACCCTTATTTTGTCTCTGTGATGAAAATATATATATAAATATATCCACACCTCCATGGAAGACTTATAAATTCTCTCTTCTGTATACATACATACATACATTCATACATACATACATAAGATCTTAAATATAAGCTTAGCTATATGCATAGACATGCTGACATTTATGGGTGAACATATATTTTAAAATTGTAAATAAAGGTATAAATGATTAGTAGTTAGAAAAAAATGAGTTAGTTCTTGAGATGTATCCTTGAGAGCAGGGGTTTTATTTATTTATTTTTAATTTGTCCATAAATTTTTAGTGTATAAGACAGATGCCTAGTAGGTACTTATAAATATTTATTACTGAATGAGTCAGTAAGTTAATGAAAGTAAAAATATATAGGCCTGTGGTTGAGAGAGAATAGGAAGGTTCATTATTACACTAATAAATTAGATTAACTAGGTTACATTAATTGGCTAACAATCTTATTCTGAAAGATTTCCTTTTCTTCATCTAGAGTCAAATTATTTCCTACTGGGGCTACCCAGATGAAGAGTATGATATTGTAACTGAAGATGGTTATATCCTTGGCCTTTGTAAAATCCCTTATGGGAAGACAAAAAATGATAATTCAGACAATATTCAATTTAAGATAAATTGCTGACTATCTGAGGCCTGAAGTTCTTCACTCTTCCATTTCTTCTCAGTGAGTTTAGGGCAAGAAAAGAATTTGAAGAGTTAGTGCACAGTTAACTTCTCACATATCTCTCTACATGCCTGAAGAAGAGAATCTGATTCTCCACTGGCTTCCTGTTCACAGTGATTTTAAAGTTGTGGTGGAACACAAATTGTTACCCCCAGCTTTTCTTTGTGGATCACTTTATTTATACATGTTCATTCTTTAGAATTTGTAGAATGATGGGTTAGAAATACTCTGAAACATAATAACATTATTCTGTAGTATTGAAGGGCTGGTAAATCTTTTTTCCCTTATTTTTATGGCTCTCTCCTCTAATAATAGCAAAGGCATCATGGCTCTTTATTCCAATAATAGGTACATTATTAGCAGCAGAGTGAGGTGCAAAAAAAAAAATGAAGTAGAATTTGTCAGTAGAGTTATAATCCTATATTTGCGTCTTACTAGCAATATATGTAGCATATTACTTTTGCTTATTCATCTAACTGCTGCAATAAAAGCCAGGTTTGGGGTGGGTATTTTTTTTTTTCTATTTTCTTGATTTTTCTACCTGAAAAGAATTTTTCTCATATTATAGGTCATGTTCTCTGGTTCTCATTTTCAACATTAAAGTACATTTCAGAGAAGACATTAATTTGAAACAACCTCAATCAATGTAATTTTGGATCCTTATAAAGGTCACATCTACTAGGCAGAAAATGTGAACATAGATTTAACATAATTATAGTAATTATCCCTCAAGGTATGGTCTAATTTTGAAAATACTATAATAAAAAGTTTAAAGATTTTAAAAGTACAGTAAATGCCTTCGAGTTCTCTAGAAGCAGAGCCTGAGACAGATTCCAGGTGCACGTTATTTATTGATGGAATACTGTCAGGAGAAAGCAACACTTAACAGAACTACAAGAATGATCCACCTGCTTATTAAAGGAAATCTAGGTGGGGCACCTAAATAATAGAGTGCATCCTTGGAACTAGTCAGATCCACTTGTTTTTCACATTAAGGTTATGTCATCCAGGTGCAGCTTTTCCAGAATTCTAGTTGGTCAGAATTTCTGGGACAATTTACCAGAGGAAGGTTAGTGGGGCAAATCACTATATCTGCTGATGCAGCTGATCCTAACACTACACGCGGTACTCATAAATTCCCACTTCTAATACCCGTTGTAGAGTCCTCTCCCTTCTACCTATCTTTCCTGCTGTGGTAACCCTCATCCCTAACGACACTATGTCCATAACAGGCTATAGTTGCTATACTTGTACATGTACAGTTACTACAAGGCATTGGAGTAACAAAAAATGCCCCAGTGGATCACCTCAATGCCAAATATTTTTTTCCCACTTCATTATATGTGAGCATCCTTCCCTCCTCATGATGATCAGGGCCAATTACTCCTGCCTGTATAGTAATTCCTCTCTTTGCCTCCCGGTCTCCTAACATGAGGATCCCAACGTGACCAGAGAGCAGTCATAGCTTCAAGTTTATTAAGATATTTACTGTGCCCTGGTAGAAGCGTTTTCTCTCCGGGAACCAGGATCTCTAGATCTATAAAGCCTAACATTGTAAGGACAGAAAGTACAAATCGCTGAGTAAGTCACTGGGAGTCATAGGGATCCTTAATCCCACCCCCCTTTTTTTTCCTTCTTAAACTCGTATTCTACTAATTAGGGGAATCAGCAATGTATTATAGCCATTTGTTTAGGTGTATAATGAATCCTGCAGGATAGCACCCATAGTATCAGGATGTCATCTCCCAGCTGACATCTCCCTGAGGCTTCAAGATGTTGTTTCATTGCTCTGTCATGCAGGCAGATTCTTGATGATAGTTATGAGATAGGATCAGTGGCCTTCCATTGCCTTCATATGCCAATGAATGCACCTTCTTTGGCCTGAAGTGGTTCCCTTGACTTGAGGTAATGTTATAGGGGCACGAGGTCCTGTGTAGGTAGATCAGACACACCGTGAACTCTTGAATAGTGGTGCTGGCTGTGACCCTGTGTGGAAGGAAAGGCAAATCATAGCAGAAATGTGTATCCTAGTCAAAATGAATTGTTGCCTTTCCAGGAGAGAGAGGGTCTGATGTACCAAACTTGTCTCCACGTTGCTGGTTGGTCTCCTTGAGGGTAGATACCATGTGAAATCTCTTTTGCAGGGGGGTAAGACATACTGAGTGCCCTAGTAGTAGCTAGGTCTTCCTTGGTAAGGTGGCCCATAATGATGGGCCAGTGTTTAGCCTCCATCTCTGCCATCAATGGCTACTCCTTGTGAGCCCATTGCACAGCACTAGGGTGACTAAAAACAGTGTTTGGCTGACATCTGTTGGTTGAGTCACCCTAAGCACTTGGTTGGTTAGTGTACTCTGTGTTGTGTTTGTGTCCTTCCTATCGCTGCCCGCCCCCCACCCACCCACACACAGATTGAGTATTATTCTGGAAAGCTGAAGAGGGGAAGGATTAGAGGAGAGTTTTTTTGTCCCTCCTGTATAACTGCTGTTTCTTCTCACAGGTCTGCACCACAATAAACATTTTTGTAAGACTCTTTACAATCTTTTCTGTGAGTTTCACGTAGGGTTCATGGGAAAGAGCTTGCAGGAAGATATGGACTTTCCCAATTTCTACCGCACCTAGAGGCTTCACCTATACCTGGCCTTCACTCATTCTTTAATCATTCTACCTAAACTATTCTTATTGTGTCCCCGCCTCTCTCCCTGCAAACACAAGTCTGTCTTCAGATTTGAGGCCAGATTTTTGCTTTGTGATATCAGCCCTCTGGTTAGTTTTCTTTTTTTTTTCTTTTTTAAGTCATGAATTTGAACCTAGTTTGTTATAAGAGTAGGAGCGATACTTCTTCCAGTTTTCAGTATATCTCAAAATGGAAGCGGAAATTCTCTACTTATGAGCTTTTAGATTCTGCTGGTTTCCTCACCAGTGTTTTTTGTGTGTTTTTTTTCCAGTTTGGTAAATGGAATATCCTCTAAGCTCTCCCAAGGTACATTAATCAGTTGATGGGTATTCTGGTCTTGTTTAATAAATTGAGGTATGCTACATCTAAGACTTTTTATCCTTTCCTTTACAATCTGCTATTGCAATTCTGGAATTTTCTAAGCTTCCAAAAAAATCTCTGCAGGCTATCAGAATTGACCTCAGGAACCATTGTCATTGTGTTAAATCTTGTGCTTTGGAGTGTGCTCCCATTTGAACAAATTCTCCCTTTACCAGGCTTATATCCAGGATATATATATATATATATATATATATATATATATATATATATATATATATATATATAGTTGGATTATTGAGTTTGAGAACTCATCCTAGAAAAAGTGCGACATACCTCATTGCTGACTATCACTATGGTCACCTTCGAAGTACTTCCCTTAGGAAGCTATGCACCCATGCCAGCACCTTGTCTACCCTTCAAAGCAATTTTGGAACTCTTTCTGGGATGGCCATCAGAGCTGTCGTATTACCCTTCATGTCCTAAATGTCATCAAAATGTCTTCCTTTCAATATTTCCTTTATTTTCGGGTAAAGAAAGAAGTCACTGGGGGCCAGATCAGGTGAGTAGGGAGGGTGTTCCAATATAGTTATTTGTTTACTGGCTAAAAACTCCCTCACAGATGGTGCTGTGTGAGCTGGTATATTGTCGTGATGCAAGAGCCATGAATTGTTGGTGAAAAGTTCAGGTCATCTAACTTTTCATGCAGCCTTTTCAGCACTTCCAAATAGTAGACTTGGTTAACTGCTTGTCCAGTTGGTACAAATTCATAACAAATAATCCTTCTGATATCAAAAAAGATTAGCAACATAGTTGCAACAAGTTCATAAACTTAATTGTCAGAGCCTGTGTGTGTGTGTGTGTGTGTGTGTGTGTGTGTGTGTGTGTGTGTGTATCTCACCTTTGGTCCAACACCCATGTATACTCTCCCAGTTCCTACTGCTATATACATATTAGCCAGATTTTGTAGCTCCTTTCATGTATAATCTCTCCTCTCCCTCAGCAGGCCCAACACTTCTTCAGTCAAGCCATGCTAGAACTCAACCGTAGTTACTGATGGAATATCCAGGAAGGGATTGGGGTGGGTCTTGTGGAGAGGAAGCCTTGTTCTGAAAGGTGTCTAAGTCAGGGGTATTATTCCCTAATAAAGAAGAGCAGGTCACTTCTGTAGTGCCAGTGAGTTCAAAACAATCTGGGATTCAAGTTTCTGAAGTTCTTCTACGCAGATATTCTCTTCTCGGTTCTCAGGATCCTACTTCACTATCAAGGCACTGAGTATGGCATGGGTTCTTCCCAATGCTAAGAATTCCACCTTCCTGAAGTTCTACAGTTGTTACAATTAGGTCTTGACCTTGTTTTTCACATCAGTTTGCCCTCTGGGTATAGAAGATGAGGGTGTTTAGATTCTGCCAGACTTCTTATGACTTTCACACGTTGCTTCAAATTGGTGACTGATTGCCCTGAACCTGTAATTTTCTCTCTTTAAAATATCACTGGCACTTAGCAACAGCTACCCAATTCCCCAGACCTCAAATTATATTTCCCTGTACTTGTTAACTGTTAGATACTCTATGTAAGCCATTCATCCCTTTCCTGTATCATTATAAAAAAATGTAAATCTTTTAGCCAATGGAGTGCTACAACATGCAAGGTTCTTTCAGTACTCCACCTAGAATCAATGCCAGCCAACCAGCAAATAATCCAGCTCCATAATCCCATCTATAAATGTCTGTTTCCTTGATCATTTTTAGTAGTAACTCTTAGGTCAAATTCTCTAGAAGCAAAGCCTGCAACAGGGATTTGAGTGCACATTATTTATTGATGGAATCTCAGGAAAAAGGTAATAGAGGAAGCAGAACAGAACAGAGGAAGGAATTAAGCAGATATGTGGTCTGACCGGAAGTCTAGTTTTAGCCTGGTTCCTTAGTGATGTATTGAACATGAAATACAACAGAGTTGGTCCAACGTTGAAGCAAGGGAGTGAGGCCTTTTGTGTCATCAGTTGGTCAAAGTGTAGGTTGTCTTCTTCCTGCCTCAGTATGGGACTGCCCATTTAGACAGTAATGCCAAATGTGCTACAGTTAGCAGCTACCACAGCAGCTGGAGAATAGGAGCATCAGTTTAGTGGGATTTATGTGGGGGCACCAACAATATCACTTCAGTAGATGATAATGATGTGCATTCTGTGGGAATGACAACCTGGGGTCTGAAAACCAAGTTACGAGTGAGCACACCTTACTCTATTCAAAAGGTGTTCTTTCTCAAAACCCTTGGAAGTATAAGTTAGGGCTCTGGGAATGCTGTTTGGTGACTAATACTATGATTCTAATGATGGCACCTATATTGAATATGTCTCATAAATGTGATTATAAAATTGTTTTATGAAATGAAAAGTGGGAAAATCATATAAGTATAATATTTTATGTCATATAGTATTTAAAACACTATATGTAAGTGCCCAAATTACTATTAGATACTTGAATATTTGATATCCTTAAAGTTTATATATTTAAGTGGAGATGACGTAATTGCCCACTTGGTCATTTGAAAGAGATTCATTAGTGAGCTGTGTTAAACAGCCCTGATGTGTAATGGGATTAAACATTAATGACTTACTCTATTTATACATTTTTTTAAAAAAATCTTCAAATTATCATGTATTAAGAGACTGAATTTCAGCTTATATATTTATATAGATATTATAAAAAAAATTTAAATAGTTTTCTACATTTTTTTTTCTAACTCAGAGGCTTGTTGTATACTTGCAACATGGTTTGCTTATATCTGCTGGCAGCTGGATTTCCAACGTGCCCAATGCAGCCTGGGCATTATTAGGGCAGATGCTGGTTATGATGTGTGGATGAGGAACAGCCGGGGGGCTGCATGGTCCAGGAAATACTTGTACCTAAATCAAATTCCAAAGAATTCTGAGCTTTCAGGTACAAATAAAATCAAGTAATGTCTGATTTTATTTTATGTGTATTCAACATTTTTTTTTTTGAATAAAATAGAAGTCATTTTTCTCAACTCATGGCTTTCAAGAGACCATAAAAAATTTAGGTAAGCTTTGGCTTGAAAATTAAAGAGTACTCATTTGATTTTGACCTTGTTTCTCTTTTTTCAGCAGTAACCTTTATTGACTAACCCCACTTTTCCTTTAACTACTCTTTCACTCTGTAACCTATATATTTAGTCCACCTCACTGTATTTAGAACATATAGACACCTTCTTTATAAGACTGCCTTGTGTCTATTTTATTTCCTTGGCTTTGTGTTCTTACAGAAGGCTCTATTGACTAGATACATTATACCATGTATAATATTACCCAAAGCGAGTTGAAAATTGCTTTTATTCATTTATCTATTCTTTATTCTTCAAATGTTAGAAAGTATATTTTTCTTCTTTTTCTTCTGTAGTTTTGATATGATGGCTAAATATGAACTTCAGCCTCTATTGATTTCATTGTGAAACAAACAAGACAAGAGGAAATATTTTAACAGGCCATTCACAGTGCACTGCTACTGATATGGCAAAAAAGATTGTTGCTAATATTCCTTAATTAAAGTTTAAAGTTTATAGATATAGTTAAGGATTTTGGGTAAGCTTCCAGTGAAATAAAGCAGAATTGTGACAAGAATCGCATAGCAGTGCCCTGGAAGATTACACCCTGCTTTAACGGCACATAATCTTCTATAGTCACAGAGTTGATTGTAAAAAGAAAAGTTGTTTGAGGTTTTCTTTGTTTCCAGTTAGATAAAAGTTGGATATCCATCTTAAGATCAAAGTGAGAGCATAACTTATCTTTGCATTTAGGACAGATTAAATTTTTAAAAAGTTATTGATATTTTTGCATTTAGAACAGATTAAATTTAAGAATCACACAAAAATGAGAAAAGCCTTTCTGTCTTTAAAGACAACTTGGAAAAGGACTTTCATCTCCTTACACCATGAATGCGTCTATCTAATGCATAACAACTTAACTTTCAGAAAAAACTTCCTAAGACCTAACATAATTCTCTGACATGGTGTTGTAAACCTGTTTATGTAAACTTACTTTTTCTACTTTAGAATTAGGAAAGGACATTTGATAATAAAAGTGAATATTAAATTTGTCTTTTCTAGGCTGAAGGGTATCACTTTCTTAGAGGGACAATCTGCTTCCTACTTGAAAAAGTGTCTTGAATAACAATCTAATCCTGTTTTGCATAGATATTTTCACTGACATTTATTAACCATGTATGTGACTTTTGGTCCAAATTCTCATCAGCTGCTAAGTTATCTAGAATCAGGATCCCAGAAAATTATTAAATAAGAGGAAAATAAAAGGGGTGGTGTGCCAGAACCTATTGACTCATAATATGATATGTAATTCTTAGGTTATTTGACTCCTCAGAACTCGGGGGGAAAAAATAGAGAAGATATATGCAAGGAGATAGCTTGATATCAAAAAGGGAGAAACTACTATTTGTCATGTTAATGACTTTAAACTATCAAAATATAAACTGTTGTTTAGTAACCTCTGTGCAAGAAGGCAAACATTTAAAAGTAAAATAGTCAATATTTAAAAGTAAATATTAAAACAATTTGGCGTGTATTGAATCTCTTACCTAAAGTGTCAGATTCATCTATCTGAAAAATTCACTTACCTCATTTTCACCATCACCAGTTATACGAATGTTCAATATTGTTTCTGATTTTTAAACTATGGTGTTAACAAGACTGACTTATTGCTGAATTATCATCACTTATGGTCTATACATATGTTTTTAATTCTAATAATCAGCATGACATTATGGTCAATATGCATGTCTCATACTGGATTATCAATAGATGTTTGATAAGTGAATTAAACATGAATGAGTAAATTAATTGTTCAGAGACTATTGAACTTACTCTCATTCACCATGGTGTCATTTCTTACATGCTATTAATTACTTAAGAAGGGTTAATTTACGTCCTTTTTTGTCAGCTTTCATATCATTTTCCACAATACCAAAGATAGCTGAAAGAACCAAAATACTTTTTTGCCTTAGCACCAGTTTTTTCCATTAAGTACTTAAAAAGCTCTTTAATAAAAATGGCATGCAAATGGAAGTCAGTGATCAAGGTAGGTTATTCTGTAATTTCAGTTTTATTTATAAAGCATGAATATTTTAATCAAAATTTTCTGTGGCTGTATGACTGTCAATATGGTTATCAATAAATGATAAATATTGGCAGCCAAGGTCAAATCTGATTTTATGGAATTGGATCTTTATATTTTACTTCAGACTTTGTAAGAGCAAACTACCTCAGGCATAGAGGCATGGAGTTTAGATAAGGCAGAAAAGTATGGTGGAAAAGCATTTAAAGAGTGTTGATAATTTTCCAGCTACTATATCATATGTTTGGTAACTTCAGCTGTAAAAAGATTTTGAAGTAAATTAAATGGCTTAATAGTATTAGTATTTCAGATAACACACAGATCCAGAAAACTATGCCTTTAATATGCTTTGTGGCTATATCACCATTACTGCAAATCTACCAGTGTTTCTTTTTTACAGCTTTAAAATTTAACTGTTCTGTTAAATTAATTCCATAAGTGGCCAAACAGGAACATGTAGCTTATTCTTATGAGAAAAAATACTTACTGTTATTTAAAATAATATGTTCATATTCACAATCTTCAACAAATTTTATAGGAATTATGCAGTTGACTAAATTTGCCACTAGAGGGTGGATTTGGAGAGTTCTGTGAGTTTTCCGTTTTAATCCAGAGCATTTACATGCTCTATTTAATCAATAGATGGTTACCTGTGCTCACTTTACTTAGCATCTTAAGCACCCTTGTGTTAAAAATTGTGGAAAATTTATCTTTTAAAGAAAAGAAATTAAATCTTAGAGAAGTTCGCAACTGAAAGCTAGGGAAAGTTAGCACTCTGCTAAGTACTTTATGGTGTCACAATTCCCACAAAAATTGTAATAGTATACCAACTTTACAAAGTAAGGATGCTGAAGATAAATTTTGTGTGCAAAATCTCATAGCAACTATTGGAACCAGGATTTGAATTCAGGTCTGCCTGACTCCAAAACCCAAGTTTGTACAACATTCCACATCAACAAATCAAGTCATAATACAAATAAATCTTTCTCATGATCCCATGCTAAATAATACATTTTTACCTTTGGCACCACTGTTACCTCTTTGTTTTGTACAGTAGGTAGTGTAATGTGTTTTTATCACTGCTTCTACATTTGTAAACTTTGTGAATTCAGGGAACCCGTGTAACTTCTAATTATACCTTCTCTATTGCATTGCACAGGAAGACACATAGGACCTCTTATTTAATTAGTAAAGCTTATTATTATGTGCCTCTATAGTTAATAAGTTTACTAATTTTCATTTTAAAATAATTTAACAATTATTAATTTTTCTCTTTGTGGCTAATGTGTCCTTTTTCTTAATGTGCCAGATTCTCCTAAAATCACATGTAAATAGCATAGGATTGCCTTAATCATTACAAAATATATTCCTAAACTTAATATAAAACTTGCAATTTCCTGATTTTGATTCATTTCATCATCATGTTAGTTAATTCTTTTTAAAACTTTTGTTTTTAATATTTTCAAACAAAAAAATTGAAAAAATAGTGGAGCCCCAAAATAGCTATGCTAAATAATTATTAGTATAGGGCTAATTGTGTTACATCTATAGCCTACAACAACCAGCAGATTGTTTTAAAGCAAACTTCTAGGTATCGTATTTCATCTAGAAATATTTTATTATACAGCTTTGAAACATAAGAAAATTTTAGAACATAACCATAATATCAATATCATGTCTAAAAACCAAACAAATCAAAAATTCTTTAACATTATCAATATCCAGGTAATGTTCACTTTTCCATTATTATCTCATAAATAAAATTCATCTAAATCAGGACATAAACATTCCCATACATTGTATTTGTTTTATAGGTATCTTAAGAATCTATACCAGGTCTTCCTTTCTTTTTTGTCATATGTTTATTGATGATATTCCCCAATCCCGATAATACAATTCATCCTTGAGAATACTGTATGTTCATTCTTTTTTTGCCAAGTGCAATTCATTTTCTCTGAGACCATAAGTTCTATCCAATTAACACCCCCATTTTAGCTTTTAATATTTATCTTTTTTCCAACATGACCACATTAAATTCAATCTGTGCAACATAAGGACCCTCTCACAATTTCTAGCTTTTGATTTAACCAAAGGAGGGCTTAATTCCTAATTCAGAATCAAGTTTGTATCTTAGTCTCTCTTGAAAAGTTTTTCCATCATGATATGACAGACTTGTAATATTAATAACATCCTTGTATATTTAAGAAGGTGTTAACATTCCCCGAATTTCTTCCTTCGTATCAAAATATCAAAGTATGCCTTCAAGAATAATTAGTTTGTGATGGAGAGGATTTTCTTCCTGGACTTGTTTGGTTACTCTTTTGTTTATGTCAAGATTTGATTTCATTTTTATAACCTCCAAATGAGCTAACTAATCTGATTAACAATTAAAAGCTCTTTCTGGAATCTCTATTATATCCTACAAATAAACAGCATGTTTTGGAATCAGAAAGGACAAATCTGTCCAGAGGAGCTGATGAAAAGATATTTTCCCCTCTACATTTATTCCTTATATATAGTTTTTCTTCATTGCAAGGCAGAATAGCAGAATATAAACTTAGAGCTAGGGCTGAATCCAAACTCTGATTCATGACTAATGGTGTCAATTTTGGATAGGTTTTCTGTTAGCTCACTATTTGAGAATGTTCTATACTGATTCTTTCTTGCTAAGTATAATGCTTTTACTCTAAGATCACAGGCCAATCCAATTTATTTTCCCATTTTAATCCTTTAACATTTACCTTTTTTCTCTACTTATTATATGGTATTATCTTTATAATATATATAATACATTATGTTTTCCTGTTTTAAGTTGTTCTTGGCCTATCTGTTCTGTTTTGTAGATCTGTGGTCAATTACTATACTGTGCCACACTTTTTAATTTTTAATAGCCTTAAAATTAATTTTAAAATATAGTTGAATAAGTCCTATCCTGTTACTCTGATTTGAGTATTCTTAAATAGTCTTAAATATTCTTAACTTTTTATTCTTTTTTAAAATATTTTTTTATTCTTTTATTACAATTAACATACAATATTACATTAGTTTCAGGTATAAAACATAGTGATTAGTCATTTATATAATTTAGGCAGTGATCACCCTGATAAATCTAGTACCCATTTGACACCATACATGATTATTACAATATTATTGACTATAATCCCTATGCTGTACTTTACATCCCCATGACTACTGTGTAACAACCAGTTTGTACTCCTCAATCCTTTCCCCTTTATCACCCACTGCCCTAACCTCCCTCCCATCTGGCAACCATGAAAATGTTCTCTGTTATCTATGAGTTTATTTCTGTTTTGTTTGTTCATTTATTTTGCTTATTTTTAGATTTCACATATAAGTGAAATCATATGGCATTTGTCTTTCTCTGACTTATCTCACTTAGGGTAGTACTCTCTAAGGCCATCCATGTTGTTGCAGATGGCAAGATTTCATTCTTTTTATGGTTGAGTAATATGCCATTGTATATATGTACCACTTCTACTTTATCCATTCATCTTTTGATGGGCGCTTACGTAGGTTGCTTCCATATCTTGGTTGTTGTTAATAATGCAATGAACATATGGATGCACATGTCTTCTCAAATTAGTGTTTTGGGTTTCTTCGGATAAATACCTAGAAGTGGGATTACTGGATCCTTCTTTGTCTCTTGTTATAGCCTTTGTTTTTAATGGTCTATTTTGTCTGATAAAAGTATTGCTACCCCAGATTTTTTTGTTTGTTTCTATTTTCATGAAAATCTTTTTCCATCCCTTTACGTTCAGTCTCTGTGTGTCTTTCTATCTGAAGTAAGTCTCTTGTAGGCAGCATATGAAAGGGACTTGTTTTCTTATCTATTCAACCACCCTATGTCTTTTGATTGGGGCATTTGACCCATTTACAGTGAAAGTAGTTGTTGATAGATATGTAGCTATTGGCATTTTGTTATTCATATTTTTTATCTTTTTTTTCTTCTTCTTAAAGAAGTTTCTTTAACATTTCTTATAATACTGGTTTGGTGGTGATGAACTCCTTTAGCTTTTCTTGGACTTTTATTCTTAGTGGAATTTTCATGTTCAGCAAGTTTGCAAAAATATTCACTGGGTTTTTCATTAAAATTGAATTCAACCTTTTCAATAATTCAAAGAGTAATTTCTCAAGCAAAATCTTCTCATTTAGAATGTTCTATATCTGAACTTTTATTCAGGTTGTCTTCTGTGTGCCTTAGTAAAATTGTATAGTTCCCTATGTATACGTCTATCTCATTTCTTATTCAAGATATTCCTACGAATTTTATGATGTTGCTAGCAGGAATTAGACTTTATTCTGGTATACATATATATCTAACTAGTTATTGCTGGCTTGTAGCTAAGACTATCAACTGAAAAGTTGGGTTTTTTTTGTTTTTGCTTTTTTCAAACTATATTCACTTCACCCTCGGGGATTCTGATACATCTTCTAGAATAGAGTCCCCCCTCCTTACTTATGATTACATATATCACCCCTCAGGATTGAAAGGGGGAGCGATGTTAAGCGACATTGAAGTAAAACAAAGCTATTGGGTTTATCGTGGGGTTTTTTGTTTGTTTTTGCATAGAATCACTTTATTATTTTTCTTATTACTTTTAAGAGCTTTTCTTTTTCCATTGAGCTATTTGTTGTCTAAAATAAAACTCAATCATTTCCTCGAAGGGCAAAAGAAAATTGCCTCTATTTATCAATCAGTGTGAATCTAATATGTGCCAAAAATCATCCTGAATGCTTCAAAAATATACAGACCTGAAGATCTTTATCTTTAGTTAGTCAAGTTTGGGTAGGAAGTGGCATTTGATAGTCAGTTAATTGAGATAATCTGAAAACAGAACAACAGAAATAAGAATGTGCATTTTTATTAACCTTATTAATAGTCTGTCCTTATGAATATAGGCATCACATATAAGTGAAAATATAATTGCTGAGGTGGAATGTTGAGGCAGGAATAAACCTAAATTCTGAAAAAATTTCAGTATTTCTGCACATCTGTACCTTTTTCTGTCATCAAAAATCAAGTGCATATGGAAACCTTATGTTGACTCAGGATGTACAGGAAAATCATTGTCTTGAGGTTGAAAGAGGTGTAGAGAAAGGCTCTACTATCGGATCTGCTCCTTGGCGACAGTGTCAATAGTCCTGTCCCTAAATAAAAGGGGGAAGGGTTGTCTTTTCTCATATTCATAAAGCCAGCAATGCCTACACTTAATAATGGGTTGCCTTTGAATGCAAATTTCTAAATTGTTCATTTGGAACTTGCAACACATATTCCTATGAAAATGATGCTTTACGTAAGAGCTTCCCAGACCTTAGTATACATCACAATCTCATGAGAGCTAGATAAAACACAGAGACCCAAGTCCAGAGATGCTGATCAGTATGTCTGAAGTGGCACCCTAGGAAATTACCTTTTTAACAAACTCCCAAGAATGCTGGTATTCCATGGTTCATAGGAGCTGTCCCAGTTTTGATAATGCTCAGCAAATACAAATACACACACATTCATATACTGCCACATGGAACCTCTCCCCTTCCCACAACCTCAGGCAACAAAGGAGGTAGCAGAGACCCTGACAGTGGTGTTCCTAATCAGACAAAATAAGGGTTTGGCAATGGAAGAGCATTAAGAAATGCAAATCGGGTGAAAGAAGTGTCAGCAGTTGACCTAGGGAAGTACTAGGTAGGAGAGGGGAAGGCTGTGGGATTGGGCTCTTTTTGGTAACTGCTTTCATCAGGTTCTATGGGACAGTAAGGGAATATGTCCACCAAACCCAGTGACTTCCTGGCTAATGGAGTAGATCTAGTGGGAAGGAAAAGATGGGATTTAACAGCATTAACTTCCCAGGGTACTCCTCCAATGATTGCTAGCTCATGATGATATCACCTTTTCTGACCACACTTAAACATGTAATCCAGACCCTTCCTAAACACCTACTAAGCATCAAGCACAATCCTAGGCATATGGAATGCATCATGACATTTACTTTTTGTCCTCATTTTACAAATGAGAGCCTACTGAGCAAAGATCGAGAGCGTAGCTCCCACCCCTGCCTCGGTGAGTGATTTTAAATAAATTACTTAACTTTCCAAGCACAGTTTTTTTCATCTGTAAATGAGAGCAATCATTCATAATTTGTGGGATTATGATGAGGATTAAAATATATAGGTCAAAAACTTAACTCAGGGCTTGGCCTACATTTGATGCTCAATAAATGGTAGCTATGTACATCATCATAATTACCATATTTGTTCTCATTATCAAAAGAAAGAAAGAAAGAGAGAGAGAGAGAGAGAGAGAGAGAGAGAGAGAGAGAGAGAGAGAGAGAGAGAAAGAAAGAAAGAAAGAAAGAAAGAAAGAAAGAAAGAAAGAAAGAAAGAAAGAAAGAAAGAAAGACCCACCAGAGGAGCTTGCTAAAGCAACAGAGTCAAATTTTAAACCTGGGCATGTTTTTTCCAAACCTCATTGCCTCCACCCTAGTCTTGCTACTCAAAGTTTGGTCCAAATTTGAGAAGCACAACTCTATAGTACTTGTATTTCTATTTATTTGTCTGGTAGAGTGTTATGCTTAGTTATATTGATGTTGAAAATTAGGCATATGTCCATTGGCTGCCTAGAATGTAAATTCAACAAGGGTAAATATTTTTATCTGTTCATGGCTGGATTTCCATAGCCTGGAAAATTGCCTGGTACCTAGTAGAAGCTCATCAATATCTATTGAGTAAATAAACTTAAGGCAAAATTGGGGGAGAAGTATCTTTTAGAACCATTTGAAATACTCAAGCAGAAGAAAGAACTGTTCTATAGGCATAATTCATTGCCAATCAAGGTCCAGATAAGATGACAATCCCCATTCTATTTGCCACAAATACTGGAGGAGAGAAGGGAAAAAACTGGTTATTCTCGCTGCCCTGGCATGTTGTCTTTGTATAGACTAGTCTGCACATAGCCTCAGAAGCCCAGAGTTGTTAGCACATGGCTGTTCAGAACACAAGATCTTGGTTTCCATTGTCAGCATCCAACATGTCAACTGGGGGAGAAGTTCTTAAAGCTTGGATACCATAGTCACTTTTCAAATGAAAACCTTAATCATGAAGATGCCTAAATTTAAATAATACAATTAACATTTCTCCAGTATTCACCAGGTGACTCTTTACCTGAAAAGGGGATTTTTCATTATCAAATGAACTCAGTTTTTTAATGAATTCCTTTTCATTGAGCAACCATGGTACTTAAACTGAATCTAAAACAACAGAAACTTCTACACTTTGTTAGAGTTATGTCTGTGCATTTCAAACCTCTACCACTAAATTATAAGTCTTAAAATGAGTAAAACACTTTTAAAAGTGTCACTGTCATGTAATATTTGATACATTCAAAAAAATACAAACCATATGTAAATTATAAAACATAACAACACAACTAATATTCTAAATCCATACTTAATATGAGAACAAAAGATTACAAATTCTATTGCATCCACCAGTGTGCTTGTGGTTGGCTGGGGAAGAAAATGGTCCCCCAAAGATAAAAATAATCACTCACAATCTCTAGAATCTGTGATTATTTTATAAATAATCTGTGTCTGTGTGTGTATGTACACAGTTATATAGATATGTACATATATACATGTAATATTCTTTGTGACTTTGGGTTAAGGAAGACAGTAATTTAGTAAAATTAATACTGGGCAGGGAATCAGTTCTAGCCTTAGCTCCACCACAAACCTTCAGTTAATCCTGACTTCTTAATTGCAAGTTTGCTTTAAGAAATATGAAAACATAATCTCTAAGTATCCCATGAGTTCTAAAATTCCATGATTCTATAAAGAAATTTTATAGAAACACCTGAAGAGAGATGGACAGAGAGAGGAGAATAAGTGAAAGTTTAATATAACTATCAATTAAATTTGGAAAAATCCTCTTTTCTCTTTTGAAGTCAAATGTACGTGCAAACAATTAATGAAAAAGTCATAAACACAATTTTATTATTGGTACTTCAGAAAACTGAAACGATTGTTAATGTATTGGATACATATTTAACCTCTTTCTTTAATAAATTCAAATTGGGCAAACTTTATGGAGTATCTTATACATTCTTGCTTACACCTGAATTAAACAATATCCCTACCATTAAGGAGCTCAGAATCTAGTGGGGGAAATCATACAAACAAATGGATAATATGTTAATTTCTTATTGCTTGGACACCATAAAATTAGTCACTTAACACAATGCAAATGTATTATCTTGTAATTCTGAAGGTCACAATTCCAAAATGGGTTTCACTGGGCTAAAACTAACTAATATTCTTAGATTTGTAATACTGCTTGAGGGTGTTAAAATGGGAATTTCTATGAGACCCAGAAACAATACTCCACAGTGGAAGGTCTAGGCTACCAAGCACAACTTACCATGAAAGGGTGGAGAAAGCGTTTTACCTCTTAAATTCCCATAAATTGTTGGTTCATACCCTGGTCCCCAGAAACAGAGGGCAGGGAGAAACAGAAGAAAAAAGACCATTCCAGATTAGTAGGTGGCAAGTTTAATAAGCAAGGGAACTTATGGATGAGGCTTGTCTTGGCAGCCGCAAGACAGGCAAATCTCGGCACCCACCCTCCAGAATCTTAAAAGTTTACATAGAGGCCTTATCAAGGTTCAGTCGCGTATTCAGTCCACATGGTCTCCACAACACCTTACTATCTCAAGCCTGGATGCATCCTTGTAAATGGCTCCCGCTGTGGGAACAGTGGGCAGAATGTACATTCCAAGGACAGGGGCGGGGCAGGGAGCGCAGGGTGGGGGTGGTGGGGTGGTGAGGAGCTTCCATTGCCTGGATCCAGTGGTCAACCGGTAGTCACATCCTCTCAATGACCTCCCCCAACATGTATATCAAGAATCTGGACGGCCAGATGGCTCGGTTGGTTAGAGCATGAGCTCTTAACAACAAGGTTGCTGGTTTAATTCTTGTGTGGGATGGTGGGCTGCACCCTCAGCAACTAGATTGAAGGACAAAGACTTGACTTGAAGCTGATGGGTCCTGGAAAAACACGGTTCCCCAATATTCCCCAATTAAAAAAATAAAATAAAATAAAATAAAGAACCTAAAGGGGTCTAGAACTGTGGAATTCAGGGGAGGATTTCTGGAGAAACCTAATACTGTGCTGTGAATCCCAATTGTTCCTCTCCCTACCCATTTACCCTCCTCCAGTGAAAAGAGATGTAAGTGCCTGCCCCCTTGTTCAGGTCTAAGAACTTCAATACAGTAACTCAGAGAGGGTAATATATATGTATACCCTGCATTTGGAGAAACAGCAGCCAGGTGTCTGACTCTGCTAGGAAAGCTAAAGATCTAAAGATGCCCTGACTGGTTGCTTCCTCAGCTAGGAAAGGAGACATGAGCCAAGGACAGACAATTGCTATCTGCTTGTCTTTGATCTTGTCTAGGAAGACTGCCTAGAAGACCAAAAGCCATTAGTAGAAAGAAGTTAGAGTTATAACCAGATAAGTGAGCATCTGGAATAGAGATGCATGTGCTGGCACTATGGATGACACTATCCAAATAATTCAATTTTCCCAGCACCACTTATTGAAGAGACTGTCTTTTTTCCATTGAGTATTCTTAGCTCCCTTGTCAATTATTAGCTGACCATATACTTGGGTTTTTTTCTGGGCACTTGATTCTGTTCCATTGGTCTATTTGTCTGTTTTTATGCCAGTACCATGATGTTTTGATTAGTACAGCTTTGATGTTTAGCTTGAAATCAGGATACGTGATGCCTCCTGCTTTGTTTTTCTTTCTCAGGATTGCTTTGGCTATTTGGAGTCTTTTGTGTTTCTATATAAATTTGACGATTGTTCTTTCAATTTCTGTAAAAAAAAATGCTACTGGAATATAGAGATTGCATTGAATCTATAGATGGTTTTGGGTTAGTATGGGTATTTTAACTATGCAAATTCTTCCAATCCATGAACATGGGATGCCTTAGTATTTATTTGTGTCTTTTTCAATTCTTTCATCAATCGTTTGTGTTTTTCAGAGTAGAGATCTTTCACCTCCTTAGTTAAATTTACTTCTAAGTATTTTATTGTTTTTGATGCTATTATAAATGAGATGGATTTCTTTATTTCTCTTTCAGATAATTTGTTGTTACTGTATGAAAATGCTACTGATTTTTGCATGTTAATTTTGTGTCCTGCAACTTTACTGAATTTACTGATTAGATCTAATAGTACTTTGGTTGAGTATTTAGGATATTCTACATATAAAATCATGTCATCTGCACATGGAGACAATTATATTTCTTCTTTTCCAGTTCTGTCTTTTATATATTCTTCTTGTCTGATTGCTCTGGCTAGGACTTCCAGTACTATATTAAATAGGAGTGGTGAGAGTGAGCAGCCTTGTCTTATTCCTGGTGTTGGAGACAGAGCTCTCAGCCTTTCTCCACTGAGTATGATGTTAGACGTGGGCTTTTCATATATGGCCTTTATTATGTTGAGATATGTTCCTCTATACCAAATTTTAAAAGTATTTTTGTAAATGGACGTCAAATTTTGTCAAATGGTTTTTGGATGTCTATTGAGGTGATCATGTAAATTTTTTCTTTTATTCTATGATTGTGGTGTATCACATTGATTGATTTACATATGTTGAACCATCCTTGCTTCACAGGGATAAATCCAACTTCTTCATGGTAAATGATCCTTTTAAATGTACTTCTGAATTCATTTTGCTAGTATTTTGTTAATAATTTTTCCTTTTGTATTCATCAGCGATATTGGCCTGTAGTTTTCTTGTAGTGTCATTTTCTGGCTTTGGTATTCAGGTAATGTTGTCCTTGTTTAAAAAATATTAATTCTCAAGTTGTTGTTAAAGACAGGTACCATGCACAACCAGTTCATAAAATATTTTCAGTGGAGAAGAAAATTTTTTTTGCCTCTTTCCATTTTATAGAATGGACAGACTTGTTCCCTTCCTGTACATATAGCTTATTGGATATTAAGTAAACACAGACAAATATTGACTTAGTAACCTCATTTGGACTGAATTATAAACTATATTTCTATGTTTCAAAACATATGTACTGTGTCTACAGATGGCCGTTTGGACTATGACACCTAGAGCAAAATATCAAATATCTACATAATTTGACAATTCAGGCATTTGGTGCTTTACGAATTAAATGTCTTGATTAGAGGTCATGTTATTTATCTTCTATCAGCTAGTTATTTAAACATATATAAAAAGTTATTTAAACTTTTGAATTTCAGTTTCTTGACCTTTAAAATGGACATTATATCTACCAAGCAGGATTTGGGTGACAATTAGAGTTAATGGGTTACCAATCTCAGGACCCTTTTTTCAATAGCTGTGGGCTCTTAAAGCCCCTACAAAATATAAAGAAGAGATCTTTGGGGCTTACAGAATCCTAAGTGGCATGCTATGCCAAAGTATATGAGTATTTTAACCCATAGATAAATCTGAATCATAAAGCAAATCCCTACAAAGAATTTTGAGGTCCCTGCATTGTAGTAAAGTATATTTTATTGATTTCAAAATGTACTTTTTTACATTTTCACATCTCTGTACTCAGAATGCTTCTTACAATTGATGATGTTTTACAAATATGATTGACATTAATTTTCCTTCCTAGGAGTACGTAATATAATGAAGGGGATATTTTAAAATGAGGACATCTTAGATTCAACAAAATACTGTGAGAGCTTCAGTCTTTTTAAATTTCACATTCCCTCCCTAGGAAAATTGCGTGCCTTACGGAATTACTACAGTCATTAGCAGAGGGAGTAAACTTTGGTGTTTATCTTATACATGGGCCTTGTTTCCCTCTGACTCATAATCTCCAGTGTTCTGTAGCCATTCAAGATCCCAGGCACATATACTCACAGAGGCAGGCAAAAGGTCTTCAATACACAGCACTGGAAGATTACATTCCCTGCTAGAATAAAGATCTTAAACAGGACAACTAGCCTAAGTCCCTATCAACAGGCCCATAAGAATGTAAATCTCAGGGGTTTGAGCACAAAAGCAATCAAACAAAATAATAGGAGTCATTATGGAAACATCAAGGAATTTAACCTCCTTGATGAAAGAATGCCAAATTTCTGGTTCGAACTTAAAGGCAGAGATTCTGACTGCCTAAATTGACTTAATTTTTTTTTAGAGCAGTTTTACATTCACAGCAAAATTGAGAGGAAGATACAGAAATTTCTCATATAATCCCTATTCCCAAACATGCATTGCCTCCCCCATTATCAACATCCCCACCAGAGTGGTACATTTGTTACAGTAGATGAGCCTATATTGACACACCAAAATCACCCAAAGTCCATAGCTTGTATTAGGGTTTACTCCTGGTGTTGTACATTCTATAGGTTTGGACAAATGTATAATGACATATATATATATATATATATCATTATAATATCATACAGAGTATTTTCATTGCCCTATAAGTCCTCTGAAGGCATAGATTTTAACATGTGTTCAGACTGGGGACCCAGCTCCACTTTACTCTAAATGTTGCATTCCCTTCAAGACCTCCCTAACACCTAGGACACAGGCTGCTGGGTGAATACACTGGTCACCAGATCAGTACCAGTCTGCAGCAGAAGTCATACAGGAATTACTCTGTTCTTTCCAGGGCTCTGCTCTAACATCCTGGAGATCTTAGAAATCCTGATGAAAGAAGAAAAGGAAGTATTCCTAAAGAATACCTACCCTTCCAGGGTGATAAAGTAGAAAGGAGAAGCAAAAGGGCAAGACGGGCCCACCCCCTCTAAGGGCCCTAAAGCCACTAGTAAGATAGGGAAAGAGAAAGCACCTTTGCCATGTTATTTTGTGATCTCTGGGTTGGGAAATAAGTTTAAGGAAGACCCCAAAGTCACAAATGTAAATGGGAAAGTAAATAAGTGAACAGAATTGGATTTCTGTTCAATTAATTAAATCAAAGATGAAATGAATTAAAAAAATGACAGATTGGCAGACGTAATTACACCATCAAAACTAGTACACTAAGTAGGTAGAGAAATGGGTACTCTCAGCACTGTTGATGGGAGTATAAAACCTATTCTAGAACAATCTGGCAACATACAGTAAAATTGAGCAACGATATGAACTTTGACCATCACTGCCTAAAGATCTTATGCCTAGAAGTATATCTCAAAGAAATTCTCACACAGTTCCATAAAGGAGAATGTAAATATTGATGTTTGTAATTGTGGGTAATTTAAAGAAATAAAATTATCTGTCCCTGAGGGACGGGATACTTAAAAAGTGGACGTTGTGGGATTCTATGGGACAGTAAGGAAAAACAAACCACATGTACATGCTAGAACATACTGTGTTCTCACAAAAGGGGCTGACTTAATAGATATGTGACATATGTAATAGCACAGGGCTCTATGCTTGGAAGGTCATCACACTTTGTTTAATACTCTTCTGTCATCATCTTGAAAATCTTAATATTTTAACCATGTGTCCTGCATTTTCATTTTGCACTGGCTTCCACATATTATGTAGCCAGTCTTGTTCACAAGCATAGTGTAGAGTAAAACAATTGGGAAACATAATGAGCTTTATCATAAAATACCATGTGAAAAGCTTATATACTATAGACTTTACAATGATGTGTTACAGTGCTATTTTAGGATAAAATAGAAGTTGAATGTGTAGGAGTGGCAATCAGGGACAAAGGTCATAGTTAAATAAGATAAGAATAAACACAACAGTAGAGAGCCCTTATATGGATGAATAACTCATTCACTATAAAAGTCTCCAAATTATAAGGATTTGGAATTTTGTGGGGAATTAAAGATGCGTTGCAAAAAACTTTTGGTAAAAATAGTTCAATAACAATTATGCAATACTTGAAAACTCCACCTTTCCATTTCTTTTGCCCGAGAATATCTGATTTTCTAGCATAGACTAGACTCCAGTTGTTTATATACTGCTAGCACATGAACTATTTTTCCAGTTGGTTTTATTTTTCTTTAGAGTCTCAAAATGGCATGCTAGTAGAATGTATTACTTTGTAAGTGGAATTGCCTGTTACAAACATAGGGATATAAAACTTTTTTAATAAAGCTAGTAAATCTATATGAAATTTTAATTAAACTGCTGAAACTATTATAGTGTTAAAAAGAAATCCACAGGCTCAAAATGGCATCACTTGTGCTAAAGCCCGTAATACCAAACCTAGGTTTAATACCTGACCTAACTACGGTTTTGACCTTCACCAGAAATGTACTCTTAATCAACCAATCTGGAATTTTCTGGTCAAGTACCAGTAAGGAAATCTGTCACGTGGGCGAAGAGGTAATCTGCATGGTAAAACTCTTGCAGTTCCCTTCCCCTCAAAAAAGATGGCGTAAAAATGATCATTTCTTTTGTTAATAGCTCCCTTGCCCTACCCTTATTCCTATGAAAGCCTTCTGTTGTGTACAAACCCTTGGAGGGCTCTTCTACTTACCACATGTGTTGCTGCTGGATTCAGGCATCACTTAATCAAGTCAATTAGAGCCTCAAGTTTGCTTGGCTGAATTTTGTGTTTTGACAATAGTAACAGAAGCAAAACCAATTCCAAGTACAATTTTGAATCAAATTGCCTTAAATGTAATTACGTATTGACACAATCCAAAGAAACTTGAAGATATTTAAATCAGCCTCATGCCACTAAATCCTGGCTGCCTGACTAAAATCTAAGTACTGATACAATTATATTTGTAGCCATCTCCTATGCTCTGAGCAAATGCAGACCTGCTTGAAACCAATGATGAAAATTCAGAAACTAATTTAAGAATACTCTTTCTCCTCTTCAGATGACTTTTAAGCATGTAAAAATGTTAGTTTTGGAACCGTATTAGAAGTTTGGTGGCTTTCATCTAAGCAAATTTGATCTGCACCCTCATAATTATGCAAATCAAAAATAGAAACCTATGCAGTCCTGAAATTTCCTTATTTAACACCGAACCTCCACCCAGTGCAGACACAGGAGTTTCTTGGGTGGTAGGAAACAGACTGTTTAGAGAGAAGAAAAATCCAGGTGTGGGGACAAAACCCCCAAAAACAGTTTCTAGGCTCTCGGCCTCACAATAGAAAGGTGCTGGCTCGGGTAGTAAATGGCCATCAACTGTGATCAGATGGCCAGCAGCTGTGGCTAGTTGGCTGTCAGCTGTAACCCTTAAACCATTGGCCACTAATATAACGGTTGTGGCTACGCTAGCAGAAAGATTGGGGGCTAGCAAGAAGATGGTGGCTGGCAAGCGTGGACTGCTGTTAGGCAGATTATGTAGATCCTGCTTCCTGTGTCTCCAGCCCAGCCACCAGCGAGAATATATTGGTTTGATTCCCCTATCTATGGCTCTGTGGGTGTTCCTGTTTGGCCTCACCGTGTCCTGCGTTCTTATGTGGGGAGCGGGAGCTGAGACCCTGCCTGACACCCTGCACGACACCAGGTTTTTGCCTGTAGCTACCTGGAGATCTTGAATGAGACACTGTCTTTCTAGCCTTCAGTTGAAAAAATTGGGTACATTTTTCTGCCAGTTCTAATACTCAATTTACATACATAATAAGATAGAGGAAATTTAGGAAAGCCAAAGCATTAATTGTGAATGAATAGCATTGTAAGTGTTGCAGTTAGATTATGCAGGATGTTAGGCATTTTATAGAGATACTTATAGGACTGGGTCATTTCATCCAACATTGGGTGAAAATTATTTTCTGAATTGAGAGTCTATATTCTGCTGAGAAGCTTCCAATTCATCAAACCCTTGAGGCACAGAACTTGGGGACTGGCTTGACATGAGCAGGGATTTTAATCCATTGCAACTTCTTTTTCATCTCTAGTTAAGAACTCACCTAACAAGGTTGCCTGGGCGTCATCTGTTGTATTTGAAGCCATGATTAATCTGCTTCAGTTGAGAAATTTCCGGTTGCAACATCTTTTGGGCTGTTGAGAACAAAGCATGCTCCACTGACAGCTGCCTCTGGAAGGAGCTGGAATCACCTGAAGTTCCCAGGACTTGAAAACGGATCTCCAGAGACGTCAGGTAATGACTATTGATTTATTTGCAGAGCCTGAAACATCATATTTCTGTGAGACACGGGAAATATGTGGAGGTACAAAAGTTTACATGTTGGTGAGGAGTGTTGTGTTTTGATTCTATGAAGTTAAGCAAGAGATAGCAAGAGTATAATGTAACCAGTCTGGATGGAGAGGATATATACTGTGGTATCTCTTGGCATGTTATGATAAGTTTTCCCTTTCGGAAAGCTGTAGCTTTTAGAAAGCAGACATTGCTGTATTTGAATCTCAATGTGAGGTAGTAGCACAAGTCTACACCTGGGAAATGGCAGTGACAGATACTTTTAAGGATTTAAGAGAGCTTTCTTTGGAGTTGTGCATCTAGGGGTTTATATTTGCACAATGTTTTAAAAACTGTTTAGCATACACAGAAAGCCTTTAGCGTCTCATTCCTATGGCCTTGAACATGTATGTTCTTTGTTATGAGCAGGGTCATCTGCAGGGAAATGTGGGACCAAATAATTGGCAGGAATCACTGTACTAAGTGGCATTACTGCTTATGGGAATTATGAACACCTTTCTAATAGTTTGTGAGGGACAATGCCGTTCTCCTTTTCTGCTGCTTTGTAGTGAGAGTCTTACTGGGTGAGAGTGAAAAAGTGGTTCATATTAATGTGGATATTATTTAAGAGTAACATGCTCCACTAACTCTCAGAATAGCACACCTGCGTTCAAGGCTGGGGAGATGAGAAGGAGCCAACCCAATGGACTAATATTGCCCCCTCCCCCAAAATTGAATGATGAAATGATTGTCCTTTAATTCCATATATCAAAGCCAAATGGTTGTGGTTTTTGTTTGTTTTTACAATATACTTATTCTTTATTTCTACTCCCAGAGATAAGAAAGAAATTGTTACCAGACTTTATGTTTGAAAAAAGAAATCAGTTCAAAGATACAATCACTTCAGCATAATACTTCAAATGGGAAATATAATAGTGTGGGACTAAATTTGGGAATGGGAATATGGTGTTAAATAAGTCATTTTTCTCTAATACAACTTGCTTTAATGTTCCTTCACCAGCCTATCCTCTGTTTCCTTTACTTTGTAAAAAAAATTGAGGGAAAAATTATTTTCTCCACAGCTCCTTTGTTATCTGTTTTTATTTTATTTTTTAAACTTTGAAGCAACAATTTTTCAGAGTTCAATTACTTCGTCCTTAGTATTGCAGAAGAGTCGTGAAAATATAGTACCCTCTAGTTGTTTGCTATGTTTTTTTCTCCCTTGAGCACTTTAATGCCCATTCATCCTAAAACTCTTCTTTTCCACTATCTCTGGGCTTGGAGCACAGAGCTATTGGCCTTTTAATCCTATTTGAAGATTCTATCAAAGCTGCCAATTGTTCTTTGACACAAGGTGCTAAATCCTCAAATCTGAAATTTGTAGGCCTGGATATCCTATTATGTAATGATTTCATTCCATCCACTTGTTAACAGTCTCCTCATTCTTCTAGTTCATTACGTCTTTCACTTTATAGGTTGAAGAATTCAGAAGCCATGAATTTAGATCTAGATTCTGGCTATCTTTGCTACCGTGTTTCCCCAAAAATAAGACCTAGCCAGACAATCAGCTCTAATGTATCTTTTGGGGCAAACATTAATATAAGACCTGGTATTATACTATATTATATTATATTATATTATATTAAAGACCCGGTCTTATAGTAAAATATAGTAAAATAAGACCGGCTCTTATATTAATTTTTGCTCCAAAAGACACATTAGAGCTGATTGTCTGGCTAGGTCTTATTCTCGGGGAAACACAGTAGTAGTTGTGTAATGTGGTGAGTCACTGTTCTTTGGTAAGATACAAGACTATCAGAGATTCATGAAGGAGAAAGCTGAGGTAAGGACAAGATAAAATCTAAATTTTTGTAAACATCCTATGGGTTTTAGATGGAACACATCAGAAAAAAAGGGAAAATGTGGCGGATACCAAAATGTTTTAATTGATAGACAACGGTTTCTGGCAAACTCAGTCAATGGCATCACTGACAAAAATCCCATAATAAACAAAAACTGCAGAGAACAGCAGAAATAAATGGTTATTAGTGATGGGAATACTAAAACTTGTGGACTTTAAGCTATAAGAAGACTCCTAGGCCCTTTACTCATATGTCATTGAGTTAAAATTTATGCCTAATTGATAGGGTAGGTTAGGAGGCCCCTGGCTACTGCTCTCATGTGGGGCACAAACATCTTGCTTGCTCAGCAAGATATTGAGAACAAGGTATGTCGTTAGAAGAAGAAAAAAATGCCAGAGAAGGAGGGAAACAATCCCGCTTAATCAGAATATACATCCTGCTTCTCAGGATCATTTTAATGAGCTTCTCAAATAAATCATGGGAAATTGATGGATTCACACTTATATCCTGAGAAACAACCTTGGGAACCAGAAGGGAGGAAGGGATATCTCAGCAGAGAAAGAGGAAGATAATAGAGAGGGAGACGGGGAGAAATTCTACCTTTAGAAATAAAAGCCCTCACACAATGTAAAGAGCCTGCTTCCTTCTCTTGGGTCAGTCCACTCCGTGTCTCAATGTACTTGTTTTTACTACTAAACCTCTTGCTGTTTTATGCTGCACAAACTCTTCTCTTAACTGAATTCTTTCCTTCAGGAAAACAAGAATCGAGGAAAATGTCACTCCAGGTAACATAATTATTTCTAAATGTCTTAAGTATATTTGTATTATAAGAGTAATTGAACCTAATAAATTCACTGACCAATAAGTAAATTAGAAGAGGGAAAATTTTTATTCTGAGTATTCAATTATAACTATTATTATTTTGGAGTAATCATTCCAGTCTTTTTGAAGGTCATCCTTTTTTTTGGTTTGTTTATTTGTTTGAGATATTTTGAAAATAAAGTTGTAATTATATCTGTAAATTGCTTAAAAATTGTTTTGGCTTCTATAGCTCCAAACAAATTTTGCAAAATTCTATAAATACTTAGAAATATTTATGCTGACATATAAAATTTTTAATCATAATTTTAAATAGTTGCAAGGGATGCATTTCAAGGCAATCTGTAAATATTGACAGTTTAAAATAAAATTGTTATACATTTAAAAGAATATATCCAATAGAGTAGAGATTTGATACCTAACAACATCTACTAGGGAAAAAAACTCTTATTTAATGGATTGAAATTTTATATCTTGGTTTTTACCTTGAATTCATATTCCTAGTCCACTTTTTTTCTGCAAGTGTTTTATATATTTCCATAAATACACGTCCTAATGTATTATATTAGTATGCTTAAGTCTTTTATTGATCAATTGATTCTTCTTTGCAACTAAAAAGTGAATATACATCAATATTTTAATTGTTTTCATTTCTTGTGACAATAAGGTTACATTTTCTTTTAAGCTTAATGATCTTTCATTGTAATTTTTATTAGTATACAATTGGTCAAAGGATCAAAAATATAATAAAAGTTTAATGAATAATTATTAAGCATTAAAATCAAATTGTATTAACTTTGAATCTCTGAATGACCTGAATGGAACTTTTTCTTTTAATTCATATACTCAGTGATGATGATTATTTATCGAAAGATGATAATTATTTATCGATAGAGATATTATTATTTATCGATCGATATCAGCATCAATTCTTTCCCATTAATTCAACAGATGTAAGTGCTGAAAAACCATGTTTACATAATGTCATTCAATTCTTCTAAGTCTTTCTGAAGCTTTGTCACGAATCACACAGTGATGCATCCTCAGAAAGTTATATTTAATGATTTACGTCCTAACAACTCAAGTAGATTCTTTTTCAATTTTTTGAAAGCAAAGAATTAGAAGAAACTGATTAGCAGAGGTTAATTGCTCCAGAGAAAGATTGTGACTTTATTAGCAATACTTTTCCCAATACCAATGTCAATATTGTCAAGTGTTCCTTTGTTGGGGGCCTCAGGCTCTTTTACAGCCTGAGACAATTGGGCATAGTGAGGTTCAGGAGAGAAGACAAGGCTTTTCCTTTGTTGTAGAGTTAGAAAAAGAGAACCTGCTTGAACCTGGAAAGTTTCAGGTCATATCAGTTTTAGGAAAGAGTATATGTGGGAGTCAAAGATCTACAATTTGACTTTTTAAGAACTTTCCGTTCCTCTATATTCCTTGGAAAGTCATTGCATACCTTAATATGAAAACTGCTGGGATATACAATTCTTCCTCCCAACAACAATTTTTTTCCAATTCAACATAATATTATGTGTGTCTTTATGTTATTATGTAGTCTTCATAAACATTTTAATGTTTTGCTCACAATATTTCATTAATTATCTGATATATTTAATCAGCATTATAGTTTAAGCATCCTTTATAGTTGACAAATCTCTTTGATTTTTATTTATTGCGAATAAACTCATAAAAGCAATTTTGTAAAAAAAGATCTCCCCCGCCTTCAAATTGAGAGTGTATCCTCATATAGTATAAATTTATTGAGTGGATCTTCTGGGCTATAAGATGTGGATGTTCTTAAAAATTCCTGGTAATTACAGCAATAGTGTTTACCAAATAAGTTGCATTAATTTATGCCAGCATTAGTAATCATTGAGAATACCTGCTTTGCTACATAGTTTCCAGTTTCTTTTTAATTGAGTTATAATTATATTCAGTAAAATTCACAGACCTTAAGTGTAGTTTGATGAGTCTTGGCAATCATCCCAGTCAAGATATAGAGAACCGCCATCACACTAGAAGTGTTCTCTTGTAGCTTTCCAGTCAGCCCCACCACCAAGCAAACACTATTGTAATTTCCATCACAATAGATTCCTGTTACCTATTCTTGATCTTCATAGAAACAGAATGATAGAATAAGCATTCTTTTGTGCCTGGCTTCTTTTGCTCAGCATAATGTTTGTAAGATTTATCTATGTTGTAGCATGTGTCAGTGAGTTCAACTGAATAACTATAACACAACTGTGTATAAGAGTAAGAGATGCTTACAAGTAAATAAAAGGGATACTTTTACTATTGATGGACATTTGGGTCATTTCCAATAATTTATTATTATGGATAAAGTTTCAATGAACAATCTTGCAAACAAGTCTTTATATGGACCTATATTTTATTTTACTTTAAGCAACAAGTCAGAAGAAAAATGGAATTGTAGTTTCACAGGGTTTTAAGAAACTGACCGTTTTTAACAGTCGTAATATAAACTCCCATCAGCAACATATAGGAGATCCAGTTGCTCCATTCTCTCAAATATTTGGTGGTGTTGGTCTTTTTAACGTTAGCCAATCTAGTGGGTATATAGTCGTAGCTCATGAGGGTTTCATTTTTATTTTTCTGATGACTAACAATATTGAACATCTTTTCATATTTATTGGCCCTTCATATATCTTCTTTTGTAAAATGTCCAAGAATTTTGCCTATTTTTAAATTTAATTATATGTCATTATTATTTATTTCTTGATATTTCCTAGACATGAGTACTTTATCAGATACCTACTGAAATATTTTCATTTTGTCTGTGAATTGGTTTTTTACCTTCTTAATGTTTTTTTTTTTTGATGACTAGAAGTTTTCTATTTTAATAAAGTCTTGTTTATGACATTTTTTTCTTTTATAGTTGGTTGTCTATCTCAAATTTGTAAACATATTATCTTCGGTTTACTTCTAAGAGCTTCATAGTTTAGTTTTTATGTTTAGGTTTGCAATATACATCTCAAGTACATTTTAGGGTCTGTTTTGAGAGATGGATCAAGGTGTTTGTTTTTTTTTCTTTTGAAACTGATGTTCAGTTGTTCCGTCAGAAATAATTGTTGAAAAGATTTTCCTTTCCTCATTGAACTGCATTGGAGCCTATATCAAAAGTTATAAGATTACATAAAATTTGGTCAACTTCGGTACTATATTCTTTTCATGGATCTTTTTCAATCTTTTTGTCTTAATTACAGTAGCTTTAGAGTAAATCCTAAAATCATGTGTCTTCCAACTTTATTATTCTTTTTCAAGATAGTTTAGTGTGAAGATCTTGCTGGTCTTTTGTTTAATTTATTTCTTATTATTTTTTTATTTTTATACTATTTAACTCATGTTTTAAAAATTTTGTTCTGTCAGAATTTTTTGTTAGCATAAGTCAAACACTTGTGTTTCATATTGGCCTTATAACCTGATACTTTCCTGCATTCACTTATAACAAATCCTTCCACTGACTGAGGAAATTTCTATCTACTTGTAATTTACTGAGAATTTTTTTTGTTAGGAAAAGGTAGTGAGTTTCATCAAATATATTTTCCAGTTTCAAAACTTATTAGCTTCTATTTGCTAATTTAATTTCCAATTCTAAGAATCTTGGCTACCCAATTATCCACGAGAAAATTAACAGCAATTTTTCAGAAAGAAGAATACTCCATCAGCTCTGAGGGACACAGGAACAACTGCAGTGTTACAGCTCAGTAAAAATGTGTGTGAATGTAATTATGACCTGAAAACATTCACTTAAAATTGTATTTTTTGCAATTTTTAAATAGATAATAAATGGACAGTTTAGTAATATTTTCAGCTAAAAAGATTTAAAACCAGCAATGACAACAGCAAAAGTGTTTGGTAACAAAGCAAGTCTTATCTATCTACTTACCATTCTCAAATTTATTCAGCAAATCCATATTGTGGACCTACCATGTGTCTTTTGTTAATGGCCTACATTTCTATAAATGGTGAACGAAGAAAGTGTTTGCTATAAGTACAGTACCGTTCCTCAGATAATCTTTGTAGCACCCATATTCTGATTAGTCCAGACTTTGTGTTTTTATTATTCTAGGCTCCACACACTGAGTCATTTGAGCCAAAGTTTGTTTTCCTCTTCTCATTAACACAAAGCACCTTCTCAGCCTAATTGAAGCCTTTGTTGGTATCTAAAACTGATTAATCTGTGCTGTTTCCACTTACTCTTCTGTTCATTTACCTCAGAGAGAATAGTCTTATTTAGAAGCCCTTTAAAACTAAAGTGCTGATGTGGTTCTTCCTGCCACATCAGAAGGAAGGGGAGGAAGAAGGAAGCCGGGAAGAGGAAGATAGATGGAAAAAGGAGTAAGGAAGGAGGGTAAAAAGAAAAAAAGGGAGGAAGAGATTAAGAGAGAAGAAACTTTTTAGATGATGTACTACTATGGTCAGTAATTTCTCTTTCTCTTGAGTAAAGAAGTTTATCCCATTTTTTTAAATCTGAGGGTCAGAAATGAGGAATCCGGAAAGATGGCAACTTCTTTTGAATAAGAGTTTCAGTCTGTAACTTTTAATGTTAAATTATTGAAAATTCCATGAAACGTTGTCATGCTGATAGTCATTAAAAGAAGTGAAATGATACCAGGAATGCTCCACCACCTATATCAAATATTCACCTGGAGGGTACTGGTTAAAAATGCAGCCCTTGAGTTTTACTCTTTATCTTAGAATCTCAGAGATAGAGTTGAAGATTCGAGTATTTTTAACAATTATCCCAGGGATTCTGAGGTTTGAGAAAAGGAGTGAATGGAAATAACATATAAGGATCTTGGACCACTGTGGTTGCTTCTTCTTTTTATTTTCAATAATTTTGTTGAGGTCATAACTTGCATATTGTAACGTAATTACCCATTATAAGTGTACAATTTATAAGTTTTGACAAATAAATAAACCCATGTAGTAACCATAAGATCAATCTTGATGTTAAACATTTCTGTCACCATGTTTCTTTGCACCTAGCCCCAGCTCCCTTGATCCAATTTCTATTACTATATATTAGCACTTATTTTTTTCCTAATATTTCATATAAATATAATCATACTACATGTACTCTTTTGTGTATGACTTTTTTCTTTTGCTCAGAATAATGTTTTTGAGGTTAACCCATGTGGTATGGATAATAGTTTGTTCCTCTTTTATTGTTGAATAGTATTTCATTGGGTGGATATATCACTATCTGTTTATCCATTCCATTATTGACAGACATTTGAGTTATGTCTAATTGGAACCAATTATGAATAAAGGTGCTATGAATATTTGTTTAAAAATCTTATAGACTTATGTTTTCATTTCTCTTGGTAAATACCTAAGATTGTAAAATCTGAATCGTGTGGTTATTGTATATTGCATATTTAATTCTATGAGACTCTAAGTTGATAGCTAATTGTTTTATCTAGTGTTTACCATTTTGCACTTCTACCAGCAATGCATGAGAGTTCTAGTTGTACGACTTCCTTGCCAACAATTGGTTTTTTTAAACTGTATCTATTATAGTGACTGGGAAGAGCTATCTCATTATAGTTTTAATTTGCATTTTCCTATGACCAAAGATATGGAACACCTTTTCGTGTACTTATTAGTCACTTGCATATATTCTTTTGTAAAGTGTTCACAGCTTTTGTCCATTTTATTATTGGCCATCTGACTTCTTATTGAATTGTAAGAGATCTCATATATTCTGGACAAAATTTCTTTGTCAGATACTTCTTTTATAAATACTTTCTCTAAGTCTATGTCTTCACTTTTAAATTTCTAAATGTCTTTTCAGCAATATACATTTTTATTTTTGATGAAGGCAAATGTGTCATTTTTTCCTTTTATGATTTTTATGCCCTAATATATATTCGCCTACTCCAAAATGACAAGGACTTTTTTTGTGTTTTTTCCAAACTTTTATAGTTTTAGTTTTTACATTGAGATCAATGATTTACTTTTGACTTTCATGAATGGTGTGAATTAGGGTTTGAGATTGATTTTTTTTTTTTTGCATGATTCTAGCACCATTTTTGAACATATGAGTCTTTTCCATTTAATTACCTTGGAAGCTTTGCCCCACATCAATTGACCATTTATGTATGTGTCTATTTGTGGACTAATTATTGTATTTCGTTGAAGTCTATGTTTATCTTCATGACACTAACACACAGTCATTCTTGATTACTGTAGCTTTATACTGACTTTTGAAATCACGTAGTGTAAGTTATGCAACTTTGTTTGTTTTGAAATATATTTTGGCTATTTAGGTTATTTTAAATAAGATTAGTTGGGAAAATGTTCTTTTCTGTTTCTGAGGGATTGTTTTCTTTTAATAATTTCTTCCTTAAATGTTAAATAAAATATTTGCCAATGAAACCACCATGGCCTAGAATTTTTGTTTGTGTGTGTGTAAATTTATATAATTGCTCTTTTTCCTCCTATTCACTCTCTCTTCCTACATTTATTTTTTCATCCTCTGAGCTCATTAGTGAATAAAAGATGAAACAAAAAAATATTCATCACAGACAGGGAAGATATGATTATATATCTCTTACTAAAATTGTACTTGGCTTTCGTAGATGTAATTTTCATCCCAATCGTCATATCTCTTACCAGCTCTGAGAACATTATACACTTTATTTACAATTTATTGTGCGTGTTTATACTCGCTCTGTCTTGTATCTTTTATTTAGTGGTCAAGCAACCTGCATACATAGCATGGCTTTGTATTTCTAGGCTCTCTCCCATTTTCAATTTTGTCACTGATAAGAATTTTATACTAAAATCTTTTAAAGCAAAATCACTCATCTATTCTGATCTTTTACTGAGTTACATTCTGTCCAAACTTTCTAATGTCTATCAATACTTTGAGAAAATTTCATTATAGAATAATTTTGCAAAAAGAAGCAAAACTCAGTGAAAAGAATATGGAGTACAATGAGTCTTGTTCACTTCTTAAACTGACACTTTCTACCTGTGGAGAAATAATAATTGTGATGATTAAGCATATGGATGCTCAATCCATGGTATAAGAATTATAGATTAAGTAGGCAAGGTACTTTATGTAGTAAAAAATGAGAATTCATGGGAGAAGTTAGAAGCAAACAGAAATTCTTAACTGTTCTTATATGTTCCTATTTGAGAAGAGATGTTATTGTAAAATAGCCTGTCATTTATTCACAATTTAATTCAAAGAATTGTACCATATCTAGCCAAAGAAGTGAGAGAAATGAAAGTTGTAAACACAGGCAGAGTATAAAATGTGGTTCTTGTCTTTAAGAAGCTTATGGAGCAGTCAGGTGGCCAAAGCATACATATCTGAAATAATCCCTGACTAATAAAAGGTATGCTATAACAATAGCTTCCATTTGTTGAGTACCAAGCATTGTTGGATGTTTTATAAACATTATTTATCATTTTATTTATCTGAAGCCAACCCCACAGGTAAGTGTTATTATGAGCTCTTCTTACAAATGGCATCTTATAAGAGTCATGTTTTATAGGAAAACAGTGTGAATTGTTGATTTAGAGTGATAAACCAATATAACCTATATAGATTTCGTCTGGGTACTTTAGGCTAAAGGCCTCACCATGAAGAACTGAGAGTCTCTTGGAATTTATGTCTGTTCTCTTCTTAGTCTAACATCCTTACATCCGTAATGTGAAACAGCAGGATATCAATGTGGGGCACATTCATCAGGGAGCTATCATAGAAACAGATCAATGAAATAAGAGGATGTCGGAGTATCATTAAGGAGCGATACCTGAATCAGGCGGCCTTACCCAACAATTACAGTTAATAATGTGAGACTCAGATAGGGCAGAGCAGGTAAACACACCCCTGATGAGAAGTGCCTAAAGAAAGGCTATTTGCTTAGGACCTTCCACTCTTTACAAAATGGAACGCAGATTCCTCTTGCCTATGTGTGTCACCCTTCCATATTCAGATCCATTACACAGAAGAATGAAACCAAAGCAGCCGAGTGGGCTCTATGTCATGTCTACAAAACATGCCCTGTAATGACTAGTGCACTCTTGTGCCATCCATTGGGATTAGACTCCAGCTCTTTGTAAAAGCAGCACGTGATGCTAGCCACCTAGCCCTCCTCCCCTGCACCAGTACAAGCCCCACAGGCTCTCCAGTTCTTCCGTTTCAGAAGAGAGCTGGATCTGCTCAAACACAGGGGCTCCAGGTTCACTTGCCAGTGACTGTAACTCAAGAGGCCTCAAATGCCAATCACTCAGCAGAATTTGGAGCATCTAAGTGTCTTAAGAGAAAAAACCAATCTTGAAGAATTGCTCTATTTACTGCCTTCCCATAAGATAGTCCTGACCTGAGGACATAATCAACTCTCAAAGCCTGCTGTCAGAGAGGACCAATGAAGTGGGAGGAAATGAAACCAGGCAAGAAAGATATGATACAAAATAGTGAGTCAATTTGGGACAGTCTTTAAGATTAAATGATATTCTCATTCATTCTTTCTCTCATCTATTTACTTGACAAACACTTATAGGAACCTCCATGCTAGATCTCAGAGAGACAAATGAAAATGAAACAGTTTCTCTTCTTGTGGAATCTTGTCAGTCAGCTATTTTTCACAAATTGGAATGCATACAAACCACTTGAGATAATGGTTTAATTTGCAGATCCATAGTCACGCCCCCATAGATTCCCTTTTGGTTTCGCTGGCTGGGTTCTAAGAGTTCATTGTTTCTTACGGTGATTATGATGCCTGAGGTCTATGGGTCATAGGTAATACAAATCAGGCACAGAGCAGCCAGAGGGCCCTAGTAAGTCTATTCTGAATGGACTAAGACCATGTGCTTAGGAACTGTTCCTTTAGAGTCAGGCAACCTGAATTCAGATTCTAGTTCCGTCACTATCTGACCTCAGTCAAATGAATTGACCTCTTTAAGACCCAGTTTCATCTGAAATAAAATGGGGATAATATTTCTTATCCCTTGGGATTATTTTGAGAGTAAAATGAGATAACGTATATCTGCCACATTACTTGGCACATAGTAGGTGTTCAATACATAGTTGTAATAATAATAATTATTGTTGTTGTTGTTGTTGTTGTCACTACCATAGTGATTTACCAGAATTAAGCTATATCAATATTATATATAATCAATATTAGTTATATAAATATATTAATATAAAATTATATATTTACTACATAATTTATAATTATTATTCATATTAATTATGGTATAGATTATTTATATTGATACATATAGTTAACAAAAATTCAAGAGAAGAATTCATAGAATTTTCTATAATAGAATAGTGAAGGCATACATTTCCTGCAGGGTAAGTTTTGTCATCTCTTTTATAAGTTAACTTGATATAAAAATCCTATTCACAGTGGAGAATTGGAACAATTTGAGTAAGAAAGGGTGAAAAAAAAGAAAGAAATGGAGGAAGTGGTATTAAAAACAGAGGAGAGAAGAGTGACTGCTCTGCTTTATATAGCCCCACTGTATATAGGGGGTGCCAAAAAAATGTACACATTTTAAGAGATATTTCTATGTATTACTTTTTGAAGTTGAATTATATCAGCAATGTGTAGAATGACATTTGCTCAAAAAATAGCGTTAATCAAATGAATGCTAGTGTCATTCATTGTATTACAATTTTAATAGTTTTCCTTAAAATGTGTATACATTTTTTTTGGCACCCTATATATATAGTGTGTGGCTGGCATAGGCAAATGCATAATTCTGTAATAAGGGCATATGCTTTGGAGCTAAATTTGCTTTGGCTTAAATTTTGTCTTTATCTCTTCCTAGAAGAAAACAGAACAGATTAGCAGAGAGAGTGTTTTCTGACCTAATTTAAAGATCTTCATTTTGTAAAGATAATAGTAAATGGGAGGTCTCCTGCAAAATGCTCACTTCTGTTATTTTTGCAGTTGTTTGTTGTTTGTTATTAAACCTAGTTTCAAAGCCAAATGGGGACTATGCATAATATTTTTAACCTCCATAATTTTCACAATTTTCATCATTTCTGTTTGAAAATAACTTCTTTCTTATGATAAAGAAATACTGGATACAGAAAATTTAGAAAGTATGGAAAATCCTCTAAAATGAAAAAACAGTCAACCAAATATTCACCATTTAGATATAATCATAATTAAAATTCGGTACTTAGTCTTTTTTTCTTTGTAATTTGTCTTATCATTGAGCTCAAAATATATGCATAATTTACATTGTTTTTTTCCTTAATATTATATAATAGGAATTTCACATATCACATATAAACATTACTTGGTGTCTAAATAATTCAATTCTTCCTCACCTATAATTTATTTTACCAATTTCTTATTTTGGCAAATTTTACTATCCTAAGATATATAAAATAATTTTATACATAATACTTATACGTTATTTTCTTTTTGGATAGACTCCTGGAATTAGAATGACTGAGTAGAGGGTATGAATATATTTAAATTTGCAATACGTATTAATAAATTTCTTTCTATGAAGGCTGTACCAATGGCTCATTCCCACCAACAGAAGAAAAATATTAATTTACCTGATGACTAAAATTATCAAGTGTGATTTCATTAATATATTGGCCATTATATTTATTTTTCTGCAGATTATAAATTCCTTTCTTTTGTCCAATTATCTATTGGACACTTAATTGATGTTGGTTTCTTCCTTTCTTCTTTTCTTCCTTCTTTCTTTCCTTCCTTTCTTTCTTGTTTCTTTTCTTACTAAAAGGTCACCATTTCAGATTTTTCATGGGATGAGTCTTGAATAATCAAGTATGTTACTTGTTAAAGTACAAACTAGAAACATGTTTCTGCTCCCTCCTACAGTAGTATTATAGAAAGATTATACCAACTTTCAGTTTTAGAATTCTCTTTGATGATAAATATATTAAAATTTCCTTTCCCAGGCAGACCCAAAATGTGGCAGCTTTTAGCAGCAGCATGCTGGATGCTTCTTCTTGGACCTCTATATGGTTTTCACAAGAAAGGAAAAGTCACAAATCCTGAGGCTAATATGAATATTGTAAGTCATTCATTAAGAAAAAAATTAAGATAAAGAATTATTCATTTCACATCATTCAGATGTAATTGGTGTATCTGTCCAGTTTTCAACAAATCTAAATCGTTGTCTCCTACCTTGTTCCTTGGCATGGCTAACTAAGAGTTGAAAGACCTGACCCAAGTTGGGGCAGTAACATTCCCTTTCTTGGTAGTTTGAGCTGCCATCTGATGTGGCTTCCTGAAGACAAAGTTTATGAGTCAGAGTCTTACTGATGATCTCTATAGAGTATCCTTGAGTTCTTCCTGAGACTTTTTCTAGGGCGGGTTCTGTGATTTGTGAGCTATATGAGTGTACTCTTTTAGTTTAGTGAACTAGAGTTAGTTCCTGTTACTTTTAACCCAAAGTATCTTAACACGTAAGAATTCATACTAGAGGTGGATTGGAACAGAACAGAATGAAATACAGTGGAATGGAAGAGTGTTAGGCAAAAAAAAACAAACACACACACACACACAAAGAAAAAACAGGACAAATGACAAATGTCCACTATAAGCTTCATTCTAAATGGTATGCTCCATATTCCTGTATACATTGTTCACCACTGATGTCCTCACCCACTCCCATTTGTATTAGAACTTTAATAATCTTTAATAATAGAACTGTCAAAGTTTTCCAATTAGTGTCTCTTCTTCTTTGTCTTTAAAGTATCCAGCAGGAATCCCTAACCTCCTACCACACTGCTAAACTCACAGTCTGAATATATGCCTTCACATCCAAATTTTCCTCTTTCTCCCATATTCACACACATTTTCTTCTCCCTTAAGAACTTTTGGCTCTTAATTATTCTACAATGATAAGAATAATAAACATAATACAGCACTTACTTTGTGCCAGTCATTGTTCTAGATTCTTTATGTATAATCATCATAACAAATCTGTGAAAACATACTATTATTATCTTTATTTTACAGCTGAGAGAAATGAGGCACAAAAAGGTATAGTAACTTTCCCAAAGTTAATATGTAGCTAAGAAGAGGAAGAGCTGGAAGTCATGCTGTTTGTTTCTAGAGTCTGGGCTCATAACCACTGCTTTATATAGCCCCATAATGTATACACACCTCTTCTGTGCCTGGCATGGGCAAATGCATAATATTGCAGCAAGGGCATGTGCTTTGGAACTAAACTTATTTTGACTTTAATTTTGTCTTTATCTCTTCCTGGTTGTACAATCTCAGACAGATTATTAAATTCAGTTTTCTCAACTGGGAAAAGGTTGTAATTTTATCTGAAAGGCCATTTGTAAAGATGAATAAAACAGGAGATATAAACCATCTTCTATGCAGAAAGTGACCAATAAACAGTACTTCTCCTCTTCCTTATATGTCTGTGGTTGGAATGTCTTCTGTTTATCCCCCTAGATCCACTATGTATTGTTTTACACCTTAATTTCTCTCCAAGAGGTTGAGCTATGAGAACCAGATCAACACACTCCCTTGATCTTTGGTTTTCAGTTCAGTTCAACAAATGGAAATATTGAGCAAGAGATCAGAAGGAGGGAGGAGAATGACATCAGCTGATATATTGCTCTGACTCCCTCCATAAGGTCACCTTAGGCAGGCTATCTCTCTCTGCTAAAGGTTACAGCTCCTCTCAATGTGGCCCTGTCTCCTTGACTTTCTTCTTTTGGTTCTGGTGAGCACTCCCTCTCATCTCCCTTCAGGTAGAAGTTTGGTAGCAGCTCACTTGTTACCAGCCACAGAGTACTGCAACATTGCCCCTGGTTTCCCCCATTGGATGAGCAGATAACTTTTTATCTTAAGATTCCTGTTTTTCCTGCTATATTTTGTCCCGAAACATAGACAAAGAGTAGGTTGTGACTTAAAGTATTATGTTGCAATGCTGTATAAAAATCAAGAGTACATACATCATGAAGGTAGATATTTTCCTTTCCTCTTTTTCAGAGCCAGATTATTGCCTACTGGGGTTATCCTTATGAAGAGTATGATATTGTGACCAAAGATGAGTATGTCCTCAGAACTTACAGGATTCCTCATGGAAGAAGATGTCTGAGAAACGGTAGGACGTATTTTGTTATAAAAGGAATGTTGCCTAAAATTGAGATTCCTAGATGTACTGACAACAGCAAGGCAGCTTTTGTTCTGAAACAGAGCCCAGTGCCTTTTGGTAAAGGAGGGAAATCCTCTGCCACTGCTACTCCACTTCATTTGTATTATAACCCTTTGGAATTTTTAAAGCACTTTCATGTACACTGTTTATTTAGTCCATTCTCTTCTCCATCACTTGTCATTAGTTCTCCACCCAAGTCAGTGGAATATTTTTTAAGTAAATCTAACCCTATTAGTTCTATATTTAAACTTAGTTAAGGATCTGTTTCTAGCTCCCTATGACACAGGTTGATATCTGTAGAGAAAAGAGGGATCCACTTGGCAAAAACTCTTTACTCCTCTGATTTCATAGCTCCTTTTATTCTTTGGAGTATTGTATAACAAACTTCCCAATATAGAAAGGTTAATTATTTAAAGAGAAAACCTAGACTTCTAAAAAGAGAGGGGGACGAATTGGTGTTGACTTAATAGAACCTTTCTACTCCACCCAAATAAACCATTAGCTTTGTAAATATTCATGAGAATTTTGTTTCCATAAACTTTTATCTCATGATTTCTGCCAAGTAACTGACAAAATGCATGACAGGGAAAGCTGACTCTATGATGAGAAGCAGCTTGAGGGCTCAGATCAGAGGGGCTGAGGGCTATGACTGCCACGGCATTTGCCAGTACTTAACTTTAGCAGATTAGTAGTACCTCTGCTTTCTGTGCTCTGAAAAGGTGCATAAATGGAGATAGATCATAGTTCCTCGCTTCCAGATGGCTGAAGAACCAAAAGTGAACTGAGGGAGAGTCCTGAGATATGAACGCAGCATCACAAATGATAGAAGACAAAAATACTAGTCACTTCTCTTTTGTCTGTGTTTTCAAACCATTTCCCCACTTCCTTCATTTTATTTTCTGTTTCTTAGTCAAATTTTTCCAGTTCTACATTATGAATAGGATTTTTATATCAAATTAACAATTTTACATTGCATAACATTTCATTTAAAACTGTGCATTTTGCTTTCTGAAAATGCAAATTAAATTAAGCAATGTGTGTAAAACCTAGCATAGTTCCTGGCATTCAACAAATAGTATTTTCATGGTTTTTGTTATTGTTTTGAGAAAGACTTAGTTTTGCTATCAGATACTTCTTGAGAAATAAAGTGTTATTAATATGAATAATAATAGGGCCAATATTTATTGTGCTAGACTGTCTTTTATGTGTTTTAATTCTAATTTAATTTTTATGAACTACACTATGAGATAATGTGTTATTATTACCCATTATACAGATAAGTTAACTGAGGCACAAAGGGGTCAAGACATAGTAGAATAGATTTTGAACCAGGACAATCTGACTTCAGCACCTACAGAACAACACAATACATTAAATAATACAAATTTTACAAAGAGAAAAATAAGACATAGAGAAGATAAATAACTTGCCCAAGTAAGTAGTTCAGAAAGGAGGAGAACCTAGGTTTGCCTAGTGCCAAATATTATCTCTTAACCTCTCCTCTATACTACAGGAAGTGAGGAAAAAGAATTTTCTTGTTGATACAGAGTAAGCTGACATTAAATTCTTGTTGCCTGTGTTTTGCAGCTTCAAGACCTGTTGTATATTTGCAACATGGCTTAGTTGCATCTGCCAGTAACTGGATTTGCAACCCACCCAACAGCAGCTTGGCTTTCCTTCTCGCCGATAATGGTTATGATGTGTGGATGGGGAACAGCCGGGGAAATACTTGGTCCAGAAAACACTTGAAATTTTCAACCAAATCACCAGAATTCTGGGCCTTCAGGTAAGGAGATACGTAGTGATGAATAAAGTATGTACTTTGCTTATTTATATAGATGAACACCCTGTGATTTTTCCCTTTCTATCCAAGTGCTTTTAGTGGAATCCCCAAGAAGGAAACAAACATTTCCTCTTTTACCCAGGCTTTCTTCACAGAAATGCCCTTATTGCATTGATGTTTGTTTAAAAAACCCCACTTGGTGGTGGTGGTGATGGTGGTGTGTGTGTGCAAAGTATATATGCCAAAAAAAAAAAAAATCAAAATGCAAAGGTCAACTGTAGAAAGGTTAATTCCAGAACTAACACTTTGTCCATGTGGACCCCAAGGGAAGTTGACATGGGACTCTTATTAAAGAGGAAAACTGAAAGCGATCGAGAAATGGGACCAGAAACAAAGCTCCAGTTGAAAATCCTGAGAATCGGGCATTCATGATAAGCCAAGAGTGAGCCTAGTCCTTGTGCATAGATGACATGCAAATGTTTACTCACTGAGTGGCAAGGGAACTCTGCCCTCCATAGACTGGCAGTGCTAGAACCTGTCCCTGGCATCAGGTCTTGGGGATGTAAAGAGAAAGCCTGATGATAGAAGTATAAAAAAGCAGACTTTGCCAGCCCCAGCCCCTGGGATGCTGTTGGCTCTAGGAGCCAGGCCTGCTTGGGCACAGGGGCAAACCTCTGCACTTGTATAGGAGCTAAGAATTATATCTTGAATGTCACTGAAGCCATCTGTTCCTTGGCCTCATTTTTGCCTTATTCCTAGAAGCCATTTGCATGTCCTAATTCCACACCCCAGTGCAGGTGTATCATTGCTCTATTGGAAATAACATGATTCCCTAGGTGAGTATTTTCCCAAAAAGGAGCACCTGAGGTGATTGGTAAATATGCAAATGACCAGGCATCTTTTTTGGAAAGTCTGATTCAGTCTGGGCTAATGTCTGCAAATCTGTTTACGTTATTTTGTGTTTTTTTTTAAAAATAACATTCCAGGTAATTGTTCCTTTAAGGAAATTTGGTAAATCTGTTATATAATCAAGTGAAATATGACTAGCCTTAGAGGAAAAGCCTTTGCAGACCTTTGCAAGTCAGATTTTTCTGATTCCAGTTTCCTAACACTGTTACTCTCGCAATCAAGGTAACATCCTCAAAAGCTACAGAGATGCATAATAGCACATATTGACTCTCGTCTTATATTTTAAAAACTAGGTATCTATGTCTACAATGAATGTGTTTAAATATTGCAGGCCTAGCAAGGAGATATTTTTTCAAATTTTATTATTCTTTTTCTTTGGCAGTTTAGATGAAATGGCTAAATACGACCTCCCAGCCACAATCAATTTCATTGTAGAGAAAACTGGACAAGAGAGACTCTACTATGTGGGCCACTCTCAAGGAACCACCATCGGTGTGTTTGGGGCAAGTGTGATCTGAGAGTGTCAGAGAATCTTCTTCCATGTTCATGAAAGGGGTCAGGATTTCTTCCCTCTGTCCAGTCTCTATCTAGGGCATTTGAGGCGGGAAACCATTTCCTATGGCCGGTTCCTGAAAAGTAAATAAAATGAGGATGACAACACAGAGATTTTTTTTTTCCCCCTAGGGCTGAATTTGGAGACTGATTGATAAACCTGAAGGAGAGAGAATTATTCATTTGTGTACACAACAAACATTTGTCAGACACTGGGTTAGACGCTGGGGAAGCAGAGACAAATATGGTATTTATCTCTGAAATACCAAAAAAATTTATGGTATTTCCATTAAAGAGCTTGCAATCTAGTCAGGACATTAAAAACAAACAAACAAAAAAAAAAAAGCAAAGAATTGCAAATCCTGATGATTATGTGCCACAATCAGTGTGACTTTTAGTTCCTGGAATGCGTCGGGGGTAGCCTGGATGTGGGTGGGACCATGTTGACAGTGCCATGCGACACTTCACTCCCTTCACTGCTCCCCATTCATCTAGAGACCTCATCAATACCAACAGCATTTCCACCAGTCTTTTTTCTGTATCTTAATCCTAAACAGGTTTCTGGTATAAATTAGGTCTTTATGTGCCTGTACTATACTATGCGTCTTACAGATGTTCTCTCATTAGAAACTATAAACATTTGAAATCAGTATCATCCATATTTTACAAATGGCTGGATGTAGAAATCCTTTGTAACGGTGATAATGTCAAAGAATACCTTAAGTTATATATATACATAGAAAATCCTTCCCTACAAATAGTACTTACTCTGAGTTGTTGTTTTGTTTTTAATATAACTATAATACTTTTTGCTATCATTGAAAATACATTAAGAATTGTTTTCAATCTATAAACTAGTGTCATCTTCCCTTTCAGCTTTCATAGCATTCTCTACAAATCCAGAGCTGGCTAAAAGGATTAAAATATTTTTTGCATTGGCTCCAGTCACTACGGTGAAATACACCCGAAGTCCTATGAGAAAATTAACAAATCTTTCCAGAGCAGCCGTCAAGGTATGTGACGTCCCAAGTTTAAACCAGTAATAACTAAAACTAGCTCTATTTCCACTGATTTCAACCGCAGGAAACCCGAGACAAATGGCATTCTACAAACCTTTGAGACTATAGCAGGTGATTCAGGTTATCCGTGTAGGTTTACTGATGATGAGCAGTTTTACCCACAGCATCCAGGGAGCTCACGCTGATGCCACTAACCCTGTTGTCTTCGTGAGTGTCTTCTCTCCCATGTATTCTCTCCTCAGTTATAGATAAATCAAATGCTAATTTGATCAACTGATTTGTTTAATTTAGTAGGTTACATTTCTCTCCAGTGGCCCCTAGTTTCTCAGGAGCAGTACTGAGTAGTAGCTGAGATCACAACTTGAAGCCAGATGGCATGCATGGGGTTGTATCCTAGCTAGCTTGGTAAATTTTGGTCAAGAATGACAAAAGACAAAATTTAACAAACCTCCTGGTTTCACTGAGGACTAAGTACTAAGCAGATTTTACCTTCTGTCTAGTCCTTGTCTGAATTGCTGCTTATTTTCTATTCTTGACATGCACATCCATGAAGTTTGATGGTGTCTTAAATTGATCTTGCAGGTGTTATTTGGTGACAAGATGTTCTCTCCTCATACATTTGTTGACCAATTCATTGCCACCAAGGTGTGCAACCGGAAGCTATTTCATCATATTTGCAGCAACTTCCTATTTTCTTTTTGTGGATTTGACCCAAAAAACTTAAACATGGTATGTGTAAGTAGTCAGATCCGGGAAAACAATTGTTTTGTTGCACAGAGGTGAGGAGAGTTCATTCTGAATTGCAGGGAAACTACATTTCAAGGTCTTCCTTTTTGTCTCCTGGAACATAGTTTAGCCTGTTCATGGCTTCCAATCAAAGCTGAGAGTCTACCTACTTTAACGGGAAGACTTGAGAAGAAGGTTTTATTGCTGAAAATTCTCACCAAGTTTTGCTGTTGTCCAAAGTGCCACCATTGAAAATTCCTTCACTTTGATTAAAGCTATGGTTGTGAAATGTATTTTTCTGTGCCTGAGCCTTATCTCAGACCTACTGCAGTAGAATTTCAGGGAGTAAGCACAAGCATCTGTGTTTTTTAAATCCATTTTCTACTTTCATAGGTGATGTGGAAATAGCCATTTTGTGAACCTCTTATTTTTTTAATCCAAAGGGGTAAAGGGATGGCTCTTCAATGACAGCTACAGATTCACTGTTCAAGGGATACTGACAGGAATGCATTGGGGTTTTTCCGAGTCCTTTCCAACCTGAGATCCTTTCCTTTCTTAGTTACCACCAGCTGATCCACAAAATGGGAAGGGGAAAGAAGGGAAGTTATACTCTTTCCTCCCTAGCTACAGAGGAGGAATGTTTGAAACCAGAGGTGGAACAAAGCTGAAGTTGGTCACCATCTCTCTCACAGATTCTGCCCAGAGACTTGTAGCCTTCTGTCAGTGGAAGCACTGATTAACACTTTTCTCAGTTTTAGTCGAGATTTATAAAAAGCTGTTTAGCCTTAGCCACTGCCTTTTCACATTCTTTCCTACTTTCTCAATTTACTAGGGAAACTATGCTTGCCTATCACTTACAGGGAAGCATGTTATGTAGGCACAGCTAAGTAAAAAGGCCTTGAAGCAAACTCAGTAGAGATAACTTCAAAACTACCTTCTCAATATGGCCTAAGAGTTTGCTAAAGAAAGACTTCACAAAATGATACACTTGAATATTCACTGGGGGCCCTCATAGTACATTTATATAGACAGATTGCCCTTTTCTTTCTCACTGTGAGGGACTGGACTATGGAATACTATTACAATACCTGTAAGAACATTTCTTTTAATGGAGTATACCCAGGGATGCAGAAGTAAAAATAACACATGTCCAGAACTCAACTCTAGAGATTTTTGATACTGACTTAAAGGCATGGGTAGCTCATCAGTAGTTGTATTTTTTTTTTTTTTAAAGCTGCAAGATGTTTCTGATGCTCACTTTGGGAGAAAAGCAACTCTTTTTTGACCTCAAAAACAAAATGCAATTGAAAATCTGAAAAAGTCGAGGTGTTTTTGTTGTTGTTTTATCCAGAATAAATCTAAATGTTAACGGAGGTTAAAATACTGGATGGATTATGTGTGTCCCACAAACTTTCAAAGAGCCCTGTAGAATATTTGCCACATTTTAAAAATCAGAAAGTAAAAGGGAGCATTCAGATCTGTTTTCAACATCTTACAGTGAACAACTTTCTCTGAATGTTCTTTGGGACTTAGCACAAGGTGAAGAAGGTCCATGGGGCTTTTATCCCTTGTCCTCTTCTCCTCTTGACCTGTCTGAGATGAGACTGGAGAGACAGGTATATTACCTTCTGTCTTTGACCAGGGGGATGTCCTCTGTAGGCTTTATGAAGACACTGCTCAGGAAAGAAGAACAGAGCTAAGGGAGGGGAAAATTCTTAAGATGGGTTTCTTTGGTTAATGTATCTTCAGAGGATATAGTACATGTTTATTCCTAAAAGAGTAAAGGAAAAAATATTCAAATTTATTTGTGGTGTGATTAAATGTTTAGTCCCCAGTTGAGAAACAATGTCTTTACTTTGCAGAGTCGCTTGGATGTGTATTTGGCACAAAGTCCGGCAGGAACATCTGTTCAGAATATGCTGCACTGGGCCCAGGTAGGCGCTTCCTGTTCCTCAGGTGACACACACGTGTCTTTGCAAGATCCCCAAAAAGCCATCTCAGAGATCTTGCTTCCGAGTTTTGCAGGTACCTGCCACTGTCCGATTGATGTTTCTAGAATCAGCATTCAACTCACGTTGATTTCCTTTATTCCCTTCTATTCTTCATTTCCTCAGTGTCTGGTGTTTGGGTCTGGTTCCCAGATGTTCTGACTGAATTCTGATTCTTAAGATTACTCCAAACTGCCTTTTCTAGGGAAAGCTTGTATTTCTTCTTTGGGGAAATCATCAGCTCTAGTACAGCTTTATATAACATGATATAAGCTATTCCAGAAAGATCTGCTCATCCTCCAATGGGCAATGTGGGCCATTTCATAGAGTGGAAATAATGCTTTGTTCAGAGCAAATTTAATATTAGGGAGAGATTAAAATAGATTGATGGTTTCTGTTTTTTATCCTCAGTTTAAGTTTTTTTTTTGTTGTTTTTGTTTTAGTGTTAATGTATTACTCAATATTTGACAAGCTCAGACATAAGTCAAATTCAATTGATACAGTTTTCTGAGTCGTGTGTGTGTGTGTGTGTGTGTGTGTGTGTGTAGAGAAAGAGAAAGAGAGGTCTTGCCAAAGTTTTAATATATCTGAGATCCCTAGGAATTTGCATTTTAACTGATACCCTGATAAATCTGTTCCTTGCTTTAAAGTTGAGAATCACTGCTATAGATAGCCTGAAATACTAATTGAGGGTTTCTGAAATTCTTTAAGAGTTCCACCCCCAGGAGATAAGCCTTCAAATTCCTATAAGAAAAAAAAAAATGTTTAGGGCCTCCTACTGGTGAGGAGACAGACTCTATAATGGCCATGGCCTTCCAGACAATGTAACTTCAATTTCATATTTGAGCACTTAAACTATTCATTTAAATGATTTCATTCAGTCTCATTGAATTCATTCTCATGACAATCTTTCAATGAAGGCATTGGTATCCCCAGACTACAAATGTCACAGCCAATCTCTTAGGCATCTCACAGCTGACTTCTCCTTTTTTTTTTTAAGTATTAAGCAATTAATATCTTTATTAATAATTTTATACAACTGACTCCTCATAAAGAGCACTGATCTTTGATAGAAAGTCCTCTTCAGGATAGAAATAAGGTGGGAATAAAATATTTGGTCATAAGTTATATAGACAGCTAAAGCAAGGATGGTGATGACAATGATGGTAGTGATATTAGGAAAAGGAGAGATTTGTTGAGCATTCTTAGGTGCTGTTCATTTTTTATGCATTGCCCTACTGAATTTCACAACACTATGAAAAGAATGTTATTGTTGTTCCTATTTCACAGATGAAAAAAAATAGGTTTAGAGAAGATAAATATCTTGTCGTGGATCACAGATTCAATATTTTGTTAAGCCTGGATTCCAACCAGGTTTCTTAGATGCTAGAATCCAAGTTCCTAACTAGTATATTCTATTGCTTCCCATGGCCAAAAACTTGCAGAATTTCAGTAACAGCAGAGTACTGCCTCTGTCAGTATAAATCAGGTGGACATAATTGAAAACTAAAAATCAGGATTAAATGAATGAGTGTGGAAAAAAATACTTGAGATTCAAGTTAAGGAAAAAAAAAAAAACCCTTAGAGTAGTCCGAGAATAATTTAATGAAGTGTTTGTAGTAAAGGTAAAAATTATGTCTCTTCTATCCACATGGGTGGCAAAACAACAGAAAAAGGGACCCCAGGTGTGTGAATGTTTCTATTCTGATGTATGAAGTCTAAAAATTAAAATGCAGAAATGGGCATGCGCTGCATCTGAGACGCGCAGACATTGACCATGTTACTGACAACATGGCCACATGCTTAGTCCTGCAGATAGGAGACAGACAGCAGTGCTGCCTCTCCCACAGGAAGTGCTGAGGGCGTTCTGTGAATGCACATCCCTTTCAATAGTAACACAGCTGTTTAAGACTAGAGAGTATAATCATAATATCCTGGACCACCTAACAAGGATAATATAATAGCAGTCATTTTTTTTAATGTAGGAGATGTATAGCTAGTGTCTTTAAAAAAAAACATAAAAATGCCTAAAGCCAAGATATTTAAGAATCATTCAATTCAGCATCCTTAAAAAAATTTCTCTGTCTAGCATTGTAACATTTAAAGGTATCACTGCCTGAGGATTTTCATTGGAAAAGTATAGGGGGGAATAAAAGATGGCTCGTCAGTTCCAAAAATTAGTGTCAATTTCTATCATTTTTTATTATTTGGCTTCTTAATCTATTGAATTTTATCTAATGTGCTAAAGACTGAGACATAATGCCAATCTTTGTATATTTCTTATTTACTGTCTTTAAATGTATTTTTGTATAAATATTTTTAATGTGTGTATTATTTTTATTTTGTTATAGGCAGTTAATTCTGGTCTGTTCCAAGCTTTTGACTGGGGAAACCCTTATCAGAACATGATACACTTCCACCAGGTATAGCCATAACAGTTGTCCTCAGTTGCATACAGCAAATGAACTAATAAATATAGTATCCACTCATTAAGCACTTAGTAGGTCCCGTTCAAACTATGCCCTATATTTTATACCAATCGGATGCTATTTATTGGGATTTTACTGTGTATCATATCATTATTTTTGATCTTCACAATGACCTTGCAGGGTAAATATTATTGTCTTCATTTTTCCAGATGCTCAAGAGGTTAGGTAAATTGTCAAAATTATTTAGCTAGTAAAGAACCAGAATATGACCCAGGGATTTCTGGATCTAAAGTCCATTCTTCTCCCACTGTACTTATTTCTTCTCAAAAAATAGAAAATCTCAGCACTTAAGACCATAAAGATATATATTTTTTGTTTCTAGAGCATATTCTCTGATTTCTTACCCATCTCATAAAATGAGCTAACATTGTCCTATTAGTTCTTTGGAAAGTTGTTTACTACTCATTTAAAAATAACAACAATATAGGATCATTAAAGATACACCAAACAGAAATATCACCTTTAGGAGGAAGCAGTGCTTTCTGACAAAGAATGGTATGTCAAGATATTTCTTGACATTACCTATGAAAACTTTGGAGCAACATTTTCATATTAAAGGGAAATGTGTATTTGTGTTGTTGTTATTTTTTCCAGTAAAAAAAAAAGAAATTTAATAGAGATTTTGGCTTCTTGCTGATAGACTGAGCTCATATTAAACAAGTAGTCATCAAAGGTACACAGGTTTCACAAATCAGGGATGTGGAAATTTGAACATTTAAAAAAATTTTCAGTGCCATCATAGTAACTACAATACTGAAAATGCGTTAAGTTCAACTGGTGTGAAAATCTGATTTTTCTACTCAGCTGCTATAGTTACATGTTTGTGTGCCCCCACACACAAACATGCTATGTCAAAGTACTATTTACTCTTGTAATTAACCATTTGTCTTTGCAAGAGTATATAGCTGCTTTAGGAAAACCTTTTTAAAAGATGGCCTTACATGCTTGGATGAGAATCGAGTCACAGTTGTTGGCTTTATCATTATGCTTGTGGGTTCTAGTTTTAAAAAATGGTGATTCAGTTTCAACTATGCACCTTTTGTTTAGAGTTTTGGGCATAAAAAGAAAAACCCAAACAAACTGAGGGTGAACTGCATACATGTTTAAAAAGCAATAAACTTAGTCACAACTGTAAGTAATAACATTATAAATTAGACAATGTAAATAGCAATGTAATCACCAATCTCTTATTACTGAGAAAGTAAAAAATAAATAAATAAATAAAAATCATTGGCCAAAAGATACCATGTACCGCTTGGATCCTAATCTTAATCTTTTTTGCTTTGCTATCTTCTTCGCCCACACATCCCCCAGGGTATTAAATCATTGCAGTAAAAGTATTCTGATTTCAGGGGCTCCTTAGATCCCCCTTCCCCTTCTATCTTAAAGCTTGCTAATATTTGTTGTTGCCTCTGTGTTGTGTTGTCTTGTATCTTTCATCTCTATCTCTGCATTTAAATACTTATGCTTTATATTATTCTTTTGGGAAAACTATAGAGTGAGGAAAAGCATGTCTCTTCTGCCATCGGTTGCATTTTGCACTCGGGGCCCTGCTGCAGGTTTCCTGAGTGCATCTCCCCTTTCATGTCCTACTGGTCAGTGCCAGTCTGCACTCATTCCCTTCTCTGCCCTTCGCAGTGCCTTCTCATAGCTACACATTCTCATTTACCACTTGATCCTAAGCTCAGGTCCAATGCCTCCTAGTATTAGAGGGTACGGTGATCAGTGCTTCAAATATGTAGTAATGCAAAGACTCAGGCACCAACCCATCAACTGGCAGTAACACCTGGAAGGACTAGACCAGTGTGCTCTGCCTGAATATCACCCTGCTAAGGAAACTCGATGTGCACAGTCACCAAGTCAGGTCTGCCCCAGCCACATTTCTAGTCCTCTTAGAAACCTCTCCCTGGCCAAGGTCACAGCTTCCTAAGGCTCTATACCTTTGTCCATGTTACCTTTTCTTATTAATCTTGATGCCAAAATTGACTACAGTATATTAATCTGCTCAGGCTGCCATAAAAAAAATACTATAGACTAAGTAGCTTAAACAACAGAAATTTATTTCTTACAGTTCTGGAAGGTGGAAGCCTGAGATCAGGGTGGCTGCATAGCTGGGTTCTGGGGAGGCTTGCAGAGAGCCAGAAAGTGTCCTCACATTACCTTTCCTTAATTTTCTTCTCCTTCTTATAAGGCCACTGTTCCCATTAGATGTGGACCCAAACTTTACGAAATCCTTTAACCACATTACCTCCTAAAAGTCTTTTCTCCAAATACAATCATGATGGAGGTTAGGGTTTCAACATATGAATTTGGGAGGAATACAATTCAGTCCATAACATATGGTAATAGTTAAGACTCAGTGCCAGTAGCAGAAACCAACTTTTTTTTATCTATCTATCTATCTATCTATCTATCTATCTATCTATCTATCTATCTATCTATCTATCTATCTATCTATCCATCCTCCTTTACTAAACTTCACAAGAGCCAGGAACTTAAACACTGTCATCAGGACCCTCTTCCTCCCTCTCTCAGTTCTGCCTGCATACGGTATTTCCATTCTTAGGCTCTTTTCAAGACAGTAGTAGGATGGTGACTGGATGTACCTAGCTCATATAGTTCTTACAACCACAAACCCAAAGAAAAAGTCACTATTTTTCTTAATAGGGCTGGCAAAAAATTCCAGAGAGAATATGGGCCCAGTTTTAGTCATCTCTCATGAAGCAGTGTGGCCAGAGGAAGGAAGGACTAACTGGCCAGGCCTAGTCACCCTGGACCACTCTTGAACTGAGGGACTGCATTTGTTGAATCGGCACAGGAAAGGTGTTCACAGAAAGAAGTGGGGAGGGAAAACTTGGCCAGGAGATCAGCACCACAGACACAATTTCTCTACAGCAGGCTGGCTTTTTAACATCATATTTGAAATGTCTGTTTTCATGTATGGGTCTCAGTGCTCCCTGAAGAGTCTGCTCAAATGTCAGTAATTTCTCTGAACCCCGATTTCTGCATTTGAGAGGCATATTTATATTTATCCTATCCAATATTTTGTTTAAAAAGAACAAAGTCCCAGGCCACGCTACTATAAAGATGATTCCCCACAGAAATAAGAGCCCCTTTTCTCTAGGATCCTTTTCTATTTTCCCAAAAGGTGCAAATCAGGAATTAAATGGTTGTCTTTTAAAATTCACAATTCATTTTACTACACTAAAGTGCTTTCAAGTATTTCTAACATTTTAATGTTTGCATATCATTAAGTGTATCCTAATTGCACATTTTTAAAAATTGAAGAACTTGCTTAACAATGGATAGTTAATGTTACTTTTATAATGTTGTTTTTCCATGAAAACTCTTTTTTTTCCTGTCTCTCTTTAATTGAATTTAGCTTACACCTCCATTATACGACGTTACTAAGATGGAAGTTCCAACAGCAATGTGGAGTGGTGGTGAGGACCGTGTGGCTGACCTAAGGGACATTGAGAATTTACTTCCTAAAATCACCAGACTTATTTATTACAAATTTATTCCGCACTACAATCATGTGGACTTTTACCTTGGACAGGATGCACCCCAGGAAATATACCAAGACCTAATTAGAATGATGGAACAATGTTTCTAAAATTAAATACACCTTCCTTTCTCTAAGCAAGCAAGCGTTCCTAATAGTAATGTGGCACACATAGCCGAAGGTGACCCCTCCAATGATTTCCACCTCCTCGTGTCCATGCATTTGTGTAATCCTCACTCTTTGAGTCAGGGAGGGACCTGAGAGAGACTTGCTTCTAGCCTACAGAACTGGCAAAGGTGATGGGATGTCACACCCTCGATTAGATTATGTTTATGGCAAAGGTGATGGGATGTCACTCCCTGGTTATATTATATAAGAATCCATCTTAGCACACTGGAGCAAGAGATTCTCCTTGTTGGATTGGTGAAGCAAACACATATATTGAGGAAGCCCACACAGGAAGGGACTGTGTGTGGCTTCTAGGCCCTGCACATGGCCTTCAGCCGAAAACCTGCAAAGAGCCGGGCCTCTCAGTCCTACAGCTATAAGGAAATGAATTCTGCCTAAAACCTGAATGAGCTTGGAAGCCCATTTCCCCCAGTAAAGCCTCCAATTGAGAAAGAGCCTAGCCAGCACTTGGATGGCAGCCTTATGAGACCTTGAGCAGAGGAGGACTTAGCTATGTTATGCCCTGACTACTGACCCACAGAAACAGTGAACTAATAAATGTGTATTGTTCTCAACTGCTAAGCTTGTGGTAATTTGTTATTAGCAACAGCAAACGACTACTACTATTAATGATAATAAATTATTTTTGTTGTTATTGTTATTATTATTTTGTCTCTTTGGTAAAAAGCTTGAGAGACCCTGTCCTTGTTTCCCTTTGTCTTATTTCCTTCGTTGGATGAACTCCCTTGAACATTTCTTGTTTTGTAGATATGCTAGTGATGGATTCTCTCAGTGTTTGTCTGAAAAAGTCTTTATTTTGCCTCCATTTCTTCATTTTTTTTAATTGTTTATCGGTCATTTAGCGTGAGATCTGCCCTCATAATGGATTTTTAAGTGTACAGTCCAGCACTGTTAACTATAGGCACGATGTGGTGCAGAAGACCTCTAGAACATTTTCTTCTTGCACCACTGAAACATTATACATGTTGAACAACTCCCCATTTCCCCTTCCCGCAGCCGCTGGCAACCACCATTCTACTCTCTGCTTCTATGAGTTTAATTGCTTTACATACTTCATACAAATGGAATCATGCAATGTTTGTCCTTCTGTGACTGGCTTATTTCACTCAGCATAATGTCCTTTAGGTCCATCTACATTGTTGCATATGGCAGGATGTCTTTCTTTTTTATAGAATGGTATTCCATTGTGTGTGTGTGTGTGTGTGTGTGCACAGAGGGTGCAAAAAAAAGTATACACATTTTAAGAAATGAAAAAACTATTAAAATTATGCTGATGGTAACCACTTGAGCAACTCTTGTAGTTGCAGAAGTCAAATGTGACTTTTATTCATCTTTTGTTATCAGTATTATTATAATTTTAATACAGTTTTTTCCTTTCTTAAAATGTGTATACATTTTTGGTACTCTCTTTATACATATATATCATATACACACATATACATATATATCACATATATAAATTACACACACACACACACACACACACACATCTTACATTTTTCTTATCCATTTGTCCATCAATGAACATTTAGATTGCTTTCATATCTTGGCTATTGTGACTAATGTTGAAATGAACCAAGAGTACATATGTCTTTTCAAGGTCTTGATTTCAATTATTTGGGATATATCTATATATATAGATATATCCAGAAATGGGATTGCTGGATCATATGGTAATTCTATTTTTTGAGGAAACTCCATGTTGTTTTCCATAGCAGCAGCACCCTTTTGTATTCCCACCAACAGTGTATAAAGTTTCCAATTTTTCCACATCCTTGCCAACACTTGTCTTTTGATTTTTAAATAAAAGTCATCCTAACGGATGTGAGGTCATATCTCACCGTGATTTTGATTTCCATTTCTCTGATGATTGGTGATGATTAAGAGAAAGCACACAACCCTGAGACTTCTCCCACAGGAGGGAAGGAAAAAAGTGCATATCCATAGAAAAGGTTTGAGAGACTCCTAGAATCTTTAGTTGGGCTGATTAGTAAAGGTATTTTGCCTTCATTTCTGAAAGATATTTTTTTCTGACAATAGAATTTTAGATTGATCTGATTCATATTTTGTTGTTATTCTTTCAGTGCTTTAAAAATGTTGTTCATTGGCTTTTGGCATACATAATTTTTAGTAAGTATGTAATTTCTTATCTCTGTTTCTTGATACTTAAGGTAACTTTCTAAATTTGTTTTTAAATTTTCTTTTTATCACTGACTTTCAGCAGTTTGATTTGGGTGATTCTTATTGTGGTTTTGTATGTATCTTACTTGGAACTCTACAGGCTTCTTGGGTCTATGGATATGTAGTTTTCATCAAATTTTTGTCCATAATTTCTTCAAATATCTTCTGTGCCTTTACTTTTTCTGGGTTTCTAGTTACATATGTATTAAATCACTTGCAATTGACTCACAAATCACGGAGTCTGTCTTTTTCCCCTGTGTTTTTCTCTGTGTGCTTCATTTGAGATAGTTTCTGTTCCTATGGCTTTACATTGACAGATTTTTTTTTTTTGCACTGTCTAATGTGTTGTGACTATATCTCATGCATTTTTTATTGTGACTGCTGTACTCTTCATCTCTAGAAATCCCATTTAGGTCTTTTTTGGGTATCTCTCCTCCTTATTTTCATGTTTTTCTTTAACTCCTCTAACATCATAAGCATATTTTAATATCTAGCTCAACATACTTTCTGCTTATTTAATTATCTCTGTCCTTTGTGAGTTTGTTCTATAAATTGACTTTCTCCTGGTTAAGGGTTATATTTTCATGGATGCTTTAAAAATATTTATTGGATGCCAGACATTGACTTTTGCATTACTGAGTGATGAATTTTATTGTGTTTTTTTTTTAAATAGAGTTGGAAAATTTGAGGCATTCAGTTAATTTACTTGCAGCTATGTTTGGTTGTTTTGAGGCTTTTTTAAATGTCCCAAGCACAGGTCTAGAGTAATCTCTCCTCTAAGGAAGTTTTGCCCTACTACTGAGGTATGCATTTTCTGAGGTCTCTAGTGAATTTCCATGTGTTCAGAAAGGTCCCTTCCTGCTGGTTGGTGGGAACTCAAATTAATCCCTATGTACGCTCTAGAAATGTTTTACTTAGAGTTCTTTGGCAATTGTTTTTTCTGAAAGTCTTATTTTGTCTACTCTTGTGGAATTTTACCCTTTGCATGGGTAGATTATTATTTAGCCATAGGCTCGGGGGATGCCTTTCCACATTTCAAGAGCTCTTTCTCTTGACTGCTCCTCTTTGTTATTCTGGCCCACAGATTTTATTTTCCTTATCCTCCCTGTATTCCAGTGTCTGTCTCCTTACGTCAACTAAACCACTGACCTTTCTTTGGGTTCCCCTACCTTTGCTGTAATATGGAAATTGCTGGTAGGCAGAACACTAAGGTTTTCATGGGACTCCCCGTACTTGTTTTCTTCCCATTAGTGATCACAGTCCTTCCTGATCACCAGTGTCTGAAAACTGTTGCTTATGAATTTGGTTCCAATTTTCTAGTTTTTATGTTAAGATGATAATTCCAGACATTGCTATTTTCTCATGGTTGGAAGCAAAAAAAAAACAAGGTTCTTTTTAAAATTTGTATCATCCTGTTATGTGTAGCCAGTATAACTTGACATAAAGAAGGTAATTGTAAAATACTACTACTACTACGAAGAATACATAACTTGAAGTGTTTAAGTTGTTCTATATTCCATTTAAAATTGTCTATCTTGCCATCAGTATGTTGCAGGAAACTGTGATGGAATCCAACCCTCTGACTTTAGATAGGAATAAGCACAGTCATAGAGAATTTAAGTGACTTGCCCAAGGTGTATGAATTTGAGAGTAAAATAAGGTTAGAACCATATTTTCAGAATGCTGATCCAATGTAGTATTTCTACATTAATTTTTCCCAAAAAAAAGCTTTATTGCTTCCTCCCTAATATATTTGATTACAAGCCTTTCCACTGACCTATCTTCCCTATTACTTTTTAAAGGGTGTTTTCAACACAAAATTCCACTATACCAGAATTTACATTGACTCTCTGCTTTTTATTTTATTCCATCAAATCCTAACTCCTCCATCTATCCTTCAGAGTTTCCCATAATTTGATTTCACTTGCTTTTCCAGTTACATTTGCCTCTGCTTTCTTACCCAGATACACACCTTTTATTCAAAAAAGATTTGTATACTTAAATGTTCCCACACATCTTTCTCATTCTCTTTGACAGGATTTGTCCAGACTGTTTGCCTTAAACTGGAGTATAATTGAGATTAAATCACAACATTGCATTTCTTAATAAATGGGATTTTCTTGTTTTTATTGCTCTATCTTAAAAATATTCTTTTTTGATTTATAAGTTATTTTCAGTAGGAGTCTCGAGGTACATCACCATCACTCTCATCAGTTATATCAATTTAATATTTTTAGGGTGATTTTGTACTACATGTTCAGGATTCTGAACATTGGCAGCTTCTAGAAGGGAGAAAACTGTAACACAGAATCATTTTTCTGTTCAACCGTAAGCCTACTTTGTGCAGGACTTGGGATGTGGGCGGTCTCCTTAGTGATAAGTGGTCTTTGTAATCCCTGCCAAAGAAGTATTTGAACAACTCTTCAAAGTTACAAGTCATTAATTTAGAATTTTACCCTGCATCTCTTATATCTTAGAGGCTGGGGCTATGGTATGAAAGGAGAAAAACATGATTCCTACCCTTATAATTTATATATTGAGTTTAAACTACCATGTTTCCCCCAAAATAAGACCTGGCGGGACCATCAGCTCTAATGCATCTTTTGGAGCAAAAATTAATATAAGACCCAGTATTATATTATATTATGTTATATTATATTATGTTACATTATATTATTATATTATATGAGACCCGGTCTTATAGTAAAATGAGACTGGGTCTTATATTAATTTTTGCTCCAAAAGATGTATTAGAGATGGTCCAGCTAGGTCATATTCTTGGGGAAACACAGTATGATGGTGAATTTCAACCCTGTGAGGCTAGTAATTTAAATAACTAACATTATTTAGCACTTATTTTGCACTTATTAACTTATGTAGCTTTTGTTAAAGACACAGTGTAAGTCATTTATCCTTGTCCGTGTCTTTGTGATACAAGTACTATGCTTATCTATTTCTAGAAGAACACTGAGGCTCAGAAAACTTAAATACTAGCTCAGGTCAAATATTGAAGAATTAGAAGCAAATCTGAGTCTTGATTCTAGAGTTTTTCAATCCAAATCCTGTGCTTGTACCATTTCTTTGTTTTGTCTCCCAATAGGAAGCCCCGGATAGATTGTCTAGTCAGGAAAACTCCTGCTTATTAGAGAATTCTTAGGGCTCCATACAGTGGATAAGACCAGAAATTAGTACAGACTTAAAGTAAATAGACTAAATCAAAATCTATGTCAACAGCCTGCAAACCACACGGAGGCCCAAAGCATCTCTTACAATCATCTGTTTAGACAGACAGAAAAACAAACACCTTAGCTCTTTTAATATTGAAAAGACTCAGTGTTTCTAACTAATAAAAGACCTGAGAAAGACAATGTGAAGTACAGGAAATATTTAATAAGACATAGAGTTTTTGCTTCCTTGGCAGATTACATCAAAGGTAAAGAAAAATCTTTTAAAATCTTTTATAAAGAGAAAACCAATCATCTAAGATATCATCTAACAGTGAGAAAATTAAAATCTAGTGTTTTTTTTAATGAATTGAAACACTTTTTTTTTTAAAGATTTTATTGGGGAAGGGAACAGGACTTTATTGGGGAACAGTGTGTACTTCCAGGGCTTTTTTCTTTTCCAAGTCAAGTTTTTGTCCTTTCAATCTTAGTTGTGGAGGGTGCCATTCAGCTTCAAGTTGTTGTCCCTTCAGTCTTAGTTGTGGAGGGCGCAGCTCAGCTCCAGATCCAGTTGCCCTTGCTAGTTGTAGGGGGCGCAGCCCACCATCCCTTGCGGGAGTGGAGGAATCGATTGGCAACCTAGTGGTTGAGAGGATGCGCTCCAACCAACAGAACCATTTGGGAGGCAGCTCAGCTCAAGGTGCCGTGTTCAATCTTAGATGCAGGAGGCGCTGCCCACCATTCCTTGCAGGGACTCAAGGAATTGAACTGGCAACTTTGTGGTTGAGAGCCCACTGGCTAATGTGGGAATCGAACCGGCAGCCTTCCGAGTTAGGAGCACTAACCGCCTGAGCCACCAGGTTGGCCCTCAAATCTAGTTTTGTACCAGCACATTATTACGCAAGTCTGGCAAGTAGTTGGTACTCAGGAAACCTTCCAAAGGTTGAGTGAGGATGGCATCAAGGGAAAACCTAAATTGTAGGCAGTGACGAAGCTCCCACCCTAAATGCTTGGGGAATTTCCTGGTAAAGTCCCTGAATTAAAATTTACCTTCATTGTAAATAGTTCCTTGATCCTCCCCATTCTCCCTGTATTCCATCCTCACCCATTCCTCTCTACCTTCAAGCTGATAGGAACAGCTCCCTGTTTGAACCCTGTAGCTTTTTATCATCCTTTTCCCTATGGACCTAGCCTTTTCCTACCTTACAATGCCCTGATTTCTAGTCGTCTCCCAGAGAGAGACCACTTCAGTGCATGAACTTACTTTACCTCTCAGCAAGTCTGCAAGGAGATTCGTACATTTCTGATGCCCAATAAATGGTATCCCATAGATTTTCCATTGCTGATTTGCAGTCTTCATGAATGAGAAGAAAAGCCTTTCTCCCTGTCTTGATGGTTCACCCTTCTACCCATGTACAGAACCAACTGCCAGAAGGGGCAGATAGGAAATCGTGTCAATTCTTCAAGGGATGCCTCATGCAGAGCTAAGCAAGGAGCAGAAACGTCCCTGAACATCCTACTTCTTCCCTAATTGTAAGCAGGGTGGTGTTCTAAGGCAATATTTCCCAAACTTTAGTCATTCACATTCTTCATTTACAACATTTGCCATACCTGCATGCCATTTATAATACCGCTTATTTAAAAATCTCAAAAATTTGCCTATTAAAAGTCCTTATTAAAAAGGGATTAAAAGTCCCCTTTTAAAAGAAACTTTGTGTAGCTACTGTAAATGGGAAGAAAAGTATTATTTGCCAAAAGTTGAAGATAACCATAAACATAATAACAAAACCCAGATAATTGATAATAAAATGGACCAGTCACAGCACTTGAGTTTTAGAACTGCCTACCTTTTGTTAAATTTGTTCTCTTAATTTGAAAGGGAGAATTAGCAATTCTAGAAACGGAAATATAAACCAAAGACTTTCTCCTTGATGCACTCAGAGGTTGAAAGACATTTAATAGGGAGGCTATAGTGGGATGAATTATGGACCCCAAAGATGTCCATTTCCTAATCCCAGAAACCTGTGAATATATTACCTTATATGACAAAAAAAGAGTTTTTGCAGATGTAATTAAGTTAAGATGATTAAGAAACTTGAGGTGGGGAGTTGATTCTGGGATATCTGGGTGGGCCCAATGTATTGACAAGGGTCTTTATAAGGGACCTATAAAGGGAGGCAAAGTCAGAAAAAGGAAATATGACAATGAAGCACCCAGAAGGTGAAGTTATGCTCTACAGGTCAAAGAATGTAGGCAGCCTCTAGAATCTAGAAAAGGCAAGAAAACAGATATTCCCCCTCAAGTCTCCAGAAAGAATGCAGCCCTACCATCAACTTGATCTTAGATTTCTGATTTTCAGAGCTATGAGAGAATAAACTCATCTGATTTCAAGCCACAAAGTTTGTGCTAATTTGTTACAGTGGCAATAGGAAACTAATACAGAGTCTAACTCTCATGTGATTCAGGGTTATTTACTACCATGCCATGTATTGGCTAAAATCTTCCATAGGCCCAGTGGTGGGTGAATAGCCTACATTTGGGAATCACTGCCTAATCAACTTGAGTGGGTCATGAAGGGAAATGGTAGCAGAAAGCAACTGCTAAAGAATTTAGACCCAAGGCAGTGAAGCTAGTTGCTAAGATGATGACTGATTATAGGGGAAGCTCTGTGTGGTTGGTGTCCAGCTTCCTTCTCTACTTTGACCTCCATTTATACAATAGCATCTGAGCTGAGGACACACATTCCTGAATCAGCCCCCCTTCAGAAAATGAACTGTGCACTGAGGTAGGTCATAGCTATGGTTCTTTCTGCTCCTAAATCGCACTGCCTTTCTTTTCAATTAAAATGGGCGTGAGAATGTTCTTGTAAGTTAAATAAAAAGGTTTATTTTGGTTTTGTTCCATTGCAAAAGTAAAATCTGTTTTTTATAGACATTTTAGAAAATAGAGAGAAACTCTCAAAGAAAAGGATAAACAATGTCCTCTCCACTCAGAGCAAACTACTTGGTTAATATTTTGATAGATTTCGCTCTGGTCCATTTCTATCCATGTCCGTTTATAACTTTAAAAATATTCAATAAGTCCTGTTTAGTCGCTTTCATTTTCCCCATATATTATGAATGTTTTTGCATTACATGTAATATATTTTTAATGGCTTTGTCAGGATGAACCAAATTAAGCCATTTCTTTCAATGGCTATTTTTGCTGTTTACAGTTTTCCACTCTGTTCCTTAGAAATAATGTTGTTTAGCACTGATGGCTTCCAGAAATAAATTTCTGAATTAAGAATATTTAACTTTTTATACATATTGCCAAATTTCCCATCAGAGAGTTTACACTGAAAAAAAAATGAACATTTTTAAAGGGATTTACTTGCAAATTTGAGTGAATAAAAGAAAAGGGGAAATAAGTGTTAGTAACTTATTTTGGGAAAGAAAGAGAAGAATCTTTTTATTTCATATTTGATGAGAAAGAGAATATATTTGCCTTCCCCTTGACTTGACCACCAGTTGGAGAAAGAAGAAGGTGGAAAGAGGTATTCTGGAAATGGACTAACTTCTTAAAGGGGAAAAAAGGGAGACTAATTTTTCCTAGGGGTGTTTAGATGAATGCATAAACTCTTCTAGTGTCAGTGTTTGCAAAACGTGTAGCGGATAGACATTCCTCATTATGGCAAAATGGGAAAGGTCTTTTCAGCCTTTGCCTATTTCGGAAAAGTCTCATGGTACATGCTCAGCCTACAACAGATTTGCCAGTTTAATCAATAAAGACAATCACATCGTGTAGCCTTAAAGGAAATTTCTGCTTTGGCTGACTACACAGATTATTAGATGCAGAACTTCCAAATTACTCTCTTGCTAAGTGTTGCCGTGGCAAAACCCACAGTGGCCAGAGCAGCCCAGCACCCAGCCAGGCAGCTTTGCCTAACCATGCCTGCAAACGAGAACTACTAAAGGGCATGGTCTGTTGTCAGGATTGCCTGTTGCACGTTTCTTGTGCATTTTAACTGAAATATGAGGTATACAATTTCCAGCTTTGTTTTTAGTCTTCTCTACCTCCAGCCTACATAGTGATGTTAATTATAATAATAAGAATGGGGACACTAACTAGCAACCACACATTAAGTAGCTTCTACCATAGGTGGCAGGCACGATGCTATGCACCTCACACATATATTTTAATTAGGCTACACAGTAATGCTACAAGGAAGGTATAATTATTAGTATCCATTTGTAGGTAAAAAAAGGGAAAATCAGAAAATTGTCCAAGGGCCTATAGCTGGTGAATGGCAGAGTTGGGCTTTTGAACCCAGGTCTGTCAGATTTTACTATTCTCTATAGTGTCTTGTAGGCGGGATTCTATGCTAGGGATCGCTGTGGCTGGAAGCTTCACCTGGCATTTCCGGGCTCTATAAATAAACCTACACATCCTCATGCTTGCCCCTTTAATGGCGCTGGGAAAAAATTTAAAGAAACACAGTGACAGCTGAAGTCTTTTATGATCCTCAGTTTTTCTATCCTTCATTAGGTATATTACAGCTTTGAAAGAGCAGGAAAAAAATGTGTTTTTTTTCTTCCGCATATTTAAGGGCATTGTTTTAAATTGTTTATAAAGTTTCTGGATATTTTGTTGGTTGTTTTGATCTATTTTGTTTGTTTGTAATAATGTGTTTAAGAATCAGCTGCATACTCCTTGTTGGAAAGATTTACCAGGCATATCACAGACAATCAAATAAACAGTTCACGGCAGGAATACTTGGGGACAATCTTCTGGAAATAATGTCATTTGTCAGCATTAGTGACAAGAGGAAGTAGATGACCTGCTGCTGTGTTCTGGAAATGGGAAAAGGAGAGGCAGTTTCTGATTAGAGACACTTAGCATTTTATTCTTTTAAATGGTTGTTGGCTGGATGTCCCCTGGATGCTAATAAAGCTATAGAAGGGCCTCTATTGATTCTACTTTCTTTTTACTCTTTATTCCCTACTGCCCTTTGTTGCCTTAGCCTTGATCATGCTGAAGCTGAACTTAAACATTTGGGCAAGCTGTTTCTTCTGAGCCTGTTTTTCTTTTTCCTTTTAATTTTTCAATTAAGTTGGCATACAATATTATTAGTTTCAGGTGTACAACATAGTGATTAGCATTTATATAACTTACAATGTAATCACCCTGATAAGCCTGGTACCCACCTGACATCACACATAGTTATTACAATATTATTGACTATATTCCCTGCGCTGTACTTTACATCTCTGTGACTGTTTTTACAACTGGCAAGTTGTACTTCTTAATCGCTTCCCCTTTTTCACCCACCCAACCCCAATCAGGCAACCCTCAAAATGTTCTCTGTATCAATGAGTTTGTTTCTGTTTTGTTTGATTGTTTATTTCATTTTTTACATTCCACATATAAGTGAAATCATATAGTATTTGTATTTCTCTGTCTGACTTATTTCACGTAGCATAATACCCTCTAGGTTCATCCATATTGTCGCAAATGGCAAGATTTCATTCTTTTTTATGGCCAAGTACCATTCCACTCTATATATGTACCACATCTTCATTATCTAATCACCTATTGATGGACACTTTGGTTGTTTCCATATCTTGGCTATTGTAAACAATGCAGCAATGAACATAGGGGTGCTTTTCAAATTAGTGTTTTGGATTTCTCAGTTAAATATCTTCTGGGCCTGTTTTATCTGTAAAATAAACTAACTGATCTGCCAGGTCTTTGTCAACCTCAATATATTAGTCTCCTATAAATTCAATTATTTCCAAAATCAGAGTTGAACAACCATGTACTGCTGCACCCTAGAAGGGAAATCCAGGGAAATTGTAACCTCTGTGACTTTTGTGCCTTTGGTGACCCCTCCCATGATTTAGTTCCCCTCTCCTTTCATAAAGGTTTGTGGTGCTTCATGCGGCTCTCTGTCTGACCCTAAACCCTAAATTTGAATGCACCCAAGCCTGACTTCCCCTCAAGTGCTCCAGGACTGAAATAATCCCCAGCCATTTCTCTACTACTTACATCAAAATTTTCAAAATCTGAAAGGGTGACAACGTAAGTAGATATTTTCTAATTTTTTTAAGGGGACCCAGATATAATGTCAGAGGAGAGAGAGATTATAGAAACCATTTTGCCTAGTGATTTAAAAACAGTTTAGAGGTAACAGATCTTTTCCAAAAAAAAAAAAAAAAAAATTCAACAAGACTCCAAATATATAAAATAAACAGTAGATGGTTAATACATGTTTATCATATAAAATTCAAATTTATAACTTTGACCCATTATGAAGTAAAGTGATAAGGATGAAGCTACTTTGATGACCCCCAGATTAGAAATTATTACACGCAACAGTGCTCTAGTTCTATCAGTCTTGACTTACACATTTATGCTCTATTTTGTTGACTATATGATATGATAAAATCTGCACAGAAAAGTAGTTGAAGTCATAATTGTTGCTGAACTATTTCATTTCTCTTCAATTATATAAGATAGCAGAGGAAGTTTTGCTCTAAACTGCTAGCTTGATAATACAACATATACATTTGAGATTACATGTGAAATAAAGTTGTTTAAATAGGTAAAATTATACTTGAAAACAAAATTTAATTCATACTTTGGCAGACTATTTGGAGCCTTCTACTGAAACGAGGCTTCTACAAAATACTGCTTCAAAATTACGAATCTGGTTCCAACTGAAATTTACAGATTCCAAGATCTGGATGGGAAAAGTGACCTCCCTACAGTCACGCATCTTGCTAGCAAGAGACCCTAGACCCTCACTCCTATGCCAGCGCTCCTTCCACTTCACTTAAATGACTTGTTAACCAATTCTTTTTTTATGAGTAGAGTCTCAGGCCTTATGTCAAAACAAAATAAATATTTCATAGTTAGGAGAAGAAATATGTTTGGGAACAAGGGAATTGACTTAGGTAGTTCCTAAATTACTTGTCTATTTTGTTGGATAAATTAACCCTGCATCAGATTAATATTAGGTCTATTTATCAACATAAATTGACTCGCAAGTCTTATGTTGTTTTAAATTCAACATTTACACTTCTCTAGCTGGTTTATAACAGGTGTAAAAATTCTAAGGCCCTCTTTCTAATTCTGTTCTCAAACTTCTATAAGCCTGCCCTCACTAGCCAAATTTCCTGCTCCAGAAACCATGAACTCTAGAGTTAGGCCTCAAAAGGAGTCAGTGATTTGATACTCAATCCAGGGCTATTTGATGCCCTAATTTTTCTCTTTGAGTAATGTGTACTTGAAGAAATATTCCTCCTTGGCCCACAGTCACATTTCCAGCCAGGTTTCACATCACGCAAATGACAAATTGGTATACAGATATCAACAAGTCCCTAGGGTTAGAAGGGACCTCAGAGACACTCTGATTTCTGCTCTTCCCTTTCTTTCACCAAAAATGCACTCCACTAGAGAGGAGCTATGTCTAGCTGGCCCTCTGATTTTTCTTTTTCTTTTTTGACTAATTCTTTCATCACAAATATCTTCCTTCATGATTTGTAAGCATATATTCAATTTTCGTCAATTGATTTCAAATTTTCTTTCTTTTTTGGCATTTGGGAAACCATTTTGATGATAAAGATAATGAATCTATTTAAAGCTAAACAATTTGGAGTGCCATGATCTAAAGACTCCCAAATAACCTTTTTACCCCCTAACTGTTAAGTGTACTTAAGAAAATTATTTTGCTGTCATTGAAGCAATTTTGTAAGTTGAGGCCGTTCACTGCTGTTTTCATACCTCTGTTATCTTTGGATTTAAGTGACCTGGATGTTAAACATCTCTATAAACCATGGAAAGTTCAGTTTATCAGAGTATTTGCAAAATACTTCTATGGGTGGCATTAAGTGATTGACAGCATTTTCCACTTGGCATCATGCAGCCCAAACCCACGTCATCCTATTCTCTAGGCTTTGCTATATTTGTTTGTTAAATGCAACCCATTTTTATGATACTTAATTGATGCTTACGTCCATGTTGAGATAAAAGAAAACTGAACCAACATACAGCATCATTAACAGTTACAGAAATTAGTAACCTGTATGTTTTGTTTCTTCAACCCCTATAGTTTCTCCTTATACATTTTTAAAACCTCAAAGAGGTTGTGGTTATTATAAATCATCATTTTACTACATTTTTTTTTATGCTGGTGGATACAGGGCAAACTTTAACCCTAAAAGCTCCAGGCTTATTTCACTGTCTGTGACCAAATTCCTCTCTGGGAAAGGGGCCAAGCTGAAACAATTAGCTTTACAGGGATTAGAGCTTCTCGCCCTGCAGACAGGATGTCTGTAAGTGCTGCAAGGCCATGGCCTCCAAACCCAGCTCTTCCTCAGAGCCACTCGGTTCACTTGGTAAAAATATAAATTCCTGGGCCCCAAACCTGGAGACTGCTTCAGTGGGTCTGGGGTCTGGAACCACATTTCGGTTCCAGTGGGTCTGGAACTGAAATCAGCATCATCAGATGATCTCCAGTCAAGATTTTCTTGGATATAAGAGGTAAAGTCAAGTTTGAAAACTTTGTCCCTACGTGGTCTTATTAAAACCAGTGCTTTGAAGAAAATCACACAATGAGTATATGTATTTGTTGTCCAGAGGATCAAACAGTGTGTTCTACAGTTGGTGAAATTAAAATATTTCATTTGTGGAGAATAGGGAGCATCTTATAGAAATGACAATGAGGAAAGGTCACATTTTTCCTCACCTGAAAAACAGACAGCTGTTAGTTAAATCATGATGACAAGCTCATAGGCAAAGGTTTTGTCAACAGATAGAAAAAGCCAATAATTTTAAATACTGATTTTTTAAAAATGTGCATATACCTTCTCTAGGTAGGATTTGTTTTTCAGACCTATATCCATATATTGTGACTAAAGCCAAGATTTCTCAACCTCAGCATTCCTGACATTTTGGTTCAGTAAATTCAGTTTTGGTATCTATACTGTGCATTGTACTTAGGATGTTTAGCAGCATGCCTCGCCTCTGCCACTAGATGCCAGTAGCATTCCCTTATGGTGACAACCAAAGGTGTCTCCAGACATGGCCAAAAGTCCTCTGGGATACAAAATCACTCCCTGTTGAGAAGCATGCTCGAGAAAAATCAAGTAAGCTCTCTGGGGCTTCAAGATTTTGTAAAGGTGACGTTCATAGCAGTGTAATCAGGAAAGGCTACATAAGTGATACTGGCAAAATTAAATCATTACTTAGAAAACAATAATCCAGATTCAATACTGAAAAGCACAATTTAAATCATCCAGAGTTCTAAATGAAAAAAATTGGTGAAAATATAGAATACGTTTTTATAAACAGGAATTAAAGAAAATCTGTCAGGAAAAAAAAACACCTCAGAAAACCCAGAAACCAAAAATGAAAATGTCAAGACACTTAACTTCACAACATTTTAACACTTTTTAATGATAAATTCAATAGAAAAGATTGATGAAAGTAAGAGCTCATATTTTGAGAAGATAAACAAAATAGAGAAACTTTCAGCTAGACTAAGAAAGTGAGATGGCTCAAATAAAAATAAATCATAGATGAAAGAGGAGACATTACAATTGATACCACAGAAATACAAAAAGGATTATGAGAAACTGCTATGAACCATTATATTTCAACAAATTAGATAGCCTAGAAGAAATGGATAAATTTCTAGAAAAATCTGATGTTAATAGAAGAGTACTATACATTCTTGAATTTTCTAGAATTTTCTAAAGTGAATGTAGGGCATGAATATTTGTGTTTTCAGAAATTAACTCGCCTAAAAAAAAGTATACCTTCTATAATCCCAGCAACCACAATATTGCACAATTGTCATTTTAAAATTCTGTAGGTTTCCGCGTACCTAAACATAAACATAAGTACATTCTGTTAACTTGTACATTGTTTTGCAATAATGTACATTGTTTTTCAATGTTTAAAATATTTCCCAAAACTTCTAAGGTTTTAAATTTAGCAACTTATTTTAGGTTTTTGTAACTTTATTCTATGAGTAAAATAAAAGAATTTTACATTTTCTTTAAAAATAGAACCATCACATGTTGATTAACATAGCTAAGAGATATTGATTGGTGTCAAAATGAGATTTCTATATTTTCAGGCTTGTCTGAGAAACTGGGAGGGCAGATAAACCACGAGGCCATTTACATGAAGGCCTGGAGTCTCCTGGAAGACAACTTGTGTTGGGAGGAGTGGGGCATGAGCTTGATCACCACAGAAGTTTCGGTCATTTGATCATGGACTGATTCTGACAAGACCATTGACTTGGACTTTCAGACAGATTTTATGGCACAGCCCCGACTGGCTCCGGGCTTCAGTGTATAAAACCTGAAAAAATTGTTTTAATAAAATTCAATTCAACATTGGGGGAAAGGAACACTAACTTGAGTTGTCTTTACTGGCAACTCAAACAGAGGAGAAATTCTCTCCCAGTTTCAGGGTTTTTTGTTTTGTTTTGTTTTCTTTTGTTTTTAACTCTATATTACTGGTGTTGTTTGTTTGTTTTGTCCTGTTCACTTGTTGTAACTGTTTCAATTTTTATAGTGTTTACACACATTACATTTATTTGTAAGTTTTAATGTTGATTCTCTGTTCCCTTTTTCTTAGAACGTTTTTCCTCAATCTCTTTCCCATTTGACCTGTTGTTTTTAAGTAGTTTTGATATTTAATTGATTTATAGACAGTCCACATTAGGGAGGACCCATTTCCTTAGTTTCAAGATGTTGAGGTGTTTCAGATCCTTCTTTTTGTATATTGAGATGGTTAAAAAGCCATTTTAAAAGATCACACATTTCCTTGATAGAAACCTCTTTTTAAAAATCTCTCAGATAAACAATTCCAAGTTGGAGGTCACATTGGCACATTTGGGTCCCCCATCTCTCTTTATAGTACTGCTGATGCTTTCCATGGGTTATCGCTTTATTGCTGAGGTCATTGTTAAAATTCTGCAATGGGGAAAACTGTACTTATTTAACATTTGTTCAAAATTTAGTTCTTTGAGTTGGATTTAGGATATCACTTTCCTGCTTCCAAAATGACAGTTGTGAGCTCATAAAGTTACCTAAGAATTTGAGAGCCAAATCGTATTTAATTTTCTCTGCATTATGCTTGTACCCAGGGAGGACACAGTTTCTAAAGGCTGAAAAAAAAAAGAGAGGGTTGTGCACAGTGAGAAGTAGTCCTACTACCAAAAACGTGGGATTGTTTCTGAACTAATCAGTTTATTGGCATCAATGCTTTCATTAATAAATCTGTACAGTATTCACAAGTATATTAATCCAATGTAGGAGTTGATCTTACCTGAATATATTGGAGCAAATGTGAGTAGATTTTATTGGAGTAAATGTGAGTAGATTATAATGAAATTATTAAGAACTATTTTGAATTTTAAATCCAGAAGAGAACTTTAAAAGAGACAATTCACAGAGATTGATGTAATTGTTTTTACTAGCATGTGAAGTTTCTGTTCTTGAATGGGGAAGAGGATATGGAAGCATTACGTTTTTTCCCCATGTGGTAATACTACTAAACAATTAATTTAAATACCTGAATTTTAGTTCTGACCTTGCCACTATGAACCTAGGTAATGTTGGATAAGTCATTTAACATGTCTTCACATTTCTAAAAATGAAAGAGCAGAATGTGATTTTCTTTCCATCTAGCTATATAGCATCTTAAAATCCTAAAATGTCAACAGTAGGCTCCAAAGTTCTTTTCTAAAATTTCATTTTGTGTAACTTCAGATATATTCAGTGGATACTGAGGATATGAGGCTCTGCAGTGTGGGATAAATGCTCTCTCTGCTCTTCTAAATTAGGTCAACTCACTCCTCCTTAGCATGCATCAGATCAACAATGGTGGGAATGTTGAAATTGGTCCAGAGAAGAGCTGCAGGCTTACCTCATCATAGGTGCAGCCTGCCTGGAGTGGGTGAGGCTGAGACTGTGGGCAGATACTTTCTCACAGACTCGCCATTCCTGTTCCAGCTTGGGCTCCTTCTCCAACCACATTCCAACATTCCATTCTAATGTGGCCGCTGTTAGTTCAGCTCTAAAGAGTTGATGTAAAAATAAAGAAATATTTTACTTTAAGTAATATTTTTTCTTAAATTCTAACACATTCTTTACTTAAAATGACGATAATTCTATCCTCCTGGCTAAGGAATCGCTCACTTTGCCACACAGTTGATTGAACTGGGACATTTAGTTCACGAAAAATAACTGAGCTGCAACTCATTTTAGTTATCGAAGACAATTTAACTGGCAGGTATCCCTTAAACTAATCTCTCAGCAATTAACTAGTAAGTACAAACCAAAATGAAACATTTCATACAAGTCAATTTAGTTGAGCTAAATAGAAATGGCCTAAACATGGAAGATTCATTTTCTTCCAATATTCTCAACCATTACTAAAAATAGAAAATGTCCTAAAACTTTTTGACATTTTCAATAAAAATACTTATTACTACCTTGATCTTCAACCAAAGGACAGATCACCGGAGCCTTAGCACGTGACTATAGAAACTTGTAGTATTTCTGTAGACTCCGTATCTTTCTACCTATCAAAGAAGGATAAAAACTAAGAAAAAAAGAAAAGATGATCCTTATGGCCCTTATTACCTGCTAATGAAAAAAACGGGCTTTATGGGCTGCATCATATGCACATAACTCCAGGTTGCATCAAATTTACATATTTACAAGCTGAAGGATTGGTGACTGCAAGTTGTGTGAGGGTGTGGGAGGAGCCAGATAGTGTTGTTCCCATTGTACTTTGTGTTCTTTCATCTCTGTCAACCAAGCTTATTGAATTTGCTCCAGAATTTGGGGAAAGAATTACCTGAATTTTTAAACCTACAGATCCGTCTGACTTTAGAATTAGTTGTTATATCACCAGGAAAACATAAATGCAGATGTTGGACCATGTCAAAAATCTTGTCAAGAGAGTGGATTGTTTCACACAGAACTGAGATGTGGCTTCTGATTCTGGTGGCGTATTTGTTCCAAAGAAATGTGAATTCAGGACGTATGCCAACAAAAGATGTGGACCCAGAAGCATTCATGAATATTGTAAGTTGGGATTTTTCATAATGTTTTGGGGGAGATGAAGTGCCTTACAGGTTAATGTTTGTATCTGTGTATTATCTGCATTATATTTATATATGGTGGTAATTTTTGCTAGAAGAGCATAGTAATAAATTAGCATATTGTAAATGGAAAGTGCTAAACTAATAAATTGGGTGTGAGTAAACTGGGTTTTCCTCCAACAAATTCAGTCAGGCTAATCACTTAATCCCTTTGGGATTCAAACACAATTTAACATTTTCTTGAATTTTTTTATTTGTCCTATGAGCAGAGACATCATTGAAGTATCTGGATCTAGCCCAGACCCTCAATTATTTCCATTTTATCTGTGCTTTGATTCTTTTCCTACTTTCTTCCATATTACAGAGGTGTTAGCCCTCACTTATTATTAGGGCACTCACTTCTAATAGCATCCTGCATCATTCTAATCTATTCTTGTTATCCTATTTTGGACTGGTCACTTTGTTGACTGGCAGTAAAAGGACCCTAATGAATGCTAGAGAGAGCTTCTGGTGAGTGAAATTCATGAATGATGTGATAACTCTTTAGGTATCCCGGAGGATTTTTTTTTTTTTTGGCTTACTTTAAAATTCTTAGTTGAGTTTTAATGTCCACCATATACTAACACTTATCCAACAGCAGAATTGTGATGAAAACTAATTTCATTTCATCTTCACTGTCCTATACAGTAGGTAGGATAATCCCCATTTTTCAAATGAAGGAGCTGGGATTAAAGAGGTTAAACAACTTAAATTAGGCCACATCACTGGTAGGTGGTAGTGCTACAATTTATAAGCAGGCCTGTCTGAACACATCATTGTAACCACTATGCAGTACATCCTCCGGGGTGAGTAGGACTGTGTGTAGTGTTTGTGATCCATAGATTTGTCATAGATTTAGCATGCCTTCCTTTATACAGATTTAAGACCCTTTTCACAGTAGCCTTCTTTGAATGGATTCTAAAACTCTGACAAGTCATAGAAATAGTTTAAATCCTCATCATGCCAACTATCAGGTTTCATTTGATTATCCCAAAGAGTGACTATCTTTTGATGGTTTATCCAGTTTATTAGCACATTGGCGTAGATCCTCAGGAACCATCCTCTGGCCCTGAGAAGTTCCCACACAAGTTCCTCTGGGTTACTGGGTGGAGGGAATCTCTTCAGCTGTAGGCAGAGCCAACCTCCCTGGGCCTCACCCACTGGATGTGCCCAGCACCTACACACTCTTGACGCATCAGGAGCCTTAAAATGAAAATCCTTTGAATTGGATTCTGGCATTGACCTGTTATGCATGGAGAGATGAAGTAAACTAGAAAGTTCATATGATTACTGGTATAAATTAAATGATATAGAATAAAAATGGTTCAGAGTGTGAATGGGCCTCCTTCTATATGCTGATTTAGATGGACATAATCTGCTGTATATTTTGGTATACAGTTGGCTTCATTTATGTATTTTTCTAGTAAGTGTTAATTGAATACCTATTAGGCCCCTGATACTGTGTTATGCACTAAAGTTACAGAGAGATCTAAGAATATCAAAAGTCTGACTTCATGGAGCTTACAGTCCAGCAGGAAAGAGAGACGCTCAAATACTAATTACAAGAACAGTGAAATCAAAGAAGAAAACATGAAATAAAAGGACCTAATCCAGGAAATTTAGGAAAATTTTTCTGAAGAAAGGTTTCTTAACCTGAAGTCTGAAAGATGAAGAGGAATTACTTGAAAGGGTGGAGTGGTTTTAATTATAGTATTAGCTAATGCTCCTTCAGTACCTATTATATACCAGGTAACCCAGTTAGTATTATATGTGCATTATCTTTTTGCATTCTTTGCACTAATTTTGTGGAGTACAAACCATTGGTATATCTAACATACAAATGAATAAACTGAGCAATAAGGACAGGTTAAGTAAATTTCCCCAAATCACATAGCTAGTTTGTGTATTAGTGTTAGAGGCAGGATTAAAACTCAAGCAGTGAGACCTTAGGGCCTTTCTCTTGACTACTGTGCCCTTTTGCCCTGTATACTACATTGGGCATTTGGCACCTGATTTTCTCCTCTTTTGTTCCTTTTAAAGCAACTGATAGAAATAATCCCCTCCTTCTTTAAGTGATGACAATGGGCAAGAACGGTAAGAATACTTAGGAGATCTCTGCAGCTTCATATTTTAGACTTCCTACATGTAACAACTGCATAGAATAAGGATCCTTAACCAGGGCTCTATATATAGGCAACAAGAAACCTGAAACCCCTCAAATTCACTGAGGTATGGTTGACCTAAAAATGTTAAGAACTGCTGCTCTTGATGAGTCTGTGGTTTTAAAGCTGGAAAGAAATTTAGGGAATGCATGGTCCAGGGGTTCTCATAAGACGAGCGCCCCATTGGTTGCATTAGAATTACCTGATTCTTAACTCAAAGAGAGCCCAGGAACCCGTATGTTTAAATGCCCCAGATGATTCTGATGCACACCCAGGGTTGGAATCAGGATTGTGGTCCAGTGGTTCCCAAACATTAGAGTGCATCAGAATTGTCTAAGGAGCCTGTTAAAGCACAGATTGCTAGGCCTCATCCTCAGTAGGTTTGGGTAGAAACTGATCATTTGTATTTCTAACCAGTGTCCAAGTGATACTGATGATTTTAGTCCAGGGTCCACACTTAGAGGACCATCATTTTAGTCCAGTCTCCACATTAAAGGTAAAGAAAATGAGAACTGCGAAGAACTGACTGATTTTTCTAAGATAACATGATTAGCTAGAGAAAAGCAAGGAATGTCTTGTCTATTTCTTTTAATATCAAGGCATCTACTTTTTAACTTTTGGATCATTGAGGATATAGTCATACAGAACTTAACTCAAAAGAAATTGTGCTTTTTCCTTAGAGTGAAATCATCCAACATAAAGGCTATCCCTGTGAGGAGTATGAAGTCACAACAATAGATGGGTATATCCTTTCTGTTAACAGAATTCCTGAAGGCCTAGTGCAATTTAAAAAGACAGGTATGTTGTACACTATGTCACCCCAACATGGCAGTCTTCCCTACAGTAATGACTTCCTCGTGGTTTGAATGTGTCAAAGAGAGTCTGGGTTCTTAGTATAGACTGGGGCCAATTGTTCAGGCCAAAAGATGGCTTCGAGTACCCTCATAATACCCATTATCACCCCCATCCCCAATGATCTCAAATAAGCATAGTGTTTATTTTCAAAAAAGATCTTCGAGAAAAGTCCATTTCTTGACTTTTTCTAGCACTTTACCGATTCCCTAAACCTCTCCTATATAGATATCTAGAATATCCCACTAATGATCTCTTGAACAGACTGTACCAACCACTGCTCATGAAGAATGCAAACTCCAATAGGGTACCTGGTACTCACCCCTGAACACTCTATTTTCCCCATCCAAATTGCACTTTAAATATTTAAAGTGTTGGCCAGGTTTTCACTAAATATTTAAGATGTTGCCCAGATTCTTTTTAAGAATCAGACACTATATGTATGTTTTAATTTTTTTACTACGTTTCCATAGTTTATATAATCCCTTCTTTTTGCATACGGGATTTTCAGCTATTGCTGGCTTTTCAAAAATTCACTTTCATTACCCATTAAATTGTGCCTATCCATCATCTCTCTTTGGTTCTATTCCTTTTAATACTCTAGCTCTATGTTTATAGTAGCAGCCACGTTATCTGTCATGAGTACAGATAGTATAATTTCTTATTAAGTTCCATCTATATGCCAGGTACAATACTAAGTGCTTTATTTGCGTTAGTCTTATTTAACTTTCACAATAATCCTAAGAACTGCCACTCACAGAGGTTAAATAACTTGCCCAGAAAGTCTATGAGTACTTTGATAGTATGTTGCATGAGTAGCTCTCAAATCTAGATGTCTGACACCACAGCCCATATTGTGAACTAGGACCAGAAAATACTGAGGAAATGCCACTGGCCTTTGGTGTAAAGAAGCAAACCAGCTTTTTTTTTTTTTTTTTTTTTTTTTTTTAACACCAGCTGCACAGCTGTATATATGTGTTGAGTATACCCCTCCTCAGTGCCTTTGAACTTCAGAGTTCTCCCTCTGGACCACTATTTCATCAGATATGGACACAGTTTGTCCTGGCCTGTCTTTCACTTTCTTTCCCAGACCATCCTATTCAAAATAGCAACCGTTTGTCACCTATTGAGATCTAGCCCCTTATCCCGCTTACTTTTTCTTATAGTGCTTAACACCACCTGATATGTAGATACTTGCTTGTTATGTATACTTGCTCAGCCTCACCACAATATCAACTCAGCGGGAGCAGGGACTTTATTTTGTTCAAGGCTAGCACTAATGCCTAAAACAGTGCCAACCATATTGTAGATGCCAATAAATATACGTGGAATGAACAAATTAATTTTATATAAATAAATGAATAGGTTGGAGACAAAGAACTTTTCACTAAGCCCCACAAATTCTAGAGGGTAATCAATCAAGGCATGGATCTGCCAAGTAATCAAGTGACTGTAGCATTTCCTAGGGTCAGGGGAGACCCCTACAGCTCCTATTCGTGGGCGTTTGTTTTCTTATCCCGGGTTTGTTTACATTGTCCACTCATTGCCCAGGAGTTTGCAGTTCCGGGTGTCAGTCGGTGCAGAATACTCCCCTCTAGTGGCTGATGTTGTTCCTGCAGCTCCCATTGGCCTCTTCAAGGAGGAAATAACCCAGCTCTGAAGGAAAATAAAATTTCTCGACATCTCTTCAAAATGAGGGCCAATGAAAACGACTGAAAGATATCTATGAGCTTGTGACAAAAGCCTTTTAAAAATCTTCATCAGATAATCATTGTTCGTGTCAAATATTTACATCAAGAGAGAAAATAAGCTGGGCCATCCTCAAAAATGACAGCTTTTTAAAGAGTAGCTCTTACATATTCACCTGTTGGCTCTAATGTAAATGAAAGTCCATAACTCTAACGGATACTTGAAATGATACCAATCATGTATAAGCCAGTTCTCTCACTAGGTGAACCACAAGTACAAACTACTGCTAAAAGGGCCAACCTGGCCCCAGCCATGGAAACTGCCGTAGAACTCCAAAAGGGGAGCATTGATTCACCTTGGTTTGATCACATAGTATTGAGGTCATCTCCTCAATAAGAGGATGAACTCAATGACCAGATATAAAGGAAGATATAAAATAATTCAATTCCATTCTCTCTGTCCTTCATTAGCAGCCCTCATGTTTTCTCACCAGAGGGATAGAATGAGACAAATGGACTTCGTAAAGATTGCCCAGATGCTGGATGAATTTGTTGTAGAAAGACCTCAGTGTTATAAGGAGATTGCATATGGACTCAGTTCACTGAATAACAGGACCTACCATCTTCTAAGCTCTTAGGGAGCATGCTGAATGCTTAATGCACGGTATCTCAATTAACCCTCAAAACCCCGCGAGGTGGGCGATTATACCCTTGTATTGTTAATGAGGACATTGAAGCTCAGAGAATCACTGCCTTTGAAAATTACAGCACTAATAACAGCAGCAATAAAGCTTCTCTTTACTGCAGGCTTCTTGTAAGCCAGGTACTGTGATCTGGACATCACATTCTTGATCTGATCTAATTCTCATGTTTCTCCTCCTAAAGGTACAGCATTTTATTAATCATTCAGTGTTACTTGCTAATGTAAAAAATGATGTTCATCTTAATTTATTTAACGTTAGAATTCCTAAAAACCTTAATCCTTCTTTATCCCCTACTGATGTTTTTTTATAAATTTTATTTTAATATAATTTCAAATTTACAGAAAGTTTCCAAGAATCCTACAAGGAAAAAACCAACATATACCCTTTACCCTAATTCACCAGTTGTGAATTACCATTTGCCCCCATTTACTCTCTTTTTCTCTCTCTCTCATATTATTTTTTCAAAAATCTTTGACAGTAAGTTTGAGACATCATGCCTATTAATCCCTAAATACTTCAGTATGTATTTCCTAATGTCAAGGAGGAAAAAACGACTTTTTTTCCCCTACTCATTTTAGGTTCTCCAACTGGTGCCCTGTAAATTAGACTAACAAAAGACAGATTAAGAAGAGAAAAACAAGCGGAGGTTTATTAACAGGGGCATCACACATACACATAGGAGCACTCAGAGATGAGTAACTAAAAATGGTGTTTAGATTTGGGGGTCTATATGCCTAACTTAGTAGGGAAAAGAGAGTTCAAAAAAGAGCACTTATGGAAAAGCAAATGACTTTTTGAAAAGACAAATGGCCCTTAGGAAAATAGAGGGAGATATGATAGTTTCTGACAATGTCTCTCTGTTTGTGGTGCCAACATCTCATATCCAAGAAGAGAAGATTACAGTTGCTTCCAGGGAATTTAGGACAATTGAGTTTTTTGGGAGGTCCTGCTTTTAGGCAGACAAGGGATTTCAGGAACTCAAATGCCTTCAGCGTGAAATAATTCTTATGCCAAAGTGACATATTTGGAGGGGGTGGGGACAATATCCTGACATCCTTTACTGAGAATAAGGATATTCTATAATCATAATACATTTATCAAAGTTACAAAACTAACACTGATTGATATTAATATCTAACTCATAGTCCACATTCAAATTTTGCCAATTGTGCCCATGTGCTTTATAGATTTTAAAAATCCTGGTCAATAATCTAATTCATGGTCATATACCATATTTGGTTGTCACGCCTCTTTGTCTCTTTTCTAAATTGAAAAAATTCTTCAGTTTTCTTTGTCTTTTTTCACCATGACATTTTTGAAAAGTTTTGAACAGTTATTTTATACAATGCCCTTCAATATGGTTTGTCTGATGTTTCTTCATGATGAGATTCAGGTTATATATTTTGGCAGGAATACCACAGAAATGAAGTTGTGTCTTACCCAGTGCATTATACTCTTAAGCACATGATGATGGCTTGTTTTAGAATTGGCAATATCAGCTTAATTGTTCCTCAACTTTATTGATGTATAATTGACAAAATTATATATATTTAAAGTGTACAATATGATGACTTGATATATGTATATCTTGAGCAGTAATTACCACATTCAGGTTAATTAATACATCCATCACCTCACATAGTTACTGTGTGTTTTGTGTGCACACGCTCGCACACAAAAGAGAAAGGGAGAATGCTCTCAGCAAATTCCAAGTATACAATACAATATTATTTGCTATAGTCAGCATTAGGTCTCCAGAACTTACTCATCTTATAACTGAAGACTTGTACCTTGGACCAGCAAGCATCTCCCTGTTTTCCCTACTCATCAGCTCCTGATAACCACTATTCTAATCTCTGTTTCTATGAGTTCAACTTTAGATGTACCGATTTACTTTCCCACTCATAGTGTACAAGGGTTCCCTTTACTCCGTATCCTCACCAACACTGGCTATCCCTTCCTTTTGCTAAAATTCATTCTAACAAGTGTGTGAGGTGATTTCTCATTGTGGTTTTGATTTGCTTTTCCCTGATGATTAGCTCATGTACCAATTGTCCATCTGTACGTTTTCTTTGGCAAAATGTCCATCCATTCAGATCCTTTGCCCTTTTTTAAATTGGATGAGCTGTTGAGTTGTATGAGTGCCTTGTATATTTTGAATATTAACCCCTTATCAGAAATATAGTTTGCAAACATTTTCTCCCATTCCACAGGTAGCCTTTTCACTCTGTTGACTGTTTCATTTGTTGTACAGAAGCTTTTTAGTTTGATGTAGTCCCGCATGTCTATTTTTGCTTTTGTTGCATGTGCTTTTGGTGTCCTATCCAAAAAATCATTGCAAAGACCAATGTCGAGGAGCTTTTTCACTATGTTTTCTTCTAGGTTTTACATTTAAGCTTTTAATCCATTATGAGTTAATTTTTATGGGCGGTATAAATTAGGGGTTCAGTTCCATTTGGTGATATTTGCTTTGATCACTTTTTTGAGATGGTGTCTGCCAAGTTTTTCTGTTGTAAAGTTAGTATTCTTCCCTTTGTAATTAATAAATATTTGTGAGGAGACACTTTCAGGATATGTAAATATCCTGCATCTCTTCAAACTTTTACCCACTAATTTTAACATCTGTTGATGATTTTATAATGCCATCGATCTTTCTGTATTTATTAATTGGCATTATATTGTAAATAAGAGCTTTTCCTTCTCTCCTAATTGCTTGTTTGTTTATTTTTATTGATATAAATATTGACTCATGCATTCTTAATTTATACATTGGTATATAAGTTATTACTGTCATTATTTATTTTGATGCACAAATTTTCCCATATTTGAACAATGGGAAATACTTCAAGCTGACTTGGGGTCCTTTTGACATATTTATTGTATACATATTTATGTATGTAAATGTGTATATTAATATTATAATTCAATAATTATATATATAGCATTTATATAATTATTGATATTATAACATTAACATATACACATAGTTATATATTTATGTTTTATTGTATAGTAATATATTGTATTATATATTATAGACATACTGTAAATAATATAGTTTCTTATTCTTATTAAAATATATAATAGTTTTGATTATTATATATAATTATCTTACTCATTATATTATACTATCTCCTGGGGTGCCCAGACAAATGTAGTAATAATAATTAACTACACAAAAACAACAATGAAATAAGAATTTTGATTCTTTCTCTTTGCCAGATTTTGTGCTACCTGCTGCTCTTTGTGCACTATTTCATTTAGTCATAAGAAAAGTTCTATTTTTCTGATGCAGAAATCAAGACACAGAAAAGTTAAGTAACTGACCGAGATAATCAAACTAGCAAGCAGCTGAATCAACAATTGAATGCAAATTTGTTTAGTTTGAAAGCCTTTGCACATTAGGAGCTAACAAGAAAGGTGGATATTCCTTCCCACAGTTGAAATACTGTTTTGTAGGTTCCAGGCCTGTGGTGTTACTGCAGCACGGGCTGCTTGGAGATGCCAGCAACTGGATTTCCAACCTGCCCAACAATAGCCTGGGCTTCATTCTGGCAGATGCTGGGTTCGACGTGTGGATGGGGAACAGCAGGGGAAACACCTGGTCTCAGAAACACAAGACCCTCTCCGTAGACCAAGATGAGTTCTGGGCTTTCAGGTATATGAAAAGATTTCGAGTGGAGGTGAACATGGATGTCTTTGGAAGCACTGGGTAAAAAATTATGGCTTCTGGTATTTGGGTGATTTACTTTGATTGGCTCATCGGTATCCTAATACGGTATCCCCCCAATTATCTTAATTGACTAATGATTCTTTTGAGGAAGTAGTGGGGAAAAATGAGTTTCCCAAATAGATGGTTGGGTCTGGTGAATGGGGTGAGACCGGTGGTTGGTGTCAGGGAATCAAGACTGGAATGAGAGAAGCATACATCAACTTCCTTCTAAGATGGATATCCTGGGACCAACTCTTCTGTGAGTTATGACAACGACTACTACCCCCGGGAGGAGATGAGACCAAGCAACATTAAAGATTTTAAAGAAACTAGTAAGCCTTAGGGACTATCAATTTGACTAACATACCTCTCACACTCTTACAAAATATTTTTATTTAAATTACCTATTGACATTCAACCTGCTCTTTATCCCTTTCATCCTAGAAGGGTCCCTGTAGTGACTTTAATATTTTTCATAGAAATGAGTCTGCACGACCCTGTTCTGTTCTGCTGAGAGAATAACGGGACACCTCGGCTAAGAGGTGGATCATGTGCTCAGTAAATATTCACTGAAGATGATTATCCCTCTATGATAACATCTGCATGAAACAGCAGTTTGCTAACAGTCTGTGACCCCAGAGAAACTCATTTGAAACAAGTCCATTCTGAGTGTTGGGAGGGGCACATTAACCATCTGTTGGGGATCATAAGTCAAGGGCTTGTTTGTAAAACCCGGGGGCTGTTTTTGTTTATTTCTGATTATGACTTTTCATATAACTTTGTCTTTTCCTCCTGTAGTTTTGATGAGATGGCTAGGTTTGACCTTCCTGCAGTCATAAACTTTATTTTGCAGAAAACGGGCCAGGAAAAGATCTATTATGTCGGCTATTCACAGGGCACCACCATGGGTAGGTTCAAAGGAAAGCAGGTTTGTATACCCAGACGAAATGTGAGCATGTGGTATACAGCTATGCCTGGAATCAGTCATCTCACACTTCACTCATTCTCTTCAGTGACTCTAAAGGTTATAGGAAATGGAAATGGAATTGAGGGAGGCTTCTGGTATGGTAGGTAGAACAGAGGCTTTGGAGTCAGACAGACTGTGGATTTAAATAGTGGCTCTCCCACCTCTTAGGTAAATGTCATTGAGCAAATGACACCGCTGTGAGAGCGGTTCCTGGCACATAGTATGCACTCAATAAACGCATTGAATGAATGAAATCCTGAGTTCAGTGTCTAGCACATAATAAGCAAGCAATAAACAGTAAGCACTGTCATCATACTATAGATACAACTGATGGGGAGTTTATTCAAATCTCTTTTTTTCCCCTTCTAATGCCAGTGTCTGCAATTATGTGCTGGTGCCCTTTTGCTATTGATGAATTTATAAGAAACCTTAACTCATGGCCCCTGCAGGATACAGATCACATACTTGGGAAGATGGGAGCAAAGACTGGCTATTCTGGACCTCTATCAGACCAAAGTCAACAGGAAAAATGTGCTTGGTTTAGATTAGGCTGAAGGAAGATCAGGAGAGGCACAGCGTGTGCCATAAGGAGAAGGCTCTGTAGAGGGAGCTGAGAAGAGCTCTTTACCTTCACCCTGAGCCAAACTCAAAGTTGAAGTCCAGGGTGAGGGATTCTAAGGAGACAGGTAACTCAGGGTACAAGTTCAGTTGGTTCATTTTTAATTGATGCTCTCTAGTGAATAAAAAGTGTTTGATTTTCACATTTTCCTTTCTGGGTTTTTCAGTAACATTAACTGATTCCAGTGATGTTATGTCTCACCCTGCACTTCATACAAAGAAAGATTAAGTGTTATGCTTGCTCCAACTCTACTATCCAAAGGCCTTAAAAATTTGTTTTTCTCTATACTCAAATTGCTCCACTTGACATGAAGACACAGGTGCTAATGATGAAGTTAAATGCTATTTTGAGAAAGAAGAGGGGACAAGAAAGCATAGGATTATTCTATTAGTCAATCATGGAGCTATTAATGTAGAGAACTTGAATTTGCTTTGCATAAAGAGAAGTATTGCTGGGAGAAGTCATGTAGAGTTCTTACATCTTGATATTTGAGGGAAGTTGTATATAGTCAGGATTAAGCTGGAATATAGTAATGTATTTTCAACCCAGTCTGACTGAAGGTGTTGTTGAGAGAGCAAGAGCTACTACCTGGTCACTCTTGTGCTTGCCTTTGCACGTAGCTGGCAAACATAATCACATGGAGAGAAAAGAAGGGAAGGAATCGGTCTTGTTTAATACTTACTCACCTTCTCGGAACTAGACAGAAGTCGTGTGATTCCAGATGTTTTTGTTTTTCTTTTTGTTTTCCCAGCCTCCCTCCTCCCAACCTGCCACTATCAGCCTAAACAGAGAGAGTACAAGCTCTTTTGAAATAGACACATAGTATTTAAAATATAATGACCATGTCCTTGCTTTATACAATAGACGTTTTCTCTCAAAAGTTCCACAGAGATTGTCTCTATACAGTGCTAATTCAGGGAATTTGACCCTATTTTATAGGTATTGAAACTAAGGCACAAACTAACTTAATCAGCATCCCATACTTATCCTAAGGTAAAAGTAAGAGTTGGAATCCAGTTCATTAGACAACTTGTCTACATAATGTTATAGTTTGGGTTCCAAAAAAATTAGGGATCGAGGAAAATCAGCAAGACCCTGCTATCTCAATACCCATTATGTTACAGAACATGGTTATTATCAATAAACAAGGCAATTTCTCTTATTCTCATTTTTTTAACTGTAGAGATTTATTAAAAATACCTCATAAGTATTTGAAAATTAAATGAGGTGAAAACCATGAAGTCTCCAACAAAACGTCTAGCACATAGTTACCTCTCGGTCTCTCTGTCTCTCTATTATCTATCTATCCATCTTATATATTTATATATGTATTCTCAAAGTTCATATTTTCATATTATTGGACTCAATAATTTAATTCAACAATTCAATGAGAACGTACTACTGGATATCAAATAACCTAGAGATCAGAGGGAACACAAAGCAGTTTTTACTGCTGTTGTTTTTCCCTCACCTCAAAGAGCTTAAAATTTCATGAGTTAAGACTCAATCACATGTAATTACTGAAATATCTTGACAAAAGTAAAATATATATTTTATGAGTTTTGGGGTATTCAATATCCACACTGACATATTTCTTCTCTTGCAGGCTTTATTGCATTTTCCACCATGCCAGAGCTGGCTCAGAAAATAAAAATGTATTTTGCCTTAGCACCCATAGCTACTGTTAAACATGCGAAAAGCCCTGGGACCAAATTTTTGTTGCTGCCAGATATGATGATCAAGGTATGTGATTCCTCAGAAAATTTCTTGTCTACGTACAAGAGTCTTCCAGCCCAATATGCTAAAATGTACACTTTTCAATTAGAGTCACTTTTTTTTGACTCTAATGTAATCGCTACTATTTTGTTTCATATTTTTACAGGGATTGTTTGGCAGGAAAGAATTTCTGTACCAGACCAGATTTCTCCGTCAGTTTTATATTTACCTTTGTGGCCAAATAATTATTGATCAGATTTGCAGCAATATCATTTTACTTCTGGGAGGATTTAACACAAACAATATGAATATGGTAAGTGGGAGCCTAGAAAATTCTCAGTTTTCCGAAGCAAAGCTAGGAGTTATTAGTCTCACTCCTTGAGAATAAGCTATTGCCAGTGAAAATTTAGAGAAACCTAATCCTAGTAATTCAGTTTTCTCTGAGTCATACTAATATGCAGGAACTGCTTTAACATGGGCTAAGACCAGGTTAACGTAAGGGCACTGCTAGATATTAACTTCAGAGATTACAGATGGAAGAGATCTGAAAGCAGCTTTATACAGTGAATCAACAGATGGGGGAAAAAATGTGATTAGAACCTAGTAGTCAAAGGAGATTACTTCCATGTATCATCCACCTCTTCTTTCTTCTTGGGTCCTCCTGGTTTGTAGTTTAAGTCCTTTGATAGGATGTCTGGGAGTTTCCACTTGGCTTAGGCATAGCTACTAGTTGGTGGGTGTCACAGTGTGGGTTCCCAGGAAGCATACTCTGAGATGGAAATTAGTAGGCAGAGTAATTTTGGGTCATGCCCTTGGAATAACACCTAGAGAAGGGAAGAAACAGGATTGGGTAGACGAAAAGTCAAGCTGTGATGCAGTCTCAATAGGAGCCTCAGTTGATCCTACAGAAATCTGTGAAAACAGGATGACCCTTCAGAGCTGTCCTAAGGTAGTGTGGGAGGCCTGGGTCTTTATACCCCCACACCAACCAGTCATTTAATGCAGGTGATGCCAGTAATGGGTGGTGACACACTGGGCAAGGCAGTTCTATACACCTGGGACAATACCCCCAAAACACCCAACAGTAGAGGGCTATCTGCCAGCAGCATTCCCAGAAGCTGGAGGAATACATCTTTATTTCCAAGAGATTCTTTCTCTTTTCTTATATTATTATATTAATATGTATTAAATTATATTAATTATAATTATATTAATATATATTAAATCATTATATTATCAATATAATTAATAGCTGCCATTCATGAGCATTTATTACGTGCCATACTAAGTCATTCCCTGTAAGAATCCTATGTGATAGGTATTAGCAATATCCCTACTACACAGATTAGTATCCTGAGATTTAGTGGATTAAATAACTCACTTAAATCCACCAAAAAATTAAATGGCAGATCTTGGATTTGAATACAGGCCAATTCTATAGCCGTCATCCTTAATGACTCTAGTAAAGTTTTTTTTTTTTTAGAGGTCAGATCTCTAATGAGAAGCTATTCTCAGATGAAAAATATAGGTTCCAGAAACACATTCAGTAGCATTTTTTATTTATGTGCATGTGTATGTTTTTGTTTCATGGATAATTGTTGATAATTTAATGATGTTCCCATTTCTTAGTCTGACACCCTGGAGATTTGGTCTTGACAAGGTGTTTGTCTTATGAGTTTTTCCATGTCCCACAATCATACTTTGTTACAGAGCCGAGCAAATGTATATGTCGCTCATACTCCTGCTGGAACATCTGTGCAAAATATCCTACACTGGAGCCAGGTAAGAAATGTTGAATTTGTAGTTTTCCCTAAGTAAAGGTCTTTGCGCATTTTGCTGAAATAGCCACAGGATGTCCTTTTGACAGTCTGGCATCATTTCACGTTTATTCCAAGATGAAATGTGATCTAGAGCATTGAAACTTTTCAAGAGGGGTGGAGAAGTATTGGCCCACAGACCTCTTTAGTGGACCTTAAAAGTGTGAATTCAGATGGGCCCAGTGAGACCTTTCTCTGTCTCTTGCCACCTCAAACTGAGGCTGGAGGAAATCATTTTTGGCTCCTCCAACAGCATGATCAAGTAGTAACAAACAAGCTAAGGCAGGACTTAATTACCCAAAGGGGTTTCACAGGAGTCCTTTGTGCTACAGACTATCCCTGCAACACAGGAGGGAAAGTGATTACCAGTCACATGAAGTAGGGGCAGATCCGAGGTAAGACATTCAGATTGATTCAAGGACAATGTGAATGCTAATTATTATTTCTCACATATGAAGTGTTAGGGTCCGGAGTCAACCCCTCCTCAAGTGAACAGAAGTCACACGATAATGCAAGTCACACAGCGAGGTTTATTTCCAGCTAGCTGGGGTCCGAGTATCTGCCCGATGCAGCGGGTTTCAACAAGGACCCTAAACACTTAAAACCCAGGGTTTATATAGCATCTTCAAGGCACAGAGTAATTAAACTACAGGAATTACATAGCTTTAAGGAGTATGTGATAAACTGCAGGCCTTAAAGGCACACAGCAATTAAACTACAGGACTTACACAGCTTTAAGGAGTGTATGATAAACTACAGGATTTACACAGCTTCAAAGAGTATAAGATAAGCTACAGGGCCACTTGTCTCCTCGCTGTCACTGCCCACATCTTGGAATTTACAGTCAGGTTGTGTTTACACTTAGGTTGTGTTTCAAGCCAGGGGCCGTTAACCCTGACCTTAAGATAGCAGTTCTCACGCTAACAATCTCTTACATCCTCACCGGTTGCAGACTTGGTACCACAATTCCACTCCTTCTCCCACCCTTACCCAGTGATACATTTGAATGCCATGTAAATTTTTCTTTCCTTTTAGGCAGTGAATTCTGGGGAACTCCGGGGGTTTGACTGGGGGAGCGAGACCAAAAACCTGGAGAAAAGCAATCAGGTAAGAAAATCAATACCATTGACCGCATCTATGCACCCTTTGGAAGTACATAAGAGGGAAGTTGTAACGGCAGCTTGTTGTAGAGACGGGAATAAAATACAAGAATGCAAGTGGAAAATAGCAGTTCGAATTTGACTCCATTGGAAAATGGCAGTGTTCGCCGTTTAGCCGAGAGGTCTCTTGCTTTTATAATGAACGAGGAGAACTCTTTTTGATGATGCCGCCTTCATGGAGGAGGCACTGGGTTTCTTAGGAAAAAGATGGGGTAGGTTTGGTGAAGAAGAGTGTATAGTCTGTCGTGGCTACTACTAGAAGGATCCTTTTTAGGATCAGCAAATAAACAAACACCAGTGAGAAAGGCAGGGGTTTTTCATGGTACAGTAACAAGAGTATTAATTGGCAAGTGAGGATTACTGTGTTAGTCTTGCCTCTACACTGTAAACTTGCGTGGTCCTGGATGGGCTGATTTGATTGTGCAGGCCTTCATTTATTTTTTAAAATTATTGGATTAGATACTTTTTGAGAGTTCAGCCTGGTCCCACTTATAATGAACTTGTAATTTGCAAGTGAAAATTGTGGAAAAAGTGTTATCACATTACCTGAAAAATGTGTTGTCAGTACTACAGCATAATATTAAAAATAAATGCTGTGGCAAATCAGAAGTGGATATTAAACTCCTCTGAGCATAAAATCTGCACTGGAGATGATCAGTTAGGTTGTGTGTGAATGTAAACAAACGTTGACCATGCAAATTTAAAGCTGGGGGGAGCTGGATAGACAGGCAAACTTTTGAGAGTCTCATGGCGTACTTAACAACCATTCCTGTACATCAATCTCAATAGAAAAAGCTAGGAAGTTGGACAGACTGTGTAGTTCCCCTGAATAGCAAACTCTCCACAGGTATCAGCTACTCTTTTTTTTTTTTTAAGATCCATCTTCACTGTTTCCTAAAATATGTCTTTAAAGAAAGCATTCCAGTTCCAAGATAGTTTTAATTTATCAACATGTAATGTCTTGAGTTCTAGAGAAAGTGACTCATGCAGAGTAGGTGCCAGAAAATGGTCATGGAAAGGAAGAGAAAACATGCATATAAAAAGGTGTCACAGAACCTTAGCACTAGACCTGAATTCAGTTCAGTCTTCTCACCTGTAACACAAGGAAAAATATTACTGTCTCCATAGAGTAGTCTAAACTTTTATATCTAAGTTAGGTTATAAAAGCTGGTTCTCATCACCAAATCCTGATGTGTATGCGGCGGGGGGCGGTGGGGGGGAGGGTGAGGTTTCCCACATCAACAAGCAATTCTCTGAACACCAGCTAGGAGTCCTACAACTTAACTCAATTCTGACACTGTCCAGAGACAGCATCAGATCCCACAGGTTAAGACTCAGTCCCAGAAGACTGCCCTCCCTCACCACCTTCAGACACAACTCACAAGTCCAGGTTGTTACCTTTGTTTCTGATGGACTGGCTATAAATCAGACGTTCCAATGACCTCCTCCTTGGCACACAGATAAAAGATTCTATCCTATAAGATGTAGCCCCCCACCTCCACCCCACTTCAGATGCCAATCCCAAGTCCAAGTTATAACCTGTACTTCTGACCGACTGGCTATAAATCAGAGGTTCCCATGACCCCCTCCTCTGGTTCGATTAATTTGCTAGATTGGCTCACAGAACTCAGTGAAACATTTTGCTTACTATAGATTACCAGTTGATGACAAGCGGACAAATGGAAGAAACACATAGGGCAAGATATCTGTGAAGCGGCGCAGAGCTTCCATGCCCTCTCCAGGCGCACAATTCTTCACACATTTCCACTTGTTTACCAAACTTGGAAGCTCTCTGAACTCTGTTGCTTTGGGGTTTTTATGTAGGCTTCATTACACACACGATGGATTAAAACATTAGCCATTAGCGATTGAACCCAATCTCCAGCCCCTCTCCCCTCCCTGGAGGTTTGGGGGTGTGGGATTGAAAGTTCTAACCCTCTAATCACATGCTTGACTCCACTAGCAACAAGTCTCCATCTGGTTCCAAGTCACCTCAGTAACATTACAAAAGACATTTTTATGGTTCTCATCACTTACTGTGTTTCCCCAAAATGAGACCTAGCCAGACAATCAACTCTAATAGGTCTTTTGGAATAAAAATTAATATAAGACCCAGTATTATATTATGTTATATTATATATTATTATTATTATTATTATTATTATTATAAAGATCCGGTCTTATAGTAAAATAAGACTGGTTCTTATATTCATTTTTGCTCCAAAAGATGCAAAAGCTGATTGTCTGATTGTCTGGCTAGGTCTCTTTTTCAGGGAAACACGGTAATAAATTCCAAGGGTTTTAGGAACTCTGTGCCAGAAACGGGGATGAGGACCAAATATATATTTCTTATTATCATTATCAACTACAATATCACAAGCTATAACTCTAAATTCTTAGAAAGTCACAAAGTAGAACAAGGATTGCCTGGATTGGAACCTCAGCTCCAGGGTGATTTTCTGACTAAGAAATGGGCCTCATCCTTTCTATATAAAGTTCTGGGTGCTGATTAACTTCCAGGGCTCAGCGAGGCACTCTGATGTAGTAGCACTGCTTGAATAAGACTAGGTTTCAAGAACCGAGACACCCTTCTTTGGGCGATGGAGGGCTAGAGCAGGGACCTAAATTCTACCTTCCCTTGCTTCAAACTACCTGAGTTCCAGTGCTGTTGACTTCCCATGTTTTTGAAGACACAGGCAAGCTGGGCCAGGTTCAAGAGCTTTCTGTTATCATAGAAAGTCTCTGTGAAAACCCAGAGGCCTTCCTAGTAGGTTCCATGCTGTTGTCTTACTCTGGAGAGTGTCTCTAACTCTGGCCTCATGAAACATTTGTGAACTTATCTTTTAAAGGTGACTTATGTGTGAAATATTTACTAATAGGAAGAAAAATAATTGAAAATTAATGTTTAAAGTGCCAGGCAATTTACATGTTTTCTTATCTAACCTAGTAAGTGATTACAGATATTATCCCCATTTCACAGATGAAGAAACTGAGGTTCAGTGAGGATAAGTAATTTTTACCTTCAAGTAGAGGCTGGAACAAATATATAATGCAGGTCTGTTTGGCTCCAATGCCCATGCACTTTGCATCACAACACATGGCATTATTTAGTATGTTTACTTGAATTGTAAATTATGAGCTTGGAAGTCCAAATATTATCTACAGTTATAAACTAATCCTTTTTTCTAGCCAACTCCTGTAAGGTACAATGTTAGAGATGTGACAGTCCCTACAGCAATGTGGACTGGAGGTCAGGACTGGCTTTCAAATCCAGATGACGTGAAAACACTGCTCGCCGAAATGAACAACCTTATCTACCATAAGAACATTCCCGAATGGGCCCACGTGGATTTCATCTGGGGTTTGGATGCCCCTCACCGTATGTACAATGAAATCATACATCTGATGAAGCAGGAGGAGACCAGCCGTTCCCAGGAAAAATGTGAGGTCAGATTGTGAAGCATCTGATACTAACAAGTTTTAGGAAAAACCTCATGGAAGATGGGGCTGCGGTCCATGAACTGATGATTTTAAGGATTTCCAGAATGGGAAACCTATCATAAGTAGAAGGGAGATGGAGGAAGCAGGGCAGACATTTAGTATATATTCCTGTAGAATTCCTACATTTGGCACTAAAATTAGCATTTAAGTTTTTTTTCAGTTAATTAAACTACTCATTGGGTGAACATAGGTTTCATGTGCTACTATATATTCTACTACCGTGTTTCCCCGAAAATAAGACCTAGCCTGACAATCAGCTCTAATGCGTCTTTTGGAGCAAAAATTAATATAAGACCCGGTCTTATTTTACTATAATATAAGACCAGGACTTATATAATATAAGATCCGGTCCTATATTAATTCTTGCTGCAAAAGACGCATTAGAGCTGATTGTCTGGCTAGGTCTTATTTTCAGGGAAACATGGGACCTTGAAGGGTTGGTTGTACCTGAGAGCTTGAAATTATCTATGTCATTCAGGTAAACCCCCATAAAACATTTATTTTTTTCTATAAACCATATTTTTGAAGCAATAAAGTAAAATGACAAATTGGGACAGAAGTCTTGAATCTCTGGATCATTGTTGACTTTCACAAAATAAGCTAGATGTTTTCACCTTATTTCCATAAAAATATAACACTACCTCAGGAAGCCAAGTTGCTTTGAACATCCCCACACCAAAAAAAAACAGTGTACAGTATAATGAAATATATTTTAAATATTTTAAAAAAGAGCCAAGTTTTATATTTGCGTCTCAGAGAAGACAATTTTTTTAGGATTTTTGAGTTTTCCAATGAATGTATTATGCATTGCATATGGCATATATGTGTCTTTCAGTACCTAGATCCTAGTCCAAACTTGTGTGAGAGTTGCTAGAGGACTTACTGTCTGACCCAGCTTTCTGCCTCCCAAAATTAAAAGCTAGGGAAAAAATTTTATAATGTTATGAACATAATAAAACAAATAGTTATGTATTTTATCCTTTGATCTTAACAAAGTTACTGTTAGTCACCCCAGCTCATTCACAAATCTGGATTTATTTCTTTTAAAAATTGTTCAATTTTCATACAGTTTTAAAGATGACATAAATTACATGAGTAATAATACAATTTTGTAAAACTCTGAATTAAAGGTATACTGGTGTGTGTCAAAAGCATACTGATGTGTGAAATTCATTTTTTTTAAACTCTCATAGACACCTGGTCATTTAATTCAGTGTGCATGAATCTTCAACAATTTATTAAAAGACAGTTAAGGGCTTCAGACACTATATCTACACACCACACTACTACTTCACACACAATATATGGCCGTGTACATAGCTCAGTAAATATTTCTGGATTTGATTTTTATTAGAACTCTGTTCAAAAATGGTAAATCTTTGATGCTTTGATACATTTGTTATCACACATAGTGTGGCTTAGTCTATCTAAAGATATTCATGATTCAGTCTTGCTTTGCAGAATTCAGTTATTTTTTTAAAAAAAGTTTATTTCCACTCTGTCTCATTGACAAAGGAGTTAGACAGATATTTTGATATTCTATCTCTCATCTAGAAGTACAATCCAGATACCACCTCATCATATAGCTCCATTTCTTGTACAACAAATACTTTATCCAAATAAATCAAATTATCGATGAAAATAAACAGAACTAAGAAGTTTAGTATCTGCGTTGCATTCACAAGAGAATCAAAGGTATATATATATATATATATATATATATATATATATATATATATATATACATATATATTTTTTAACTTTTATTTATTTTAAGTGTGTTTTTCCAGGACCCATCAGCTTCAAGTCAAGTAGTTGTTTCAATCTAGTTGTGAAGGGCGCAGCTCGCACTGGCCTATGTAAGGATTGAATTGGCAGCCCTGGTGTTATGAGCATTGCGTTCTAACTAACTGAGCTAAACCAGCCTCCCCTAAAGATGTTTTTGAACAAACATCTTGATAGTTACATAGTGTTCAAAATCAAGATGGTTTTATTTGTAAACTGATACCAAAATGTCTAGCAGTGTGCTGGTAAACTGGCTCTCCAGAAACAAAACGAAAACCTTGATTTTAGCATTTGCCATTTCTGAGGTGTAAAACTGCCACCACTGACAACTGGTAAATATTTTCGTTGAAGTTGTTTTGCCAAAGGAACATTTACATATAAATCTCTAAAACCACACACATACACACACTATTCTGTACAAACGTACATAGTAGATTGGTGCAAAGGTAATTGCAGTTTTTTGCAATTATTTTTAACCTTTTAAACCACAATTATTTTTGCACCAATCTAATACTTCCATTCTTCCTCTTACTACTTAAAGGGGCCTGAGAGGAACAGTCTATCTCCTGGGGCATGATAAAGACAGGTAGCCTCTTTGTAAGAGCAATACAACTGAGAAACTGAGAAGGGAGAACACAATATGAGATAACACTGATCTTCAGGAGAGACTGAATGCGAAGCATCACCTCTTTATGATCGAAATGGAGAATCCGACAGCTTTAGTGTTTCCCCTAGAAGGATTATGGCCATGGTGAAGTCCATTGAGTAAAAACAAATATAAAGCTCTTGGAAAATATTACCCACGGCAACCATTATTATCCCCATAAGATTGTGGCCCACAGACCAACAGTCCAAGATGGAGATAGAATCCAGTCCTTCAGCTTTTCCACTTCTCCATCTGAGGCCACAATGATTATGATGCTTTCCTTAGCATTAGTTCAATCTGGGAAAATTTTAATCTCCCTGCAATATCCAGGGAACTCTCACCATGCTGAGGAGAAAAAGAAATTACAGTTACTTATCTCCAATAGAGTCAAATGTCCATTGCAATGGTCCAGTAAATAGTTTAGACTGACTGAAGCTTAGGCTTGGCAAGAGATCTACATGTCATTTAGTTCTAACAGTAATCAGTTAATTTTCTCATAAGGATGATTTTGCTGTTAACAACATCAGAGACAATTAATTTACTTGTACTCCAACACAATGCCAAAGTTAAAAGATTATGCAGACATAGGTACCTCAGACTATGGTCCACAGATTCTTACCTTATTTCTTATCGTGGGGTCTGCATGGGCTTCCAGGAGCAGAGGGATAAGACTCTGGTTTTTCATTTCGCAGGCATAGTGTAACGCAGTGCAGCCATACTGAAACAAAAGGACCAACACTGCAGCTCATCAGTGCAGCTCCTTTAGCCCTTCACATTCTGTACTGTACAGCTAAGCAAAACAGTCTGCAAACCGTCTATGTACAACTGTATTTCTTGTACTTAAAAAGTCTTTTTATAACTAGATCTTTTTCCCCAGAAGCTCTTGTAAGATCATAAGAAATAATGCTGCAATCACTCATTTTTATTAAGTGATGGCATGATGAAGTGAGATCTGGCTCTGAGTATATTATTAATGTCCTATTAATGTCCTATAAACCATTAATCTCTTCCTTTATCATGTTCAGTTCCAAACTAAGAAAAATGTAGTTTAAACGCTGATGCTGAATTATTCCAAAGTTTCTTTGTAGAATTCTCTCTGTCTGGGCAATCACCACCTTGATCATGTTACCATCTTTTTGCTTGCAAAGTCTCCACGTGGGCCTTTTTGTAAATATCAGCCTCTATCGTTCTTGATTAGAATCCCCACAGTCTGAAGAAGGGGCCAGTGCTCATGTTGCTAGAGCACACCTACAAGGTCAGTGCAGTTGGATGTGGAAATCTCCCATAATTGATCTGTTGTAGTTTACAGTATATATTATAAGACAATGGATCTACTCTGTCAGCACTAATTTAAAACATTAACTATAGGTCAAAGAAATTTATATTTGGGGCATTTGTGCTCAGAATGTTGCCTTTCAAAAAGCAGTCAAACAACCATGGTTTTGGTAAGTGAAGAAATAATACCCTTGACTAAGACTAACAGAATTAACTCTGGATCTTTTCCCCCAGAAGCTCTTCTAAGATCATAGGAAATAATGCTGCAATCACTCATTTTTATTAAGTGATGGTATGATGAAGGGAAGATCTGGCTCTGAATTTTTCCATGTGAAATAATGGCAGTCCTAATTACCTAAAAATACAGTCCACTGCATTACTTACAGTTGGAAAATGGATGTTAATATATAGATAGTATTTGAAAAATGGTGGGAAAAATATGTGTTTGTGTATACATGTATGTGCACATGTCTGAGCATGCACAGGAATATAATTCTCTATCTAGAGATGGAGATAGATGTAGATAATTAGAAAAATATCCTAGAGACATTTTTTATTCACAAGCAAAGTTTTAAACCTTCGAATTACCTTTTACTTAATTTTTAATGACATCTTACTTAATACATTTCAAAGTTATTTAAGAAAATAATGATTCATTGTAGTTACCCAAATTAATCCAAAAATCTTATTTGAAATAAAAGGAAAAACATACATTTTATAAACATATTCTCTTGTGTGAGTTCTCTCTCCTCTCTCTCTCTCTCTCTCTCTCTCTCTCTCTCTCTCTCTCTCTCTCTCTCTCACACACACACACACACACACACACACACACACACAGAGCTACCTCCATTTAAACATATGATATCAATGTAACCCAAACTAAAATGATGTAAATAATTAATACAAACAGGGATGGGGGCATTTTCCCTATCACAGAACATGGAATGGTAACACACATGCAGATGTTAGGAATCACAAACAGAATATTAGTTTTTTTGGAATCAAACTTCAGCTGGCCTACTTTTTCAGTAAAAAACTAGAAATCCAAACTTTCATTCAATCAATATAATCAAATAAAACTCCTTACAAGTAAACTTTTGACCCATTTGTGATCATATAAAGAAGGAGGATGAGTTCAAGTGTGTGCAGTTGTAAAAGATGGAAACCAAACCTTATGCTTATAAATAGGAAGAAGTTATCTGATGCTACTCCTGCTGTTATTACTACTCTGACCATCATTTGGGTTTTTCTTTGAACTTTGTCCTTATCTTTCTCTAGCTTACTTATGGGGACTCTCTTAGCAGTGGGTTGGGATCTTGGCTGCAGTAATAGATGCTAATGTTCATTGAGCACTTACTATGTGCCAGGCTCTCCACTAAGTGCTTTACCTGAATCAGCCCTGTAAGTTACCGATTTTCTTCATTTTACAGATGAAGAAACTGGTGAGTCAAATAATTATAACTTGCCCAAACGCACATAGGTATAAAGTGGCAAGCCTTGGTTTATACTTAGGCATTCTGACTCCAGCTTCTTAACTACCGAGGATGAATTTTGTTACCAGAGCCTCCATGTTCCTTAATTTCTCACCAATGGTGGAATAGTTATTTTTAAAATGTTCAATATTCAATAAATATTTTATTCCCACGAATAAAATGGTGGCAGTATATAAGCAACCTCAAGTTTGCCTGACTGGCACTGAAAAGAAAAATGAAAAAGAAAAAGAAATACGTAAGTGTCTAGGAATATAAAGCAAGCAACTGTATAGATGACAAGGACTTGTAGATTACCTACAAATACCATTTTGAACATTGTTTTAAAATGACTAAAAATTAAAACTTACACGGTCTGTAGCATTAACTTCAACGCCAGCATTAAGTAGCATTCGGACAAGATTCTCATTCTGCTTTGTCTTTGATACCTATTACAAATAGCAAGTACAGGAGAGGTTTATTTACAAACATTTTCTCCATCGTATGTCTGGATTACTGTAATCAGTAGGCTTCATTTTAATCTCAATACCTTTATGTGTCCGTGCATCTTTCTTAAAATTTCCCTCTCCTTCACACCCCACTCCAATGCCAATGAGTAAAGCCAGGGTTCTGAGAGAGTGACCCTGGAGTAGCAGTATCAGTGCCTCCGCATTTATAAATGCAAATTATGGAGCCCCACCCCACATCTACCAAATCCCTTTGAGGATGAGGTCCAGTGACCTGTCTCCCTTCCTAGCTCCAAACCTTTCAATGATGTCCCATTACTCTGAGGTCAAAGCAAACTATTCAGCCTGGCCTGTAAGGCCCCACAATTCGGCCCCCACTTAGGGCTCCAGCAGGCTACACCTCCTGGCTTTAGATGCAATGGCCTTTAGTTTTTCATTCCCACCAGACTCCCTAGTGTCATAGAATACCATGTTTCCCCAAAAATAAGACCTAGCCTGACAATCAGCTCTAATGCATCTTTTGGAGCAAAAATTAATATAAGACCGGGTCTCATATTATATTATGTTAGATAAGACCTGGTCTTATATTCTATTATGTTAGATAAGACCTGGTCTTACATTATAGTAAAATAAGACTGGGTCTTATATTAATTTTTGCTCCAAAAGATGCATTAGAGCTGATTGTCCGGCTAGGTCTTATTTTCGGGGAAACACGGTAGTTGCACTGAATATTCCTTCTGTCTAAAAGCCTCCTCCCTCCTTTCTTTACCTGGTAAGTTAATCTTCACTATGTCAGTCCAAACCCCTCTTCCTCCAGGAGACTTTCCCTGACCTAGCTGGCCAGGTGACATCCCTGTCTTCCGGGCTGTCATAACACTGATGATCTCTCTGTACCACCTACTTCTTGGTAATTTTGCATGTGTTTCTGTCATGATTTGATTAATGACTCAGTCTTCACTACCCTCTAATTCCCATGAGAACAAGGACTACTTGTTGGGTTCATCATTGTGTCCCTAACACCCAGCACAGTGCTTGGCTTATTCGGGGGGCCATAATAAGTTTGTGCTAAATGACTGAACAAAAGAATGAAATTAACTAGGTTCCTCAGAAATCCACTTTTCCTGCCTAGTCCCCTGAGATTCTGACAGGTTGAGTGTCCCCCCCCAACATCCCATTGCTTGCGAGGGTACAGCTCTCCTTGCTCAGGTGGGCCTGTCCTGGAGTTCAGCCCCTTTATCAACTAGGAAGCTCCATCCAGTTGTGTTCTTTCTTTGTACTTCCCTCCTGCGTCAGCTTCTAAACTGACTTTCTCTTCCTACCCTTCTCTGAAGTAGCACAGTCCTTTCTTGTCTCTTTACCTATAATTTCTTCTCCTGTCACTTATCCCATATACATCATAAATTAAGCATTTCAGACCTCATTAATAAATAGGGTATTTGTGCAGAGCTGGGTTATTCATTACAATTAGTAATTTTGCCTAAGCCTTCAGCTTTTAAACATTGGACTGTCTTATAAAGCAGTGTTTTGTGTCAACAAATTCTGAATGAGCCTTGCTAATCATCGTTGTGATGTTTTCTTCATAATCTCTAAAAAGGTTTGCAAATAATCAACAGATTCCCCCAGCCCCAAAACTACAAATATTCAAATTCTACATACTAAATACACAATTTTTAAAGAACTTTTTAAGTATATAAGCAGATTATGTGTTTATCAGTGAGTTATAGTTTTCTCTCTCTCCCATAAATCCTAGCATCAAAATCAACATGATCATATGTAGTTGTAGTTTCTCAAGTTCTGTAACATTTAACACCCAAGGAGGTAATAAAATTTCCAATTGGCAGACTTTGTTCTGGAGCTTCTGTTAACAGGAATAATTAAGATATATGGTCTATTAGCTACAAAGAGAAGGGAGATCTGACATTTAACTGGAGTAAATTACACATTTGTTGAGTCATCTCTCAAAAATGAAACTGGCCCCAAGCAGAACCAGATGGAAAAGAGTGAGTCAGGGCAAATCTGTCATTCTATTTGAAAAACAACAACAACAAAAGGAAACTCAAGCTGCATCTTCTACTCATAATATGACTGTATTCCTATACCAACTATATTTTTTCTTTATTCAAGAAAATTATAGCATGCCAAGGATTCATTCAAGTATGAATAAATTCATCAAGGTGACAGATGGACTGCAAATTCTCTATAAAAATCTGTGTTTGTCAGGTGCTAGCTGCAAATCTCTTGGGATCTGTCTTTAAAATCACAACCAGGATGGGTTCTTAACAATCAGAAACTCAGAAAAATATGTACAAAGACATAATCTCCTCTTACGAAAAAGGGAGAAAAAATAGTATAAGGGAGAATTATTTTTCCCAATATTAAGGAAGTTTGTGCTTCCTAATGATGATTCTTAAACAAGAATAATGTATTTTTCTAAATAAATATAGCACAGATTATTTTACCATTGGTTAACTTATTTGGCTACCTTTCTTCTTCAATCATAGCATTGCATGTGTTGGAAATGTCATTTATAGAATACAAACCAAGAACTTGTTTTCTTACTATTTCTCTACATCTCTGTGGCCCAGTAAAATTTGATGGGTCATGACACTGATCTCCTACTCATTGACCCTTTGCTCTCACAAGTGTTGTACTCACCATGAGGAAATACCCAATAAGCAGGACAGGCATTAGGAGGATAATAAGTAGATAGTCAAAGAAGGTAAATTTTTTCTTCACAGCATAATGCAAGCAGGTTCTCTCTTTCTAAAATATTAAGAAAGGAATCCTATTAAGAAAATATTTAATTTCAAATTTTGTGTTTTCAGATTAGCCTATCAAAAATTCAGTTTGTGCTTTTTATTTTTATGGTACTCATGCCTCCTTTTTCTGTAGAGTATGTCTGATTAATAAACCCACGTTTCCAATGATTAGGATATTAAACACAATACAGTCTGAAGAAAAAGCTGAGGGGAGGACCACAGAAAGACAACAGTTGAAATGTACATTTTACAAATCATCAACAACAGATGGATTCTCAGGCTCATTTTAGTTTTCGGGGGAAAAAATGCATTGAAACATAAATATAAAACTAAATTCAGTATGGAAATCTATAGTTCTCCCTTAATCACCAAGGGTATACAATTATTCATTTTGTGCTTCCTTCATAGGAAAATCTTAACTACATGGCAATTTTTCCATGTTCCTACATGCATACAGGCAGTGCTAGAAGAATAGGAATAACCCAATTTAATTATTCAAATATGTGAATATTTATCAGGTTTCTAGAGACTGTGGGGGATATAATGCTTCAGGGCTTCAGAAAGGGAAGCAGAAACATGCACAAATAAGTATAATGCAAAAGGCTGTCGTGATTGGAATACCAACCAAGTCAATGAGAAGAGGTAAAGCCAGAGGACAAAGAGAGGTTAATTTCCACTGTGGGAGGCATTGTTCTTAAATAAGACTTTATTTCTCTAATGTCAAGATGGATATGTTCTCTGTAAAAATTTTGTAAACTAGACAAAATTATGATAAAATGAATTTAAACTCACCCGTTATCAAATAGCCCATAGTTAATTGTTGACATTTTGTGGTATTTTCTTTCAATTTTTAAAAATGCATATATGTGGCATATTTAAATGTAGGTTCATACTGCATATGCAAAATCATATCTGCTTTTTTCAATTAACATTTAGAATATGTGTATCTTTCCATACCATTTAAAATTTTTAAACACATGACTGTAATGGCTATATGGCTTTCTAATGAATGGAACTATTCTAAATTATTTAGCTAAACCCTACATGTTGTACATTTGACTTTTTAACTTTTCATTTTTATAAATACTGCTTGAACATCCTCATTCATAAAGGTTAGTCAACATTTCTAAATTTATCTTTAACATAAGTTTCTAAAAATATAATTCCTGGCATAAAAGGTATTAATGCTTTTCATATTGTGCTACTGAATTATGCTCCAGTTAAATGATAATTACTTAAACTTCCTTTCTGATCAACATTTGGTTTTAGTTCTTAATCCTGGTCAATTTGACACACCAAAATATATCTATATATCTGTATCTATATCTATCTATCTAATTCATATTTATGTTTTAATTTGCTTTCCATAGAATCAATGCTCTCTATTCGACATGTACATCTGAATCACCACCAGCAGAGCTTTTTGTTTGTTTTTAAGGCCTTTTGTTCATTTGTACTTCTGAAAATAACTTATAAATATAGATTGAAGAGAAGAGAAAGCAGTGGCTCAAATGACTATTATAAAGATGAGCATTTAGGAGAAATGAAAAAGATTAAACATTTAAACAACATTTTAATGTATTAATGTAATTTCCTAATTTTAATAGGAAATGTAAACCAAACACTTATTCTAATAATATTCCTATTAATCTCAAGTATTCACTAAAGTCCTTTCCACTATTTTCTTAATAGGAGAGGATCCCAGCAGTCTGGCTCAGGTTCTCTGCAAAACAAAGATAAGGCCCCTTCTCAGCCTTGTCCCTATGGTGGCAAACATCTCCCACCTGCAGCTGCCTCATAGTAAAGTCTCTTGAGAGAGGATATGGATCCTTCAACATCTCTCTTCACCACAACTCCACACACATGATCCTCAGCCGTATGCTGGGAGATCGTGTTATATTCTGCTAAGCTACATATCTTTTAGATTCAGTACAGGCATGACTTGTTTTTAAACCCAATCAGACAACAACAACAACAGTAACAAAAATAGTAGCACAAATAAGAAAGTCCAGTAGTGATCCATTGTCTGATAATACATCTTTACTCCAAATGAGCTGGTCTTTAAACTGACTTAGAAGGGGCAAGTGGGGCCCTACAGGCTGTTGTTCCCCATTGAATAAGTAGATACAAGGCATTCATAACTATTACAAATAGTGACTTTTTATATTTACTCAGTGGACTTTATAGGTTGCCTTAACTATGAAGCAGACCCTGGAAGTTCCAAAGGGGTTCTGAAAGGATGTTCGCAGCAATCACACATATTCTGCTCTTCTTTCATCCTGAAGACTCCACATCAGCTGATCTTTGATCTTTAAGTACATTCTTTATGCCTTTCTGTGTGGCTTCAAGTAGCCTCTGGTTCATGAGCTTATTTGTCATTGGTAAATTTCTCATGAGACTTCTTTTATTCTATAAGCAAACTATAGGATCTTCTGGAGATCAGAACAGTGACATAGTAGGTAAAAATCCAACTAATGAAATAGCACCACCAGGTTAATATTTTCTTTCCAGGAAATATTTCCCATTACTTCTGTAATAGTGAGGAGGAGGAGCTGGGAGAGAAGAGAGAGAAGTCAAGGAAAAGCATAGAAAGGAGAAGAAGAAAGGAAGAAGTGCTATCCAGTCAAACGAGGGAACCATTCTCTTCCTTTTCAGAAGTAGAAGAACATAACTAACCACAAAATATGCCTGTTGACTGAACTGTGTTTTATTTTGCTTTCTAGCCTATTTAAATGTCCTCAGTATGTGGCAGTCTAAAATAAGGCCAAAAAAAGTTGGTATTAGGAGATATAAGCAATGAAAAAATGACATTCACTGCTTTCATTGATGCTAGGAGAAAGGTATTAACCATGATCAATTACTTTCTCCGCTCATGTGTCAGGGCCTCACCTGGTTTTTGAGGTTCACATCAGCATTTCTTCTTAAAAGGAAGGAAACGATTCTCAGGTGCCCTCGCCTGCAAGCACAGATCAGGGGAGTGTCTCCGTTAAAGCCATCTTGAACGTTGATACAGTTGCTGTCTTCCCTCACCCACCGCCACACTTGACCAAAGTCGTTCTGATAGGCTGCCTGGCAGATGGGCTGAGGAGAGAAAAACAAATGCAGATTTGGAAATGCAGGTTTAATTAAACCGTAAGAAGAAGAGAAAAATCATTACTCAATAACTTAAAATTCAAGTGTTTCCATATGGTATTGTATTACCGTATTGATGAGATCTCTGGTTTCAATTATGCCTAAAGTCTAGAACACGCCTAAGCTCATGAGGGACTTCTTAAGATGTCCTAAGAGGACATCTGTGTGCTAGCATGAGCACACAGAAGTGTTTATCGAATGGATGAAAGAGTGAAGAGATGGATGCAATACTGCAGATTTGACACAGTAAGGAAATTGTGTGTTGCGTTCAAGGATAGATGATGCCTGCCAGAAAAGCAGGATTTTACTGAAGATTAAATAGGCATAACAGAGGAGTTTAGGGCAGCACTAGGTGATAGGAAAAAGATGCATGGCCCCGGGAATCAAGGAACTGAGCAAAGTGGGAAAAGACCTATTTTAGATTAAAAATATACAAATAACAAATTATGTCATTAACTGCAATTGGATGCTTTTTATTTTAGAAAGCATGATAAGGAGCTTTGCAAAGCATGATGGGAGTTTAACAGCAAGACCCAAACAGATCTCATCTTGCCCAGTTTCCCCCTTCCTCTGCTTTTCTTCTGGACTTCTCTCCTTTTTTCAATAACTCATGTTTAGTTACTTCCATCCGGGCCTCTGCCCTTACGCTCTCTCTACATAAAACACGTTTTCTTCTCTCTCCTCACCTGGCTCACTGCAAATTCATCCTTCATGTCATAGCTTAATTTTCATTGTTTCTAAGTCTTTCCTGACTCCAGCACTCCTTCACAGCAAATGACATAAATGTAAATTTTTTTTCATTATTTATAATCATGCGTTTCAGGCTAGCATGAGTCAGGAGGGATTGCAGCAGTAGTGAGTGAGGGAAAGTCTTGAAGTTCAGCCTATAAACTCCATGTGCATAGATGCTGCATCATTCAATTCACCGCCATATCGCCAGCACATAACACAGTGCTGGGCACATGTAGCAAACACTAAACATTTTTAGATTGATTTTTAATTTGATAGTGTAATAAAAGGCACTTAGAATAATACCTGGCACGTGAATGGCATTCAATTGATGGAACGTAATATTATTGCTTATTAAGTCATTCTTTAATTTGATAACAAAGTCAAACCTCTACTGTGTGTCAGCCATAGTGGCTAGGGAGGAAAAGTATAAACTGTATTATTCTTAACGATGTGTAATTTATTTACTGGTTGAGGATATAGGGAGCATATGTACACACACACAGCCTAAATAATTTTAAAGGAGTATAGACTTGGGTATGCAAGAACCTGCAGCAGCTGGGACAGACCAATGAGAAAGTCAAGTGGTACATTTGCTAATCAACTCATGTTCCAATATAGCCAAATATCATAACCAGTGAGCTTTTAAAAGTAAAATACTTTTAAACCCAAAAATCTACTCACGGAAAAAACATCCTAAAGGAAAATCAACTCAATAGCAGATAAGAGGCAAACTTCTGTACCCCAAAATGAAGTAAGCATGACACAGGGGTTCCAACTTACAGTAAAAATGCACAATTACACAAATCACCCTTTCTATTACCCTATAATCTTCCTTTCACCAGGCCTTATCACCAGCTGGGCTCAGCAGTGTCTCAAGGTACCACCTGGATGACATAGAAATGACCAGGGCAGTTGAAAGAATAAGTATGTGATGTCAGAAAACTGGGTTGTAGTAGTAGTTCTGCTACCAACTCCTGGGTGACTGCAGACAATTTTCTTTCCCTCAGCATGTCTCAGTGTCCTCAGCCACAAAAGAAATGAGTGAAGCAGAATTTCCTTTGGGTTGTCACACTCATATGACCATCACTCTTCTGGTCATAGACCTCAAGTCTCTCCCCAACGAACACATCTTCCACATGAATTGCCATGGTCTAGAGCTCTAGCGTTACTGCTATTTAAACACAAAATTGTCGTTGTCTTAGCAGTGATGCCCAGACACTTAGGTTTAAAGAACAAGTAAAACAAAATTAAATACAACAAGATAACGTAAAGTCACCAGCTCTTAATTGTGTCAAACACATTAAAAGCAATAGCATCATTTCATAAATTAAAAGATATTTTAACATAAATAAAAGTTCAAAACAAGAATATTTTAACAATATATATAAGGATATAATCACCTGGGGGAAAGCGGTCCTTTATATTAGACAGATTTAACCATGTGGAAAAAATTATGTCGTTGTCCTTTTTTATTTTTTTTAAATTTTAGTATAAACCAGGGAAAATTTGCCGCTGATCACTAGTAATCATGGACCACTATTTGGAAATTGATGGTCTACTGTGCAGAACTTGAAAACAAGTGGCTATAGAGTTCATTTCTCTTTTCTTAAAATTTTAAATTACATTTAAAAAGCTTGAATATTTCATGTAGTAATTGGCTTTCCAGCTTCTCTTTAAAAATTGAAAGATTTGACAACACTGGGTCCACATTCCCATAAAACATCAAATAAAGCCCCTTCTGCTTGGGCTTCTCAAAATCTTTGCTGAGACTTAACTAGAAAAAGAAAAGAAAAGGTGGATAGTTTTCCTGCAAAAAGTCACTTGATGTCTTTGAGTGCTTTCTCAATCCTACTTGAGCGATACTACTTAAAATATTAACCTGATATTATCTTTCAATATTTTCTAAGATTCCTGTATCCTAGACACAGAGTTTCTGTTTTTGAAAAGTAAAGTGTATGCCTGGCTCAGTTAGACATAGATTTGTTGCATGAATTTTAAAAACCGCAGATTCTATGCTGTTATAAACCCTGTCTCCACTAGGGGGCAGCTCAACGTCATGAAAGCACTGGCAAGAGAAAGAAGGGAAGAACAATAGAAAAGTGCTGGTTGACAAGCTAGGAATGAGAAAGAGGAGGCGGGTGTCCATTTGAGTTGAGACAAGAGTTATTCTGAATTCTGTTGGCCTCTGAAGTTTCTGAAACTTGGGGGAACTCTGGGTGGAGAGGAAACCAGTGGAGAACTTGGAAAACAACCATGATCATTGTGTCCCCTAATACCGTACTCAGAATTCTTTCATCCAAACTTAATGCCAAAGTAGTAGTTCAGATCTTCATCATTCCCAACCGGACTATTGCAAAACTTGCCATTAATTGGCCTTACTTCTTCCTGTCTCACCCATTCACCTCCAACTCATCCTCCAAAAACAGCAGCTTCATATCACTTCCCTGGTGAAAATCTTCTGTGGTGACCAATCCGATTAGGATGTTGTCCCCAAACTGGTACACATGATTCTTCAAATATCACAAATCCTGTCTTTCCAACCTCGTCTCCTACCACTCCCTTGTCCATACCCTTGAGCTAAGTAAATAAAGATGTTAAGTGTTATTAACAGCTATCTCCCCAACTAGACTATAGGCTACATGAGAGCAGGTATTGTGTCTGTACTTGTACAACATTGTACGCCCAACATCTACCACATGCCTGACACAAAGTGGACATTCAATATATATTTAATAAGTAAATAAGTAAATGAATAAATTATAATATGACGTTTTATTGAGCACCTCATTTATTTCATTTTACTCACGACAACCCTGTGGGCTAAGTGGTATTATTATACCTGTTTTCTACAGGTGAAACTGAGGGAAGTTGTCTTCTTTGCCAAAGTCACACAGCTCATAACTGGCAGTGCCAGGAAACATGTCAAGGGGAATGACTGCAGAATTCGTACATTCTGGTTCTAATTACTTCAGACAGTTTGAAAAACAGCCTTCAAAATATCTTTAGACTTTGTGTTTGAGACTTTTGGTCATACTTGCACCCTTAATTAAGCTACAGCATACAGTCTCAGGAGATTGATCAGGTTTCTTCAATTCTGGTGTGCTGGTGGCCAAGGCTTCTTGGTTATAAATCCAGATTCTTTCTCCAAACTGACCTACAATTAGCAATATCTGCCAAGAGGTAAATAAACAGGTGGAGCAGCAGAGATCACCAGGCCAATCAGATTCAGGTTTGGTTGTGTGGGGGCGGGCTCAACACTAGAAAGATGGTGCCCACCTGTAGGCTGCACGGGAGCAGGACCTCACACAGGGAAAATGCCAACTCTCCTCCAGTCTTTCCCCCGAAGCCACACACCTCAGTCTGCAACCCCATATGTTTTTGACACCCGCTGAGTCACTGTTCCTCCACCGGAGATCACAGTGAGTGCCTGCGAGGAAGTGAGTCTGTGCATGAGCCTTTTAAGAGTATGTCTGGGGTGGGGGGGGGGGGCTGATATGTCTGGGGTGGGGGGGGGCTAGTTAGAGCACGGTGCTAATAACACCAAGAACACCAAGGTTGCTGGTGCGATCCCCGCATAGGCCACTGTAAGCTGTGCCATCCTTAAAAAAAAAAAAAAAAATGAGGACATCTGGGTTTCCTGCAGCCTTCCATCCCACCAGATGGTCAGAATCCCCACTGTTTTTCACAGCCAAATGTTGTTGCTGCTTCTTTGCCTGGCACCAGTACTCCAGGCTGGGGAGCCTGGTGTGGAGGGGCTGGGGTCTCTTGCTCCTCTGGGGACAATCTCAGCTGCTGAGATATCTATCTCTTCTAATTCTCAAGTGCCACACAGAGTTTGGGCCCCTTCTGCATCTCTGCCCCTCCTAGCAGATGTTGCTTCTTTATTTTAGTCATAGGACTGCTGTTCAGCTAGACTTCAGACTGTTCTCCAGGTTGATTGTTCTATAGTTTAGTTGTAATTTTAATATGTTCATGGAAGGATGCAGGCACAGTGTTTATCTACTCCACCATCTTGGATTGCTTGGAGCTTCTTTTAGAAGAGCACTAATCCCATTCATGAGGGCTCTACCCTATGACCTAACCACTGCTCAAAGGCCCCACCTTCTAATGCCATCACCTTAGGGGTAAGGTATTAATTTGGGGGGGAACACAAACATTCAAACCATAGCAAATTGTTTAACTACATATTGCATCCACAGGTTTGAAAGTTGAAACCACTTAAAAGATATGTAATAAAAAGCTTCTCTATTACTCTTATCTTCTTACTAATAAGACTTTCTTGTTTATTGTTCCAGAATCTCTTTATGTAATAAGGCATATTATAAACAAATATGACTATATAGTTTTATCTACTTCATTCTCATTTTTCTCTAATGACAACATACTCTAAGCATTTTTTAAGTTGTTTTTCAGCTAACAAAATATTTTGGTACATAAAATGCATCCTAAATATTGTTTTATAGCTATACCATATTGCATTATATTCATGTAACCTAACTTGTTTAACCAAAACACATCCTTTTATCATTTTTTGATAGGCATTTAAGTGTGCCCCATATTCGCTATTATAATGAATTCTGCAAATCTGTTAGCTTTCCTAAAATTAGAATTGGTGGGGCAAAAGGGATATGTATTTGTGACCTTCACAGATGTTGCCCTTCCTCATTCCTTGTACCATTTTATTCTCCCATCAGCAATGTACAAAGGGCCTATTTTCCCACCCCCACAGAATATGTGCTCAACCTTTTGGATTCTTTCCAACCTGAAAGATGAAAGATGGTCCCTATGTCCTATTTAAGATCTGAGAAACCATTCCCAGGAGCTACTCCAGCAGACTTCTCCTAGGTTAATAGGCCCATGCTTCAATTCTCCATACATACATTTCCTGTGTCTGGGACACTCTTTTGCCAAAACTACCAAGACTATATTCTCATTTCTCAGAGCTCAGCTCAAATGTCACTATCTAAGAGGAGTCTTTCAGATCAAATTTAATGATATATACACACCCCTCCATACCTCTCTTAGGTTTTTCTTCTCACTATTTATAATTATTTTTTTAATTTGTACATTCATTTTTTACATTAGTAGTTCCAAGAGGTCAGGGTCCACTTTTCTTTATATGTATCACTATATACCAGGGTCAGGGAGTACCTAACATGTAGTATAAGATTAACAAATATTGTTGATTAAATAAATGGCTGCGTGACTGAATGAATAAATGTTTACAAATTATCAATCTGGCTTCTGTTCATACATTATAGCTATCATTTCCTTTTTGAAATGTCACTTAGTAACACATTATAATTTGTAAAATCACGTATACTATACAAGGAAAGACTTAAGAAACCAATTGGGGTGGAAGCCCCCTGGTGCTTTTTTTGAATATAGAATGCCAAAAATTTGTTGGAGGTTCAATATCCAAAGTAGAGAGAGAGCACGAGACTATAAGGGAGGCAATTCTTTTTTCCAATTATCGTTGCCTTTTCTCTTCCCCTATCATTGAATAATACAATATTAAGTACTAGACCGGATCTCACCCAGCTCTCTTTTATAGATATTGAAACTGTGACTCAGAGAGATTAAGTGATTTCTCCCCAGATCCCACAGAGTTCCTGGAACAATCAGGACTAAATTCTAGGTTTTCTTGATTTCCAGTCCAATGGCCTTCCCATTATTCATGACTCTATTCCTGTCTTCCCTGAGTTCTCCTTCTCAACTGTACCAGCTCCCCCAGTAAGCACTGCTCAGCCTAAATTGCTTTGTCTGGAAACTGTACATTTCAAAATGATCCCTCTCCTCTTTGAGCCATGTGCCCTTTTGCTATAGTAATGTCTACTTCTCTGAAAAATAGACCCATTCCCAAAGGATTAATATTAAGGGTATCTGTGCTATGTGTATGCTCTATGTATGCACATATATGTTGTGTATCCCTGCTCTTAGATAACCTTGTCATTATGTCTTCCCAAATTTTAAGGGGATACATCATTATGATATAATTTTCAAGATATTCCTTTTAAAGCCTGTTTCCCCAGATGACTGTTTCACACATCTACAGAAGATTCTATAGGTCTGCTAAGCACAAATTTCTAACTTCTTTGAGTTAAGTTCTTATACATCTTCCTTCTTTCCAGATTTTGCATTACTTTGCAGTACCATGTTTCTTCTCTACAAAGCAGGAGTAGAATGTACTACATTGGATCCTGGATTTAGTTTACTCCATTCATTTCCCTATAGGAAAAGAGCAATAGTATATCCTAGTGGAGAGGAGTACTGGAAAAATAGTAGAGTGATTAAGACCAACTCCATTTTGGAGTATGACACCCCTGTTGAGATAGTAAGTAGATAAAAAACTTAGTATGCTCATCAGTGATATAAGCAGAATTTCCCTGAAAGTACATAAGTACATCTCATATCCCAACCCCTGGTCTCTAGCCAGTAAGTACTTTTTAGCTGCATAACTCTGAGCAAATTGCTTAAACTATCTTTGCCTCAGTTATTTCATTTTTAGAATAAGGATAATAATAGTGACTAACTTGCATGGTTGATGGATGAAGTGCATTAATACACATAAACTGTTTAGAAAATGGCCAGATATATAACGCCTTAATTAAATGTTTGTTATTGTAAATAGTGTGAACAAATATGTTTGATACAAGTTTAAATGAATCAGCCCTGTTTAAAAGACCAGCTTACATAGCTAGGGTTGATTATTCCAAGTTAGGTTCTCTCACCGAGCTCTAAGCATATCTTCTATCGCAGGTGTTAGAACTGACTCTGAGATGCTCCCGCATTCTCTCCTACTTTATTAAAAATATATTGGAGACAGTATAAATGCCCATTGACAGATGAATGGATAAAGAAAATGTCACACACACACACACACACACACACACACACACACACACACACACACACACATCCCTTGCCATTTGGTCCAGACAGGATGGCTGGACCTTGAGGGTATTAAGCTAAGTGAAATAAATCAGTCAGATAAAGATAAATACCATATGATCTCCCCTACTGTGTTTCCCCGAAAATAAGACCAGGTCTTGTATTAATTTTTGCTCCAAAAGATGCATTAAGGCTTATGTTCAGGGAATGTCATCCTGAAAAATCATGCTAGGGCTTATTTTCCGGTTAGGTCTTAGTTTTGGGGAAACACGGTATATGTGGAATATAAATAAAAAAAACGAAACAAACAAATAACTGGAGCACATGAATATACAGAAAAGCTTGGTGATTGACAGAGGCGAGGGGAAATCGGGGGTGGGGCAGGTGTTTGAAATGGGTGAAGGGCGTCAAAGGTAAAAATTTCCAATTATAAAATGAATAAGTCATAGGGATGTAACATACAGCATAATAGCTATAGTTATTAATACTGTATTGCCTATTTGAAAATAGCTAGGAGAATGGATCTTGGAAGTTCTTGTCATAAGAAAAAAAATTGTAACTATGTATGGTGATAGATGTTAACTGGATTTATTATGGTAATCACTTTGCAATATATACAAATATTTAATCATTACATTATACACCTGAAATTAATATAATGCTATGTCAATTATACCTCAATGTTTAAAAAATACCAGTGGCGCCAAAAAAAATGTATACACATGACTTGTATTCATCTTTTGTTATCAGTACATATCGAGTATTATAATTTTAATACAGTTTTTCTTTCTTAAAATGTGTATACATTTTTGGGCAACCTCTGTATATATATCATATATATCATAGCTATGAGCAATGTAAAGTTCTGAAGGGTAGCAGAATATTCACCCTAAAACATGCCTCTCAGCACAAAGATTATTCTTAGATGATGGCAACGGAGAAGAAGCAGATACAAGGAAAGTTCTCTGACCTACTCCCATTTAGCTAAAAGCAGGACAAAAATTTGTGAAGGTGTTCTCCCTTTTCTCTTTAACAGGAAGCACAAAAGTTACCCTTGTCAGCACAAAGAAGGCACCAAAGGAATTTACATAATAAAATTTATCAACTAGCCATTACTTTCCATCAGATCCTCCACATATTTGCCTTTTCATAATTTGCCACCCCTAGAAACTTAAAGTCTATTTCCTTTGTTTTGCCACTTCTCTAAAAATATATTGTTCTTTTGTTAAGATGCTATATGAACCTGAGTTCTAACCACCCCTTTGAGTTACTCATCCCTGTTTACTCCCATGTGAATGCATGAAGCAAGTGGTAATAAATGTCTGTTGTTTTTTCTCATGTTAATCTTTCTGTTGTCAGTCTAATTTACCAGCCAATGAACCTAAGATGAGTAGAGCAAAGAGAATGTTTTCCTTCCCTACAGCTCTAAGGAAAAATGATAAGCCTGTGTCCCCAATCTAGAGGAGCTTCCCACACTCTAAATGGGAAGTAGAACTTTATTAAAAGTTTAAATAAGAATAGATGCTTCAAGGCAGTCTAGGACCAGGGAATGGGACAGGACTGGCGGGCTTTTGCTCTGCTCGTATTTAGTGGTTCACATTCTTTACACCTAAGAAGAGCAGAAGGACCTGTACAGGACAAATGAGAGACTGACACATGAAAGATGAGTGGGATGTTTAAATATTTGAGAAATTACTCCAGAGCTTCTCAATCTCTTTAAAATTATAGATGGGAGAGTGTCACAGACAGTTCCACCCCAGGCCTTCTGTATCAGAACACCAAAGGGTAAAGCTAAGCTTTTTCTTTTTCTTTTTTTCTCCATTCACATGTAACTCCCAAATGTAACCGTAAGGAGCAGCCTAAGCTTTCTTCCAATGTAAAAAAACCCATTTCTCTTCAGCAGTTTTCATGCATTGCTCAAAGTCAGATTATTCTAATTCTAGACATTTAACAGCGTGTTGTTAGTCCAGGTATCAAGAAGTTGATGTCTGGGGATATTAAGGATTTTCAAAAATCTTCGGCAGAATCAGTGTAGCTCTGAAATCCATCACTCTGGGACACCATCAATTCTGTCAACTGAAAACGAGAAATGTCTAAACCTAGCAGCCAAACTGAAAAATCTCTGCGGGGAGTTCAGTGAAAACACCCCTCCCCTCACAGTAGTGGAATATCCCCTGGGTTCAGGGCTGATGGAGAGTGAAACAGCAGAATAAGCACACACAAACACATCCACTCCACAAACAGCATCCCTGCCATAGCTGTCACTCTGAAAGATTAAATATTTATTTCTAAAGCAAACCTGCTATTTTAACTAGTTTTGCAAGTACCTTTATATACCTTCGTTGATGGCTATTTTAGGAGAAAGAGGAAGAGGAGGGGTGGAGGGGGAAGATGAAAAAGTTGATATCAAGGGGGACATCCTGAAAATTAAGAAATTATTGGCCAAAAAGTTGGACAACAATCTTCTTTGCAGAAATGACTGTGTTTTCAAGTGTTTTGTGTTTCATACAGCTGATACAAGAGTAAGTAGACAAGTGAGCAGAATTAAATGGAAGAGCCTAGAATTTGCCTCCACTCGTGATACTGAGATGTATGGCAACAACATTTATTTCAACATTACCTTAGACTGTTTTTGATTCAATATTAATTATGAGCTTTGAATAATCACCTACGAACTTCTAAGTAAGTTAGGGTTTTCTGTGTATGTATGTGTGTGTGAGTGTGTGTGTGTGTTATTTGTTTGTGAATACCATAGTAAATTGCAAGTTGCTTTGCCCTCAATATAGCTGAAAAGTGAAACATATACTCCACTTCTGGGCATATTCTCATTGATACTTATAAGTAATTCAACAAGTCTTGCCTTGCCTTACTTTGACTCAAACACTTGCCAAATCAACACCCAACCAACAAACAACTGCACTGCTCAGGCAGAGACTTTTTTGGTAATGTAATTATACCTAGAGCCTCACTACAGCCTGCATAGTTACCTACTGGCTACTCACAGTGTGGTGTGTGGACCAAAGGCATAAACATCGGGGAGCCCGTATACATGATCTTAGGCCCCATCCAGACCTACAGAATAAAAACCTACATTTGAAAGAGATCCTGGAGTGATCTGTGTACACATTAAAATTTGAAAAGCACTAGTCTCTAGCAGTGTGTCTCTCCCATGGGTGGTAAACTGATCACCTGAACGCTCTTTTAAAAGTAGGTTTTTGAACAACTACCGTAAACAGGCTCTCTGGGGTGGGGCTACTTGAAACTGCATTTTAAATAATTTTCTCCCACTGACACTTAGGCAGTCTAAAGTTTGAGGATTACTAGAGAAGAGTTTTAGAACACATGTTTTGTTATTTTCATATATATATGAGCTCTTCACCATACCAAAGTCACTGGATAAGACATACCTAGAATTATAAACTAATCAAAGGACACACTGACTATAGAAAGACACACACACACACACACACACACACACACACACAACTGGCATCGGAAATAACTGCAAATGGGGAGAAACTGCTTTTAGTACTAGAAAAACCACCTAATGAGGTTCTGTTGAGCATTTGAAATGCAATGCAGACTAACCGGTTGTTACATAGGAGAGGGGAAAAAACAGTGTGTAATAATGTCATTACACCTCTTGTACTTGATTAAACATTACTCACTTGGACTCCTTTGAAACATTATTAAAAATTTATTTGATTCTAGTAGGTTACTTTCAAGACAGGAAAAAGCATTTTTTTTTTATCCATCAGATGTGAAAAGAAAAAACAAAAAATAAATCAAATATATTGCTTTTATTTCTCTTCTATGCAGGGAAAGTCTTTATTAATAATTACTAAAGGTGAGTTTCCTTTCAAATACCAAACTAAAAGGTATTACTTTATACATGTGTTTCCATAAAAAACAAACAAACAAAACAAAAAACAGTCTATCTTTTGTATGTTTATAAAATCCAGTTAGGTACTATTTTCACTTTTCCTCTGGATGTTTGATAGTAGAAAGTTCCATTTTGCAAAGTCCAAATTACCCCTGCAAACATCTGCACATCATGAAATGTGTGTCATATTCTTCTCTACTTATATCTAGCTAACATTTTAGAATTGCAAAATAATTTGCCTTAAAATATTAAAAATATCAAAAAGATTAACACACGGGACTTTGTTTTGACCCGATGCTCTCACAGAAAGTTAAACAGAAGAAAAGGAGGCACATTCACAGGGATAGGAAATTACATTTGAAAAACACGAGCGACTTGTAACTCTTTTGGAATCGTACTTTCAGAAAGGTTACATACCTCAGAGTAGAGGATTCCCATATTGGTGCCTCACAGACTTGCTTCACCTCCACAGCTTCTAGAATCTTCTGGAGATATTTCTGATTAACATCAAAATGCTTCCCAGCAGAGAGAAAGGTCTCTAGAAGCCCAGGTCGCAGGCAAACCCTTTCTTTCCACACCTGTGAGTGCTTTTCCAGTAGCATGGGCAGCAACACCACCTTCTAGGAGGCCCAACCCAGTGAAACAAAGGCATTAGTTTACTGTGTAATGACCCACGCTGTATCATCTAATATTACAACCCTGAGAAACCGGTTTCTGAGTCACATCTGCTCTACCAGTGGGAGCAAGTGGAAAGAAGGAAACCCAGTAGAGGAGGAAAGAAATGTTCTCACTTTGACAGGAAGGACTAAGGGTTCAAAGTAAGGTACCGTGTTTAGGACATTGCCTAACTGAAACCTGTTCTTCACTGGTTATTGAGAAAGGCGGAAAACCAACAAACCTTTAGAATCATATATGTCTGCCATAGGGCTTAACTTTCATGAAAAAGAATCTTCAGGACTGTTGCTGTGGCTATTTTCTGTCTTTAAGGATGGATAAGCTCATTATTCTTTGATGTTTTTGATTAATATAAACTAAAATAGCAAATTTAATAAATTAGGTCAATGTATAAGCTATTATACATATTTATTTATATACATAAATTATTATTTTGTTTTTTATAAAAATATAAATAAATAAATATATATATACATATATATATATATATATAAATGTGTTCATAATCACTTTCAAGGGCATCTTTGAGTGACGTTTGAGCAACTCAAACTGGAAAAACTAAACACTTTGAAGAATCATTCCCATTAATATCCTAGTTAAATTATCTTAAAAGGTTCAAATTACTTACAGCACTACTATATTTAATTTTCCTTTTTAAGCACTTCAATTCTGATCCTAATAAGTAATTATTTCCTAGCTAATTAAATGGTCTTATAATTTAATAAATTATACTAATATAATAAACATTAAGTTGTTTTAAACACTCTAATACTGTTACAAATTTAGCCAAATTATTTTATAATATTCCATTTAAAAATTGTAAGTCTAAAATCAATTACTCTTGCACATTTTAAATGGAACCACCGGGCCATTCGGTCAAACATGCTAATATGCTAAATCTCTTACACATTGTAAGCATTTTATACACTAAATATGATGCTAGATATTCTCACATTTTCTCTGAACTTAACGCCATCATAGCAGAATGTTAAATTTTCTCAGAATTGAAATACCTATACACCCATGAAAGAAACAGTTCAATCATTCCAAACAAATTGATGTGATTGTTTCCATCAAGGTTCTTTATTGGTCAAGATTAGGGGCCAGGATTCAAGTTCTCAGCCTATTCAGGGAAATTCTTCCTACTCCAGTGATGGACGTCAAGGGTCATTTTTATAATTGTTATAACAAGAATTACATACTTTACTGTGGACTTGAACTTGGGGCCAACCTTGCAGGAGTTTCAAAATTTGCTAATTCTGTTGGAGACGGAAGTCTGCAATGGCCTCTAAGATTGCAGCTGACTTCCTCTTTGGCTTGCTTTGATTTTGCAGTTCTTCAGTTTCTTGAGACATTTGAGCGGTTTTCCCATTGACTTAAACATTGTTATTTCCATTGGGTCCATCACTCTCTTATGTAAATCTTTTGTAACCTCTTTTAGCTTCTTTTGTAACGTTTTCAAAACTAACTTGTGTGGACAGAACTCTTCATTCTCATTACCTCTCTGCTAAATTGCTGCTAGCTTCCTTGTCCAAGCTCTTTCCTCCCTGACTGAATTTGAAGATTTCTTTAATTTCCTATCAGGGCAACAACTCATCTATTTGGATTCTGCATCTCTCTCTCTTCACTGCATCGTGAAGGGTAGCATATATGCCACTCTAAAATATGCATCTTTGGCATAAAGATTATTTTGAATTCATTATTTTTGAGCCACTGAAGACACACAGGAGAGTCTCTGAAAAAAGAGTAGCGTTTAACCTTTTGTAAGGAGTATTTAAATTTATTAATGAAATTACCATTTGTAAAGGTGTCTCCCAGTCTCTATTAGGAGGAGAAAGATGACTCTAAATCTCTGGAAACTCATCAGTGGAGGAAGCATAGACCCTGCATAACAAACCTTACTCATGTTTGCTATATGCTTTTCCTGGTAACCTCACATAACTGCCACTCCCCACCATCTTTCTTTTGTTTTTAGCTCAAGGTGGTATTTAAAGTGGCGGCGTAGGCCATTTCAGGGAGTTTTATTCAGTTTTCCTGGGTGTCTCTCAGGTATACATGAATTACATATATTATTAAACTCTTCTTTGTTTTTTTTCTGTTAATCAGTCTTTTATGATGGAGGTGGGGAAGTACCAGCCAAGAATCTAGAAGGGTAGACACAATGATTATGAAAGTTGAACTCTTTCAATGTAAAGTGGACTTTAAACCAATTAAAAAAAACTCATTGCAATTGGTAAAACACTTATATTTAACTCTAGGCCAGTGAATCTCAACCCAGGCATGATTTTGCCTTCAGGTAGGACTGTCAGATTTAGCAAATAAAAATATAGGATGTTTGGTTAAATTTGAATTTTAGAGACATTTCTGAAATAGTGCATGGATACACTTATACTGAAAAGTTATGTGTTATTTAACTGAAATTGGTATTTAACTGAAAATTTAAAATATTTGGCAATGTCTGGAGAAATTTCTGGTTGTCACACCCAGAAGTGGAGGCACGCTGTTAGCATCTAGAAAGTAGAAGCCACCAGAGATGCTGCAAAACATCCTACAGTGTACAGGACAGCCTCCGACAGCTAAGAGTAATTCTGCCAAAAATAGTGCTAAAGTAGAGGAAACCTAGTTTAGACCACTAGGGCAATTAAAGGTGAAGGAAGAGAACTTGATCAATTATAGTGTTAGAATGGAATATGGTTGTAGAGGAGGAAAAAATATTTTTCCTTCTACCTTTCTAGGTTCTTGGGGCTCTGTAACAAAAGACAGATCAACAAGAGAAAAACGAAAGTTTGTTAACAAGTATATTTCATATACACATGGGAGAAACTCAGGCATGTCTACCTCAAAAAGGTGTTTAGAATTTGGGGTTATATGAGTGTATCATCTTAGGAGCTAAAGGAAAAAAGGGTCTGGAGATTCTGGGGAGGGAAAGAAGGCAAGTTATTAAAAGGTGACCGGGAAAAGTATGGTAAAGAAGGGAAGATTTAGGTTAGTGCCTGTTCTATTGATAAGAGTTGCTGAGTCATCTACAAATGGAAATGTCCTTTTTTCCTTCTTCCCTTCTGGGAAGGTTCTTTGGCTGGCCTAATAATTAAATTGATAAAAGACAGATTAACAGGAGAAAAACAAATTTAATGATGTACCTATGGGAGCCCCATAACGATATGAAGACTAAAAGGAAACATACAATATCCTGAGCTAAGGAAAGGATAGAGGTTAGGGGTACAAAAGTCTGAAAGGCCGTTCCCAGGAAGGCTAGAGAAGCTGTTCAGAAAACAAAGGTCAGCATTTTATGTAGATGGATTTCTTAGGTAAAAAGGTATCTCTGGTAATAGCTCACTTTCTCATACAGGTCCATTTCCCAGTGTAAATTTAGGCAGTTGAGGAGGAGATAAAGAACTTTTCCTGAGTATGCTAGGTCTCGATTGCCTGTAGCTCAATATAACCCTCCAGCCAAAGTGACATATATTGGGGTGGGAAATTTGCTCCCCTTTACACTCACTCTTGCCATTGTCTGCAGAGTGGATGTGAGGCAGGCCAGAGAGAAAACAGCAAGCCCAGTTAGGAGGCTCCTGCATTGGGTCATCTGAGAGGTGATGGTCCCTCAGACAGGACAGCAGCAGTGAGGATAGAGAGAAAGGAGGAACTCTAGAGGAGTTTAGGAGGACTTTGTTGAATATGCATTGTTAGGCTATGTTGAAAAAAATTTGTAGGCCCAAGATAGAGCTTCTCCTGCCCTGGGGGGCCAATCAGCAAACTGAAACTTCTACAACTTTCAGGCCCCAGTAAATGCTGATTGACCAGAAACAGCCTATCCCCAACTGCCAAGAAGCTGTAATGGTTTCCTTATTTTAAATAAATTCACATATGTAACCCTAGCCAATCCATTTAAACAAAATATTCTTTCCAAATTCCCTGACTGACCTGCTAGCCTTACCAGGAAATTCCCGACCTCCTAGCCAATCAGGCAGCTTTGTGCCAGTCTCAGCCTATCTATCTATGTGTTGTGGCTGAATAAGCCCTGTGGTTCTTACTATGGTTGCAAGATGCTATTCAGCAATAAGCATCAGGCAACTGAATAAAATTAAGGTTATTACTTACAAGACCTGGAAATTACACAGCATACCTGGGGCCACAAAGTGAGGTGTGTGTGTGTGTGTGTGTGTGTGTGTGTGTGTGTGTGTGTGTGTGTTGGGGGGAAGGTTGGAGTGCACAGGCCTGAGTTTCTATTTTTATTGGGGTTAAGGGTGGGGCCTAGGGTTTCTTGGGCACACTCTTTATTGGTGAATTTAAAACATAAGAGAGAGAATTTAAAGTGTGGGAAGAGACAAAAACAAGTGGCCCAAATGGACAGTTATTGAAATCAACCAAGATCCCTAAAACACAGGGTCTCAGTGGGGGGACGCAGCTTGGTTCTCTGTCTAGTTGTGTGGCTGTCACTGTGTTTCTTCCAGAGAGCCATCTTTGAAGTAAATGCCTCTTTGAACTGGATTCCTCTTTTACAGGAAAATAATGTGCTTGGCCTCACATAGGAAAGAATTCAAATGTTGAGCCGATATAGAGTTTAAAGTAAAAGTAAGTTTATTTAGCAGAGAGTAAGAAAAGAACGGCCATTGCTCAGATAGAGTGGCGGTCTCTAATTGTTAGTGGAAGAGACCACCCTCCATCCCTGGGGCTAGGGTTTATGTGTGTTTTCTGTTTCCATGGAAAAATGTATTAGTATGAAGGAAAGGAGGACAGATGAATGATGGTAAGTTTATCTTTAACGTCTGTAAGATGTAAGAAGAATAGGGGCAGGTTTGCTTTTTCACTTTTGTAAGGAGCAGCCTGTGTTTTATTTGCAGTGGGCTTTACTACAGGAATGGCCATAATGGAATCTCTAGTCTTTGGGTAGTTTGTGCTATTTGATTGATTAACATCTGCCTGAGTTTTGTGTCTTACATCATGTAGGCAGCAGGCTTGGAATCCAACTTCCAAGTTTCTTCTTCTGTAAAAATAGTTCGCACACTCCTTCCCTATATCACCTCCACAATGAAAGCTTAAATCAGGCACTTAACATTACAAAGAGAAAAAAAAACAAAAACAAACATGCCCTGTTTCCTTCTTGCCTCTTCTAAAATACTCGCTTACTAGCTGTTGCCCAAATACCCTGTGGAAGACCCACTATGCTCCCCTTTGTGAGACGCTATACTCCCCTTCGATCCACGGATTGCTTTCCCTTGAATAAAGGACATCAAACCAATTACTAAGTTGTTTTAGTTTTATCATTTGACAGCTATGATCTATGGGCTCCAAGCACACTTCTCTATATTTTGTTCTGTGATGCTCACAGCAGCACTCCGAAAGCTGTACTTCTCCACCTCCCTCCCCACTGGTCTTTGGTTAGGTTCTCCCAATGGGAAACATTCAAGGGAGACCCCAAAGCTAGGGAGGGTGAAGGAGACCTGCTCACTTCTACATGTTTGCTGATTCTATCAGCAGAAGCCTAACATAGAGCTTCATCCTAGAAACAATAATTGTTCTTTTTTGTTTTTTCTGCACTCCCTGAACCAGCCTCATCATATCCTTCCAGAGGTGCCATCGCCAGCTATCTCCTTCCCACAACCCAACTTGATACAACCCCTGCTCTGAGCTTCTGAAGTAGCACCAACCAGACAACGGCCCCTCCTCAAGGCCTGGGTCCCAAGAATTTCAGGGTCCTTCCTCAAGCTCCTGAATTCTGATAACCCCAATCTTTGCTGTTTATTCCCCCAGTCCAAGTGGTGGTAGCTGCTCCTGCAATTCTCTGTTACCTCAGTGTTCCCTCTTACCTATTGAGTTCTCCAATACCCTCTTAACCTAATTAAATTGTTTCTGTTAAAATAACATGTATGGTTTTTGTTACTGGACCCCAACCATTATAGTACTTTAGAGATGTATAGAAACTAGAAATAGCAGGGATTCTCAATCTGATATAAGACACATGAGAGATGGCAAATCAGGAATAACATTCTTCTGGCTTAGGAAATCTGGTCGATTTTGATAACTTTGTCAACCAAAATTAATTTTAGATCATAATGAAAAATAAAAACATTTATTTGAGCAAAAATAGATGCAGCCCAGGAGACACAGATTCTGGTAGCAACCAAAAGTGAGTTCCACTGAGGCAAAGGAGCTTTCACCTTTTGTAGAGAATTTTCCCACCCACAGTTCCCATTTTGGTCTATATTATGTTAATGAGGTTTCCAAATTGTACAGTTCTGATTGACCTAAATTGTGCAGTTCTGATTGGTCTGTATAGAGGCAAATGAGGACAACATTTGCACAGTTCTGATTGGAGGGGGCAGATCTCAGTTCATTGGTCAAAGGACAAAACCAGGGCTTCCCTGTAGTGGTTGACTCAGACAGTGTAAACAAGCAGGGAATAGTGGGGGAAGCTGAGAGTTCAGTCTGAAGTTCTTCTCACTATACAGAGTATGTGAAGAGCCATTGTAAGCAAATGGCTGCTAGACTCTATTACTCGTAACATTTGGGAGCTTGGTTGACCATGGGGAGTCCACCTCAGCAGATAAATTCTTTCTCGGGGTTTACGTCAAATGAATCTTTCTTCTAGGGGTCCACACCTTTCACTAAAAGGCAGAACCCTGGAAGAGAAGTAAGATTAGGGAAGGGTCGGGGAGAGATGATCTCTTCCGGTTTGCATCAGTTGTGTTTAAGGGACACATCTGTAGCACATGTATGTGGAGATATCAAACAGGATGTGTGTTATGTGGTGCTGGAATTTTCGAGTAAAAGCAGTTCTAGAGATAAAGATTTTGAGAGTCATTAGCATATAGACCAGTCATCTTCAACGTAAGAAATGAGAGAGTTTAGGTACCTTATTAAAGTTTTCTATTTCCTTCTATGACCTGTATAAAGTCCTTGATTGTATTGAGTGATTACTTCTTTAAATAACACGAGGAGTTTTTCTTTTCACTTTACACCTTTAATGTTGACAATTGCTATCTAATCAAATAAGTATTTTTGCTAATCAGAATATTTGAGTTTCTGAACTTTATGCATTGGAGCCTTGTCATCCTTTTCTGAAACTCTCTGGCATGTTTACTTTTCTCATATAGTTTGTTCACTTAAAATTAAGTCCAGGATTCAGAGGCCGCATTGTAACCATTATTGTTTTGTACTAACATAGGGTCTTTATTCTCAAGAACAGAAAATCTTGTCAAATTCAAAATCAATTTTGAATTTTCCAGTCAATAGGAAATTTATGGTAATGGAGGAGGAAATGGGGTCAGCCAGCTCTTAAAATTAAATATATATATGTGCATTGTAATTTTAAATTTAAAATAGGTCGTTTAATTGTTTAGCACTTACGCAATGCTTAATTCCATGGTACATTCTGTTTCTGTGTCATGTACTCACAGAAATAGTTATTACTATGCCGCATTAATGGAAACACAAAGGGTAAATTAAGTATCATGCTCACAGTCTTAGTTGTTGGAATGTTATGATTTAGGTTTTCTAGTTTTTGAGACATTTGAACATGTCTGAGACAAGGGAGTTTATTTACATTTCTTAGTAAAAACAGAAAAGTAGCTAGGAAGTAACTATATTTACTGACAAATACGGTTACATTGGATGACTGTTTCAGAATATAACCACCTACTTCTGCAAATTGTCCACTATCTCTCCAGTGACTCAGGAATCTGCCAGATGACTTACATTATGAGTCTCTTGATTTTGCAATAAAACCAGTTTCACAGTATGAGACAAGCTACAGGGTGTAGGGTGTAAGTGTACTTGTCTGACCTAGGATGGAGGATGCTGTCTGCTTTACACCTTAAAATACAATTTTCTCTTACTCCTGGTGCCTTTTAGGAGTTAAAAAAAAAAGTGATGATTTATGTCTACTTCCTTGTGGGGCTTAAATGTTCATTGTAGTACATTCTACTCTGAGCCTATGAAATATAGTCTCAAGTTTTATAGGGTTTTGCTTATTTTGTTCTATTTCATAAAAAAGGGTTTTTTAATTTTTGTTTTTCTTAAATTAAGCTGTTGTTAAGTTCAAGGCTGTCAGCCTTTTGTTGGCCAGATTCCAATCCTTCCTCTTTAGAAGTTGATTTACCTCCCCAGTTCTTGGTAATGCCCAGACATTTTCAACCAACCATTTCTCATAGAATAAGGCAGGGTCCCAAGGCCATAGTGTCATATACCACTCTATCAAATCAAAACATTCTTTCTTTTTTTCTATCAATCACAAATCCACTAAAATAAGTGAACAGAACTATTCACTGACCTAAAATAAAACATCCTATCATGATAATGTTTTAAAATTGCTTTAAAAGTATTAAGAGTGACAGAATCTAAAAAGACTTCAAAACCGTAAGCCAATACTACATTGATGGCCAATCATTTTAGCACTCAGCCCACTAACTTATGGAAGATTTTTCCCCATGTTCTTAGCCTCTGTGCCCCTTCCCCATTTTATATTCTCCCCTCCCACAATTATGTTATGAGCCAGCTGTGTGATGTGGTGTTTAAAAAGACTAATGAAACTGTGACTGATAGGAATTCTGCATGACTTTTAGAGTGTAAGAAACATCACACATCTTAATTTTTTTAAATCAAATTATAAGTGGTTTAAACCTACTTTTAAAGGTTTTAAAGAAATTCAATGTTGATTCACTTCCCTGGGTTTTCCCTTTCCTTGGGATATAGCAGAAGTCTTGAAATATGGCTCAGAGTAATCACTCCGTGCATTTTTAGCTATCATTATCATTAGCATTCTTATTATATAATGTGTCTACTAAAATCTTGGGAACTTGTTAAAACATAAATTCCCCATATGCACATCACAGGTAATGACTCAGAATGTCTAGGTGAGGACCTGGGAACCTGAATTTTAATCAGCATTCCAGATGATTCTGAAGTTTGGGGTCAGGGGTCACTTTGAGAAATCATGATGTTCGATCTTTGTGATTCAGAAGCCTGAAGAGGATGTAGCAGAGTGACAAATTTAGCATTCTATCTGGCTTCAAATGCAGTTTTGCACTTACATCTAAATGTGTTTGAGTTTGAGGTTCTAAAAACTCTTCACATAAAATTAATGAAGCTGTATAGTGAATAATACTCCTTACCTTAATGCCTCTACTCTCTCAACAGCTACACTCACTTCTCAATGGGCATTTTTGGAGGCCGGGTTGCCTGCTTATTTCTATTCTAAGTATAAAACCTAAAACAGCCTCGATGGTGAATAACTCATGAAATAAGAATAGGTTCGTGCATGTGAATTGCTGGGGCCAGGCTTTTGACCTAAATTTCCTGCACACTAGCTCTTTCTTCCTTGACCATCAATATTTAGTTGTTTTTCTTATTTTAACTCATGTATTCTCAATGAGAATGATGTCACTCCCCACCCTCCCAATCCCCCCAACCTCCCCACACTCCCACCCCACCCCCTGCACTCCCAGAGACAAAATTGTTTCTTGGAAGGAGAAAAAAAAAAACTTACAATTTTTATGACTATAGCACAGATATACATGCAGTACATAAATGCATGTACAATATATGTGTGGTGTTAAAATTTCATGGAAGAGGGGCAATTATGGGGAAAAAAGGCTACAAAGTTGCTTTAGGGAGAAACAATGAAAAAAAGCTTGAGAAACACTGCTTCAACAGAGTTCAACCTTGATTTTTTTACTTTTTAAAATTAACAAATTTCAAATTCAGAAAATAGAGAAGAAACAAATTCCCAATAATCTTGCCAATACACACTAATATACACACGTAGCACTATCAAAACTAGAGATAGTCTTATTGTGTCTAAGTACTGTCCTTGTCAAAGGAACTCAGAAAGAGTCTGGAGGCTTTGCTAGAAATAAACAGTAGCGATTCATTCAAGGTTCTTGGAGTTTGCAAACTGGGAACACAGCTAGGCAAAAACCCAAGAAGTGTTCCAAAGAAGGAAGAAAAGTTAAAAGTTCTTATAGTAAGAAGTACATTCTTCAGAAATATCAGTCCTGCGTTCTTAGCCCTAGGACTGGCCCAGAACAATTATCAATCAGATGTCAGGTAGTCAGGATATGGTTGCCAGGTTGTCTGGAAAATAGATGCCGGGAGAGCTGGTCAGGCCCCAATGGTCTGAATAATGGATGTATACATGAGTCCATTACGGGGTAGTTAGGTGTCCTGGGTATGTGAGTCCTTCCGGGGATACTTAGAGGGTTACCTAGAGGTCCATATGTATATCCAGTCATTGATACAGGTCTGGGAATTTCAAAAAAGTTAAGTTCCGGCTAGTTAGAACAAGAATGGAGTCTTTCCTCATGCTTCAACCTTCATAATGTCGATAATTTTAGCAGCTTAGTTAAAATGACTTCATTTTATATATTCCCTATCTTCACTCTCTACTCACTCTTTACCTGTATTAATGTTAATACAGTATGGTCAACGGCCATATGATTAAATAGATTTAACAGATGAAGAGGCGAAGCACAGAGACAATAAATAACTTGCCTAGGGTAACACAGCTAATAAATGGTAATATGAGGATTAAGGCCTAAGACATTTAACTCCAGAATCTACAAGTTTAACCATTATAGCATATGGCCTCTCTTTTGGTATATATTTTTCTAGTCTTCTTCCTATAGATTTATAGGCACACTTTATTTATTTATTTGCAGAAAATGAGTTTTTCTGCACATGTTTTTGCATCTCATGGTTGCCCTTTAACATTACGTAGTGATATACTTCCATGTTATAAAATAATCTTCTATATCATTTTTAGTGACTCCCTATTCTTTCCTTGATATTGAGAGTAACAGCCCTCATTTATTTAGCTCTTACCATGTGCCAAGTCTTAGTCAGGTGCTTAACTCGTATGGTCTAGTTCAATCCTCATAGTAGTCCCTTGAGATGATCATTAAAAAAAAATAATAATGGCTACCATTTATTGCATGCTTACTATTCACTGGATACAAACTCATCCACATGACCTCATTTAGTGCTCTTTTACAATGGTTCTATGAGGTTGGTACTATTATTATCCCCATATTTACCAATGAGGAAACTAAGACTCTGAGAGGTAAAATTATCTGCTCAAAATCAGCAGTCAGCAGGTGGCAGAAACATAATCAAAAGCCTAGCTTTCCTGTGAACTGCTCTACGAGTATGCCCCTCCTACCTCTAAGAGACCATAGTGTATTTGGGTCTTAATGTGCTTTATAGACCTTAGAGGCAAGTAGACTTCCTGCTGCTGTGATGGTTCCTTGGTTTCCAGACCATGGGTCACTTCGGCTCCCCAGACATTACTACAACACTGAAACTCCACATTGTTATAAAAATTGTGAGCTCAGATTTTCTGCAGTTTTAAGATCTAACTTTACCAGCTATTGTTCTGTTGCATTACAACACGGGAATTATTAATGCTGACCAAACCAAATAAATGGTATGAAAGATACATCCATAATTCTTAGACTGTTCCCCTCTCAGAGACGGTTGTCCTGACACAAGCCCAGAGGCAAACAGCATTATTCACAAGTGATTAAAAAAGAAGGCTGAATTAGCCAGGCGCTAGTGTCACTTTTCCTGTATAGATTCTCAGCCTGTCACCTCAGGATTCCCCTTCTCCCTCTAGCTCCTGATCACACAGGGCAGGTAAAAAAAAAAATATATATATATATATATTTGTTGGTTTACCTCTGTCTCCTAGATGACTGAGCGTGCCCAAAGGGTCCAGCAGTAGGCAGGTCCTAACACTCAGAAGAGAGAATGGGAAAGTGCTGCAGACACAGCCCTGCAAGCTCAGCTGGATTGCATGGATGAGCTCAAGTGGCAATGATTTCTATGAGCCTTCCAACTCCTAAGGCTAGTATTGGACCTTGGCTTGGACTGTGGTATGAAAGGTTAGCCCCCTAACACCAGAACAGACACTGGACTTCCTGTGTAAATTTAAACTTACTTAGGCTACTATCCTTTTTTCATCTGTGAGATGAAGGGGCTGAACAAGATTATTTCTAAAGGCTTTGAACTCAAAAGTTTAAGTTTACCACTAAACAGCCAAATATTGCAAATATGGCTAACAAAACATTGCAGAAATGAGAGCTGCGGTGGCATAATTGAACCGAACACAGGCTTTGCAATCTAAGGGACAGAGATTCTATTCCTGGCTTTGTGACTAACAGGCTGTTGATGATTTTGGACAACTTCTCTGAGCACTAGTTTCCTCAGCTGAGAACTGGAAAGATAGTCATCAAAATTAACATGAGCTAATGATTTGAAGTACCACGTTATAGCAAATGTGGGAAGTTGTGTGCAAAGAAGCCACCAATTCCCCCATTCCTGCGCATGCCATCCGTATGGGATAGCCTTGTGAGTTGCTTTGACCGACAGGATGTGACAGTAGGGATGCCGTGCCAGTTCTGCACCGAGGTGTTTCTTTGTCACCTTCTCTTGAGATCCAGCCACGTTAGGAAGCATAGGCTAGACAAGAGATACCCATTTGGGTACCTGCAGTGGCTTCAGCCACCAGCTGATGCACCAGACATGTGAGTGACACTGTCTTGGGCGTTCCAGCTCCCGGAGATCCCAGTAGAACACAGTAGAACACCACATGTGTGATCCCACTTGACACAATGGCAATCACGAGCTCCTTCTAGCAGAGTCCACCCAACCCTCAGAATCAGGAGAGAAGTGTTTTTAATCCACTAAATAAATGTTGGAGTGGTTTGTTACACTGCAATAGAAAATAATTTGTCTTGATATGAATATTACTTAATGCATTTTGATCTCTAATTCCTTGCTACTAGCTCTTGGTTCCCTTATGTTTTCACTGGAAATTTATGCTTGTCAAGCTGACTGCTTCCCCTGACCAGTTTTCCCTGTCTTTTCATTTCTCCCCATATAGTCAGACTATATAACATCTGGATATGACTGTGGTATATATATTCACAGTTTCTTTACAGATACAATTTCTCCTAGAAACAGATGGAAAAGCCAAGATGACAAAAATGCACTTAGTATGAACTCTCTGGACTCCAGAAGAAGCTAAGTCTGGCTTGGTGTAGAAGGAACCAGCTTTGGACAGAGTCACTCACTGACCCTTAACGTTCCTTCCAGGTCCTGATTCTTTCATTCCTTAGGCCAAGAGCTGGGGTATTTATGTGGTGTAACCAGGATCTGAAATGTAGGGTCAGATATGCTTGTTCGGAATGGTGATAATACATTTGCATCACAGCATTGGGGAGAGATCCAAGAAATCATTTGGATTCCCCTTTTGATATATCTCATCTCCCTCCCCCTCCATTCCTCTCTGGTCTCAATGGCTCTTTTTGCATTTTCCTGTTGGTGGAACCTCATCGATGGTGTGCAGTTACTGTGAGGACTGAATGAAGCCATCTCTTTTCAGTGGTACCGCATACAGAATAAGGGCACGTGTTCGGGCTCAGAGCTGAATCCACTTACAATAAAACCTTGGACAAGTTACTTTCATGTATTAATTAATTCAGTAAATATATATTGAGTACCTATTATGTGCAAAACACTATTTTAAATGCTCAGAATACAGCAGCGAATAAGACTGACAATGTCTCTGACTTCATGGAATATATATAGTACGCTTCTCTTCTCACACCTGTAAAATGGAGATTTTAATAGTTCATAGCTCAGTGTTGTCCTGGGATTAAGAAAACATTATGTATAGAACTAAGCACAGTACAACAACTCAACAAATATTGTCTTATGAGTAATATTATCCAGTCTAGTACAATCAGAAATATATCAAAGAAACTTGTAATTTTTGTCTTGCTTGCTTTATTTTATGTAGATATATTTTATAAAGAAAATTTTTAAAGTAACCATTTCAATAGGAAAACTATTACACGTATGAAATTCAATATTTTTCCATATGTTATGTTTAAAATATTAGAAAAACAGAAACAATTGCAAAAGTTTCCATATTTACCTGTGAATTACTTTATGTCTCTAAGGAGAAGATAATAAAAAGTGCTATTTTTCAACTGTCATCACCTATATTTCAATGTCTCAAAAACTACAAAAAAGAGACAAATATGCAAATTTATTCCCTAAAAATTTATGATGTGGCAAACTTAGCGAGTTGAATTCTCCATGAGCTTTTAAACCTGGTTTGAACCTAATATTCACTTTTAGTTTATAATTCTGAGTCACTGGAAGTGACTCAGAAAGAAATCAAGCATGGGAAAAGGACAGAGCTCTCTGACAAAGAAGGGGGTGACTTAGCTGGGGCTAAGAAATATGAGATTTCCTGTATATACTTTCAGTCCACAAATTCAGTTAACCACACAAAGAAGTTTGATGATTCAAGATAGAAGATTACATACATCTTCAGAGGCTTAACATCCCTCAAAGTTTAACTCCAGTATGGATGGGAGTATAAATTGCTACAGCCTCTCTGGAAAATTGTTTGGAAGTATCTACTAAAATTCTACACGATTGTCCTGTGAACAAGAAATTATACTCTTAGGTATAAACTCAACCAAAATGTAAATATCAAAGACATACAAAAATGTTCAGCAGCATTATTTCCAATAGACAAAAGTTGGACTCAACCTAGATTCCATCAACTGTGGAATGGATAAATAAAAGTTGATATATTAATATAATGGAATACCACACAACAATAAAAATGAACACACTGTTGTTACCTGCAAAAATATGAATACATTGTACAAACATAATGTTGAGCAAAGAAGTCAGGCACAATAGAGTATACACTTATGAGTCCATTTTTATAAGATTCAAAAGAGCAAACTAATATATGATGTTAGAATCAGAGTAGTGGTTACCCTTGGAGAAGACAAGGAAATAGTAATTGCAAGTGCACTTGAGAGAGGTCCTGGGGTATTGGCAGTGTTCTAGTTCTTGATCTGGGTTACGATTTCACAGGTATTAATATATTGACTTTAGAATAATTAATTGAGCTTATGAGGTGCACATGTTCCTACATGTATGCTACTCTTGAAAGTAAAACACACACACACACACACACACACACACACACACACACACACACACACAGACTCACTTCAAGGCTTCTAACAGATGAATGGACTAAAACCTCTAACAAATATGATTTTCTAGGAACCTCTCTCCCAGTGCTGCTTCCTCATTCCTAGCAGCTGACCATCCTCTTAGAGCATCTTCCCAATTTTAGTCTTGCCCTTGCATTGTTATCCCAGGTGGTGGTGACTGAGTTCTACATCTGGTATGGCAGGCCTAACACATGCCTCATCCAGCCCTGAATTATCCTGGGCTCCATAGGAAACACTCTTATTTGAGAAATATGATAGGAAAAACTGGAATCTGGCAATGTCTTTCTTCTTTTCCTGGAAGAATTCTGGTGTGCCCTGACTTGCCTTTCTATCAACAGGCCATGAAAACACAAAAACAACTCAACCAATGGAGTTAGAAGAAAGCAGAAGTGTAATTACCACTTAGAGTGCCATCTGCTGTATTTTTTTGCCAAATGCCACAAACATTTCTGCTAAGAGCCATAGAGTTTAAAGCCTTTCCCTGAAGGATATTACACACCTCTTTCTTTGGATCTAACCTTCGACAGAGCTCTAAAAATTTCTGTTATGTGTCAGTTGGGGAAATATTGAATAACTACTGATGGAGTGCACATTTTTGCCTGTGGTCCTGAACGAGCTATGTTTGGAGACTTTCCCACAATGGAAACTGTGGAAAAACAAATGTTGAATCTCCCAGACTCCTTTCACATCAGACATGGGCACATGACCTAGGGTTCACCAATTAGGAGCACCTACCACCTGAGCTTAGAACTGGAGGCTCCAAAGAGAAAAGGCTGCTATTGCCATTTCCATTCTAATAACCACCTCCGGTTTCTACAGACAACAATGGGAACAATTCCAGCAGCAAGGTGCAAAAAGAGTGAGGGTCTGAGATTCTGCCCTACTTGTAAGCTACCAAGTGCACCTCCCACAGTTTCATGGAAGCTGGTAGAAGACACTAAACCCTTGGGTCAAAGATGAAGAATTGCATTACACATGGCACATCAAGCTGCATGACATCAGCATATGTACTAGTTCCCCTTGTCCCTAATTCTCATGGGAGCAATACAGATAGGCCCGGATAGATACCCGAACACACCGTGGTTATGTTACAGGAGAGGAACTTTCCATAGCCTGTTGATAGGACAGCAAGTCAGGACACACCAGAATTCCTCCAGGAAAAGAAGAAAGATATTGCCAGATTCCAGTTTTTCCTATCATATTTGTCTGAATCTTTTATAATGGGTACCTTCCCTTTACTCTAGAGGGAAATACTATCTCTACCTTCCAAGGCTTCTGCTCTGCTAATGACCTTGAAAAATAATCTGGAACAAAGCCAATCAGTGCTTCTGCTTACAAGACATGCAGAAATGCAAGATATCAATGGCGAATTGTCTCCTAGACCAGTGTTGATGGCATTGGAGGCATTCATTGCAGTGACTCAATTGAACAACGGTGCTAGTGGTATCTTCACCAGCCCAGTTTTGCAGCATTATTTCCAGCATTGGCCCTGGCTGCATTGTCTCTAAACCTAATTCTTGGACCCATCTGGAGTGACTGCGCTCTGACCAATATCTTCTGTTTGGTTTCTTTCACTCATTCATACCAATCCTGACTGATATATTAAAAGAAGTGGTGGTCCTTCACTGGAAAATACCTATACATACCCATTTCGTGTCCTTTATTTATTTGGTTCATTTAGTCTCTTAGATGTTGGGTAAATCATCGGCCTTCTCATCCACTAAAGCCAGGTGTAAGAGCTCTCCTGGGTCCAATCTTAAAGAAAAAAGAAGTGGTATCTGTATCACCCAGAGCTCCTCTACGTGAGGTCAAATCCCCAGAAAATATAGTTTCGAAAGGTGTCAGATCCTTGGCCTGCAAGGTACTGGAACTCTGGAGATTTTGTCTAAATCTAAGACAAAAAAAAAAAAAAAAGAAAAAGAAACGCAGCTTCACGAGACCACTGGTACGTTTAATCATTTGTTGATTGCTTACTCCACAGCAATGCTTTCTAGGATAGTGTTTCACAGTTCTTGCAAGATAGAATTGTTGTTTATTTATTTTTGGGTAATGATCTGAATTTTAATTTCTTCATTAGCATACGCTTTCATTGCTGAGAATCATTTTTTAAAAATGTTATCTTGAAAGATTTCCTCTCAAACAGCTCACACTTTAATATTGACTTTATCTAAAAATGTTTGTTATTCATCGTTTTTGCATTGTCCTGACAATAAAACAGATTTCCAAAATGGATTATATATATTGCATCATCTTCTCTCTAACACCAGCTACTTTGATTGTATTCCAACTCTACATTTCAAGTTAATGAAATATCATGTCTTATTCTCTTAATTTAAAGAATAATAAACTGTTAGCGTGGGAAGGGGTCTTAGAGGTTATCTCTGGTTTATTGCTCAATTTTAACAGAAGGAGAGAATCATACATGCTATAAATTCCAACATTCTTTCTGTTTCTTTTTAACACATACTATTTGTCAGATTTCATTTGAAGGAATAAAGTAATACTTATTTCTTTTAATTGGAAAATAAGGGAACCTGTTTTTAAAAAGTTATTCAAAAATAATTCACTGTTATGAGGGGGAAAGAAACTTTCCTCTACCCTTAAGGTTCTTTCCACTGGTTTAACAATCAAATAGACATGAGACAGATTAGCAAAGAAAATGATCAAGTTTAGTTACATACATATGTATGGGAATCCCATATACATGAAAGGTTCAGAAACAGAAAAGGAAATCGAGGTATATATGACATTAAGAAGCTAATTTCAGGGAGAAGGTAATGCTCAGTAATTATTAATTTGCCCTGCCGTATAGATAGATAAAAAGTCGTAACTCTTACCACAGGCCAGACCTCTAACTTAAATCCTAGATAGTTAAATGGGGAGGCAGAAGTTTCTCTTGAGCTTACAGGGTCTCAGTTGCTTTTTTATTTTTTAAATTATTTCTTTTTTTTTTTCAGTTACAGTTGACATTCAATTATTTTACATTAGTTTCAGGTGTACAGCATAGTGGTTAGACATTTATATAATTTATGCAGTGATTCCTCCCGAGTAGTCCAGTACCACCTGGCACTATATATAGTTGTTGCAACATTATTGACTATATTCTGTATGCTGTGCTTTACATCCCCATGACTATTTTGTTCAGTTGCTTTTAACTCAAAATAATCTGCATATCACTGGGGCACATCTTAGGGTGGCTCCTTCTGAACCCCTACCCTATCAACGTCTACATGCATTTTTCCTCAAGCACTTTATTTCTTATTGTGTGTATAGTTCACATACTTTAGATTAAAATGTATATTTTATTTACATCTCGGTTATTTTCCCACTTGTTGCATATCATTCTTTCTCTTAAAGTGCTAGTGCTTTTTTCCAAACTGGTGAAGAAAGTTAACAGTTTTATGAAGCAGTTTTCAGATATCAAGTTGCTTTCAAATTTGTTCCCCCATTTTATCTGTACAATCTGTTGTTAAAAATAATCTCTTCCTAAAAGTAATTTTAAATTGAAGTAGAGTGTAGATGGCTGTGATACAATGGAAAGTTAGATTTATATGTCTAACTGATGTGACTAGTTCTTTCTAGACCAACATGGTCACTAATGTGCCCTGGAACTATATGACTTCTGAGAAGAGAAAAGGGTATGGGAATTCCTGCTGGGACATGGAACAGCCATGTAGGATAAGGATGACAGATATCATTGGAAAGTGTGGTCATGACAAGCTTAATAACGTTATTAGTAATGGTAACGATGTTATTTAATATGATCTGAGTGTTTACCATATGCCAGGAACCAAACCTTAAATGCATTGTCTTATTTAATCATCACACCAACATTAAAGTAGATACTATTATCATTACTATTTTAGTATCGTTATTATTGATACTATCGTTACTATTTTAGAGATCTGGAAATTGAGGCTTAGAAAGGTTTCGCAACTTACCTCAGGGCAAAGAGCTTGTAAGTGATAAAAGCAGGACTCTAGTAGCGTCTACTCAGTGCTAGGCAATTAGATATCATCTAGCTACAATTTGCTGAGCTGACATAGTTGGATGTAAAAATTATGCTGTAGAAATATATTTAAAGATGTCCGAAAATGTTCACCATACATTAAAGGAAAACAAATGTTCACCATGCATTTTGTCTCCTTAGTCTAGCCGGCATTGCAAATATCTCTTATTGAGGAGCACGTATATTCTAATACTAATTTGGTAAAATAAACATATAGAGTGATATATGGTGTGTGTGTGTGTGTGTGTGTGTGTGTGTTTGCATATGTAGATGAATCTAAGAGCAAATAACACCAAGTTGTTAATTCTTTCTGGGTTATAGGATCCTTTTCTAGATCTCTATTTAGAAACGTTCTAGTTTTGTAGTTATAATAAAATAGTTGGCTGTTTGGTCCAAAAAGTTGGTTGGGTAACTAGTTCAATGGTGTAATTGGGTTCTCCAGAGAAACAGAACCGGCAGGGTAAAGACAGAGAGATTTACTATGAGGGATTGGCTCTCACGAATTTGGAGGCTGAGAAGCCCCACGCAATCTGCAAGCTGGAGGCCCAGGAAAGCTGACGGTGTAGTTTCAGTCTAAGCCTAACGGCCTGAGAAGCAGGAGAGACTAAGTGTGAGGGCAGGGGAAAATCGATGTCCCAGCTCAAATAGAAAGAGTGAATTTGCCCTTCCTCTACCTTTTTGTTCTGTTCAGGCCTTCAACAGATTTGAATGGTGCTCACTTACGTTGGTGAGAGTGATTTTTACTCAGTCCACCAATTCAAATTCCAACCTCTTCCAGAAATATCCTCACAGACACAAACAGACATAATGTTTTACCAACTATCTGGGCATCCTTTAGGCCAGTCAACCTGATACATAAAATTAACCATCACAGATGGTATCCTACAACACCTAAAGTGAGAGGAGAAGAATGTTTGTATCACCATAAAGAGGGTGGTACGCAAAGCAGATGTGAATACCAACTGTTTTTAAGCCAGCGTCTCAGTTTACATTTACTCTGCAAATTTCCACTGCGGCTTCTTAGTTTAAGGCAGGGCCTCAGAGACATATCCTACATCCCTCATTAGAAGACTTACTGGAGGGCCCTAGCTTTTATAAAACCTTCAGAACAATCAGGCCTATCTCCTAAAGCAAAGGCTTTAACCCGGCATCAGATATCTCTATCCTTTAGTGCCAGATTTTTTTTCCAGTGAGTAGGAAGACCCCCAAAACAGAACACATTAAGGATAAATCCAAACTTTTACCATCTTATGCCCAGACGCGTGCCTCCAGATTCTCTCTTCTCCAAATCATCTTGAACACAGTGGCTAGGTTTCCCTTTTGAACTGGCTTTTCACACTGGTGTGTTAGTAAGAGAGGCAATGTATTTCTTCTATAACGTAAAAATATTTTATTATACGAGTAACAGATTTTTTTTCAGAAAGATTGGAAAAATAAAGCATTTAGAAAAATGATGCAAAGAAGAAGAAACTCAAGATCACACATACATCCATCCCCTATTACCAAGAGCTTCCAGAATTCAGATTATTCTTGAGGCACTGACATAATGCCAGAGTAAGTTATTTCTATTGCAACAGTTTCCTTAGGCCAAGTCAATATAGATTGTAATCAAGCTAAATCAGATCTTAATGAAACATCTGCTGACAAATGCATTTTGTCTCCTTAGTCTAGCCTGCATTGCAAATATCTTTTTTTGGCTGTGACAAGTAGAGCACACCATTTTCCAGGAAAGTAAATGTAGATATTTGCACGCTAAATGGCCTGTAAGGACATAGATAGACTCTGTCTCCCCCTACGCCCCTGCCACACACACACAGCCTCATATTACTGTGTGGCTAATGATCTCGCAGGATAGCTCAGGAATCTCTCTCCATCTTACCTTGACTGAGCTGCTAATGGGAAATTCTCTTTCACCACTAACAGTAATAATGACTGTTTATTGAGTGCCCACATGGTACACTGATCCGTGTGCTAAATAAGCACTTTAGTATGCCAGCTCGGTAAATATTTACAGACTCCCTTTTAAGTATTGTTATTCCTGTTTTACAGATGGGAAAACTAAAATTCAGAGAAGTTTATTTACTGGCTCAAAGGTCACACAGCTGCAAAGTGAGCCAAGATTCAAACCCAGGTCTGTCCGATGCCAAAGCCCGTTCTCTTAAGCGTTGCAGCTAACAGCCTCACTTTCTGCAGACATGGCTCACGTTCGTGGTTCTAATGATCCAAATACAGAGGGAAATGCCAAACCAAGATAGTGTAAAGGGTCACCCTTTCAAAACTTAACTCCCTAAAGATTCCACCATGAGATTTAAAATTCAACACTCTGGGGTTAGTAATTGCTGCTTGGTTGCGTACAGGTGCTCGTTGAATTTTTATATTGGGTAAGACAGTCCACGTTTCTCAGAAGCACCTCTACCTGTAGGATTTCAAGTAAAAGGACTTCATATTAGGATGGATACCCCATATCTTTGGCTCTGTACTTTCCAACCTTTCCTTCTGCCTCAGATGATTGTTTGTGACAAGGAGACATGTTCATATATATTCTCAGTTTTCTACTCTTCTTTGACTTGGGGTGGTAATAGGAGGCAGTGAGAAGCTTCTTGCTGGCTGCGTTAATTCCTGAGCTCCTTTTCTTTGTAGGGAATCTAATCATGTGAGAATAAGTCATTGGAAAAAGTCTAGAAGGCTATATAGATTTACATAATAAAGAGAAGGGGCTTAGAGTAGAAGAGGAACACAGCAAAAACCTTAGAGTAACTGCCACTTATACAATACTAAAAATGAGGGGGGGGGGCAAATTTAACATTGCAAAAAGAATTCCTTTGGAATCTTTGTGACACACAGCAAAGTTTTAAATTGCTACCTAAAGTTTGGATGCAGAATGGATATTTCTTTGAAAACAAAAGTGTTCTGAGAGTTACAAGGTAGCAGAACATGACTCAAGTTTGTTTCTTTTCCTTCTGGAAACAAATTCTCACAACTACATTATTGATCCCATCCTGTCCTGCCTCCTTCAGGATCTTACTCTCTTTATGATCTCATTCCATGTTCCAGTCTTCCATCTCCCTCTTTCTACCAGGTCCTTCCCTCTGCTTCCCTACTTGGAGGAAGAAGCTCCTAGGCCCTGATGACACCCTGATTACCAATCAAGTTCTTGTTTTGCTGTGGGATAATGGGCTCACTCCATGACCAGTGACTTGTAAATGGTAAAATCAATCTACCTTTCTTTTAGACTTTGATCTTCTCCCCATCTCCACAGCATGTGGCCCTGTTTTTCATCCATTCCTTCTTGATATCCTTTCCTCCCCATAGTTCAAAGAGTCAGCTCTCATCATGGCTGCATCGCTCTATTTTCTCTGTAAAATAACGAAGGTGATGAAATGAGCTACCTCATTGGGTTGTGTGAGATAATGCCAGCAAATCACTCAGCAAAGTGCCTGGCATGGATATAAGTCAAGAAAGCTTAGCCACACTCAATCACACCTGAATCCCTTCTAAAAGATCATCCTTTCTTGATTTTTCTTCCTTCTGCTACCCCAGTACACATGGACATTTGGTGAGGTTCAATCTTTGGTGCTCAGGCCTTCTCTATTCTGTCCTTGAGACTTTCTCCTGTTCTCTGGGTTTTACTTACCACAACTCAGCAGATGATCCCCAAATCTATACCTCAAGATTAATTTCTTGGGGTTACTAGGCATTTCTATTTGGCTATTCTGCATTCATTTCAAATACATCATCATCTTATTATAGTCTATAATCTATATTGCTTTTTTTCATTTCTAGCAATGGTAACACCACTAGTTTCTAGGCCCGGCTCAAAAACCTCCTTATACCCTTTCCTGTCTTAGACATAGTGCTAGATGCTTTACAGATGCAATTTCATTTAATCTTTGTAAGAGTTCTATGATATTTACTCATTAAGAAACTGAGACTTGGAGGAATTAATCAATTTGCTTTAGAAGTCCAATCTGCCAACTAAAAGTACCTACTTTTTGTGTTTAACTACCTTGTCACTTAATACCCAACTTTCACAAATTCACTTATCCTTTTATAATATGCAACAGAGGCCCATTTGTTTCTATTTGGCATTTGAGTTCCACTTTAATAGTGACCTTCATTGTCATGTGTTTTGTAGATTTGCAGTCTTTCTCTCCTCTATTCCTTTCTGTGCACCACTTCTAGAAACATAACCCTTCATCTTTTCGCCTAAAACATGGCCTTCCTGTTTCACGGGGTTGTTCAGAGAACCACTTGACATCATGCATGGGAAGATAACATACACTCAGTAAAGGTAAAATCTAATAATAGCTAGTGGCAAGCTAATCAAGTTTCCTGACTGGAATGGAATAGACAAATGACTGTTCTGTAATGCAGTCTTTCAATGACCTTGGTAAGTCACCACCACTTGCAAGATCTCAGTTTCCTCTTCTGTGAAGTAAGGAAGTTGGACTAGATAATATCTTGTTACCTTGTGATTCTAAAACTTGAAGTTTCTGCTTGTTCAAAATATACCTTATTTTCCACCTCACGTAATGATTAAGATTCCTTTGATTACAAAATGATTAAGTCAGAGAAAGGCAATGTCAACAACTTCTTAGAATTTCCCCCTGCTCATTTTTTTTTTGCGGGGGGAGGGCGTGGGTCTTTGAATTTGAGTCTCTGAAAACTTAAGTAATATATTATGACAAAGTGATCTATGATGGCAAAGTTTGTTATTTAATCAGAGAAACTGAATAAATTAATGTGTACAATAACAAATTCATGATTATTTTGTCCCTGGGGTACAAAGAATGTAGTTTCTAAGAGACTCCTACAAAACTGTGTGGTTTCATTCCAGGTGAATGAATGTACTTACTTTCTATTTTGTAATTTCTTTCAAATGGCAAATAAGTTGCAATGGACTGAATTGCCCCCTCCCGCCCCACCCCCACCCCCGACTCCGCAGCCTCCCCCCCTCCCCCCCCAACACCGCACCAAAATTCTTGTTGACAGCTAACCCCCAATGTGACTGTATGTGGGATTTTTAGGAGTAAATGATGTTAAATGAGGTCATAAATGGAATCCTAATCCTATACGATTGGTAGCCTTATGAGAAGAGAAAGAGAGAGACACTTCTCTCCTCCCCTCCACCCCTTATTAGGACAGGCGAGAAGGTGGGAGGGCGTTTACAATCCAGGAAGAAAGCTCTCACCAACAGAAACAGCCAGCACCTTATCATGGACTTTTAGTCTCCAGAATTGTGAGAAAAAAAACTATGTTGTTCAAGCCATCAGTCTGTGGTATTTTGTTATGGCAGCCTGAGCAGACAAACACATAAGCGTTTTCTACATTATGAGCATTCAGCAGCGCATGGCTAAATGTATATTTAGAGATCTGCTATTTTTACTATTTGTCCTTGGAAAAGGTCATGTCTTTGCTTATATAGCCATAGATAAATTTAAGAGTTGTATTTTAAGGCCATTGTATTTAAAAAACTTGAGTGAGCACATTTTTTTCTACAAACAGTAGATTCTTTTTCTGCTGACCAAAGAAATTTTAAATAAGCAATAGAATGCTATCTTATGTGTTTTGCATTTTTTTCTTTTAAAAGGAAGCTGTTCAAACCTACTGAATAGCTGTTAAATAATGGCCAGGGCCTACCACGGAAGGATTCCCACTGCATTGAAGCAGCCTCAGGGGAGATGCCACTGTCACAGGACCTGTTCTGACAGGGGGGGTCAGAGGCTGCTCTATCACCTCCCTTCCCGCATTCCCTCCACCTTTCTGTCCTTCAACATACAGCCTTTGTATCTGTAAATAAGCACGCAAAAAAGAGTATTTCGAAAAAAATTGAACACCCCAAACACTACAGGCATAACTTGGAGACACTGTGGGTTCAGTTCCAGACCACTGCAATAAATCAAACATCACAGTAAAGTGAGTCACAGACTTTTTTGGTTTCCTAGTGCATGTAAAAGTTATGTTTAAACTATACTATCATCTATTAAGTGTGCAATAGCATTACATCTAAAAAACACCAAAAGGTGCACACCTTATTAAAAAAAACCACTTGATTGCTAAAAAAACACTAACCATCATCTGAGCCTTCAGTGAGTCATAATCTTTTTGCTGGTGGAGGGTCTGGCGTCAATGTTGATGAAAACGCAGTATCTGCGAAACGTGATAAGGTGAAGTGCAATAAAACGAGGAATACCTGTATTCATATTTGTTCCACACTTACCAACCTTTTATGTACCTTAATCTAAAGGATCAAATAATATCAGCTGAAGAGAGAATTTGCATTTTCATTAAATGTCTGCCGGGATATTGAAAAGTTTAATAGTAAGTTTTATATCTGCAAAGCACATTATAGTTTTCAAAATGCTTTCATACTCGTTAGCTTCGTAACTACTTTAAGTGTGATCTAGCGCCATCATCCACTGTTTCCAGTGGAAAAACTAGGGTCAGGGTGATGTGGCCCAGGCCAGTTTGTAAGTGGTAGGAGAGGAAAGTTTCCAGGAATTCTGAAACCTCGTCGAGCATATTGGCTCCAGGAAACATAATGGACACAGAATTCTCCAGGCCTAAAGTAACTCACAGGAAGAGAGCACCAAAACAAATCACATGAGTGGAAAAAGTCAAGTGTTCCTGCAGTTTCCACTCTTGAAGCACATGCTTCCTGCACTTACTGACATAGGTTAGTTGCCATAGTTATAATTTAATTTCTCAAATAAGAAGTAGGTTCTTCAAAACTTATTAGCTCCTGGATAGCATAGACCCAGTGGTTTTCAAATTTTTTTGGCCTCAGGATTTTTTTACACTCCTAAAAGTGACTGTAAACACTATTGAAGCCTCTAAAGAGCATTTTGTTTATGTGGGATATATCTATTCATTTTTACTGTATTAGAAAATACAACAGAATTTTTAAAATATTTTGTTAATTTATTTAAAAAATAATAGATTATGTGCTAAACTAAGTATCATACTTTTATTACAGTATAACTATATTTTCCAAAACAAAACAAAAATTAGTGAGAAAATTGCATTGTTTTATATTTTCACAAATCTCTATCACATCTGCTTTAATACGTGCCTGAATTCTTGTAAGTGTGTCTGCATTGTAGCTGTGGCAATGTCATTCATGTAGCTCTTTAAAACACCACTGTAAATCCATGAGAAAATAAGGGTTAAAAAGACAAATAATGGATTTGTGAAAGTTTTGACCTTGCAAACATGCAAGATTGAGAAGATTTCCAAGGTCACTGGGCCATACTTCGAGAAACTTTGTTACAAATAATAGTAATACCCCAAAACCAGAATTTTAGGAATACATGTTTTTAACAATATAATTCCAGAGGTACATGCTTTTAAGTACATAATAATCTCTGAGATAAGCATTTCTTCCAATAGAATCAGTTATGTATTTTAGTTCTTGTCTTTCCCTTGAATTTAAAGATAATCCAGAGCCATGAAATTCTAAGTCTGTGAAAACAAAGAACAAGGACTCCAGGCCATCTAGTCTCAGAAGGGATCCCAGTGAGGGCGGTTATTACCCCAGGTACCACCACTTTATGTGCAACCACCAAACAATTGTAGGAGTGCGTGAATGTAACTTTGGTTTCCTGATTAATGTAAATTCAACCTTGCACACTTGCTCTTTGTATTGTCAATTCCAACAAGAAAGACTAAAATGGGATGTGGACAGAGTAGGAGAGTAGAGTCTATTTCTAACTCTTGGACTCTTGGGTTAGTCAGAAAGTGGCAGACCTTCATTTGATGGCCAATCAGAGGCCAATCAGAAGGGGCCTCTTTGTCTTGAATACCAACACCCATGGGCTTTTTCAGCTTCTCAGAACAGATCTATCTCTGATGTTGTGAGACAGGAAAAAAGTCCGAGTGCTGGTTCCATGCTACTCATCCAGTGAAAAAAGTATTAATGTTTTACCACTTGTCACAGCTGGAAAATACTCAAATGCAGCACTACTTAATAAAGCAATTTAACATGTAATGTCCTGTTTTCTATATACTCGTATACCATCAACTGAGCAGATGGGGTGGTGGTGGTGGTGGTGGTGTCACAATCCCTTAACTCATCACTCTTTGTGGAAAGTGTGATCTCCCATCCTTCATTCCTTCCTTATTTATCCCTACCTTTGTTCTTTCCTCAAATATTTATTATGTACCTAGTAGGAATGAGGCACTGGGATAGATACAACCTCAAATTTTCTTGGTTACCAATTCCATTTATTTTTAATTATTGAATATTATTTTTCCTAAATGAGAGGAAAGCATGTCCATCAAGAAAAATTTAAATTATAGTGAAATATAAAGAAGGCAATTATAATTCCCCATAACTAATCTCTAGGGTATAATTTTAATAAATTCTCCTAGATTTTTTCCCTGTGTTTTTACCTATTTGAGATGACATGTATCATCAATTTTTTATCTTTCTTATTTGTTTAACATTGTGTCACAAGCCGCTCCAGTGATATTTAAAATTCATTATAACTTTAATGTCCAAATTTGGTGATAAATATCTCGATGGAGAAATCTTATTTCTCATTTTAGATTTCTTTAGGATAAATTGCTTCCTGGAAGTAGAATTACTTGGGGTGAAAGGGATGTGTACATTTCATAGCTTCTGTTAACATACAGACAAATTCCTTTCCTGCAGTGTATCAGAATTATACCACCAGGTGAAGGGACTCATTTCATTGTGAAGGGAAGCAAAGTTTGCCACCCTGAAATATGCCGTTTGGGATATGGATTATTTTAAGCTGGTTATTTTTAAGGAACAAAAGACTCAGAGAGAATCTTTGACCCTGCCTAAAGGAATTCAGATAGAAAAACCTGATTCAGGAAGAGAACCTTAGCATATTCACCTTAGCATATATGAATTAAGTGTGGCAGACAAGAAGGACCCAAGCAAAGGTCTTTTTTGCAGACTCCCCTCTGTGTCTCATTGTTGCTGGGTGGCCTGGCAAGAATTAATTTACCATGTGTTTGCTCATTCTCATCTACCTGTGAATTGCCACTTTCCCTCTGAAGTTCCAGACCTCTGCCACTCTCTCCTTAGGCCAGAGTGGCATATAAGTCTCAACTGCCCAGTGTGTCCTCAGGTACCATATTCTTAGGGAACTCCTATATGTACATCCATAATAAATTTGGTCATTATCTCCTGTTAATTTGTCCAATGTTAATTTGATTATGAGTCCAGTCAGAAGAACTTAGAAGGGTAGAAGGAAAATTATTTTTCCTCCCCCACAGTTTCACCCTCAACAGTACTGAGGATGAAATATTTATTTATATGCTATCTTTGCTAATACGATTGGTAAGAACAAAAAAAAAAACAATCCTGTCTTTAAAAAAATTTGCATTTGGGGTAAATATTGACGTAGAATCTTTAACAGTGCAGTAAAATCTTTAAGATCTTTAAGATAAAGGTTTTATAATACACTTGTGCCCACTTTTCATTCATTCAATTAATGAAAAGGAGGCAGAGTTTGCCTCACCCCAAAAGTCACTGACTCAGAGTTCTGGTGGCAAACACTGAAATCTATTTTGGAACTTAATCAGAAGGGAAATGCCTTGGAAGGCCATCAGGTAGCATACCAAACAGGAAGGCTGGAGAATCACGCTCATCAAACAGGCAAGGTAGCTTGGTAGCTGGAATCAGAACAGGTCATACCACCCAGCCTCTTAGGACACCACTGGTAGTGCCATTGGACACTCCCACCTCTCACCTCTGGCACTGCTGTCTATGGGCACAAAAACCACTTTACAGATAATGGAATTATTTATAAAATGTCTTCTTCTTTGAATCACAGACTCCAGTTGCAAAGACCTTGATAGGAGCCTCCAGTTGGCTGAACTTAGGTCACATGATGAGTCCCTAGTTGCTAGGGGGCGGAGACAGTGGGTACTGGGCTATTCTGGCTTTTAGGAGAGTTTGGATTTGTCCATTGAGCATAAATGAATCTTTGCATACATGAATCAGAGTGTAAATGAGGCTTTGGCTAGAAATAAAAGATAAAAATGTATTCAAGTCTTAGGGTTTGCACCCAGAAATACAACTAGGCAATACCCTAGTTTCAAGAGTGTTTCAAGAAAGGCAAGCTGGGGGTTTTTATAGTAAAAAGCATGTTCCTGAGAAGAATCAATCCTGCATTCTTAGCCTCTAGATTGGTCTGAGTTGGTAATCCTCTAGATAACCAGTGGTTTGATAATGGATGTCAGGTGATCTAGATATACGAACATTCTTTCCTTACTCCTTCAGGGGGTAACCAGAGGATTATCTGGAGGTTTAATGTAGTATATCCAGGCATTGACCCAGGACTGGAAAGTTCAAAAGTTTAAGTTCCCAGGCTAGTTAAAGCAAGAATCAAATCGTTTCCTCATACCTCAATCTACTTGATTTCGGTAATTTAGCAGCTTGACTTACAGTGACTTCATTTTATGTTTCACTCTATTCCTCAGATTCTAGACAGCAAGAGCATGATTAGTAACCACGATATTTATGTGGAATTCTCAGTTTCATAATACATTTTAGGAATCTGGTTAATCTCCTTAATTATCACGGAATTTTAGATTCTGTGGTACCTCACGAGATGATCTAGTCCAGAAGTGCAAACACCAATGTCTACCACATCCTCAAATGTGGTGGGACACATAGGGGGGTGGGGACTGTTGAAAATGGAAAGGCATCTCCCAGTCTAAAGGCAACACCTACTACTTGCATCTGGCTGATGGCTGCTAGAACCGACCATGGACCAAAGTTGCCAGTGCGTCCAACTGTTTAGAATATACCCAAAGTCTGAATTTTTGTGATTTTAAAACTTGGAACCAAATTCAAAAAAATTTTTGTAACATTCCTTTAATTCGTTTCAGGTGCACAAAACAATGTCATAGTTAGACATTTATCATTTATATACCTCACACAGTGACAAGCCCCCTCCATCCATCCACTACCCCTCTGACATCACACACAGCCATTACATTTCCACTGTCTCTATTCCTAATGCTGTACTCCCCGTCTTGTAAATATATATATGTATATGTGTGTGTGTGTGTATATATATATATATATATATATATATACATTTATATATTCAAAGTTAGAAAAACAGTGACACCATTGCTTCTTAAAACTCAAGTGCAGGCTGCTTCCAATAGTCAGAGCTCCCCATTTTAAAAACCAATGCAGGGAGATGAGGCCCAACCAGTTTAGCCTGAGGCTAAACAGCTCATTTGGTGTCAGAGCCAGGGCTGAAGGTTTGGTCTCCGGAGAAAAATTAGATTAGGAAAAACTGATGTTCCTCTCTCTGCAGTCACTTTTCTCACTTGGAAGTTACCTCCCAACCAAACTCAGGAAAGGTGGGAAAATGCCAGTGTCTCATCCAGCAGCAGCAGAGTTTGTAAAATGTTTATAAATTAACAGAATCTGCCAAGCTATTTCTATAGCTTTTGATGTCAGATCAGATTTTAAATCTTAACTTCCACTGTGTCTCAGTCACGGGGAAAAAATAAGAGTACCATTTAGAAAGCTATGGAGAGGATGAAATAACATTTCATGTTTGGAGTGTCTGGCACGGTACCAGGACCATACTAAAGACTCTCCACGTGCTAAGTATAATCACATCTAGAGGAAATCATAATAGTTTTCATTACCCATGGGGATGGGGAGAAATAGGACTAAAGTGTTTCATGGTGGGAGTAAGATATGGATAAATCTCAAGAGGGAACTCCTCCTAGGAGGGATAAGTGGCACTTTCGCCAAAACCTATCCTGGCCCGGACTCCAATGCGAGTTCATGGTCAAATCCAGCTATATCATGGCGTGTGTACACCGCAGTCTTAAAAGGCACCCATTCCTGTCCACTTGGGCACAACTGATCGTGGAGCAAAACGGGAGTCCAGGTGGTTCGGGGTTGAGGAGGGGACGCGCAAGTTTTCAGCTGAGAAGTCTCACCCTAACGTTTTACTCTCGCTCTGGGCCAACCGCAGAGACCCGCTTCCACCTGCGAGCTTTTTCTGCAGAATGCGGGAAGCCGCAGCCGCGGAAAAGGGGGCGGAGGCAGAGACGGAGGCGGCACCCAGGGGCCGGGGCCGGGGAGGCCAGGACCATCGCAGTGGCAATTTCTTTTCCTGCAGCGGCCGCGGGGACGGCGGCTGCAGGCTCGGGATCCACCGGCCTGCGCGTGGGTGTGAGAGCGCGGTGTTGTCACCCTGCGCTAGAAAGCCACGCGAAGAAGGGAAGAAGGAGAAGAACAACGCACGCAGCCGGAGCGAGTGGAACTGGCAAAGCTCCATCGGTCCATAGAGGAGCGGGGGAGGAGGCACGGCCCAAGCAAGTGAGCGGGCGCCTCCAAGCTGGGTGCCGGAGCTCCCGGCTGCAGTGCCTCCGAGCCAAAGCCAGTGCGGCCGGAGCTGCAGCGGCCTGACGGATGCCAAGGCCACACGGCGGGCGCAGGGACAGCCGCCGCAGTCGCCGTCCCCCGCGGACATCAGGGGTTGCTGGTGAGTGGGCGCGCGCGTGGATGCGTGAGTGTGAGCGCGCACCGGCACAGGCGAGGGTGCACGCTGGAGCCGTGTGCCTGGTGGCCTGGCGCGCCGCCGGTTCCTCTTCCGCTGGCGGCGTCGGTTCTCAGGCTTGTTCCGCGGGAAGAAAATGCGCTTTGCTGGCTGTTCACTTCCTTCCAGCCAGTCCCGCGATCGGCCCGCTCCGCCCGCGCTGCCTCTGCGCCCTCAGCCTGCCCCGAGGGGTGAGTTTCACCTCCGCGGGAAAGGCAGGAAGCCGTTGCTCTTGGTGGAAGAGCTCAAGGCGGAACCCCAGCAGTGACCTCTACGTGGGTTTCTGGTTCGGCGAGGATGTAGGCATTCAGAGAGACCACCGCCCTTTTTTGGGGGGTGCGTGTTATGGAGAAGGGAGGGGCGAGGGTTGGAGAAACAGCCCCTTACCCCTGCGGGACGTGTGGCGAGCCTCTGTACATGATGTTTATTTTATGCCATTTGTGAGCGAATCTTAAGACATTTCCCTCTCCAGAGTCATTTAAGCCTTTACAGAAGCCTTTAGTGAAATGCACAAAGAAGTGGAAATGTCACTGGAACAATTTTCCAGAACTCTATCAAACAACCCACACTGCTGATATCCAAGAGCCTAAGGTGCTATAATTACTGGGGGGGGGGGGGGAAATACGTAATTAGTGATTCAGGAGACAGAAGCTGATCTAGAGGATTGAAACAAATCTTAAGTGTTTGGGTGGCGTGGAGATGGGGGGGGTGCACCATCTGGAAATCAGTGTTTGGTAGTAAGTGAAACAGACATCTTTCAACGTAAGCTCCAGTGAGCACACTGCTTTCCCAACATCCTGCAAATCACTGAGAAGAATATGAAGTCCTAGGTTTTAAAGGGGTTTCCAAATTTATAATGAGTATCAGTAGGATGTTGATTTATGATTTCGTGATTCAAGGCCTTGTCAAGGTCAATATGGCAGATTTGTTCCAGCAGATAAATTATATCTGAATGTTTGAATTCCTATGGGAAGTTTTTGGTGGTAGTTTTCTGTGGTTGTTTTATAGAGATTAGCCACTGGGTTCTCCCTCCCCGCCCTCCCCCACCGTGTTGTAATGGACAATCTTATGTTTGGGATGGATGCTCAGTTGAACTTCAAAAATGTGCTCTATGACAGCATTATAGTAGGCATGTTGTAGCTAAAAGTATGTTCGTTTTTAATTCAAGTTATGTCTTTGAGAAATAGGTTCCTCCTGTTTACCATTTGCTCCATTACAGTTTCTCCATCCAAAGGCATGAAATGCTATTGGCGATCTACTTGGAGAAAGAACTGGCTGCTTGTCTTCTGTTCAAACACATATCTAGCACATTGTTGGCCACTTGGGAATATCAGCTGGGATTTATATATCAACTGGTTCTTGGAATTTTTGAAAGAAACTTGTTTTCTTATACTCTTTTATAAAGCAAGCACCATTTTAATTATCAGGCAGCAACTCCTAGTCCTTTACCCATACTGTGGTCTTCAGGGCCGGTTTTTTTGCCGTTTCATAGGATTCATTCATTGCCAGTGAAAGGCTAGGAGAGAGAAATGAGAGGAGCATGTCTGGAGGGTATCCTCAGCAGAGAGATTTACTCCTGGAGAAGAGAACGTCTCTGGGGTTGGCTCCTGAGAAGGACTGATAAAAATAGTTAAAAGAATTATTAGTAATAGTTACCTCTGTTTACTTTCAGCACCTAGGACTTAACTAAACCAGTTTGATCGTATTCCTCTTTCAAGGACTCTTCCCAAGCCTATTTATAACTACAATCCAGGGAGTGAGGTTGCTTTTTACAGAGAAGAAAAGCCTGGGAATTCTTGCTCAAAATGTGAGGAGTACAAGAAATATGTAAACACTGCTCAGGAAATGCCAGGTGCCTTTATGGAGATGTGTTTACCAGGCACATTTTAATCCACTGGATTTGTGATGCTCTCTATTGCTAGCGTTTCTTCATCAATGCTGTGAAAGATTTGTAAGTAACTTCAAATGATACTATGAGAAATGAGTCGTAGTCAGCCCTGAAAATATTAAGAGACAGCTTTCCATCCCTTAGGGCTAATGAATCACAGATGCTCAATAAATATTTGTTAAATGAAGTAACAATTCTAGGATGTCTTTACTTCCCAACCTAAGCACATCATGCCTTTTGGTATTGATTGTCTTTAGCCATAACTTCATACCAACCCTTTCATCATATTGAAGTCCAGTTGATATAGTCAACTAAGAAGACCAACTTCCTCCACTGAAGCAAAAATAAAAATCCCTCCAAAATAAAACAAAAACAAACAAAAAACACTGTATTAGTACCAATGGACTTGCTTGTTCTAGCTCTGTGAACATGTGAATTTTCTAGTTGGATGTGTGATTGTGCATTCAGAAACCCTGAGTTGACATCAGAATGTTCAACTCAGGAATAATCTCGATGTTGCTACATCTGGATGTGCCTTTTGTCAGAAATTATTTGCATTTCTAAGCAAATCACATGAACTTCTAGTGCAATCCTACATCTCCTCAGACAAAGTGGAAAAGCCAATTAAACCTTTGTCAAATTGCTAAATCTGCAAAGCACATGGTGTTTTATTTTCTTTCTAAATTTTAAATTAAGCCCATGTTGTGTTTGTCCATTGATGTGGCTGGCGTAGAGACTAATTCAGACTGGAGGTTACTTAGTAACTTGTGTTGATTAAAAGCAGCTCCTTTATATAAGCACCAGTAATTCATATGTTTTAATTTGCTCTAGTTAGCCATTTAAGGTCCTCTTGGAAATGGTTGATCTTGAGTATTAAGGGTGCTATGACTTCCCTTTTCTTTTTTTTTTTAAATAATTCTCACTTTCTATTCTCAAGTTTATCCTATGATTCATAATCTAATTTCAGATACAAAACTTAAACAGCTGTCTGGAGTTTGCCTGGATATTAACATTATAGTGCATATTAATAATGCAAATTTTCTGCCTGATATTCTTTCCTTTTTGTCTTCCAATCAAGCTTGTTTTCTTCTCACTAAAAATCAAATGAGATCCTTAGACATTTAAGAATTTTTTTCTAATGGGCTAGGTCCAAAATAAATAAATAAAATAAAAAAATTGCTTATCACTGTTTGGAAGTAATACGAACACTGCTGTTCTCTGCATAATGAAACATGGCATTCTTATCAAGTATTTATTTAAAAAGTAGGTACTTGAGCACTTGAACTAGAGTTAAAGGCATGTTCCTTCCATGCAGAAGGGAAAATTTCAGGCAGTCAGATATCAGGATTCTTTGTTTTATGTGGAGGAGAGATAGTAAACCTATGGCACGTATTCCACATCCATGGAAGACATCACCAATTGATCACAGCATTCTTTCCTGCTGAGCCCGGGTGTAACCTCAGAAGCTTGCAAACATTTGACAAATATTTAGTAATACTAGTTATTAAACAGGTGCTGTATGTCAGGCACTGTACAAAGCCTTAACGTGCGTGGTATCTCAAGGATGATGGAGTGGTTAGGAACATGAATTCTTTTTGCCATTTACTAGTTGTGTGTCTGTGGGTACGTTACTGACTTCTTGAGCCTCAGTTTCCTCATCTTTCAACTGGGACATTAGTTTCTATCTCATAAGGTTTGGGGGAGGGTTAAATGAATAAGCAGGTATAAATGAAAAGTGATTCGAAGTGTGTGGCAAAAAGTTAAGTGCTGTATGTGTTTATTTCTGCTATTATTATTGATTCCTAAACAACTTTATACAACAGGTACTATTTTACATACTAAGAAATTGAGGTACAGAGACCTAGATAAATTAATCAGGGCCATAGGCTGGTAGGTGATAAAGCTGTGAGTCAAACCCAGACAATCTGACTCTAATGCCTGCTTTCCGAATTGTCTCCTATACTACATGCCAGGTGCTGGGGATACTAATTAGAGCAAAGAAAGTGGGGGCTTGTCCTCATGGAGATTCAGGGTTCCAATCATCTACATTGTAGCATATGCCGTGTCCAGGCCTAGGTTGTCGTACAAAAGGTTTGCTATTTTTTCTTGATGTTTTGGTATTTTGTAAATAGCATTTTTCATTAAATTCTTTAATAAGAAGTGTTCCAATTTCTGTTTTCACATCAGTTTTAAAATACATTACTTTTTGTTTTTGCCTAGCAGTTGACATATCTATGCACTACTTATTCATTTGTAACATCTTTCCTTCTGTCCAGTGATTCTTTGCTGGAGGCAGGGAGGATATGTCTCCCTAGTATATAATATGTATCTCATGTGTTACATAAATAATGTGTAATATTATGTAATTATATATTATATACATTTTATATAATGTAGATATTACATGCATTATGCTAGGTATGCATTACATACATGTATATGCCTATAGGTATACATGGCATAATGTATGCATTACATATAATACAATATATAGTATATAGTACATTATATTAGGGAGACATTTCCATTATATATAAAGAACCACTGGGTATAAGGAGAGATGTTACAAATAATTATGTGTGCATTAAATTATTAAACATATATCAGTATTCTGAAAAACCTCTATGCCATCCACCTCTCTTCACACTCCCAGAGTCTCATATATCTTCCAGCCATGACTGATGGTGGAGTTATGATGACATTTTATAATTATTTTTATTCAGAATTATTTTATAGAGTAAATTTTAGCTGTTCTTTGACTTGTTGAAGTAATTATGTCTAATTATAAGAAGCCAGATTTTAATTATAGGTGGGAAGACTGCTGTAGCAATAAAGAATAAGAAATTCTTAATTCCCCCAGAGCTTCTTTAAAATGGAATATGCCATCACTGATTTCAGTATTTTAACATTACATTAGTCCTTATATAATTTCTTTTTCTCTTAAATAACTCAGAAATCTGTAACCAGTATTGTTTTTTTCTAAGGAGGCAAAAGCTTTTCTTGGTCTTGTATAAATTTTATGGGTAAAACATGACTATTTTAGTTGAGGAAAAAAAATTTTAAATCTCATCTTTAAAACTATAGTCTGCATCCTTTGACTTACCCTTGTGTGTCAATTACGTGTCATTTTTTAACTAAAGTTCAGTCCCTTTTTAAAGGAACTGTTTTTAAATTTTGTGAGTTTAAATTCGATTAAGGATGACAGAATTTGAGTTCTAGTGAATTTGTTTTCTGAACTTTTGCTATACTACGTTTCAGTGACATCGCAGTAACTGACCCACAGATTCTGTAAGGGCATATCTAAGAGAGAACTGTCTAGGGACCCATTACGTATTATTCATCTTGATTGATTTGATGACTCTGGGTGAATTTGGAAACAGGAAGCCAGTGATGACTCACTTTCAACCCTCCCTGGCACCAGGTGAGGGCTGCCTTTCCTGTGCTCAGTGAAAAACTCCAATGTGGGTCCACATTGAGAATGCTGCATTTCAACCTTGAGTGGCAGGGACAATATCAACTGTGTACCTTTTAATTAAAGGTGGAAGGAAAACTGCAATCAGTAATGATGATGATGGTTAAATTCAGCTCAGTTAAGAACCGTGTGATTGTATTTATCCCACGGCTAGAGCCATATCTTTTAACACTGGAAATACGCTTTTCAACCTCTGAGAAGAAATAGAGGGAGGGCTTTATGTACATGGGCTCATGCTTCCATATTCTGGTGGATTGACTCCAGTTCTTTTTCCAATCTGTTTTGTCCTTGAAAGGTTGGTTTATAAACTGTTCCACAAGGTACGTTTTCTTTAACAGGAGGAACAAATGGACATAGTGGATGGAATGAGATTAGAAAAGAAAGGCCTGGAATAAGTCCTTCATATGTTCGTGGTTTTGTTCAGTGGGACAACGGCTTATGGAATCCACATAGTACTTTAAGAAAAATAAATAAAAAGATGAAAATCATTTGGAATTATTAGTGGGTATGGAACTTTGGTTTTGCAATTAATGAAAAACTCAAGAAATTAAAATGCAGATTTCGAAATGTAACGACCACGTTCTTACAACATAAAGGTTGTTTTTCTTTGGCAAGTACAATATTGAAAAACTTAGAAAGGTAACTAGGGTAGTGCTTCTCAAACTAGTCTCAAAAAAACAAAGGGTCTTCCATCCATCCTACCCCCATAGATTATTATTCAGTAAGGTTGTATGGGTCCTGGGAACCTTCATTTTAACAATCTTCTCAAGGGATTTTGATGCAGGTGGTCAGTTAAACCACACTGAGAAAAACCTACTTATGTGCAAAAATCTAATTTTATATTCAGATTTGTGATCTTTTAAGTTTTATGTATTTATCCTCTTGATTTCCATAAATATTTTCATGCAGTGACATATACATCAAGGCTGCCTTGGAGTTTTCATAATGGCACTCTATACTGGTTTCATTATCTTATTAATGTCGGTTTTCTTGATGGACAAAATCAGGAAACCACAGGGTTGGAGGAAATATTTTAGGGAGGATGTTACAATCCTTCTGAATGGCAGATGTTAGGATAGGGCAGAGAGGGTTTGACCAAAAAGGGAAGTGGGGTAGATATATATTGGGGAGCAGTGGAAAACAAAGTCTAATGATGCATGAGAAGAAAAAAGGGTCAGTTCTCTGTCTGTAAAGGGCAGGTGAGGGTGTTTACCTCTTCTGGTAGGCACTAGGTTACAGCATGCATTTTGAGCAGAGGACTAACCTGCATTACATTGGAGCTGGGGACACACAGTACCTGGTCCAGAACAGAGAATTAAAGAACAAGTGGATTAAAGAACAACTTGTCTGTCACCCTAAAGGCAGGAGGGAGCAAGGGTGAGCATCTGGGCCCTTGTATTTGGTAAGACTGACATTGAAGGATTTGTTCAACAGAGTTCTCCAGCTCTGGGTTCCAGAAGATCTGTAGACAGTAAATTTGTCTTTCCAGACAACTGTCTTTCCGGACAAATTTTAGTTGTCTAGACACTAAGGCCACTCAGCTCATCCGTCAGGCCTCACCAGCCCCTCTGGATTTAAAAAGCCCTTGAATAACTACCACTACCTTAGTAATATGATGTGGCAAGGAGGGCACAGTTATTCTCACTTTAGACTGGAGAGACACATTCAGAGAGTAATTTAGCAAAGTTCACACATCTGGAAGCACAGATGTGGTAGGGCTAGGATTCAAATCTGAAGCCAGCTACTCAAAACTTACAGGCTTTAAAAAAAAGTATGATTTGTCTGATTACGAAGTGATACATACTTGTAACACTGTACAGAAGTGTAACATTGTACAGAAATGAATGAACGTGAAATTCTTCCTTGTCCCATCCTTGAGAGAACAGGTGAGAAAAATTCAGTGAATGTTCATACTTTTTTCTTGCAATACCAAGATACATTAATTAAGATACATTAATATATATGTGTTAGTATTCTTGCAATACCAAGATACATTAATTAAGATACATTAATAATATGTGTTAGTATTACAAAGATGTAATCATACTTTATATGTTATTCTACAACTTGCTTTTTTTTCGCTTAATGCTGTAACTTGAACACATTCCTGGTTCGGTGCATATAGATGTCTTTTCTAATGCCTTTCTCCACTATAGATTTCTTTATTTTAAATAACCCCCATTTGATGGCTATTTATTTTTAGTTCCAAAATTTAAAAACCATGCATGCTACAGTGGGAGTGTGTGTGTGTGTGTGTGTGTGTGTGTGTGTGTGTATGTGTGTGTTGTATTTGGGCAGGACAATCTATGGGCAAATCATCTTAGAATTGGAATTGCTTGGTCAACAGGAATGCATTATTTTTTAAAAATGGAAATTTTTTTTCCCAGTCTTCATCAATATTCTGTATGATTAACCATGTAAATGTTATCAAATAAATGAAAAAAAAACTGTTCAAATTCATAGTTTCTTAAGTACTAGGTGAAATTAAGCTTTTTTTTACATTACTCAGCCATTTATATTTCTCTTATGACTTGTTCATTCCATTTGTCCATTTTCATTTAACTCTTTACCTTTTTCTAACTGTTCTGCAAATGTTCCCTATGGTTTAGAGATAATACATGTTATAACTGTCACAAATGTTGCAAACTTCTTTTTTCCTTTTGTTGTCCTTTCTCTTGTTGAAGGGATTTTTAAGGTACTAATTGAACATTAAAAAATACTTTTATTTAAAATAATTTCAGACTTCCCAAGATTGCAAAAAGGGTATGCAGAGTTTCTGTATATCCCTTATCCATTTCCCCCAAATAGTAACACCTTACATAGAAACAAGTAGTTATCAAAATCAGGAAATTAACACCATTACAGTACTATTGTCTAATCTACAGATCTTATTCACATCTCATCAGTATCCTTCTTTTGGTCCAGGATCACACACTGCATTTAGTTGTCATGTCTCCTTAGTCTCTTTTAATGTGAAACCGTACCTCAGCCTTTCTCTGTCTTTCATCATTTTGACACTTTTGAAGAGCACTGGCCAATTGTTTAGTAGAAAAATCTCTCCATAATGGGTGTGTCTGATGTTTCCTCAGGAGGACGAGGTAATTAAGAGTGTAACCTAGTCTGGAGGTCGTCAAAAATATCTTGCCTGAGGAAGAGATGCTGACAGGCACCCTGGGACAATGCAGAGGAAGTAGAAGTGTGAAATGAGGGTGGGGCTCATTTGCATACAGCTTGCTTAGTCCATCTCAAAACTGCAAGGTGCCAGTGCGTGGAGGATGCAAAAGCAGGCTGGTGAGTTGGCATCTGGGTCAGACCCAGTTTTGCAGGACCTATTAAGGACATGTGACATTAACAGTGATTGAAAGTTATTATGGGGCGGCCGGTTAGCTCAGTTGGTTAGAGCGCAGTGCTCTTAAGAACAAAGTTGCTGGTTCGATCCCCACATGGGCCACTGCGAGCTGCGCCCTCCACAACTAGATTGAAACAACTACTTGACTTGGAGCTGATGGGTCCTGGAAAAACACACTTAAAATACATAAAAGTGTTTTTTAAAGTTATTAAAAGTTTTTAAGCGAAGGACAAACATTGTCTAATGACATACCTGTTATATGTAGAAATCATCAGAGGGGAGCCTGATGAAAAGTAGACCAGTTTGAAGGCTATCCCAGCAATGCAGACAGGAAAAGGTGGCATTGAATAGGGCGCTGTGAGAAAAGATGGTGAGCAGATACAGATCTGAGGGAGGTTTTGGAGTGTGAATCTGCAAATGTAAGTGGTACATTGGATGTGGACTTGAGGCAGGGAGCAGATGGGGGGCGGGTATTTCTAGGTTTTGCCAGGTGTTGCGTAACCGATTGGATGTTGGTACCATTCATTGAGAGGAAGGGGTTTTCTGTGTCAGTCAGAAGTGTCATTATCTCCAGTTCCCTTAAATGACAACATTTACAATATTTTTGCCTACGTATGCTCTTCTATCTCACTATGTCACTTAACTTCCAAGTCCTTTGTTGTTTCTTTCGTCAGAAATCTCCCCCAATGACTATTTATCTTTCTCCATTCTTTTTACCTCTCTCAATCCAGACCTGGGGTACCTCATCCCAGTTGCCTAATTGCCTCCTCTCTGGGCTGCCAATTCCTCTTCTCTCAGTAACTTTATCCATTGCTGCCAGACTCATTTTTTTTTCCAATTTTATTGAGGTACAATTGACAGAGACTATTTCAGTTTAATAAATATATATTAAGTGCCTAGTTTGGGAGCATCACCTTGTTGGGCAGAGTTGAGAATTAAATAAGAAGCGTCATTGAGGACACTCGGGGTCATTTTGCCTAGTGGTAAAAAACAAAACAAAACAAAACTGCATTCCTGTCTTACTCCTTACATACACATAAATTCCACACAGATCAAAGGTATTTATCCAAAATATCTAACCATAACATTACTGAAAGAAAAGATTGATGGAGATATTTAAAAAACATTTTTAGCATCAGTGAGATTGAAGACCTTTTGAAGACTGATGGAAAACCCAGATACCATAAAAAAAAAAAAGAAAGATCCTTTTGACAACCTAAAATTTAAAAATGTTCTACAAAAATTAAACAACCATCAAACAAAAACTTCAACTAATAAATGTAGAAGAAAGGCTGGGAATAGAAAAGTCACCATTTTAAAACACCACAGTAATAATTATTTCAGGTAAGAATCATCTTTGGATGCTGCTAAAATGAATGGGCAGAAGTAGATTTGCGTATGCTCAAAATCACTCCCTACAACATACGTTGTAATTAATTGCAAAGAACAAAACAGTAGCTTTACAGGGGAGAAACCAGGCCCACATAACTTAAACAAATGATCAAGGTTAACATTGCTGATAATGGGGCCAACCAGTGTCTCCTGATGCGCTAAGAAGGAAACGCCCTCTCCTCTGAGGTACTTTTGCCAAAAAAGGCATAATTCTGGCTGTTTCCTATAGTTCGTGTTTATAGCAGTTACTGCAGTTTTAATGATATAATTGTGCACATAATCGTTTAATATCTTTACACCTCTCTGCCCCTAGTAGAATGTAAGTTTGGTAAAATCAGATACTGTGTTTCTTTGCTCACTGTTGTATCACTAGCTCCTAGCACAAAATAGGAACTTAATTAATAATTTTGGATAAATGAATGAATTAATTTAATTGGCACTAACAGTATTTGTGAGTAAGATGTGTTTAGTCTTGGAACATCGTGAGTGAGAAATCACAGTTGGATGTCCCAGTGGAAATGGATGGAGGTCATTTGAAGACACAATGCTAAAGCTCAGGTTAAGCTTTAGTTGAAACCATGAAAAAAAAATGTATCTTATGGAATAAAAGTATGTTAAGAGTAAAGACAGAAAATGAATAGTTGAGGTGCAGGGTGAGGGAAGTAGGTGGGAAAAGCAAACATCTCTGCTTCACTGAGGCCAAGGCAGCCATTTGTTCTAAAATAGGGAATGTTCAAGTGATCAAGGCCAGGTATTTGGGGGTTATTTGTAACTGTCTGAGAGAAGTGTTATCTGATACAGTCAGTCTCAAGTTTTAACGTGCATAACGAGTTCCTGGGCTGCTTGATAAAATTAGAGATCCGTGGGGCACCCTTCTCAGAAATTTTGACTCGATGGGGCCTAGAAATCTGTTTCTTGTAATGGCCAATCCCTCCTCCACCAAATAATTATGATGCAGGTTGCCCAGGAACTACACTCAGGAAACTTGACATCCAAGTAGAGGGATGTCAGCTATGGGGAAGGAATATAGAGAGGGAGTGAGCGGTGAGCAAAGAGGAACAGCAGATGGCCTCACTACCAGCCTTGGCAGCCTAAGGGGTTCTCTATGCATTTTAACATGGATGTTGGGAAAAGTTATGGAGGGACACAGACTGTTTTGCTTATGTCCACTGCATTGAAGAGATTATCTACGGCAAAACCAAAAATGTGAATGCAGCTGTCTACTGGAGCGTGTTGAACAGTCAGGATTCCTGTGGTGGGGGAAAATTAGAGGAGCGGTAAATAAGTATTCTAGGATAGCTTTTGCTTTTCAGTAGTAGTGCTGGACTACATTCATCTTGTGGAAGCACTGTCCTTAGAAAATTGTTGAAAATTAAATAAAATTGATTAATAATGCCCAAGAACTGACTTCATCTCTGAACTTCAGACAGCTGGCAGGCAAGAAAATGATATTATTTTGAAAATTTATGTCTGACTCACTATGCTTCATTGAATTAGATAACTTCTGGATAGTATTTTCTTAAAAGCAAATTGCAATAAAAAGGGAAGTATGTACATTAGAGTTTAGCAGCTAATAGGTGACTTATCTTTAGAATGCATAATTTCCAGGAAATTTCAGTATTTCAACAGCAGGATAACAAAATTAACGTGCTCCTATGGCTGTATGAGGACAAAATAATTGTGTACAAATATGAATTTCTCCTTCACACCTCAAATTCATTTTCCAAATGTTTTTATGATGCATATTAATTTAATCATCTCATTAAAACAGAGAACAGAATTCTAAATTAGCGCATTTATGAGCATAGGAAATGCCTTTTGAATACCACAACTTAGAATTTATATTCAAAACCACCAAATATTTTGAACTGAACTGTATCATAGAATAATTATGCGTTTGAATTTCTTAACTACATATTCCAGGTGGTCAGTCCACAGACATGGAGTCATTCTGCTTTAGAAACAAGTGAAGAAAATGAATGCCCTTTTATTTCTTTGTCAGGGAGAAGGTTATGAATCAGAGATTTGTAATACTGAACTGAAATTTCATTTCTGCAGTAAATCCTATCCTTCTTGTCCATGGCCCATGGATTTGACCTTCCCCTGATTTGACCTTCAACTATTAAAATTAGTTGCCAGTATTGCTGTGTGACTAAGAGTATGAAGTCTGGAAACCTATGCACCTCATTTTGAGTCCTGCTCCACCATTTACTCAAGTTACTCATTTGAGGCTCTAGTTTCCTCATCTGCAAAATGGAGATAACTGTCATTTTTTGAGTGCTTATGACACCAAGCGTTGTGCTGCATGTTTTACAGGCATTATCTCACTTCACCTTATCAACAGCTCTTTCCTTCGTTACCATTACCCACCTCACTCTGCAGTTTGGGAAGCTGTGATTTTGCAGTTAGCGGTTGGAGGCAGAATTTCAACCCAGGTGGTCTGACCCCAAAGGTTCCATGTCTCATCTCTTGGCTCCACTACCTCCTCTGTGAGAAGGCTGTTGTGAGGGCTGAGATAATGTGTGTTAATGCAGTATTTCAGTTAACCAGGGAGGGACACCTTTCTGTCAGTATTAGGTCGGTACAAAACTCATTGCAGTTTAAAAGGTTAAAAACAGTTGCAAAAACCGCAATTACTTTTGCACCAACCTAATATTATGATAGCTCTTTTGCTTCGTTAAAAGTGATGTGTTGTCCTACAGTAATACCTCACCTGTCCAGAACTCAGCTTGCTCTTAGTGGAGAAAAACAGGTAAGACAAAATGCTTTCTGAGGAGGCAAGTTAGAAATCATGTAGCACATTCATTGCAATCTGCATATAGTTTACTCACAGGAGATCTCTTCAGATCCATGTCCAGTCACCACTTTAACTTTACATATAAATTTAAAGTATTTTATCAGTGATCTAAGATTGACTAAATGGGGATGGGGGGAGATTGAAATTAGAGAAGTTTAGTAAAGAAGTTGCTTTTTAATTGATTTTCTAAATGACAGCAATTAGAAATGGAAAGAAGGGTTGGTGTTAGCAGATACATTAAAATAAGATTGTGCATCACCAAGAAAGAGTTAAATAATATTTATATTTTAATCAAAGAAGAATGTAATATTATCTTAGAAGTATTTCTTTTGAAAATTGTTAAATCTCACAATATTATTATTATTAATTATTATTATTTTAGCTATTCAGAATCACCACATTTGAATTCACATAGCTAAAGATTTTCTTATATTGCCAGAGGAACCCAATATCAATCAGGAAGCATACTACGTAATCGCAAGAGTGCCTTAAACAATGGCATTTGTATCTTACACACCAGCAGTTCAGAGGAGAATGGTTGCAGGATAAGTTCAGCTGCTCAGCACTGTCAGCAAGGAGCTAGACCCATTGCACCATGCTTTGCACACCAACTGCTTCTTAGGCTTGACCCATCTGTGTTGCAAGATGGATGTTGCATTTAGTGTCTTACATGAAGACACATGTCCCACCGATGAAAAAGGCCCGTATTCTTCAGAATATCTGTTTGCATTAGAGATGAAAATCTCACAGAATCCTCCCAACAGATTTCCCCCTTCTGGTCCCATTGTCCAGGATTTGGTTACTTGCCAACTCACCACGTCCTGAGCGCAAGGGAGTCTGCAAAAGTGAATATCCCTGAGATTGGCAAGAAGTGGTGATGCGGAAAGTGGGTAGTTGTCAGATAGACAACTGACAATGTCTATCAAAAAAAAAGCAATTGCTGAAGCAAGTAGTTAAACATTAACCGTCTCCGATAGCTATAATAGAAATCAATGTTTTATTTTAGGAGAGGTAATTAACCTCATTTTTCTATAATCCTTTGATGTGAAAAGGGACTGATTTTCTTTGAGTTTCCTTCTGCCTGCCAGGAACTATAGTAGAACTTCTATATGTTACCTTTACATATTAACATATATATAATTTATATAACTTTTATATATTAATATAATTTATATAATTTATATTATACATTATAATTTATATATAATTATAATTTGCGTATTACCTTTAATATATTAACATATAAAGATGCTTCAGTTGAGTTCTTCTGGAAAGGTGTTATTTTCTCCCATTTAATGAAGATACAGTACACAAAAAGGTTAAATGAAATGCCGTAGCATTCCCAACTCTTAAGTGGTGGATGCTGGATTCTCCTATGGGTAGATACGGCCCCAGAGCCTGAGCTGTGGTGCCGAGGGTGCTCAACTGCTCTTCCTTGTGTCAGGATGAAAATTGTATTGCAACTATGAGAAATAATTATTTCATGACTTAAAGTGCGACTTGATTGCCGTTAGGATAGCCTAGACTTACCTCAAAGTAACTTAAAACATACATTGGGAGGGCTGATTTATTTAATAATCTTTCCTGTAGCCACTGCATGCTTGCTGATTGATCTAATCTAAGCCACTGTCATGGTGTGTTTAACCTGGAATATTCCTTTAGGGGTAAGAGACAAGCACCAGACACCTAGTAGGTACCCACATATAGTACTTATGAGTATACACAAAATGCAATAAAAGCTATTTTTAATATTCTGATCATGTTTCATATTTTGCATAGTAATATTTTAGTACATATCTTCTGGGTTACAGTATATTTCAGTTATTTGCAGTTATTACGGATGAGTATAAATAATCAAAGTAATCATTAGTTTTAATGTCTGAATTTTTATTTATTTTATTTGTTTTATCTTCAGACTTTATTTGTTGCTCAGATTTTTCTTATGTAGTATTTTTATTTCTCCACTATCTTTTAAAATTATTTTTATTTTTCACTTATAGTTCACATTCAATATTATTTTTAATTAGTTTCAGGTGTACTTATCTGAATTTTTAAATCTTTAAAAATGAACAGCAAGGGTAGCCTAGGTGGTTATTTTATTTTCTCTAAACTGGGTCCCAATCTGTATGGAGTGTCACTCAGGAGACTCAGGAGATCCTTTTTTTTGCCTCTGTCGTTTAAGGCTGGGGGGATGACCCTTTACCTCCCTTTATCTAAATCAGGTTAGGTCACTGCAGCCCACAGTCAGGTTATGATAATTTCCTTTATTTATCTCCAGCTAAGTACATTGTGCCATGTTTTCCCTTGAAAACACGAACTTTGACCCAGTGGGAGAAAGAAAGGCTGCTGGTTGGCCAACTAGAAATGAGACTCCAGGTGGTGGTGTGCAGTGTTTGGCCTCTCTTATCTGCTTATTATTTCAGTACAGCATTCAGGTTGGAAGGAGTGCCAGAGAGACACTTTTGGTGATGGCTCACAGGCTCTTCTCTGTGTACTTCCTCTCTGAGAAGGTTGTTCACTGTCTGGAAGGATCCTCTCTGTATTTAGGGACATACGGCTTTGTGTATGAAAGTGGGTCAGGATTCTGAGCTTAGCCACCAAAAAAGTATTTAGAAAAAAAAAAAAAAAGAAGAAGAAGAAGAAAAGGAAAGTTAAGGGAATTAAGGCTAAAACGGTGACAAAATAAACACTATGCTAGGTCAGATAGTTTTCTCTCTGTTCACCCTCCGTATTATTTGCTGCTGGTTTTAAAAGGCAGAATTGTAGAGCTGCTTCCACATTTCCTTGGAGGAAGTTGAGACTGGAGACATCAAATTGGGACCCCCAAATCAAAAGGATTCTGCTCTTGACTGTAAAATTGTGAGGGCGTAGGGAGAGTCAGCCTTTATAAACTCTGAGCTGTGAAATGTCAGTTCCTGCCCCTCCCAAAAATACTCATGGAAGACACTCCATTTTTGCCACATGCCCTCTGGGCACTATTGGGAACTGCTCAGTTGGTTCCAGGAGCTGCTTGTTAGGTTAGCTGAACCCGTGGGACAGGGGTTGTCTTCTGTGCTCATTGTCAACATGTGTTTTAGTAGTAGTAGTAGTAACAGTAGTAGTAGTAACAGTAGTAGTAGTCATAGTAGTTTCAGGTGTACAAAACAATGTAATAGTTAGACATTTACACCCCTCACAAAGTGATAACCCCCCCTCTCCCAATCTACTACCCCTCTGACATTGTACATAGCTGTTACAGTTCCACTGACTCTATTCCCTATGATGTACTCCACATCCTGTGACTATGTACATATATTAAATTATAGTTGACATTCATTATTATTCAGCTTCAGCTTCAGGTGTACAGTGCAGTGATCAGGCATCTACACCGTCCCTGAAGTGGTCTCCCGAACAAGACATGTGCCCATCTGACACCGTACAAAATCTTTACAACATTATTGATTATATTCCCCAAACTGTTTTTCATATCCCCGTGGCAAAATCTCACTTATATATGGAATCTAAAGAATAGAATAAATGAACAAACTAATCAGAAACAATCTCAGAGATAGAGGAAAACCTAAGGGTTGCTAGATGGGAGGGGTGTGGGGATGAGGGAGAAGGTGAGGGGATTAGAAAGCACAGTTGTCAACATGTGGTTTTGATACCTCTTTGGTGCCTGGTGTGAGAGGATTAACAGGAAGCAGACACTACCTTACTCCTCTTGGAAAGGTCATTCAAGAGGAAAATGGTTGTGTCTTTGGAAGCAACCATTTCTTCACTGTAGTGAGGAAAAGAGGCTAGAGGTAAAGGCGAGAAGACAGAAGCTCTAAAGCAAAAAGAGCTCTCAAGAGGTATATGACAGGTTAAATGTGTCACCAGGTTGTAGTTCAGATGTTATCACACCACAGGAATGCAGGCTCTACTGGGGGTGGAGAGTAGGGAGCAGGTTGAGATTAAATCAGTCATTCCTAATGAATGTTTTCAACAAGTTGTAAGCCACTCTCAAGTGATGAAGTGGGGCCATGATGAGCCCAGTGGTGAATGAGGAAAGTGAGCCTGGGAGGGTCTACAGGATGACTAGCAAAGGCTCATGGACCCACAACTCGCACCCAGGTTGACTCCAAAGACTGCCTTTGTACTGTGTGCCCCAGAGAACATTGAGCCTCCACTTTGAAAAGAAAATTTGTATTTTATTTGTGTCTGATGTTGAATATTTTCCATCTGCCTTTGGCATTCTCTGGGTATCTTGTTTCAGTATATTTCTGAACCTTCAAATTGCAATGTGTATCTTATCTTTAGCACTTGAGGTCATCTTCTACCTGTCTTCCCGCCATAGCTGCTGCAGTGTGAGCAACTAGAGAAGTGGGCCCTGCCAGCATCGTGCCAGCTCTCCTGTGCTGTTCAAGTTACACGGATTACTTCCTTCCTTGAAGTTCCATTTGCTTATAATCGTGGCACTTAATTCATTTTCCTTTCCTCCTGTTGGAAATGGAGAACCCACATGAAAATGGATTCAATTTCCTCAGCAGACACTAAACATTTAATCCTCTTGACCCACTGCTGTCACCACCTCCCTGTACCACCCAAGACACCATTACCTCTCCCCACTGATATCCTGCCTCCTCCCTTCCCCCTCAACAACACACCCAAAGGACTCTTTTTAAATTATACCATTTACATCACACCTTTGTTCAACACCCTAAATGGCGCCCCATTTCACTCCATGTAGAAGCCGGAGTCTCTGTGGTGGTCTGTGGTGGTCTGGAAGGCCTCCTCACCTTCTCTGATTTCTTTTGTCACCGCTCTCCTCTCTGCTCATCCTGCTCCAGCCACACCACCCTTCTTGTTTTTTCTCAGACACACAGATGTATTTCCACTTTAGAGCCTCTGCACTAACTCTTTCCTCATCCCTCACTTCCTTCAAGTCCTTGTTTCATTTTTGGTTTCAAAATGAGACCTACCTTGAAAACTCCCATTTAATACTGTAATCAGCTGCCCAGCCTCCACTGCACAGCTGGTTCCCTTACTTTGCTCTTTTTCTTTTTTTTTTAAGAGGATGTACTACCTTCTAACTTACTATGCAGTTTATTTATTTAAAAGGTTTATTGTTAATCTATCTCTCCTGACTAGAATGTAAACTCTAAAAGGCTAGGAATCTTTGCCAATTTTATTCATGTTCCACATACCTCGGTGTTCAGTTGATGTTTGTTGAGTGAATTTATGATTCAATTAATGAATAGACCTGTTCTAAGAGAATTAAATGAGTTACCTATAAGTTCTTGAAGACTGGTGCATTTGGGGACATATTTTAGCACAGATCTAGAGACAAATATTTACTAAGCTTCTGTTATATGCCTGGGAATGTGATGGGGAGTATACTCTAGACTTTAAGGGAATTACTTCATTCATTCATTCAATAAATCTATGTTGAGCCCTTCTTCAGTACCGTGTTTCCCCGAAAATAAGACCTAACCGGAAAATAAGCCCTAGCATGATTTTTTCAGGAGGACATCCCCTGAACAGAAGCCCTAATGCGTCTTTTGGAGCAAAACTTCATATAAGACCTGGTCTTATTTTCGAGGAAACATGGTAGCAGGCATTGTTCTACGCTCAGGATAGAACATAAATAATAACAAACGTACTGGGCCCAGTGGTGCTAGGTCCTCTGATTTTTTTTTTTTTTTAAGAAGCTGAAATCTGAATTTTTGTATGACTCTCCCAATTTTTAAATGTTGATAACTAACTTAATTTTTAAAAAAATCTATCATAACAGCCAAATTAAACATTTATAACCCAACCAAATGTTGCCTTTTGAGATGTATCTTCTATGTTTGAGGGATTATGTGGTATAGATTCCAAAGAAGTCTGAAATTTCTGGATGGATAACTGGCATGTCACAGTCGGGGCTGGATTTAGGTGAGCTGTGGGAAGAAAGGAGGATATTTGCGTTCCTCCCTGTACCTGGGCCAAAGGTGTGGAGGCAGCACAGGCCGAGTGTGAGGCAGGTGGGGTGATGGAGGATGTGTATTTCCTTATTGGTACTGGCAATAGTCTGCCCGGGCTACACTGAGTCCTTTCTAGGTTGAACTTACTGCATTTGTCAGGATACGGGTCCAGCTGCCTAAACAAAGACAAGGTATTAGACAAGATAGCATTTGTCTCTGTCATAGGGATCTGAGTGTAAGCAAACTAGACTGCTCCTCTTCTCTTCTTGCTTTGCCATGGTTCCTCCTTGTGACTGAAGATGGCTCACATGTGTGGCACCATTGCAAACGGTAGGAAGGGCAGAGGGGTAGGTAGAGAAGGCCGTGTCCTGTTCTTTAAAGGGTAGGATCCACAGTACTTCTATTCACACCCCATTGGCCAGAGCTTGGTGACATGGCCACACCTAACTCGAAGAAAGGCTGGAAAATGTAGGCTTTTACCTGGGTGGCTTTGTATCAGCTAAAACTTATATTTTTATGTTAGAAAAAGAGAATGGGTATTGCAGAATATACAGCAGTCTGCTGTATTTGCTTTCATGAGTCTCAGGTTGTATCAGGTAAGGTACCTCTTACTGTCCCCTCAGTTTTCTAATTATTTTGTCAGATCCTAGTAGGGCAAATGGAAGGTGATACTTGACATTTATTTCTTCTTATTTCAGATTCTTCTGAACCACTGGGTTTCTGGTTAGACTGAAATAGCATGGTAAGTTTTTGTTTTGTTTTGTATGTTTATTTGTATAGTTTATCAGGAGCAGAGGTTCTCAAATGTTTTGGACTTAGGACCTCTTTGCACTCTTAAAAATTACTAAGGACAATAAAAAGCTTTGTTTATGTCGACTATATATATTTATATATACCATATTAGAAAATAAAACAGACATTCACAAGAATATTCAAGTAAGAAAGAGTCCATGAACTTAGACCCCTGGAAATCTCCACTATACAGTTATGAGAGATTGATGGTAAAAAAGCAAAGAATGTTGTAGCGATATTATGAAAATAATATTGACCTCACACACCCTTTAAAAGGATCTGTACCACACTTTGACAGCTACTGATAGAACATAACCTGTTTATGTTAACTTTGGTAATTATTTATGTTGTAACTGATAAATGCGAGGACTAGGGATTAAAAAATAAAGAAATTTAAGACAGGACCACTGCCATTGAGTAGCTAATGGTACCCCCCCCCAAAAAAAAATAATAAACTGACCAACCTATAAACTTCTTTCATCTTAGATTTTTTTTATTAGTTTCAGGTGCACAAAACAATGTAATAGTTAGATATTTATCATTTATATCCCTCACACTGTGTCAACCCCCTCCCCCATCCACTACCCCTCTGACATCGCACACAGCCCTTACATTTTCACTGTCTCTATTCCTAATGCCGTACTCCGCTTCTTGTAACTATATACATAATACATATATGTATATGTATTATGTATATGTGTATATGTGTGTATATATATATTTATACACACATATACACATATAAACTTGTAGTTGACATTCATTATTGTTCAGCTTCAGCTTCAGGTGTACAGTGCAGTGATCAGACATCTACATCATTCCTGAGGTGGTCTCCCTAATGAGACAAGTGTCCATCGGATACCCTACAAAATCTTTACAACATTATTGATTACATTCCCCAAATTAACTTTTGTAACTCCGTGGCAATTTCATCTTAGATTTGAGGGGAGTTAGTTTCTATTTCTGAATTATAAATTTACATGTGGGAGTTAATAGTGATTGGCAATTTTTGCAATTTAATAAATCCTGATATTTAAGATATATTGAATTAAACATTTCATACATTTAGAAGCTCATTACAGAGAAGTTTGATTTTTGTGCAAACGTACCACTGTGTTTGCCCACCCAGCCCTGAATTTGCCTTTTCATTCCACCACCTTTTATGGAAGTGTAAAGTGCTAGATATTTGCATTTTCAGCCACTGTTGCAGCCAGGCTGCAGGCATGTGACCTAGGCTCTGCCAATCAGACACCTCTATCTCATACTTTGAAATAGAAACTAGTGACACGAAGAAATGTGAGGTTACTCCACATGGTTCCCAGGGCAGCAGCTGGTGGTGGTGGTGGAAGCTGCAGGCTCCCCTACCCATCAGACCAGTGGTGCTGTGTGATTTGGGGTGATGTTCCTGGATCTGTAGTCTCCAAGCCCGATTTCTCCGTCCCTCTGGAAATTTGTAATGTTTCCATTATCCTATGAATTCAGGAGTTGGTGCCTTTGCTTGCAACTAAGAATCATTCTTGATACCTTCACAAATGCAGTGCCTTTCAAAGTAGTGTTTGGAAACCTCATCTAATGGATTCAGAATCCTTGTGGGTGAGTTCCAGGAGTCTGCATTTTAAACAAGTTCTAGGTTTTGTAATTTTTATTTGAAGTCAAATTTAAGAACTGCTGTTCTAATGTTTCCAACTTTTTAAATTGCTCTTTTTAAAGATTTGAGTAACCCCCCAAAATTTTGCAAGACCCTAATCAATGACTAGTATTTCCTTGTTCCTTTCTCTTCCCACCCGCTCCAAACTCCCCATAAGCCTCTTTGTTCAGTCTCTTTAACTCTTGTAATGTCCATTTTTTTTCCTGCTTTATTTCTTTTCACTGAGAAGTGGTCATTCCCCAAATGGCATTGCCTATATTCAGTGGTGCCAGAATTAATTTGGGTTTTAAACTACACTGTGACTGTGGCTGTCTCTGGGTCATATTTCTCTTGTGCATTTCTGCAACCTGCAAGCTTAGATCTCCAGGGATCACGGGAGAGAATGAAGGGGAAAGGCTACAACATGCCAAGTAACTTTCCTTGAAGGGTTTTTCGGTCATGGATTCAGGCCAAAAAATAACACAGAAAGGTTGAATGATCTACTTCTGAGATTTCTAGAATCACGGAACACGACAACTTGAAAGAATTTAGCTTAACCCCCTCATTTCGTAAATGAGGAACTGAGGAGAAGATATATGCCCATCATGACATAAGTGATTGATGGAGTATAAAGCCTAACATAATTTTAGAAGTGGGAAGTGGTGATGCAAAGCTTGACCTAAACTAGTATAAAGAAGTGGGAGACTAACATTTATTGAGTGATTATTTAAACTTGGATATATTCACTTAATATCGCTGAGTCTCAACTGAAAGATAAAGATTCTAATACTAGCTAACATTTATATCATGTTGACTGTGCTAAAACCTATTCTAAGCACTTTATATGCTAACTCATTGAGTCCTTATCACAACTGCATAACTAGGTACTATTATTGCCCCCATTTTTCAGGTAAACAGAAAGGATAGATAACTTACCTGCAGACACACAGCTAACGTATTTGTTTTCTATTGTTGATTTACCAATCACCACCAGCTTCATGGCTTAAGACAACATCCATTTATTATCTCACAGTTTTGTGGGTGAGGAGTCTAGGTCCTCCACTCAGTGTCTTCACAAGGCAGCAATGGAGGTGTCGACCAGGGTAAGGGTCTCATCTGAGGCTTGGGGTCCTCTTCCAAGCTCACATGCTTATTGGCAGAATTCATTTCCCTACAACAGTAGAACTCATGTTGTCCAAGTCTTCAAGGCCAGTAGCAGAGTGTCTCCCTCTTTGAAAGGGCTCACCCGATTATTCCAGGCCCATCCAGGGTAATCTCCCTTTTCTTAACATTAAAAGGTTAAGGGCCTCAATACATCTGCAAAATCTCTTTGTCTTTGTCATATGACATACATAATATGGCATGAGAGCAATACCCCATCACCTTTGCTATGTTCTATTGATTTGGAAGCCAGTTACAGGTCTCGTCCACACTCAATGGGAGGGGTGTCCACAAACCCGTGGATACCAAGGGGCAGGAATCACAGAGTCATTTTAGAATTCTACCTCCCATAGCCGGTAGGGCTTAAACTAAGCCCAGACTGACTCCAGGTCTGAGTCTAGGGCCTTAGAGTCCATGCTCTTAACCACTATGATCTTTCTCCCTTTGAAGAAAGTAAAAACCACTCTATAACTTCGCATAGAATTCTAAGGAAGATAACGTCCAGCAGACTCTGCATGCAAGGCAATGAGTCTTCCACATCTCCACTTTTAAAGAACTGCTTCAAGAAACCATAACCACCTGCAGCTTTGTATTTTCAGGAAGTGATTTCCAAGGGTCTCTCTAAAAACTGAGATTATTGAAGTAATTTCAATATGTTCATATTCTTCTGAAGCAGAAATAATCCTGCGGTTTAAGATTTGACATTGGAATTCTTACAAAATAACCCTAACTCTGCTTTTTGTCTTTGAAACAGATGAAATAATTGAGAAGAAAGAGTGAACACCTTCATTTTGTAGACAGGACAACATGGATCAGCCATTTACTGTGAATTCTCTGGTAGGTAGCAGCAAATGATATTTTACATATGGTCAGAAAACCCAAAAAAGAAGAACAGAAACATACCAAATGTGAAATGAATCGCAATTACTATAAGAAGTTTAGCATTTGTTGTTTTTTTCATCCATCTGTGTGGTCCTCTCCTTTGAGGAAGTGACTAATGAAGCCATCTTTGCTGGAATTAAAAATAATTTTTCCCCCAAAAGTGTGAAATGTTAATTTATCTGGTTAGATTTCAGGGGTATAATCCTTTAGTAGAACACTGGAGAGAAGAACTTTGCTGCAGGTATAGGTCCCTCTTTGTGCCTCAGCTTCTTTACAGATAAAAATTAGAGGCTTGCCTTGTGTGGTAATGACCAAGGAAACCGTTTTATATTTAACACTTAAATGTTGCTTTGGGATCTTGTGTAAGTGTCTGCATACTTGGAACTCTTGTTCTTTTCACTTTTCCCCTTTCAGCCCAACATGGTGCACATTTTCTCTAGCAACATCTTAGAAAAAGTATTGTGCTGGAAAGGAAATAACAGGAGCCTTGGGATCACATGGGCAGATTCTGTGTCCCAGATCAGCCTCCAAGTGTGAATATAGGCACATTATATAATCTCCATGGCCCTGTTTTTGTACTTTGTGCCTTATGACAATTGGAAACAATATTTTTAATGTTCCCAGCCTATCATGGGGGCTTGACAAATGAAAACTGTCGTTATCACTACTTTCCTCCTGATGACCCTCCCCCACCCTCTCACTGTGGGTAGCCCTGAGAGCAGTATACTGAATACCCTCTACATACAAAGCTTAGCACCAAAACATGAAGAAGTAGAGGGCCTGGTTCTTGCTCTGAAATAGGTTATGACCAATGTCCTCTCTGTGCCAAGAAAGTCCTTCACAGAAGCTCAGTTACTTTGAGAATATGTTTGGAGGGTGGACAATTGTAGGAACTTTTCCATTTCCTGATGTTGTAGGATAATAAAATCTGCTCCATTTCCTCTCCTCTGTGCAGAGGAAAGAATCATTCCTATGGAGCGTCTTGTGTGGTTTTCTAGAACATTATTTAGGAGTAATTAAAATTTTAGTGGACACATCAGTGTAAAAAAGAACACTAAGGCTTTTTCATCTGGAAATTTTGTATTTTCACCCAAGAACCTCACGTGCAAATTAAATTCTTATAATTTGATGAAGAATTTAGGCTATTTCCCAGTTTATCTCTGAAATCAATTTTAAATTTTGGAAGGGAAGGACTATTTAATAAAGGAAAGATAAATCTTATTTTTATTTTCAGGTAAAAAGATAATCTATAATAATGTTGGTCCCTTTTCTCTTTTTCTCCTTTACTTGGTAAATTTATTGATTACTATCTGTGTTGCCTGAAGTATGATATTTCCTAGAGAACAGGAATAAATGGAAAATTATTCCTTTCCCTCAAGGAGTTCATAAGGAATGGAAAACACTTGTGCATAAGTAGTTACAATTCAGTGTGGACTGTATAGTAATAACAAATGGGCAAATTACTTTTGTACATACAGGAGCCTGGAAGCCCCCTTTAGAAAATGTCCAATTTCCATAGACTTTCCCCCCTCCCAGTCATTTTCTGATGTCATTGAAGCATTTATCTGTGATCGAATAACAATATCTTCATGTAACTCTGTTGAGCTCCATAGGTGAGTGTGATTGGAGAAACCTGGATATGTTGCTGTGGTGCCTGAGACTTCTCAGTTGGAAAAGGTAGTGTACACCCAGGCCTGAGGCTCAGAGTTCTCAGGCTTGGATACCTGCCTTTGCCGTGGGGAAGGCTCCAACAGCGTCTCTGAAATTAGAAAGCCTTTCCGAGAATTGGAAGAGCAGCATGACAGGGTTTGGTTCGATGGAAGTGTGAGTTAATTTAAAATGAAGTCCCTTAGGAAGGGTCTGAGCATTGGTGTTGGTGCCAGTCACACCTCTCTGATCACAGCATTCTGGACTAAGTAAACATAGGGTTAAGCTGCAAGGTGCAGATCAAAATCAAGCGCACCCTTTAGTCCTCGAAACTTGCACCTGGAGAACATGGAAGACTGATAAGTCTTCTTATCCCTTCTGTTCTAAACTGAACTAGTTACAGCAGGGATAGCTGGAGAACTTCAGTGTGACGAAGCCCAGGCTCTGAGAGCTTCCTCAGGGAGAAAGAAACAGGGAAGAGGACTTGCCCACATTGCTTCAGGCAAGGTCAAAAGAGTAATAGAAGGTATCAGAGGCATGATCTGCTTTTCACTTCTTGGGGCCTTGAGAAACGCATTTATGGCTGTCTGGTTATGTATTAAACCTTTTGAAGCAAGAATCATTCCAGGTCTGTTCAGGTTCTATCTGCTATAAAATTACCACCAACGTAGACCAGATAGCATGAGAAAAGCTGCAGATATCTAATTCACCATCCACATCCTGTTCCTGAAGGTTGGTTCAGTAATTCATGGCCAGACTAAAACTATGTCAACCTTGATTTCTTTTTTTAATTTTTCTATAGACCTTAATCAAATGCTCTGCCCACACTGTAGTCAGACTTTCAACCTATGCTGACTGACTGAGGGGGATTTGGGAAGCTAAATTTGCTCTGGGCTAACTCCATTCTTGGACCATCAAAGGATGGTAGAGTTGTCTAAGGCCGTGCTTCTCAAACCATAACATGCATAAGTGCTTCTGGGAAACTAGGTAAAACTCCAAGCCCACCTGTAGAGATTCTGAGTCTGTCCATCAGAGGCAGGGCCTGTTAAGAATTTGCATTTTAGAGACACCCAGGTAGGGATGGTACTGCTGCTGATACAGGGTCCTCACATTGAGAAGCACTGGTTGGAAGTAGGAGTCCATAAACTATGGTCTGAGGGTCAAATTCACCTGCTTGTTTTTGTGAATAAAAATTTGGAACACAGCCAGGGTCATTTGGTCACATATTGTTTGTGCCATCAGAGGTGAATGGCTACTGTGTGACCTGGCAAAGCCTAAAATTTTATGCTGTATAGTCTTTAAACAGAAAAAAGAAAAAGTGTTGATTTGTTTGCCTTTCTGAAACACTTTTTACTGAATAATTATCTTGAATGTATATGTTCTGTGTTTTTCTAAATGTGTACAGATGCTGTTTTTATTAACAAAATACATGTGTATTAATATCACTGACTTTTTTTCTTAGTAATAATTATCATTATTTTTCAGTCAGTGTAATTAGCAGTGTAATTACTATTATGTGAAGGTTTAAGTGTTTTTTCATGTTTAAAAAGGGGGGCGGGAGGTGTCCATATGCTTGAAAAGGCTTCTCTAGGACTTACTGGTTGAGTTTTATTCACTTTGTGAAGATGCAGGTAGGCCCTGAAACTTCTTATTAAACTAGATACATTCTGGAGAAGAGCTGAATCCTTATAGTAACCTCGAATCCAAGCTCTCTCTTAGAGACCCTTCAAAGTAGAGTGACATGAACCTTACCCTGGCAGGAATCCCTCTCTTGGCCTGCTTCACATGGCCCAGGAGGGAAATGTCCAGGAGGAAATAAGAGCCAGTGATATATTACTTAAAATGACTTACAACATTTGCATACTCAGGAACTGCTACCCAACAGAGGTCTTACCCCAATAAAAATGTATGCTTACCCTGGAGATGTGTGTGTTTTTGGTGTGTGGATCACATGTGGAAGCTAAAACACCTTGCTTTTATCATGTGAACTCTTACGAAAAGCTTTCCTGATGTATTGTTGTCAGGTATTTAGTACAGAAACTACACCCATAATTTTCGTCATATTCATTTCTTCTTCTAATCAGAGATTCACATTTTGCTTTGCAGAAAAAGTTAGCTGCCATGCCTGACCATACGGATGTTTCCCTCAGCCCAGAGGAGCGCGTCCGTGCCCTCAGCAAGCTTGGCTGTAATATTACCGTCAGTGAGGATATCACTCCACGCCGCTACTTCAGATCCGGAGTAGAAATGGAGAGGATGGCCTCAGTGTATCTGGAAGAAGGAAACTTGGAAAATGCCTTTGTTCTTTATAATAAATTTATAACGTAAGTCTTGTGTTTTGGAGGTCTCTGAAATGAGATAATTGGGAAAATAATTTACGTGATATCTTGATGAGGCAGTTTGGGTGCCAGGAATGTTTTCATGTTTAGACCAATTTTACAATCTCCAAAAACATTCAATGTGTAGGGTTTTAAATTACCAAGTAAATGTCCTCAAAGGCATCTCCACACCCTCTGAGGCTGAGGAATGGGAAGAATGTCAGGGATGCGATGAGCGATGAGCTCTGGGATATAAGATACCCTCTCAAAAGGCCAACATGCTCACCTGCGTGTCCCTGTCTTTAATACTCTGCAAATAAAATGTCTTGTTTCATGCCATTCCTCCCCCACAGGAAGGTAAGCTTTATGAGAGCAGGAACCATATTGCAGCTCCATCCCCAGCACCGGGAACATGCCATGAACATTTTAAACATTTGATTTGATGGGTTTGAGACTAGGGGGTAAGTTGGCAATCACAGGCAGGATCTGATTCAGGGATAGAGTGTAGCAGCCAGTTTCACATTGTAGTTTTGTGTTTTTTGTTTTTCTAAATTTATTTAGCTGTGTAATAATACTATGTATAAAATAGCTTCCAAAATGTTGAGTGAAGACGACTACCTCAAAACAGCCATGTGAAAAGATACTTCCCACAAGATAGATATTGTTAGTAACACATCCTAGTTTAAGCATTAACAGAAAAGAGATTTAGATTTTCCTTACCAATTTGCCAACTTACTGGTTGGGAAGATCTATTACCAATAATTATTTATTCTAAGCTGAAACTTTTCTTTTTGGTTTAGTTGAAAATCACGTGTTGATTAATTTCACTAGTTCAGCTGGGAACTTAACCTGAGAACTTTGGAAAAGCTGATGTTTGGCAACATTTGGCATACCTAGGAAAATCACTTGTTTCTAGAAAGTTAAGCAATAAATATGAAATTTGAGGTTATTAATTGTCATTGATAGCACACGTTTTCCAAAAATTTTAATTTCTGAACTATTGTAAGTTAGTTACCAATCGATATGTTTCTTCTTCACCTTCTGCTCGAGTTTTGCACACAGTCTTCTGGAATTCTTAGGTATAATAAGGTTAAAGGCCACTATACTCTCTGAGTTACTGAGTAATCAGAATATTTAATTCTCATCTGTCATTAACCATGTGATAATTTGTAATTCACTTATCTTCCTTGGGCCTCAATTCCTTATCTACAAATCAAAGACTTATGGGTGAATATCTCTGAGGTCTCTTCAACTAAATGTTTTTGACTTTAATCCTTAGGCAACCAACAATTCGTGTAGCCTTTTTAAGTCTTAATTATCTCATTTGAGAAATGAGAGTTATGGTACCATTCCAGTGTATCCTATAGGTGAGATGATGAACGCTTGTGTGATTTGTGAACAGCAGAGTGCCAGTAATTATAAGGTATCACATATGAGTTGATCAACACTAGTATTTACAGCCCATCATGATCTATCAAAGAAGGGCTATTCATTTATTTATCAAATATTTATTAAGCACTTATTATGATCTGGACACTATTCTGCGGGCTGGGGAGACATGAATAATAAAAGGTATGGAAGCATTATCTTATGGAAGCAGTATCTTCACTTTATCTGGAGGTGATACACCTGGTTTGCTCTAGGGATTTCCCTTTATTTCTGCTTCCCTTGTTCTTCAAAACGATGATGAAAAATAAGTCCTAATTAGCACCACCTAGGAATTCTGGCTGTCATTTCTCTTAGTTATGAATTTTCAGTTAAGAGCTCTTGATATACACACTATGGCACTACAGATTCATCAGTGGTCTTTTGAGTCTTTTTCAATGGTGAGAAGGGATTACGTCAATCTTTCCAAACTCATATTTTTAACCGATCCTCTGTGTTGCCCGCTGCACACTTAAGTAAAAAGGAAAATCCCACTAATCGATATGTATGTATATTTCATTTCTGGGGGGACTAAGTACCCAGGACCTGAGAAAGACCAAAGCGATGTGGTCTATTTAGGCCACCTCCTGACCCTCTTAACCTCAGTGCTTAGTGTGCTGAGCTTAACTACGCTGTAACACCCAAACCATACTCAATGTCAACATTTGATGGAAAGGCAGGTGAAATGAGTAAAGGTTAAATAATTTATTAAACATCTCCTTTTTGAAAAGGAGGCTCATTCTCATATTAGAAACCATAATTGAGCTCTTTCTGTCATATATTGCTAAGAACATGTGTTTTTTCTTCTCTAGCTTGTTTGTGGAAAAGCTTCCTGGCCATCGAGATTACCAGCAATGTGCAGTACCCGAAAAGCAGGACATTATGAAGGTATTGTGGGGTCGATTCTCCCTTGTGGGATCAAATGCTCCACAAGTATCCATTATTGATTCACCACCCCCCTTCCTTTCCTCCTGCATCTCATCCTCTTGAGAGCTTAAGCACAACAACTTCATTCCATTAGCCATGATGTTTCGATTTCTTCTTAGACGTTTAATCATCATTACTGAGCCAGTGTGGGATATCTAATCGAAACTGGGAGGCGGAAAAAAAAAATATCAGGAATGTACTCTCAGTTTATGGCATGAAGAAAGAATTATCTCACCATTCCTCCCAGACATTGAGAGAATGGTTATATTTCCCTGTACTTGTTTGAGACAGTCATTTTGTCTGGTTTTGATCATTCCAAGAAGTCCTGAACTACAAAACTATTTGAAAATCACTGTTGATTATTAAGGCAGCCACAGAGTTCTAGTTATTTTCTTTCTAATAGATAATAAAGTGCCTAGGGGGTGGCCTGGAATATTCTCAGATAAGCAACATAGATAGTTTCAAATATCTTTAGCTGAGAATATATCCTGTTAAATAATATTTAAAAATGTGTTTGTCTTAAATAGTTTGAGTTGATCTTATATGAAGGAAGGTAAATAATATATACAAAGCTAATCACAGTATGAAATTTTAAATAACTCTCGAAGGATATTTTACCATGTAATGGAATAAAGGCTCTCTTACCCGTTATGTCAGGCCTGAGGCTGCTTGTAAACAGAACTCAAATTTTGTCAAATGGTTATCTACATTTTTTTAAAATTTCTGTACACACATATCTGAAGGGTCATTCATTTCCATGCCTCTGTGTAGCATTTCCCCTCAATTCTGTTATTCGTTCAACTTCAGAGAGTTCTGTTTGGAAACCACAGGTCCCAGCCTGTCAACGTGACTCTTTTAATCTAACTTAGAGTTAGTTTTAGTTTTACTTGTAGGAAAAAAAATCACCCAAAGCATGTACATTTTCTTTGTTTATGCTTGTTGGATGAATGGATGGATGACAAAAGAGTAAGAGAACAGAAATTTTAGTGGAAGAGCCTAGCTAGAGTCAGGAGTTTTTGATTCTAGTCATAACGGGACCACTAGTTAGTTCTATGATACTAATCTCTCTAGGCCTCTGTTTTTCTCATCTCTAAAAAGGGGGAGGAAGTAAGGTGGTGCTTGGAGTAGATCAGAATTCCCAGCCATTAAGAATCCCTGGGAAGTTGTTTGAGATCCAGATTCCCCAACCCCTTCCCTTCTTATAAACATGTTGATTCAGTAGATCTGGAATTAGGTCTGGGAAGGTATAGTTTTATGAAAAGCACCTCGGTACTTTTTATAGTCTGTCAAGCCTAGGAGTCCCTATCTACCATGTTATTCGGTATCCCTTCTAACTATGATGACATATCATATACATGCTGTGGAATGTGCAGTTACAAACCCACTACCTAAAAATGGGGTACCTATCTAATCAAACTAGCCAATGGAATCAATAAAGGTATTACAAAGGGCATAACTTTTCCCCTTCCCTACTGACAAGTTATATTTTGGAACCCTAGAAAAGAGAGATTTATTTTTCCACCATCATCTTTGGTTACTTGTGTCTTGATTTCTAATACACATACCAGCTGTTTTTTTTCTCAGCTGGTGATGTGAAAGACTATACTGAAAATCCCACTAATCAATATGTATATATATTTTTAAAAGAAACTGAAGGAGATTGCCTTCCCAAGGACAGATGAATTGAAAAAGGACCTTTTAAAGAAATATAACGTAGAATACCAAGAATATTTGCAAAGCAAAGTAAGTTCAATTGGTACCTTTCTTTCGTGACTGTTTTCTGTGCAAATATTTTTTGAATTTCATTTCCACATGAGTTTTCCAAAGGTCTATGCATTCAAATTAAAAATTAAAGATGCAGTGATGTAACACCAATAAAAAATTCATGTTGATGTCCAGGTTAAGCACTTGCACCAAAGATGTGGTATTTTTATTTCCCTACAACATCTAATAAAGTGATGCCTTAGAAAAATGGATTTCCCACAATGATTTAAATAGAGCTTTTTGACCAACTCTTGTCAATGTAACCTTGAGCCGGGTGACTGCTCTTTGCTGATGAAAGGAGGCAGTAGGAGGTAGGCGAACAGCATGTGGTTTCTGATGTATCTAATTATGTAGCCCTTGGAAATGTGAATTCGATTCTTGAATATTACAGTCAGTATTACATGGAGATGGAATAGTAGATAACCATATGAGTGAAATGTAATTGTATCACCAAAGGGTGGTGGCTTCTGCTTTCTTATCTCATAGTGAAAACGATAAGATTGAAAGACATTGAAAGGAGAAATTGACCAGTCAGTCTATAGGATACTCAAGATCAAGTCATGAATTCTTAATGTTTACAGCATTACTATAAAGGTTGTTTTACTTTTTTTTGTCTAAATATGATTTTATGTGCCCTGGAAATTGTCACCTTGACCAACTCTCACTTCCATTCACTTTCATAAACTCTGAACATGGTCACAGAACTCAGCTTTTCTTTGGCCATAGCCAGAAGCCGGGTTTGAGTGAGGTGTTTTGGCTAAGTGACAGACGGAATGTTGAATTCAGAAGATTCCCTCAAGTGTGCGTATTGGTTTGATTTGAACTATGACAAATAAAAATGATTTGGGAAGCTCAGACAAAGCAACAGCAAGGGAGAGAAAAACCCAGTTGTCTCCCTGCCATGCTCAGCAATATGTCTGGTCGTCCCCTCAGGACCTCCCTGAGGGAACGGCCTGAGCAGCTAGCTGTTTCACGGTCTGCCTTTGGTGATACCAATCACTTCACAGTCCACAGTAGTATTCCACATATATGATATGTGGAAATCTCGGGGGAGAGAGCGTGGCAGCTTTTATGCCTTGGAGAGATGAACAGACACACCTCAAGCCCTTGCTACAGGCAGCACCAGTATTACCTGGGAGCTTGTTGGAACTGCAGAATCTCAGGCCCCACCCCAAACCTGCTAAATCAGAATCTGCCCTCCAAAACCCAGGGTGGTCCGTGTGCTTATCCAAGTGCAGCTGTAAGCCTTGCCCCCTCCCCCCACTACCTTACCATAGCTCCCCAAATCTAGTATGCCTCAAAATCATTTGAGGAGCTTATTAAAAATCTGTATTTTCTCACCTAATAATGCTTGGATATTTTTGTGAAGACTGGGGAGCTTGGGAATCTTCATTTTTAACAAAATTCCTGATTGGTTCTGCTGGAGGTGATTGGACCACATTTTGAGAACTGTTTCTTAATCATCTTCCTTCTCCATAAAGTTCCAGCAGTATGAGGTCTAGAGTCAAATGAAAAGGATTCTAGAGCAGCACTGTCCAATGGGACTTTCTGTGATGATGAGATGTGCTATGTGGCGGTACTCTCTGGGATGGGAGCCAGTAGCCACGTGGTATTTAAAATGAAGCTAGCAGGATTGAGGAACTGAATTTCTAATTATTTAATTTGAATATATTTAAATGTAAATAGCCACATATGACTAGTGGCTACTATATGGAACAGGGAAGTCTAGGATGAATCAACTATTTCTGAGACATTTTGTTCCATGTGGTTTGGCCGGTCAGGCTGAGCAGACCAGCCTGACCTTGATTTTCTGATATTTAAAAGCGCAGGGGGATAGAGGGAACATGATTGTCATGGCCTGTCTCTGGTAAACTATGAGTGGATTCAGAACTGCTGCCTGCATCAGATGAAGGGGCTTTTACCATGATGTTATATATGTTCCTCACTGTCCCCTCAGTGTCCCTGGGGGCAGATTGGGTATCTGGCTGTGTCTCGCTGTCTGCTAGAAGATTGAGTGTCTAATCCCAGTTGGATGTTTGTGCCTTGGAAACTAACCTTTTATTTTGACAACCACATTTTTTTAGAACAAATATAAAGCCGAAATTCTCAAAAAACTGGAGCATCAGAGATTGATAGAGGCAGAAAGGAAGCGGATCGCTCAGATGCGCCAACAGCAGCTAGAAACAGAGCAGTTTCTGTTTTTTGAAGATCAGCTCAAGAAGCAAGAATTAGCCCGAGGTCAGATGCGAAGCCAGGAAACCCCAGCGCTGTCTGAGCAGATTGATGGGAGTGCTTTGTCCTGCTTTTCCACACACCAGAACAATTCCTTGCTGAATGTATTTGCCGATCAACCTAGTAAAAGTGATGCTACTAATTATGCTAGTCACTCTCCTCCCGTGAACAGGGCCTTAAAGCCAGCTGCTACCCTAAGTGCTGTTCAGAGTAAGTGAATGAACGTGCCCCTGCAAGACATTGACTCTCTTCTAATGGAACCATATTTCTGTAACATCTGGGAGGGTTCTTCTCCTCATTTCATAATCAGTTGTGGTAGGACACATCATGTGTCCTCCGTGATGTGTACATGTAGACAGAACGCATCTTCCAATCTCTTATGGTTTTTACTATATGTCCCTTAAAATTCAGAAAACATCATGTGTCCCCCGAGAGAGCAGAGACTCTAATAAATGGGACTGTACTAGGTCGTGGTACAGAGATTTTAAGTGAGAAGAATTCCAAGCATTTTTTTTCTTTCATGTTATTTTAACAGAGAAACACATGGATCTTAAAGGTAAACACTTACGCCAGCGAGGAAAACAGATGTTGAGAAACTTGTTTGTCCAGAACTTGCTCAGCAATTTGAATTTAAAGGGTTATCCTTTCCCCAGGCCAGGAGGATCTCATACACCTGGGTAGTTAACCTCCAAATGGATTCCTTACTTTTGCCAACAGTTAGTGCTGTTTGCTACTGTCATCAGTGCTGGCAAAGTTTTCAAAGTCAAATGGGGAATTCTTCCCAGCAGACACTGTCAGATGGAGTTTGTGTTCCCGTTTATGTTAAAAGACATGATAAGCAACCATTTTATAAATTTACTGCTAATTATTTCTGAAAACATTATCCTTTTATTTATTACCAACTTTCATAAAGATGTAAGTAATATATGGGAAACACAATGAAGAATATTCATCCCATGTCTTCTAGGATATGAGATATGTTTTTTGCAGCCTATGCACTTAATAGTATATTTGCTTTGTGCCAAAAGAAAACTCACACATACCTGGAAATCGTCCATCTAGGGCATGAAGATATAAAAGTGCTGGCATTTTGCCACTTGTTTATAAAATAATTTATATGCAAAAGGTAATTTTACCTTCCTCCTAGTCAATATTTACATTTAAGAATATTAAACTAACTAACACGTGGAAAGTAGAGCACTGGATAATTTCATTTTGGGTATTTGTATTTACTTGTAGTTGCTTGCCAAGAACATTTTTGAAGGATGGGATGTAAATTTGTTTTTTAGCTGCTGCTTCCTTTTCTGTTTCTTAGATTTAGTGGTTGAAGGACTGCGATGTGTAGTTTTATCAAGAGATCTTTGCCACAAATTTCTGCTACTGGCAGAATCGAATACAGTGAGAGGAATAGAAACCTGTGGAATACTCTGTGGAAAACTGGTATGGTCTTTGTTTTATATCTCTCTGCACAGGATACTTTTAAAAGTAATGACACTCTCATGCTAAGCAGAACAGAATAAAAGCAATCTGAAATTTGTAAATATTATGAAATTAAATTGGCGTAGATTGACTTCATAAAACTATTGTCACTATTCATGGAATTATCTTTCTAGAAAATATATCATAAATGTATCATAAAATTTTGGGGATACTATAAATGCTTGTTGTAAAGAATTAATCAAAGTGTAAATTAAATTTTTGTTGAGAAAAATGGTAGGTTATATGTCTTCAGATTTCCAAAGCCATCTAGTTCCTAAATCAAATTTTTGTTGCAATTGTTAGTTTCACATACATTCATTAATTAACTGCACTTGCTTTTATCTGTGGCAGGTATCATTTTGCCACTCTTTTTCAGGCACACGTGGAATAAAACTAGGGTTTTGTTGTTTTCTTTAAGACTATAGTTTCAACAAACTGAAATCTTGCATATATAGCCATATATAAGTATGGAAGTTTTTTTAACAATTTTTATTGAGATACAGTGTGTTTTTTCAGGACCCTTCAGCTCCAAGTCAAGTTGTCCTTCAATCGAGTTGTGGCAGGCGCAGCTCAGCTCTGTTTAGTTGCCATTTTCTTGTTTTTTTCTTTTTTTTTAATGTCTTTTTTCTAGCTTTATTGAGATATAATTGACGTATAACATTGTGCAAGTTGAAGGTGTACAGCACTGAGACATTTGTATATTGCAAAAATTATCACCATAGTGTTAGCTGATACCTTTATCATGCCACATAATTATTACCATTTATTTATTTATTTATTTATTTATTTATTTATTTATTTATTTTTATTAGTTTTAGGTGCACAAAACAAAGTAATAATTAGACGTTTATCATTTATATCCCTCACACTGTGTCAACCCCCGTTGCCCCATCCACTATCCCTCTGACATTGCACACAGCCAATACATTTCCACTGTCTCTATTCCTAATGCTGTACTCTGCTTCTTGTAAGTATATATATATATATATATATATATATATATATATATATATATATATAAACTTGTAGTTGACATTTATTATTGTTCAGCTTCAGCTTCAGGTGTACAGTGCAGTGATCAGGCATCTACACCTTCCCTGAGGTGGTCTCCCTAACAAGACAAATACCATATGATCTCACTTACATGTGGAATCTAAAGAAAAGAATAAGTGAATGAACTAATCAGAAATAGTTTCGGAGACACAGAGGCAAAACTGAGGGTTGCTAGATGGGAGGGGGGTGGGGATAAGGGGGAAAGTGAGGGGTTTAGAAAGCATAGTCAGTAAGCACAAGATTGCCATGAGATTATGAAAGTTAATTTGGGGAATGTAATCAATAATGTTGTAAAGATTTTGTAGGGTATCCAATAGTCACCATTTTCAATCTTAGTTGCAGGGGGTGCAGCCCACCATCCCATGCGGGAATTGAACCAGCAACCTTGGTGTTAAGAGCGTAAAAAGCTCGCCCTCTAACCCACTGAGCCATCCATCCGCCCCACTGGCAGCTCGTTGTCTTCAATCTGGATGTGGAGGGCGCAGCTCACTGGCCCATGTGGGACTCAAACCGGCAACCCTGTTGTTCAGAGCTCGCACTCTAACCGGCTGAGCCATCCAGCCGCCCCTTAAGTATGGAAGGTTTTATCAGGAATGTCTGATGAAAGACAATGCCAAAGTAGAAGGAAATAAGAGGGAAGATGCGTTTAATTTCCCACCTGCAAGAAAGATGAATAGTTTCTTTGGAAGTTCCCTTTCATAGTCTCTTTTAGGTTTACAGTCTGTATTTCTGGGTCCATGCACATTTTCAGTACTAAACATTTAGCTTGGGAACTGTTGTTTAATTGAATATATAATGTGTTTTATTCCACACACATCCTCCTGCTGTATTCCAGTGTTGCGTCATCATTTTTCCTGCAGGAGAGAGGTAGTACAGTTACAAGCACAGGAGAATGACCTGCCATCTCCTCTCCACAGCTACCTTATTTATTCAGGGGACAGCGTACAATGGATGCTCCTTCCTAAGGACCATATGTTGTCCTTAGTTTCCTTCCTTCTTTCCTTTCTTCCTTCCTTCTTTCCTTTCTTCCTTCCTTCCTTCCTTTTTTCCTTCCTTCCTTCCTTCCTTCCTTCCTTCCTTCCTTCCTTCCTTCCTTCCTTCCTTCCTTCCTTCCTTCCTTCCTTTCTTCCTTGATCAGACAAACATTTACTGAGTACCTGTATGTACCAGGCACTGTGCTAGGTGTTGTAGTAGCCTACAATAGCCACAGTTTTTGCCACATGACGCATACACAGTGCTTGGTGATCAAATGGGGCTGGGTATACTCAGTGGAAGTGCAGGGTATCATGGGACGTATAACTAGGAAACTAACCTTGTCTGGAGGGTCAAGAAAGGCTTCCCTGAGAAATGATGTTTACACTAGGCCTGAAGAATACATCCAGTTAAGCATGAAGGAGGAGGATGGGATGGGGGAAGATTTGTAATGAAGGCTGAAGGAAGAGTGCCCAGTTTGCAAGAAAGCCCTGGGACTAGAGAGAAGCCTTAGGGCTTTTAAGCCCTAAACGAGAGTGCTGTGGAGAGATGGGCAGCTACTCACAGCACACATATCTTTTACCTAAGGATCCTACCACCACTTCACACCCTCTTCCTTTCAACTCTTATCTTTTACCTGAGGTCGGTAATTTGTTTTTCCTTTCTCTTGCCCTAAGTGCAAATCCAAAAGATTACCTTAATTTGGGGAAAATCCCAGGAAGTACCTCCAGTAGTAGAAAAAAGCCGTAAGTTTTGACATAAAATTAAACATAATAAAATAAAAACAAGACCATCAACCTTCAGAAAGCTTATAAAAAAGTGCTCACTTCGGCAGCACATATACTAGAAAGCTTATAAATGTCCTTCAGTAACACCATAAAATTATTTAACTGGGATCTCCCTCTCCAAATAAACCTGCTGTTATTTTGTTCTGATTTTTCCATTACAGATGTAAAATATCAAAGCATTATGTGTTAACTAAACTTCCATGGGGCCAGCCTGGGATGCTAAATTCCTATTTATGGTACATTTCCTATCATGAAAATGGGTTTCAACATCCAAACAGCTGACTCAACATTTTGATGACAAATCCATTTTCCAGTTTGGGACTTTGTTTTTGAAATGCGATGGGAGTGGGAGGGTGATGATGCAAGAGATAGGACACTGTAGTTTTGGACGAAAACATTGCACTTCCTGTTTAGGTTTTTTTCCCTGTCAAATGCTTGTTTCCCCCTCCGTCAGTAGATGTCATTCTTTTTGCTAATTGTTTTTTTAGACACATAATGAATTTACTATTACCCACGTGATCGTGCCAAAACAGTCTGCAGGACCAGACTATTGTGATGTGGAGAATGTAGAAGAATTATTCAGGGTTCAAGATCAACACGATCTCCTCACGCTGGGATGGATCCATGTACGTTTGACCTTTTGGGTCTCAGTTTATTTTGTGTGTGTGTGTGTGTGTGTGGTGCTGTTTTCTTCCTTGAGGAAGTTCAGTGTAATTTAAATAGTTTCTTACTTTTCAATTTCTTCGCGTGTAATAAATGTCATCGTAGTAAAGCATTTTCTTCAATGTTAGGCCGTGTCTAAATCCATCAAATCTGAATTTGGAGAGGGAAATACTACACTTTTTTCTACCACGTAAAGGAAAAAGAGGGAGAGATGTCTAGAAATTAGTGACTCGTTTTGATGATTTTACACAGTGTAATGGAGGCCTAGTCAGATTTTTAACTAATTTGACTAGACGATTACTAATGTTCTCTTTCCCTTTGCCATGGGGCTAAACGAGATTAAGAAAATTTTGGAAAACTTTTCTTTTCAACAGGTGTTTGTACATATCAAACAGGGGCCATGCACTCCACTGCACCTCCCCTACAGACCAGGGACATATACACTGTATAAAGAGCCACAGAGTAGGACCAAAAGGATGGGGCCCAAACCATTCAGTTCTGACATCCACCAGGCCATCATAGAAGCAAGAAAGGAATTAAAAGACAGGATTTTAAGTCGCAGCACTGCTAAGAATTCACTGTAAGAGTGCTGGCAAGTTATTTAAGCAATGGGAGCATCAGCTGTACCATCAATAAAACAGGGATCATAATAATTGACTTCAGGTAATGGCGCGTGTTAAATGAGATAATGTCAGTGAATTGCTTAGCACATTTTTCTAGGGACTCAGAAATTTGTGGCTGTTGGTTTTGGTGATAATACTCAATTTTTCCTATCCTTGGTTTAATCTATCTGGGGGACAGTTTTCCATTCAGTCTCACACATCTGTTGTAGGGACAAGTCATCCCACTGTCACGGGATGCTGGCCAAGATATCCAGGATACATTGTGGGGAACTTCAAGAACCCCTGACGAATGATAAGTGACCATTTTTTTTTATTTTACTTGCTTTATCGAGAAGTACTGGGTAAGGGCAGGACACACCCCCACATCGATACACACACACACACACACACACACTCACTCACCAAGCATTTGGTGTTCTCTAATTTAAGAGGGTGGAGGAGACTTAACTTTCAGCTCCATCTGTAAATTACCATGTGCCCTTGGTCAGGACTCCTACACTTCCATGTCCAGGTTCCCTCATTGACCAGATGAGGCTAATGCAAACCTTCTCTCCCTCACGAGCTTTGTGTGAGCTATAAACAAGATACCAGATTTGAAAGCCTTTTAAAAATTATAAACTGTCTCTCACATACAAGAAATTATTTATAAGGAAGAGTTTACAAGCTTTTCCATCTCTCTCTATTTGTTTTACTTAACAGTAAGTAATGTGCCTTACTGTTTGCTTAGAGGTTGCTGAATTTTAAAGGCATAATTTAGTTTAACCTAATTTTCTGTAATAAGAATGCATTTTAAAGCAAAAAAAGAAATTTTAGCAAAGAAATTGTAACATAAACTTAGATAGAATGACAGTCCGTTAAATCCACTTACATTGAAAAGTCAATGTTAATTTAAAGTTTTTCCCTAATGACCTGTATATATAATGTGTGCAATAATGACAGTAAGTCGTTTAAATAATGACTTTGGCATAATTCTAGAATTCCAGGATTTTACTTTTTGTTTATTTCACCATATCAAATGTTGTGGTTCAATGATAACATTAAAATGTTACATGTCTAAACTTCAATGGTTGTAATGACTTTTTGTGATGATTTTTACTGACATAGTAATAGCAGCAAATTCCAGAGCTAATTTTTTTTTTCGATATAAATCAGTCATAGAAAAGACAGGCTCAAACAGAAACAGACAGATCCAGATTTGAGTTTAAACTTCCAGCTTAACTAGCTTTATGACTCTTAGCTCAGTTTCCTCATCTGCAAAGCGGGGATAATAATAGTGGGGATGATATAATAATTATCTCATCTTGTTGTTATAAGAATTAAATGAGATAATTCATGGGAAGTGATTAGTTCAGTGCCTGACACATGATTTAGTTGCTATAAATGACATCTGCTAAAATCATCACCATCATCATTATCATCATCATCTCTATTTCCTTAGAGGAGGTTGGGGGGAAGTACCATTCTCCCATGGGAGATTTGCCCTCGTGGACTAGAAGTGATTCCTCTTGGCAGAAATGAAGGGCTCAGAATGTCTTGCGGTGTGTGTTCCGTCTGAAAAGACATTGACGGGCAGAGTGATTTGTCTGTTTCACAATCCGCTTGCAGCACCCACAGCACTAGAGTTCCTTTGGATACTCCTTATTTTCTCACCACAACATAGGAGGCTCTATGTATTAAGAGACAGTTTCCGCTGAATCAGATAACAGGCAATCAGACCCTCCCACTCATGCCTTCTCTAAAGGTTTGGGTTCTAAAGATTAGGATATTTTCCATTCTTCAGTTGATCTACGTCTTTGTAGACCAAGAGTTATGTTTTCCTTGCAGGGCACTTATCTTTCTGTAAATAGATATTAACAGATTTTATCTTATTCTAGTAAATAAAGTAGAAAAGAGTTTTAAAATCTTACATTTCTTCAACAAACCATGGTTGTATGTAAAGGTGTGAAGCCATTTCTATGGGCTTGTGGCCTTTAATTAATAAAAACGACACGAAAATAACAACAGCAATAAGAGCAACTAATGGTTTTGATCTTAATATGTGCTAAGCACTGTTCTAAGAATTTTATATTTTCATAATAATCCCATGAAGAAATAATTATCCCTATTTTACATTTGATGAAATGGGCATGAGTTGGTTAGGGAATCTTCACAGTGTCATAAAGCTAGTGAGTGATGGAGGCAGGACCCAGACAGAGCTTGCCTGGGACCTTGGCTTCATGATTTAAATAGTCACGTTCCTTGTTCAGGGATAATCAGGGTTGACTGAATTTTAAAATCACGGGTGCATGTATTTTTCATACGCAGGTATGAGCCTCTGTTGAGTCTCTCATAAACACAAGTTTGTATATAGCCCAAAACCTGGAAGATAATTCTTTTAACGTATAATCTCCTCTCCCTGCTCATCATGTGGGTATTTACTTGTCATGCAAGATGAGTCCCAAACACCTTCAACAACTTGGAGACTTTGATTCTCTCATTTGTAGGGGATGGTGATCCACGAAAAGTTACACAGCACCTTGTGGTAAATTTAGTGAAAACTTTCTTTTTTGACCATGGTTTTGTATAAAGAATCTCTGGGTTTCTAGTCCCAGCTCTGCTCCTGACCCGCTATGTGGCAAGTTACTTAAAGGAACCTGAGGATCCTTGTAGGTAAAATTGAGATACTAATATAAATATGTCCTAGATGAGGTGGGATGATTAAATGGGGATCTAATTAAAGCCTCTGACAAATTGATTTCCAGTTCTGTCTTTCTCAAGAAAGGACATGAACACTCCCAAGAACCTCTTCTCAAAGTCATCGTTACTCCAAAGATGCAAAGAGAGAAGGAGTTTTTTAGCAAGAGATTTTTAAAAACCCATATTTGATTAATGATGGTAAAAAAAAAAAAAAGAAAGGAAAAGGAAAAGCAAATAACAAGAGTTTTCTCTTAGAGTGGGCTGTGGTCTTGGCTAAGACTCAGCTACCCCAATAAGATTGTTCTCTTTTCTTTTTATAGACACATCCAACCCAAACTGCGTTCTTATCCAGTGTTGATCTTCACACGCACTGTTCCTATCAGCTCATGTTGCCAGAGGCCATTGCCATTGTGTGTTCACCAAAGCATAAAGAGTAAGTGTAACTTGAGGGGATTCAAGTAGGGCTTGGTCTGGGGCATCTGGGTTCAAGGGTGTGCACACTCCAGGTTGTGGCCCTCAGGCAGACACACCATACCCTTGGGAAAAAGAGATTGTGACAGCCAGCTCCAGTTGTAGCCCTTCTGTCTTGCTTTTTAAGGCCCATTGGGTGGTAGAATAGTTGGTTCCCTTTCTTCAGTTAGCATGACCTTGAAGTGGATGAACTGGACATTATTCCAGTTTGCCATTTGAGATCTTACTTCTACTGTATAATTTCCTGTTGTAGGAAAATTTCCAACCTTAGCATAATTACCTCCAAAACCTTTCTAGGTTTGGGAGACAATGATTATTGTGGAGGGATCAGAAGCAGAGGAGTCAGATAAACATCTGTAGGAATCCCGTCTCCACCCTCAAGTGGTGCGTTTAGCAGGATAACCACAAGACGCGCAGCCTCTTCAATCCCACAAATTGATATGAGGATGACACTCGATGATAGTCTTTGTAAAGGGCTTAACATAGTACCTGACATTGCAGCCAGCACTCCATAAATTTTTGCTGTTGCTCTCACCACTATTAGCATTATTAGAAAAATCAGAAATATCTGCCACCTGTAATTTCCTCCATGGGACCTCAGCTTCTCCTCTGTGGTCTCACACAGCAGTTCAGCTGCCTATTTCCCATTATGGTCCTGCAGGTGCTTGGAACAGCACTGGCCCCTTTAGTGTTTCTCTCCTCTAGGCCAGTCATCACCAGATTGGTTTAGAAAGTCACCACAGAATTTCTAGTTTGTGGTTAAGGAATATGTATGCTTGTGCCATTCAAATAAAACATCTGGAAAACCCAAAGGATCCTTAATTTCATACTTTTATTTCACCCTGAAACAGCACTGGCATCTTCAGGCTCACCAATGCTGGCATGCTAGAGGTCTCCACTTGTAAAAAGAAGGGCTTTCATCCACACACCAAGGACCCCAGGCTGTTCAGTGTGAGTAGACAGCGTTGGTTATTTTTCACAGATATGTTTTTCACCTCCTCTTTTTTTTTTTTTTTTAATCAGTGTAATATGGTATAAAACATGGTACTGTTTAGTTTGGAGTTTTCTTATCCAGAAAATTAATCAATCTTTGTAATTCTGATTTCTTCTCATTATTGGTTTATTTACAAGGGAATACCAGCATTTCTATAGGAGAGTTGATTGTTCCTTAAGTTACCTTTCCATGTATGTATCTTGATGATATTTAAATACAGTTTTCTTCAGACTCCAAGTAAGCAAACAATTATTAAAGAAAATGATATTAAATATCTCAGGAATGATTTCTACTTGATGTGGCCACATTACCTTTTCATAGCAGTTTAATGAAAACTATAATCAGACTTCTTGATTAGCTTTGTATAGCCCCAAAGAAACATTATTTAACTACATTTTTTTTCTTTCTAACTACTTCCTGGTGGTTCTTTGGCTGTAACATGTGAGAAACATTATTTTGAAGTTAGTATTTATTTCAAATGAAAGTTACTTGGCAACCTCTGTAAATATTTTCTTGTTGTTGAAAATGAAGAAACATGATCCTATTTGTTGTGATTAGAAGTATTTTCAAAATTAGGTACATTCCTAAATTAGCTAATTCATATTCCCTTTCTAAAGAGAGTTATGTGAAACATTATGATGTAAAGACAATTTTTTCTTTCCTAGATATGCAAACATGTGTTGGTAAAAGACATAAAAATAACCGTGCTGGATCTGAGGTGATATGTTCTGAAGATTAGCACCATCAATACCAGATGTCTACTTATGGACTCGTGGTTGCTGGATTTTCTTAAAATGTTTCCAGAAATGACTGATATTTTATATTTATACATTTTAGATCAGAAAGTTTGATATTTATTGCTCTTGCACATTTTGAAGTTTTCTTTTTGGGTTGTTCTGTCTCAAAAGTGGTCACACTGGTGTTAAATCAATACCTATTAATGTACCCAAATACTATGACCAGATAATAAATTGTGCTGCAAACAGTAACATGACCAGTATTTATAGAAGCCTCTGCATATGTTTTCAGAGCTTTAGATGTTTTGCTGTGTTTATTTCTTATTCCTATAAAATGTAATTCCAAACAAGAAATTCTGAGCACGAAGTGCTCTCCAAGAAGGCCATCTGTTTCTTCAGCCTTTTCCTATGGTAGAAGATGAGCAGTTTCCATATGTGAAAACAAGCATAGCTGCAGATGGCAGAGCCAGTCCTGTATTTTCAATGTCGTCATGTCCCAGGCTCAGAGATTGTGTCTGCAGTAAATCTTAGTTTGGGATGCCAGAATATCTACTCAGGGATCAGGTGTCAGAGGGTTTGGGTAGCAGACAGTTCATTAACTTGATTGAGAGGGCTAAAAGTAGAGATGCATGGGAGAATAATTAAAAAAAAAAAAGACTCAGATAAAAGTGTAAAGCCTGTTAGTCAACAGCGGTGACAGGGAAGAGAAATGAGGCATAGGAAATAACTGGTAATTCTCAGCCAAAAGGGAAAAATAAGAAAATAATTTGGAAAGAGCACTTGTAATTTAAAGTATCTATATATATATCGTGTTTCCCTGAAAATAAGATTTAGCTGGACCATTAGCTATAATACGTCTTTTGGAGCAAAAATAAATATAAGACCCTGTCTTGTCTTATATAATATAATATTTTACTATAAGACCGGGTCTTATACAATATAAGACAAGACCGGTCTTCTAGTAAAATAAGACTGGGTCTTATATTAACTTTTGCTCCAAAAGAAGCATTAGAGCTGATGGTCCAGCTAGGTCTTATTTTCTGGGAAACACGGTAAATCAATGCACAGGGAATAGCAAGAAAATTACATTTAAACTGGGGCAACATAAATACAATGTTATGGTATTACTAAGGGCTTAGAGTGGGATTTGTGATTGTACTCAGATAATAAAAGTATTTGCCTGGATCAAAAGATATGGATTAACTAAAAGGAGTGGAAGACTTACGTGCTATGTCGGCAAGTTGAATTGGTAGGAACAATCTGAGGGTGGAAACACTGTAGAGACATTTACCTGCAAATATAAGGAGGGAAAGATGAAATGATATTGTTGAAGGAGCAAAGTCCAGCCATTGCAAGGAGGTGGATACTTTCTTCTGAGAACCTACAGAAGATTGACGGTGATGACACTGAACTATCCCATGAACAAGTGAACATCATTTTTAGCTAAAAGCAGATCATGATAAACCCTGGACTTGCCTAACTGATTGTTTAATTTCTCTGTAGAGGATTTAAATGTTAACCAAAAAGGAAATACAAATGGATGTTGCGTTGACAGAAACGTTGGAGAAAAAGGAATACATCGAGAGGTGTCTATAAAGGAATTGTTTTGGGAATACAACATTTCCAACGACTCTATGGGGGTAACTTAAAAGGGACTAATGAGTGAAGCATATAGGGAAGTCCTTAAGAAATCAAATACAGGCTATGGCACCCTAGCAGTCCCAGTGAGGTGAGCACAGAAAGGCAACACAGAAACCAGCCTGGCAACCCAACGAACTCATTGTTATGCCTGGGTTTCAAAGGAGCCTGTGTAAAAGCTGGAATGCTCAAATAAAGCCCAAGAACAATTCTGAAAGTGATAGATAAAAATTGGCAAGTAGAAAAACAACACAGGATAACAAAACTAAAACACTTAGTAACAAGTTTCATGTTCTATATTCAAAAGAGAACAATCCATGGATTGGGGGAGTACAGTGCCTCACAGAGGGGGAGCTCTACCCAGGGGATATTTGGGTGAGGGCAAGTTTATGGAGCTTTAGAAGAGGCAACCCAGAAACAGAGGTTGGCAAGGAGGTTGATTGGCAAGGAGGTTGGGGATTTCCTTATAAGGCCGGCGGGTCCTGTTTTTTAGAGTAAGGTGAGCCAGCTAACGCTGAGTTGGATGACCGTGATTGGGGTAGGTTTGGTTTCCTTGACAGGTGTTTTCTGTAAGTGCGGACTGACTTAGGTTTGGATTTGTGATGTGGGCCACTTGGGTCAGCCTCCATTTGTGGGTCCTGACATATGAATTGACTTTATCAGAATTAACATATCTTCTCTGAGAACAATTTATTCCACACATTTCTATTTCATTAATAAGTAGGGGTATTATTCTACAGATCAGGAAGGGGTGCAGATGTGCACAAAAGCAGGACAGCAGAGTTTTATGTTCTACAGTCAGAGCACTTGGGTTCAAGTTCTAATTCTGCCATATATAAGACAATGCTTTATGACAGTGTGAAAACTAGAATACAAGAAGCTAGTAGGCAGGGCAACTTCTGGGATATGGGCCAACCATGTAGCCCACCTTTCCTAGTTTTAAGTGTCCCGCTTACTGGGGTATTTGCTCTATCTCACTTTGCCCTTGTTTCTAACTCTTATACAAGGTAAGCCCCTGAGATACTGTGATTTATAAGAAAAATGTATTTGGTCATTCAGATGACCAAAATATATTTCTCATATATAATTTGTCTTCCTTCACAGTTCCTGGCTCTTAGCTCCCAAAACCTTTAGAATTTTCTGAGCTTATATGAGTGATGGGAGTATCTTTAGTTATAATATTTGGTTTCTTTGTCCTCAGTTCCTGAAAATACTTCAGAGTGATAAAGGCGAAATGGGTATTTTTTTATTCACGACAAGCCCCTTTCCACCACAACTGGATTTATGTTAGTAAGGTGACTTTCGGAAATCACCTAAGCATGGGGCTGGTTGCCAGGGGAACCAACCATGTGATTAAAGAGTTGGAACTTGCAGTTTCCACTCCCTGATTTCCTGGGATGGGGAGAAAAGCTAGCTGTTGATTTGATCACCAGTGACCAATGATTTAGTCAATCACACCTATGTAATAAAACTTTCATAAAAACCGAAAAAGAGGAGTACAGAGAGCTTTCGGATTGGTGAACCAGACTGTTTCCACATGCTACTGAGCCCCAAACTCCATAAGGACAAAATTTCTTTTGTTCGGGACCTCACACTATGTATCTCTTCATGTGGTTGTTGATTCATATCCTTTAATATCCTTTGCAATAAACTGTTAATCTAATGAGTAAACTGGTTTTCTGAGTCTTGTGAGCTGCTCTAGCAAATTAATCGACCCCAAGAAGGGGTCGTGGGAATCTGATTTATAGCCAGTCGGTCAGAAGCACAGGTAACAACCTGGACTTGCAGTAGCCATCTCAAGTGCGGTTGTGGGGGCACTCTTGTGGGATGGAGACCTTAATCTGTGGGATCTGAGACTGTCTCCGGGTAGATAGTGTCAGAATTGAGCTGAATTGTAGGACATCCAGCTGGTGTCCAAGAATTGCTTGGTGGTGTGGGAAAACCCCATACACGTTGGAACTGGGGTGCAGAATCCTTTACTCCTGTCTTTGAATTCTCAGCATTCTCTTGATTACTCAGAACATTTGTGGAGGGGGTAACTTTCTATTGCAATATAATTTTAAATGTGTAGAAAAGTTGATAGAATTGTATAAATAACTATCCTTTCCCCTATTCTCAGATCATCAGGTCTCCCACTATATACATGTTGCTCCATTTACTTTACCATTTCCTCTCTCTCTCTCTCTCTCTCTCTCTCTCTCTCTCTCTCTCTCTCTCCATATATATATATAGAAATATATATATATGTATACTTTTTTTAAAAATTTCTTTTTTCCCCGAAACCATTTGAATAAGCTGGCTGGATATATTAGGTGTTTCTTTACCACTAAATACTTCAATGTATATTTTCTAAGAAAAAATGATTGAACCACAGTAAAATGATCAAAATCAGGAATTTAATATTAATATATTAATACAATACTATTATCAAATCCATAATCCTTACATAATTGTCATTATTTCTCCCAATAATGTCCTTTGTTGCTCTTTTCTTTCTGGCCAGAGTCCATCTGGAATCATACATCACGTTTAGTTGTCATATTCCTTTAACTTTCTTTCATCTGGAACAGTTCTTCAGCCTTTCTTTCTTTTTTCTTTTACTTTTTTTTTTTTTTTACTGTGAAATTTCTAAAGAGTAAAGGACATTTATTTTGTAGAATTATTGTTAATTTATGGTCAGCTCATGTTAGTTCATAACTAGATTGTAGTTATACAGCTATGGCAGAAATACCACAGAGGTAATGTTGTATCCTTCTCAATACATCATATAAGGGCCACGTAATGTTGGTTTGTCCCAATTTGGGTCGTGTTAACTTAGATTATTGGTGAAAGTGGAGTCACCAGATTTCTCTTGTATAAAGTTACTATTCCCCTTTGTAATTAATAAGTAATTTGTGGGGAAATATTTTGAGAACATGTAAATATTCTTCGGGACACTGGAGACTGGTTCACCGGGCACACCCTTATCTCAGCAGGTATTTTTCCCAGGCACCTCAGGAATTCCTGAGTTTGGTGGCTGTCCTTTTCCTTGATCAGCAGTCTTCTGGTCATCTCTTAGTCTCCCTACTCATCCTTCATTGTCTTACCTAAGTCTAGCCCACCTTTCTGATTTCTTTCCAATGTTTGAATTTCCTTCTCCTTCCATTTTTTCCCTGGATCTCCAGTTTTTTCCTTGACAGGGTCAAGCTAATCCCATCTAACCTTCACTCTTCCCTATGTCTTCCATGCCAACCACAGTTTTTTCTCAGACTTTGCTTTCTTCCTGGCATTATATCTGAGTTGCCTAAACAACCTTGTTTGCATGTAGCAGCATCCACTTTTTAGCTCAATGATGTCTGCAGGCCAAGGAGAGGTATTCCCTATAATCTGTGCGTGGATGAGGTAACAGTCCTCCCCCACTTATCTATTCCCTAATACTGGTGTCCTATCATGCAGATGCTGCTCCAGTTCTCATTCATGAAGAGCCTATTACAGGCAACTCAGTTATTTCTTTCTGCCTTCTGACATCTTGTTAGCTTGGAAAGTTCAGATCTCAGGTTCTGGATGTAGAGAGTGGCTTGCCTTATACATGAGGACTTGAGTCTACAACTACCACCAGCTACAGGCAGAGGAACTCTGCAAGGCTGGCTCCACAGGTAACCCACTCTTCCCTGAGCGTTGCTGTCCTCAACTTCTTAGCTTCTGAGGACACCGTGACATTCTGACATACTTGATCAAAGAAAAAGGTGATTTCATTTATCCAAGTAAAAATGACTGCTGGAACTAGGGATAGTTGAGAAATGAGTGAGTCCTCATAGCATAAATTGAAGATATAGTAGTAGACCAAGAAGATGCAAAATAAGAGGAATCTGATGAAAAAACTAAGGCTATTAAATTGTTCCTAGAGATAGGCTCGGTGGAAAGCCAAGAACATTTAGTTTCTTAGATTTCTGGAAAGAACAGAAAAAGCAGCTATGAGTATGCAAAGAAAATTGTATCCCTTCTGAATAGCAAATTACAAGAGGACCCATTTTTTACTAAAAGGATAATATGTTGTATCCACTGAAGCCTGGGGCATTATTGGCGTTTTCATTTTCTTGCAAGGAGAAGCAAAATCTCAGGCCTGAGGTGAATTTTGAAAAGTCATTCGTGAAGGGGATGTGGTTTTTTTACTGACAAGTACAAAGCTAATTAACCAGATTTCCCTTCCCACAAGGACCTTGTCACAGAACTAAAGGATTCTGGGAAGCAGCAAACGAGTACCATGACCTTGCCTGGCAGAATGAGTCCCTGACCTCTGTGTCTGAAAGAAGAACCATCAGAAATGTGGTCACACCACTGAGGGATGGGCTGACCAGGTGGTAAAACCCATGTGAACCACCCTGGAAGTCCAGGGTGTGTATCCATGTGTGGGTGTGTGCAAGTGGGTGTGTGCATAGAGTGTGTGCATGTGTGTGAGGGGGTGAGTGCATGACCACCATGTTCCTTGGATGAGCTTCCTTTGGAAGACCTCATTCACAGTAAGCTGTGCAGCTCCCTCATTTGAGTATGAATCAATCCCAGAGCCCTGTTTGCCACTCCCTTGCCTCCTAAGGGAAAGATAATTCATTTCCTTTTGGATTTGTGTTGCTGTAGAAAATGAACCCATGAAGCCTGAGATTCCTTCTGTTTTTAATGCCAATCTGTTCTCAGTGCCTGGCACCTAGTATGTACTGGTCATGGGCTGAATTGTGTCCCCTCAGAAACTCATATATCGAAGTCCTAACCCCCAGTACCATCAGAATGTGACTGTATTTGGAGATAGAACCTTTAAAGAAGTAATGAAGTTAAAATGAGGCCATTAGCATGGCCCCTAATCCAATATGACTGGTGTCCTTATCAGAAGAACAGATTAGGACACAGAGAGAGGGAAGACCATGTGAAAATACAAGGAGAGAGGCCTCAGAAGAAACCAAACTTGCCAATAACTAGATCTGTGACTTCTACCCTCCAGAACTGGGGAAAAATTAACTTCTGTTGTTTAAGCCATCTAGTCTGTGGTATTTTGTTATGGCAGCCTGAGCAAACTAATACAATACTTAATAGTTACTGAGGTTGTTTTCTTCTTTCTCACAGTCTGAATGGAAATGACATTCTTCGTCTTCGTGCAGAAAAAATTCTCTTCTCTTCTCTCACAGACCTTGTCAATTATTGAAGAGCGAAGCAGGATGTTTGTGGGTTATGCCCAGCTACTGAAATTTGTTTCTGTATTTTTTTTTCGTAGAATTCTGTTTGAGGAAAAATTGGCATTACATTTGAGATACAATGTCAGTTAACACTGAAACTAGTGTTGGTTTCAGTGTCTCCCCCTCCAATTTATTCCATGCGGCAACCACATCAGTCACGCTGGGGGCTGTATTTATTACAGTGGTTTGGATTTAGACTGAGGTTTCTGTTGCAAAATTAGTGGCATTGGTCCCAAAAGTAGAAAGCAGATATTTCTCTCTAGGCATGTCTTGCAGAGTTATCTAGCAAGAGAACGTATTCTGTGATGCTTGAGAAATGTCATGTATTTGGTAATGATAAAAACAGAAAAGTAAACTTATAGCTCCTTGTTCTTAGAAGAATTTAGCTTGCTATTTATTGTGAAGATAACAGATATGCAAAGAACTCTCTGTTTCTTTAAGAAACGCATTTCCTCTTCTAGTATTTTGGCTCTTCAAGAGACAAGGATATATTTTCCTTGGGTACAGCTGACAACATTATTTAGTGGCTCTTAGAGAATCGTTATAGTGATGTCAAAGGAGACTTTTTTTTAATTATCCAAAGGCATGTCTTCATTGGTTTGACAAAAATACTGTAAACCAAGTGGTTTAAACAACAAACATTTATTTCTTACAGCTCTGGAGGCTGGAAGCTCAAGACCAGAATGCAGCTTCTTGCTGTGCCCTCACATGGTAGTGGAGAGAGAGCGCATCTCTTGTGTCTCTTCTCATAAGGCACTAATTCCATCATCGGGGTTCCACCCTCATTACCAAATCACCTCCCGCTGGCCCCATCTTCAAATACCGTCACATTGGGGGTTAGGTTTCAACATGAATTTTGGGGGGTGAGGGACACAAATATTCAGTCCACAGCAAGGCAAGTGCCAAAAAGTTTTTTTTTCCTACCTGTTTTTCAATGCTGTATGGAAGCTCTGCTGTACATATGAGATCCCACAGTTATATTACAAAGCACCATTCAGGTGAGTATTTGAATAGCTGTTATTGTATTCCTTCTGATCTAGTGTTAAAATACCTTCAAATAGATTTATGGAATTACTCTTTAAGAAGATGGTGTTCAGAAAGAATTGCCAATTGATTAAGTCATACTAGATAGTAGATTCTAACTCATAGAAAAACAAACTTCTTGAAGAGAAAGAGTTTAATTCAAGCAATATATTTTCATGTTAATGCTGTTCTATAATTATGCTTTTAATTTCATACAATTTTTATAATTAAAGGAGTTTAATAAAATTCACATTGATGTTTATGTTTGAATAATCAAAGAAGAGGTGGTGGTGGGGAAAAAAAATGCAGAGAGCCAGAAAGAGGACATTAGTTAGAAAGGAAACTAAGATCTTGAGATCTGTCACTGTGGTTGCCAGAATTCTGGACGTGGTTGAGGGATGTGGCAGAGGATGAGGGAGAGAAAACCGAGAAGGACCGTAGAGGAGGGAGGGTAGAATAAGAGTACTGCAGACTCGCTTTATTTAATTTGTTTGTTTGCAGTAAATGTCTTGGGCATTTTCTAGACCAAAAGACTTTCTAAAACTAAATGGAGATAATCAGTTTAGGTGTTTTTTGTTTGTTTTGTTTTTGTTTTTAGCCTCCATCAAGGATGATTAACTATATATCTGCTTCTTACTCAAATTAGTCATTGTCCGGGTGGGTCCTGGATATACTAATGGAATGAGTGGAGAATCTGTTCTTGATTCTGAAGAGGAGTTTAAAGTTCCTCTCTGCAGTTTTTCCAGAACACAAAGCATTTACAGATTGTTCAAGAAATAAGCTCCATTATTACCTCCTAATACAAAGTCTGATGAACAAGGAATAGAAAACAACCAAGTAGATGACATTTGTTCTATTCTTGACTTTGGGCAAGATTTCCTTACCTATAGAAATGAGGTGTGTGAATTACTGATTTAGCAGGTTCCTTTCAGCAATACAATTTTTTATTGTATCATTTTTTTTCCAGGGAAATACATTATTTTTGATTGTTTTATTTTTAAAACATAACTTCTTGAGGTGAAATTCACATAACAGAAAATTAACTATTTTAAAGTGAAAAATTCAGTGACATTTAGTACGTCCGCAATGTTGCATAGCCACCACCTATATCTAGCTCCAAAACAAGTCTGTCACTCCAAAGTGAAATCCTGTACCTGTTAAGATATTTCTCCCTATTCCCGTCCTTCACCTCCTGGCAATCTGTATTTTGTCTCTGGATTTGTCCATTCTGAATATCTCATATAATTGGAGTTATGCAAATATATGACTAAGTGACTTCTTTCACTTAGCATAACATTTTGAAGGCTCCTCTACATTATACCATGTATCAGTCCTTCATTCCTTTTTATGGCTCATTAATATTCCATTGTATATACATATACAAATTGTTTATCCATTCATGCAGTGGTTGAGGTTTTTGGGCTATTTTTACCTTTTGGCTATTGTGAATAGTGCTGTTATGAACATGCGTGTACATATACTATTTGAGTATCTGTTTTCAATCCTTTTGGGTATATGTTTATAGATTTATATATATATATATATATATATATATATATATATATATATATGTATATCTCCAAATATATTTATATTTGCAAGGTCATATGGTAATTCTATGTTAACATTTTGAGGGACCACCAAACTGACTTCCATTGCTGCTGAACCATTTTATGTTCCTGCCATCAATGTAGTAATATACAAGGGTTCCAATTTCTTCACATCCTTGCCAACACTAATTTTTAAAAACTGTATAGTTATCCTAGGAGGTGTAAAGTGGTGTCTCATTTTGGTTTAGACAACAATACATTATGAAGTTAATTTTTTTTGAAGTTAAATTTTTCAAGTTAAATTTTAATAATAAAATCAGAGTTAATGAAGATGCCTGAAGCTTCTAGAACCCCCTCTCATCGCACTCTTATTGTTGTGGAACACCAGTTCCGCAGACCTTAATTAAGTTCACTAGAATCATGTTTAAAAACAAAATTTTATTTTATCACAGATGGTCAACTCTTTTGACTGGGTAGAATTAGAAATACAAAAGGGAACAACCAACAAGAGCCACCAGTAAATAGCACTCTAAAATACTACTTTTGCTTTCCACTGAGCTCAGTGCTTTATGCATTCATAAGGGAGAAGACTGACTAAAATGGAACATCTGAAATTATAAGCTTTTTCTTTTTTTAAGAACAGGGGCTAGTCATACATTTGTAGGATAGGTTTCACCTGCTTAACATATGTTTGCCTGAGTAGATGATGACATTTTGTAAAGGAAGACTGAAGTTAAATGATTTTAGACCATTTCTTAAAGAGTTTCAGGTTATAGCATATGCAGAGAGGTCTAAAAAGAGAAAAAAGTAATTGATCCAATGAAAGCACATAGCTTAAAAACTATGAAAAGCTTAAAAACTAAACATGGAGGGGAAAAAATAGAAAGCATGATCTAAGATTATGAAAAGAACATGTTTAGATTTGATCTGTCCACAGCATCACATATTTCTCTCCAAGGATAGGAAATCTACTTAAGGGCACCTGACCTTTAAGTCTCTGAAAAACTATTATTAACTACACGGTGTAGGAACTTGTTTTATCATTGGTTTTCCTTGAAGATAACTGTCGTGTGGGGGACCCTGCTCACTGAGCCATTTGTCGTGCAGAGTGGCCTGTGGGCTCTCTGGTCCCGCTCCCTACATAAGAATGCAGGATGTGGTGAGGCCAAAAAGGAACACCCACGGAGCCATAGATAGGGGAGTCATACCACTATATTCTCACTGGCGGCTGGGTTGGAGACACAGGAAGCAGGAGCCACTCTGTCCGCAACCTGCCATCCTAACAGCACTCCGCGCTTGCCAGCCACCGTCTTCTTGCTAGCCCCCATTTTCTGCTAGCATAGCCACAGCAGTTATATTAGAGGTCAATAGCTCACTGGTTACAGCTGACGGCCAACTAGCCACAGTTGATGGCCATGCAATCACAGTTGATGGCCATTTACTACCTGAGCCAGCACCTTTCCACGTGAGGCCGAGAACCTGGAAACTGCTCTCTGGGGCTCTGTCCCCACAATAACATATGTTTACAAACCCAATCAGGCAATCTGTGATCATTTATATTCCCTTTAATCTTTAAGGGGCATGAAGTTACTACAGGAAGAATATTCTGGAATAGCTGTAGCCATTAGGAACAAATTAGAGTGAGAGGTGGTAGCATTGGGTGTTCATTTCTGAGATATATTTCTCAAAATGAGATGAAGAATTTAAACTGCAAGAGGAAACACTTGGAATCACAAATGAATCAGAGGTACCAAATTTTTCACTCAAAATTGCCTTAATTGCTTGTAATTGGTGTCTGATTTCAAGACAGACATTTCACAGAGAAAATGTTATGAACTCTACTTTGGAAAATCATAGTCATCATAGTCACATTTTTAAAGTCTACGTGTGGTCAAATTCTTTGAGGTTCTCTTTTCAGTTCCACATCTGCAGCACACTCTCCCATTTCTGGGCCTCTGCCTGGAGTATGCTCCATGTACCACAACCTCAACTCGTTGCTTTCCCCCTTTTCTTGGTTATCTCTTATTCTTTAAGGCTCTGCTTAAGCACTTGCTCCTTAGGGAGGCCTCCTGTGGAGATGGAGTCCCAGAGAGCAGTTTGCAGGCTCTCAGGCTCATGTGGAAAAGTGCTGGCTTGGGTGTGACTAGTTGGCCATCCGCTGTAACCAGTTAGCCAATTAGCCACTGATACAACTTCTGTGGCTACACTGGTTGGTTGGTTAGTTAGTTGGTTGGCAGGCAGAAAAGCGGACAGCGGATTGTACCTAGCAAGTGGGGTTGGTTGGCAGGCAGAGAAGTGGCTGGCAGGCTGCAGATCGTGTGTATCCTGCTTCCTGTGTCTCCAACTCAGCTGTCACTGAGATTATAGTGGGATGAATCCCCCGTTCATGATTCCGTTGGTGTTCCTTTTTGGCCTCGCCATATCCTGCATTCTTATGTGGGGAGCAGGACCAGAGACCCCGCATGACACCTCCCTTGAGCCCCTGGTTATATAAGAGATGGCATTCCATATATTTCCACTTTTGTAATCCTCACAGTACCCCCTAGCTACTGTTTTAATGCCCATCTTCCACAATAGGCTGTCATTCCACCCAGGCAGAATCTTTCCTTGTTCTTTTTATGTCATTCACATGTATCCCTGTCATAGTTCAAATTCTGTGTGATGTGGATCAGTGTTATTAGAAATCCATGTTGTCTTCTGGGGTTGCATACATCGGTTGTGGGAAAATTGGTGGCCATAGAAGGATATTAGAGTCTGGGTTGCCATTTTTAGGGGAAAGAAAAGGATTAAGGAGATTGCCAAACCTCTATTTTGCTGGTTTTATCTCCTGGAGATTGACGGGAGGGTCGTCAATGAGATTTTGCCTCTTGACCAGCCCCCTTCAAGTCACTGGGCATCTTGTGGAATCCAGGGGAGCAGTTATTGGTCTTTGTCTGGGAGAAGGTGCCTAGGCACTGCAGCTGGGTGCTCACAAGGACCGAACGTTTCACTGAGGCACATTCAGTGAGTGGTGTTGGATTTCCTGATTTTTGCCTGTTTCAGATTCTTTGAGATTATTCCTAGCACTCATTCCTTTATCAGAGAGCTTACGCCCTCTAGTGGTAAATGAAGTACAACAGTACCCATAGTACTCGTAGTATTATTACATTATGTAAACCCTGTAGTGATGACGGGAGTGGTTGGTGCTTTTTGCCTAAATTCTGAAAGTGATCTGTTGCAAGTATCTATACACTAATCCTTAAATTTAAGTCTAATGTTTATGGGGTTCCCTTGCCTGATAAGCATAAATTTGCAACGGGAAAATTTCCTTCAATCATAGCTTGTTACAGTGGTTCTCAAATTTTGACGTGCAAGAGTCACCAGAGAAATTTGATTAAAATTCAAGTTCCCAGCCTCAGCTCCAAAAGCTCTAGTTCAGCAGACTTTGTATATGGCTCAGGAATCTGCCCATTTAAAATGATCCTCTGGTGAAGTTGATCTGTGTGGCCTGTTCTTTGAGAAATACTAACCTAATGGCTAAGAGTATGGGGTTTAGAACCAAGCTCAAGTCCCACCTTTGCAGTAGTATGATGTTGGGTAGATTCCTTAACCACTCACAGCCTCAGCTGCTCCATCTGTAAATAGGCAGTAAGAATACCAAGTCCATAGGGCTGCTGTGAGGTAAAATGAGATCCTAATACAAAGGGTTTTGTACAGAATTTGGTCATGACGCGTGCCAGCACATGCCAGCTCTTATTGTCTGTAGTATTAATTCTAATTTGCTGAAACAACAAGGCTAGAGAAGACCAGGAGAAGCTGGGGTTTTCTGGACCAAACAGGCATTACATCTTAGGCTCCAAGATCTCTGCAGTGACATCCTTTCATGGACAAAGACCTCTCACACCCAAGGACATCCAGCAGCTGACCCCCACTCAGATGTTTAGACACAAGAGGACCAGCATCTCCCAGCTGGAGAGCTGCCAAGGATGCTGAACAGCCTGGGTTGCAAGGTGCTTTGAGACCAGGACCCTTAAGAGCAGGGAAGGTGTTTTCATACATCTTATTACCTCCCAGGTCAGATGGGGAAAAGAGAAGTTGAAGTTGGCAGTTCCTCTATATAATGGTATTAAGGGAACAACTTCTGTTTCTTCATCTATAAACTGAGCATGATAATATTTTCCACCATATAGCTCCGAAGAACAAGTGAGTGAGGTTGTGTGTAAACCCCTTAGTATGATGATTGACACCAGTGGTCCTTGGAACGTGTTGTTATCTGTCTCACCCCTTCTGGTGTGAATATATCTGTAGTATCCTTTTCAGAGACAGACGTTAATCAGGAGAAGGGAAATAAATGATCCAGATGTATAGTGAGATGTTAGAGCTGTGTTTCTTAATTTAAAAATAAAATCTATTCCCTCTGATAAACTTAAAAGTCATACCTTTTATATGTTAATATATGTTTATTAAGCTTAGTATGTTATATATGTTAAAAGTTATATATAGGGGTCAGACGTGTGGCTCAGTTGGTTAGAGCGCGAGCTCTGGGCAATGGGGCCGGTTCGATTCCCACATGGGCCAGCGAGCTGTGCCCTATGCAACTAGAATGAAGTCAATGAGCTGCCACTAAGCTCCAGGGTGGCCAGGTGGCTCAGATGGTTGGAGCATGGGCTCTCAACCACAAGGTTGCCGCTGCCGAGCTCCCGGATGGCTCAGTTCAATTGTATGAATGTCCTGTGTATTTTTTAATTCTTTCCACTGACATTTAGTTGGAATTTCCCATGTTCATGTGATTCTACCCTTTCCTGGGAATCATATCCATCTTAGGTGTGTCATGACCTCAGCTTCACCACTAGAGAGAGCCATTCTGTAACAGGTGAGGTCAACCTAATGGAAATACGTGACAGCTAGGTGCTGATCAGAGCCCAAGCTTACAGGTTACAGGTAATATATTTCAGATTTATTAAAAAACACATAGGCAACAAGTCAGAGCTTTGGCTAGGAATGATTTGGAAAAGAACTGAAGGCATTATTCCACAAAACATTCACAGTTGTGTGCTAGAGGCAGAGAGCAGGGAAGTGTTCTAGAAGCATTTGCGGTGGACAATGGATGGCCCGGCTTCGTCGTACTCCTGTTTGCTGATCCACATCTGCTGGAAGGTGGACAGAGAGGCCAGGATGGAGCCGCCGATCCAGACAGAGTATTTGCGCTCTGGAGGGGCAATAATCTGTCGGTCAGGATGAGAAAGAAGGGCCGTTAGTGCACTGGGGCAGGGCCTGGATGTCCCACCATGGTCTAGATTTGGTGCAGCTGACTGGGGGTTCAGCCTGGGCTGTTAGTGCCCTAACCTGAACTCTAACCTTAACCCTGACCCAAGGGGTTGGGAATAGACTCTAGATTTAGAGATTCTTTAAGGAGCACGTTTGTTTTTCTGGCTTCCTTTACAGAACCTATTCCAAAGCATCTGTGACACCTGCATTGCAATCAGTCTACTGTTGCACAAGCCGAAAAGTTCCCTCCCAGTCCTGCACGGCCCCCCCCTCAGAGCCTTGATGATGTCTCTGATTTCCGTAAGTGGGGCCTCAGAACTCAGCCCAACATACTTTCTATACAAACAACCGCCAGCATCTCCAATGAGAAGTATTGATTGGGCCAGAACTTACTGTACAAGTTTCTTCCAGCTGATTAAGTCTACTGAGATGCACTGTTTAACAGTGAGGGGCTCAGGGTCCCTTGCTGGGACGACCATTTCCCTCGGGTAGATCCCAGTTAGCTGCCCTGACTGGCCTTTCCCACTGCACAGGCCTGACATGCAAGGGCATGCTAATTCTTCTTCGATAAATGAATGATTTAGGCACAGAGAACAGTGAATTAGGCCAGGTTTCTTCTCTACCTTCAGCAACCCCCAAAATAGGCACAGTTGGGCATTTTCAAATTCCTCTCCAGACTTGGATATTTCAACCCACATACAAGGTGTTTCTGAAGCACCTTGGTGAAAGGGTTTAATTTCTGTTTATCCCTCAAGTTCTGATTGAATATTTATTTTTAATACAAGTAGTTAACATTTACTTACTATGTGCCAGGCACTATGCTAAGCATTTATAGTAATCTGTATTATTTAATTCTCATAACCACTTTGAAGAATAAGTATTAAATTACTCCCAGATTGCATATGAGGAAACAGACTGAGAGGTTAAGAAACTGGCTAGCTCACACTTGTTATGTACATGTCAGACCCTGTATTCAAACCCAGACCTCTCCCAGGTGTTTTGTTGTGATGGCTGCTTAGTTTTATTATGATTTAGATGTAACCTTTTTGTTTGGGGATAATTTTAGATTTACAGAAAAGTTGTAAAGATAGTGCATAGAGTTCCCGTAGATACCTCATCCATTTTCAGTTTCGCTTCATATCATCCTCGTAGTGTCTCAGATGTCTAATGGTTTTTCTCTTACCACACTGGAGCCCGAAATTACACATTCATTTCTATTCAAGAAGCCAAGTTTGGAGAACTAGGAACTACCGAACTCGAGCTACACCCTCTCTCTATAATATAACCCCAACTTAGGTTGGCTTTGTCAGTGAGCCCAGCAGCTGGTTTCACCTTCCTCCCTTCAGTGTGAGAGGAAGAGGGGGAAAGGCAGATCAAAGGGGTATCTAGGAAAGAGTCCTCAGAAAAGAGTCTCTCCTCTCACCCTGCGGTCCTTTAGAACCTATAATGCAGAGAGACAGCATGCTTCAGTCTAGCACTCTTACGTGACCTGCATACTCTTTCCGGGGGAAAAAAAAAGAAAGAAAAAGAGAGAGAGAAAGGAAGGCGGATATCAGAGAACTTGTTCAAATACTTCTTACTTGTGTGAACTGCACCTGGCGTGCCCCTTCTCCTGCTCCCTGTGATGGGTCAGAGGGCCCCAGCATGGCCTTCTGATTTCCCAGAGTGATAATAGTGTTTGAGAAGTCACCCGACATATGTAAGGTTGCCTCCAAAAAATGATCTCCATTTAATCTGAGTTCCCTTGACTGGAACTCAAAACTCACACAATACAGGGGTCCTGGGTGGCTCAGGGACTGAGCTTAGTCCTCTCTGAATCATTCTGTGCTTTTGAACACCTGTATCAAAAGGTGTGCCAGACAGAGAGCTGAAGATAAAATTCTCCTTCCTGGCCACTGAGCTGTGATCACGTTTAGTAGTGGAAGAAGAGTACACACTGTTGAATCTACAGGTTTAAACCTCATCAGAAATACGTTTGGCTTTTCGGTCTTTTTTTTTTTTTATGTTTTACACGAGATGCACTATTTTTATGATGAAGGAGAACATCAGAATATATATTTTAAATAGATATGGACACCTGGGCAGCTTTGTTGACCTCTGTTGCAGCTTCTAGAAATAGCCGATAGACAAGGATACTTATACCGTGCTTCCCCAAAAATAAGACCTCACCGGAAAATAAACCCTAACATGATTTTTCAGGAAGACATCCCCTGAACATAAGCCCTAATGCATCTTTTGGAGCAAAAATTAATATAAAATCCAGTCTTATTTTTGGCGAAAGGTGGTAGATCAGATTTTGGACAAAATAATTCAGTTTCTGTTGTAAGGTGGATTGATTTATATCCTGTAAAGTCTGGAACTTGTGCACTTGGACACACTGCCTACACTTAGAACCTGTGAGCATGTGTGACCCAGATGTGGCCTCTGAAGAGTCCTTCAAGTCTGGTGATCGGCTTGGCCCACCAGCAGCATAGCCATAGGGTCTGTCACGGAACTGTACCTTGATCTTCATGGTGCTGGGTGCTAGGGCTGTGATCTCCTTCTGCATGCGGTCAGCAATGCCAGGGTACATGGTGGTGCCCCCGGAGAGGACATTGTTAGCGTAGAGGTCCTTCCTGATGTCAATATCACACTTCATGATGCTGTTGTAGGTGGTTTCATGGATGCCAGCAGACTCCATCCCTGGGAAAGAGACACAGGCCATGATCCTTGGGTGGTGAGTAAAACCCAGGTCAGATATGGAAAACCTGTGTGAGCAACTGGGAGGTCATACACTGAACTGAAGTTAGGGAGGCAAAATACTCTAGAAACCACCCATCTCAGAGACCAAAAGGTCCTTGTATGGAGGGAGGACCTCCTTATGTCCTCCCACCTCTTGTCTAGTGAGGATGCCCTGCTGTAGCATCTCCAGGGCGTGGGGAGCAACAACATCACATCCCTGATTTTTAACAGATTCACTACTATGTATCATTCAAATCAGGGGCAAAGCCTTCGGACACCCTGTAGAAGGTCTCACGCTGAGCCAATGTCATAGCCATTGCTCAGAACTCTCCCAAGTCTCTCCCTGGCTGCTGCCTTGTTCTCACCCCTCAAAGCTTAATGGTGCTGAATCATCAGAAAAGTGCTTCATGCTATTTGGACAAAGACTCATTTTTCTTCATTCTTAATACTTTGTTGTCTGAACTCAGGAAAGTAGAACTAAGACTCAAACCCAGGCTCATCCGTCCCAGAACCTGCACTCTAAACAACTATACTAACCCTTCTCCCAAGGTCAGTGCTAAGGTCGGAACAGACTCTTCCACTTTTCTCTCCCTTGCCATTCCCAAACTCTCCGCATTAGCACACCCGTCCCATCCATCCGGTGGCTCCAGTGTGTCCTGAGCACACAATATTTGCCTCACCATATATGAAGAATGCTTCTGGCTTGACTACAACGTCATATCATAGATAGTGTTTTCTTAGCACAAAAAACTTCTTTCCTGGCCTCCTTATTAAGTCTTTTCACCTTTAATATGTGACCCTCTTTCCCTTGCCCTGGTTTAGAAATGTGTTTGGCCATGTGTCCCCATCACATATCCCCACATGCAGAATGGTGTTGGTGGCCAAGGGCTGGCTGGATAGGGGAGGACAGGGTGATCTCCCCTTCCCAGGACGTGACGCTGTTGCCTACCGATGAAGGATGGCTGGAACAGGGTCTCCGGGCAGCGGAAGCGCTCATTCCCAATGGTGATCACCTGCCCATCAGGCAGCTCATAGCTCTTCTCAAGGGAGGAGGAGGACGCGGCAGTGGCCATCTCATTTTCAAAGTCCAGAGCTACATAACACAGTTTCTCCTTGATGTCCCTGACAATCTCACGCTCAGCTGTCAAGATACAAACATTCAGGTTTTCACAGGTGGTAAAACTCCCATCCACCTGCCCCAGTTTAGTCTCTCTCACAATATGGGTTCCTTCCAAAAAGTAAGTTCAATATTCTGCAACCAGCATGATGGTAATTAAATTAGGGGTCCATGAAAGAACCACTTCTCTTCCTAACAGAACGCCTCACATATAGTAGACCTGGAGTAATTATTGCCTGGAAAAAACATGACAGGGATAAAATGAGCTAGCCAGAGAAAAGCACAGAGCAGGAAATCCTTGTGAACATTTTGTTTTGCAGGATTAACTGATCACTCTCTGTTATAATTGTTTTATAGTAGTTTTATATTGGATTTTCAGTTGACCTGGAAGTCTTATACCGAAGCAGCCCCTTTTGGGCCCCACAGTTTTCAAAAAGCTCCAGAGATCCATGTTGCCTGGCCCAGATAGATTCCAGTTCAAACCGTTGGCATATTCATTGCCTTCCAGAGAGAGGCAGGCGCTGGCTCGTGACCAGTCCTAGCCTAGGAGGTTCCAGTGCAGGAAGGAAGTCCTGCTGAAGGAAGGAATGAAGGAAGTCCGGAAGAATGGGCGGGCAGATACCTTTCAGTCTCCTGCACTCTCAACCTCTAAACTATTGGTTCCATCAGAGTCTCTGGGAACCGTTTCGAGTATCTGGGGTTCTTTATGGGGAGCAGAGACAGGAACAGAATTAATTCAACTCTCTACTCCAAAAAGAGACTTCAACATCTTCAGGGCTCAAATTTGGAGTCTAGAACAGGGGTGTCCAAACTGTGGCCCAAGGGCCAACTGCGGCCCGCAATCCATTTTTAATTGGCCTGCAGCAAATTCCAAAAATATATTTAGTAACCCAGGTGAGGCAATATGTACTTCACCTTGAGTGAGTGACCTGGCTGTTTGTGTATTTTACTGCATATGGACCTTGGTAAGAAACTTTGAAAAAAGTTTGGACACCCCTGGTCTAGAACATTAGCCTCAGGCATTTCCAGAAACCTAAACATTTGGATGATACCAAACTGGTGACGGGAAAGCAGACATGAGGGCCAAGGGCACTGAGGACATCCCAATGTCTCTAGTAATAGCTGACCCTGCCTCTTGTGGGTGAAAGTCCAAAGACATACCACTTCCTGCTGGATTGGTATTAATACTGGCTAGTAATTATTGCATGCTTACTCTGTGCTGGATATTCTATGCACCTTATTTAATACAACAGTCATTTAAGACATGGCCCATGATTACACCCATTTTACAGATGAAGAGACTATGGCTAGCAAGGTAGGAAAACTTGTCCAAGGTCACACAGCTAGTGAGTGGCAGTACTGGGAACCTACTATCTGGATGTCTATCTGGATGTCTCCAAAGTCTCTGCACTCTCTTTTCTATTTGGGAATGGAGGAAATTAAAAATGTTCAAATACTAACTCTGACTAGCTCATCATACTATATGGTTATAACTGATCTTCTTCCGGAAACAGTATCATCATTTGGCACTTTCACATAGCAAAATTAGCTGTGCTTTGCTCTGGACACTGGAGTCAACAGGGCTTGCTATGTGCAAGGCTCCCTCCCATCATTTATTTGGATAATTACTGTGGTCCTGTAAGTTACTGTAAAGAACACACCGTCCCTACACCCTCTTCCCTTTATCTCCTGCTGGCCTCACCGGTAGTCACGAAGGAATATCCACGCTCCGTCAGGATCTTCATGAGGTAGTCGGTGAGATCTCGGCCAGCCAGATCCAGACGCATAATGGCGTGGGGCAGGGCATAGCCCTCGTAGATAGGCACGTTGTGGGTGACACCATCACCAGAGTCCAGCACAATGCCTGGGGGACAATGAGGCAGGAAACAAGTCACCACGGCAGCTGGCATGTGGTTAGTTGCGGGTCTAGTAGAAGGGGAATTCCTAAGCCTCTTATTTGAAAGGAAATAAGGCATTTGGTAGGATAGGAGAGGGCTTTGGGAAAAGAAAACAGGAAGAGAGAAATAATAGGACAAGTCCTGCTGGAAATACAAGTGGAAGGGCTCATTTTTAAAGGTGAGAAGAAGACCTTTCAGGGCTGGGATTAGCTCTGTCATTTCTAAGTAAGCCCCAATCAGTCACAACCCGTGTGTTTATAACCATCGACTCCTATAACTGATGGTATATACAGTTCAGGCTCCCATTCCTCCAAGGTACCTACCAGTTGTACGTCCAGAGGCGTAGAGGGACAGCACCGCCTGAATAGCCACATACATGGCTGGGACATTGAATGTCTCAAACATAATCTGCAAAGCAATCCAAAGAGCTAAGTTAGTGATGCTGCCAGTCTTACCAAGACAGTTCAAGAAAGTGCCCTCTTCTTGAGGAGAACAGATTTTTGACCTCTCCGGTATAAAGAAAGAGACCTTTTAAACCTGAAGTTCAGACTAGTTGGAATTAGCCCAGTTCTGTGGTGTGTCTGAGGTTTCATTTAATTGGGTCCACTTTTTTTATGTAGTTTTTGGGTCAATCCCAGCTCCAGAATCTGAGGCCACTTTAGCGACAGTGAAAGGAGCCCTGATTCCTGGGAAATGACAACTTCCAGCAGGTAACAGAGGACCACGTACGATTGCCAATACCCTAGCTCATGTAGTCCAGGGAAAAGATTAGAGCCAGAGCCCCTCCAGGTCACTTGTGAGAAGTTTTTGCACAACGAGATACCCGTGGGCCTCCATTTCTCCATCTGCAAAACCCTCTTGGGGCTATCTATTCACCAGAATGTCTGACATCATTTGTTAGAGAGCCGTAATTCCCAACTATATTGCTTGCCTTCATACCATTTACAGGAACAATAATGCCCATCAGAGACATTTCTTGCTACATGGAGCAACTCCTAGGTACACACATGTTCACCCTTAGAGAATAAATGCTTGTGTGTTGGTGTCAGGACCAAGAGCTCTTCTGAGGAAAAGACCCTGCATTTATTATTCTCCAAGGCCGAAAGATCATGGGTAAAGACCAGGCTCTGCCACTTCTAGCTGTGGGACCTTGGCAGAATCACCTAATGGATTTAAGCTTTGATTTCTTCGTTTACATAACCTAGCTAATAATAGGTCCTGCTTCACATTTTTAAGATTTAAAGAGACAGTGCATGTAAAGTGCTTGGCATAGTGCTTAACCACAGCAAGCATGAAATTGATATTGGATGTTTTTATTGGAATGCTCATCCAAACCGGAAACCTCGTCTGGCTGGTGGAAGGATGATTTCCTGCTAGAAGATCTTTGAGCGCCAGACAAGTCACAGTAACAACAATAATAGCTATTATTTATTTGTTGAATGTTTATTATACCAGGCACTATGACACGTATGTAATATTTTGCCACATTAATCTTCACATCAATCATTTGAAAAATGATAGTACTAATATTATTCCCGAGATAGAGACAGGGACACTGAGGCTGTAAGACATTAAGTGGATTATGTAAGGTCATATAGCTAATAAGTGACAGATCCAGTTTTCAAACCTAGATCTGTCAGACTTCAGAACCAAAATTACCCACTGTATATTATCCTGCGTTTTGAAATGACTTCTCCTTAGTAGTTCTAACCTCAACACATTGCTTTTTCAATTTAATCTTTTAAATGCCCTATTTGCTCATGGAGGTCAAAGGAGGTAGTTCCTGCGGCAAGAATATGAGTACCATTGGGATGTTCCTGTCCTGTGGACGCCCCGAGTTCCTGAAAAGTTGTCAGTCTGCGAGTGGACTGCTGGGGTGGGCCATCTCTCTACTCTCCTGCACAGCCTCATCCAAACAGGACTTGCCCCAAACCCGAAGTCCTGGGTCCTGGAGTGGGTATTTACCTGGGTCATTTTCTCCCGGTTGGCTTTGGGGTTCAGGGGTGCCTCGGTGAGCAGGGTTGGATGCTCTTCGGGGGCAACACGAAGCTCATTGTAGAAAGAGTGGTGCCAGATCTAGCGGGGGTGGGGGTGGAGAAGAAACACAATGATGTCATGGGGACACTGCCAACCCCAAAAAAGGACCAGAATGAGCTAAATGAAACTAGGAGAAAATAAAATGTGTCTACATTTTTACTGATGCAGAGACTGAAGTTCTAAGACTGTTAGTAACTTACCCAAGGATTCTTATCTAGTAGATGAATGAACAAAAACCCAGAGCCAGCTCAGTGAGGCACGATGGTGTAGTGGTTAATAGCAGAGGCTCTGGAGTCAAATGAGTTTGACTGAGTTCAAATCCCACCTCAACCAGTTCTTGGCTGTGTGGGCTTAGGGGAATTTTGACACTTCTCAGCTTGAATCTCACCATGGATAATAAGAAGGTAATTAGTATGTCTTTGTGAGAATTAAAGTAACCCTGGAGTCACTATTTAGCCCAGTGCCTAATCCAGAGTAAATATTATTCAAGTATGATTTAGTTAAGTAAAAGAACAAATGAAAACATGAATGCATGAATGAAACTGACCTGAAAACCTAGTTCCCGTTTTTCATACTTTTAAGGAAATTTCCCTTGGCACTGTATGTTAAGAAGAGGACAGGTCACCCTGCTTCCGGCCTCCATTCCCTCCATCCCCTTCTTTTCTCACCAGGGCTGGGAGAAGCCTGTTTCCATCAGCTCACTCTAGCTCTTCCATTCATGCACACACATTTGGCCTTCAGGTGAGCCAGTTATTTTCCCTAGTAGTACCATGATGTTTTGAATCAGTGGCCACGGGAATTATGCCGCCTGAGGGCTCAGTCTACAGTGAACCTCCCGTACCTTTTCCATGTCGTCCCAGTTGGTGATGATGCCGTGTTCTATTGGGTACTTCAAGGTCAGAATGCCTCTTTTGCTTTGTGCTTCGTCACCCACGTAGCTGTCTTTTTGTCCCATTCCCACCATGACTCCCTAAAAAGATCCAACACATAACAAGTCAACTTCTTCCAGACCTTATGAATTGATTACAGTCCAATCACAAAGGGTTACATTATTGCAAGACAGAGTTCCTCTTTTGGTACCAAAAGCTATATGCTGAGTCTTATGGTCACTATGCTCTTAAGCAATGCCCCTCAGATGATTGGAAATAGGCCCAAATTGGCCTCCAGATGACAGAGGACCCTGTGGGTAATGCACCTTCACATGTGTGTTGTATTTTCTGTGTTCCTAGGTGATCTCTGTTAGGGCAGAGATTGTGTTGGTCTGGTTCTCCACTATAACAAATTGCCTGGCACATATTTGTCACTCAATAATTATTTGTTGAATGAATGTATGAAATTTTACATGTAAGTTAAATGGCATTTTACCTCTTATAAATCCCTTAAACTATACTTGGAAAGCTCTTGTCTCCTCAAGAGTGTGTGAATATGATTTTCTAACCATTATGAGCAAAAGCATTATATCAACAAATGACCACTCAGTGCTTAATTTGTGATGGATACATCCATACCAATCAACATCAAGGTATCTGTCACATGTATTTTTTTAATCATTAAGGTGAAACTTAAAAGAAAAGAAAGAATTCTCATTACTGGAATTTTAATTTTAATTGCATTAGAGTGACTGTTCTAGAATTGCAGACCAGTCACGGCTACAATGAGCTGTATGTAAATAGTGGTTTGTGCAAAATTGTACACAGTTCAACGAAGAAACAGAGTTCATTCATTGGGCAAGTATTTTATTATTTGTTCTTATGAATATATGCCAAGCTGAGAGCCGTAAATATTAATCAGATAGGCTCAATGAGCAAAATACATTTCTGATGTGAAGGAGAATTTCTGAGATGAAATTCTCAGTTTTTACCACATAGCTGCCACCAAGACTTTGTTTATACATAAAGTTCTGTAAAATTATCATGCAGCTGTCCAGATATATCTCGTTGACAGCTAGCAGTAAGTAAAATTACATTTGGTAAAAATGCTTACTCTCATCTAACATCAAGCTCTTTGGGAATGACTGATGTGGGAATGACTGATGTGGGTTTTCAGTTTCATTTCTCTCCAAAGAGTAGGTATGACATACATCAGGTAACTCATAGTGTTTCTGATGATGATCATGACAATGATTACATTTAGATGAAAAGAACTCACGAAAAAGGGACAGATATATCTGATAGACACCCACCAGATAATCTGTCTACAATGTATATGAAATTGGCACTTATCCCTTGACATTAATCATCAGAGATGTATTTTTAGCAAGGTTACATAATTTCTGGACAGAGAGAGAGCAGTAGCCAGTCTTTGGATAACTATAGACACACAGACATAGAGGTACCTAGCCCATAGCCCTGTTTCTCTCTGTTCCAAACAGAATTTTGCTCACCTGGTGTCTGGGACGTCCCACAATTGATGGGAAAACAGCCCGGGGAGCATCATCCCCAGCAAAGCCAGCCTTACAGAGCCCAGAGCCATTGTCACACACCAGGGCAGTGCTGTCCTCTTCTTCACACATCTTGGCTGGAGCTACTTCACAAGGTCCTGCATGGAACAGGGAGGAAGCCACCCCAGCTGTAATCCAGCAATCATAACACTTACCTGACCACTCTCACCTTCCAGGCTGGGTTTGGGACCCCAGAGCTCTCTCAGCTGACCCTTGTCTAGCACAGCATTTATTTCCAAGTACTTTAACTAAACTGGAAGCTTTTTATAAGCCCAAAGTCTGACTTCCATGTTTATACAACTGGCCTCTAGCACAGTGGCTGGCATATCACATGTGCTCATAAGCATTTTCAAGATTGACTAAGTGAGCAAATGAATGAACAACTGAAGAGCACAAATGAAAATATCAGACAATGAGATCAGATTTTCACACGCACAGGTCACTTGTCATAGGTTAAAGAACTGTCTGGAATTTGCAGTCAGTATCCACCCAACCTCACATTTTTCTACATATGTTATAACTTTAAAAAATTTTTTCAACCAGTAGATTTTGAGCATGTAAAAATATGGAAATGTTGAAAGGCTGAAAGGTTTAATGCAACATGCTTACAAGAAAAATCTCTTTTGGATCCTGAGAACTTTTATTTTACCCTTGGTAAAACATTAGAACCAATCAAACTTTCTAAGACAATGCTTTAAATTTCAGTGGCTGTAGTTATTCTTCATTAATGAACATCACTGCTAATCTGTAAATCCAACAAGCCAGGGTAAGTCAGATAAATTACACATCATGAAGTAGAATCCTTTGCTGCCATTGAGAAAGATAAGTAAAAGGACAAGCCACAGGTATATTCTTATGTAAGAGTAACAGGTTTAGAGAAAGTCACATTGTATGGTCTCATTAAAATGCATTTTTATACATTATAAAAAGAGTAGTAATATTTACCAAGATGCTAATGGGGGTTATTTTGAAATGGTGGGTTTTGTAGTTGTTTTTACTTATCTTCCCTGGGGTTTGTAATGTTTTCTAAGCCAAGTATCTATTCTTTTACTAATAAAACAACATTTAAATATCCCACTCTTAAGCTTGGATTCTGTAACAAAATTTGAAAGGCTAGAGCAAAAGTAACAACTTATAGATTTGCGAAATTGAAGTCCTATTAGAAAATATTTTCACCCAATACTCGTATTTTTAAAAATGAGGACGAAGTGATGTGCTCAAAGGCACATAGGGAATTAGAGGGAGAGTTGCATCAGGGATCAGATCCCCTTGGCTACCCCCTTGGTTTTCCATCCAGATTCCCATCCATTGCCCGAAGCAGAATTAGGAGGAAATAATTCTGTAAAGAGAGGGACACCCAGAGTTCTCTGCCTGACTTTGAGATCTTAGAATTTTAAGTTGAGGAAGATTCTTCTAAATTGGTGAACCCATTGCACACAGAGACATAGATATAAAAGGCAACTCTGTTAAAGAAATTTCTGGGAAGTAAGAAAGGAAAACAAAGCTATTGCAGTTGGAGTTCTGTCAGACGATTCCCATGAAACCAACGCTGCATCTTTCCAAATGCCTAGAACTTCCAGAGCAGGGCCTCATGTTGCATGACCCTCTATAAAGAACATGAACGTCAATTGAGATGATATATTTTTAAATCCAGGGCATGTACTATTATCCCCAACTGACAAAAATGGAAACCAAGACTCAAGGAGTTGAAGCGACTAGTCCAGGATTGCAAAACTGGTAGAGTTAGGACAATGGAGATTACAGAGCACGGTGATCAGAAGCTTGGACTCAAGTCAGACTGCCTGGTTATAGATCCAGGTATCACCACTTAGAAGCTGTGTGACATTGTAAATTATTTAACTTCTCTAAATCACCGTTTCTTTATCCATAAAACAGCAATGATATTAGTACATAGAGTTCTTATGGGGATTAGATTTTTTTAAAACATTTAAAATAATTTATGGAGGCATATACATTTTGAGTTCTCCATAAACATTTGTTTTTAAATGATTATGATGAATATAATGATGTGCTTATCATTATGCAGATCTTTTTATTGCTGGTCTTTGCTTTCTTTCCATACCGCCTCCAGGTTTGGGATGGCAGCCCTCACCTTGTGGATTCCACTTGTGAGAATGGAACTGGGTCTTGTAAATGGCTTGCCCTGTCCTTTCTCATCCTTTCCTTCCTTTTCCAGATACTGCATTATGTGGGCCATTTCTGTGATTTGGCTTCCGTCCTAGCAGCATAAGAAGCTAGAAGAGAGGTGAGATTTGAAAGCAAGGGAGACAAGACAGAGTAGCAATAAGAGTCCAAGGCATGTGTCAGAGGCAGCTGGCACGAGGATCACAGGCTCTCTGTAGATTTGCTAAGCAGATTTTCCAAACCAAAACTAAGAGCTGAAAACAGGATAAAATATTTGGAATAGGACACTCGGAAAATGTGCCGGGATGTTCACCATAAACGTCCTTAACAACTCTTGTGTTGGGCAGGGAGGATTTAGGGGAGTATTTGAATATACTGCAGAAAAAGTAGGCATAAGCTAGCATGCAGAAAAAAAAATCTCAAAATTCAGTAAGTCTACTTTTATTTGGCAAAAAAAAAAAATATATATATATATATCCAGGAGGGATTTTGTCATCTCTAAAATAAGCACTGTCATTATAGAAGAAGTCTGTGTCCCCGGAAAGGAGTTGGTTCAGTGGTTCACAACTGTTATCTAACCTGCATGAGCAGCGCAGTTTGGAGCAAAGCATTTCCTAATTAGGTAAAACACACTCAAATGTCTGCTTTTGGAACTGCACCCGGGTCAGGGGTTTTGCTCCAACAGACTAGAGTGCATCTTGTGCCAAAAATGAGTCGTTAGTGGGAGGAGAGGGGGGAGAAGAATGCTGTAGTTTCCAGTTCCATCGGTCTTGAAACGCAAACCATATTTAGTCATGAATCACAAAATAGAAGGAAAAATCTCTGCGTGAAAACTCTAGTTTTGGGCTGAAGCTGCCAAGCCCTGATTTACAGCGAAGTTCAGCCTGGGGTGGCAGGGCTGGCTCCACAGTACCACTGGCCTCATCAGGCTGAGAGAAATGCAAACCAGACACCCAGTAGGCTGAGACACAAACAGCTGTCAGATCCTCGCTCAGCTCCCTCCCTCTTTGTTCTCAGAGAAAGATTCAGTTGGTTTCCAGCTGCAGTCTGCTGCACACGACCCAGTGACCAACCGCAACACACATCCTAAAGCACAAGCTCACCGAGGCACTCACACGACATGCCTTTCCCACAGAAGACACTACCAATTAGAGCCAGAGGAACCCAGAAGCAAATATACAACTAGCCAATACTAAAGACTTGGTGTGTTCTCTTCTAAAATCCACTGCCAGACACCTTCACTGCACCAAAAATATACTCCAATGAAGAACCTCCACACCAAATCTGAACCCCAAATACTGGAGTTTCCAGTGTCTAAATATTTTTTAAAAAGTCTAACTTAGCAAATTATAACAGTGCAAACAACTAGACTGCATCCTTAGAGTATGCTACAAGATCTGGGCTGTTGGTTTCGTATAAAAAGATTTTACAGGTAACGCAGATTTCATTCCATCTTCCTCTCCCTCGCCTCCCCCACACCAAGCTGCTTCCTAGCTGTCTTTTTAATGTTAGATAATTCAAGCCAAATGCTACAATCATTTTAGTAGTACAATTTTCATTCAAAAATTTCAGAGTGCATGAGCCCAGGCAAATCCCTTCAGACATCTGATGATACTGGGTAAAATCAGAGCCTCTGGAATCTGTAAGTCACATCCCTGGGCAGTGCTACTTACTCTGACAGTGCTGGCTGGGCTTCTCCACTCTAGGTGGTGTTCAGGGAAGCTGAAAGCTGAAGGGTTGGTTATATAGCCCCTTGGCCTGCTCCCCTCCCACTTGCTTCCCAAACAAGGAACAAAGACAGACTTGAGCCCTGCGTTCAGTCTAACACAACCATATAGGGACCTCAGCACAAAACTCTCTAATCTGGGTGGCCAGAGGCCTGGGTCTCTTCCACTGCATTCCACAGCTCTGCTCATGAAACGGGAGGCAGTTCAGCTGCCCGTGGGAGATAAACACCCCAAGCCTTCAGAACAACTGCAGAACCCGCCCAGAGATACTGCCGGGGTGTAAGGGGTCAGAGAGAGGCACGGATTTGCACATTCCTCAGAAGATGCCAACCTGTTGTCCCTGCGGCATTTCAAGGCAGTTTCTAATGAGCCAAGAACAGAAAGGAGCAGCCTTTTAAGAACTCTCCAACAAAGGTGGCCTACAATAAATTGGCCTTCAATTGTCCAAAAATAAATTGAGGGAGTGACAATTTTACGGTAGTCACGGTTGTGTTTATAAATCGAGTCCATGAGCGCTGTTAATGGAATAGGCACGGAAGTGGAGACAGGGTTGACAGGCTGTGTTTCACAGAGGAACTCGGCACTCAGCATTATCATAACTACTTTAATCTTTTGGTCTATTAAATATGCCTACTAATTTCAGCAATGTAGCAGCATGATTAGGGGCTATCCTTTGAGCAGAGAGCCTCTGTCCCAGAAGCAGTTTGAGAGAGAAAAGAGCATGCTCAAGGGAAGTCTCTCTGGACCTCCTTCCTCTCCAGTGACCCATTTGACAGGTGATAGAGAGACCAGGTGATCCAGGCAGTTCTCAGAGATAGGTAATGAATGAACGAACACACACCTGGCCTGAAGCTCTCACTACCAAGTGTCAACAGAGAGCTTCAGTGATTTTCCATTTGTCTACTCCCCTCCTCCAAGCCAAGGTTCTAACTAAATTCATGATTGAAATACTCTTGATGGATACCATGAGTATTTCTAGACTGCTGACCTCTGAGAAAAATCCCAGAATGAATGACTTTATTTTATAGTTGTGGCCAGTTATTCACTCATGTTACTATGTCTGATCTGTTTGACATGTGGTATATATACACATACACATATATTTCTCTTGTAGAAATTGCACTCTTGATTATTTAAAAATTTCGAATAGCTGAAGACTACATGATCGCAGATTTCTCTGTGTTTTTCAGGAATTTCTCAACTGTGTCTAGTTTTTATCAACTAGAAAACCCAACTGTCTGAATGTTCAAATATGAAGACAAGACAGTACAACATAAAATTGAGTATTTGGGATTAATTCAACGGTTTTTCTCACAGGGATCATGTGAAGTAAAAATTCCGTATTTTTCTCGTGAAGGGGATGCCATTTGAGTAGAAGTGGGATCCTTCCTCCCCCAACTTCTGTTTCAAACAGTGCCTATGGAGTTCTTGGTAATTTTACAAAGTGAATGTTCCTTTAAACACCAACAAAAGAGTTGGGTATTTACCTTGATGTTTCTTACGTCATTTCTGCCTTGATTATAGTAGTGTATATCCACCACCGTGACAGTAATCAGGTGACATAAACAGACATACAAAAACATGACTTGGGGCTGGCCCAGTGGCTCAGGCGGTTAGAGCTCCATGCTCCTAACTCTGAAGGCTGCCCGTTCGATTCCCATATGGGCCAGTGGGCTCTCAACCACAAGGTTGTCTGTCTGGATTGACTCCTGCAAGGGATGGTGGGCTCCGCCCCCTGCAACTAGCAACGGAAACTGGACCTGGAGCTGAGCTATGCCCTCCACAACTAAGACTGAAAGGACAACAACTTGACTTGGAAAAAAGTCCTGGAAGTACACACTGTTCCCCAATAAAAGTCCTGTTCCCCTTCCCCAATAAAATCTTAAAAAAAAACAACCAACAAACAAACAAAAACATAACTCAAGGTTTAGTTTTTCTTACAAGCTTTCTTCCTTTTTCTTTTCTTCCTTCTTCCTTTCCTCCCTCTTCTTCCCTCCCTCCTCTCTCCTCTCTCTCTCTAATCTATGACACTAACCAGGGAGGACCTGTAACTGAAAATAAATTTCTGAGCAAGAGATTAAATGGTCTCATTGTCTGGGTTTGAGATTTATACTTTCATACCCCATCCAAGTCTCTTCAGTGAGAAAAAGCAGCACTGGATGAGTATGTGTATGTATAAAATAATCTTCAGTTGAGTGGCCAGATAGCTTCTGGGGCTCTGAGCCATGTATCCAAGGAGTTATGGGCAATCATAAAAATAGTAGTGTCTGATGACTTAGTTGCAGTTCAGGAAAACTATAAAATAAATTTTAAACTATAAGCACATAGTCAAGAATCATCTCCAGACATGTTGTTCTGCAAACATCATACACCATTTTTTTAACATTATTTAGTGATGATTTATTATAAATTCCTCGAGATCTGGGACAATTTTAAAACTCTGGAGCCCAGTCCAGAGCTGAGCAAGAAGTAAGTGCTTAACAATTTCTTGATTACTCTTTATCTCCAGTTCTTTGTAGATTTCAACCAGGCCATGTCAATACTGGCTAATACCCTTATAATACCATGTTTTCCTGAAAATAAGACCTAAACAGAAAATAAGCCCTAGCATGATTTTTCAGGATGACATTCCCTGAACATAAGCCATAAGGAATAGCATTATTCCTTTTTATAGGTGAAGAAATGGAGGCACAGATAAGCTAATATCTTGCAAAAGGTTTTATAGCTAGTAAGTGGTAGAGCAGGGACTCAGACCACTCTGGTCAACATCTCAGTTGACCAGAGACGGAATTGGAGCACATGCACCGAGGTGGAGGTAATGGCCAGTGCCACCATCCACCAAGCTAGCTGGTAGCAAGAGGTTAAATCATTATGCAAAGGCAGGTGACTTCACTGTTTAACATCCCTGTCTCATGAAATTCTGGGCACACAGGACACTATTGGCACCAGCTGGCTTCAGTTAGGGACAATGTCCCCAGCATCAGCTCCTCCCTCCTATCCTGACTAGACCCAAAACTCCCAGTTCCCTACTGCTTGAAGCTCTTCTTCACAAAAGCCCTGGGTCTCTAGGGTGACTGTCATGGTTTGCCCATGACGGAGGGGTTTCCTGGGACATGGGACTCTCAGTGCTTGAGAAAGTCTCGGGCAAACCAGGACAAATTGATTAATCTTCAGCAATGATTAAAGTGCCTTCTCTTGTGTATTATTATTAGTAATCTTTAGGGACTCTTCCTGTCAGAGGCTTTTGGAAAAGGCCACAAATATCCCCTCTATACCAGTGATATAGGCCGGCCCTGTCCGACAGAACCTTCTAAAATAATGGAAATGTTCAGTATCTGCACTGTCCAATGCAGGAGCTGCTAGCCACATGTAAGTACTGACCACTGAAATGCGGGTGGGTAGGAATTGAGTTTTTTATTTTGTTTTATTGTAACTAAATTTAAGTAGCCATATGTGGCTTGTGACTGACTACCGTATTGGACAGCACAGGTATAGAAGTGATTTTTAAACTTGAGTGCATCTAAAACCACCTAAAAGTGATTTAAAAAAATTCCAATGCCCAAGCCACACTCCAGATCAATTAAATCAGAGCATCTGGAATGGGACGCAGGCATCAAAAGTGCAGCCATGGATGAAAACCTTCAGAACAGAGTTTCTCAAAACATGGTCTGTGAATTGCTTGCATTGGAATCAACAAGAGAGTGTGTTAATAATACAGAACCCTGAACCCTTTCCCACCCAAACACACCTCCTAAATAAAAATCCCTGGGAGAGATCCCAGAATAATTTTTTAAAATAAACTTTTCATTTTAGAATTGATCTAGGTTTGTTGAAATGTTGTTAAGATAGTATTTTCCATATACCCCATACCCAGTTTCCCGTGTTATTAACTTCTTACAGCAGTATGGTATATTTGTCATAATTAAGGAACCAATAATGATATCTTTTTATTAACTAAAGTCCATACTTTATTCAGATTTCCTTAGTTTTTAACCTAATGCCCCCCTTTTTTTCGTTCCAGGATCTCACCCAGTATACCACGTTACATTTAGTTGTCATGTCTCCTTAAGTTCCTCTTGGCTGTGACTTTCTTAGACTTAGAAAGTTTCTTAGACTTTCCTCATTTTTAACGACCTTGACATTTTTGAGGAGTACTGGTAAGGTAGTTTGTAAAATGGTCCTCAGTTGGGAATTGTCTGATGTTTTTCTCATGATTAGACTGAAGTTATATGTTTTCAGGATGGAGACCTCAGAGGTAAAGTGTCATTCTCATCATTCATGCTATCAAGTTAAAGTACACTGTGATGTTAATCTTAACCACCTGGCTGGAGTTTGTCAGCTTTCTCTCCTGTAAAGCTACTCTTCTCTCAAGCCCTTCCATGTTCCACTCTTTGGAAGGCAGTCACTAGGTACAGCCCACACTTAAATGGGGAGTTACACTCCTCCTCCTTGAGGACAGAGTATCCACATAAGTTATCTGGAATGGAATCTATTTTTGAAGGAATCCTCAATGACTCTTATCCATACCGAAATTCGGGAATCACTGGGCTGAAGGGGCAGAATCACATGATGTCCTGGGGTTCCTTCCAATGTGATGACACTCTGATTCTGAGTGTGGATGACATGGTGAATGGGTAGATTTGCTGTGTTTCTGTGGAGACTGATAGGCACTTATTTAGTCTAGAAACCAAGCCGCGGATCTTCTAGACAAATTAGTGAATAAATATAGAATTGTTGATATTACTACCATGGAGTGTTTTGGAATTGGAACTCAGCATGTCAGAGGAGAAAAAAGCCATATCAAGGAGGATATCTATAATGCTTTGGACTGGAGTCATGGACACCGTTGAGGATTCAGCTAAAGAAGAGAAAGTTATCAGCTATATCAACTAGAGAAGTGGTGCTATGGTGGAGCAAAGGATCCTGGGAAATATAAGGTCATGTGAAGTGGGTCACATGGCACACAAGCAGTATAGGACACTGCAGAACTATAATGGCATCATTAACAATAACAGCAAACATTTATTAAGCCATTCGCATGTATCAGATATCAATCGTACTATTGATATATTTATTCATTCTTTAAATTAGAAAACTGAGGCTGAGTTTAAGTAGCTTATCCAAGGTCACACCATTACTGAGTGATAGAGTTAGGATTCAAACTGAGGTCTGCATGACTTTGAAGCTAAGGTTAAGGCAAAGGATTAGACTAGCTGTATTCTTAGAGGGAAAGGATATTCCCCCAAATACGCGAAGGATATACTGCACGTACAACAGTCAAGAAGCAACCGTGTTCCCACTCAGGAAGGTGGAAAAAAGAAGTATCCTTATTAAAGTCACAGACTTCAAAGAAACATTATAAGAATATATATATATATATATATATATATATATATATATATATACACATATATATACATATATATATACACATATATATACACATATATATACATACATATATATATATGTATATATATATATAGGAAATGATATAGGAAAAGCAAGCTGAAGATGAAACCGTCAGCAAGAGTTTTGGCACATGAACTGTGGAAAGAGGTGACGGTGTACAAGGTAATTCAAAACTCATTTGTCACTAATGGAAGCCTTGAACTAGCAACAAAGCCATTGCGCCAAGAGGAAAGTGTCTTATAATTGTCATTTACAAGCCACAGAACTTTTCTTCAACCTGGATGCCTTTTTGGCTTCAGAAGCCTGCAGTTAGAGACTGGACCTCTATGTTTCTCAAGGCATCAATCCGCAAAGTGGCACATTTTAATAATCAAGGAAATGGCCAGTGATGTGTGGTGAGGACTGTGAGAGGCCCAGAAACCTGGCCACACACAGGAACAGCTCTGAGTAACTGAGAAAGTTTAGTCAGAAGTAAGGACTCTAGGGGAAACACTGCTTACGCACTAAAGTGCTGTGAGGGAGGAGAGTGGGCATCTGTCATATCCTTTGTGAAAGTACAACAGGACCATGGGTTACATCTGCCAGGAAACCGATTTCAATCACTTTCACCTAGAAACTCAGGTTAAAGTTTCTAACGAGGCAATACAGGACAGATTGCCATATGGGGTAGAGAGTACCTTGTCAATTAAATTATTTCACTGGAAGCAAGATAGTTTCAGGGCTATTACAGAATGCAATTCCTGCACTATGTGGGAAATTTGAAGAGACTTTTATGTAGCCTTTAACTGTTTGACTCTCCAACCTTTTGATACAGTATAAGTGTCTTGGGTGAGTGTCTCTGCCTATCTCTGTTCCTTAAAAGATGAGAGATCAATATTTGCTGTTACAAATATGCAATATACAGCTATAACAGTATGTTGCTTTTGCCAATCTGGCTGATTTACACACATCAGACGAAAACTTAGTACAGGCAAGCAGAGAACAGCCACAGTGTAAAAGAAAGACACCTGGTGTGGAAATTCCACAGTCCTGACTCTCCCACCAAGAGGCAATTGTAACTTGGGACAAGATGTTTACATTTTTGGATCTCTAACTTATTTCTAAAATGAAAGTTTCAGCCATTTTGCCTCTCAATCTTTTTCCTCTGGTTCTAACATGCTATGTGATCTTCCCTTTGTCCTTTTTTTCAAATAGTTTGCTAAATCTCAGTGAGACAGTACTAGGCATTACCATTCAGTGAAAATCACCAAGACTTGAGGCTAGGGTTTGCTGATGATGCTCCAGAAAATATAAAAGACAGGATCACTACAACTAGATTGACTGACTATTCTGTGTCTTAATGTCTTTAAATGTGCACAGCCTACGTATGACATTTTTGCCATGTGTCAGTCATCTATGTCCCAAAGTCTAGGGCAGGTTTTGCAAATCCACATACGTATAGAGGCAGAAATGACTGAAAAGGCCATGCGATACCTCTGATGAGCGGGGACCCAGGTATCCCATAAAGGGATCAGCCACCACTCAGCTCTTGTCCATTGTTGATATGTTAGTTCAGAGTTAAGAATTTCCACTATTTGGATACCTGATCATGGCATTGTACACCAGAAGCTAAACATTAATGAATGCCAACTATAATTTTATATATATAACGTGATGGTTCAGTGTGAGGTCGGAGGGATAGTGGATGGGGGGAGGGGGGTTCACAGTGTGAGGGATATAAATGATGAACGTCTAAGTATTACCTTGTCTTGTACACCTGAAACTAATAAATAAATAAATAAATAAATAAATAAAAGAATTTCCACTATTTAAGAGAAGGCAGAAATTGCCATTTTTATGAGTAATTTTTATGTGCGTCAGTTTTAAATGATGGTAATTAGCACATTATAAAAAAAATAAAGCTAAAGAGGCTAAATCAATCCTTTCTGTAGGCCTTCTGTGGGCCTTCAGTTCATAAACTCAGACGTACAAAGGATAATAGTGACCAAGCCAAGCACAACTCCAGTGGTCCCGGGCTCTGTACCCTACAGCATTTCAATGAATCATTCATTTGAAACCAGGAGGGAGCAGAAGTATCAAGTGCTATAGAGGGTTAGTTTAAAGAAAATGCTTTACATGATATAACAGAATAGGGGCTAAAGTGCAACAAATTCGATGACGAGGAAGTCTCAATTAAGAATATTTCAGATAGGCATCCTCCCGACTGCTCTGTTATCAGCTTTTGAGATTTGATTTTGAAACTTTTCTTTAGGAAGGAAGCAGTAATAAAAACTCTGAGGTCAGTGTCACTGACGATAATATCACAGATGGTGGATATCCTGAATATGTAAACATAAAAGTGCCACACGCTATTTCAGTGTCTAAAAAAAATGAAAAATGACCATCTAACCAGCAAGTAGAATCAATTGCATAAGGAAATCTGGGGAAATATCCAGGAGGTTTATCCTCTGGGCTGTTTTTTAGGAGCACAGGATTTACAGTAAATGCCCCATAATGTCTTAGGTGGTTTGAATTTAATTCCAAAGAGTCACAGGGGAACAGAACTCATGTTTAGTGCCTGGCATGTCCCCAAGCATCAAACATACGTATGACATAGGTAATAAGATGTATGAAATAGTTTCTTACCCTTCTGAAGTAAGGGATTAAACAGCAAGTCTGATTTACAAGGAGAGGTATGATTAGAACCTAATGAGAATTTTTATTTAACGCTCGCCAGAGTTTACATAAGCAGGCACTTTTTGCCCCTGTCCTAGAAGCCACCTTGGGAGGTTAAACTACTTTACAATGCCCACCATTGCTCAGCTCTTCCAGACCTATAAACCAAACCCGTAGCAAATTCTTTTGGATCACTCTAGTGTTGTCAAATTTCTGTCCTTTGAGCGTGGATTTCACTTTTGTCTGTAGCCAAGTGTCATTCTCATCAAAGACTGGAAAAGGTGGTGAGTGGGCAAGCTTAGGTATTACCATTTTGGGTCGAAGCAGAGATAGGTTCTGGAGCAATCAGACTGATATCCTTGTGTGGCTTATAAAAAACCTGGATGTACAATATACATTTAGCTATATGAGTACATTTTTGCAGGTTTTCTTAAAGGTCTCTTTTCTCCGTGCCCATACTTGACTACAATGCTACAGTCTTTAAATATCTTCTAGCTAAACAACACTTTCTTACTCTGCCATCTCGTTCCCGATTTCTGCGTTTTTTCACAGGCCCTATGTAAGTTTAGACTATGCATCTATGTATTTTGCATATAGTAGCTACATAGTTTGTACCAACTGGTCTCTTCCCCACCGTGCAGTTACAAGAATTCAACCTTAGGAGAACAAAAATATTCAAAGAAGATTCCCTTCCACCCCTCCCTTTTGTCGCCCCCTTGCAATTATTTTCACTCCAAGATTCACAAATTATTTAATGCCCTAACTGTCCCTTTCCCCACAGCACACAAATTCATACAGCCCAGCCTCTAAGCCCTCATGCATCCCATTTCCAAAGCCTGAGAGACCTTCCTACCTATTATTCTGCTAAGTCACGTTCCTGTCTTATTTCAAAAGCCTGTTCAAATAAACCTTCTTAGGTTAATTTCTCCATATGGAGAATGTTCTGTCACCCCAGTGATACCCTTATGATATTTAAGCTCTTGTATTTTTTCATGGGTGCTCTACACTAACCATTAGATTGCAAACTTTGGGAGGCAGCTGGTGTGTTGATATTTCCGTAGGGTATACTGCCCTTTCACATATAGTAGGAAGTCAGGAGTGCAGTTAACTAAGCAACTTCCCATTTCCCCCAAACCTTAAAAGAGCTGCAGTGACCATCTCAGACATTATTATTTTAAGTTTGCCTAGCTTACTTTAAGAAAAGAACAGATGCAATGCACAAGATAAGGAAGTTCTCTGGCTCTAGGCTTCTTCAGCACATTTCAGGATTATTACAACATGACAGCTTTGCCTTTTCCTTAAACGGAGTGTGTCTGTCTAGTATTCTAGCCTCAGGAGGTCAAGCACACTAGGTCTGTCAATACACATCAACTGCCAAAAGCCAATGCACAGAACAGAGCCCTTGGCCAAACCGGCTGGACCAGTTTGGGAGATTAGGTCATTAGGCAAAGCAGCCAAGGGTGGCCATCATGCTTCTCTTTGTACTTCTACAAAGGGCAGATTTTCCCAGAGATTGCTGAGTGGAGGGGTCCCTTACTAAAAGAATAGCAAACTCACTAGACGAGTGTCTGTTTTATGATCCACTATTCAGGCTGATATACTGCTAAACAATTACTGATCACCATTATAGCCAGTCTCCAGGACAGCCTTACAAATAGCAAATTGTTCCTTAAATGAAGTTAACCATGTTTTCCCACCTCAGTCCTTGAAACTAGTGAGTTACAGCAGTTTCTTAAAACATAGCCTAAACTTATAGAACCATAGTCATTAGGTCACGCGCACAGTTTGTCAGATGTGCATTCCTGGGGCTCTCCTGAGCCACATTCTCTGTTGTGTGGGCTGAAGATGTATGTTTAAACAAGAGCCACCCAGAAGCACTGGAACAGAAGGTAGGGGGATAATCTGACAGAACTCTTGTAAGTGTAGAAAACGAGTGACAGTTGGTTCATCATTACTATTATTATCTTCTCTTGTTAGATTGTGGGTCCCAAGTATATATCTTCAGAGAGCTGAGTGGATAGCAGGTATATACACAGGAGAAGGTGATTGGACAAGACCAGACACCTTTGTTCTAGTTTAGGCTCTGCCACTAATTGTATGTATGGCTTTGAACAGTTAACTAACCTTTCTGGCCTTGGTGTTGTCATCCATAACTATAAAGTGTGTGGGCCTATATATTTTAATGTCCTTTTAATCTCTACCTATCTCTGATATAAATATTAAACGCTCCCAATGGCATCTATGAGGTCCTAGGATGAAGAGGTGATAGTTTTCACAAAAGTAAAGTATGACTCAGATACAGTGGCTGTAATTTTGCCCCAGGAGTCAACACCTTATCATTGACTGGCTGTGTGTATGACTTACACCTCAGTTTCCTTATATGCAAAATGACAATGACACCTGCTCAACTACTTCACAGGGTTCTTGAGCTTATAGAATTTATAGAAAGACATAAACTGCTCAAGTGTTTGGAAAACTATAAAGTGCCAACCAAGGGGACATAGTATTAGTTGTCACCTAAATTAGGGTTAATTCAGGTGAATATCAGGTGTCTGGGAGATGCTTAAATGGTTCTTGTCCAGAGTAATGTAGAAAGCACTGGTAATGTACATTTCCATTAGAAGATCCTGGGGGTTGAGTGAGAAGATGCCATAAAGAGCAAAGTGTCCTGAACAGTGCCAAGGGAGGGCAGGCTGTGTGCCAAAATCAGCCCCGGAGTTTACACAACACTGTTTTTAGCATCAGACATACTTTAGCCCCAAGAAAAGAAAGTGAACAGGAAGGACCCTGCAAGATATCTTTGGATGCTTCAAGAATTCTAAAAGCTGCAACTTGGAATTTGAGGCATTCACTTCCTCTTCAACAAAATTGAGACCCTATAGGGTAATTTCATACTGAGGAGCTCCCACTTCTTTGAAACCTGATTAGAATTTGAGGTCTTTAGAACAGGCCAAGACTCATTCATTCTCTATGAAGAAAGTAAACATATAGGGTCGGAGCAAGCGTGTCAGGTTTAGAATCAGGTTGTTCAGGTGGGATTTAACTGCCAGTTTTCCAACAACTTATTTTGAGTCATTGGGCAAATCATCCAGCATCTCAGCCCCTCAGTTTTCTCATCTGTAAAACGGGAACGAGGTCACATCTGCATCACCAGATTGTCGTGAGGACTGACGGGAGAACACAGTGGAACACTGAATTCTGGTGACTTTCCGTATAATCTTCCTCAGTATTACTCCATTCTTACCTGCATTTTATCATATTACGTGCTACCTAAACACAAATTGCTAAAGGCAGCACTTCCTGGCAACCTTCAAACAAACACAAATAAGCATAAGAACCCTTGTTTCTTGAACTTTCAAAGAAGAAAGGTAAACATATAAAGTAGAACATAATATTTTATAATTTTCTTACTATAAGCTATGTCCTGTCAAGACCAATTAAAAACAAAACAAAACAAAACAGGCTGAATCTCTCTGAATTACTACAGCCAGTTCAGAAGCAATAAAGGTTCACACACCTGAATCCATTTTAATCATCGCTAAATTAAAAATAGGAAGATGGTTGACAAAGGTTTTCTTCCCCCAGCCCCAAGTTTGGGTCACAATTTGAAATAAATATAAATTTGAGTTTTTTAAATGAATGCTATCTCAAGATTTTGTTGGTATGATCATCGTACTGCAAGCTTATATTTATCAAACAACTATAATGTCCAGACAACAATTGCTTTTTTTGCTATAACATTGTCGTGCAGGGACTCTGGTCCCACTCCCCGCATAAGAACTCAGGACATGGTGAGGCCAGAAAGGAACACCCACGGAGCCATAGATAGGGGAGTCACACCACTATATTCTCGCTGGTGGCTGGGTTGGAGACACAGGAGGCAGGAGCCACACAACCCACAATCCGCTGTCCACTTCTCTGCCAAACGACCCCGCTTGCTAACGGCAATCCACCCTTGCGAGCTTAGCCATGGCAGTATATCAGTGGCTAATGGCTAACCAGTAACAGCTGATGGCCAACTAGTCATAGCTGATGGCCATCCACCAGCCGAGCCAGCACCTTTCCATGTGAGGCCGAGAGCCTGGAAACTGCTCTCCTGGCTCTGTCCCCACACTCTACCCCCAGGGTCTCGCCTCACAATCTACATGACAAGTGTCTTCTGCAAGGGGCCCTGTGCCGTATTAGCCTATAGGCACCTACGGGCAGAAAGAAATTGTAGTTTTAGGATCCATTAATAGCAAATCCCTTCCATCTGGGAGGATACTTGCTAGCTTTTTGTCCTGGGAAAGGAAGGTTGCTGCTACTGGCACCTTTCCCGGTTTGTGGTACCAGACTTTTATGGCAGTGCTTGGGGTCCCTTGCATGGTTTCAACATGTAACAGAACAGGGGATCCCATAATAGGCCATAGTGAGAGCACATAGGTTCCCTGCAAAATTGTCCCGGCATCGGGACCTCCATATACCACAGTCACTCGCTGTGGCCACTCGGCCTCTGGCGTCACTTGCAAAGCATGGGTCAAACCAGCCCCCCTCATGGAGCTATCAGGCCCAACCACTGACAGTGGGGGTTTTTGACCCACCAGGACCAAGTCCACTGCTGCCATTCCCTTGCTTTCAAGCATGTGGGTGCTGGCAGCAAAATGTTTCCATTTCTGCTATAGCCTGGCTTTAACAGAGACTCACTTGTGGTAACCTGTAACTGAATGGGAGCAGCCATTCAATGTAGCAGAGCTTCTACTGGTGTGGGCCCTACCTTCTGTGGTCTCTCATTCAGGACTCTCAAGACGTCCCACAGACGCGGCCCAGTTGCGCATCATGGGAAGGTGTTTTGACACTTGGAGGCCTTGCTTCAAAAGGCTATTGTAGCGTTCAATTATGCCAGCTGCTTGTGGATTGTACAGGGTATGAAACAACCATTGTATGTCCATCCTGGCAGCCCAGTGCTGCAATGCTTGCCCCTTAAAATGAGTACCCCTGTTACTTTCAATGACTTGGGGGCTCCCATAGAGGGTGCACAGCCATGTAAGATCCACCGCTGTATGCTGCTGGTCCGCAGCCAGACTCTGCCAAGCAAACATCAACCCCGTAGCAGTGTCCACTGCTGTAAACGCGTGTATTGCATTGTGGGCCTTAGGCAGGGGTCCAATGTAATCCACTTGCCAGTGTGTGAGGGGCCCTCTCCCTCGCGTAGTCTGCTGTGTCTCCCAGGGGAGCCTCTGCCTTTGGGGACTGTCCTGGGCACAGACGGCACAGTCATAGCAGGCATCTGCTGTCTCGCAGACACCAGCACCTGCTCGCCTGCCACAGGTTTGGCTTCTAGCGTGCTGCAATTTCCTATGGAGCCAATGGGCCACATCAGTGGCAGGAGCCCGTTCTAACCATCAGACCCGTGCTAGGGCATCTGCTTCATCATTACCTGGGGACACTAAGGGGGAGTGACCTGTGGCATGCATTAGGGTCACCTCCTTTCTCTGTCCTAGGTCCCAGAGGTCCTGCCACATGGCTTGACCCCACAGTGGACGGTGTCCTACCAACCAGTTTTGGTGTTTCCATGTAGGGAGCCACAACGTTAGGCCCCGGAACACCAACCAGCTGTCAGTACAAATAACTAGGGGCCCAGGCTCATGGCTGATTATCATCCACACAACCCGTAGCTCAGCCCACTGGCTACTCTGGCCTGTCCCAGTATCAAACCAAATAGTGTCTGTTTTGGGCTGCACCCAAACGGACGCAGCCCAAATGGACGCAGCTCCCCGGCTAGAACCATCAGTAAACCAGGCATCCTCAGGTACTGGGAGCTGTCCTTCTCTGTAGGGTGAGGTCTCCAAGTCCTCCCCATTAAGCAGAACCCAGACTCAGCCTGAGCTACAAGCTCCACAGGCCCCAGGACCTGTTGCAGCTCTGTGCTCAAAGGACTTGAACTAATTGTGCTACATTACTCCCAGTAGGCACCCCACTTGTTGAAGGTGGTGGTCTGTGCCACCCCGTTTTAGGTCCCTGGGTCCACGTACGGACCCACCCCAGGACAGGATAGGTTGTTCGAACCAACACCTGTGCCGTTCCTGTGATGGCTTCTGTGGCCACTAGGGCTGCGTACAGCTGTTTCTGTATTAGAGAGTAGCAGACTTTCGCTCCTTTCCACAATTGGGACCAAAATCCCACTGGCAACTGGAGACGTTGCCAGAGGCCCCAACCATGTCCCTCTTGGGTTACGTGAACATCAAGTTCAAACCGGGCGACTAGGGTGTGCCACTTGCAGAGCCTGTGCCTGCTGCACTGCCCGTTTTTTGGCAATGAAGCCTTGCTCTATAGCCTCTGTCCCATCCCATGAGGCCCCCTTTTTTATCATGTTATACAAGGGCCTTGCCATTTATGCTAAATGGGGTACAAACACCTGCTAATACCCCAGCAGGCCCAAATACGTCTGCAGTTGGGAGACCTTGGTCAGCCGGGGAAAGGCTTGTATTTTGTCAATAATCGCCTCAGGTATGACCTTTGCCTTACCTGACCACACAACACCCAAAAACTTGACAGATAAGCCAGGGCCTTGGACCTTTTCCTCGTTCACCACCCAGCCACGTGACTTCAGGTGGCATAGAAGAGAGGGAACTGCTTGCTCTAAATCTGAAAGAGAATCAGATGTTAGTAATATGTCATCAACATAGTGAAACAAGATCACAGAGGACGGGTGATCCCACTGTGCCAGTCCTGGGCTGCAAGCCCATGGCAGACAGTGGGGCTGTGCAAGTATCCTTGCGGAAGGACTTGAAAAGTGCACTGCCACCCGTCCCAATTAAAAGCAAACTGCTCTTGACACTCGGGTGCAATGTCAATGGAGAGAAAAGCATTGGCCAAGTCCACTACATAGTGATACGTTCCCAGGTGGATAGTCAGATGGTCCATCAAATCATGAATTGAAGGCACCACAGCGTGCAAAGGTGGTGTCACCTTATTTAACTCCCTATAATCCATAGTCATTCGCCAGGTCCCATCTGGCTTCTTGACAGGCCATACTGGGGAGTTAAAAGGACTGTGCGTCGGCCTCACAATATGTGTCTTCTCCAATTCCAATATTGTAAGACCAATCTCCTGGCAGACGGTACTGTCACACTGTAATCACGCGCTGGGGCTGCAGCAACACTTGAGGAGGGTGGTGAGCAAGCCCGCGTGTCATCGCTTTCACTACCTGGATCCGGAGACGGAACTCTAACCGATATCTGTAAACTGAGGCCATGTAGCACGTCCACCTCTAGAATATATTCCGGAATGGGGGAGACATACACCTTGTAGGTACGGGGAGGGGTGGATCCTTCCTATACCCAGTGGTAAGGAAATAGCTTTTACGGTCATAAACATATACTAATAATTGAGATTTTCCAGTTGTGACCTTAAAGTGTGTCATGGTCCTGACATTTCTTCAGAAGTAAAATATTCAATTCACAGTGTTTTACGTATATAATTATTGGTATTTAACTTGTATGCTGTATATTAAATTTTTATTTAAGTCTTGGAAAACTTATAAGTCAGGTATGTTAGATTTGGCAACTCTCATCTATCTAGAATATCTAACCACAATATTTAATTATGTTTTTGCGTGTTGCATCTCTGCATTTAACAAACTTCCTTATTTTGCAGCAATTGTCTTACATGTATTCCTTAACATACAGGGTCTTTGGTCACCTTGAATTTAAAATTCATAACAGAACAATTGAAAACATGTTTGTTTCCCTTTATCCATGACAACGAACTTCGTCCAAAACCCAGCTGTGGATTCTGGTAACCAGGCACACCATGGATCTGAAAGAATGCATGCTAGGTCTGCACTTGGCATGCGTATTTGTCGATGGAGTCCTTTTTTTGGAATAGAGGAACAGAAAATCCTGGCTTCTTTGGAGAACTGGAGGCAGGCAATCCCTCCTCCAAAAGTCATCAAAATACCACTCCAGAGAACCTTGACTTTATAAGGGAAGGCAGCTTCTGAGTCAGAGAAGCCTTTTCCTGCTTAATTCTCACTGGCTAGCCTGGAATGAGGCTCTGCTAAAAATGTTGCAGGCAATTGTTGACTTAGGAATTTCTGTTCTCTTTTCTAGTAACAGAATGTATGTATTATGGAGCTTCTGCAGGTCTCTATATCTCACTGACCCCTTTTAAAGCCTTCTTCTTGGGAAGGGCTTGTGGATGGAAGAATTCCCACGTTTTGAGAAGGAAAAGGTTCTTTCTGTCAGAACCCTTTGTATGGGTTTGGTATTTGGGGTAAAACATTACATTATGGTGTTTTTTTTTTCTGACAACATACAAATGGAAAAATGTGTCTGGGTGGAAGATCCTTCTGAATAAGGAGAAACATCCCAGAAACCATAAAGTGGTAAGGGTTTGGAAACTATTATCTGTGTTGTATTAGGACTATTTTTTCTCCCACATCAAATAGTACTCAAGACAATTTTATAAATGGGATCTTGATTATTTTTTTTCTATTTTTCTATACTTTAGTTGTATTTTCTTTTTTTTTACTTTAGTTTTACTTTCTTAAATAAATTAAAATATGGTATAGCTCATACTTTTAAAAGTCTCTCACAAAACTCAGAGGGCAAAATTTTTATTTTTTTCTTGGCAAATATTTAAGTGATTAAATGAAGTGATTGTATGGATTCTATTATTTATTTATTTATTTATTTATTTATTTATTTATTTATTTATTTATTTAATCTTGATTATTGAACCAAGAAGTAGAACCTTACATGGTGAGAGTGCTGGAAATTGAAACATGCTATTGTTTCCATAAGGTTAAAATAGATTTTTCTAATGCCCTGTTTGCCTTGCCATTTCTTTCATTTGCCCCCCAAATTTATTGACTTTCGTATGACGATTCCATCTTTAAAAAACTGCTTTGGAAAAACTGAATATGTCCACACTCTGGTATGTTTGGAGCATCAGCTGCACCTGAACCCATGTTGTGACCTGAGCAGTCACCCTGCCTCAGTGTGCCTTTGGTGTCTCTCTTTGAAAGGAAAAATGATGCTGAGAATAGCATATTGCGTGTTGTGCAAAGGTGACTTTCAAAGTTCAGGTTTCATCTGCCATGACCATTTTTTGGTTAGTTTACTTCTAACTCAAACTTTTCAGATCTCTGAGATGATCAATTTCTCAAGGATGCCTTCCCTGACCACCACACACTCTCACAACTGGATCTTGTTATTTGATTTAATAGCTCTCAACGTTGCCCTCGTAGTACTCATCAGTGTTGGTAATAGCATACTATATACGGTTATTTCGTTACTATCTACCTTTCTAACTAGGCTAGGGCAGACAGCTGATTGTTCATCATTGTATCTCCAGTGTGTATGCCTAGGGCATAACAAGTGCTCAATAAATGTCACTCATATGGATGGTGGAAATTACAAATTTTGCCTGGGCCTTTATGAGAAATAAATGTCTCTAATCCTTCAGGAAGTAGGCACTTTTTGAAAAATATGCTGATAGCAGACCACACTGATAACTGGAAAGAAAGATGAATTCAGTTAAGCTTTTAGAGATAAAACAATGTTCCCAATACTCAGGCAATCCATGAATTCCTTATGTTTAGTATTAAAATAGTGGATACGATGCATACTTTTCTTCTTTTTTTTTTTTTATAACGTTTATGTAACTGGATCAAAGAGCCTACCAACTCTTTCTCCACTCACAGGCAAAGTCACCACTCCATTCAAGTAGACCTATTTCTCCAAGAAGAGTCCCTCCAAACTCTACCTTCTATTCCACTCTGCAGAAACACCTGGGAATCCCAGTAGTCTTGTTGACCTGATTGTCCTCTCCACTGAGTTCCCTTTAACTTCCATCACTACTTTTATCCCAAGGTTTCCTTGGAGCTCGGGCCCCTGCTTGTCAGAGAAAGTATTCAGAGAAAGTATACTGGGAACATCTCAATAGACTTAGTTCTAACTAAACACAACTCAGACCAGCAGTGAGTGGTAGGAGGTGGGAAGAACATTGTAACAGAACATTAAAATTGCATTTGGACACTCCGGAAATGAGATAGTCTGCACAGGTCCAGAATGAAATAAGTACAGATAAGAACAAATACAAACACAAAATGAGCAAACCCTATACAGGGTGTTTTGTAAAGGGTGTCAGTAGGACGGGAGTTACATCATTCTGTTTCAATCTTTGTCAACATAAACCACTACATTCAAATGAGGATTTGAGTGTTTGGAAATGTAGAATAAGCTAAGAAGGAGTGGGAGATAGATTTCCTTAAATCCCATCTGCTAAAGTTTTAGGTCCAAATCTCATTATCTGACTAGTTCCTTCCTCTCTAGACAATTTGGATTTGATTTTTTTTCTGATCGGTTTGCCAGAAGCAGATGCAATAATGCTAAGCCTTTGAAGAGTTGTTTGTTTGTTTGTTTGCTTTTACTAATAGGGCATTTGTAAAAGCAGGACTATAATACAGACAGGAACCTCAGCATGTAGTCTTTAGTAACTTGTGCAATCTCTCTCTTCTCACCCTCACCCATTTTTTCCTAGAAAATAGCCAAGAATGGGTGTTCAAAGGGTGGCACTCACATGGAAAGCTTCCCCAACAGTTTAAGCCAGACTTAATTATTTCTGGAGAGCTAGAAAGCTCTTGCCCAATGGAACCACTTATTAATTATCAATTTCTAGTGAAAAAGACAAAATTGTCCATTGCTAACAATTAAGAGGTGTTTAAATTCAGCTATTGGCTGGTCTTCAGGCAGCAGAAAAATAAGCGATTGGCTACTATTATTTTTAATAGTGACTAATGTCACTATTATTGCTCTAGAGCTTACAATATACACCCTTAAATAGTCACAGGCAACTTAGACTTAATATTGTAAAATGTTGAAACCTGACAAGTATATAAGTATACTTACTACCTCTTTTTTTTTTTACAAGGTACATTGTAAATCCCATACAATAGCATAAATTTTGCTTTTATAGTCTCTGCATTATTTCTATTTTAGTATAAGTGTTGTCAAAATGAGTACCCCCCCCATCTTTTGATCTATGTCCCCAATATCTATTTGAACTGAGAATCCTAAAGGCAGTTTTGTAGCATTATAGGTGTTTTAGATGGCAGATATGAAAAGAGAAAGAGAGAGAGAGAGAGAGAGAGAGAGAGAGAGAGAGAGAGAGAGAGAGAGAGAGAGAGCTAAGTCATTGAAAAGAGCCATTGCAGAATACAAAAGCAGATTGAACCCACACAGAGTTTGTGGTTGTTTTATTTTAAAAGCTAACTTTGTAAGTCTTTAATCTTTCCAAAAATAAATTTGAACTTCCAAGCTGCATTTTTCTATTTTCATTTTGCCTGAATCTTCCCTTCCATCCCCCTCCTCCTATACTCCGCGTGACCCACAGAGTCAGAAACTCCTTTCTGTTGGGCTAATTTCTGGCATTGCTTTAGAGACAGAGCCCATGAAGACTAAGCCTGGAGATAGATCCCTGCTGGACCTAATGGATTCCCACCCTCAGGGATCTCCTGGTCATCATTACCATCTAACCAGCTTTAAGAAACACAGGAAATGGAAGTCCTAATGGGGAGAGTTATAAGGCAGTCCCAGAGACTGACGGAAAAATTAAGAAATCTTTTCACAGAGTTCACAATAAAGAGAACACTTTCTTATTAGAAATTTTGTCTTCCTCTTCCTTTCTAAAGAAAATGTATTGTTTTATCCTGATTCATCAATTTATCAAGTACCCATGGATATGAGGCAATGAGCCCTGTGTAGGACTGTTTGAAATGCAATGCTGTGCTTATCCCCCATCTCTGTGCCCCAAAACCCTCTTTAAAATGGACCATTCTTTCTTCAGGTACAAAGTGCTTAACTGAACAAATCCCAAAGGTCCTCATTAACTTACAGACACTTGAATACAATCTATATTCATTTTTGCAATTGAACCAAAGTGATCTGGCAAACTAGTTTTTGGTAGCCCAAATATTCAAAAGCATATATACACATGCATGCATAATTACCTGATATTGCATATTTACATAAACATATGCCCTCAGAGCTATAGATTTGCATTACATTTACAAACTAGGACTAAACCTGGCATTGAGATGAACTAAATAGAGCCTGACTAAAGGGATATTTCATTTGGCTTGACTCTTTGGTTCAAAGCCCAGGCTCTAGAGACCCTTATTTAGGAACCCAACAGCAAATAGAAGAATGCTCTTGGCATTTCTGAAAATAGATGTGCAAAGAGTTTGCACTTTAAATTGGATGCTTTATGTATTACAAGCGAGATTGAAGCTAAAGCCCTACCCGATTAATTTGAAAATATGAGAAAAACAATTGCCATAGCATTTAGTAATTTAGTAATTTACTTAAACATTTAGTAATTTACTTAAATGTTGGTGGTCTTTTCCAAAACAAATTCCTCTGGTAGTCACTAGATCAGTTCATGGTTATTAAGTTAATAAAAACTTTTTTTGTGAATTCCACCTGACCATTGACCTTGGCATAACTCACTTAAGACTCTGGTAAAATAAATCTCTTTCCTTCTAATTTGGATGCAATTTTGGGAACTTAACTAATGCTCTATTATTGTGGGTCAAAAAATATGTGGAATGCGGGCCTTCTTTTCAATAATATTCTCAGTGATTAGCAGGTGCAGGGCAACCTTCTGGGACAAACAGCAGAGGGTATAATGATCTGGAGCTCAGTCTCAGGAGTTAGCTGAGCTGGTTTCAAACCCCAGATCTGAGACTTGCTGGCATTGTGGCCCTGGGCAATTTACTTGATCTCTCAAAACTGCATCTTTAAAGTGGGGAAAATGCTGAGGTTCTTTTGACAATTAAATAAGATCATGCAAGTTGTTTAGCTCAAGGTTCAGCGTGTAATTAGTACTCATGTATTTAACTATCATTACAGATTATATTAGTATCACATTAAATTACCAACTGAAGTCAAAGTGAAACCAGTGTTTCAAGTCACCAATTAAACAAACAAATAAACAAATAAAACTCTCAAGCAAGAGCAAACAATGACATAACCACTGCATTTTCTAAATCTTTGAACATTGGGGTATTTTAAGGTCTGTGAAGAAGATTGCTAAATCTATAATAAGGGAGGTGATAAATCAGAGGCAGAAGAAGACTCCTGCAGATCAGCGTCTACATTTCAGTGAGATGAGAAATCAGGTAAGGACAATCGTTCTGTGATTTTTCTTTTTCCTTTCTAGGAAACTGAAAATATTGAAAGTGATTTTTTGCTTGTTGTAGATTAAGCATAACAGAAATCTTTCTGTCATTCCTTGTTTTCCAGAACTCTGTTAAGTCAAGAATCTCAGGTGGAAAAGCAGGGAGACTAAAAAAAGCAGCATGGAAAGAAAGAGATAGGAGCCATTAGAAAACACATTTGTGGATTCTGAACTCTGTAAAATGGGGACAGGCCTGATTTTCCCCTGAATTTTAAGCTGTATGAGGATAGGAAGATTTTTTTTTCAATGTAGCATCTCCAGGACATAAAATAGTGCCTGGCACACAGTGAACTCTCAATAAAAAATTCTAGAGTAAAAGCAAGGACCCAAACTGGGAGAAACTAAACTGTAAGGTAGTAAGAGCCTGTCTTCTTCCCTTAGATTTGGGGAATGTTTACTGTAGTATTACTGTATAGTACTAGTACTATAGTACTAATTCTATAGTGTTACACCACAGTACTATACAGCTATAATTCAATGAGTTTAATTTAGAATCAAAATTTGTGACAGAGACCTCATCTGGCTCCTTTTCATGAGATTCTTTAATTAATTGTTGCCAAAATCTGAGGTTCCTCTCCATTTTGAAGCCAAAGTTAAATGGTCCAGTTACTGAATTTTATGAGTTCTGACAATTAAGTTTGCGAACTCGTCCTAGAAAAAGTGCTACATACCTCATTGCTGAATATCACCTTTGAAGTACTCCCCTTGGGGAACTATGAACCGATGTCAGCACCTAGTCTACCCTTCAAAGCAAGTTTGGAACTCTTTTTCTGGAATGGCCATCAGAGCTATCGTCATATTACCCTTGATGTCCTGAATGTCATCAAAATGTCTTCCTTTCAGTATTTCCTTTATCTTCAGGTAGAGAAAGAAGTCATTGGGGGGCAGATTGTAATTTTAAATTAGTATCATTATATTTTATTAACATTTCAAAATGTCTAGTTATAATTAAGAAGGCTATGATAGTAAGAAAATGTTGAACAGAATTTCTTAAAAACATTTAATTAAATAAAGCAAAATGTAAATGTCCAGGCACTTGGATAGAGTTGAGGTTTGAAACTTCAATGATTAATTTTTTATTAAACATTACTAGACCCTCTTAAAGGCTTAAACCAATACCAATGTTTGTAGAAGATGTTTACACTGTTTCAGATGCTGAACTCTGTTTTCTGAATGTTGCCTATGTCCCCCAGATTCCTTGGGATAAACAGCAAAATGTATTCCTATGGATTCCAAAGGAGAAACTTATTCCTTGAATCTTTGGTCTCCAGTGAATTAATACTTTTGTGGATTTATTAAAAAGCTCAAAAAACGCCCCTACTCGCCCTTTTACATAAATAACTGAAGCTGAGAAAACATTAACTGTCGATACAATTGTTTTAACTCTACAAATCTGCACAATCTTGTTTTCTGTGGACACTGAGAGAGCTTCTCTCACACCTGCTCTGACCTGTCAGCAAGTGGTAGGAGAGAGAAAAGATGCTGTTCTATTGGAGCTCAATCATGGAGGAAAGAAGAACCGACAGCCAGTCAGGCTCATGCTGAGAGCTGGGTCTAGGCATCAGCCGAGCTCAGTCTGTTTGCACTGCAGCACCAGTTCCCGCTACTGCTGGGAACCTGAGGATCCCCCTAAGAGGGGGAATTTATTAAAGTGAGTCTTCTCTCCCACGAGTGCATGCTAAATTGTTCCACCCCTAGCAGAAGGTTCTCCACCAAGACTTCTATAATATCTGAAGCTAAAAGAGGTATCACCCTTTTGGGTCTCCTAGCAATTTTGGCCTCTCCTATATTAATAATAACACTAATAGTAACTAATATTCATCAAGAAATTACTGTGTGCAACACCCTCTCCGTGAATTACCTATACCCTCCTAACAAGCCTATAAAGCACATTCTGTTATCATCTTATTTATACAAATCAGAAAACTAAATGCTCAGAAAAACTAAGTAACTGCTCTCTATCTACATAATAAATGCGGATGGAATCAGAATGATTTTCAAAGTCCATGCTATTAGCCCGTAGATTATACTGGCCTGCCTGTGTTCTTCTAGGGGACAGGACCCCTATCCTGTTCATCTCTGTATCCAAAATCTTCCTTTTCCCCTGTTACTGCAAAGGGGACTTGCCAGAAATTCAACAAATATTGTTGGAAGTAAAGCCCGGAAGTGACTTGGTCTTCAGGTTTACTCCTGGGCCAGGACAGACTGGCCTCTTGTTGATTCCTCACTGAGGAATATAAAAGTGGTATGTAGCAAAGTGAGTTATTTGGATACAAAACTGAATATGAAAAATTTGTCTCCATATATCATATACCTTCAGAGAAGTGAACCAAGTAAAAGCCAAACCATGGTTGGTTTTCAGGGTAACCTAGAATGTTCCTCTTCTCCCTCATCCTGTCTAATAAGCTGAATCTATTTTCACTGCATACACCCGGAATCCCACCATCTCCCCTAAGATAACAGCAGAGAAAGACCCTTTTCTACAAGTGGGCCTTTGGAAGCAGTAAATGAGGGGAGAAATGGCTCCTACAGTTGGAAGGTTTAGTCCTTGGAGGATGCCAGCCCCAGACAACCTCCCATATCTGAGCACACTGTTCTTTCTTTCCCTGTCCTGATCTACACCCACACTAAACAAGCTGTCCCTCTGGCTCCTCTGTTTACTGGAGGAAAAATGGGATGACCGGAGGCAAGAGAACGGAGAGGGAAAGAATAAATGTGAATCAAAACATGGGCATTAGTGAGAAAGAAAATCAATACCAGGTTGTTTCATGTTTTATGTTCCATGGCCCACTGCTATTACATTTTATGTTCCATGGTCAACTGCCATGGTCCACTGGTTCTAATGGGCTACACCGGCGTGTGTGTATGTGTGTGTGTGTGTGTGTGTGTGTAGGGGAGCAGAGGGAAGGAGGTGTGAGCTAAGATAAAGGAAAGAAAAAACGGGGTCAGCCACTTTCCAGACTCTGCAGCAGAGTGCTTTGGCAGCCCAGGCTGCTAAGGAAGCCAGGCCTTGTGATTCATCACAGACCAGATTCTTACTAACTGCAAAGAGAGATGTTCACAAGAAGATGCCAGCATTCAGGAGGGAAGAGAGTCTGGCCAAATAATTGTCAGGAACTCTTAAAATGTAGGCTAGTCATCTTGGGATGATCTTAACCTCTGGTTAGTATAGGTGGCAATAACCCTAAAAAGAATGGGAAAGAGAGCATGATGGTTATAACCTGGGGCTAAAATCTCTCTCCATCTCTCTCTCTCTCTCTCACTTTCCATTATTGATCATGTGATGATGACATTGTTATTGTTGTTCTTAACATGCCTGCAAATCTTGAGAGATAGGGAAGGATGTCATGGATGTAATTGTTTTGATTTTTCTGTCACAAATCAGTATGACATTCAAATTCCTTTCAATCAGAAAAAGTAAAGGCGCTTGACCTTATAGTTTGCTTCGCTAGCCATCCAGTTCTGACTCCACAGTCAAATGCTGAGTAAGTCCATACAGAAACAGAAAGGCTATTTTCAGGGTCTGGGTCCTCATCACACACCTCCTCACACGTGCAGAAAGCTCCTGTAAGACTTTGGAGCAGACCCTGGCAATCTGAAACAGTAGATGATACACTTCTTACGTTGAAGGAGCTTCCAATCTAATTAATGAGATTGACAGACACAGAAGAAGGAAAGTGCAGTTAAAAGTCTGTGGGTTCAGAACATGGCCAGATGGGCCTAAAGTGGACTTCTTCTCACTTGAAATTTTATTTTATTTTTTATTTTGTTCACTGCTTCCAACTTCCTCACCCTTCTGGTCTGGATGAAAATAAAGGAGCTCAGTTTTAGACACAAACATGTTTGAGGTGTTATGTGGAAAATGAGAAGGAATTAAAAATAGTGCACTGGAAACTTAAACCTCCATCAGAGCATGAGGTAGAGATTTGAAAGTCATCTAGGAAAAGGTGATGGTCAGAGCTTTAGGGCATCTTTGAAGAAGTGAGGGGAACAGAGCGTGCTGAAATAATGATGCTTAGTGTAACCAGTGTGAAGACCACAACAGTGGTGTCTGGTGAACCAAAGAGAAGCATTTCTCAAGGCAAGGAGAGGTCAGGGCTGATTATTAGAGTCACCTGAATGTGTTGTCCCCATTGGTCTTTCAAGTCCACGAAGACAGGGACCACGCTTGTCTTTCTCACAGCTATTCCCAGGGTACACACAGTCTGAGCCACAAAGTAGGTACTCATAAATATTCATTTAATTAAAGAAGATTGTTGGGATCCAGACTTCAGCTCAAAGCCTCCATTCAAAGACAGTGCAAAAGAATGCCCTCCTCTCCAGCAAACTGCTTTCTGATTGGCAATGTATCTCCTGCCATATAAAGTCAAGTACAGTTACAAGGCAATGATACATAAGAATGCAGTAGTTCAATTCCAAATTGATAAGGATTTAGCTGAAGTGTAAATTTTTTAAAAGAGATAGTTTTCACATACTCCAAATACGAAATCAGTCTCACTCACTTGTCCAGTGCGCTGAGAGAGTTCTCAGTTTGGAAAGGTCACAATGGGATGAAGTGAGTCAGGGAAGGCTCTGAGTTTTTGACTCTGCCTTATATGAAAAGTGGGATTGAGATTGTCAAAGTGGAAGAAAGGATTCCTTCCAGAGAGGGGCGGTTTGGATGATGAGATGGGGACAGAGTGTTGGGAGGCCGATTGCAAGGAAGCGGGCCTAAGAAAGGGCACAGACAACACACCACCAAAGAGAGAGTGGGGTCCGTTTGCGAAAGGGTAAATTAGGAGCCCCAAGACCTGTGTCTACCCCAGCTCTACCACACATTGGTGTGCGATCTCAGGCAAGTTACTTCAATTCACCAAACCTGAGGTTCTTAATCTTTAAAATGAGGATAATGTTAACTATAAAGATAATGCGAGGGTCAAATGAGATTGTGTGTGCATAAGCACTTTTGTAAGGCGGTGACACGCTTGATAAATGTTAGCAATGTGTTAATCTTTGGGCTGTGAGAGGGATGACTTTTTTTTTTTTTTTTTTTTTAAGAAAAGGCCCACTGCTTCACCCTTCATCATTGTGGTTTATGGACTTTCACTGTATTCACAACATGGAAAAGAAGATAGCAAATTTTATTTTAGGTAAGGGCCAGAGTAGTATCCAAGGAAAGGAAAGCAAAATGAAGAAATGTGATCCCAGGGCATGGATCGCTCCAAGGGAAGGCAAGAGAAGGGCATTTTCCAATTTCATCCAATGTCTAATGTGTTAGGATGTCACAGGAAGAGGAAACCATGAGAGATGTGGAAAAGACAAGATGGGGAAAAGGGTGGGAAAAGGTTAGGCAAGGTGTTTCAGACCCTTCCAGAAAGTGGTCCAGTGTAGATAATACGTATTCTAGTCTGTGCCCGGGTATATGCAAAGGTTTCAGATTGGCCCTCTATAAAAAGAAGGGCAAGGCAAACTGTCTTACTCACTAAAATGGTGGGGGATATCAAGATATTGTGCAAAGAAAACAGGCTTTAGTGTCAGACCTGGGTCCCTTGCCTTGGGAACTTAATCAAAATATCAGTTTATGTGAATAAGAAAAGTTGTGGGTATGATAATTAAATGACATAATGTATGTAAAGGGGCCTGATGCATAATGAATGCTCAATTAACTAGTATGTGCTGTCTCAGGAAGAGGGTAGCACTTTGTTAAAGTCAAGAAGCAATTGTTTGGTTCATATCCCAGCTCTGTAACTTACCTTCTGTGTGACTACTGCAAGATCTTTAATTGCTTGGAGCCTCAGTTACTCACGCCTATATATTGGGTATAAGACCTAACTTACAGGATTTTTATGAGCATTAAATGAAATCCTATTTATAAAGCCCTTAGAATAGTACCCAGATCATACTAAGTGTTCTAAATGTGTCAGATATTATTATTAAAAGATAATCAAAAGTTGTATGTGTACTAAGTTAATAGCTTTTAACATAAACGAATAGATTTATAGATTTTTGCATGAGACATCCCACCAAGCTTTTTTTTTTTTTTTTTTTTTGAGAAGAGGAAAGTAAGACATAAAAGGCAGAATATGTGGCACAGAACTGTATGATACATGTCCCCACGACGGAAATAAAGAAGGCAGAGATTCACTGAGGGGGGAATTCACGGACATTTATGGTCACATTATTCTGATTGGCTGAGGGAATAAGCAGGCTTCTAGCCAGTTTTCTTTCTGTTCATGGAAATAAAAGCTCAGTGTGCTTGAAATGAACTTTCTTCTTCTTTTTTTCTTGCTAGGAAGAATTTATTTATGTAGTCAAAGCAGACTTGTTTCTGCTAAGTGAAAATTTGGTCTAAATAGTGAAACAAATAGTAAGTTAAATGGCAACTGGGTAGAAATATGTTTATCGTGACATTATTTAGTTTGTTGATTTTTCCTACATTTTCCTCCTAATACCACAAAAGAATTAATCAGATAATAACGCCACTGGCCAAAATGTTAAAAGCAGAGTCAGCTTGTTTTCACCTGTATGAGATAAAAGTGGATTGATGGATGGTTTCCATGAGCTGACTAGACACTTGCCAACACAAGTGTCCTTTCAGGTACCATCAACGTCATGTGAGAGCCTATGAGAAACACAGAATCTCACGCTCCTCTTCAGACCTACTGAATTAGAACATGAATTTTAATAATGTTACCCAGTGATTTATCTCCATAGTAAGGTTTGGAAAGCACTGACTTAGAGTGTGGAGATACAGCCACACAATCTTAATTATTACAGTCTTTATTTCAATCCAATTTGCATGCGCAAGATTCTTAGAAGGGAGAATGAATATAAACAGCAAAATTTATTACTCTATAGAATTACTCAGTGCAATAAAGAATCCCTTAGCTCCCAAAATTACGATCAAAGTAAATAAAGCCTGACATTAAAAAAAATAAAATGATGAAAGTATGGCATTAATCAACAGAAAATCCTGTGTTCAACAGCACCACAAAATACTCAGGTTTTGTACTTCCTGGGGAAGTTTGTGACTTTATTATAAGGCGATTGTTGTAACTTTTTTGAAGAGGAAGTGGATTCATCATGGATTTCAGAAATTAACCCTTGCTACCTAGTAAACAAGTGGCATCAAACTAGTTACTACATATTTCTCATATATAAGCATTAGATATTACTATTAATGGTACTTTATTTTTGTTTGATTTCACAATTCCTATTTCCTTAAATGATTTGTCCCAACATATTTTCATGGCTTAAGTAAAAATAAATTTGAAGAAAATTTTAGAAGAATGTTGATAAACGCTTCGGATAACTTGGAAATTCCAAGGGGATTTCAAGCCAGAGCGGAGTGAGGAATGGCTGCTTCACATTGTTCCTCAGTGTGGAGGCTACTATTAAAGTTTCAATTCCCTTCCTGACTCAAGGAGTCAAGATGACTCATTTTCCTTGTTGCCTGGATTAAAAAACTCTTAAGCTGTGGGTTTGAGAAGGGCTTGTGGGGAGGTTTCAGATGGCAAAATTGCCTCTTCCAACTTGGAATTGAGGGGATAGTTACTATCACTGGTTTTCACAGGTTTACTATCGCTCGTTTTTCAAATTGTTACCTATAAAATATGTTCTTTGCATAGTGCCTGTTGAGCAAACACTTGTCAAACTATAGAAAGTTATGACATCAGGAAGAACCTCAAATCATTGGAAAATGTTCTGAAATGGAATGAACTGCCTTGGGAGGTATTGGGAGCCAGCCCTGGAAAGATTCAAGCTAAGGCTGGCGCTTGGTTCCTAGGGCTGTGTAGAGTAGTCTGGTTTAAAGTGGAAGGGGTCGACCTGGTGGTCCCAAAGGTGTCCCGCACCCCAAGATTTGTGACTGTAGGTCAGAGGCTATCAGGAGTGGGTCACAATGGCCCAGGCCTCACATATACCAGGGTGCCAAAAAAATGTACATAAGTGGACACTGATCAACGTTGCTCAAGCAGTAGTTTGCCATAATCAGAAGTGTCTGGATGCTGATGGTAACCACTTTGAGCACCTCTTGTAATTGCAGAAGTCAAACGTGACTTGTATTCATCTTTTGTTATCGGTATATATTGAGTATTACAATTTTAATAGTTTTTTTCCTTTCTTAAAAGGTGTATACAATTTTTTGGCACCCTCTGTAGATCTTTGACATAGCCCCACATGAGAGTCTGCATTGAAGTTTTAGTGTTAAAAGCATCAATTTACTAAATGGAAACACTTGAGACATTCCACAATTTTTGTCAACCCATTTCCATATTTGTGTTGATTTTTGTTTGGTTTTATTCAACATATTAGGAGAACTTCAAAAGGCAGATCTAGCCCAAGTTCTCTGAGTCAGGTCTCTCTTGATCTCTGACAGGTCTTGTTCTAAGTGTACATAAATTTCTGGGGTCCACTGTCCCCTCACTCCATACTTCTGTTGGGTCCCTTCAATGTTCTATAAAAATCCAATCCAACCAAGCATATTTTGTCCACAGAGAGAGGACCCTTCAAACAGGATACAACGCAAAGCATTTCTTTTGAGAAAAAAATCCCATCAGAGAGGTCTTTCCCCAAGTCGTTCCTCCTGACCCCACATTGACATCACCTCTGGTTCCTGCCTCTCCCCACCCTTACCCCACCCACTGACCCACACTCCCACTCTAAATCTCCCACTCCTTTCTCATTCAAGGTCATTTTGTTCAGTCCCAGTCTTTCCAAACTCGCAGGCTCATACCCACTGTGACACTTACGAGAGTCTTCTAGAGACCCATCCTTCCTAGAAGGTAATGTGTGTATGAGAGGCGGGAGTGCTTAGAAATTTAAAACAATTTATAATCATATGTCTATGCCACTCTCCTTTTTGGAGGCATTTCTCATTAGTTTTGAAAAATGCAGTTTGCATTTAGTTATTCATGAAACCATTGGGCCTTTCTAAATGGTCAAGCCATATATATACATATATATATATGGAGAGAGAGAGAGAGAGAGAGAGAGAGAGAGAGAGACAGCTCCTCACCTTCAGACTACAACAGATTGGAGGCAACAACGGATAATCATGGGAACAAAAAGCCTGATTCAATGATTCATTTTTAGTTCTTTTCCAGAAACTTTAGAAAATACTGTTTTCTTTGTGGAGAAGTCAAGATGGTGGGCTGCAGGCAATGCTTACTCTCTCTAACCTAGTGAAAGAGGAAAGCAGTACAGGTATGTAAAAGGGCACTGATGTTGGTAGCTATAGGCAGGGCCCACCTAAATTGTCACCTGTAAAAGGTGTCAGTGATCCACATGGCCTTGAGAGGACAATTTGCAAAGTGCAAAAATAAAATAAAATAAAATTACAAAATGCAAGACCAATTCCCAGCCAATCATTATTACTAAAAGGGCTGATGTTTACCACGTGAGAAAATTGAGTCTGCGGGAGCTTAAATATTATGCAAAGCTTCTCACAGCTACTGAAGTAACTGAACTAGGATTGAAATTCATGTGTCTATTCTTTGCACTATTATGTATTAGTTGACTAAGGCCATCTTCTGCAGAAAACCATCTACTTCTTCCTTCTATCCAAGTACTCTATGCTCTAAATTAGCCTCCAGCTCCTACTCTGTCGCTTCCACCATCCGACTCCACATTCTCTATTTCTCTATTTAGCAGGACTTGCTGTAGCCGTCCCCTCTTCCCCATCTGTCATCTTCCTAAAGCTGTCATTCAGCCTATTCTAATAGGGAAAGGCTGGTGTCCTGGTAGTGGGCACCCCCCAGTCTCACTCCTCCAGCACTTCATGAGGCTTGAGAGATAATGACCACTCTGACATCTTCTCCTTCCCCTGCAGTCTCCTGGGGGGAGGTTCTGGGGCCCAGGTTTGTTGGTCTTATCTCTAGCAATCAGTTGAGGGCAGGGAGGAAGGCTAAAATGGAGAGAAGACTACCATGCCTTAAGTCAATTTTTACAGAAGTATAGTTCCCTTACCACTGGTGGTTTGGGAAACAATTTTTTGAGGTATGTAGGCTAATATTTTGTTTCAACAGTTGTGCATTTATTTTTATGGATACCACTTTTCTTTGGTAAGGAATGCTGATTTTCCATTTATGGTTATAATGTAATGTTTTATTTTAAACATAACATTGCTTAAGCAACAAAGTAAGTTGATTTAAAAATATGTATTAGTTAAATGAAAGTACAAGCAGACCACAGAAATGGCAAAAGGTGTAGTGAGGTTTAAGAAACATTGCCCTTGGGAAAGGATATTTGCCAATGATATATCTGATAAGGGATTAATATCACAAATCTATAAAAAACTTACTCAACTCAACTCCAAAAAAATAAACAACCCAATTAAAAAATGGGCAGAGGACTTGAGGAGACATTTTTCTAAAAAGGACATACAGAAGGCAAGAAGACATATGAAGAAATGCTCAACCTCACTAACCATCAGAGAAATGCAAATAAAAACCACAATGAGATACCACCTTACCCCAGTCAAAATGGCTATCATCAATAAATCAACAAACAACAAAATGCTGGCACGGATGTGGAGAAAACGGAACGCTAGTGCACTGTTGGTGGGATTGCAGATTAGTGCAGCCACTATGGAAAACAGTATGGAGGTATCTCAGGAATCCGAAAATGGAACTACCCTATGATCCAGTAATTGCACTCCTAGGCATCTATCCGGAGAAATCCAAAACTCCAATTCAAAAATCTGTATGCACTCCTATGTTTATTGCAGCACTTTACACAATAGCCAAGACATGGAAACAACCGAAATGCCCATCGGTAGATGACTGGATTAAGAAACTGTGGTACATTTATACAATGGAGTATTACGCAGCCATAAAGAAGAAAGAAATCTTATCATTTGCAACAACATGGATGGATCTAGAGAACATTATGTTAAGTGAAATAAGTCAGAAAGAGAAAGACAAGTACCATATGATCTCACTTATTTGCGGAATCTAAAGAAAAGAATAAGTGAATGAACTAATCAGAAACAGTTTTGGGGACAAAAAGGAAAAACTGAGAGTTGTTAGATGGGCGGGGGGGGGGGGATAAGGGGAAAGGTGAAGGGATTAGGAAACAGTCAGTAACCACAAGATGGCCTCAGGGTTTTTGTAAATTAATTTGGGGAACGTAATCAATAATGTTGTAAAGATTTTGTTGGGTATCCGATGGACACGTGTCCTATTTGGGAGACCACCTCAGGGATACTGTAGATGCCTTATCATGGCACCGTACACCAGAAGCTAAACAATAATGAATGCTAACTATAATTTTATATATATATATAATGTGATGGCTCGGTGCGAGGGTGGAGGGATAGTGGATGGGGGGAGGAGGGTTCACAGTGTGAGGGATATAAATGATGAACGTCTAAAAGTCTCTTGTACTTCAGATCAACACTTCATGAAAAGTGGTCCTTATCTTTTTACATGTCAGTTCTGAACATTTGGAGTGAGCAAACTTCTCATGTGTGGATTCATAGAATATCTGCTTTCAGAGCTCTCAGGGGGTAGTGCCCAATTGAATTATGAAACCTGGGCCTACAGAAGAGCAATTTCTCTAAACATTTGCTGCCCAGAATGTTTTGCATCCTAGCTGCTCTGGTCTAAATGCTCTTTCATTCATTCTGTTCTCCAGGTTCTTGCTCAAGAGGTAGATTAGTACACTGGGTTTCACAGTGGGAGAAACTGGGAAATTGAATAACATGCTCCACATCTCAGTGGCCAAGCATTGTGGCCCTGGTCAGCCAGGCTCCAAGCACTTTTCCTTGGGCAGGACCTCCCAGCCTATGAACAGTCATATAGGAAGTGGTACAGGAAAGGAGTTGTACACTACTTCACTTGTCTTTCTTTCCATCTGTACTGTGACCCCAAATTAGCAACCTGTCCTGTGAAGGCACCTCATGTAGGATGAGCAATGCAAAATAGTAACTAGTATTTATTGAGTGTGTTAAGCGCTTTGCATATATCATTTCCTTAACCCTGAAAGACATAATACCTTCTCAGGAAAATGACAATGTCTATGTGATCAGATTCTCAGATTATCTAGCTAAATCACAGCTCTCCCTCCTCTCTTTTCACTCTCGCAAGAACTGAAATAGATTCCTATTAATTGACAGAAACTCAATGCATTTTTTTTTTCTTCTCACTTGGCTGAGGTGGTTTCTGGCACCCTCTAGTGACAGAAAAATTCTCTGGCAGAAGTAATGTCTAGATCTTGCGCCATCTCCAGACAGTTATCCTTGCTTGAGGCTAAAACTGTAATAGTTAACTTGTAACAACTTAATTTTGGGAACAGGATTTCTTATGCTGATCATAAGCTTTGATGATATATCAGTTAGGATTCTTTTAGTTCTAAGAATCTGATGTAAGCAAAAATTGATAGTATATCGAGTTGGGTAACTGGATAGTCCAGGGTTCGATTTCAGAACTAAATCAATCCAGGAGTCAGGTGACACTACCAGGCCCTCCCTGCCTCTCAGCGTGAGTTGACCCTGCTTTCAGCTCTGGCAGGTCCACAAGCTCTCTTCATGACCACAGCAGTTTCATACTTCACATATTCCCACTATAAATCCAGTGGAGAAGAAAGAGCTGTGTCCTACTGTTTCCAGCAAAGGCCACAAAGTTTACTCCAGTTGAATGGGATATGCTGGCTGCCTTCACCAAATGGAGTTCCCTGTCCCCTTCCTCCTCCCACCTACATACACACACAGGCCCTGGGATTGGTGTCAATGCCACTGTAATGGTTAATTTTATGTACCAAGTTCGCTAGGCCACACTACCCAAGTATTTGGTACTATTCTAGATGTTTCTGTGAAGTATTTTTAGATAGGATTAATATTTAAATCAGTAGATTTTGAGTAAAATAGTTGCCCTCCATAATGTGGATGGGCCTCATCCAATCAGTTGCAGTTCTTAAGAAAGACTTCCCTTGAGAAAGGGAATTCTGCCAGCAAACAGTCTTTGGACTCAAACTTCAATTCTTTTTCTTTTTTTAAATTAAAATTTATTGGGGTGACAATGGTTAGTAAAGTTGCATAGGTTTCAAGTGTACATTTCTATAATACATCATATATAAATCCCATTGTGTGTTCACCACCCAGAGTCAGTTCTCCTTCCATCAGCATTTTATTTGATCCCATTTACCCTCATCTACCACCCTCCCACCTCCTTACCTCAGGTAACCACTAAACTATTATTTATTTCTATCCGTTTTTGTTTCTTTGTTTCAAACTGTAATTCTTCCCTGGGTCTGCCAGCTACCTTGAAGATTTTGGACTTTCTAGGTTCCACAATCACATAAACCAGTTCCTTCAAATCCACCCCCCTCCCTCTGTTTTCCTTACAAACCCTGAATAATAAAGCCACCCACAGCAAATAATTAAAAAGAGGGAACAGGGGCAATTCTTCCAAAGGCGACTTGGAAGTGCTGTTACCAGAAAGGAGAAAAGATGTAGGATTAACAGTCATAGATGTTCACTACAGTTGGGAATCATTAAAATCAACTTATTGCTATAGCAATTTGGTGGAGAACAATTTTTAAAACATTAGGTCCATAGGGAGAAGGAATAAAAATACTCTTGATGGTAAAAAGGTGTTGAAGGTTTTCTTCCCCCCAGCTTTTTACATAGTCAGCTATGTGTTTAAGTGTTATTCAGAAGGAGATGTTCCGTGGCAAGGGTATCTTTAGAGTAGAAGAAACAAGCTTTATCTTACCTGGTGTGTTTGAGTAAAATCAGGATGGTTGGGTCCAAAATATCTCCCACATCTGGTAAAGTGCCTGAAATTCTATTATTAAAATTGTATTTCTTTGTTCTTGAAGGATTGGAGGTCCTTAGGAATGTGTTGTTAACATAAAAATGCCCAAACTATTTTCCCCAGAACACCAGCATTCATGAGGTTGATGATTAAATAGGTGATTTTCAAAGGACTACATAAAGAAGACAAAGAAGTTTGGGGAACAGTATATATCAGTCTCCTCTTAGATATTCACAATGCACATTAGCATATTAAAAGTTCTGAGGATTTTTGGATTAAGAGGCCTGTTTAGAATAAATTAACTCTGGGATGGCCGGTTAGTTCAGTTGGTTAGAGTGTAGTGCTAATAACACCAAGGTTGCCAGTTAGAACCCCACATGGGCCACTGTGAGCTGTGCCCTCCTTTAAAAAAAAAAATTAACCCCAAATGTTCTAAAATCCTTTGACCATGAAACATGTCTCCCCACAAAGCACCTATTACTACCTATTACTATCTCATTAAACTTGAGGATAATTAGGTGTTGATGAGGGTGAGGGCTGTGTGTGGGGGGGAGAGGGGGATGGTTAGAAAGGGCAGGGCCTCAGGAGCAAAAATACCTAAGTTTAATTCCTGGCTCTGCTATTTATTAACTAACCAACTTTGCCAATGTTGCCTTAACTTTTTTTGGCTACAATTCTTTATTTGTAAAGTATGCTTAATAGTCATTCATCTCACTGGGCTAAAAAGATAATTATTAAGATGCTGGCTCATAATTCACTCTCAAGAGATGTTGATTTTGTCAATTCTCTCTCTCTCTCTCTCTCTCTCTCTCTCTCTCTCTCTCTCTCCCCTCCTCTCTTCCCTTCTTCCCTTCCATTCACTCCTTTCATATATATATTTCAATGAACTTTTTATATTAGAATAGTTTTAGAGTTACAGAAACATTGTAGAGATAATACACAGAATGCCCGTATACCATAACCCTGATAAATTGAACTGGCATCTTAAGATGCTTAACCATAGAGCTGGGAGGACTATAGGGGTGGAGCTGGGCCCTTTCTTAACTCTCTAGTCTTGACTTCCTGTTGACCTTTGTGGTAACTTCCGGGGTGAGGGATGCCAATAATGGGCGGAAGACATGTTGGGCTTGGCCCGTTTTTTTGTTTTTTGGCACTGTGGGCAGCCGTTTGGGACCAGTGGGCGAGTGTGTATAGACACACTCCTTGGTGGCTTTTTTGTTTCTTTTTCTTTTCCCAAATAAACCGTTCTTTCGGTGGCTTTTCTGGAGTTATTATTTTTCTGGTGGACATCCCCTACCTCCATTCACTTTTTGGCTCTATTGCGAGGTGGAAACTGTAGGCACAGGACAGGCGTGGGCAGGGTCTTCCTCACAGCGCTAATAATTACTGGGAGGCGAAGCAGAGAGAAGCCTATCAACACCAAGTCTGGGCAACAAGTGCCGTGCAAAACACAAGTCGTCATACAATCTGCCCTGTTGTAAAATGTTTGCCAACTAAACAGAAAGAGCTACTTTTCCAAACCAGTAGTGACTTTGAGCGGTGTTAACCACAGTACTGAAACATTACATTTTTTGATAAAGGAAATTGGCCAGGAAATAATGAGTAACAAAGGAGGGGAAGTAATTGTGAACGTGTAATACAGCTGGCGCTGTGTGATTTGTCACACGTAGTTGAGTGCGTTCCCTTGAGAAGTACAAGCGAAGGGGTCCTCCCTTTTTAGAGTCCCCGTAGCACAATATCTGCCCCCTTTCGGGTGATAACTGTCACTTGGTGCACTCGTCAGGGCCCCTGTGAGCCTCTCGGGTCGCAGCCACAGCGCCGGGATCCGAGCCCAGGACAGGTCCCCCTCGGTCGTTCCCGGCCAAGGCTCCTGTGCGCAGGCAGGACGTGGGCACTCAGCGCTCCCATCCCTGCTGAGGTCCTCCCCGGCCTCCCCAGTTTGAATCACAGAGGAGTTTCGGAAGGACAGCCAGCCGCTGCCCGGGGCCTCACCTGAACGGGACACACCGGAATGCTGCGGGAACGCCCCAGAAGACGGAAAGCCAATTTGTGCACCGAGCCCCGATCTCTTTCCTTATCTCTTTCCTTTCCCCCCGCTCTTGCCCCCCCCCCCCCCGCAGGCCGAGGAGCTGAATCAAAGTCGCCCTCCCCACCCCGGGCGTTCCCCGGCTTCCTCCCCTCCCAACTGGCCCCGGGCCATATCTTTAAATCGCCTCAGGGGATTCAGAGGAGCCACACACAGGTGCTCAGAGACACTTCTGGAGGGAGAGGAAAGAAGCTTGACAGCCACCCTGCGTGAGCGCCTGGGGCGGGCCCTCGTGAGAAACACCCATCCCGGCTCGGGAGGGGCCTGTCACTCCTCCCGGGGTGGCAGCCCTATTCGGCTGCAACTTTGAGAGGCTCTTTCACTTCGGGGGACTGCGCCCCAGCCATGTCCAGGATCGGGATTCTCTTGGCTCTGGTGAGTCCCTTGCTGCCTGAATGGGGCTCCAACGGGCCGGCCCGGGGCGGGCGCTGTGTGTGGGGCCGGCGGCGCCCGCCCCGGGGGGTGGCGGCCAGGGGATGCCCGAGCTTGGGTCGCTGCACGCGGCGGGCGGCGCGGCGGTCATTGGACAGATGGCCCCTCCGGGTTGCTAGGACTTGACCTCCGGGCGGGGACTCAGGAAACCGGGCACGTCGCTTTTCTTTAGGCTTGCTTCGGAACTGCCACCCCGCAGGGCAGATGGAGCCGCTCCCGGGGCTCCCTGGGGGTGGCTGTGAGCCACCGAGAGAGCAGGCGTGGACAGGGACCTGGAAGGTTTGGGGTCGCTGGAGGGGCCGCCGGGCCAGAGAGAGGACGGAATCTTCTGGACGAGTCCTTACAAGTCAGCCCAAAGGTCCGCCTCTGGGCGGGGGGTGTGTGCGCGCCGGGAAGTGCGCGCTCCGGGAGCTACTATTGCACTTTTCCCCGCAGTTCTCAAAAGGAGGGAATAAATCAGCGCGCGACAGCGGTTAAACCGGAGGCTTCGGACCGCACTGTCTGTTACTCGAGAAAAGTTAGCTTGGTGCTGAACGCGCCTCGGGAGGCTTGTTTACCTTCTTGTCACGACTTAGCAAAAGAAACTTTTTTTTTTTTTCTCCTTTCCGGGAAGACCTCTCCTTACAAACTGTAAATCACGGTCTCCGTTTGTTTGTTTTGCTGTGTTTTGTGTGTTTTCCTCCTTTTCTTCCTGCCCTTCGTTTTTCGCCTTGGAATCTTTCCTAGCTTGCACTCCTACGGTAGTTCCTGAAGCCCGGGGCCCGAGGGCACCTCCGCCTCCCTGTGGAGGAGGTGGCACCGCTCTCACGGCGCACGCGCCCTGCTGCCTGCACTTGGCCCAGAAGCTAGAGCAGCAACGGCCACCTCGTTGGGAGAGTCCCTGTCTCAGAAGAACCGGCTTGAGGATGGCTAATCCAACAGATTTGGCCTCGAGAGCGTCATTTGAGTTCCGAAGCCTCTGACAGCCAATGGATTCTTTATTTTATTGGGCCCCACCAAAGTTCCAGGCATGTGATCTCAGTCAAGTCTCATGGAAGCTGTGTAGTGAGAAAGATGCCCTCATCTCCATTTTACAGATGGCGAAATGGGGTTCTGGAAGTAATTAAGTAATTCAACCGAGATCGGACAGCTAGTAAGTGGATCTGGGATTTAATGTAGATCTAATTCCAAAGCCCAGCAGTTTGATTGTTGATTGCACCAGATATCCAGACTACATCAACAACGGGAAGGGAAAAGAAAAACCAGTAATGACTGGCATCACCTTCATGGGAAAAAGAAAGAAAAATTCTCCCTGGTCCCTTCAGAAATAATATGAAATGTTTGGGCTCCTTTAAAAACTTCCACAGAGAAAATTTAATATTCAAAATTGGGAAACCATTTACATAACCTCAGACCTCCCTCTTCTCTTCCTCATCATTAACTACTACATTATTCCAGTGTTAATCACTTTGAAAATCTTAGTTAGTGGGACAGCAATACTAATATGTGTAGCAAAATTATCAAAGCCCAGAGCTATGCTTATTTAACTTTTATACCATCTTAACCAGAGATGTATATTTAAGGCACAAAGGAAACTTTGTTTTTCTGAAAGAATGTATGCACATGCATACAGACACATTCATATATACACATACATTGATATATATGAAATATTTATAATATAAATTAAACATAATTTGTTACATTTATATATGACATGGTCTAGGAAATTAAGGTTTATTAAATAAAATTTATAAATGCAGATGAGTATAAGAAGATAAAAGTCTGACATAACCCTATCACCTAGATAATCATTGTTTACATTTTCTGATATATTCTCCATTTCTCCCATCTAATGTGACTTAAATTTAGTTACACAGAATCCTGCCTCCTGCTTTGCACCTACCACTTGCCCAATATCACACCTCTTTTCTTGAAGGCGTTTCCACACTGTATGTCATCTCGTGTGTCTTCAGAAAATGCTTGCGTTTATGCTCTGCTTCTATTCCCTTCCTTTTACCATCTTGGAGTTAATTTTCTTTCCCCTGATTTCTGGGTGTTGTTTCCATGGCAATTACAATAAATAAGTTTGAAACTTCAAAACAATTCACAAGTGTCTGAAGGAGACAGGAAGAGTCAACCTTACTTTAAAAATGTGTGTGAGAAATAGCTGTGGGCATTGCTTCTTTTTTTTTTAATAGCACATGGCCTTTAAAGATTTTGTCTTGTACTATTTAGGTCAGGCAATTACTAGTTAGCCAGTTTCTTCTCCGTTTCTTGAAGCAGTCGTCGCAAAATATAGTTGAGGAAAAAGAGGGCATTTGAAAAAGAAACCTAAGAAACAAAATGGGTTGCAATGTGTTTCTATTTATTTTCATTTTTAACAGGTTTCACTTATATAACAAAGCACTTGAAAATTTTTATGAGTAAAATAAAATTATGAAATGTAATTTAAAACATTAACAACCAGGATGGAAAAATAAACATTTATAAATGAAGGCAAGATTGCAAAGCAAAAATAAAATTAATATATAAGAACTTCAGGGCCCCCTACTAGCTATAATTAGATGAGATGAATGAAAAGTCGTCTATTTTGACATCCCTGAAATATAATTACCACCCTTAATGAGATTAATTTAGAAAAATAAGTTTAACTTCTTGCACTGAGTTTAGAGATAGGAAAAGGTAAATACAGAAACAGAACCAGTATTTAGATGCTGTTTGTTAGTAAATCTCTTTGGGACACTAGCCAAGTAATTTCCTTCTAAACAGTTTTTATAGTGAAAGTGTCAGTGTTTTAAAAGAATCTCTCTGAAGGCTACTACTACACTTTAGGGGAGCCATATCACTATAGCACAACTGCCAGTTGGAGAGAATAACTGTTTTCTAAGAAATGATAAAAAACCTGAGTAAGGGAATCCCCCACTTGAAAACCCCTAATGAGTTAAATACCTTTTCATAAATTGTCTTGGGTTCCAAAAGTCCCTTAATGAGCACATGTTTTGTAATAGGAAGTAAGGACTATTTATTTACGGTGAAAAATAACAAAAGGGCATAATTTAAAACTTGATCCACATAATAAAAAACAAGTTAAACCAAATTTAGAACAGTGATTCCATCTCTTCTTCTCTTGAAATAAGTAAATATAGACAAATTGATCATTGATGGGAAACAAAAAGTAATTCTTAAAAAAAATAAAGTCTCATTATTTCACCACCTAATACAATAATTTTTTATTTTACTTGTAGCCTCCTAGCCTTGTCTACACATACACATAATTACATATTTATTCAGTGCTATGTATAGTCTGCCTTTTGTCACTTTATGTATACACAAATTTTTTTCTTTCCACAAAATTTTCATCCTATATATTTTTTGGATGCCTTGTAGAGAAGGCATTTATTAAATGAACTTGGATTACTACAATTTCTACTATTTATTATTTTTTATTAACTATTTATTATAATTTATTATTACAGAGGAAACATTCCTTAAATATACTAGAATATATATGTGTATATATATATATATATATATATATTTACCAATACCTTATAGATATTTAAAAATATAGAACCATTGTAAATGCCTTACAAAAACTTTTTTAATCCTAGTAGACTGTTTATTCACATGTCTATGGATTTAGGCCTGATTACCAAAATTGGGCCCACACTGCCCCAGTCTGTGTTTTGGTTAGCCCACATGGCATTGATACATATAGTATATAGTATATATGTATGTATGTATATATGTATGAATTGTATTGTTTTTGGTATGTGTGTGTATCTGTTCACAAATGTGGAAAAACGATATTTAACTACATAAGTTATTTTCATTTCCTGGAAGACCCTTGCTTTAAAAAGAAAAATGAAGTATCTTTAGCTTTTTATCTTGTTGGATTCCTAACACCAATTAAGTATCTTTGATTCAGTCTTAAACAGGAACAAATAATTCAATTTACTAGCCTACCTTATTTTCTTTGAAGTGAGAGTACGTGTAGTGAAGCCCAAATTAGAAAGAAGTGGATCATTGTAGATTGGAAAATTCACCTTCCCCGGAAGGAAATGAACTAGTTCTCCCCCTGGATCACAGCTCCCTTCTTGATTTGGAGTGAACTTTTGCGTAACCAAGCCAGCTCCTGTCTGTGGGCCTTTAGAAACAGCAATCACAGCTATATCGGACAACTGGTACGAGTTCCACTAAGTGGGGATGATCGTGAATTTAGTATGAAGTTATGAATTTTGAGCAAAACAATCTTGTAAATTAGCAAATCTACTACAAATTCAATTGGCAGATATACTCAGTCCGGCAAGGCAAGCAAGACTACTGTAGGTTTTGTTAAGCTCCGAACCGGGATAAACTGGCAAAATTACAATCAACTTGTCATTGGATTCATTAAGGACAGGCTGTCCTTTAGTCAACTTATGCAGCATTATAACATTATAACACAGAGCATAGAACCTCTGTGTTCTGAGAGGCCATAAAAATATAAGATATGAGAAACATCAATACTTTTGATTTTTGAGGGCAAAGATGTGTGTGTGTGTGTGTGTGTGTGTGTGTGTGTGTGTGTGTGTGTGTGTGAGACAGAGAGAGAGAGAGAGAGAGAGAGAGAGAGAGAGAGAGAGAGAGAGAGAGAGGATGAGATCGAGAATCAACTTAGTGCAGGTAGGTTAAAGCTTTTGCCCTTTGCTGAAATTGAGCTTTTGTTTTTAGCCATCCTCACAAGTTTCCCTGATGTTAGTAGACTGTTTTTTCACACGAGTGTAGAATTTAGGCCTAATTTCAAAAATAAAACACAGGGCAGACTGTGTTTTGTCTGGCCTGTATGGTATTGATACATATGTATGTATGTGTACGTATGTATTTTTAACATTAGGTGCCACCATTTAAATGTTGGAGGATTTTGTTTTCTCTTAAAAAACGGAAGATCTGGGCCTACATGCCACATAGCCACCACTTCCCTGACCAAAATGGCTGCCCCTTTCTTCCAGGAAGACCTTGCCACTTCGACAAGTCCCTCCTACTCTAAGTTTTCTATTCCACCTGAATGTTTTATGCCTATGTTACCACTGTGGCTCCTGTAAGCATGAGGATTCTGGTTTAGGATTTCGTAGTCCTCCCATTATCCATTTCCTTCACCAAAGATGACTTCTTTTCTGGCGTATTTTTGGAAGGGTCATTATTTCTCCATGAAAAATCAAATTCTGATTTGCAAGTGCAGAACACAGATGCTTTTAGTTTATAAAGCTCTTATCTTCTCACATTTAAATGTGGTAGCTTGCTAACCACCGATTTTGCTTCCTCTAGCCCAGTTGTTCTCCAACTATGGAGAGCATCAAAATAACAGGGGTATTTGTTAAAGATAATTACAAGGAGAGCCTCATTCTCAGAGCTGCTGATTCTTTAGGTCTGTGGTACAACTTAAGCATTTTTTGTTTTACTGCCACACTACCTGATTCTGATAGCTGTCAGGGTTTTGAGAACTATTTTTCGAATGCTAGCACTAAACTCAAAATCTAATTCCACATGGAAATTTCTAGATTCTCTCGTTTTATTTTATTTATTGCTTGATCAGTCAGGTGTCTAACCAGTCACTTCCTCCCACTGCCTCAACTGTCTCTTTCCTGGTCTTCCCAGAAACTAAATTTGAGAAAGAAAGAAGACATTACTGGGATAAGATTACCTTGCATTTTTATTTACACATTTTGAAAAAATAAGAAAGAATGAAATCTTTACTGATCTCTTTCATGTAGAATTTTTTATTTGTTTTTTTCAATAATGTACCTACTACAGAATGTCATTACTATTTTTTTACACAAATATATTAGAGATGCATTATATAATTAGAAATGGTGAACAATTAGTGGTCTTTTTAGCATTTTATTTTCCTTGAGTGTTGATAAGCAAACATGGTAACTTTCTGGAGTACTGGGGGTTAGGACTTCAATTTAAGAATTTGGAGGTGTAGGAGAGAAGATTCAGCTCATCGGAGAGCCCTTAATCTATTGAGTTAGCAGTATGCCGTGGACAAGTCACTATACTAGTTTGGGGCATAGCTTCCTCTGTCAGATAAGGGGCTTGGGTTGGGTCATCCCTAAAGCTTTTTCTGCTTTAAAATTTTAAATATAATGAGATACCAAATTTCAGGTTATCTGATCTTAGGAATTAGCTGGAGGCTGCTGGTGTCAACACTAAAAAAAAATTCTCACTTTCTGTTTCTACCATTCTCCCAAGTGCCCCATTGCTTTTTGTTACCTCTTAGATGAAATCTGAGAGAGGATTTGCATGGTGGAGGGAATGAGGAATCTTCCCTAGAACCCCATAATCCATCTATTCTCATTAATCTGTTTGAAATTCAGAGCGAGGGGTTAAAAATATCCACTATAAATTTGAGATATCTAACTTTTAAATCACTCTATTAACATGCATTTTAAAATGATTATTTAACTCAGTGTTTTATTATACTTGTATATTGGGATAAATATTACTCTTGTATTATAAGATACAGTTTTAAAAACACTGGGTTAAATTACAAAGTGATATTCCTGATCTTTTAAAATAAACTTTCTAGAATTTATACATACCCTGTTTCCCCAAAAATAAGACCTAGCCGGACAATCAGCTCTAATGTGTCTTTTGGAGCAAAAATTAATATAAGACCCAGTCTTATTTTACTATAACACTATATTTTACTACTATTTACTATATTTACTACAAGACTGGGTATAATATAGTATAATGTAATATAATACCCAGTTTTATATATAATATATATTAAATGAATGTCTTCCTCCCACCCCAGAGTGATCTCTACGGGTGACTAAACAATCAATACAGTAGTCCCTGTTTTCTTCAGTTTCAGTTACCACAGCCAACCACAGTCCAAAAATATTAAATGGAAAATTCCAGAAATAAACAATACATAAGTTTTAAATTGAATGCTGTTCTGGATAGTGTGATGAAATCTTGTGCCATCCCATTCCAACTCACCCAGGACATGAATCATCTCTTTCTCCAGCATGTGCTACCTTCCTGTTAGTCACTTGGTAGCCATCTTGATTTTCAGACAGACTATCAAGTAACTGTTATTTTACTTAACAATGCCGCCGAAGCACAGAAGTAGCCTAATGATATGTCAGTGTCCACATCATTCATCTTACTTCATCTCATCACACAGACATTATATCATCTCACATCATCACAGAAAAAGGGTGAGTACAGTACAACAAAATATTCTGAGAGAGACCACATTCATATGATTTTTATTACAGTATATTTTTATAATTGTTTTATTTTACTATTAGTTATTGTTAATTTCTTACTGTGCCTAATTTAGAAATTAAACTTTAGGGTAGGTACTTATATATAGGAAAAAGCACAGTTTATATAGGGTTCTGTGCTATTCTCAGTTTTAGGCATCCACTGGGGGTCTTGCAACTTTACCCCCTCACATAAAGGGGGACAACTATACTGCCTTATTCATTTTTTTAGTCAGTTTATTAGCCTTACAAGAAAGTCAGTCCATGCACTCTCTAGATGTGTATAAATCAACATTATTCTGAGAACTATATCTATTTATTCATAGTTCAGCATTAGCACATAGTTCAGCTAAAGTATGAGATACTTTTTATTTGTTTTTGTGTTTAATCATCTCACTGACGGCACAGAAATTCAAGCGTTGCATTCTCACCATAAGAATCTATCACAGTGTGCTGCATAAGGCATACTTCTCTGTTAAGTATTCCTTAAGAAAACAAACCAAGATTTAATCAGGGAGACCACTGCAAACTATAGTTACCAGTTTGTGGGGATATATAACCAAGCTTTCAATTACATAAATTAAGTTCATTTAGTGTGACATGTCTCTTCATACAGTTTTATTTTAAAAATAAAACGAAATTTCCTCATCATCAAACAACTCTGCCATTATGACTGGTGATATACTTAGTCTCAGTTGACCAAAGGTAAATAAAATAATCCTGATACCACTAGTTTAAGGAAATACATACAAGTAAAGGTGACTGTTTATGTTTGATTTAGTAAAATTATAGGACTACTACAGAAACCTAGAAGAGCAAAAGATAGAACATTTATACAAAGGAGTAAATGCTAATAATTCAAAGATTTAGAATATGTTCCACCTTCCAAATACGAGGCTGCTATTATAGATTCACTACTATTATCCAGATTTTCTAATCTTATTGAAAAAGAATAGCACAAATGATAGATAAATCAATAAAGATATTTAGGTTTAACACAGTCTTGCTCCTCTAAAATTGTCCCTTTTGATTTTTTTTATTACACAACTAACACATATCCGTTGTAGAAAAAAAGAGATGAGTTAAGCAAAAATGTAAATAAATAAAAATGTCACTCATAGTCTTGCCAACCAGATATAAATACTGTTAATATTTTGTTGTGTAAAAAATAATGTCCTGCTGAAACCTTTTTCTTGAAATGTCCTCCTTTTATTCTCCTTTCTGTTTTCTTCATCCCTAACCTTCCAGAACTGAACCGTCTGTATCCCCATTATACTCCCTGATCAACAGAGCATGTTTCTGCAATATCTGAGCACAATGGCTGTATTGAATAGACTCCCTTCTGGGCTTTGGTTAGAAATACAACACTCTTCCCCATGATTACTGTAGAGCTTGTAGTCAGAGTGAACTTTGCGGTCAGTTTGCAGGCTATGCTCAGTAGTGAAAAATCTCACAGTTCCAGGCATCTGTCTGCTCATTCTTGCCATGTTAAGGGCTGCCGGGCCTCCCTCCACCACTGCTTTTAAAATTCATTTTCCTATTTGCTTTGAATTTCACTAAGAACAGAATATAGATGACTTTTTTTTAAAATTCTTTTTCAAATCCTACCTCATCTCTCACAGCCAATTGCTTCACTGATTTTTTGGAATAATCCTAAATGGGAGTTTCATGTTTTCCAAGTAGTTGTTTAATTCAATCACTGAGATGTTACTTTATTTGTAACTGCCATGTTAGATCTTGAGTGTTTCTGGAAAGTGGGGGGTGGTCATCAATTTCTAGGACTGGCCATGCCTGCTTCATTTCTTCTATTTAGTAACCTGGTTGGCTATGAAAAGTGATTTATCACTGATGCAAAGAATTAATGAATATTCAATTGTTCTCTCTGTTTCTCATCATCTCATACAAGGGAAAAACTCACGTAGCCCTGTTTCTGAGTGTTTCAAATGGAGCAAATGCAAAGATTCTAATGTTGGAGGACTTCCGGTTCCTAATTATTTTTGCATTTCAGATCCCCACCCCTGCAAGAGACTGCACTCAGTGAGCACCATGGCTGTTCTCAGATGCTTAGCATACACACTGGTTGGAGGGAAGCTCTGTTTTTCCTCAAGCTACAGACCAAGGCTGGGATGTTCTGCCTTCTTGCCAACCAGAAGCCCAGCCTCGAAGGTTCTGCTACAGTTTTCTCAGACTAGAGGGCTGGGGGATGACTTCTGGTTTTTAGAGAATTCCTGCCAGATCCCCCCACACATACACATACATGCACACACACACCACCCCCAACATGCATTTGCTTTGAAGGTCCATTGTATAACTAACACTCAGGCTTCTTGCCAACCATTGTCTGAAAACAAACTGAGTTGTTTGTGTGCCTAAATGTAGGAAAAGTAATTAGTATATTAATTTACCAATCTGAAACAGAGTTCAGATTTGGAACAAAAGTACCAAGTCCTCCCTTAGCTACTCCTAATTGTGGGTTCTTGGACAAATCAGTTCATATACTCTGACCAACTTCCTCAACTATAAAATAAGACAGTATTAATTCTCATGCATAGGTTTACTGTAACTTCCACAAAGTGATATATGTGGATGAACTTTGTAAAAGGCCAGGCAAATGTCATGAGGAAATGGGCAAATGACCCTGTAGGAACTGTTGCTATTCCTTAACATTTTTTTCATGAATGATTCAGAAGGAGAGAGAAGCAAATTTTCTGATTTGCAGAAAATCCTGTAGATACTGAAAAACTCAAGGAGATTCATTTGAAAATCTATCTTGAAGCTGAGCAAACACCAGGATTCTAGATCACAGCATGTATGGTTATGGTTGGCCGTATGATCCCACGATGGCATCCACCGTTAAAATCTTAATTACCTGTGTGGTTCAGGAGACATTAATCTCTGTTTATGTTAATAGCAAGCTGCTAATGATGTTTTTGCTGACTTTAGATACTTTCACACTTGGCCAAGCCAAGCTCCTCTAGGTGTGACCTATTTGGGAAGGCCTTCCCGGATATTCATCCACATAGCTAGCTACCACCTGTATTTCCATCAGGTCACTGCCCAAATGGCCTTTCCAGATCATTCTTTCTACAACAGCAGTGCCCCACCCCTCATACTCTCCATGACTTCAAGCTTGCTTTATTTCTGTAAATAGCACTTATCCCTCTCTAACATATTGCATATTTCTTTGTTTATTCATCATCTCCCCCTATGTGATGCTTAATTTTATGTATCAATGTGACTGGACCATGGTGCTCAGAACATTATTCTGGATGTTTCTGTGAAGTGTTTTTTTTTTTTTTTTATAAGATTAACATTTAAATTGGTAGACTTGAGTAACGTAGATTACTCTCCCTAATGTGGGGTGAGCCTCATCCAATCAGTAAAGGCATTAATAGAACAACTGAAGAAGGAATTCCTTCTTCCCCCAAGGAATTCTGCCTCCAGACTGCCCTTGGACTAGAACTGTAACTTTTGCATGACTCCCCAGCTTGCAGGCCTACCCCATCTGATTTTGCACTTGCCAAGCCTCCACTATTGCATGAGCCAATTCTTTAAAATCAATCTCTCTCTTTCTCTCTTCACACACACGCGCGCGCTCTATTGGTCCTGTTTCTATGGAGAACCCTAACTAATACATTTCACTAACATATAAGGCCTGCAAGTGCAGAGTCTTCATATGTTTATGGCTCTGTTCTAAGGCATCTGTTTGTCACAGAGTACTTAACTTTTAAATTGGTACTTAACAAAGTATTTGTTCAATTAATTAATTGCTTAATGGAGTAGCTAATATTATTCTCAGCAGAATAGGCAATGGAGGTTTCTCTGCCTTTTAAATCTATGTTATGACGTAGATTTAAAATTCTTCTTCCTCATTTTTTTTCCATTTGGTTATCATTTGCCTTAGTTTATCCCTATTTCAAAGCTTTGATTTAACTTATTTTCTGGCCTTTTCAAAATGTTTTCTGTAAAACATTTTTGAGCATTTGGATCATTTAGTTCTTTGTGGGTTTCCTGCCTTGTCACAGTCAGTGTGCCCGTTTCTGCCGGGAAGGTTTGGGTTAAATCTTTGCATACTGCAATCTTGAGTTAATGCAAAATTTTTTAAAAATACAAGCTATATGTAGCACGGCTTACATCTCATCATGTGATAGTCACAGCATGCTCTTTAGAACCATCTTTCTTTTTTAATTCTTGATACAATTCTTTGATGCTGAGCTAAATAAGGAATGTTTTCAGAAATCCAACTCCGTGAAGCAGGTGTGAGTAAAACGACATGAGGTTGGTGCTGGTATCTGAGTGTCTCGACCATGATATTTGTGTCTCTTCACTGTTCCAGGTTTCACATTTCTCAAATTCTGAATGTATTTTGGACAGTGGATTTCGATTTTCAATAAAAAACTTCAAAATAAAAACAAAGTGAATTAGAAAGTACATTTCTTTTAGACAGCTTCAGAAAGTGGAGTATATGCACAGGTTTTCAGAAATAGCACTAAGGTAACAATCCATAAATGTAATATATGCTACTCCCTTGAGCACGAGAGACAAAAATTAAATACTAGGAAACTCGAGAAAAGAATCAATTGGAAATTAGCCCAAATGCTCTCAAACATGTTGCGGTGATCATTTTTCTAAGGAACTCTTGTCTATAACTGACTAAAATAAATTTAACACAATGTCACTTAGACTTAAGTGCTTTTATCTCCAGAAGTAAGGACCCAAAAATAGATTAAAGATTGGTCCTCTATTAAGTGAAGTTCATTTTTTCTGAGTAAAGGTGAAGGAAATCTTATTGGATTTATTGTATGACTGGATAACCAGGAAGGATTCATCAAAACTGTTGATGCTGTGGCTCTGTGTAAGAAGGGAAGAAATAGAACATGCTGTTGTTTTGAAATGTCTTGTTGCTTTCTACTCCATTAAGTTGCCCCTCACTGGAACTTTATGATAATAATAATTAATAATACCACATACTGGGCATCTATTTATTATGAGCCTTGAATTGTACTAAGATCTTTAAGTGCATTATTCCATTTGATTATCACAACAAACCTGTGGAGAAGAGATTATTTCTACCTTATAGATAAAGAAAGGAAGACTCAGAATTTAAGTGACTTTATCCACAGTCATGGGGGTAGTAAATGGGAGCCAGTCTTCACTTCTGAGCCTAGAGCCCTTTCTCCTACCATCCATGGTGCTGTTTCTTGGGCAGTTTGGAGAATCCAAGATCTGGACTGTCATTCAATTGGTCTGCTCCTTTTTTAGAGATGAGTGGGCAGGAGGGTGGAGCCCCACATTATGTGCACTGTGGCAAATACAGTCGTTTTGGGCAGCTTATCCTTGCTTACCAAGTAGCTTAGTTCAGAAGTCAATAAAATTTTCTTCATGCTTTTCTTTTGCAGATACTTACCTTTATTGCTAGACTATTGTCTCAAGGTGATGATGCCCAAGTGACTGCTATCAGCCCTGAGGTGTTGAGATTGCATAAGAACATTACTAAAATGGAATCTGAGTGCCCAAAAGGCCAACACCGTGAGGGCGAATTCTGCTGTCAGCCCTGTCCTCCTGGTATGTTACACAATCCATCCAGCAATTTGAGTGAAAATCAGGGTGAGGAGTAGCATGTAGTAACAATGAAGAAAATAGTTTTACAGTGTTTGGTTGTCCTGCATAGTAACATTACTGAGGGGGAAAAAACTATGAAATTATTTTTCCAAGACCAGTTTATCACACTTGTTTGATGTGGACATAAATGAATATAATTTACAAGTGATATATACCTATGAAAATGAGAGGATTTATCTATTTAGTTCCATTTTTCAGTTGCAAAAGAAGATTCATTTGTGGATATTAAAGCTTATCACATCAGAACTGATTAGACTATGTCATAATAATTGAGGCACTCTGAAAGCAAGTCTCTCAGTACTTCCCCTCAATCAGAGGCACAGAAGCCTGCAAAATACATTTGCATTTTGCAGCTTAATAACTAGCTGAGCTAGAAAAATAACAGACAAAAACCAACAGTTTTTTAAAATCAGTATTTTGAAATGCAAACCAGTTTCAGATCGGAAATCCTTCGAGTAGGAAGCTAAGCAAAATGTGATTGTGCAGAGTTGTTATCAACATGGAGTAAGCTGACTACTGTTTTGTACAGATCTGAATCTCTCTCTGCTGCATTGTGAAGTAAGACAGGAAGATAAAGGAAAACAACACATGGGTGTATGCAATAGATTACTAGAATCATAAAGTATTGGATTGGAGGAGGGTTTCATGGTCCACCTCCCAGGTTCCCAGCACTCAAGCTGCTAAACAGGCCTGGATCCTGTTTATGAAAAGATGCTGTCATTCTCCGTTGGCCTCCTGTCCAGGTTTTAATAACCCTTATGGAAAAATCTCCCTTATAATCCAACCCTTTTATACTTCAGCCCATTTACACTTACTCTTCTCCAAATGGGAATAAAGAATGGCTTTCTGACTTTTTATAACTTGTTAAACACAATCAATTTGTCCTGTGAATTCAGGTCTTTACTCATATTTTTCAAACCTAAAATGTAAAACAAAGATGATATGCTTTACATATCAAACTGTCAAGGATTTTGTCTGTTTGCTTTTTTTATTTTGCTTCATTTTACAGTCATTTAAGGAGTGATCTCAGTTCTGGTGAGTTTGTGAGATAAGAACTTTCATATACCACTATTTCTTTTTAAGAAAGAAATTTGGATATGTGGGTCAAAAACTTGAAAATGTTTTTACCTACTGATACAGTAATCAATTCATAGGAAAATGTCTTAAGAAAATAGTCAAAATAAAGGAAACTACTGTACATGTGACATTTCATTATGATACCCAATGATGTGGAATTAAGTAAATTTTGGAGTACTAAAGGCTGGAATATTATGTTCAATCAAAGTCTTGTTTTCTGATATATTTCCAATATAATCCTCAATGTACATAAATTCCCTTATGGGATTTCTAACTGATCTGCTAGCTGAATTAATTGATTCTCTGCTCCATCTCTAAAATAGCCTGGATGGTGCCCAACAAATGATGAACACTTTCCACTTCTTTTCCCTCTTGTTAAATTTTAGGCTTATCAGTATTCAAATATTCAAATGGCTTCCAAATCTGTTTATTCTTATTGGTGTTATGATATAAATATATGATTTAATTAAATATTATATAATCCATGGTACATGGATACAGAGAAAAGACAGATTTTATTTCTGTGAAAACTAGTTTGAATGCTTTAGAGAATTTCAGTAAATGTGAATTGCTAAATTGAGTTGACGAATTAGGTGAGGGCAAAATCAATGGGAAAATCACAAAAATCTTGAAAGCCTTTCATACAGGTTATTGGTGTCTAAGTTTTCTTTCTATCAAAAAGGAAAGAAGGAAGGGAGGGAAGGAAGGAAGGAAGGAAGGAAGGAAGGAAGGAAGGAAGGAAGGAAGGAAGGAAGGAAGGAAGGAAGGAAGGAAGGAAGGAAAGGTGTGTGTGTGGGAGAGAGAGAGAGAAAGAAAGGGAAGGGGGAAAGGTGATGTATTTTGCATGTGACTGAAGTGAGAAAGAATCTGGAATTCTAATAACTTGGTTCTACATTACAAGATTGGCAAATAATTATATAGCTATACTTCATAAATTAAAATAAAATAGTTATAGTATTTTTTCAGTGATTTGCTATGTAAACTGACATTTTTGATTAACTGACCAAAAAAGTCATTACCACATCACTATATCCAATAAGAACGATTTTACAATGTACTGCATATATCATATATATAAACACCTGTACTTATTACATATACATATACTCACATGTATATATGTGTATATTGGTATGCAGAAGAGTACACCAAAATGATAACAATGAATGATAACAAAATGATAACAATGAGTACTTGATGTATAGGTGCTATTTATACTTTTCTGCCTTTTCCAAATTTTCTACAATGAGCATAGTACTATGATACTCAGGAAAAAAAATGTATTTTAAAAATCTTTCATTTTCATGAAAATACCACTCATTCTTTATATTTTGATAAAGTTTGGTTGTGTATGCTGGAAGAACAAAAGAACCTGTGATTTCTTGTATCCCTGTCATGCTATAGGCATTGTGCTAGGCACGTTCTGCCAGATATTTTATTAAAGAGGCCAATTTGTTTAGAAACCAGGATAAGGCTACTGGCAAGCAAATAAAATTGTACTTTGGCTTGGTTTTATTTAAATCTTGCCACAATGTTATAGAGCCATAATGCACACTGTATTTGAATTAGATTCTAGGTTTCCATGGGTGGCTTATTTTTTCTATTGATGGAATATTGTCTTTGATTACTAAAATATCATATGTTTAAATAAATTTGATTATGTAATAAGTATTTTGTTTTATCAAAGAATCCTCTGAGGTTATTAAGAAGGTCATAGACCTAAGAAAGACAGCATAAATTATTTTTTGCTGTACATACGAGTGAGGCAGATTAGACTTTGCCTATTCTTAATTAGTTATACCATTAAAAATTAAGAGTGACTAATCATGCTTTTCTCTTAGATTTCCTTTTACATTTTCTCTTTCTTCTTCACTCTCTGTCCCTATGCCCTAATCTAGTGTGTCCCAAAGCACTTACCACCACTTGACATCATGTATTTGTTTGTGTGGGTGTTGCCCTGCTTCCATCCTGAGAATATGAAGTCCTTTAAGTCTTATTCCCTGCAATACCTCTAGCTCCTAGAAAATTCCTGGCATTTAATAAACACTTGCTAAATAAAGGAATTTTCCAGAAGACATTGTTGTATAATGTTTACTAATAGCAATATCATGACTCACTTTATTTTTAAAGTAAAAAGCAACTGTGAATATGTTTTAAAATTGTGCATATTAAGAAACCTGGTAATAAATATGTTCATGCCTGCCCATCAAAACGTACTCTGACCCTTAGTGGTAAAGGAATAGAAATAAAGAGGAGGGAAAAGGGACTGTGAGTGCTTACTAGGCAGGTCCTATGCAGCTCTGGTAGCAATGCAAGAGAAGTATTATCTCCATCCTATGGGTGAAGAAATGTAAGCCTGGAGAGATTAAGCATTTTGTTAAAGATCATGGGGCTACTAAAGATTTGACTGAGGTCATTAGAACTTCCAATGTTCTTTTCCTTATACTATACTATCTCTTAGGATCTGTGGACTTTGGAAAATAAAATAAGAAGCCAGAACAAGGTGAATTCTTTAGGTCATCTCAGTGGCTAGTGGCAGCCATCTCCACCATGAATATATAGCTACCAGCTTCTTTCCTCTCCCCCAAGAAGTTGGTAAGGCATATTTTCCAGTGCATTTGGTCATTCTAGCTTCTTTTGTTTTCTTTCACGTCTTCCTCTTGTTAATCATCCTATTTCTGTAGGCCTATTCCTTCAGTCACTTTCTTAGCTTTTTGTCTTGGGAAACTTTCTGTCTCTTGACATGATGTTTACAATAATCTTCTCCCCTATTGTCTTCATAGATCATTAGCCTAATCCTCCCTGTTTTAGCAGTGTTTTATTACCATCCCTGTATAGGTCCTATGCTGTTGTATGACCACCTTTTGTTCAAACACTTGCTCCATTTTTTCCTTGGCAGGCACACGGAAAGCTACTGACTGCACAACTGAGGGGGGTAAACTAGTCTGCGAGCCCTGCCCAGAAGGGGAGGAGTACACAGACAGCAAACATTATTCTTCTGAATGCAGAAGATGTTCACATTGTGATGAAGGACACGGTAAGTGTCTTAAAAAACAATTGAAAGAGACCAATCGTGGTACTCCCTGTAGAACCATTTATAATACAATTTGAAATTGGGGCCTACTGTGGTGCTATACTGGCATACAGAAAGGGACGGAATGGGGCTGACCGGGGTGAAGCAAGACCAGTTAATGAACTAATCGCTGGTCTAGACATTTACAGGTCATGTGTAGGCAATTTTCCCAAAGGTAGGAGACTAATTAATATGAACCCTATGAAGAGGGTTCATCAGTTCCAATCAAAACTGCAGAAAAAAAATTGTTTGCCTTGATTTATGCTTGTGTAATGGCTCTTGTTCACGGCCAGAAAGAGTTCAGAAACCTTCAGATCCAAGGACAAAGGATCTCGAGAGGTGGATGGAATGCTTCACTTTCTTTGGGGATCTGGTTTGTCCTGAGTATTCCAACTGGGGCCCTGAATTTTCATGGATATCTCAACCTATTTGGAGGGCCCAGATGAAAATATAACCAAAGTACTCCCAGTTTTGTTTGACATCAAGAAATCTCTGAATATAAGCTTTTCCTTCTCCCTATTCAGGCTCGAAAGCAATGTTTCTCAACCATGGCTGCATATTAGAATCACATACGGAGCAATGAAAAATGCTAACGTTCAGGTTCCACCTTAGAGCTATTAAATCAGAATCTCTAAGTGAGGGCTTTGACATTGGTCTGATTGACTAGGTCTATGGTAGGCCCTGACAATCTGCAGTTCTCACACGTTCCCAGGTGATGTTAATGCTGCTGGTCCACAAGCCACACTAGTAGCCAGGTGTTAGACGATAGGAACGGGAGCCATTTAAGCGAAGGTGGGGTTGCCTTGGTTGGTAGATTGTCCACTTAAAACTCTGCCAAATGATTTCAACCATTTCAACTTAGGGTTGCCTGTTTTGCATTTAAACATTAGTTGTGTTACTAAAGGCGTAATGGTGTGGCCGCTGATAATAAGCAGTGGATCTCAAAAATCTAAGCAGCTCCTGCCCATCCTTTTCATAGTCCATTTATAACTAGCCGCTATAACTAATAGTCTGCACATTGGTTTTCTAGGTTTCGAAGTGGAAAAAAACTGTACCAAGACCCAGAATACCCAGTGCAGATGTAAATCAAACTTTTTTTGTGACAGCCCTCCATGCGAACACTGTAACCCTTGCATGAGGTACGTTTTAGTCTTTTTCTCATTAAAACACCTTGAGAGATAATGTTTTCTAGGGGGAAGCAACACAGGCTGAGAGTCAAGAATTTGGGTTCTAGTCTTACTTTGCCTCTAAACTGCTAGATAACCATTTGTTCACTCAGACATCCAGTCTCCAAACATGTATTGAACACCTCCTGTGTGCTTGACACCGCTGGCTGTTTAAACTAACAGTATGGGCAAGACACATTCCTGGCATCAGCGCTCTCAGAGTCAAAAAAGGCGTGGTTATTGTGTCAACACCATGTGGCAAGCATCAGAAGAGATGTGTGTGTGTCTAGGGTGTTATGAGTTACGTAGGAGAACTTTCACCCTGCCTGAGAGATGCAGTGAAGATACAACGCATGGCTTGAGTCTTGAAGGAAGGTGTACATGGATTTAAAGGACATTTCAGTTAGGGAAACTGCAGCTGCAAAGAGACAGAAGAAACTCTGGAGAACACGGTACCTCGCTGGAGTGTAGGAAAGACTGACAAGGAGCCAGAGCCGGATCATGAAGGGCCTTGTCTTTCATGCTAAAGAGCTTGGATTTGACCCAAAGATAGAAAACTTGATTGTGCATCTCGCTTTTCTGCTGATTAACTGAGGGAGTCTGAGCAGATCACTTAACCTCTCTGAGCTTCAGTTTCCTTTCTCATTAGGATGCAGGTAATAGTCACTTGTCCTATCAGCCTCATTTCTGTGAAAGTCAGATTGGGTAATATGTGTTATAAAAATAGCGATTGTTTTGTAAGGCATTGTTTTAAATACATGTAAATATAATTAAGATTACATTAATGTGACTCTCTTTATACTTGTAATTCAGCTTAGGAAACATTTAGGAGTTCACCTAATAGGCTTGAAAAGTAGGGGCATGATGCCTTATGTCTCTTATTTACTGGAAAAAATTAAGGTATATGCATTTAACCTAGCTTCGTCTTTCTAGCCCCAAGTATCTAAGAAAGCCCTTGCCATGACGGTAAGTAGGGACTGGGGGAGAGACAAACTTAAATAAGTAGTTCTGAATACTTCATAATTTTGATTTAATTTTCTTCTCACCATAACCTCTTTAAGCAGATAATATTATCTCCTGGTTATTGGTGAGAAAACAGGCTCATGGTGGTTAAGCGACTTGCTCAAACTCACGTAGTTAGATCATGGGCAGAGCCAAGCTGTAACTCAAACAACTGGACTGTCAGTGTTTGGCTGTCTGAAGAAAACCCACAGGAACCTCTTGAGTGTCCTCATCACAACTTGATGCTAAAAGGGGAAACCTCTAAGGAACCTCCCTAGGTAGCATCATGGCTGTTGTCTGGCCATTTTACTGTTCTATGAGACTGCTTTGAAGTTGTTCTTGGCAGTTTATGATTGTCTCCAAGTTTTTTAAGAGTACCGTTTGTTACCAATTTTAAGTTTATTTGGGGGTCTATTTCATCCTTTTCCTTATTTATCAATATTTTATTACCTTTCTTTAACTCTAGACATTTTGAAACATAGTCATTCTTTATTCATCCAAATTCTGTTATGAATTTGTACCAGCTTTACATGCTAATCTAGAAATATTTGAGGCAGTGTGTTTGTCAGAGATGGAAAGCTGAATAAAATGGCCCCAGATTTAGGATGTGTCATTGAAAATGATCAAGGAAACAATCCACCAGTCTTTTTCAATGTCCTCTCTCTTTTTTTCTAGGTGTGAACATGGAATCATAGAGAACTGCACACCAACCACTGACACCAAATGTAAAGAAGGTTAATATTATTATTTTTTTAATTGAATATACTCTCCATTCTCCCATTCCCACAGTAAAATATGAAGAAAAGCTAATCCCTCGGTTCTTTGAGAGGACCTTCTTAATCTTAAAGACTGCTAGTTTTCATATAAAATGTCCAATTTACAGGACCCAGACGTGAATTGCTGTGGTTGTGCAGCCTGATCCTGATTCCAGCAGTTGGCCTAACACTTTGCTGTAAGTTCTTAATTTTTGCTCAAAGCGCAGATTGAAATCACTTGGAAAGTACTTGTTCAAAGAAGTTCTCTCTGTCTCCTACCTATAAAAAAATGTTCTACCAGATAGGTAGCTCTGTTATATATTTAATTTCTGCCACTAAATGCACACCTGACAGCTGGCGAGAATAGATGACATTAGCCCTCAGCTACTGCTTTGGAACAACCATTTTGGGGCACTGAGTGGGTCGTCCCATCCTCCCTATGAACAAGGTTATTTTCATCCAGGCAGCAGCTGAGTTCACCAAGAATCATAAGTAATCCTTCACTGATCATCAAGATTGACCCCTGAACTAAGAGAACACAAGAAGCAAAGGCCTTCCTGGGAAAGGTATTGCAGGAGACACTTGATACATTCTGCCCCCTCTGTGCCTCCTCACCCCTGTCTAAACTTCATGATTGTTTGTTATTTTTTCACCGTAATTTAAAATACTGTACAATACATTTTATGCAAGGGTTACCTAATAAAGTCAGCAGATAAGCCAAAATTGGGTATAATCATAATTACTCCAGAAAACCCCTTTAAATCATTCATAAAACAAAGGGTGGTGCAGCTTTCAATAACTCTGAAGCATTCAATTTTTCCTTGTCTGTTGGAATAAGACTGTGTTTCTCCAGTTCAGCTGAAGATAAAAAGGCCGTCTTGCCTTTAGAGGTTGTTTAGCTAAAAATACATACTCAATGTTTTAACACTATCACTGTGCTTGGAGACTGACAAATTCCTTTCTTCCATCTCATATTGACTTCAAAGCATATACTCATTGAGTATGTCTACTTGAGCTATTTGTGAGTGCATTTACTTGAATTTCTGGGCATTAAATGGCACTCCATGGCAAGTTGGTGTCAATTTTCCATATCCTGTGCTTCTTCTGTGCCTTGCTGTAGCCATGCCGTCTAGCTCCAAGCTGGTGAGAGGGAATGCAGATGCCCTACAATAAGTCAAAAGCCAGCTTCAGGCTGGCCAGTGTGTGGTGACTGTATGTTTCCATGAAGGTTTGGCATATCTCTAGAACACTTGACCTGGTGGAGTGGGATTGTCCAAAATCAGGACAATGCTGTGTCTTGGGGTGTTTGGTCACTAAATTTCAATGAATTTCTTCTTTGTTACACTTCTCTTTGTGTGAGACTAGTTCTCACGTGCTTTCTAAGACTGAGACCTGAGTCTGATAGAAATTTCTTTGATCTTTTAGTGGTGAAAAGAAAGTGCAAGAAGAATGATCATCGTATATTTACACCTTCAAATACTGTAAGTGTTGAAACATGTATCTGCTTTCTTAAAAACATAGAGAAAGTAGTAATTGAACTTTTTGTTACTTTTATTTTTTGTTAAACAAACATTTATTGTGTTTGTGTGTGCATGGGTTTGAAAGCATCAGAAAGGAATTAAGATGTGGTGCCCAGTTGATAAGTAAGTTCCACACCACAGAAGTTAACAAAGGACCTAAGTAGGAGTGTGCTCAGTGTGAGTTAGAAAAAGGATGTGGCCAAGCTCCGAGTTCCACGTTGGTGTCATCCCTACAGAGGACGTGCAAGGCATCCTTTACCAGATGGAGTCAGTGTCCAAGCCCAGGCACAGATATAGCTCTTAAAACACATTACAAAGGCACAGTTCAACTTTCTCCAGCCAATTGTTATCATAGCTCTCACCATATTTTTTTCCAACATGGGATCGAAGAATTTCAAATAGCAAAGGATACACTGGGAAGAAAAACCAATTCACAACATAAAAAATGACTTTCTCATTTGGGGCCAGAGCTCAGGGAGTTAGGGTTCTTTAAATCATGAGGGTACAAAAGAATTTCATTTTAAACCATTTTCTCATGTCAAAAATAAGAATAGTTACAGTAAAGAGAGTTTTAGAATGTTTTGTTGGTTTTCACTAGTCCACATGAAAAATAATCTCAGCACATTCCATGAATTCCCTAGGTTCCTTGGCTATGTGAAAAATAAGCCAATATTCCTTAGTTTCTGGCAAGGCTGGAATCTTTCAGAATAAAAATTTGAACAATGAAAGAATCCTTCTTAATCGCTTAGTCTAGTTAGTTTTATGCATCAAGCAACTGACTGTACTCCCTTCAGTAGTAAGGAAGAATTGAAAGATTACATTTAGATGACTCTAAATGTATTTTTATATTTTCTCTTCTCCATCCATATTATTATTTTTTTCAATTGACAAAATTGAAATATGGATCTAGATTAGGAAAATTATTATTTTTTTAATTAAAGTTTATTGGGGTGACAATGGTTAGTAAAGTTTACCAATGGTTATTAAACCTACCATACATAGGTTTCAGGTGTATAATTCTGTAATACATCATCTATATATATCACATTGTGTGTTCATCACCCAGAATCAGTTCCACATAGTTGATCCCTTTTACTCTTATTTACCACCTCCCTCTCCGCTTATCCTCTGGTAACCACTAAACTATTTCCATCCATATTTTTTTCTATCCAGGAAATGGTCCCAATGAATTTACCAGGTAAGGCTTTTATCATTTTACTTCAATAGGGATGTCTTCCTTAGGACCAACAGGCCAATTTTAGAGTAAAATAATGTTGCTAATTTCAGTGACACATTGCAGGGTCTTGCTGTTCCTTGAGTTTACCATCACCATCTTCCTGCTCACCATCAAGTTTATCATGCAGTTTGTTTGAATTTATAACTAATTCCTAGTTAAAAATAAATCAGGTAAGAATAGGACACTGTATTCTGAGGCTTAGGAAAATTTTCCTTTATAAACATTTAGGTATATTATAGAACTCCTGCTTCAGCTGACGTAGAAGTTAATCTGAATTGTAGATTTAGTTATAGGTGTATTTCAATTCTGTAACAACATTCATGATACTACTCAGTTGTCTTCTTTGACCTGTGATTCAGATAAGATGATCATAAACTCCTTGCCTGTCTTTTCGGTCATTGAACATCAGATCCATAAGGGATGTTAAAAGTGATCCTTTCCAACCCTTTTATAGAAGAGAAAAAGGAGATACAGGGATGTTATGTATCTTGCTGAGGTTGTAGAGCAAATTACTAGGGACATAGGAGGAGTTAGGTCTAGAACTCAAGATTGTTTCTGTTTTCGTGTTTCCCTATCATCTCTTTAGATCTTAAGGTTTTACCTGTATTCTCAACTACTGTAAGAGGAGAAGTAAACATGGTTTGCAGTCATAAAAATTTCATTTAGAAGAATAAATTTTCAGACACTATTCTCTTTCTTTCAGACATTGACTTATGTAAATATATTACCAACATTGCTGAGCAAATGACGATAACTCAAGTTAGAGAATTCGTTCGGAAGAATGGTATCAATGAAGCCAAAATCGATGAAATAAAAAATGACAATCTCCAAGACACAGCTGAACAGAAGGTCCAACTGCTCCGTAATTGGTATCAACTTCACGGGAAGAAAGACGCATATGACACTTTGATTAAAAGTCTCAGAAAAGCCAATCTTTGTGCTCTTGCAGAGAAAATTCAAGATATAGTCCAAAAGGACATTAGCGAACAAGAAAATACTAACTTCAGAAATGAAAATGAAAGCCAAAGATTGGTCTAAAGTGAAAAACAACTAACTCAGTTCTGAGTATAGACAACCAATAGAAAGAATTAGTGTTTGAATGTTTTTAATAGGGGGAGGCTGTAAATATTGTTTGACTTTTTACTGGGTGTGTTTTCTTTTTTTCATTTATTAGATTTGTGGAGCTAATATAAGTTTCCCATGATTCTGCCTTTAAGGATGTTTGAAATCTACTTCATAAGGCAGACATAGTTAAGAATAAATGCAGTGACATGTTAAGTATGCAAATAGGAGTGTTTGCAAAGACAAAAGATTGGGATCACACTTTACTATTTAACATGATTCTGTAGCTATGAATGTAATTCATGTATGTGAATACAAAGGTCTGTTTACAGGCTAACTGCATCTATGAATCAATAGATGCTATTACCTCTTGTTGCAATGTCACAATTATTGGAAAAACGACTACCTGTAAATTACCTCCCTTGCTCCATGATGATTCTAGAGATTTTACTGTGTTTGTAAACTTTGTTTGCAACTCTGAGAGGAGCATATTCAGGGGAAGCTTACATATAACTCTGAAAGCAGAGTTTAAATGGTTCTACCTCAAAAATCTTTGCATCAGTTGTTGCATTTGTGAAATATTTCAATTTTGAATTCACACAGAAAATGCAGACTCAATTAAAATGCTTTAATATTTTATATTTGTATAGCAGTTTACTTGATCAAAATAATCAACTACTTTCTCAGGTTTCAAAACATTTCGATCAGAAAAGTAGTACTAGAGTATTGCTACCCCTTCATTTTCTCCTTGATGTACATCTAGAAAGCCTCTACACCCACAAACCTGGAAGTACTGCCTGTGAAACACAATGAGCCAGTAAAAACTATTGCTGCTCTTAGAAACTTCTAGCCTGCTTTGGTGAGATTTGTTGCTCTTACGTAAGGTAGCTACGTGGCATATTATGAACCTATATCTACCACCAAAACTGATAAGGTCGATTCTTATTTTGCCTTGTTTCCCGTAAAAAGTTCTCTTGCTACAAATGGAGCAAAGATGAAATCATCAGCTTTTAGGAATTGCTCTTGTTATTTCCTGCAGCTTCTTAGACAAACAAGCCTCTCTCCCCATTGCAACTTCCCTACTTTTACATTTAAACACTTCTGAAATTTTGCATTAATATAAATTTTAATATTTATGTTTATATCGATGTAAGCTAAAGATAGTTATAAAGTAGATAGAGCTACCTAAAAAGCCTCCATTAATGGAAGGGTTTTTTTTCTTATGTTTGGAAATATATAGGTAAAAATATTTAATTCAAATCATGTTTTTGGTATTTCTGGCTATCTCTTTGTTGGTGGGGCCTTGGCTTTTTTGTTTTATTTTCATTTTCTCTAACTACTACTAAGTGTTACCTATTTATAAGTCTTTAAGGCTTCCTTGGTCTCTCAGGAGGTATTTCCTTTTTAAAGTCTTTTCAGTAGCTACAAAATTCCCTTCATAGGCCATTACTGTCAGGAAAATCCCTCCCAAACAACACATTATTATTTATTATGTGAGAATGTATTATGACAGGATTATATGCTGGGCACTGGAAATATGGATAAAAAAGTAAATATTTCAAAGGGCAGGTTTTATTCATAAGAAAGCTAAATGGAGATTTTGAAATATTCTTTCCTGCATATTTTCTATTCTGGCTACTTGCTGACTGCTGGACTATCTCTCTTTTTTCTAAATTTAATTTTAATAATATATCTTATTTAACCCGTTGTTCCCAAAGTATTGTCATTTTAACATGCAATCAATATGAAAACTATTAATGATATCATGTGGTGTTTTTTTTCTGTACTAAAGTCTTCACCATCTGCTTTGTATTTTAATTACACTTACAAGCACATCTCAGTTTGGGCTGGCCACATTTCAAATGTTCAATAGCCACCCGTAGCTAGTGGCTAGTGCGTTAGATGGTTCAGGCCTATGTCTTTGTTAGGACAGGCTTAGCAGCCTTAACTCTATGGTAGCCAGTTGAGCCTAGCTACTAAAGTCCAGCACTTCCTGGGTCTGTTCAACCAGGTCTCTTCACTCTGGTTGGTTGGAAAGTCAAAATCTTCCCGTCCCATGTCAACTGTGGGCATTGTTTGTCTTATATTGCCCCGTAGTTGTTTTTTGCCTGGTTCTTGGCATCTTACCTCCATATGTGCACCCAGTTTTCAGCCAAAGTCTCCAGAGAACCTCTGTACAGACTCCTGGAGCTCTTTTTCTGCATAGCTTTTATCTTTTCAGTACACTTTTCTGGCAAGTCTCGCCGTCTCCATCTCCTGAACCTCTGCTACACTCAACAAGTTGACGGCTCTGCTTAGGGTCCCCACCTGTGCCAGGGTCTGGAGGGTGCCTCTGGACAGAAAGTCTGAGAGCTCATAGGGCTCGTCACATTGGTTTCTCTTCTCTGAAGGGTCACAGTCCGTGCTAACCTATGTCCCATTTTCTAACTGTAGACAGCAGGAGGGCAAGTCTGGCACTAGTTCTTCTTCCTAGCCAGAAGCAGAAGTCCTACTTTGCATAGTGAAAGCGAGTCAGAGAACATCCCTTGCCCACTCTCTGCGTTTCCGGCAAGAACTTCACATTCCTTTGAGAGGAGGCACATTGAGAAGGTCTTTGGACTTGATGGTATGGCTCTTCCCCTCATAGTTTCATCTGAGCAGCACTGCTTTCGTGTCAACTATCATAGTCGTGTTCCCGAGTTTGAGGCTTTTAACTAATCATTCTTTTACTCTTTCCCCTCCATTTCATCCTGCAAACAGCAGCCACCATGATCTTTCTAAATGGTAAATTTCATTATGTTGCCTCCTTGCTTAAAGTTCTCCATGGTTTCTCATTGCTCTTGAATAGAGTCTATACTTGATTGACGAAGCCCAGTGAGCCCTGGGCATATGTACCTTTCTAGTATCCTTTCTCAATACTTTCCCCTCTTCCGGGCTAAAGCCATGTCAAACCACTTTTTGTTCCTCAAAGCTGCTGTGCTGTTTGTTCTTCCCTGCCTCGGAGTTTTTGCTTTCTTGCTTCTTCCCCCATTTTGCCTCACTACTTCCAATTTATCCCTCAAATCTTGGCTTTAAATGCCATTTCCTATGGGAATTCCACCCTAATGTTGTCTAAACCATGCACCTCTGACATGTTGATGTATAATGCTATTTTGTACATAGTTATTTGTCTCTCCTTTGCTAGGCCATAAACCACCTGAGGGAAGAAATCAGGATTAACACAGAGTATTGGGTATTCATTCAATCAATATTTCTTGAATGAATCAGCTAATAAAGGAATAAATGTATGCACTAGTCATTTGTGTTGACTTGTGACTGCCTTTGGTAGGGAAGTTAATAGTGAGTGGCTAATCATTCGCTATATGGGGAGCCTGACCTTTTTTCTTAAAAAATGATCATGTCATTAAATTATCACCTGTATTCAAGGCCCTTTAAGATGCTTCCCCTCCCTCTATGTCATTCTAGCCTATTTCCCACTGCTTCCTCAATGCCCATATCTTCTTGTTTCTCACTCTATATACTGTCCTTGACTACTTGCACCCTGTGCTCCCTCCCTCCCAAAAAACCATGTAGCCAAATTCCACCCCATCTCAAAGGCCCAGAGAAAGCACTCGTTCCCCCAAGAAGTCATCAGCAACTCTCTGAAAGCCTGGAGTCTCTTCTGAAGTTATTTGTAACTGTCTTCAGGACCTCCCCTGGCATTTCAGCAAGCACCCTGTACTATTTGATTTGTTGTGTATTTGTGTGTTCATGTGTGTGTGTATACATATTTTTGGCACCCTCTGTATATATGGAAATCCACATGGAATTCCATATATACAGAGGGTGCCAAAAATATGTATACACATTTTAAGAAAGGAATAAACTATTAAAATTGTTATACTCTATATATATTGATAACAAAAGATGAATGCAAGTCATTTTGACTTCAGACATTTTTGATGATTACTACTGCTTGAGCAACGTTGATCAAAGCGTATACAATTTTTTGGCACCCTCGGTATATGTATATATATACATATATATACACATTCCCCTGATATAAGGTCCTTCAAGGCAGGAAAGAAGCCATAAAGAAAAGGTTAAAAGGGCTGCTTCTGAAGATAGTATATTTGGTCTCTGCCATTCTGAGACATGGGACCTTGCCACCATGGGCAAATCACTTAACCTCACTAGGCCTCAGTTCCTTCACTTCTAAGAAAGGGATAATAATTGTAGCTGCCATGTAGTGCTGCTCTGAGTTTGAATGAGATACCCACTTAGAGCCCATGGAATAGTGTCTGGCACATGGTAAGTGCTAAATCTAGATTTTCTGTAATTACACTAATCTCTGGTGTTCCATAGGCAAGTGAGTAATAATAACATGTGATTCATGAAGTTGGATGCTTGAAAACACCACACGGCTAGTAGTGATGTCTTTCAAAACTTTGAGGAGACCACGCAAACAGCTACAAGTGATATACATCGTCTTTCATGCAAAGCTTTGGACTTAACAGAATTTTTCAGGCTATTTGCTTTGGAAATAAAATATATGAGCCGGCAGTAGAATGCATTGAAATGGCCACGAGGGGGCAGTCAAAGACTATAACAAATGAAATGGTCACAAGTGAAAGGTTAACACTGCCCTCATTTCATGAGGCTGTGGCAGATGGAAACAGATTGTTTCCACATTACTCAGTGCTGGCCAACCAGATAACGAGGTCATTATAAGGAAAGAAAGACCATCAGTGCAAGAAACTTGGTCTAGCCACCCAAATGAATGAATGAAATGAGAGTAGCCAGGAACTATTTCTTTTCCTATGAGGCGTGCTCCTACCACCCATCACAAACCCTGCTTTCTGAAGTATACAGCTTGGATTATGGATGGCAGGAACTTTAGATTCGTCTCAAATCTGGCATCAAAAGCTTTCTCCTCAGTGGGCTCCCAATCAAGCATATCTCATTTGAAATTCTCTCCAACAATTCTAACAAATGGTCCAGCCACCAGACCTAAGGATTACCTCTTCTCTGCACTTTTTCTTTTATTATTTTTAACCTGGAATTTTCTTTTCCCACCTACAAAGGACCAATGCCACTCCTGTATCAAGACTTAGCTGAAGGCCGCCTTTTTATGAAGACTTCTCTAGTATCTCAGGCCAGAGACACCTTACTCCAGCATTCATGGAGCTTGGGCCCCATCTCCATATCAGGGCTCATATGCCTCCATCACTTTTTGTAGCATGGATTAGAGATGATTGTGTGAAGTGCCTAGCTGAGTGCCTGGCTCATGCAAACATGGAACCTGTTACTGTATTATAATTATCACTCTCTTTGTAAAAAATCACATACGAATATAAAGCTTATCACCCTAAGAAAAGAGTAGGAGTTATGTCAGACTAATCTTGCATGTGTAAGCATTCAAGAAAAGTTTGCTGCACAAATGGCCACAGAAATTAATGAGCCAACCAATTCCTAATTCATTCCTGAAACAACATAAGGAGCAAATGACTCCTGTGTTTTTGTGATGATGATTCTGAAGTACAACCCAGCAAATGCATTCATTGTTTTTCTTCCTGGATTATGAAGCCAACACATAGTCATTTAGAAAATTTAAGTAATATAGAAAAGTGTAAAGAAGAAAGTGTAAATTCACCCAATCTCATGGAGCAAAAGTAACCACTAGTGAATTTCCAGATATTTACACACACACACACACACACACACACACACACGCAGGGTTAAATAAAAGTGATCATATTATATATGCTTATATTTTGCATTTACTCAATGATAAGTCATGGCTGCTTTTCTATATTAATAAATGTAGCTACTTCCTTTACAGTATAATGTCCTTTCTGGATACATAGTATCCTATCATTTTGAGGTATCATGCTTTATTAAAATAAAAATGTTATAATTTATTTTACAAAAAATAAATGTTACAAAGGAATGTAAAGACATTTAACCACCATGGCCATTAATACTTTAGTTCTTACTTGACTTGTTTAACCTTAAACTGAATACTTGGTGGAGAAGTGCAAGGGGGCAATGACCCAGAACGTGGGCACTGCTAGGGCAGCAGGCCCAGGTAAACATGGCATCTCGACGAAGCTGAGGAATGGGGAGACCCTGGACAAGGTCTGAAGGAGAAAAGGATGGTGCTGAAAATGGACTTTTCTAAGTAACCATGTTTGGGTCAGCCCTACCTAAAGGTTTGGGCCTCTTTCACTCGCAACTCCCAATGCAAGCCTCTGCCAAGTTCAAAGACGCCAGACCTGGAGCTGCCCTGAGCAGAAGGAGAGTGTTTCCATATTGCTCAACGCTGGCCAACCAGCTAATGAGGAAGTTACAAGGAGGAAGAAAATAAAAAGAAAATAGACAAGGCGGAACTAACTCTATTGAGTGCTTACTATGTACCATGTTATACGCTTATGTGAAAAAGCATTTGACAAAATTCAACACCTATTCATGACGAAATTTTCACAAAACTAGGCAAAGAAGGGAGCTTCTTCCATCTAGTGAGGGAGGCCTAGGAAAAACCTGTGACTAACATCATACTTAATGGGGAAGGATTAAATGTACATTATCTGGCAACTCCTTCCAATGGTCCTGTATCCCCATTTTACAGATGAAGGAGGTGAGGGTTTAAAAGGCCAATGAATGCATCCACAGTCACACAACCAGTAACAGACAGAGTATTTTCAGAAATTATCACGTTGTTGTCAAGGAAAATTGCAATTTTTCAAGGTCTTGCTAGGACTCTAAAATTGGTATCTAACTTCTTCCTACCTTGAAGTTTGTGTTTAGATAAATAGGGTTTAAGCAGCAATTTTGAGATACCTGGCACTAAACAATCTCACAAATATATAATTTGGGAGATACGATTTGAGGAGTGTAAGGATAGACTGTTTAATCAGAATTAACCTCACTTATTCATTCATTCATTCGTTCATTCAATAAATGCTTGTTGCACATTTACTCTGTGCCAGACACTGTGCTTGGCTCTGGTCTATAAACACCGTTACCTCCTAGAGACTCCAGTTCAGAAGCAGACATTAACAAGATAGTGACACAACCAAATGCTAAGTCACAACTTTGACCGATGCCATTAGAAGGAAAAGTAAAGGGGTAGCATGATGACAGGAGGATTTGCCCTATAGTGTATGAGGTCAGGAAAATGACTGATCTGAAATATGAAGGAAAAAATAGCATGCATAAGGCTCCTGTGGCAGGAATGAGCAAGAGTAGTGGAGCGATTCAAGAAAAAGCAGTGTTGTGGAGCAGGGGGACCAAGAGAGGCCTGGAGCCTTGGGGGTGGGGGAAGGATGAGGGAGCGCAGTGGCGGGCAGCAGTAGGGGGATACTGGCTGTAGTTCTTCTATGCAGCAGTTTGGAAAGTTTGCCTTTGAAGGCAGGGGAAGCACGGGTGAAGATTTCTAAAACAGGACTGAGCAGTGATTGACAATTTAAACGGATGCCTGGGGCGGCTTAAGCAGATTTTTGGTCATCTGGGAGGCTGATTGTTTCATGTCTACCTGACCAGATAACACTGGCTGTTTGGGGGCTGTCTGGATAGTCCTGTGGTCTGTATGATGTATCTGCCCCATGACCACCCCCTACGATGATTTGCATATGAGTTTGCCCAGGTCAGTGTGAGGGAATTGAAGGGAGGAGAGGAGTGGCAGATGGGGGAGCCCTACACCCCAACACTAGATCACCTTGGTTTCATTGGAAGATTTTGTAACCATGACAAAATAAAATTTAAACCAGTAATTAGAATTTAAAAATAATAAAAAAAGACTAGAGACTTAGAAATCTAGGATATTTGGGGTCCAGAAAGTATTTCACCCAGGGTGCTTTGGATCTGCTGGTTATTGTACAGCATTAATACTGATCCTGTGGTCCCCGCCCTAGATGAGGAAATTAACTTCAGCCAGGGAAAAAAGTCTCAGCTACCAAATCCAAATGACCATTCAGCTGTATCAGAGGAGAATGACGACGGCTCAACACAAACCCATCGCAGATGAACCAAGGTGAGCAAGAGGAAATGACCCCCCTGTTCAATAACAAGGCTACTATGTTTTCAGGCAGCCACAAACAAGATGACAGTGTTTCTCTTAGTACTAGCTTTTTTTTCCGTTGCTTGTCTATAACAGTTATCCCTATGAACATATACCCCAGTCATATCATATTTTGATTTTTTTTTTTTCCTAGTAGAGGAGCAGCACAGTTGGGGAAGGTCAAGGATTGGCTCTGGATTCATGCAAATCCTGGTTCAGATTCTAGCTCTGCTACAAATTAACTGTATGGCTTGATTTAACATCTCTGAGTTTTCATTTCCCACTCTATAAAATGAAAGCATATCTCACCTGCCCTTCTTATAATTGTGAGGAACAAGACAAAAAATACCTGTGCAAGTGTAATAAGTCATAATGTATGATGACACTGGTCCTTAACCATGAATGTGCATAGAAACCACCAGAGGAGATTTTTTAAATGCATATTCCCAGGTCCTGCTCCTAGAGATGTTTCAGTAAGTTCAGGGCTGTGCCTGGGAATCTGCCTGTTACCAAACACCCTTGACAATTGTGATGCTGAAGGCCCTTGGACCACAATTTGAGAAACTGCACCATGCAAATACATTTCAGTGCAAGGAGAGAAGTTATTCTTAGCAGAAGTTAGAATAACAGAAGTTATTCTTAGCTTCCCTTATAATGGAATTTATTATATTCTATTTTTGAATAAAAATTTTACAAAATCTCCACTACACATAGTTTAACTAATAAAGGCAGAAATCTGTATTCTGGTCATCTTTGTATGTTCATAACAAGTACTTGGAAATAGTTCTCGGGTGACAGTCCGACCTGGGACATCTGGAGAGCATTCCTAGACGTTTCACCTCACTTGTGGGAACATTTGGGTAACAGGACTTGGCAGCCTCAACAGAATTGTCCTGATCTTCCTCTTTGGACTCTAATGGGCTTATCTTTGCTTCCAAATTCATTCTGGCAATGGCTGAATCATGGGCTTCACCCTGCTGAGACAGGTAGGTGGGCAGGAATAACAATGAAGTTCCACAAACCTCCAGGAGCTCACCATCATGGCTATCACAGACCACCAGGGTGTCTTGGACCAGTTCTGGCAGGGTTTTCACAATTTCTAAGCAAAGACTCGGCCCCTTACTCCTCAGAGGATGCTCTCCCACTGGGCTGTTGCCCCAACATGGGCGGTTGCCCCAACATGGGCGGTCTGATTCAAAGGGTGAATATCACAGGAGAAACACGTGTCTGGCCCCTTGGACCCATGGCCAGGATGCAATAGGTTGGGTGTGATAACGCTAGCACCTGAGCCTAGGTGTCATGCTCTTGTCTTAGGTAACAGCAAATAGGGCTTTTAGCAAAGTTTTCAGAAACTTGCTTCATGTGGAGCAACTTGCTGTGTTCAAACTTCACACTGATTGAGAAAAGAAGGTATTTAAATGGAACTGCGGGATTATTAGTCTTTCTGCAAATATTTACTGAACAACTGCTATTTTTGAGCTAGGCACCATTCTAGGCTTTTCATTGAAATGTTAATAAAATGTCCAGACTGCCACAGTGGAGCTGAGATTCTAGCAGCGGGAGACAGACAATAAACAATATGGACTTGATTGCCCTTTGGAGGGTCTACAAAGACCATTTGTTGAAAAATCTGAAGACGGCATCAGTACATGGGAAGAGTCTCAGTGCAGTGCTTGCTACACCCCATCCTGCCACGTCTTTGTACACAGCACGCTCTGCCTATCAGCATTTTCTCCACTTCTCCAGCACTCAGCTTTTCAGTGATTGACCTATGCATCACACCTTACTCATCCTTTCTCTAAGAAAGGACTTTCTTAAGAACTTGGAATTTGGAAAGTCCCTTTCTGGTTTGAATGGGAATGAAATTTACATAACATAAAATGACCCATTTTAAAATGTACAGTTCAGTGGCATTTCGTACACTCACAATGTTATGCAACTATCATCTCTATCTAGTTCCAAAACATTGTCATCACTCCCAAGGAAAACCCTGGATCCATTGACAGTCACTTTTCACTCTCCCCTCCCTCCTGCCCCTGGAAACCACCAATCTGCTCTCTGTCTCTTGGAGTTTAACTATTCTAGATATTTCATATAAATCGAATCATAAAACATGTGGTCTTACCTGTCTGGCTTCTTTCATGAAAGTGTATTTCTTGGCACTAAAAACATTCACATGAAGCTGCAGACTTTAATTACTGTACAGTCAGAAAAGGAAATGCAATGGCTTACTGCCTGACAGTAGCAACCAAAGGCTTTCCTGATTTCTTCTGCTTCAGCAGGTGACAAAATGAAGAAAATGAAACATATATAATGCTTGCCAGTGTCTATTTTCTAGGACTAGTTTTCTCTGGATAAAGATTCAGAACACAGATGACAATAGTAATAGCTTCAATAGATGACCTTACACCCTTACCTCAATCTCTGCCCTTACTGTAAACAAGAGCAAGGGTTTGAAAAGGAAATTTTACTGAGATGGTTTCCTGCGGGGAGTGAGGATGGGGGGTCTCAGATATGGAAAGGTGTGAACTGGTCTTACTCTTCCACTTATGGCGTATTATCATTGGTCCATGCAAGAACCCTTTTTAATTTTATTTTCACCAATGTATTTTATTCCCAGATTTTATGGCAGGTATCATTAACCCCATTTTAAAGATGAAGAAACTGAGGCTCCAAGAAGATAAAATTTGTACAAATTCATACGTCTTTCTACTGACAAGTCAGACTGAGGTTTTGTACTCTAAAGAGATTCCAAAAATAAGGAGTGATGGCATTTTTAAGAAAACTTTGTCATACCTTCACTAGAAGCCTAATGAACTTTCATTGAAAACCAACATGAGTCTGGCATGAGCTCTAGAGTTATCTGAGGTGTGTGCCTGCCCCTACCTACAGAAGGTTCTCAACTGACACTTAATAAGATGACCCAGAACAGGCTCAAGTCAGCCATGTATCTTCTATGCCTCATATCGCTTTTCATAAAGTGTGTGTGTGTGTGTGTGTGTGAATTCTCTATTCTGTTTCAAGTTTACAAAATGCAGTGATTCCTAATAAGAGCTATTATGGCATTCTTTGTTTCCCCACGATTCTTTCAGGATTGCACTTGACAAAATGATTGAGATAGCAGCTAAGTAGCTTTAGAAACACACCAACATAGACCATTAAAACTAAATTTTCTTAACCCAAGAAATATGTATTGAATATTTATCCAACTATATCCCTGCGCTAGGAATACAGCATTGAGTTTATCTCATGGTAGAAATAACACAGCAGAAAATATCTACAGTAATTAAATAATTTCTTCTCTAATAAGAGATATCAAGAAAAGTATGAACTGGTACAACAGGGAAATCTAATCTAGACTGGAGTGGGGGGAGGAAGTCAGGAAAGGTCTGCTTGAGGATATGACCCCAAACTGTATACCTACCAATATCTAAAGGTATCTCTATATAGATATGAACAGACATTCATGAAAACTTAAAGATGATTATCTCCAGGCTGTGGACATTAGAATTATGTGGGATTATTCATATATATATATATATATATATATACATATATATATATATATATATATATATATATATATATATAAAATTTCCACAAAAGTTATTCTTCAAAGGCATTTTCTAGGCAGATAAGGTGTGTACCCATTTTTTGAAAGCTGGATTTTAGCACAATCAAATCAAATCTATAAGTGGGTTAAACTTTGCCAATTTTGTATCTTTGAACTTGTAGCTTTGACTCAGTAAGGAGCCATCTGATATTCACAGAGGGACTTGGGAAATCTCAAATGTTTCATGTTTCTGAGTAATGGATTGCAAAATAGTCATTACAAACTCAAATACAGACAGTGTCTGCTGGACCCTGATTGAAACCATCATACGGGGTGAATTTTCCTGTAACGCCAGGCAGTGACGCTCCTTTTTGAAGTACCCACTCAGGTCCAAGCAGCTTCGCTGTGCAGGTACACAAAGGAAGACGCTGGGCAGAGCTTCCACCACTTGGGGGCTTGCTGTCTAGTGGGAAAGACAAGCCCAGCACAGAAAAGCACATCCTTCCTGATGCACATGGGCTATATTCACTCATTCCTGTAAATAATCCCGAATGTCAGAGCATTTTAACAGGTCATTTAACCTCTGCGGTAGAGAGTGCACACAAGGCAACAGGCAGGGTAAGTCTAAAATGTAGAGGACTGTTTTCATGCCCAGAGGTTTACATACAGAGGTGCAGCACAGAAATCTGAATTCCTAGTATCTTTTTCCAGTAATAAATTCCAGTGATGACCCTTTGGGAAACACTGACGGATCTAATGGACCTGTGGATGGTCTTTAAGGGGCCTTGAATCTTTTAAAATTATATATTAAATCGAGCTTGCATGTAAACTTGTCTAGAACATGGTCCATTCTGTTCATCAGCTTATCTAAAATTCATGTTGAAAATGGTTAAAAATCATCATCTCTGTGGAGAGTAAATATTGCTGGATAGTTCCTGGGTGCCAGGTCTTCACCTAGGCACATACATGCACTGTCACTCCAACAAAAACCTGTGAACTAAGTATTTTACAAAGGATGAAACTGAACTCAAAGAAGTTAAATATTTCCTCCTCCCCCTCAACACCCCCATACAATTCACCCATTTAAAGCGCACAGTTCAATGGTTTTTAGTATATTCATAGAATTGTGCAGCCATCACCATTATCTAAATTTAAAACATTTTCATCACCATACCTGTTAGCAGTGAGTCCCCATTTCCCCACGCCCCGCCCAAGGCAACCATTAATCTGCTGTCTGTCTGTATATTCTGGACATTGCCAATCAATGGAATCATGCAATATGCTGCCTTTTGTGACTGGCTTTTCTCATTCAGCATATTTTTAAGGTTCATCCATGTTGTATTAAGTAACAGTACTTCATTTCTTTTTCTGGGCAAATAATATTCCATTGTATGGATATATCATATTTTCTTTGTCAGCTGATGACATTCTCGTTGTTTATGCTTCATGATGTTATGAATAATGCTGCTATGAACATCTGTGTACTCATTTTTGTGTGGACATATGTTTTCATTCCTCTTGGCTCTATACCTAGGCGTAAATAGAATTTCTGGATCATACGGGAACTCTGTGCTTCACATTTTAAGTGTCAAACTTTGTTTCAAAGTGGCTGTACCACTTTACATTTTCAGCAGCAATGAATGTGGGTTCTAATTTCTCCACATTCTGCCTAACGCGTTACTGTTTGTCTTTATGTATTATAGTCATCCTAAGTGGAAACAGGTGGTACCTCACTGTGGTTTTGATTTGCATTTCCCTAATGACTAACGGCACTGGACATCTTTTTACGTTTATTGGCCATTTGTATATCTTCTTTGGAAAAATGTCTGTTCAAGTCCATTGCCCATATTTTAATGGGATTATTTGTCTTTTTATTATTGTATTGTAAGGTTCTTTGTGTATTCCGGATACAAGTCACTTACCAGATATATCATTTGCAATATTTCTCCTACTCTGTGGGTTGTCTTTCATTTTATTAATGATATCATTTGCAGCTTTTAATTTAATGTAGTCCTCTTAATTTTTTAATGTAATGTAAGGGCTTATGTATGAACACTTAATTCTATTCTATCAATCTATATATCTATCTTTGTGTCAGTACTACACTGTCTTAATTATAGTACATTTTGAAATAGGGAAATGTAAGTCCTCTAGCTTTATTCTTCTTTTTCAAGGTTGTTTTGGCAACTCGGTGGTCCTTTTCATTTTTATATAAATTTTAGGATCAGCTTGCCTATTTCTGAAAAAAAAAAAACGTGCAGCTGTAAAATGAATTTTATACTTTACTTCCCTCTTCTTGGTTAGACTCAAAATATACATAATTGGCAAACATGTTTTTCAAGATGTTGTGTTATTAAATAATGATGCCATATTCAATTCTCATCAAACAAAAACCTAATTATAGCAGTCAAAGATGAAAAAAACATAATATCTATAATATTATTCAAAGCTTTTGGAGCTTAACAATTTACATTGGTATGGATTTTAATAAGTGTTATTCTTCAAAGGCTGTTATACTGTCTTGCTAATTGATTACTGTATAGTAGTTTAGGTTACATGCTTAGAGTTTAACGTTTGAGATTAAGAAGTCAGCTGGTTTATTGTTAAACTCTTAATGATTTGGTTTTAAATGATGAGGTGGGGATTCAAGTCTGCTCTAAGTGAGTACCTTTTCACAAATAATAGAGTGTAGGTGAGAAAAGTATTCATACCAATGAAATATCAGGTTGCGTATAATTGAGACTCCCTTTTTTTTTCTTTTAGACTAAATTTTTTCAACATTCAGGTGCCTAGAGTCCTGTGTTGTTTTTTTTTTTTTTGAATAATTACACAGTAAAAAAGTTGAGGAGAAAGAATTGCATGTATAACATTTTTTCCCGTAATGGAGCATCTTATTTAGTAAATTCATTTAAGTAATACTAATTGAACACATACAATGAGACAGACACTGTATCTGTCTTTGGCAATGGAGGGGGAGTAGAGCAGACAGGGCTTCTGAACTCCATGACGCTGACAGTCAAGTGGAGGAGACTGTCCTCCCAGCCTGCCAATTTAGTTCAGTGACCTGTAAGTTCCTTCCAAATTTCTGCATTCCTTCAATGTGGCTTTGGCCAACACATGTACCTTCTCATTTCTTTGCCTGTAAAATGTGTGTAGGGTTGTGAAGATTAGATAATGTGAACGTACACCTAGTATGCAGCAATGACATAGAAAAGAAGAATGGATTATGCACGGGGCACAAATCTTAGGTACCCCTTCAAATTCCTTCAACTCCACCTAGCTCCCAGGACCCCAAATACTAGCCCACCTGTCAGTACAGTGCCCTATACTCTGCTTAGCCCTATCGTTTTGCTGCCTAAGGCAACCCAGTAACTTGCGCTGAGTGCATTATGTCTGCTTTGGCTGCCCACCTACACACTTGGAGTTTCTGGTTTTAATCTCCATTTTGTGGTTTATATAAAATTCCACAAGGGCTTGGGATTTAGAATACTTAGAGGTCACTGAAGGGACTGGATAATATAACCCAGAAGCGCAAGGCATTACCTTCTTGTGCAGAAAAAAATTGACCATTGGGAAACATCACTTGGGGGGAATCTGGGCAGATGAATTCTCTCTCCTTCCTCTTTTCTCAAAGGATAGCTTCTCCTTGCCATTCAAGTGGAAAAATTCCCAGGAAGATATGCCTGTTAACCAACCCTCTGTGTCTTTTCATGGCTTGTTATGGAGCAGTAAACATTTCAGATGACTTTACATCCATCCTTGCCAGGAATTCTCAGACACATTTCAGCAGAGTTCAGGTCTAAATTTGATTACCATCACTTCCTTTCTTGGTCAAAATCTTTTCTCATGTTCATTTTGGGTAAGAAATTGCTAAGACCTTTAACATATTACAGCAGTTAGTTGGTACATTAATAGGAAATTCATGCCTTACACATGTTCCTGGAAGCCTCTTCTGCAGAATATCAGGCCCTCTGGAAAATTAGAAATGATAACACAAGAAACATGTCAGCTGTTTGTTCCATCTGTCGTGCGGGGTGTCCGGCGGGGCAGCCTGCGGGGTCTCTGTTCCTGCTCCCCACATAAGAACGCAGGACATGGTGAGGCCAAAAAGGAACACCCACGGAGCCATAGGTAGGGAAGTCATACCACTATGGTCTCACTGGAGGCTGGGTTTACACGACGTGCGATCTGCTGTCCGCTTTGCTGCCAACCGACCAACTGTCCTCGACTCTCCTTACTCTTCTTCAGTCTCCTCCTTCACTCTCCTCGGCTCCCCTCTGTAACCGTGGCAGTTATATCAGTGACCAATGGCATAATGGCTACAGCTGATGGCCAACCAGCCACAGCCGATGGCCATCCACCATCTGAGCCAGCACCTCTCCACATGAGGCTGAGAGCCTGGAAACTGCTTTCTGGGGCTCTGTCCCCACACCATCTTAGTGAGGAATCGTTGAAGCTAGAAAACGCAAGCATCCCTGCCTTCCTTTTCTTCCTCACTTTCCACATTCTATCACCCATGCTGGTCAATGAAACTTATTAATATTTTTAATCACTTCCTTGCTCTTTGTCCCATTATCAACTTATTCAGACTCTACTTACACTCTTCTAAATAAAACCTTAGAACTCCTGTCAGCCAGCCGCATTCTCACCCTACTTGAATCCATTCTCCAGGTTGTTACCAGAACAGTTTTTCTAAAATATAAGGCAGGTTGCTATGTTCCTATGCTCACAAATCCTTTGTAACACCTCACTGCCTTTTAGAGAAAGCCTTCAGGTTAAACTCATTCTGTGACCATCTGCCCTTCCTCCACCAAGAAAGTACTGAAAGTCCTCACTTCACATCATTGATAGGTTGTTGGAAACTACGACTTTAAGTGAAATGATGTCTAATGGAACCAATTTTGCCACAGGCTAATTGATATGAACAAGAGTTAAGTTCCTACAACTTATTTCTGGTCACAAAAACATCACCAAACTTCTAATGAAAGTCCCAAAACACTTATAATATTAAACATTGAAATAAATGTGAGCTATACAGACATTTGAGAAACATGAAAAAAGCAAGTAAAATAATTCTTTCTTAACCCACTTATTCCAGTTCAAGGTTGCGGGAGCCAGAGCCTATCCCCACAGCTCACGGCACAAGGCAGAACCTAACCCTTAAAGGACTCCCTTCCATTACAGGGCACACTCACACCCACAACCACACTCAGACTGGGACAGTGTGGACACACCACCTCACCTCACATGCTCCTGTCTGGGGTGAGGGAGGACACCAGAGTACCCAGAGAGAATCACAGACCGGGGAGCATGTGCAAACTCCACGTAGACAGTGGCCCCGGCTGGAAATTAATTTTTTTTTCTTCATCAACATTATAATGAAAAAATATTGAATGAAATGACATTAGTCGAGGACCTGCTGTCATTACAAAAGTATGATACATATTGAGGAGGGAAATGCTAAGTGTTACGAGAACAGAAGAAGAATTTTACACTCTGGCTGGGATAGTGGGCAACATTTAAGAGGTGTTGATATGTGAGCAATGTTTTTTCTGAACCTAGATTTTAGAAATGTCCAAACCATTGACTCTTTACTGTTCTTCCTCCATACAGGATGCTCACTTTAGCAGATCAAAATATTGCTTAGATTTCGCAGATCAAAATATTCCTCCCCACTCCCTCCTGTGAGAGAGTTATGCATGCACACCTTGGAGACCTGTGCTCCTCCTTAGAGCAGGGTTATGTTCCTGCCCAGATTGAATTGAAGTATGAGTGGCAAGGTGAGCCTCTTCTGAGTAGAAGCTGTAAAAGCCATAGTGTGGTTCCTTCATTTCCTTTTTTTCCTTTACTATGAGGTCACGTATGAGGTCAGGTAGAGTCTGCTCTTTCGTCCTGGGTCCAGAGCAAAGACTATTTAGAGGAGAAGTGCTGTTGACCCATAATGGACAAGTGATTTGAGTGAGAAATAAACATTTGCTGTTGTAAGTTTCTGAGAGTTGGAAGTTGATTGTCACCCTAGTAAAACATTCTAAGCTGATCCATATATTTATTTACAAAATGTTTCAGTTATCTATTGCTTACAATCCACCCCAAAATTAATGGCTTAACACAACAACAATTATTTAGTTTGCTTAAAAATCTTCAACTTGGGCAGGTTTGGGGACTTGGCAGAGTTGCAAATAGCTTCTCTCTGATCCATGTGGTATAAACCAGTGCAGTTTAGTGGCCAAAGGGTGGAAACCTAAGATGGCTCACTCAGTCACCTCCCAACCTTTCTTTTCCTTCCTTCCTTCCATTTGTATTGATTGTTTGTTTTTACAGATCTTGCCTCAGGTTTATTTGTACAAATAGCATAGGAGGACACTAACGGCATGCAGACAGCTGCCCAGGGGGCACACCAGTCCTTCTGCTTTCACAACAGCAGACAGAGACTTCTACTCATGAGCCTTGATGGGCGTCCAGGCACCTTTGGGTGCCTGAGCGGGAGCTGCAACTTGGGCTGAAGGCTGGGTCTTGATTTGAGCCTTGGCCTTACTTAGCCTTTGGTTGGCAGCGCCTGAGACCCTTGGCAATGTGAACAGAAGCACGTTTCCTGAGCTTGAGGTGGGTGATGTAGGCAAGTTGACTGACAGCCTTTGGATCCTGGGCTTGACCTGTATGAGCTTTACAAGATCTTGGTAGCCTCAGCTCGTGTATCACGGCTTCAGCGTTATTGGTCTGCATCTTCTTCAGGCATTTCTTCTGCAGCCTCTGTTTTTGTTTTTGTTTTTAACGTAAATGATTTTTCATCCCTGGAAAATTAATACTAAAATATAAATTGAAATTTCAGATTTACCATTTGGGTGCTAGGTTTAAGAATAAGCTTTGTAATCAATGGAGTAACTTCCCAATATTTGAATTTAAAGGGTTTGCAGTGGCTAAGAGATTTTGACCTATAAGCCTAAATAGATTTCTAATCATGTAATTGATTTCAGAGTTCTGGAAGTGAGTTAAATGTAATAAAATAATATGTCAAAAATATGTAAATTATACTGGGATGTTTAAGGTAATTTGAGATTAACTATATTTGTAAGTTAATTTATTAGGTATATGATTGTTTAAGTATTTGGGGAAAACTTGATATTTGGGGTGGCAAATTTTAAAGTAACATGAAAATTAAACAATAATTATAAATGCATTTAAAATATTTAAATAATTTATTAAATTTGTGAATAGTTTAATATGTTTAAAATTAGATTATCAAACATTAATCACTTTCCAAGAAATAATAATTCTTATTTTCTATAACACATACTCAATTAGTAAACTTACAAGGTTGACAAAATATGTAAAGGCTTATAGAAAACTAAGTTTCTACATTTTTACTAATAAATTGAATATTAATTTAAAACCCAAGTAGATTTAAGTAGGTTATTTAAATATGAAGACAAAATTGACATTGATAATCTGGAAGTCAGAGACTAGATTTCCAAATTAATAAGTAGAGGTATTCCACGTCAGAAACCATTATAATTGGATTCAAAGTAACATTGCATATGACGGAATTAAAATTTTTCAAGTTGGATAAATAGCTGAAATGTATGACTAGTAGTGTTCAGAGGTTTCTCTTGTATTTCTACTTTATTCTCAGTACTGAAAATGTGTTTCTGGCACCACATTCTTTATTCCATTAATTGGTTGGAATCCATGGCCATTTTCTGAGTATACCTTATAAATATTCTACTGGTAATAATCTATTAAATAGTTCTACATTGTTCTCAACAGAAAAAGTTGAGAAGCATATGATTTCACTGATATGTGGAATGTAAAACTGAAAACAAAGGAACAAGACAAACAAATACAGATACAAAAACTGATAGATACAGACAATAGTTTAGTGGTTATCAGAAGGTAAGGGGGGAGGGGCATGGTAGAAGAGGGTAAATGGGATCAAATATATGGTGATGGAAGGACTCTGGGTGGTAAATACACAATGTGATATATAGATGATGTATTACACAATTGTACATCTGAAACCTATGTAACTTTACTAACCCCATTGTCACCCCAATAAACTTTAATAAAAACATAGTTCTATATCAACAATGGTTTAGCTCTATACATAACTTCAGCTACTAGTCTGTATGAATTACAAAGAAGAGATTCATAATTTTAATTACCAAGGAACTTGCAAAATTATTTTTATAACAAACAAAATTATATTGGTTTAAGTCATTGATCACCCTATTTCCTTTTTTAATTGGGAAAAACTAATAACCCATTCAGAGACAAATATTCTCTTTCATCAAGACATTTTCCATATTCTATTTCTTTGAAGACCAAAGAATGTGTTAAGTAAGCTTAAATTATCAGTAAGATCTCTAAATATGCATATAAAAATATAAAGTAATATGCTAAAACGTTAATTCTGAGTGATGTACTTTATGTGAATTTTACTTCTTATGCATTTTGTATTACTATTGAAATTATGTCTCATAAGTATATATTAGTTGTATAATCTGAACAAATTAAAACATTTTAAATTGATGTATATAATATTCTAATTGCCACATAAGATAGTCATACTTATACAATACATGACCAGCAAGAACCAACTGAAAGAGCTCTCAATGGCCAAAGCTGAAACAATTTGAGCAACAAAATAACATAGTATTAGATTATAACCCAAAGCATAAAAAAAATATTCGGAAGTCCATACTGACATAAAAAAAACAACGGAATTAATTAATAAATGAAAGAGACATTTTCCTATGTAGAAAAATAGTTCCAAATAATTGATGTAGATACTCCTCACTCCTTAAGTGTAAACTGTGTATGGTGACTTTTTTCCAAAGAGTAGGGTATGGAAATGGAGTGGGGAAAAGAACTTTACAGTGGAGAAACTAGATAAATACTATCTCAGCCAGGAGATCAAGGTCAACATCAAAGTCATTAATTAAGCATGCTGATAGTATGTAACCTTGATATCATCTGGTAAAAATGGCACATTACCTATGTGATGTTCCTTCCCCAACTCATAACCCCTGTTTAATCATGAGACAACATCCGACAAATCTTAACTGAGAAACGCCTTACAAAATACCTAACTAGTAGTCCTCAAAACTGTCAAGGTCATTAAAGAATAAAGAAATTCTGAGAACTTCCACAGCCAAGAGGAGCCCTTGGAGTTATATGGCTAAACGTAATGCGGTATCTTGGATGGGATCCTGGAACAGAAAAAAGATATTAGGTAAAAACTAAAGAAATCTGAATAAAGTAGACTTCAGTTAATAATAACATATGAAATATTGCTTCTTTAACATCTCAATTTTTCTGTAAATCTATAATTCATTCTAAAAGCATGAAGTCTAGTTTTTAAAAAGGTCCCATTGTCCTCCAAACACAAAACCAAAAATGGACATACTTCCATCAACTATTCTGATGGGAATCCAGGTCCAGCTCCTGAAAGAGGAGGAGAACCTACATGCTGTGATGTGGGAGTGACTCCCACAGAGTCCATGCCCCCAAACTATTATTCTGAGAGCCAGTCACTCTATTTCTTGAGTTCCTAAAGGCTTTTCTGAACTTGAAATATAAACGTCTCCTTGAAGATCTATGCCTTATGTGTTTGGAAGCCTTAGAGAGAAGTAGGAAAGAGGAACAGTGAAAAGTGTGCAATTATACTATTGCTTCTTTTTGTCCTCTGGGTGGTGCGTTTTACTGGTACAGCAATCTGATTTTGTTCAACTGCAGTTAGAGCTTTGCCTTCCCTTTTATAGTGAAACAATTTTGTCAAGCTGACAGATGAGCTTGTCAGCCCAAGCTCATCTTTTTCACCTTACTCTTTCTTGCTGGGTTGGATTTAAGTTATCCTGGGGTTTGCCTCAAATGTTGATGTTGGATGCTGGGTTGTAACTGAATAGTGTTCCTGGTGCCAAGAATTTGGGAGTACGGCAAAATGTTTGTTTTAATTTTGAAAATGTTAAATATAATACAATACTATATATAGTTTATATATATTATATATCTGGTACATATAAATATGACATAACATTACACAATACAACACAATAAAACATTCATGTACATACTATCCAAGTGTAAAATATATCAGCAGTCTGTCATATGTGTTTCAGATATTTTAATAAAAGAAAATATGTAAATATATGCCCAGAAAAAAAAGCACTATAAAAATACACACACACACAAAATTCCATTCTAAGTATTTTTCACTGTGCTTTGAATCGAGTAGGAAGTTAAGATATCTAGCCTCAGGAAAAGAAAAAGAAAAATTAAAGTATGAAGCTCAGAGAAATAAGAAATTAATAGAAATCTGTACTTTTAAGAGGAGGGGAAAATATCACGAGTTTCCTCTTATTGTGTCAGGAAGTAATTTACTTCAAAAAAATATGGAAAGACAAAACCACACCTTGAGTCTATGCTTCCTGGAAAATTACAACCACACACACACACACACACACACACACACACACACACACACACACTCATTTGCCCCAGTGTTTTTTCGTCCTGGAATTTCCAAAATTACCAAGAGGCCAATTTAGTTTGCTTCTGATTTCTTTGGCTCTTACTGTCTAAACAATCGTCACTTTATCATTTACTATCATATTCCTTAATTTAGACAGTTGACTGGTCTATTACACAACTCTATAGCGCTGTTGGGTCTTATCACTAACTATTTTATAATATCATATCTTAATTCTACAACTGGATTGTAAAGTCTTTAATAAGAGTTTGGGTGTTACTATGATTTTGGAGCTCCATAGCTCAGTGATTCAAGAAGTTGTACACATTATATAATCTTCAGCAAATATATATTGCTTGATTGAATTAACTGATATTTTTAATGTATATAATCAGTGATTGGTTTGTATTTTTAAACTTCCTGTGCTAACTCAGAACAAATATCCTCTATTCTTGAGAACATCACTAAATTCTATTAATATGTCAAAGGCCATCACAAGTCCATACTTCCGTAATAAGACTTTGCAGGCATTCCAAACCATAGGCATTGACATTTTTAATCCATACAGTACATTTGGAAACTTTGGGGATAACTTTTACTTTTTCACTTATGTAATGCATTGTACTTACATTTAAGTAACATTGTAACTTACATTTTCACATTTTTACCTTTTGTGATGATACTATGAGAAAGTTGACAGCAGAGATCACAGAAAGTCTGCATCTGGAAGACAGAGGCCAGCCACTAACTGCTTATCAGACCCTGATGCCATGCATGCTTGGTGCTCCATAAAGGTTTATGAAATAAATGAATAAATAACTTATATCCTCCTACTCTGTTTCTTTATCTCTTAAAGAGGTATAACTGCATCTAACCTAAAGGAATACTGGGAGCACTAAAAGACAATGTGCTAAACGTAATCATGTATAACGTATAATGTTAATTTCAGGACATATCATTGGCATGTGCCTGTGTTTTTGTCTCTCTCAGATTTAGTGTGTTTTCTTGGATTCCCAAGACATCATTCTCTTTGCCTTCGAAGGAAAATAAAACCAGTTCATCTATTCCTTCTCTTGCTGGGTACCTCATTTACTTCCTTTAGGCCACCTGTTGTGATGCATACTTTCTGATGTGCCATCACTTTATTGTTAGTATCTTTCTCTAGACATCCAAGCACGGTGTGTATTGTTCACTTCTATGACCCACTTGCACTTTGCCCTGAGCCTGACAACCCATTTGGACTTTCTTCTGAGGATTGTCACATTCCAGCTGTATAAATGTAGACTGTGCTCCTGGGTCACTTGTGTGAGTCAACTCAGAACAAAAGGAAACAGCTCTCATCCCACTCAGTTCTCATCCCACTCCTAATGGTGAGATAAGGAGAATGGACTATCCTTTCCTCTGAGGGATGTCAGAGGAACGCTGGCAGGAATAGGTGGGAAATTCTTCCCATGGGCTGGCAAATGCTGTGACTCCCAGGAAGGTCTATTAACTCCTTTAGGATAAAAGGACTCATTTCTTAAGGACTTTATTAAACAGGAGTTGTCTCATATTTGAGTGCATGAAAATATTTGATTGCATAAAAATCACAGAAGTTTGTTAAAAATGCAGATTTCCCAGGCCCTACCTGGGAAACTAATTTGTTGGGAGACTAATTTGTTATGCGTAGTACCCAGAAATCTGCATTTAACAGTCACAACTCTCCTCCTCCCCGTTATGCAGATGGTACTGTAGCCCCAATTCAGGAAGAATTGTTAGGCTACCAAGAATTCTTTTCTCCAAAATTTTCAGTACCTTCCTTGGCAGGGCCAGGTCCATCCAAAAGCCACGTATAACACTGACTGGGCTGATTGAATGATAACTTTCCTGCTCAATTGGTTGCTTTGACAACATAAATTCTAGAACCAGAAGCAATCAATAGATTTAATCATTCAGATCCTCAGCCATTTAAAAGATGAACTCAAGACCCCCAAATACTGTCCCGTTCTAGATAATACACTTTTAGAGTGTTCTAGCATAAGTCCAGAAAAACAACATCGAGATGGTGAAGGATTTAAAAACTGTGATGCATGTGGAGTGTCTGAAAGACCTGAAGCCATAGGAAATGGAATGGTCTTCACAGAGTTGTAGTTTTGTTGTCATAATTTGGGGTAGGTAGAGGGGCATTCATTCTGTGTGTCTCCAGAAGGCAAAACACATTCATTTCAGTAGATTTGATCCTAATCTATTATACCTCACCAGTGAATTCAACTCAATAATTTGTGTCACAAACATCACTGTGATCATGATGACATGAATTATAGCAAAAATAAATTCAAATAATGATCAAAATGTGGTTAAATCTTTGAAGCTGAGAACAATACTTTACAATGCAGTAATTCAAACTTTTCCTTCTGTTTTCCTCATTCCATCTCCAGGTCTTTGCTCACTCAGTTTCCACTCTCTAAAGTAGATTTCCTCCTACTTCTCTACCGGTGGCCCATTTGTTCTTAAAATTCAGCAGCTCTTCTAGAAGGCCCTTCTTGATTTCCCAGCAGAGCCCTTGTGATTCTGCATGTCTTATGAGTGAGGCACTAACAATCCTTTTGCTTCTGGCTGTCTTTTCAAGGATGTTTATAAAGACAGCAGACTTTGAAGATATATATAATGCCTCCCTCTGAAGAAAATGGCAAATTTCCTATCTGTGTAGTATGAGAGATTCAGGTTCTCTAAACTCAGGGGACCTCAGCAGTGAAGCAAGCCCATTGCTTGTGCCGCATCCATCCTGCTCCCTCATGTCACCCTGTGGGAATGGCTAGGCAACGGGAAGTGATTCTAACATGATATTCATGTTGTGTCATAAGTAATAGAGTTCCTTGTCATTGATCCAGGACTGTGGTATCTTCTGCCAGTTTCCATGAAACTGTTAGATTAGTTCATGAGTTTACAAGGAGGATAAAAATCTCACATCCTTCACAGATCCTGATAAATGATCTCCCTGTGACTTCTTTTATCATAGGATCATTTGCTTCTTATATTGAAATGATGAGCTTATATTGTGATAGCCTCAAGGGAAATGACTGTCCCTGATTCATCTTTGCTTTCCCATTATCTAGCAAGTGGCAAGTACTTTCACTATAGATAGAGGAGTTTCTACTTAAGAACATGTGGAGTTTCAAAAGCCTATATACCTAAGGCTATTTGCTTCAAAGTTTAACGTGACACTGTTGATTGAATGATAACAGTATGTGTTAGTAGTGGAAAGAGTTGCTGTGTGTTTGCTTGTATGTGTAAATTGTGTGAATCAATGAAAGTTTATAAATTTAAAAAAATCTATAATTAGAGGAATTTGGTTGACCTTAACTGAACTGAAAACTCAATAAGTTGCATTGAATTAGATTAAATAATTATTATTTACAATTCCTCTCTTTAAATGCACTTGTTGAAAGTAAAGAAACTTCTTAGAAGAGAGAAGAGCAGTAGGGGTGAAAGTGAGGATGAAGTTAAAAAAAAAAAAATCAGCAGCAATTTAAGGACTCATATTTAGGCCTAAGATAAAGGTCCCTCAGGGAATGAAAAATGGGTTGGTTCAAGGGAACATTATTAGATCCAACCAGCTAAGATGCCAATGAGAAACTCTCTGCTAATAGTTTCCAACTAATTTTTACCTCTAGTTATTTCCTAATGGTCATTATCATCAAGCTCCCATACCTTCCTTAATTTACACCATAAGCAATAAGAACATATGATCCTGGGTGGCCGGTTTGCTCAGTGGTTAGAGTGCAGAGCTCATAACACCAAATTCGCCAGTTAGATTCCCACATGGGCCAGTGAGCTGCATCCTCCACAACTAGATTGAAAACAATGACTTCACCTGGAGTTGAGCTGCATCCCCCCACTACTAGATTGAAAACAACAACTTGACATGGAGCTGATGGTTCCTGGAAAAAACACACTGTTCCCCAATTAAAAAAAAAAAAAAAAGAACATATGATCCAGAATCAGAAGTATACTTTCCCCAACATCATTAATGAATATAGACAAACTATCCTGATATTTTTATTTCTAAGTCATGAAAAAGAATGAAACTAGACTGCTACTTGTCACCATACAAAAAAATTAACTCAAAATGGATCGAAGACCTAAATATAAAATTTGAAACAATAAAATACATAGAAGAAAACATAGGTACTAAACTTATGGACCTTGATTTTAAAAAAGATTATATGAATTCTATCTCAAAGACAAGGGAAGTAAAAGCAAAAGTAAAGGAATGGGAATATATCAAACTAAAATGCTTCTGGACAGCAAAGGAAACCATCAAATGAAACCAACTGAATGGAAGAAGATATTTGCAAACAACACCTTTGATAAGGGACAAATATTAATAATATATAAAGAACTCATACAACTCAACAACAAAAAACAACCAATTCAAATAAAAAAATGGGCAGAGGACCTTAACAGACACTTCTCCCAAGAAGACATACAAACAGTCAATAGATAAATGAAAAGATGCTCAACTTCACTAGCCAATAGGAAAATGCAAATTAAAATCACAGTGAGATATCACCTCACACATGTTAGAATGGTTATCATCAACAAGACAAGTAATAACAAGAGTTGGAGAGGCTGTGGAGAAAAAGGAATCCTCATACATTGATGGTAGGAATGTAAATTGGTACAGCCACTATGGAAGACAGTGTGGAGGTTCCTAAAAAAATTAAAAATAGAATTACAAAAAATAGCAATCCCTCTTCAGGGTGTCTACCCAAAAATTTTGAAGATGTTTATTCGTAAAGATATATGTACCCCTATGTTCATTGAAGCATCATTCATGGTGGCCAAGACATGGAAACAACTGAAATGTCCTTTGATAGATTATTGGATAAAGAAGATGTGGCACATATACACAATGAAAGACTACTCAGCCATAAGATGAAATACTGCCATTTGTAACAACATGGATAGCTCTTGAGGTTATGATGTTAAGTGAAACAGGTCAGCCAGAAAAAGCTGAAAACCATATGATCTCACTTTTATGTGGGATAAAAAAATGAAACTAACAAACAAGAGAAACAAACAAACAACTCATAGATACAGAGAATAGTATAATAGTTACCAGAAGGAAAAGGGGGGAGGGGGAAGATAAGAAAGGGTAAAGGAATCAAACATAAGGTGACGGAAGGAGATTTGATTCTGGATGGTGAATACACAATGCACTATACAGATAACATATTATAAAATTGTATACTTTAAATCTATACAATTTTATTAACCAATGTTACCCCAATAAATTTAATAAAATTAAAAAATAAACCAGGAATCTGTTTCTCCACTTAGTTGTCCAACTGCCCATTAGCAAGAGGAGTTGATACATGCATTAAACCTATACGCCATCCCAGAAAAATCCCTCTGGAATAACTTTTTTTTGAATGAGATAGAAACAAATGATAAATCCCCGTAGAAGAGCAGTCCTGAACAAATAGTAAATCTAGTCACCCTGGACCTAATCAGACAAGTAAATTTTAGGATGAAGAACTAAACTCCTACAGAGGCCGGATTTCCTACACAGTGAGACGCACTTGACCCCAACAGGTCAACATCTCTTTGGCTCATGCACTTTCTTTGCTTTTCCTACTGCTTTTTCCTCACCGAGAGAAGAGGCAGAAAGAAGAATGTGACAGGGGAGAATTTCCCATAATATGAGAAACACACTAAAGGAAACTCACTGAGAAGCAATGTCTCCTAAATGGCCTCTGTGGCACTGTACACACCACTTCTGAAGCTACTGAGGTCCTTAGGGAAATGCATTGTATATCACTAGGGAAAACTATCAAATGTGGTTTAACCACCATTTGGTGTTAGTGAGGACAGGAGAAATGGGGGAGCTGGGTTGTTTTCCAGATGTCCTCAACAGCCTTGTACATCATGGTGTTCTTGCCCATCAGACCTATAGCCTTCCCATGGAGGGATAGGTGGACCTGCTGCCATCTGCTTGCAGCCCACATCGTCTGCTCCAACAATGAAGCATTTTGGGTAATCATCCAGCAGTCAGATGATCTTAAGGAAGTAGCTGGACTTTCAGGTCACCCTGTCCGCCCTGGGCATCCTCGTGGTGTGTCAGGGATGGCCATGGAAGGTTTAAAGATGTTATTCTCACAAGGGTACCTGGTGAGAGGAGTCCCAACATTTTCAACCAACCCGATACTCAAGCATAAAAAAAGATATTTATTTACAAGAATCTTTGCTCCAGCATTACTCAGAACAGAAAAAAATTTTTTTGAAAAAAGTCCTAAATTACCAATAAGAGGGGTTTTGTGAAATAGTTTATCTGATGCCAATACATTGGAATAGTACTATGTATTTTAAAAGTCATGTTCAACTGCAAATTTATTCAAGTGAGAAAATATCTCTGAAATATTGTTAAGAGACAAAGAAAGATACGTAAGAATATGTATAATTGAGCTCCATTTATGGAAGAGGTGGAAGATATTTACACCAAAATATTTATTGTGATTATACAAGATGATTGAGATCATGAATTAATTTTTATTATATTCTCTTTTCTTTTTTGTAGCTTAGAAATTTTTGTACATTAAATAATTATTACTTATGCATTCAGAAAAAACAGGCATTAAGAAAATAGTGATACTTAAAAATTAAAATAGTATTGATCTACTTTTTAACCTGCTGGGAAGAATGCCTAATAAAACAGTTACTAAAATCATGTTAATGGCTAAAAAGACTCTATATTGTAAAAATATCCCTTCTCCTCAAATTGATCTATAAACGTAATGCAAATCTAATCAAATTCCAAGCAAGTTTGTGTGTGTGTGTGTGTGTGTACCTGTAGAAATTAATAAGATACCTTTATAATTTATGTGAGAAATGCAAGAAACCAAGAACAACTAAGACAGTATTGCAGAAGAAAAACAAACCACAAGATCTGACACTATTGGATATCAAGACTAGTTATAGAGCAGTTAAGCAGTGTGGTAGTGGTTCAAGTATAGACAAATAGACAAAGGAGAGCCCAGAAACAGAAAGGAGAGCCTAGAAACAGACCCACTCTTCTGCAGTTACTTGATTACTGCAGTGCAGTGAGGCAAGGGAAAGGATGGTCTTAATAAGGCATGCAGGATTAAATGGATATTCACATAAAAAATGAATTTTCACCCCTACTGCTCACTGTAAACAAAATTAACCCCAGATGGACAGCTAGTATTACAGATAAAATAATAAAATTTCTAGGTTAAAATACAGAATGTCTCTATAACCTTGACGTAGGCAAAAATTATATAAATAAAATACACTAAAAAGCACTATTCATAAAGAGAAACAAAGATAGGTTGGACTACATTTTAATCAAGAATGTCAGTTCATCAGAAGACATCATTAAGGCAGTGGAAAAGACAAGCTAAAGAATGGGAGAAGATATTTACAAAACAGATAGCCCCACAGGGGTTATATGCAATATATATTCATATAAATGAAGGGGAAACATCAGATAATGCAATAGAAAAAAGTGGGCAAAGGTCATGAAAAGATATTTTACAAAAGGAGATATTCAAATGCCCAATCGACATAGAAAAAGGTACTCAACTTTATAGGTTATTATGGAAATGCCAATTTAAAACAATTTCAATATCATTTCACAATTGCATGACTGGCTCCAAGGAAAAGACAGGTAACCCCAAGTGTTAGTGATATTGCAGATGAAGCAGCACTCTCCTGTACGTTCACGGTGGGAGTGCATGGTGGTGTAAGCACTTTGGCATACATTTGGTGGCATCTAGTAAAACTGAACATGAATATTCTTTATGACCCAGCAATTTCATTTGTGAAAATATGCCCAGAAGTAATGCATACAGGTTACTACCATAAAAATATGTACAAAAAATGTACAAGACACAATCATTTGTAATAGCTCCAAATTACAATAGCTCCAAATTTACAATAGCAGTAAAACAATATTATATGCAACAATGTGGATGATTGCCGTGCGGGAGACCCTGCTCGCTGTGCCCTTTGTCATGCGGGGCGGCCTGCAGGGTCTCTAGTCCCGCTCCCCACATAAGAATGCAGGATATGGCTAGGCCAAAAAGGAACATGCACAGAGCCATAGATAGGGGAGTCATACCACTATAGTTTCACTGGTGGCTGGAGCCACACGACCTGCAACCTGCCATCCACTTCTCTCTGCCAACCAACCGACAGACTTGCTAGCTGCAATCCGTCGTGCTAATTGCAATCCACTCTCACTAGCTTAGCCACCATCTTCTTGCTAGCCCCCATTTGCTGCTAGCGTAGCCACAGCAGTTATATTAGTGGCCAATGGCTCACTGGTTACAGCTGAGGGCCAACGAGCCACAGCTGATGGTCATCCAATCACAGTTGATGGCCATTTACTACCTGAGCCAGCACCTTTCCACGTGAGGCTGAGAGCCTGGAAACTGCACTCCTGGCTCTGTCCCCACAATGATTTTCACAAATGTTATATTGAAACAAAAAAGCCGTTATACCGTACTATTCCATTTATATAAAATTAAACAAACAAGAAAATGTAATCTATGTGTTATACACCAGGATAGTAGTTATCCTTAGAAGGGTAATGTCTGCTAAAGGGGAATGAAAGTGTTGGCAATGTTTTATTTTTTGATTTGGGTGCTCGTTACATGGTATGTTCACCTGTGAAAAACTCATTCAGTTGAATACCTGCACATGTGTTACACTTTAATAAAATGTATATTTTAAGAAAACTTGCAAAAGAAACTATTTGCATGTTACATTAAGCTATCTGGTGGAACAGTGAGTTTGACTATAACTAAAAAGAAAGATTAAAAGTAAATCTAGTTGCCAAAAAAACCCAAGTTGACCTGAAGCCTCTATGTGTGTTGAAGTCTTGAAACCTAGGCAGGACACAGGCTCCAAACAGTTTTTTCCTCTTCAAATTTCCTGAACTCTGACTTGGCCCTTCCAGTAAGTTCTTGACTTGGCCCCTCTTGGTAGCTATGTGATCCTGGAGCTCCAACCCTCAGCTTCCTGCCTCACCTCAGCTTGGCTCAGTCCCATGTGTAACCCCAGGTCCCTGCCCCATGGGTTGACATCACATCCAGCCTATGGCTTCATCTCCTCCATTTTTGCCTTCACATCAGCAGTTTCTGCTGAGCTTACAATCTGAGTTGATGAATTACTATTCAGATAAATAATAATATTAAAGAAGCTTTATTTTTCAGACCACAAGGGTTCTCTCTCTCCATTCTGGCTTTTGCAAAGCTACCAGAAACAAAAAGCATAGGATCTCCATCACAGAAAAAAAGGCAGTAAGGCAAGTGTTGTGAATTCAAATGCCCAAAGAATCCAGGCAGATTAAAAAAATGATAAAATTTTTGCAAAAATGTATTTTCCTAGTAAAAGGAAAATATATGATCATTTTCATCTTTTAAAAAAAATTATACAGCTCTCAGCGTAAACTTGTTATACAGAGAAATACCTGTTTACCATACATATGAAGAGTAACAGTGTAAATAAAATCATTAATGACAACTTTTCTTAAGGCAAACACGTACCGTAGTAAAGTGTAGGGCTCATGCCTTGTCTACAATAAGTAATTTATATTCTGTTCCACCCATGTGATACTGTGGAGAAATACAGACCTAGTGAACTAAGAGACAGAACCTATATTTTCAGGTAAAATCTCCTGCCTCATCAATTTTAATTTAAAAAACTTAAAACACTGTGAAAGTCAATTAAAAATGCTTGGGACTGGATGTCCTGCGGTGCGGCCTGTGGGGTCTCAGCTCCCGCTCCCCACATAAGAACGCAGGACATGGTGAGGCCAAAAGTGAACACCCACGGAGCCATAGATAGGGGAGTCATACCACTATAGTCTCACTGGCAGCTGGGTTGGAGAAACAGGAAGCAGGAGCCACACGATCCGCAACCCTCACTCCGCCGCTTGCTGGCTTAGCCACCATCTTCTTGCTAGCCCCCATTTTTCTGCTAGCGTAGCCACGGCAGTTATATAAGTGGCCAGTGGCTCACTGGTTACAGCTGACCGCCAACTAGCCACAGCTGATGGCCATCCAATCACAGTTGATGGCCATTTACTACCTGAGCCAGCACTTTTCTATGTGAGGCCGAGAGCCAGGAAACTGCACTCCTGGCTCTGTCCCCACACTGGATTTAGCCCATGGATCATTATTTTTTAACCCCTTTATGAACCAGTTACATATTCATTAACTTCATCCCTTCATTAAAGAAATTCATGATGAAAATAGCTAGACATCCTGGTGCTGCATACAAGTTTGGAAAGGAAGGAAGAGTTGTGTCAACCACTTTTTCTGAGATTCAGAAACAGAACCAAGTTCAGAAAGGTGAGCCAATTCACTCATTTATTCATTCACTCCATGAACATTCATTGGGCAGCTGCTTTCCAGATGGACTTCACTTTGGTTCAGTCTGAATTATTTAATTATTTTCAAATGAGCAACCCAATGTAAGCAAATTTACAAACCAAGTAAGGTTTTGGTTGAATGACGGGCCTGGACTTAAGATTCAGGAACCAAGGTCCCTCTCTGGGAAAACTTTTTGGCGTCAGCTTTTATGGTGGTTACTCAAGGGTTAGTCATGGAATCTAAAAGTTAAAAGTGTCTGAAAGCTGACCTTTGAAATTAAAGTCTTGGCATTGCTCAATTCAAATTCAAGACAGAGAAACAAAAGATAGAGAAAAGGCTCACAAGACACAGTTAAATAAGTGAATCACGTGAAATCATATTTGGAAGTGAAAATAGCAGTTAGGGCTAAGATTCTAACCGCTAAGGAGAGAGATCCAAGAGCAAAATTTCATGTATCGCTAAGAGGTTCCCCTAGTGCACTACCCAGTTTATTTTTGTTTTAAAGGGAAAACTACACAGAATAAAATATCTGTTATCTCAATAGCCTTTTCTTTCTTTCCCCTAATAGGAGGAGAGTTGAGGTCACTACTCTGTTGTTATTGTTGTTACTGTCTCTGGGGTCTAGTTTTTCCTTACATATACAGGCCAATCTTAAATATTTTTTTCTCACAATATCACTCAAAGAACCCAAACATTAATTTTTCAAGTGACAGCAATTACCGTTTTATGTAACATCAGTTCTCTAAGCTACTTGGGGGCTTCCCAGAGAAGATGTGGAGGCTGCCAACTCAACCCATATTGAATTCAGAATACTTTACTGGAACCAAAGTGTGTTTTTCTGAACTTTGTTTACAGAATTAATTTCTTCTCTTTTCAGTTCCAACAGAGCTTGTGACAAAGACATATGAACACATTCTTTAGCAAGTCCAAGGTCAAGATCATAGGATTAAAGGTCCCTGTGGTTTGTTCCTTCTTATCAACATTTGTGCAGATGAAAAAGGATTGCTAAATTTCCCTGTATTAAGGTAGTCAAAATCATGTCTAATTCAGAAGAAAAAAAAAATATTGGAATGGATTTTGTTTGCCTAGCCCTCATCCTCATACAAAGAAATGGAAATGTTTGGCAAACTTTCCCTGTCTGCCCGTAATCTTCCCAGGCCCATATTCCTTTCTCCATACCTGCTTCTTCTAGCCCAACATCTGCTGATTTATGAGCACAAGATGGTGCCTTGGTGAGCATAGTCTCCCTGTCTCCTAGACTTCTCAGCAATGACATTATCTAGAAGCAGATGGTCTCTGAGGGTCACTAGTATGATGGAAAAAACCTTAGATTTGTAGTCAAAAGTCTAGCTGGACAAGTCAATTGCAATAGTGTCAGTTTCTTTATCTGTTTAATGGGGATAAGTATCTATATCACATAGACATAGTAAAAATTAAATGAGGTATATGAAATACCAGAATAGTACTCTGTGCAAAAAAAGTTCCCAATAAATGAAGGTTGAATTTGAATGCCTAAGAGAACTGGCATCTTGAACAGTGATTACAATGTTGTGTATGATTCACAAAATTCCAAGAGAACAGGCAACCTGAATTATTTATCAATATGTCTCTTTTCTTGGTTTGAAAAAGCCTGAATGTTCTAGAATTTTACTAAGGTATATATTATTTTTTCAAAACAGACAGTCTCCAAGTTGTGCTGCTAGGAATACCATCACAGAACTCAAACACATTCCACGCCGCCCCCCACACCGCCCCCCCCAGTGAATACATAAAAGTTTTGAAATTCCAAATCCAACTACCCAGAAAATTAATTTAAAGGTCAAAACAGGACAATTTTTTGCTAGTTGAAAGTCCTGTTTATTTTTAATCCAAACATTTTGTAAATCTGAAAAAAATGGGTTGATTATATTTTAAATATTCACTTTGGTCTATTTGGTTTTTATTTGGTTAAAGGATTATGGGATCTGGACAGGCTTTCCCCCCAGAATCAAGGGTCACTCTCTGTAGAAGATCAAGTCCACTAACTGTCTTGACAGACTGACAGTCTGTACTGTTCACTGAGACCCTGCAGGAAAAACTGCACGTGTGTACTTTATGTTTAAAAATAATTTATTAACATATAACATACCTGTAGAAAAGTGTGCACATCATAAGTATAATGCTCAAATAAATTCTACAATCTGATCACACCCATGTAATGAGTACCCAAACCAAGACACAGAACAACAGCAGCATCTCACAAACCCCCTGGGGCCCCCTCCCCAGCACTGCCCATCCCAGGGTAACCTGATAGCATAGAGGAGTTTTTACATGTTACATAAAGTGACTCATACAGTAGGAAATCTTGTTTGCTCTGCCTTCTAGCTTAACATTACCATGGTGAGACTGATCCATATTTTTAGGCATATCTGTAGATTAATGTAGCATTTCATTATGTGAATATATCATAATATGTTTACCTATTGTGCTGATGGATATTTGGGGGTTTTTTCTTCCAATTTTTAGCTTTTACAAATAGTGCTGTAATGAGCATTTTAATACTTGTCTATTGGTAAGCATATATACATTTCTGTTGGTTATATACCTAGAAAACATATTTAAAGTTGTTTTAAAAATCATGTCTTTCACTTTACTAGATGATGCCTAACAGCTTTCCTAGGTGGCTCTGCCAAAATATACTCCTCCCTGAAGAATATGAGAATTCTCATTGATCAACATCCTCATCAATACTTGGTATTATCAGTCTTTTTCATATTAGCCAGTCCTCTGAGTTTGTAGTGTTATTATGCGGAAAACACATGTGTATTTTGAAGCAAATTTATTTGTATAAAGACAAAAATGATACATCATCTGGCCCTGAAGAAATATTGGCAGAGAAGTGACTTTCAGCATCAGGAATCAAACTCCCACAGAGATGAGCTTTCTACATATTCTTCACAAAGTACAGACACAAAGCTTAGAGGTTTTTGAGACCAAGCCTCTAAGACCCAAATGAGCTGGTTAGCTTCATAAAGTAAAACTCTTCCTGCCCAGAAGTGGCACACCTAATGTTTTCTAGCAACCTTGTAAACAGAGGTTGGTCATTCCCAAGGCCTGCGGAATAAAGTGGGTGGATGGATCACCACAAAATCATCAGGGAGATCAGAAAAACTCAAATTTGTGGACTTTTCCAATGGTACCTCTATAAAATTCATCATTATATACTTGATATAAGAACTACTTTTACTATATTGGGGTACTGCATCAGCATAGAATCTGGAACCAGTCTGCCAGGATCTGACTCCTGGGTCTACTACTTACTAGTTGTCTGATCTTGCCCACGTTTCTAAGCCTCTCTGTGTCCAGTTTCCTTGTCCATAAAATGTGGATAACAATAATACCTATCAAAAGGGTTGTCATGGAGGCTAAATGTGAATAAAATGAATTTATGTAAAGTGATTAGAATAGTGCCTAGCTCATGGCAGGCATTATATAAACATTTGCCATTATGCCATGAAACTGTGCTCCCTCACCTCAGATAACCCTTCAAAAGTCCTTAAAATCTGTCATCATAAGTGGACAGATTCTCCTTCCAGAGAAGTCCATGGGCAAAAGAAGAGTAGGTACTTGCCTTAAACCAAGTTAGGACTCATGAATTACTGAGTCAATCAGTACGACTTCTGAAATCTCTTGCATCTGTGAGATTCTTCAATCCTGAGGTGGGTGGGGCCAGGAAGTGAGTCTTAGAACAAGAGATGTGGCTTAATATCTGGGCTTGCCTATTTCCTGAATGAAATAGATACCTTGATGAAATAAAGACCTATTCTTGGGAACTTTTCCAGAAGTCAATCAAGAAATAATGGTTAGTCTAGATCAGCAATTGTATCTGTTAGGATGTATTGATGAAAATACTAATAGAAAACTCAACTCAAGAATGCCAAATACCAGGGAAATTTAGTGTTTGTGGATAATTAGGCGTCAGGTACATTTTGATCAATGCTCTAACCTCATTTCTCTGAAATTCTTTTTGTAATGCCTTTCTCCATGCCTCCAGACGGCATGGAGAAGAATCATAAATTCAAGGAGGCTACATGTCTCCTTGTTCACATCCAAAGACAGAGAGCATCTCTTCCTGCAATCATTAACCCAAAGTCCTAGGCAGTATCACAACTGAACCTGCAAGGTTGACACTGAGGCAAGAGCTATGGTGAAAAGGATAGAAATAATCTAATACATCCAGGGCACACTCTGTAACTCGGTGTAGGGTAAATCACACCAAAGTCTCATTGTTGCTATGTTTGGGGAAGTGTGAAATAAATATGGAGGTGGTGGGGACAAAAATGATGTTTACATTATCAGAGAAGGTCACATCATTAATTTGGATGTGGGAAACTGAGCAGGGAAAGTTAAGATGGAATCAAATTATAAAAGGGCAAGGAAATGTTTTAGAGATAAAAAGAGAAGGGTAAAGATCAGAATCCCATAGAGATCATACCTGAGGCCAGTTTTATTTTACCTGTTCATAAAATGTTTTGGAGGAGAGAACCAAGATTAGAGATTGCAGGAACCCTCCAATTTGCTGATTAGTAACTTATTCTTGTACCAAAACACGTATGTGGAAAGTAAACTGTATATAGGGAGACTGCTACATTGATGAGTGGGCAGAAACATTACAGATTTGTTTCAAAATGGTCAAGGGCTTTCGGAGTTAAATAAATACAAGTCAAATTGTTTTGAGTATGCTCGACTCTTCCTAGGCTCTGGGTATGTGTACACACGGAGTTAGTTCTCTGTGTCCTGAATGCCCTCTCCTCTACCTTTCCGCTCGGAAAACTCTCACACATCCTTTAACACCCAATTTAACTGTCATCACTTATATGACTTTTTTGATTTTCCCAAGGTAAATAGTCACTTCAGCTTCTGTGTTTTGTAGCAATCACTGTATGCCTCTACTATAACATTTCATTTACTCTATTAAAATTATTTATATAATTGTCTCCATGGCCTAGATTCGCATTAACTACTAGCCACGTGAGGCTACTTAAGTTAATTAAAATGAAAACTTCTATTCTTTAACCCGGCTGGTCACATTTCATATGTTCAAAAGCCACATATGTCAGGTGACTATTACATTGGACAGTACAAATATACACGGTTTCCTTCATTGCAGATTCATTGCAGAAAATTCTATTGAACGGTACTTCTAGACTATAAACTCCGCAAGGATGTTAACATTATTTTATTCATCTTTGCATACATAGGGCTTAGCTCCACATCTTGCACATAGTACATCCCAAGTACATATTTGATTGATTGTTGACGTACAAAAATAATACTAGTAATACTGTTAAGTATTACTATTAGGTTGGTGCAAAAGTAATTGCGGCTTAAAAGGTTAACAATAATTGCAAAAACCGAAATGATTTTTGCCCCAGCCTAATATATGTTAGGCACTGTGATAAGCACTTTACAGAAGCCACAATTACCATAGAAGGTAAGTACTACTTTTATTTCTACTTTATAGATGAGGTAATAAACTCAAAATCTATCCATATTTCACAGCCCAATTAATAAAAGAATAGCCTAAAAAAAAAAAACACAGAAATTTCTATTTGGGAAAGGTAAAGCCTAGAGCAATATGACCTTGGTTTAAGGAAACCACAAAGGGAATGAATAATGTAGAGAGAATCTAGTTCATGAAATAAATCCTCAAATATTAGCCCAGGGCAGTATTGACACTTATTAGAACTTTAAAATACTTGCCGTGGACAGTGCTGTGCACCCAAAAAGCCAAATGAAAGAATATGAATGACTCAGTTGAAAGTAACCACATAGTTAGAAAAATCAAGACCTTGTCAAAGAGGAGAGTTAGACATCTTTTACAAGATATACTAATTAGTCATTTGGAACAAATGTGACAGATAAAATAATAGACAAGTTGTCATCATAGGTAGTATATATAAGAAATTACCACACTCAAAGAATAAAAAGTAAAAAAAAAGAAAGAAAGAATAAATTACTGAATGAATAAATAAATAGGTTTAACAGTATAAATATATTCAGAAATCACCCTTGGGGAATTGGAAGGTCTGGGAGTCATCCCTTATTCTAAGTATCTGGTCTACATTTAGCACTGGATAAATCACAGCCTGGAACTATTGTGGCGTTCCGTTTCATTAGTTCCAGTTTGATCATTTAGAAGCAGTATGAACCTTGTCCCCTTGCCTGTAAAATAATGGCTATACTGTCTGCTCCATTGGGCTGTGAGGATTAAATATAAATATTACAAATGATGAAACCAACACCTTTTTCAGTTTTGTAGGTAAGGAAAACACAACGGTCTGTGTGGACTGGTTCCATTTGACACTGTGTAGAAATAACATAGCTAAAGTCTGCTGTGAATCTAAGCCTCAAAAGAGGCAATTTACACTAGGAAAACCTCTTTCAAATGGTCAGAGAATGCAGCTTCAACACCTACATGGGACTATAAAGTGCTCAACTTTAGACAGGTGGTGTCCAGATGATAGAAAGCAGATGAATTAGCACAAATCCACTCCCAGTCTAACAAAGACTGATCTGTTTTCCATCAGACATTGTTGTTTAACTAAAAGAGAATATGTCTTTTGGCGGACACTTCAGGTTGGACTGACAAAATTTAGAGACCTTAGGGGGCCAAGGAATCATCTGAGATGTGAGAAGGCAGAGGTTTTAGCCCTGATCTCTACAGGCTTTCTCCTTAATACATTTGCTTTATTTTGAAGTTGCCTGTGGAATAAGGTTAAGAAGTGAAAGAGAAAACCTCCAAAAACCAGCGAGGTATTTGGGCAGTTCCCAAGTTTTGACAAAACAACTGGAATGTGGGATCCAGCAGTGGGATGTGTCCCCAGAGGCTTCCAGTTAGAACACTGGAGGGCCACACTGTGGGATCAGGGTCTCTGAGTCCTGGAGAATAAGCCTCTTTTCTACCTGGCACTTAGTCTCAGAGGTTACGAGGTAGCCTGATTATTTAGGGTCTTAGGCTAAAGACTTTACTTAGGCTAAACAGTTTCCTTATTATTTAGGGTCTTAGTTCTATTGGCAACTTGGCTAGGTTATGGTGTCCAGCTAGTTGGCCAAACACTAGTCTAGATGTTGCTATGAAGGTATTTTGTAGACGTGATTAACGTTTATAATCAGTTGACTTTAAGTAAAGGAAATTAACCTCGATAATGATAATGGGCCTTATCCAATGAGTTGAAGACTTTAAGAGCAAAAGCTGAGGTTTCCTGGAGAAGAAATTTGACCTCAAGACTGTAGCGTAGAAATCCTACCTGAATTTCCAGGTTACTGGTCTAATCTACAGATTTTGGACTCAGTATTACAACCTCAACTCTTACCTGAGTTTCTATCTGCCAGCCCTGTAGATTTCAGACTTGTCAGTCCCCACAACTGCATAAGCCAGTTCCTTAAAATCTTTCCTCTCTTCTCTCGCGACACGCACAGTTCTGTTCACGTTTTTTTCTCCAAGAAACCCTGGCTTATACACCCAGTCATCAAACCTAAGATGGCCCTCACACAAAGAAGATGCCTTTAAATATGTCTGAATTCTTAAGGTGCACAAAAAATAGGACCTCGTTGTGGGAAACTCAATATATCACGATTTACAAACTCACTGAAGGTAAGTTTGCTGAATGAGACTGGAAATGCCACCGTTTCAGTAGGAGGCTATTTCAGATTAATTTAGTAAATTTAAAGTTGAGTTACTTAACCAATCCATTTATAGCAGAAATGAAAGGACCAGGTGATGACTCCATCTAACATAGCTGCTTATACAGCTGCACTACTGAAATGGTTATTTTCAGACCAAATTGCTTACATTTTAGCCTCATTTATAAACCATTTTTAAGGTTTCAGTTTGTATTATAGACAACATTTATTTTATTTAGTGTCACCGCCCACAAAGAGTATTGCTGGGGTAGATTCAATTTAAGTTAAAAAACTCTTTAATTACTATATAAGGTATGACCATGTTGAGTGTGGGAAATTAAGCTTGCATTTTGTAGCCTAATTTCCGCAAAAACGATGAATAATATAAAAGCTGTATATAAATGCTGATATTCCTTTATTGAGCCAATATGTAAAATTTGTTTTGAAGGTATCCATTTTTTGTTTAAACATCCCTTCTTCTGTTTTTGCAGCTGTTATACAAGTTTGTTATTCATGGCAAGGCCCCTTTGGATTACTGCTCCTTCCACCCTTTCTCTCCATCTTTTTCTCCCACTGTCTCCCTCACCAGTCTCTTATAGTCTTTCTCATCTTCAATATGTGGGATGGATCCTTCTTAATACCATTTTGAAATCAATTAAAATAAAAGCTACCCATATTTCAAAAAACACACTATGTTATGAACTATCCACCCTGAAAGACTACGTTCAGGAAATGGAATGTTAGCTAAAAAATATTTTTCATTAATATGCTGTCTATTCTTCACAGTTAGAATAAAAGCTGGAGTTCTGATCAACATGTAAGCTCTCACGAAAACAAAGAGTTGTTATATTTTACTATTTAATGGATATTTGAGTTTCCCCCTGCAACTCAAATATAACTTCATTATGGACTTTAATGACTGCACAAAAAACATTTTTACATTTATCAACATTAACAAGTCATTCTAGAATGTTCTATGTGTCAGGCAATGCACATTACATTTGTGATATTACATTTATGAATGGAGGGACGACTCCATAAGATTGGGGAGGGGCTGGCATGTATGGAAAGAAAGCAAATCTCGGGGGGATACTGTGGCCTATGTAAAGTGGATAAATATTTTTAAATTCATGGAGGAGAAAATGGAACAGCCATGAAGGGCTAATGCAAATGTGAACTATTTGAATTCATCAGAGATAACATAACGTGGCTCCAAGCAGTGGGCAACTTCAAGTTAGACCGGGTAAGACAGGTTCTGAACCTGGGGATTGCAGTTTAAAGAACCAGTAAGATATAGTGGAGTGGAAGAGCTATAAGGTGGCAGCTTAGGTAAATGCTATGCCTCGTGCCTCCCAGGATCATCAGAATTACAAATAAATTATAGAATAATCTACCTCAAGAATCATCTGAAGACCAGGTGAACAGAACCCTGATAACTAAGACTATAGAGAAGAGGCCACACTGAGACTGGTAGGAGGGGTGGAGATGTGAAATGGGCTGATCCAAATCTACAGATAGTGATTGAGCACCGGGAGGGACACCTCGATGGCGGAGGAGCCCCCAGAAGAGGGAGGGGTCCCAGCATCACACTGGGCTCCCCAGCCCAGGGGTCCTGTACCAGGGGGGAAAATTTCCCACAAAATCTGGCAGTGAAAATCAGTGAGGACTCTGTCTGCCCATCCTGTGAGACGGAAGGCAGCTGAAAACCCAGACTCCCCCTTGAAGGGCCCGCATACAGACTCACTAACTTGCAAATCCTGACCCTGGCCCTGGTGGAGGGGCGGCAACTCGAGAGACATATTGGGATAGACTGAATTGTGTGGCTGTTTGGCAAGGACTGAAGGGACAGAAGCCGTTATCCCTGTGTGGGATCTGCCTCACAATATGGCCGTCCCCATACATAGTTTTCTGTACTCAGAAAATTGTAAGATGCTGAAGAGAGAAATTAAAGAAGATACAAATAAATGGAAACATACACAATGCTCATGGATAGGAAGAATTAATATAGTTATAATGCCCACACTACCCAAAGCAATCTGTAGTTTCAATGCAATCCCTGTCAAAATACCAATCGCTTTTTTTCACAGAACTAAAACAAATAATCATAAAAGGTATATGAAACCATAAAAGACCCCGAATAGCCATGGCAATCCTAAGAATGAAAATCAAAGCTGGAGGGATCACGCCACTTGATATCAAATTGTACTACAGGGCCATAGTAATCAAAACAGCATGGTACTGGCATAAAAACAGACACATAGATCAGTACTGTGAAGGAGATACAATTAGTAGCCACACTTAATGGTTGAGGAAACTAAGGCAAAGAGAGGTTAAGTAACCTTATGAAAGTGCCACAATTAGTGTATAGCATCCTCAGGCTTCAAAACATGATAATCTGACCCCAGGACCATGGTCTTCACCTCAGCGCTAAACTTCCTCTCAGAGAACAATTCAATAAATGGTAGCTGTTGTCATTAAATGCAAGGACAAGTGTTTCAGAATATTCAAAGAGCAGATTAGGCAGAAAGAACCCAGGAGATGGGTAGCTCGACTCAAAAACCTGAGAAAGCAGCTGAAATTTCACATTCAGGAGAAAACACAGAAATTTCCTGTGGGTTATGTACAGGGATTAGAGCCATTAGGAGAGCATCTTGGACGTTAAAAGTCGTGAGTCTGACTCAGAAAGGGAAGACCCTCGTTAAAGACGGCATTGTAGCCTTTTGATGTGGGACCACCTCCTAGGCATGATGCCTGGGCAAGATTTTTAAACACTTGACACAATATTGTGACTTTTTACTCAAACATGAGGGCTTTCAGGGTAAGTTTTGGCCTGGGACTCGCAAAGTAAGGTATTGTTTTTGGCTAGAGAAAAAAAAAAAAGAGCACTTACCAAAATGACATATACCCTTCTCTCTGTTTCTCTACATTTAAAAATTTTGTTTCAAGAAAAGATCCATGACTTGAAAACAAGTCAAAAGAGCCAAGCTTGCATCATATCCCTGGAAAGGAAAGAACAGCTCTCTCTGCACATGACACCTGGAAAACTGTCCCACCACTCAGGGCCTTGGGAACACTTACTATGAGTCAAGCAAAAATAAGTTATGAAGGAGTGAAATAGTAGCCCATCCCTTCTAAGGTAAACAAATGGTCAGAACATTTGGTTAGAGGACAGGAAACAGCAGATAAAGGTAATTTTGTTTGGACTCATGCTTCGTAGTTACATCCAAAAAGAGTTTCAAAGGAAGCCACAGCTGATGTTCAGATAATCCGCCAATAGTGCTAGCTAAGACTTAACAGGAAGTGACATGAAACTGTGAATTTTTCAAGGAAAGAGAAAAAATGGATCCCTTGACCACTCCCTCGCTCTGGGCCAGAACATGGAGTGAAAGAGTATAAATAATATGTAGCAAGCTCTTTTCTTCAAAAGGTAGGACTCACTTTAAAAAAAAAGCAGTGAGAATTTTTTAAATTGGAGAACGAATTATTTTAAGGGTGACTATAGAGCATTCGTAAGTTTTATTTAATTTCAGAAAGGATTCTGTTAAGACATCAGAGGTCCCATTCATCAGAAGTTTGCTTGGAATCATGGCATTGCAACTTTTTGGAGCTGGAGAAGACATTGGGGGCCAGAACAGATCTGGGAAGTGTGGCTTGGGGATTAGGGACCGGGGAAGGAGGTCACGCTGTTGTTAGTAAAATAAAGTTTTCCTTGATCATATTTCTGACTGGACAGGAATAATATTGGGACAAAAAGTACACTACATATGTCATGAATTTGCTTCTTTCCCTAACTAATGGTTGTGGTTTGGAAGAAAAGTGCACTAGAAAATCCTGTTCCTGAAATCCTCACAATGTATTTATCAAATTTCCCTCGTCCCAAAGCAGATCGGAGGAAGCTCTTTATATCTGAAGAGAGACTACATCAAAGTCCTGGTAAAGAAGTGGGGATCGCAGAGGTGTTGAAAACTTGGCATTTTATGATTTTCTTTGAGTACTATTATATCGGGAGTTCACACTTCCCCACCTGAATCACTATAAAACATCTAAACATAAACTCTTTGAGGGCAGAGTCCAGTCTGCCAACTTCGCATCCCTGGCTCTGTACAAGGTGCTCACCCAGCTGCCAAAAATACTGAATGGTAATTGATAACACTTTCTAGGATGTCAGCTGTGAAGGCTCAGATCAGCACATCCACAGCCTGCACTTCTCACAACCTGAGCAAATCGTACCCTCATCAGGGGTCAAAAGCATCCAAGGAAGGTTCTTTTGGAGTCCTGGTCGATTCATGAAAGCATGCACCCATCAGTTAACTAATTGATTTATTTAGTGGGCACCGTCATTTAGTGAGCACGGCCCTGTCCCACATGCTCAGGATGAAAAGATAAAACAGTGTCCCAAAAAGGGCATTTTTTTCAACAAGAAAACATGAATCAATTTATAAAATTTCTGTGTACGTTTTACTTACCAGAAATACATCTGTTGCCTACAGCTATGGACATCTCTAGTCAAACACACACACAAACAACAAACTACAAGCTCTCAAAGTCTATCACTTACCTATGTGAAGAGAATATCTCTCATCTTTGCAAAGGAAGTAAAACACACATAAATGGCCAACCACAGCACAACTGAAACAATAAATATAGACACTGTTCAAAAATGGTTCTCAGACTAAAGGCTGGGGTTCCAGGCTTATTTTCTCACTCACTGGGCACAACAGCGTGGGCAAGTAATCTGTAAAATGAGTAAATGAAAACTGCCCCACTATACTATAATCTTAGCACTTAGCCGACAGTAAATAAACAATAAATATTTCTTAAATAAATCACTGAATTAAATACTTATCTCATCTGCACTACAAAATGTCTTATTTTCTTAGACTACGAAGAGCCTGAATCATTATCCTTTGGAATATGCATATGAAATCACTCATTCATTCAACAAATACTTTTTGAGCACCTATTACGTGCTAGACCTTGCACTGGGTTCTGTGGATCTAGGGGTAAGCAGCCATGGACTCACTCTGAAGGGAGGCAAATTATGAGATTATTACGGAAATCAAGGTGATATCTGGAGCATTATCGCTTATTTCAAAAAGACTTCAAATAATATGCAGTCTGTCCCTGGAGTTGCTTCATCATTTTCCCTCATGAGTGGGAAATGGTGAAGACTACGATTTCGAGAAATGATCCTATAATAATTTTAATATAATAATTTTACTTCTCTTTTTCTAATCCTCTTTGTATCTTCTGTATGTTTTTTGTTCAAGCCTTCTGCATTGGAATAATTTTTTTTAAGGATAATATTCAAATATATTTTAAATGGTATCAAACATATGGTGATGGAAGGAGAACTGACTCTGGGGGGTGAACACACAATGTGATATATACAGAGGATGTATTATAGAATTGTGCACTTGAAACCTATGTAACTTTACTAACCATTGTCACCCCAATAAACTTTAATTTAAAAAAATTCAAATATATTTTACAATCAGCATAGTTGAGGCAACAACCTGACGCAGGCAGTGGGCTAAAGCCTCGTCCTGGACATCTTTTGCTTTTCTGGATGTATCTCTTTAGACACCGGATTAGGAGGAGGTTCTGAGAAAGGTCCTGGGGAGGGAGCTGCAGCAGCAGGGTAAAGGGAGGTTCATGCTCAAGACAGCCTCTACCTACCCCAGCTCGAAGGTAGTATTTCAACACTTCCACAATTGGCACAACCAAGCCAGATGTCAAATAAAGCATCTGCATAGCTAGTCTCTGGCTACTACAGAGCTCCTGGTAATGCTAAGCTTTAGGAACGTTTGCTCTGCTTCCTATACTTTGCAAAATGAAACTGGCCACCACTGCAACCCACATTTCAAAGTAGCTGTGTATGGACTTGTATACAAGATCTTGGCTTTTTGTTAAAATGACAATTTCTAGTTTGTGTCAAACCTATGATTGGATAGCAATAGAAACTCTTTGCTCTTTCCCTGGAAACGGTGGTTGAAAACTTTTATGCCTTTTGTACTGATTACACCCATGGACTTAGTTACGTGGATTTCCCAAAATGGCAAGGCATGCACTGAAAGTTCTAAGAAGCTGATATTTCAGTTATTGTTATACCTTGTTTATGTAGATAGTTTTTAATTTTATTTTTAAAATATTTAAACATTTTTCAATTATAGTTGACATACAATATTATATTAGATTCAGATGTACAAAACAGTGATTAGACATTTATACAACATTACAATGTGATCGCCCTGATGAAGCCAGTACTCATCTGACACCATACATAGTTATTAGAATACTACTGACTATATTTCCCATGCTATGCTCTACATCCTCATGACTATTTTGTAACTACCAGTTTGTACCTCTTAGTCCCCTCTCCCCTCACGTATCCTCCCATTGCCCCCACATCTGGTAAACATCAACATGTTCTCTGTATCTAATGAGCTTGTTTTGTTTTGATTGTCCATTTATCGTGTTCTCTAGATTCCGTATGTAAGTGAAATCATGTGACATTTGTCTTTCTCTGTCTGACTTACTACACTCAGCACAATACCCTCTAGAGCAGGAGTGAAAAAACGTTTTACAACGTTTTTTACCAAGGGCCATATGCGGTAAAATACACAAACAGCCGGGCCACTCACTCGAGGTGAGGTACGTATTGCCTCACCTGGTTTATTTAAGTAAACTAAATATATTTTTAGAATTTGCTGTGGGCCAATAAAAAATGGATCATGGGCCGCAGTTGGCCCCTGGGCCGCAGTTTGGACACCCCTGCTCTAGGGCCATGCAGATTGTTGCAGATGGAAAAATTGTATTCTTTTTTATGGATGAATAATGTTCCATTTTATATAGATAGATAGATAGATAGATAGATAGATAGATAGATAGATAGATAGAGATATATAGATATGGATAAAGAAGATATATATATATCTTCTTTATCCATTCATCCATCGATGGATTGCCAATTTGGCTTCATATCTTGTAAATAATGCTGCAGTGACGTGTGGATACATCTGTGGTTACATATGTCCCTTCAAATTCGAAGTAGTTCTTTGGATTTCTTTAGATAAATACCCAGAAGTGGGATTACTGGGTCCCTCCTTGTTTCTTGGTATTGCCTTTGTTTTAAAGCCTATTTTGTCTGGTACAAATATTACTACCTCATCTGGTTTTTTCCTTTCCATTTTCATGAAATATCTTTTTCCATTCCTTTCCTTTCAGTCTCTGTGCATTGTTCAGTCTGAAGTGAGTCTGTTGTAAGCAACATATGAAAGGATTTTTTTCTTCTTATCCATTCAACCACCCTATGTTTTTTATTGGAATATTTAATCCATTTAATTTAAAGTAATTGTTGGAGATCCAAGATAGTGGAGTATTTACCTGAAGGAACCCAAAACACTAATTCAAAGGGTTATGTGCGTCTGTGTGTTCATTGCAGCATTATTTACCATAGCCAAGATATAGGGACAACTTGGGTATTCATAAATGGATGAATGGATAATATACAATGGAACCTTACTCAGCCATAAAAAAGAATGAAATCTTGCCATCAGCAATAACATGGGTGAACCTAGAGGGTATTATGCTGAGTGAAATAAATCAGACAAAGAAAGACAAATGATTTGACATATGATATCACTTATGTGTGGAATCTAAAAACCAAAATAAATGAACCAACAAAATAGAAACAAACTCATAGGTACAGAACATTTTGATGATTGCCAATGGGAAGGGGGTTGAGGAGATGGGTAAAGAGGGGGGAGAGATTAAAAGGTACAAATTGGTAGTTACAAAATAGTCATGGGGATGTAAAGTATAGAATAGGGAACATAGTAACATTATAATAACTATGTATGGTATCAGGTGGGTACTTGACTTATTGGGGATCACTTCATAAATTATATAAATGTTCAACCACTATATTGTACACCTTAAACTAATGTAATATTGCATGTCAACTATAATTGAAAATTTTTTAAAAATATATTTAAAAAAAAAGAAAGAAACAAGTTTTCTGGGCAGTTTCATAACAAGAGTTAGTTGCTTTTATCAAGTTTTATCTCTCACCCCATGGCCACTTTCACAACAGATTGTTTATTAGTTGACAAGACTTGACATAGTGATGAGCAGTGAACAGAAAAGTCAGATTTATTCATTTTTTTCAGCAAACATTTATCATGTCAAACACTGTGTTGGGTACCAGGGATTCAACTGTGAACAAAATAGGAATAATTTGTGCCCTGGCAGAATTTACTGTCCATTGGATACTTAAGCTGCTCAGATTGTCAAATGGGTCAGACTCTCCAAAGTTGAGTGATTCCTCCAGGATCTGATTCAAAACTTTAATTACGACATGTCATGGAAAGCCACTGTCTCTGGCTGAAAACTATAGAAGTTAAGGTTATGATTTCTAATGTATACTTCATGGACATTTAAATCTAAGCAGTTAGTACATCCAAAGCATTTAGGAAGATGGCCTTTTCTTCTAGAATCAATGTAACTTCCTTATATTGGAGAGGTGCTTTTATATGCAGCTTAACTTTTTAGCCCATAAAAAATAATTTAGATGTTATAATTTTCTCTGTTCATTTCTGTAATAACAATTAAAGAGAACCCCCCAGGCTCAGACAACTGACCTATATATATTTAGTAGAGTATGTGGTAGGACTTATTTTTTCTAAGAGGACATAAATTTGCATTGTTTGTACCACACTCGTTGGTCCAGTTTTCTCTGTGGACAATAGCTAACATGTGGAAGTCAGCTCATGGTGTGGCTTATGGTCACATAGCTGCCCACACAGGGCTGGAAGCAACTTGTGGTGTGTCTGGAGCCACTGTACAGTTTGTTCCTGAGCTCACTACAGGGTGGTTCTTGCCCATTGAACTGCCTGTATGCAGGACACTCAAGGAGCAATGGCTTCGGGCATGACCAAAACAAACAAAAATCATTTATTATAACATAACATTGTTCATGAAATTATTGAACCAAAAAGGAGATCCAAGGTGAAGACTCTGGGAACATTGAAGCCAAAAAGAAAAAAGGGGTGTGGGAGCAGAAGGGGATAACAGAAAGTCAACAACCCAATATCAGAACCAGAAAGCCATCCAGGAGAAGTCTGCCACAGAAAGGGAGGCAGACTGCATTTGTGCAGAGCCAGAAGTACAAAGGTCCAAGGATGGGTTTGCGAACACCAAGCATTTGTAAAAATTCTTGTGCCTTGACACAAAATGGCAGACCATAACAGTACATAGAAACAGTGGAAACAAGCTAGAAAACAACTGAGCTAATCCATAGGGATAATATGACTTGCTCTGGGAAAAATTTTGCATTTAGTATCCCATTCTCAATTTCTGAACTTCCAGTTCCTGTTTTCTCCCCTTCCTAAGGCACGTTATACCCGTTGTAATCATGAGGAGAAAGTTCTTAACCATTTTTTGTCCCTTTATTTGAGCTCCTGAATGTAATTTGAAATAGTGGTAAAAGGACAGAATAATCTCAATAATTGTGATCATCCAAGGGATGGAGATCAATAATGCTCTCAACCTAGATACTCGAAGAATAAATCATAGAATTTTGTCTCTATGCCAAGAAAACATCAAGAAGATTGAGTGCACTTTCCATTTCTCCAAGTTCCCAAGGAGAATTCTCTTCTAAACATTTTTTTTCCAAAAAAGCAAAACAAAATGGTCTGACATTTTATCTATTTAGAGAGGCTTGTGAGGAAGTTTGATGAACAAGTTTTAAATAGACCAAGACATCTTCATTGTCTGACGAAGACCTAAACCAATCAACCAACAAATAAATAAATAAAAGCTGCATTAGGTGAATCAGTGGTCCCTAGCCTCATATTTGAATATACTGTTAATGTCAAATAGCAAAGCTTGACCTAATATGTAGCAGAGGCTGGGCATTAGGAGACTCAAGTAAAACACCAAGGTTGCATTTCCTGGCTCTCTCAGTAATATTCTAATTGAGTTTCTTGCATGCCTGTTACAGCACATGTCACCTAGTCTTATATTTACACATGTGGCAGGAGTATATTCCAAAGTACTAATAGATGTATCCCCCACTCCTTTATGCTTCCTTTTACTCAGGAGTTGGAGGTTGATCCAAGCCCTTTATTTGTTCAGGAAATCATTTATGTATCACCTATTGCCTTAGGGTAAGATCTCAGAGCAAAACCACAGAAGAAGCATCTTTGGAATGTGAATTTAAAAAACTGAGAGGAAGCAGTAAAATGGAAAGATCTGGAAGATAGAGGAACTGTTTTCTCCTTTACCTAACATTTCCAAGACCAAGGAAAGTATTCCATGGACTGGGGGAGAAAGAGAAGAGATTCGAGGAAAAGGGGAAGGTATAAATGGAGAAGAGTGAAGTTAACGTGAAGAGACAATCCACCTTCATGAGATTAAATATTGCTTGTTGATGGCACCAGGGGCAACCTTCATGGGGGTTGAGTCCCAAGCTGCCAAAGTTAGGATCTACATTTGAAGACATTGCATGTGTAGAGTTGGGAGCTACATGAATTTTCCTTTTATTGTACTCCTCTGAAAAGCATTCATAGATAGCAGCCAGCACCTCATCTGATGCTCATCCTAAAGGATACGTGCCCACCAGTGTTCCAAAATTTTTCTTAGGACCTACTTCCGGATCTTCTCACTTCGTGTGGACAGCTTTTCATGTGATGGCTCAACTCATTCATAAATCATCTATCCTTCGCTTCCCTGGACACTTAGATTGGAGTTCACATTGTGGAAAGAAAACCCCTCTCACAGCTGAATAATCTGGGAAGAGATGGACATTAGATTTTATCGTGAGTTATTTCTGGTATAATTTCTAGTGACTTCTTCATTTCACTGAAGTTTTCGGTTATTCACTTGTAATTATTAATATTACCTTATTATCTTCTTAACTCTCTGCTTTATTTGGAGTTACATACTCCTTTCTTTCATAATATTACTAACGTGTGGTTTATCTAGAGTATGGTCTATTTTGTTAGCTACTTAAAAATAAATAAATAAACAAGCTTTTGCTGTGTTGTTCTTCTCTATTGCATCTTTATTTTCTATTTCATTGATTTCTAATCCTATTTTATTATATCTTTCTCTCTACTTTTGGGGCTTTATTTTGTTTTTGTTTTTTCTTTTCTTTCTTCTTAATGTGCACAGTTAACTCATTACTTTTCAGTCTTTCTTTTTTTTTTTAATACAATTATTTATGGCTACATATTTGCCTCAAAGAACCATTTTTTTCTACACCCCATAAATTTTGCCAGTCTTTTAAAATTATCATTCAGTACTTAGTGTTTTAAAAACTTTTTTATGATTTTTTTAGACCATAAATCATATAGAAGTTTATTTTCTGAATATATGGGGTTTTTATATTAGTATATTTTAAGTGAATTTGTAACTTACATTTATTTATACTGTGGTTAAATATCATTGTCTGTATGATACCTATTCTTAGAAATTTGTTGTAGCTTTCTTGGCCACCTGGTATATGACCAATTTTTAAATGTGTTCTATGTGTGCTTGAGAAAAATCTGTATGTTCCCATTAGGTTAAGAATGTTTTCAGCATTATTTTAGATATTCTACATCTTTGCTGATTAATGTGCATAACATTAATAATGAAGAGATTTGTATTGAAGTTACCTACTATTATGGTGGGTTGATCATTTTGTTCCTGTAGTTTTATCCATTTTGCTTTATGTCTTTCAAGGCTATTTTATTAGATACATACATGTTTAAGATTTCTGTATATTCTTAGTGACTTCAAACTTTTGTTTTTATATAGTGATGGTCTTCATCACTAATAATATCTTTGTTCTGTTTTAAAAATCTATTTCATCTGATACAAATAGAGCTATATCAGCTTTTGTGGCTCCTATACCAGCTTAAGCTCTTACTATTACCCCCCACCCTTGGAAGGAACTGTTGTGGAAATAACCCCCAACAAGTGCCTGTACACACACACACGCACGTGCGCGCTCACATACACTCTTGTACACAGACACAAACCTCCCCAGTGAATTCACTGGAGAAATGAATTTTAACTTTGGAAAACTAAAAGAACATTTGGGGTGACTTGCACCAGGCAGATTTACGTTGTGCTATTAGTGTGCTTTTTTTTGTCCCTCTAAGTCCTCTTCCTTGTCTAGAAATGAAATGCTTTTAGCGTTGTGGTGTGCTATTATCTACTCTAGTATTGCTGTTTAACTCTCACATGTACATGTTCCAATTCTCCAACTAGACTTTTTGTTAGAAATTCTAGATAGGACTTCTATGACCTCATGTTTCCCATAAATTCTGGTGTAATAATATGAGGATTTGTCCCCTTCTCTAACCACGCTCATGGCTGCCAGTATCCTATTTTCAACTTGAAATTGCTCTAAACTCTTTCTTTTTGAATTGTTCTCCTTTTTAAAAGTTTTCTCTTCTTTCCATCCTATTGACTTTTTTGAAAAGAAACTCACCTTCTGGATTTTTTCCCTTTATTATATTTTTTTCCCTTGGTTAATGGAGTTTCTTTTTTTTTAATTTATTGGGGTGACAATTAGTAAAATTACATAGATTTCAGGTGTACAATTCCGTATTACATCACCTATAAATCCCATTGTATGTTCACCACTCAGAGTCAGTCTCCTTCCATCACCATATATTTGTCCTTTATGACATTTTTAAAGGTTTTTGTTCTATTTTAAAATTATATAAATAATGAATAAAATAAATAGAATATTTTAAGTACAGAAAAAAGAATACTAATATTAGCAGCCATCACACCTCGAGAGACCACCATTACTAATATTTTGCAATATCCCTCCTAGTGATTTTCTTTTTTTACAAAACTGCCATTACTTTCTGCATTCTGTCTTATGACTTCCTTTCAAAGATTATATTCTAAGTTTTTTTCTGATGGCAATAATACTCTTAAGGACATGTTTTTACGTTAGCATTTGGTTGCAATTCCTATTCAATCATATGACTGGACAAGAAGTTATTGAGTCTCTGTCCTATTCTTGGATATTTGGGCTGTTTCCATTTCTTGCTATTGGGGGAAAAATGTTGATATGAACATTCTTACTCATAAATTCTTGCATGCATCTCTGATTGGTTCCTTATGATAAAAAGTAGATTTCTGCCACCTTGTTTTTTTTTTTTTTTCACTTCACTGATATTCTCTGGTTTTGATTACTTCTTTTGAGAAATAAAAACCAACTCAGGCTTCTGCAATATTGTGTTCCAACTAGAGTCCATGATCTCATCAGGCCTCTGTCTGGGAAGGAAGAAGGGAGGAAAAAGTCATAGCAGATGCTCCTTTAGATTTCATTCATGTGTAAGTCCTTTTTTGATTACAGATGTTGACTGTTCTTTTATAACACCAAGTTTTTAGTGAGAAATAGTGAAAAGAGGTCCTCTATAAATCTCCTTGCCTAACACCCAATGAGGTGCGAGTGTTGCCCATGTTAACTGCTGTGATCCTGTGCCTGGTTATGAAAGCCATGGCTAACCATCATGACTTCATGATCATTTGAACCATTTGCATCCCACATTTTTTTACCTAGACACAACAGCCAGAACTTCCTAGTGTCCTTTCTATCTATAGTTAAAATTTGGGCTGAGCCTTATCAGGAAATTAAGGAAAGACTATATTCACCTTTTGACCCTTCCACTGGTCTGATATGCAGGTTTGAATAGCTAGACAGTATACTTCATGTTTTCCCATTTGGGGTCAGAATTGGGGCCTATAAACAGTCCACTGAAACCAATTAATGTCTAGGGCAGGGGTCTCTGACCATCCAGTTATACTGCCCTTCTGCATCATACCCTGAAGGTTCTGTTGTCCATGTTAAGGAAAATCTATGGATATAATGTACGTGTTAAACTACAGAACAATAGTAATAACAATAGTTTCCATTTATCACACTCTTTCTTGTGTCAGAAGCTGCATTCTATACTTTACGAGCCATCTCCATCAATCCTCTCAACATCCCAAAACACCTATGGGGTAAATATTATTGTTACCTCTATTTTACAAGTGAGAAGACTGAGGACAAATTAGGTAGGTTATCTGGTATAAGACTAACTCAGGAGAGGTACTATGGTTTAAAATAGAAGTTTGGGAACTGTCAACCACAGATGATTGTGGATACCCCAGATGCACAAGATAACAAATGAAATAGAAATTGAGAGAACTAAAGACCAAAATTTGCATAATATTTAAAATGCAGGAAGAGAAAGACGAGTCAATGAAGGTAAATGCAAAGGAATGGTTAGATTAGTGGAGTACCTGAAGAAAATGGCAAAGGAGAAATGATTTTCAAATATCAAATGACAGAGTAATAATATAAGGCCTAAAATATAGCTATTACTCAAAGACAAAGTATTGTCAAGTGGAGATGAATATCCAGCTCAAATCAAAACCAAACAATTATAACAGTACCAATTTGCATTTTGTGTGTGTGTGTGTGTGTGTGTGTGTGTTGCAGTAAGTGGTTGTAGGAGTAGAGAAAGCAGATAGTTGGATGATGCCAAGGTTTGATGTTTGCAGATACATAGGGAGGGAAAGAGCACTGGAATGCTGGAGATTCTGACATGAGGATAAAAGGATGCGGCATCAGTACAGCCAGTATAAACAGAAGAAAAACCAGAAGAGGGGTAGAGTGTGGAGAAGAAAAGGTAGTTGCAGAGCAACTAGAAATCTTGATTAGATAAAAGCGATGTGTGAGTTGGGGAGTAGAAGGGAGAAACTATGATCAGAGAATGGTATACTAGTTTCTGCCATAGAACATTTCCAGTTGGTACAAAGAACAGGTATGGCCATAAGTAAATATAGCAAAATGGAAACAGAGGTCACTGCAATACAGAATATCAAGGAATTTTTAAATGAAGGGGCTGCCATCTTATCTACACACAGCAAAGGGGTCTCCATACTATCTACCAGCAGGGTGCAAGCGAACTGTTGGTGGCAGCAGCAAGGCAGAATGGACTTGCTTCATTAAACCAGATACTTTCTGCCTTAAAAAACAACGTGGTGATGTAATCTAAAGAAAGTGGAGTGGGAGCTGAGAGTCTGATGAATCTTCAAGCCTCATGAATGAGGCAAGTTAATGATGTAAACCAAGGATTTGGGTGGAGTAGCTGGAGGACAGCTAACAGCCCAGCAGTGAATCATGGTAGCTCTTCATAACAGGCCACCAGGATTTTACCACCCAACCTCAGCCCTGACTGGCGGAAGTTCTAAATATATTCAAGAAGGAGACAGCACTACTTGTGGCAGACTGTATTCCTCTCTTCCTAAGTGTTTCTGGAAATATGGGAACAAATATCTTGTAGATGCTTGATCAATGTACTGTACACCTGAAGCTGAACAATAATGAATGCCAACTATAATTTTATATATATAACGTGATGGCTCGGTGCAATGTCGGAGGGATAGTGGAAGGGGGGAAGGGGGAGGGAGGTCCACAGTGTGAGGGATATAAATGATGAACGTCGAAGTGTTACTTTGTCTTGTGCACCTGAAACTAATAAAAATAAGTAAATAAATATAAAATTAAAAAGAAAGAAAAAAAATATCTTGTCTGGCCTCCGGAAGAATGTTCTAAGTCTAAGCTGCTTCCTGTCTTGGGAGATGCTAATATCAAAGACTCATTTTCTCCAGTCTTTGGAATCTATTTAAGTTTGTACAAGCTTTGTTTTTAAGCTTTTCCAATTTCCTCAAACGTAAGAGATCAAATCTCTTCCATTTGCCTGTCTCCACCCAGCTACACGAGGCAGCCCTCAGGGGAAGATACTGTCAGTTCCCGTTTGTTAATAATATCAGTAATAAGTAACTCTGTTCTTCTTAAAGACACAGCTTGTTACTGCAGAGCACACAGACTGTACACCCAGAATAGATACAGGAGAGAGGATGGAGAGGAAGGACCATGTGGTATGGCTTTGTGCAATGGAAAAGATATGAATCCCAGAGACAGATCAATTGGAATTTGAATTCTGGCTTTGCCACTGATAGTTTTACCATCTTCAGAAATTAACCTTTTTTGAGCCTAAATTTCTTCATCTGGGAAAAGGAGACAATAATATTCACTTTACAAAGTCCATGGCAGGATTAATCATGATAACGTGTAAAATGCCTGGCGAGTAACAGCAGATGATCAGATAATAAGTCCATTTGTCCTCATCCCATCACTTCTTTTTTTGCTTATATAAGTGCCATGTCCTAGAGTCTGTGACAGTATAGAATATGTCACCTTATATTCTACTAATAAATTCCTAAGACTACAATAAACTCATAATTTTTCTCCTGTGAATTGATTTTTTAAAATATATTTTCAACTGTTACTTTTTTTCCAGGTTTACTTCCACCTCCTTGCATCTTTCTGGATTCCATGTCCTGCTGTTAAATGGTGTGTATCATGGAAAGACAAATTCTTTGGACTACTAGCTTCTGGAACCCATAATAAGATTGCTAGATATTATGTCACAGTCAAACACATACACTGCATACCCAACGGTTTTTGAACCATCCATTCTTTTGGAATTACCCTTTACACATATAAATTAATGCAATACAAATGCAGATAGCTATGACTGGTTCCTTAAAGCATATATGTAATCTTGTTCCTTTAGAAATCCAAGCATTATATACCCCCAAATATTTACTTATTATGAATAATTATCCTCCAGATATTCTTCAATCATGCATCAAAAAAAAAAAATCTACTTTTGAGGACAGCAGTTCTCAAATTTTGCTGCACATGGAATTACTTGGGAATCTTTAAAAAATCCAAAATTTTCTTTGCCATTCCCAGACTTTGCAACTTAATTGATATAGGATTTGACCTGGGCATCAGGATTTTCCCAGATGATTCTAATGCACAGGAAAGACTGGGAACTGATGTTTGAGGCTAGTATCTACCCCAAGGGCCATCACAGAAAAGATGCTTACGTTGGTACATGCATGTTTATGTTAATGTTACTCAGCTTGAGTTCACCGATTCGTTCAATAAATATTCATAGAAGATACTGGGAGATAACACTGTTAAAATATATTGTTTTTAATAGTACTAATTATCTGTAGTTTCTTTTATAATTAGGGAGAGCACCTCAATGCAAGATGAAGCATAGAATTTGTTAGTCAAATGGAACCAATTTTGGTTTTGTTTTTTCAGTGAAAAGTAAACCTCACAAATTATATGATAGAGTAACCTACATCACTTTCTCTTTTATTTTTTTCTCTCTCAGGATACTCTGCTTCTAGCCACATAAAAAAGTACAAAAGCAAGCCAAGTAGAAGGCTGTGTGTGTGTGTGTGTGTGTGTGTGTGTGTGTGTGTGTGTGTGTACATATTTTTGTCTAGGGACAGCCAGGCTTACTATGGTTTATAAAAAGTCACAATGACAAAATTCTCAATCTCCTTATACTTTACTCCTCTCTACATTCTTCTCATCTTCTACTTATCCAAACCCTTTTTTTATCTTCTATTTCTCTCTTCCTAATCTCTACTCTTTGTAGAAATGGCAAAGCATTCATCACGCAGGGGATTGTGGAATGAGCCCTCATGTTTCAGACTTAGGTATTTGACTGGGTGTGGTGGCAGAATAAAGTGTTGGAATAAATTTAACATGGGCTTTGGAGCCAAAAGGTCCTGTTACCTTCAATATTCGCCTTAAGCATTAGCTGTCTACCTGGCTACTTAAGGGAATTATTTGAAAAACCTTAAAAAAAAAAAAAAAAGTGCCAGGGCTCCACCTCTATAGAGTCTGATTCAGTTGGTCTTGGTGGAGTCCAGACTTAAGGCATTTTTGTTTTGTTTTGTTTTGTTTTGTTTTTCTTCTTTTTTAAAGCTCCTTAGGTAATTGTAATGTGGAACTTAACACGAGTGCTGGAAGGAAAAGGTAATATATTGCCAGGCAGAGATGGATCAAGGAAGGAAACAACACTGGGAAATATACATGAATGCAAGTACCTTCACAGATGTAGCTATAACACAAAAGAAAGTGCATTTGTTTGATTAAATAATATGAAATCATTGCTTTTGTGTATAATCAATTCAAATCATTGGCTATGGGGTCAGCACCTTGGTGATACTACATGCTCTTTGTTACTCCTCCATCACAGCTGCCTACGTGGGTCAGTTGTCATTCTTTCCCAACTGTGAATCTTTGATTTGAGTTGTCCTCAGCTTTCTTTGTGCCCTCAGGGTCTGGCCAATAGAGTCTCACACAGAGTTGGAGCTCACCGTTTGTAGTTTGAATGCAGAAGTGAGCAAGTAAATGAAAATGCTGAGTACCTTGAAACTTGCAGAAAAAGACACAGCTGGTTCCTACTTTCATAGAATTTAGAATCTAATGTGAGAGTCATGGACCATATATCCATGACACAACGATAAAACAATATGGGACATCCTCTCTCTCTCAAAAAATAAATGTAATGACTAAGGCAATTGCTGAAGAAATCAAGAGGAGATATCTTTGTGTGGTCAAGAAGGGGAAAAGTAAACATAAGACTAAGAAGTTAAGGAAGAAAGCTTTGTGAAGGCAACGAAACTTAAAGTGGATCTGGAAATTGTGGCAGAATTTGAAGGGTGAGACTAGGCATTTCGTAAAATGAGTATTAAACATGTGAAGATAATAATGATGGATGCTAATTGGTAACATCTGAATAAGGAACTTGAGGTCTATGCAACTGGTAATAGTAACAGAGTTTCGAAGAAATCAGGTGACATTAAACTCTGGATGAGTGGGATTCATTCGTCACTGTATTTCTAGTTTCCAGAAGAATGTCTGGCTTATAGTAGTTTCTTCATAAGAACTTGTTGAATAAATGACTAAATAAAAAAAAAAAAATGAAGGAAGGAATGAAGAATGCAGTATCCATCAGGCATTTACGCACTGCTCAACATTTTTTAAGCACCAACAAAATACTTGGTTACATGCTAGAAACTAGGGACACAAAGATGAATAAAAATGTAGGCTTTATTGGTCTTATTTATATATTTTATTGGTAGTATATTGCTGTGGTTCTCAAATTTTTATTTGTAAGAATCATCTAAGGAACTTCATAAAAATTCAGATTCTTAGGATTCACTCCCTAGAAAATCCCAGAGATTCTAACTGAGAATGAGGGGAGTGGGGCTTGGGGATATGCATTTTAATAATTCCTTCCACTGCTACCAGGTATTCTGATGCCACTGACCCAAGGATTATATTTTGAGAAAACTTCGCCTAGTAGAAAAGAGCCAACCACCACCACACCAAAGAAATTCCCCCAAATTGTGGCTATCGGGTAGTAGTAGGTGCTACAACTTAGGCTCCCTCAGGTAATGAATGATAAGATGCTGTCACTTGAACGGAGTCCTGAGGAATGAGTTGGAGCTTCCCAGAGAGTCAGGAGAAGAGATAAGATACTCCTGGTAGAAGGAACAGCAGGGAGGTGGGAAAAAACATAGAATATTCAGGAAATGGCAGTTGGTTTGGTACAAGGATTTGATGTATTTTGGAATTCACAATTTCTCTCAACACCACAAAATATTTCGGCAGCTTGGTTTGGTGTTGTTAGGACAGAAAGGACAAACAATATTTAATTTTTGTCAGCTCAGATGAACCAGGTCAGAACTGAAGAATGTTATGAAACAGAAACCTGTTCCTGAATGTTATGAAACAGAAAGCTATGGTTATGTTTCTAAGAATCTAACTCTTTTACTGCCTGCATTTGGGTTCACACATTAGTACAATCCATTAAATATTTAGTTTCCTGATTACAGGACCTTCCGTTCCCCAGTTGTGAGGACACTGGGCTGAAAAAGGCAGAACAAAACATTTTCTTAGCACGACTTCCTCTGTACCAAGAATAATTTTTTGTTGTTTAAAGACAATATGCCCTTTCACCTCAATTTTTAAGAAAAGAGCAAGTGATTTTTCCAACTAAATACAGATCACTTTGATATACTTTCTAAAGGTGGATTTGGGGCTATTTACAAAAGCAGTTGAACACATCCACAGATAACTTTTCGTCACCCACACAAATCGGTTAGGCTAATTTCTAACTTTATTGTCTAAAAAGAACACACAGAACATGATCCCAACAACAATACTAACTGGTTTTTCATACTGATGTTCCTAATTCTCCCTTTGACATGAAACCTATGGAAGGTGATTTGTGTGAATTATGCAAGGAGAAAGAACCTAGTTGACAGAACACTACCTTTCAGCGTGAGAGTCTTCTCTCCTCATCCTCTTGAATAATTCGGCTATTTCAGCTCAAGCAGCCTTAGTGATTACTCAAACATGAGACACATTTGGGAAAAAGACTGTCAACCATAAATGTGGGGCATCCTGAGGACATAAGTTCCTAGTCTACCCATCTGTGAAAACAGTTATTAATTTAAAACTCAGAACTATTCTAAGGCTTCTATGCCTGCAGAACATTTGGAGGGCTTGTTTTCTTTCTCAGCCCAGCACCTCAGATGTGGGGACAGTACCTCCTCAGCTTCCTAGAGTCGATAACCACCTTTCTAATCCAGTCATGCAAGGGGCTGGCAGTACCAGTGTGTGTTAACAGGGCCCCTGGGAGGCTAGGGAAGGGGAACTTTTATTACCCCAATTGTGGCAGAATAGATTCCCAAGTGACCTCAAGGCAGGTTGAAGTTCTTCTGCCACATTTGTACTCTGAAAGCAAAAGCCCTGCCCTCTATCACTGACCCTCCTATCTGGGAAGAAGCAACATTTAGTGATGGCTGTCCCACCTCAACTTCTCCCTCCAAGCTTTCTGTCTTGTGGGGCTGCAGCAGCCCATCCCTCCAGCCCCCTGTAGCATTCCATCCCTTTTTAAGGGACAAAATAGTTTCCTTCACATGTACAACCTGCCATACCAAAACCAAAACAGTTGTTTCTACCTCATAGAGTGTTTTCACATTTTTTTTAACTTTTTAATTTATTTATTCAGGTATGTTTTTCCAGGACCCATGAGCTCCAAGTCAAGCAGTTGTTTCAATCTAGTTGTGGAGGGCGCAGCTCTCGGTGGCCCATGTGGGGATCGAACCGGCACCCTTGTTGTTAAGAGCACCACGCTCTAACCAACTGAGCTAACTGGCCGCCCCTACACATTTTTTTTTTTTAAACCGTCTCCTATTTCCACACCAAACGTACTGGGTTGTACTGTGTGGCAGAGATGGCACTGTTCATTTGTATCCCTTTAAATTTGGAAGCGAATTAGAAGACATAAGTTCCAACTTATTTGGGGGAGGCTGAGCAAAAGTGAGGTCTGCACCCCGGTCCCTAGGACCCAGTTTGTGGGCTCTACCTCGAGGAGCTGAGTCACGTACATGAAATAGACATTTCTGAATGTGACTTCCCTTTTTGGTCTTGTTCCCTATCATTGCTTCATCTTTCCTCTCTTCTTCCACTTGAAGTGTTTTTATTCATAGCGAAATCATGGGAACATGGAGGGTGAAGCAATCATTTGATCCTTTCAAGTCCCAGTGGGGTCTGATTTCCCAAACTGTGCTTCACAATATTTTGTGGTCTATTTCTCTGCAGGAGTCTTACGAATCATATAAAAGTCTTTTCCCTTCATGTGGTTGTTTGGTCGGCAACCTGGCATACATGTCGCAGTGATACATCACCAACAACCTTTGAAATGCTATCAGGTTTTTCTCCCCAAAAGGCACAGCCATGAAGACTCATAATTCTCAAGGTTGGACCTTAAAAGCCTAGAGTAATGGGCAGCCTTTGTTTCTCAATCTCCAAGGCCCGGGACCACATAGCAAATGCTATATGTATACTGCTCGCCCTGAAGAACATCTGCAGACAGTTTTATTCAGGGTGATGGATTCCTGCAGCTCTTGACCCAGGAACATTCATTCACTTATATTCAGCCGGTGCATAGGACAGGCAGGAAGGGCCAGGAAGTAAGGTCTCAGGAATGGCCCTCAGCTATTGAAGAAGAGTCAGCAGTGAAGTGTGAGCAGACAGTACAAGGTGAAAACTACATTCATTGAAAAACCTTTCTTCTGTAGGTGACTGATTTTTATTGAGCTCTTTTTTTTAATGTCATTTTGTGGTTGAACCAAAGTAGACTACAATTATAGTACAGAGCGATTACATGAAATAGGACCTGGCTTGCTATTTGATATGGTTGATTGAAGGCCATTTGTTGCCCCTGAATCATAAGATAAATTATCCTCTTGAATGGTATTTAATCGCTTTATTATCAGCTGCCACAACCTGAGCACAATGAAGGGAGAATTCAAGCTGTTTTTGCTATCATTTGTCATGCATTTGGTCAGAACTTTAACTTTCTTACTAGCATTACTAAATCATTGCCTCAATTCGTTTCTATGGTTTGCATATGTTCACAAAATGAAAAAGAGGACTTCAAGAAGACTAAAGAGGTCCTTTAGATAAAATAGGCCTATGAATTTATCAACTGCAGGACATCTTGTAATTTCCATAAAATGTATTAATATACCTCCAACAATATTATAAGAATGGCAACAGAGAAACAAGCAGAGCTAACTTACATACCAATGATATATGAACTCTCCCTCATTATTTGGAACACTTCCCTCCCATATAACAACAACAATCTCTCACACAAATAGTGAATTTACCACTTACATCTTGAAACTACTTGATTTTTATAGTCCTGAGAACAACACAATGATAGAATAAATGTAGGAAGGGCAGGGAATACATTAGGAAGGGAGACCTGGCCAGAAGAATTTATACAACAAAAGTCAAGATTGGATCATATTGATGAAACTATCATTCCAGAACAAAACAAAATCTGAAATATCCAGACCGGTTTTCAACTGAGGTCTGAATTGACTCATTCAGTCTGAAGATTTTCTCACTGTCATAAATTTATACTGTGAAAATAGTTGTTCCTAAAGATCCTATCTTTTCATCTCAAGCATCATTGATTCATAGTTAAATCGGCATTTGGAAAGTTTTGCTCAAGGCATATTTTTGCCCTTCAGGCATATTGTGAAAAATATGGGAAAGATACACTCCTTTTCAGTCAAATGTATTAATTACTGTGAAGAGATGAATTAGTACCCAAGATGACTAAAATGATAAGAGAGGAATTCTATAGGATAACTTCCTTGGCAGCCGGCCTATGTAGCTCGTAACCACCTTCGCAGCAGGCCCTGGAACTACTCACCTGGTCTTTCATTTTGAAAACTTTTCCTTAAATGGACCTTCCTTGTGTTCTCCAAAGAGGTACTTTTCCTCTCAGAGCTTTTAGTCTCTTTCTTATCCCGATTATTAGGACACTGGGTTCTGTTAGCTTTGCCTGGTGTTCTTTTCCTGATTACAATGCATCAACAGAGGGCACCTGGCTACTGAGTGATGAGAAAGCTCTCTGACCCCGGCTCTAAGCAGCTTCAATTTCTCACATACCAATACCTCAGAAGATGCCATTGGAATCACTCCTTAAGTTAATTTTCACCTGTTTCCACCTGACTTCAAAGGGTCAACTCAAGAAGTCTTATTTTTCTCATTCCACTGTGATAGAAAACTCAGAATAGGTGAGATTATGACTTGAGAATGGGGACCATCGCATTCATTTCCATACTCATATACCCAATAGGTTGCCTGATGTGGGAGGGGTTCAGTAAAAGTTCAGTGGAATAAAAATAAATAAAATGACAATATTTGATAATGCTAAAATGGAAAGGAGAAAATGTCTAGAAAGTAGAGACCAGGAATGCACCTTCTCTACCTTTTTGCTAAAGCTGGTACTTTAGGTTCAAACTCACTTACTAGACACCTCCATCTACCTTCTGGTAACATGCTTCCAAGAGTAAACTGCCCTGCTTTCTAGGCACCATTCCTCCATCCTCTCTAGTAGATATTCTTGATAATTGAGATGTTTCTCCAGGAACTTGGATCTGCAAAGATTTGCATAAGCAGAAAGTAAATTCTGGGAGCAAGAAGGAACAGCTCATCTTACAGGGCATTAGAAGGATGCCCTGCAATCTTTCTAATCTTCCTTTTAGAAAGGTAAAAGGAAAGGAGTCAGAAGTATGGCTGGCAGAGTCACTACATATCTCCGGGGGCATTTGTAACTTCGCAAAGAATAAAGCACTTTTAAGGAAATCAAAGCCCAGATCCTTGGATGTTTCTACCAACTTTAAATTTTTTTAAGCTTCAAAAATACAAAATAAATTCCCATATGCACTTCACCTAGATTCAGCAATTGTTAACATTGCCACATTTCCTCTCCCTCTCTTTCCTCTACACACACACACACACACACACACACACACACTTTTTGTTTGTTTGTTTTGTTGTTCAAAGTTTGGTCAAAAGGTAGAAACTTCCAGTTATAAAATAAATAAGTCCTGGGCATGTAATGTACAGCATGGTGATTATAGTTAATAATACTGCATTCTATATTTGAAAGGAGCTAAGAGAGTGGATCATAAAAGTTCTCATCACAAGAAATGTGTATCTATATATATGGTGATGGATGTTAACTAGACATTGTGGTAATCATTTTGCAATATATACAAATATTGAATAATTATATTCTACACCTGACACTAATGTAGTGTTATATGCCAATTATATCTTTTTTAAAAAAAGCTAAATTGAATTCTAGTATACTCAATAATCCAATGAGTATCTTTGCTTGGGGAAATATGACACATAGAGTTTAGAGAATTTTGACTCCTGAGGAGAAATTTAAATGCTGATGAACCAAGTATGTGTAATAGCTAATGGCAGTAAATCAGGCATATTCCACTGAGGAGCAGTTATGCTTTCCTGTTTGGTTTATTTAGAAATCATTTCAACCTATTAGAAACTAAGAATATGAATGAATTAAACATGACTTGTAATCTCAAGCTTATTAGAGAAAAAATGATATCACAGTTGTTATTTCAATACAGGCTATTAGAATGCTTTAATAGACTGTTAAACCCTAGTGACCAGGAAGGAGAAAGCAAGACAAGTATAACTATTCTTGACAGTATATATTCAGTCTGGGGCAATAAGAGGGTCAATTCTAATATAAGGTTTACAAGGTTTCAGTGGTAGCTGGAATCAGAAAAAAGATTAAATTAAATTTGTAGGAGTAGAGTTTGATGGAAAGTTTGATCTTAATAATCATGCCATTCCCTTCTCTGGGTCTGATTTCCTTTTCTGTAAAATACAGCTTAAAACATGAATTCACAGAATTGTAGAGGATATGCTCACCAAGAATATGCTCACCAAGCAATAAATATAGTAGACCTTTATTTAATTTAGCTACCAAGTATCCCATGAGAAAGAGTGCTAAGTGGAAGGATTCAGGCAAACCTTAGTTTAACCTTAATCTGTAACACCTAAATTAATTTTTTAAATGATTTTATTAAAAATATACCTAACATACAATATTATGTTCGTTTCAGGAATATATCATAGTTAGTCAACATTTATGTACCTAAAGAAGTGGTCATCATGATAAATCCAGAAACCATGTGAAACCATGCCATGGTATCACAATATTATTGACTATATTCCTTGTGCTGTATATTACATCCCTATGACTTATTTGTTTTATACCTGGTCATCCCTATGGCTTATTTGTTTTATACCTGGAAATTTGGACCTCTTATTCTCCTTCACTTTTTCACCCTTTATTATTTCAATTACAGTTGAAATGCATCTTTATTTCAATTACAGTTGAAATTTGAGGTGTACAGCACAGTGGTTACACATTTTTATAATTTAAGAAGTGACCTCCCTGACCAATCTAGTACTCACCTGGCACTATACATAGTTATAACTATATCACTGACTATATTCCCTATGCTTTACATCACCATGACTGTTTTGTAACTATTAATTTGTGCTTCTTCATCCATTCACCTTTTTTACTCTGCCTCCCATTCCCCTCCCATCTATCAGCCCGATAAATCTAGAACCCATGTGACACCATACACAGTTAGTACAAGATTATTGACTATATTCCTTATGCTATACCCTACATCCCCATAACTACTATTTAACAACCAATTTGTACTTCTTAATCCATTCTCCTTTTTCGACCCACACCCTCAACCCGCCTCCCATCTGGCAACCATTAAAATATTTTCTGTATCTATGAGTTTGTTTGTTTTGTTTGTTTATTTTGTTCTTTAGATTCCATATATAAGCGAAATCACATTGCATCTGTCTTTCTTTGTCTGACACCCCACTCAGCACAATGCCCTCTAGGTCTATCTATGCCACCACAGACAGCAAGAATCCATTCTCTTTTATAGCTGAATAATATTCCATTGTATATACAAGCTGTGATCAAACAATATGGTGAATGTTTAAATAAAAAATATTTTTTATAGTAAAAGATACATTGCCATTAATCCCCCTCAAAATATTGTCCCTCACTTTCAACACACTTATCCCATCATTCTTGCCACTTTCTGATGCAGTTCTGGAAGTCTTCTCTCATGAGTGTCTTTAGTTACACTGTCATGGCTGCCTCAATGTCCTAAATCACTTTGACTGGGGAAGAATCAGAAGTCACATGGTGCCAGATCTGGTGAATAAGGTGGATGAGGACACCCCATAATGTTTTAATTTGACAGAAATTGCTGGACCAGAAGTGATATGTGACACGGAGTGTTGTCATGATGGGGGATGATTTACAGCACATTTTAAAACACACCTTCTCTCAACTGTGTCTCACACCCAACTGACTGCACCGACAAGTTGAAACTTGTCACACACTGTTACTAAGGTTCTACGTGACGCTTCCCATATTGAAGATCTCTACCTTTCTGTTGGATGGCACTCGGCAGCAGCATTCACCCTATTCTGTGATCACAACAGAAAGGCTCTATGTCACACATCGCTTCTGATACAGCAATTTCTGTCAAATAAAAACTTCATGGTGTATCTTCATCCATCTTATTCACCGGATCTGGCACCATGAGACTTCTGTGTCTTCCCCAAAGTTACAATGATTCAGGACATCAAGGCAGCCATGGCAGCACAACTAAAGACACTCATGAAAAAGGACTTCCAGAACTGCTTCAGAAAGTGGCAAGAATGGTGGGATAAGTGTGTTCGAAGTGAGGGACAGTATTTTGAGGGGAATTAATGGCAATGTGTCTTTTACTGTAATAAATTTTTGTTTATTTAAACATTCACTGTATTGTTTGGTCACACCTACTATGTACCACCTGCTCTTTCTCCATTCTTCCACGCAGAGACACCCAGGCTGCCTCCATGGATGCTCATGTCCCTTTGAAGAAGCATTTTGGGTTTCTTCAGATAAATACCCCAAAGTAAGATTACTGGGTCTTTTTTTCTCTCTTCCTATAGCCTTTTGGAAAAAGTCTATTTTGTCTGATGTAAGTAATGCTGCCCTAGCTTTCTTTGTTGTTTTTTTTTTAATTTCCATTTTCATAAACTATACTTTTGCATCCTTTTGCTTTCTATCTGTGTGTGTGTCTTTCAATTTGAAGTGGATTTCTTGTAGGCAGCATATGTAAGGGTCTTTTTTTCTTATCCATTCAGCCCATCTACGTCTTTGGATTGGAGCATTTAATTCATTTACATTGATAGTAATTGTTGATAGATATGTAGCTATTGTCGTTTTATTATTTGTAACCTTGATTTTTTTTTTCTATCTTAAAGAAGTCCCTCTAACTTTCCTAGTAATACGGGTTTGGTGGTGATGAACTCCTTCAGCTCTTTCTTGTCTGGGAAGCTCTTTATCTGTTCTTTGATTTTGAATGTTAGTCTTGTCAAATATATGGTGATAGAAGGAAAACTGACTCTAAGTGGTGAGCACACAATGTGATATATAGATGATGTATTATAGAATTGTACACTTGACCTATGTAATTTTATTAACCATTGTCACCTCAACAAATTTAATTCAAAGAAGTTAATCTCAGAAGAAACGCAATTTCAATGGTATGAGATTTTAAAATTCCCAAAGAAGATAACTTTTATAAAAACATACAGGAAATGAAAATTTTGTCTTCGGTAATGAAAATTCAAATGAAGTAATTCATGCATGTGTCTGATGCAGTAGCTGGAATGTGATAGACATTCAATAAACTTTCATTTTTAACCCTCTACCTGAAATTGACTTAGATAATATCTAATAATTACTGGGTAATTACACAGTGCCAATTACTGTTCCATCCTTTTTATATAAATTGTCTAATTCAATCATTAACCAAACTGCACAAAGTGAGTACTAGGTTATTTCTATTTTAGGGATGTGAAAATTGAAACAGGAAGATATTTATAATTTGCCAATGGTCACACAACTACTAAGTAAGTGGTAGAGCAAGATTGAAAGTCTGGCTACCTCCAGAATGTGTGCTCTTAATCTGTATATTGTGTCTCCCATCCTGCAAAGTTATCACTCTAGCTTGCAGTAGACAGGTAAGAGCTTCATAGAAGAAAGAGTATAAGTTGGGTCTGTCCACCAACCTTGTGGCTACACCAAACATTGATATGAACGTTAGAAAATTCAACCAGTAGGGCATGATGGATAGCATTCAGCTACCTGTCAGACACTCAGGCTTCGGCTACACTGCCAAGCATTAAATAGATATTACTTAAATTTCCAAATTAGAGTGTAAAATTTTGGTTAATGGATCTCTGACAGAGTCATACCTGAAGAAATAAAATAGACTTTTTAAGCGATATATATGTGTATATATATGTAGTATATATATGTGATGTATATATGTGATATATATGTGTAACATATATTATTATCTACAGAAAATCAAAGGGTAAGAGAAAACTTAAGCGCTCCTCAAATTCAACACTGCTTTTCCTCTGGAAGCAATATCATAGGTATAATTGCCTAAGGTACAATTGGTAACAAAACAAATATAGTTAGATGATACTTTTTCAGCAAACATCTAGTCTTCACTAACTTAGGTCAAAGCATTCTGTTTGGGGAGACACACGATAAAAATTTAAATTAAATAGATTTCTATGCTACACAAGAAGTTTAGAATCTTTAGTTTATAATAAAATGAGTTCACTGATGGCAGGAATCCAGGGCAGTATGCTAGATTCATTGATATATTGGTAATTATCGCAAAAGTAGTACAAGGAGCAATATAACTTCAAAGAAGGGAGAGAGATCACCTATAATAGGCGAGATCAAAGAATAATCAAGGTCCCTTTGAGCTGAGCACTGAAGAAATGAATAATATTTGGAGAGAAGCTTTCAGAATAAAAATCCAAGCATTAAGGGATAATGCAAACAAAGGCATTCTGGTAAATAAGTACTGTAACTTAACGAAACCCTAATGTGCCCATATTAAAGTTTTACCACTTATTTCACTAATTTATTTCATCAATTTTTTAACAAATCTAACAAGTAGATTTCTACTGACTGTTTATGGAATTCATTCATTCAATTAACTCTTCTTATTCTGTATCAGGAAATGTGGTAGGCCTTAGAGATAAGGAGATAAAAGTCCATCTCCTGTCCTCAAGGAAATTGATTTGTTTAGTGGGGAAGATATATAAGTAAACATTGCTAATCAAACATATAGTAGCAAAACAGCATAATTTAAACATTTCTGGACTTGGGAATAAAAGGTCTGAAAGGAAATAATTCTTAATGTTCTCCCTCAAAAAATCTATTAATCTTCAAGGTTTTTAATTGTTATTATTATAATTTTTTTTTTTTGGCCTAGAATAGAGAACAATGGGCATGAAGGTCAAAGGAACTCAAATGTCTAGAGTTCGAGGAAAAGGAAAATGAGTCAGAAAAAATCATTAAAAGAATTTGGGGTGAGTTTTTGTTTGAGAAGAATAACAATTAAGAATAAAAAAGAATTCCTGGGATCCAGATAAAAGACTTTATCCAAAGAAAATATTGTAGTGTCCAGAAAGCGGGAAAGAGTCAAATCAAATGAAATAACTAGCAAGATTATGTATTCCAGGAACTGGTGTGCATGTATCACCTTGTAATGTGATTTGTGGGGTAGAAAATTAAACCTAAATAATATGAACTCTATATGATTATGATCATACATTCAGATCAATATTTCTTTATTCATATTATACTTATTTTATTGTAATTTTTCACATAGTAATACATCTTGGAGATCTAGGTCAGTACCCTATTTTGAAATATATTTAATTTATTTTGATTTAATTTTTTTATTAGTTTCAGGTGTATAAAACAACATATCAGATTAATATTTCTGATGAATATAATTTGCATGTTAGAAAAAATTTATTTTGACTACAGAAAAAATATTAAGTAGATCGAAAACAGGGAGAGAACCTTGAAAATAGAATAATTCAGTTAAGAATTCAACTGATGGTAGAAGCTGTGAATATGATTGAAATCACCAAGGCACAAAATGTAGACTGATCTTTTAAAAAAGCAAATCCAGAAATAAGCTCTGAGAAAGAAAAACTTCAGAAAGAGGGAAGTTAAAGATAGAGAACCTTTTATAAAACGTTTTTAAATCATAAAAAACATTTTTAATCATAAAAAAGTTCAGATATTCCCAAAAGTAAAGAGAACAGTAAAATGAATCTTCATGTATTCATCACCAAGATCCAAAACTTATCAACTTTCTGATGCTTTATTTTATCTATTCTTCCATCAAATGTTTTTTTCTTTTGCTGGAGTATTTAAAATCAAACCCACTGAAAACTATAAAACATTGATGAAATTGAAGAAGACATAAATAAATGGAAAGATATTTTGTGCTCATGTATTAGAGGAAATAATATTATTAAAATGTCCATACCAAAAAAAATCCAAAAACCCTACAGATTCAAAGCAATCTCTATCAAAATTCCAATGGAATTTTTCACAGAAATAAAACTAACAATTCTGAAATTTGTATGGAACCACAAAAAAAAAAACCCTGAATAGCCAAGGCAATCTTGAGAAAGAAGAACAAAGATGGAGGCATCATGCTTCCTGATTTCAAACTATATTACGAAGCTATAGTAATTAAAACAGGAAAGCACTGGCATAAAAACAGACATATAGATCAACAGAACAAAATAGCACAGAAATAAACCCAGGCATATGGTATATGGTCAGTTCATTTATGACAAAGAACATACAATGGAGAAAGGACAATCCCTTCTATAAATGATGTTGGGAAAACTGGATAGCCACATGTGAAAACATGAAACTGGATCACTAATTTACACCATACACAAAAATTAACTCAAAATGGATTAAAGACTTGAAAATAAGAACTGAAACCGTAAAACTCATAAAATAAATACAGGTGGTAAGCTCTTTGACATCAGACTTGGCAATGATTTTTTTTGGATTTGACACAAAAAGCAAAGGCAACAAAAGTAAAAATAAACAAGTGGGACTACTTCACACTAAAAAGCTTCTGCACAGCAATGGAGACAATCATTAAAATGAAAAGGCAACCTACAGAATGGGAGGAAATAGTTGCAAATCATATATTCTATGAAGGGTTAATAGCTAAAATATATAAAGAACTCATACAACTCAATAGAAAACAAAACAGAAATCCGATTTAAAAAATGGGTTTAGTGCTCGCTTCAGCAGCACATATACTAAAAAATGGGTTTAGGGTCTGAATAGACATATTTCCAAAGAAGATATATAAATGGCCAACAGGTATATGAAAAGGTACTCAACATTAGTAATTGTCAGGAAAATGCAAATCAAAACCAGTGAGATATCACCTCATACCTGTGAGAATGGCTATTATCAAAAAGACAAGAAATAACAAGTGTTGACAAGGATGTAGAGAAAAGGGAACACTTGTACACTGTTGGTGGAAATGTAAATTAGTGTAGCCACTATGGAAAACAGTATGGAGGTTCCTCACAACATTGAAAATAGAAATACCATATACTCTAGTAATTCTACTTCTGGGTATTTATCCAAAACACAAACAAAAAAACACTAACTCGAAAAGATATGCACTCCCATGTTCATTGCACCAGTATTTACAATAGCCAAGACATGAAAATAATTTAAGTGTCCAAGAGTGGATGAATGGACAAAGAAAATATTATATATATATATATATATATATACACACACACACACACATATATATACATATATATGTATATATATGTATATATGTATATATGTATGTATATATATACATATACATATATATACATATGTGAAAATATACATTCATTTTACATATTATATGTGCATATTATTCAGCCTTAAAAAAAAGAAATTCTTGCCATTTGTGACAACATGGATGGCCCTTGAGAGAATTATGCTAAGAGAAATAAATTAGACAGAGAAAGACAAAACCATATGGTCTCACTTAATGTGGAATCTAAACAAACAAAAAAAACCCCACAGAGGTCAGAATTATTCTAATTAATTAAGATCAGTTTTTTCTTGCTTTTTGAAGATGAGTGATCTAATCAGGCCAGAGCTGGAAACTTTTGTTCCATCATAAGAGGCAAATGTCTGCAGTCATTTCTCTTTTCAGAAATAGTAAGATGCCAAATGGTGATAGACGAAGTCGAGCAAAAAGACTCTGTGTGTCACATTGAGGAAGTGGTTCCTATAATAATTTTAGTGTAGTCAGCGGGGAAAGAGTGTTATCATTTCCTCCCCTTCATTTGTTTTCACTCTGTTGAAACATAATTCTAATACCAAGATTTATCTATGAATAGTAAAACATTAGGTTCATGTCTCTGATCTGCAAAAGTGAGATTTCAAAGAAATGTAAAAAGTACAAAACATACTTTAATAAGGGGCGGTGGGGGAGAGAGAGAGAGAAACAGCTGTGCAAGCATATTCCGAGCATCATTCCAAATAGTTGGTACTATTTTGCAAGTCAACTCTAAACCAGACTAGGATTACCCATCAATTTTAGAGAGATAGCAAGGCCAATGCAATCAATTTAGACAGCACAGAGAGCAAATATTTTTGATGACAGTCTGTACAGAATTGGTGCATGACTTTGGACTTCCCATGGTATCAAGCAACTAACTCTGCAGCTTGTTGTGTATAGGTCTGTCACTAGCCAGAAACTCAGAGCCTGGGCAACCACTCAGGATTATATACAAGAATTAAAGTCTTTTAGAAATAATACACTAGCTTTGTGATCTGATATATTTAGAAACCACAATACTTAGTTTTATGACACTTGGAAATTGTAGACATTTAATAGGCTCTGAGGTTTGACAAGGAACCCAAGACCAAAGTTTGACAACTCGCTTATTCAGAAGAATGATTAAGGCAGTAGGTGTTTTTTGAGTCTGATTATTTATTTTGAGTCTGATTATTTATCTAGCTCTGTACAATGGAGTTTTAAGAAAAAAATAAGGTATGCGTCTTATTCTTCTCACATATATTTAGCTATCAAATACTAAACTGCATAGAACTGGTTATAAATGTTTAGTAACAGAAGAGGTCAATGAGGGTAAAATAGTCAGGGAAATCTTTTTGGAAGAGATATGAGGCTAGAAGAACTGGTAGAATTTGGTTATTTGGATGTGTGGAGAGAAGGAAACTGACTATTCTGGCATGATGTGTGTGTGTGTGTGCGTGTGTGTGTGCCTGTGTGTGTATGTGATGTTCACATGTGTTCTTGGGGTTTTAGAGGGATAGTAATGGCACTAATTTGATGAGAAGAAATAAATAGTGCTCTGGTGCTTACAGAGAGGTAAGTTCAGACAGAGGCCCCGGAATATAAGGCATAAAGGTGGGGCTTTGTAGGTCAGTCATTATAATTCACTGAGTAGGAGCAAAATATGTGTATTACTTTTCTATGGCTGCTGTAACAAGTTACCACAAACTTAGTGGCTTAAAAACAACTCAAATTTATTATCTTACAGTTCTTGAAATTAGGAATCCAAAATGGGTCATACTGGGCTAAAATCAAGGTTTAGGCAAGTCTGTATTCTTTCTGGAGGCTTTAAGAAAGAATTTGTTTATTGGCTTGTTGCCTCTTCTTTCATCTTCAAAACTATCAATCACATAACTCCAGCCTCTACTTCCTTCTTTACATCTTTTCTGGCTCTTCTGCCACTCTCTTTCATCTTTTAAGGACCGTTGTGATTACATGGGGCTCACCTCGATAATCCAGGGTAATTCCTATATTAAGATCCTTAACTTTATCACATCTGCAAAATCCCTTTTGCCATGTAAGGTGACATATTTGCAGGTTCTGGGGATAGGATATGGACACTTTTGGGGAGGGACCATTATTCTGCTTACCACACATAGTATGGTGGCTTAATCTTAGTCCTGAACCAGTAAATTGTTGCCAGTTTTTAAAAGTTGATGCCAATGTAAAGATATGAAGCAGGAATATAGAGCAAGCTTCATTCCTTGTAATGACTGCTCTTGGCACCTCTCTGTGTTTCTGATGTACGTATCAATTCTAGAAAGCACCAGCAGAGAAGAGAATACTGTGGGCCTATGACATACCCTTTCCTTTATCCCTCACCGCAGACAATTCAGATTGGCCTAGCACTACAAAATTCTGCAGGCGTAAATAACTTGGGAGGGACAGGATCTCTAGTGAATGGAAAACTGAAGGACATTAAGACTTTAGGAAATAACACAGACGTATCTAATGTGAATGACCACAGGAAGGAACTGCGTCATGTTAACCAATTCAGTGAGTGCTTAATTTTACTTCTCCATTTACATTAGGTTGTTTTTTGTTTTTTTTTCACTTCATAAGTTATCAGTGTAAGTTGTTATTTTGGTCACATGGATGGAGAAAATGTCCATGGATCTATTTTATTGCAACGAGAAGTAGTAATATTTCTAAATGATTTCATAGCAGTAACAGAGCTGACTCATTTTTTTATCAAATATATATTGCAAGTCAATTTAGTATCAGGCTAAAGACAGAAAAATGGCATTTAGTCTATAATCTCAAGGATTTCTAGTAATCCTCACAATAGTCATGTGAGATAGATGTACCATTCCCCACTTCCAGGTCAAAGACAATGTCTCAAAAAGGTTAAATAACTCATCCAAGGTCACACGCTAAGAAATGACTGGGCAGGAATTTGAATGCACCTCCACTTGAGAGTAAGGCCTATCATGTTTTCACTATGCTATGTGGCTTTCTTCTGGATTCAAACCCTTTTATAAAAAACACTTTATATCCTGACATTTTGGTTCATATTCTATCAAATGCTTATATTCACTAAAACAGAGTGCATGACTTTGCAAAAATTTTCAAGCTTTTTTATTCGATCAGTTTCATGTAACATGGCCCTATAATTGTGAAATTAACTAAGTTGCCTGTCAACTGTGGTTATGGTATGTTCATTCCAACTTACACTAATGTACATTGTTAACAATTTTAAAAATAGTGAAGAAAATTTTACAGTCAGTAAATGTTACAGGAGCTCAGAGGGGGCAGATAGAACCATGGCCTGGAAGGAGGTCAGTGAAAACTCCTAGAAGGAGGTCAGATTTGAACCGAGTCTTAATAGGTGGTTGGGATTTAGATAGGCAGACAAGGTAAGAAAAGTCACCTCAACTAAAGGATAAAAGGCATGAAAGAAAAGAAGCACATAGGATTTCCAGAGGTAATGACACAACCAGTTTAGAAAGAAATATTGTTAATGCAAATGTGGAATGTACTCTTAAGAGTTCTGTGGAAGTTCGTTCCATTCCTTCCAGACAGGATTAATCCTTTTCTTTTCTGTGTTCCTATAACTTTTAAAAATTATATTGACATTGTGTCATTTAACACTTTCATCAAAATTGTTTGTGTGTGATATCTTATTGTCTATTAATTACGGGGCTCACAGTAGGAGATCAAGAAATTATTGATTGACTACTGAATGAATGAATACCTCTTCCATTGGTTGTGAACTCTATTGATAAGGCTTGTGTCTTCCTCATCTCTGTATCTTCAGCCCTGAGCCAACACCATAGGTTCTCAGTAAATGTTTATAAAAATGATGTGCTCAGTCAAACTCCAACTCACTCTTCAAGGGCCCCCCATTCTATATTTTCCCCCTCCCCCTTATGTAGTCTTTCCTGATAACTAGCCAGACAATTGTAGAACACACACACAAAACTAGGCACTGCTCCCCTCTGCACCAGCAGCTCCTCATGCACTATATATAATAGTGAGCCAGAGCCATCCATACCAGATTCCTGACAGCCAGCCAATTATAAAATATGGAGGAACTTTGCAAGTCAGCTGTTAAACCTGAATGAATTATGTAAACTTAAAATTGAATAAATTATGTTAAAAACATAGATGATAAATACTCAAAAGTCATCACTTCCTAATGTGACAACCCTTGGTCTAGATTTAAGAAAGCAATGGAGAAATGTTAACAATGCAGATTAAACTTAAAAGTGTGCCATAATTGTTATATTGTTAATAGCACCAAAAATTGAGAATTAGTTTTCTATTGTTCTAAAACTATTATCCAATTCAACAAGAGAGTCACTCATATAATTGATGAATGAATGAGATTCCAATACATGTCTTTGTTGTTTCACTTTGATCTTATTCATTAATGTATGTGAAAATATGAATAAGCATTTCTATCAGAACTACATCCCTTTGTAATTATAACTACAAGTTAATTACAGATATAAGAGTTCAGCCAAAATCAGTGAAAGCATTTTTTGAGAATTAATTGGTTATATGGAATTTACCATAGAGAGTATGTATATTTAATTACTTATTATTTTATTATTATAAATTGTGTGCTATACATTCTTCATACCATTAAGATTTATATTAAATGCATATCCATTCAAGTGCTATCTTGCCTTTTCTTATCCTTGGTCCTCAGCTGTAATTCAATCTCTGTTACTTAGATGGTAGGATTTAGTCATACCTGAGTTCTGTGGTCAAATGACACCACAGGGACCTCAATCCCAAATCAATATCTGAAAGACAAGTTTTCTGAAACCTACCTCATGACTAATACAGATACTGAGGAGAGCTGAAACTAAATTCTGTGGAGGAATAAAAATTGTTTCTGCAATAGCTGAAGTCTTTAAATGTCTTGTTTAGAGGAGTTTTATTACTATTTGGGCTACCATTCTTAATGCAGTCGTCTTTTACTCTGTGGAACCACAGCTGGCTTGATTCCTAGAATGGGTTAAAAACCAAAAGACAACAATCTGGAATACATGGGAGACATGGCATTTGATCACTCACCCTGTTCCTCTAGTTTAGGAAGTCATTATCCTTGTCAGGAAAGACATTTCTAGTTCATTTAAAGTATCTGAGATTAAAGATTAGATAACGGTTGGAACTGAAATGTAGTGTTGATTAAAATAGTGGTTGAAGAAAAATCTTCACCAGATATAGAGGATGGGAAAAAAGATAATAGGAAGAAAAGAAAATCACCCTGACTGAGGCTCAGCTTCAGCACAGTCTTGACCACCTCTGCATAGGCTTCCCTAGAAACGTTTCTAGGTGCTGCTGAAGAAACCCAGGTCACATTCCCTTAGCTCCACTGCATCAGAAACAAGACTCTAGTTTGGCAGACACCATCTTGTATTGTCATTGTTTTCTTGTCTATTATTCCTTCTGTGGACAACTTGGCAGTAAATGTGGTGACCTATTTACCTTTATAATCCAGTTTGTAAAATAGCGTCACGTTGCACCACCTAGATGTGTGAAGTGAAATTAGAGTGCTCCTGAGAGGGTTGGCTTACCAGTTTTATGTCTTGTTATAATTTAAAAGTCTTACCCAACAATACCATAAGAGCAACGAGGCAGAAGTGATTAAAATAATTTTTCTGAAGTAAAAACTGACACTCAGGGAGCTTGAGTATTTGCCCGAAGTTACAAAAATGGTAGTTAGAAGATTCAAAAATAAACTCCTAAGATTAAAGCAAATTTGAGAATCCTAATCATGACATAGGCTCAGGAAATTTAGGGACACAAATAGAGCATAAATTCAGTAATCATGGATCATGGAAGTTGAAATTGTTGGGAGGCTGGTTTAAAAAGAATAATCAATTCTTCAATTTTGAAGAAAATAATGAGTAGTTTTATTTTGGTTGCCTCAAGTAGTTAGATGGCAAAAATTCCAATAAATATTATCATTCCATATGGACCATATTAAGGAACAGGTTCCTTTTGCTCTGCTTAAGGCAAAATGATTATTTCATCCTTTTAACAAGGATGTATTTATTTGATGACCACAGCGCATTCATTGCCAGCTCTCTGGTTAGCCACGGAATGCAGGCCAGGCATACAGAAAAAGGGGTAAGAAAGCCGTGGTTCTGTCTAGAGAAATAGTGCTCAACCTTGGCTATACATCAAATCACCTGAGGGATTTTTAATAACACACATACCCACGGTACAAGCCAGAACAATTATATCAGAATCTTTAGGTGTGCCACGCAGGCATAATTATTTCTGAAAGTTCTTTGGGTAACCATAATATGCAGCCAAAGTTGAAAAATCACTTCATTAGTGGATCTTAAGATTAATTTATTGAATCGCAACCAGCATTTTATAAAAGAAAAGGAAAATAAAATATAAAAGGATATTCTGCATAATAAAGGAAGGATTTGTTTTAGTAAAACTTTTGTTTTAGTTATGTGTGTGTGTGTGTGTGTTTGTGTGGTGTGTGCTTGCACTGTGTTGCAATGTAAAATATACTCACTATGTGTTGTGGTCCAAAACACTTGATAAATCCTGATTTGTGTGGATAAGACTGTGTGGTCATGGGTCCTAGCAGGAGAAATACATAGATAGGTCAGTGCTCTCATTTCCTTTTCCATTTTACTTAAGATCAGGTTTGTGGATTGGTCATACTTCAGAAAATTAGACATACTTCATGGATTGACAAACTTCCCCAAGACAAAGGGTCTGTCTCAGTCTTGGTGGTATAGGGAAATATTTGTGCTTCAATAGAAAACTATGCATTGTCTTTATCACATCCTTCCAGGATAACTTATTGTAATTCTGTGGAAGCTATTTTACAATTCCGGATATTATACATAACTGATAAAAATGAACACTTGTCTATAAGCATGCAAATTCTGTCCTTTCCAAGAAGTTCAACTGACTTCCCTCCCGACTTGGAAGAGGCTAGTGTTATGTCCCTATGCACATTCATTTCAACATACCTTTACTTCATATATATTTGTGCTTTTTTCCTTTGAACCAATTATAACATCAATGTGGTTCTCTCATTATGAGTTAAATAAAATATTTAATACATGTTTATTTTTCCATTTCTATATGTCATGATTTTATGCTTTTTTAAAAAAACTAACTTTTAACAGATAACTCTCTCTTTAGCACAACATGGCAGGTATTTTTGTTTTGTGGTCTCCTATCTGTGGGCCAAATGGCCACCATTTCCTGACCCTGTACCACCCTTGCAAGCTGCTTCAGTCGAGCCGCAAACAGGATCTGAACTCACCACAGATGTCAGGCTTGGATCTGACCCAGGAAAATCATGCCCATGGTTAAGGTTAAGTAATACCATATCATATCTGTGGTTTTATGTAAAACAGAATATGTGCTGATGAAATCTTAGAAATCAAATGATATATAAAATTAGCAAACTGCTGAATTTACTAATTCACCTCTTTTTTTTTTCCCTAATAGACTCAAATTTCAGTGTACTTTCCCAGTCATGTGACATTCATTTCAACACACATTTATAGGAAACTTCCTTTTCTGGCATCATGATAGAAAAGATACACTGAAAAATCTTCCACTATAAAATACCTACAAATCACAGGAAAAATTAAACAAACATCCATTTAAATATATAGCTAACGTTAAAAGAAAATAGAACAAATAGTGTAAGAACAATTAGACTTCCATGTATAAAAAAATAAATTGAATCTAGACATAGACCTTATACCCTTCACAAAAATTAACTCAAAATGGATGATAGACATAAACGTAAAATGCAAAATTATAAAACTCCTAGAAAATAACATAGGAAAAAATCGAGAGGACCTTGAGTATGGCTTGACTTTTCAGATAAAACACCAAAGGCACAATCCATGAAAGAAATCATTGATAAACCACACTTCATTAAAAACTCCTGTTTTGCAAAAGATACTGTCCAGGGAGCAAGAACACAAGCCACAGACTAGGAGAAAATATTTGCAAAACTTATCTGATAAAAGACTATTATCCAAAATGTACAGAAAACTTAAAACCAATCAATAAGAAAACAAACAACCCAATTAAAAAATGGGCAAAAGATCTCACCAAAGAGATACAGATGGCAAATAAGCATATGAAAAGATGCTCAACATTGTACGTCATTAGGGAATTGCAAATGAAAACAACATTGAGATACTACTGCATGCCTATTAGCATTATCAAAATCCAAAACACTGACAACACCAAATGCTACTCAGGATGTGGAACAACAGGCACTCATTGCTTGTGAGAATGCAAAATGGTACAAACATTTGGAAAAGAGTTTGGCAGTTTCTTACAGAACTAAATATACTCTTATACAATGCAGCAATCATGCTTCTTGGTATTTACCTAAATGAGCTAAAAACTTATGTTCACACAAAAATTTGAACACAGATGTTTATAGCAGCTTTATTAATAATTGCCAAGATGTTCCTTAGTAGGTGAATGGAGAAATAAACTGTACTGTATCCAGACAATAGAGTTTTGCTCATCACTAAAAAGAAATGAGCTATCAAGCCATGAAAAAACACGGCAGAGCCTTAATTTCATATTGCAAAGTGAGAGAAGACAATCTGAAAAGGCTATAGATTGTATGATTCTAACTCTACGACATTCTGGAAAAGCCAAAACTATGGTGACAGTAAAAAATTCAGTGTTTGCCAGAGGTTAGGGGAAGGGAGAGATGAATAGGTGGAACACAGAGGAATTTTAGAGCAGTGAAACTATTCTGTCCGATACTATAATAGTGGATACATGTCATTAAACACTTGTCAAAACCCATAAAATGTGCAACTCCAAGAGTAACCCCCAATGTAAACTGTGGGCTTCGGGTGATAATGATGTGTCAATGCAGTTTCACTGATTGTAACAAATGTACCACTCTGGTAAGGGATGTTGATAGTGGGAGGCTGTGTAGAGCAGTAGGGGCAGGGGGTACTTGGGAACTTTCTGTGCTTTTCTCTCAGTTTTGCTGTGCATCTAAAATTGCTCTAAAAAATAAAGTCTATCGTTTAAAAAAGAAGAAAGAAAACAATAGAGAAATTAAATCAATCCTAAAATAATCTTCCGACAAAGAAAACACCAACCCTAGACAATTTCCAAAGGAAAGTACATCCAAATACTCAAATGACAAATAATTCTAACCTTATACAAAATGTGCCATAGCACGGAAAATGAAGGAACACTCCACAGCTCACTTGATGAATCTAGCACAATCCGGACACTAAGCCTCGGAGAACAGAAACCATTAATGCTCACACACTCACCTGGACATTGAACCAATCCACATCTCAATGTGTGTATTAACATGACTTGTACTATTCCATTGTATTCATTAGCATAACTTTATTCTTCCGGGAGTCTCCTGCTCAAGCAAATGATTGCTTGAGTTATAGGAATTTCCTAGAAGACGCATCAACTCTTCAGTGACAATTTGTCAACAGACAATTTACACCTTAAGATTTTTTAAGCCCTCGCTGTCTTTCCACCAGTCCTCAATTGTTGTATCTCAAATATTTACCAAGTCCTAATCAGCCCTGCCTTCTTTAAAAGCCCTACCTTTAAATCAAGCTTTTAATTCAATAAATTCTGACTTTACCTTCCTCTTCTCATAGACACTGCCAAAGCTCTGTCGAGCTGGTGTTCTGTTATGGTTGTCAGCTTTGTCTCATCAACAGGCAGTGTTGGTAATGTGTGAGGAGCCAGATTTTGACATTTCTGAAAGACAGTGGTAAAAAGGAAGATTACAGGCCAATCTCACTCACAAGCATAGATGCAAAAATCCTAAACAAACTCTCATATAACTGAATATATTAATGTATAACAAGTAATGTGTGGTGACCAAATTCAGTTTATCCCAGGACTATAAAATTAGATTAAAATATCAATTACTATAATTTAACACATTCATAGATTAGAGAAAATTATACGATTAACTCAGTAGATGTAAAACACGTTTGATAAAAATAAATATTCATTCAAAGAAAAGCAAATCTCAGGCCAAATTTGACCACAATTACAGACATTTATTAAATATTATTTATAAGCAGATTAAAAATAGCTTATATAACCTGTTCTAAGCCTTGTACATGACCAAATGGTCTTAGGCAAATATATCACTAAGGACATGTAGAATCAACATACTAGTAAAATGCTGAAAAGTTTTCCTTTTAAATCACACTGAGTCAGGGTGCCTGTTATTGTTACCTTTTCTCTTCAACATTATATTAGAAGTCGTAGCCAATGAGTAAGGGAAAAAAAGGTATAGATTAGAAAGGATGAAATGCAAATCTATCCAATTAGATGATAAAATTATAATTTCAGAAAACCCTGAAGAATCTTAAAAATTATTTGAAATTATAAGTTTATCTGAATATAAAATCAGAATAATTTTATTTATATACAACACACAGTGATTTTAAGAAAAAAAAGACTGCCATTTACAATAACTTCCAGAAATGTGAAGTACATAATAATAAATCTGACAAATGTGTATAAGATATTTATGGAGAAAAATTAAAAATTGTATTCAAAAGCATTAAATAGAGGTTAATAAATGAGATAAAGCACACTCAATGGATTAAAAGATTTAATATCATAAAATCTTAATTCTAATTCTAATATCATAAAATTCTAATATCATAAAATCTTCATTCTCCCCAAATTCATCTAAGGATTCAAAGTGATTCTAATCAGAATACCAATAGGTTTTTGTTTTGTTTTGCTTTTTGGTAGAAACTGACAAGGTAATGCAGAAAATAAAACTGCTAAGAATGGTCAAAACTCCTTTAAAATCAAAGAACAAGGAGAGGTGATATCTCTTACTTATCTAGCTTATTCTAGGCACATAGAATTATTATAAAGTTGTAATGATTAACACAATGTATTATTAACACAAGAAAAAGGAAAGTATCAATGAAACAGAATAGATAGCCTAGAACTACATGCATATGTATATGAACATTTGATATATGTGGCAGTGCAAATTAGTAGGGATGGATTTTTTTTTAATGGTGTTGAGAAAATTGTTATCTATATTTTTAAAAAATAAAATTGGATTCCTGTCTCAATCAAAAAATCAATCAAAATTTTAGTAGCTTGTTTGTAAAAATTGAAAACTGATCCTAAAACGTATGTGGAAATTTAAGAGGCCTAAAAGAGCAAAAACAGTTTAGAAAAAGAAAGACAAAGTAGGAAGACTTACACTACCTGATTAAAAGATTTACTATAAAGCTACAGTAAGTAAGCCAGTATGGTATGGATGTCAGGACCAATAAATAGATCAATGGAAGAGAATAGAAAGTCCCAAATAGACCCATATATATAGTCAATTGACAATAGACAAATTGGGAAATGGAGAAATAGGGAAAGAATAGTCTTTTCAACAATGATACCAGAAACATGAAATATCTATATGGAAAACAATGAATTTCAGCCCTAACTTCACAGCATGCACAATAATTAACTCAAGTTTCTAACAATATATAAAGCTTCTAGAATAAAAATAGTAGGGTATCTTTGCAAATTTGGGTTAGGTTTTCACAGATAGGACCCAATCACCATAAACCATAAAAGAAAACATTGATAAAATGGATTTCATCAAAATGTAGAATTTCTGCTTTATGAAAGTCTGTTGAGAAAATAAAAAGACAAGGTACAGTAGAAAATATTTATAATAAAAATATACAAAGAACTTTAAAACTCAATGAAAAGACTAAAAATGTATTAAATATACAAAAAATTGAATAGATATTAAAAATATATGAAAAGCTATAAGACACAAAAAAGATTGTTACCATTAGTCTTGAGGAAATGTTATTTTGAAACCACAGTGAGAGACAACCAAATGCCTACATCAGAGATCAGATTAAAAACACTGATAACTCCAAGTTGGTGAGAACATGGAGCAACAGGAATTCTCATACATTGGACAAGGATATGCACAATGGTACAAACTACTTTGGAAAAGAGTTTAGATGTTTCCTAGAAAAACAAACATACACCTACCTTTAATAGTTTCACATTCTTGATATATCATACAACACGGCTCTTAAAATATTTTTAAAAGTATATGTGATATTAATATGCCTACTGATTATACTTACAGTGATGAAATTTAGAAAAAAAAATCACTTACCATATGACTCAGCAATTTAACATATAAGTAATTACCAAGATAAATAAAAACGTGTCCAGAGATCCAAAATGGCAAAATAAACATTCTACCTGCTCCCTTCTGTGAACACATTAAAATTACAACTAAATTATAGAACAATCAACCCAGAGAATCATCTGAAATCTGGCTGGACACAAGTTTTATAACAAGGATATAAAGAAGAAGCCACATCAAGGCTGGTAGGAGGGCCAGAGACGCAAAACAGGCTGGCCCCAAACCTCTGTGTGGTGGTTGAGAATCAGGAGGTATATCCTGGCCGTGGAGGTTACCCTTGAAGGAGCAAGGGACCCCAACCCCACACCAGGTTCCCCAACCTGGAGTACTGGTACTGGGAAGAGGAGCCCCCCAAAACATCTTCCTGTGAAAAACAGTGGGGATTTTGGCCATCCAAGTGGGACAGAAGGCTGTGAGAAACCCAGATGTCCTCTTAAAGGTTTTGCACACAGACTCACTCACTCACAGGCACTCACTCTGAAAAGGTTCCAGAAAAGGGACAGTGACCTGGGCCATGTTGGAGGCATACTGGTAGCAGACTGAGGTGTGGGGCTATGGTGTGAGAGATGGAAGACAGTCCCTTCCCCATTTTCGCTGTGTGAGATCCATCCCCAGTGTAGCTGGAAGGTGGGCACCATCTTTTCTGTGAACCCTCTCCCAACACAGCTAAATCTGAATCCCAATTGTTCTGGTGAGCTCCACTGGGACCTCACCGCATCCAACTCCCCCAATGCTGGAGGTACTTTCTTGGCTAGTAGCCACACCCATCTGCATTGCACTCTTTCTTGGAAAACTATTAGAGTCCATGAGCCCAAGGTAGGTGGTAACTAGCCTTGGTGTACTCTGAGACTTTTGTTGACTTGTTCTAGGCTCAGCACTGTCACCAAACCAGAATCTACAGTAACCCGGTGTCCACAACTCTTTCCAGACTAGTGACTCCCTGAGCCTCTGTCTCACCCAACTCACGTACCACACAAAGCTTTATCAGTGGCTGATCCTTGAGGAAGTTGGCAGGTGGCAGCAGTCCTCAAGGTGTCCTTATTTTTGCAGAGCTATCCAGGCCAAGCACTGGTGGCAATTATTCTCAGTTCACAGCCTGGCCTTTTCCACACACCTCCAACAGGCAGCAAACAACCACAGATCACTTTGTAGCTCCTACCATCTAGTCCCTGGCCAGGCATAAGTAGTGGGTGACCTGGTTCTGCACCAGAGCCTCTCCTAAGAGGCCCCAGAACCAACATATTTGGAGGTTAGCTTTTGGCCATAGCAAACCCCACCCACTTAGGCCCACAAGAAACACAGAAAAAAGGCTTTCTGAACAGGCACCAGAACCCACAAGGGTGAATTCCACTCAGTGGGGTAAGCCCCCCAAATATCAACCTGTAAGCTGTGGACAGGGCCAAACCACACAGCCAGTCAGCCTGAAGGTCAATCCCATGCACTGAGGTGCCAATGGCAATCAAGGCTCACCTATAACAGGAGGGTACACACAACCCTCACAAGGGACACTCCTGGAGCACCTGGAGCTGGTGACCAGGGAGACTGTGGCAGGACCCCACAGGGCACTTACTACTACATAAGTCCACCCAGCCAAGACTGGGTAACATAGAAGATCCAGCTAATACAGAGGGGAAAAAAACACAGAGAGGCAGCCAAAATGAGTAAACAAAGAAATATGTCCCCAGTGAAAGAACAGGAGAAAATTACAGAAAAAGAACTAAATGAAATGGAAGCAAACAACCTACCAGATACAGAGTTCAAAAAAAATGGTTATAAGGATGCTCAAGGAACTTAGTGAGAACTTCAACAGAGAGATAGCAAGTGTAAAAAGAACATAGAAACCATAAAAAAAGGACCAATCATAAGTGAAGAATATAATAACTGAAATGAAGAATGCACTAGAAGGAATCACCAGCAGACTAGATAAAGCAGAGGATCAAATCAGTGATTTGAAAGACAAGGTCGCAGAATCCACCCAATTGGAAGAGCAGAAAGAAAAAAGAATCCCCCCCAAAATGAGAATGGATTAAGAGATCTCTGGGACTACAATCAAGTGTAACAACATTCACATCATACGGGTACTAGAAAGAGAAGAAAGACAGCAAGAGATTGAAAACCTATTTGAAGAAATATTGACTGAAAACTTTCCTAACCTGGTGAAGGAAAGAGTCCAGAAAGTCCCAAATAGGATGAACTCAAACAGGCCCACACCAAGACACATTATAATTAAAATGGCAAATGTTAAAGACAAAGAGAGAATCCTTTGAGAAAGGCAACTAATAAATTATAAGAGAGCTCCCATAAGATTATCAGCTGATTTCTCAAAGGAACTTTGCAGGCTACAAAATATTCCATGTGATGAAAGGTAAGGACATACAACCAAGGGTACTCTACCTATCAAGGCTATTATTTAAAATTGAAAATAAATAAATAAATAAATAAATAATAAATAAATAAATAAATAAGTAAATAAATAAAATTGAAAAACAGAAAAAGAGCTTCCCAGACAAGAAAAAGCTAAAGGAGTTCATCACCACCAAACCAGTATTACAACGAATGTTAGAGGGACTTCTTTAAGATAGAAAAAAAAATCAAAATTATGAATAAAATGGCAATAGCTACATATCTATCAACAATTAGTTTTAATGTAAATGGATTAAATGTTCCAATCAAAAGACATAGGAGTGATGAATGGATAAGAAAAGAAAACCCTTACATATGCTGCCTACAAGAGACTCACTTCAGATTCAAAGGCACACAAATGGAAAGTAAAAAGATGGAAAAAGATAAATCATGAAAATGGAAACAAAAAAATAAGAACAAAAAAAGCTGGGATAGCAATACTTATACCAGATAAAATAGACTTTAAAACAAAGGCTATATAACAAGAGACAAACAGGAGCCCAATAATCTCACTCTGGGTATTTAGCTGAAGAAACCCAAAACACTACTTTGAGGGGATGTGAGCATCCATATGTTCATTGCAGCACTGTTTACAATGGCTGAGATAGGAAACAACCTATGTTTTCATTGATGGATGAATGGGTAAAGAGTAGGTGTAATAGTTATATATATGTATATACATATATGTGTGTGTGTATACATATATATGTATATATGTATACACACACACACACAATAGAATATTACTTGGCCTTTGAAGGGGATGGGTTCTTGCCATCTGCAGTGGCATGGATGGACTTGGAGAGCATTGTGCTGAGTGGAGTGTCAGACAGAGAAAGACAGATGTAATGTGATTTCGCTTATATGTGGAATCTAAAGAACAAAATAAGCAAACAAAACAGAAACAAACTCATAGATACAGAAACCATTTTGATGGTTGCCAGATGGTAGGTGGTCTGGGGGTATGGGTGAAAAAAAAGAGGAAGGGATTAAGAAGCACAAATTGGTTGTTAAAAAGTAGTTATGGGGATGTAAGGTATAGCATAAGGAATATATCAGTACTATTGTAGTAAGTATGTATGGTGTCAGATGGGTATTAGATTTGTTGGGGCGATAGATGGAAGAGGGTTGGGGGACAGGTTAAAAAAGGTGAAGAAATTAAGCAGTACAAATTGGTAGTTACAAAATAGTCAGGGGGATGTACAGTAAAGCATAGGGAGTATAGTCAATAATACGGTAATAACTATGTATAGTGCCAGGTGGGTACTAGACTAGTCAAGGGGATCACTTCTTAAAGTATATAAATGTCTACCAAACTATGCTATATACCTGAAATTAATATAAAATAATATTGAATGTCAAAAATTAATTTAAAATAAAGAAAAGAAAAACATATGTCCACACAAAGAACTATTTTTCAATGTTCATTGCAGCTTTATTCATAATAGCCCCAAACTGGAAATAACCCAAATGTTTGTCAATTGATTAATGAATAAAGGTATTTTATTGTGGCCTTTCTATACAATGGAATTCTTTTTATCAGTTAAAAGAACTGACTATTGATATATACAACATAGATGGATCTTAACAATATTATACTATGTGAAAAAAAGTTGGCACAAAACAATCTATAAAGAATTTTTCCGTTTGTATAAAACTCTAGGAAAGACTTTAATCAGTTGTGGTAGGAAGCAGATCAGTGGTTTCCTGGGACCCTGGTGGGTGTTATGGTCTGAATGTTTGTGTCCCCCACCAATTCAAATGTTGAAATCTTAACATCCAATGTTATGGTATTGGGGGAGGTCTTTGGGAGGTGATTAGGTCGAACCCTCATGAATGGATGCGATTAGTGCCCTTACGAGACGAGAGCTTGCTTCAGCTCTCTGTTCCACCATGTGAGGATATAATGTGAAAACAGCCATGTGTAATCCAGGAAGCAGGCCTTCACCAGACAATGGATCTGCCAGCGCCTTGACCCTGGATTTCCTGGCCTCCCAAAAAGGGAGATAAAAATTTTTGTCATTTAAGCCACCTCATTTATGGTAATTTGTTACAATTACCCAATAAAGCAGCATGAACCAATTAAGACAGTGGGGGTGAGTATTAACTGCAAATGTGTATAAGGAAACAGTGTGAAGTGATGGATACATTCTGTTTTGTCTGTGGTGGTGGTTTCATGACTCATACACTTGTAAAGAACCACAAATTTTATACTTAAAATTGGTGAATTAATTGTAGATAAATTGTACCTCAATAGATGAATGGAACAGAATAGAAAGTTCAGAATTAGACCCACTCATATGTGGTGAGTTACTCTTCAGCAAAAGTAAATTTGACTAAAAATAAGTATAATATAATAAAGATGAAGTAAAATATTGTGCAATGATATGCAAAATTAGTGACAAGATTTAAAGCATTCTAAGGTCATTGTACTGTTTAGGTGGAGAGTATAGATATAGATGCTAATTTACTTGACTTTCTAAAGTGAAGTATACTTTTTAAAAATTTATTTCTCAACTACAGTTGACATACATACAATATTATGTTAGTTTCAGATGTACAACACAGTAATGAGACATTTATAGACCTTATGAAGTGTTCACCCCAATTGGAATATACATTTTTAAATGTTAAGTTTAAATACTAAAATAGAGTACCATAAAAATAAAATGTATGACTTCAAACCACAAAGGGAGATAAAAGGAATTTTTAAAAAAAATTATATCCAGAAGAATGCTAGAAAAATTTTTTAAAAAATAAAGCATAGAAAAAGAGATTAAATAGCACAAAATGAGTACTAGTAGAAATAAATGCCAATATATCAAAAATTACAAAATATGTAAATGAACTATATTTGCCCAGTAAAAGACAGATAGTGTCAGATTGGAGTGCCTACTATGTGCTGGAGATTGTGCATGGCAGGAGGGATAGAAAGGTAAGGAGCTCATGGTGAAGTGAGAAGTCAGAGCCATGTCCAAGGGCAGAGGTTCATTGCGGGTGTCACAGGAGCACAAAGGAGAGGGGCATGATCCTCTCTGTATCGTCACATGTCTTGGTGAAGGGAGACACTGAGTTGAGTTACCCAGGTTAAGAAATAGGGAAAGGGAATTCTTGGCAAAGGGAACAACCTGAACAAAAGCACAGAGGAAAGAAACAGCCTGCTGTTCTAGGGATAATAAACAATTTCATGTTACCAGTCTGGGAATGAGAGTTTGATGGATGATGAGTCAGTAAACTCTTTTACACCTACATTTTGGAGACCCATTTCGTTCTCCATCTCAGCATTGCAGCATCCCGGAAGAGGATCATTTTGAGGTCAGTTGCCTAACTCAGTGGAATCAATCCAAAATGGAAGTTACCAGTTATTGTCAAATAAAGATCTTTACTTTCAAATATTCACATGCCTCCAGTGGTTTATATAGTTATCCATAGTTCGTATATTTGCAAATTGGTGTATTTTGATGATTCACTTCTATATCCTACCTAACTCTTAAGATTGAACTCACCATGGCCTCCTCCATGAATTTTTCTGAATGAACTTTTCCTCTGAGCTGTTAGTGTAGTTACCTCTTTAAGAAATTTTCAGTTTTCTCCTTCATTCTTTACTTATTTGAACCCTCACACTCCTGTAATTACTTGGAAGATAGAGTCCATGTCCATTTCATTTTAGTTACAACACAAAACCCAGAGGGAGATAAATACACATAATGAGTGTGTGCTTTGAACTAAGAGGATGTAATGATTGCTTCACTTTCTGCAAATTATTCTTTCACAGATCATTTTAAAATGATATTTTGCTTGCAGTTATTAATGATAAAATTAGATTATGCTTTTATATGAATTTTAATGATTTTGGTATTTTCCAGAATAAATGAAAAGAAAACGTTAAAAATATATCTCTACATATACTATTTGAAGACCTAGGAGTTGACATAGTGGCATTTCAAGATGGCATGAATAAGGGCCTCTAGCAGACACTTCTACAAAGATGGCCGTAGTGCCACATTGATCTGGAAATCAAAGGGAGTGTGGCTTGCTGCTTCAGTACCAGTGAGTGCTGCCTGGAGAGACCCTGACAGCTCAAGGATGGCACTAGCAGTGAGAAGCTGGGAAGTAGACTCTTTCCGCATAAACTTCTCAGGATTTCTGAGAATATCACCATCCTCACTCATCCTTCTGGTATTTCCTACTGTTCAAGATAGAATTTTTTTCTGTGATTCTTTTTATTCTCCAGCTATGCTTCTGTCTAAACAAATGATACGGCTATATTCTGGATACTTAAGATGCTTCTCTTTTTTTTTTTCCATTAACACGTTTCATCAAGTAACCCCAGAGTTGCCTGCTTAATTCATTGGTTAGGGGAACAGGAAAGCAAACATGTATGGAGTGCCTCTTCTAGGTAAGGTGTTGTACTGTGCACTTTCACATCTTTACCTCAATCAAGCCTCACAACATCCCTGTAGTAATATTATTAATATTAAGAGCTAACATTTATTGATCTCTACATGGATTATCTCATTTGATTTTTCTACCAACCATATGAAGTAGGAATACTATTCTCCCCATTTTACAGATGAGGAAAGAAACACTGAGGCTTAGCACAGTTAAAAACTCAACAAGGAAGTCATGGCAATAAGATTTGAACTTGTTAATCTTTCCAGTGGCCACACTATTAACCATGATGCGGTACTGTCTCCCTGCAAATTAGAGAGCATTATCTCCATTTTAGAGAAGTTCAAAATGTGCTCAAATCACACATTTAATAAGTAGCCAAGCCATGGGTAAAATCCAACAGTGTATAACCCCCAAATCTGAGTGCTGCATCTTGCACCACACCTCACTGATTCAAAGAGCAAGTTTTCAGGTTGACTTATGTAATGAGTTCGGCTGTCTATTTCTCCATTCTGGGCCTATAGGTGGGAATAGCTTTGAGTTGTACTACAGAGGCATGGACCACAGCGAGGCTAAATAAGAATGGGTTGGGATGAGCCAACACTTTGTCATGACTAGAAAAGCATGTCTGGCCCAGACACTCTGAGGTGGCGCCATAGGAGAATCTTGGTCTTTCAGATGGGCCTGTGATAGCACGTGCTTCATGCTGCAAACTGGCCTTGGCTTGCCTTCCTCAAGTTTCTTCTTGCCAGAAAGCAGAAGAGATGGTTGTTTCCCTTCCTCCATTGCTTCTTTGTGTCTCTCTTTTACTTTGGTTTTCTAATCTGTGGCCCATCTAAGAACATGGGAGGACATATGGCGCAGTAGAAAGAACTTGGGTTTTTTCTATTCAGTACTATCAGCAATTCAGTACAATCCACACAATCTGTTCTAGGCTCTTGTTACCTGTTGTGTGGTCCAGTGCCAGCAGCCTTGGCTTCTCACAGGAAAATGTTAGAAATACAGACTCTCAAGACCCAGCCCAGATCTACTGAGTCAAAATCTGCATTTTAACAAGCTTTCCACACACTGAAGTTTAAGAATCCATGGTCTAAAGCAGGATCACTAATGTGCCAAGTCCCAATTTCCTTGTCTGTTAAATAAGAATGATAAGCAGGGTATTTTAGAGGGTGAAAATAAATACAAAGGACCTGATACAGAACCTGACTTACACTGGGTATTTAAGGAAAAAACCAATTACAATTTTGTGGTTGTTATTATTATTATTATTATTATTATTATTATTATCCCAATTCTCACTTTTTTGGATGTTTTTCCTCCTCTAAGTATCTTTTCTGCTAATATACAAAAATATGTTTGGGATTTTTTTTTTTTCCTCATCAGGATAATAAATAAATAAAATCTGATCCTACTTTGTCTTCATCACACATTTGTTTTCTCTCCTTCCTTTTACAGCCCAATATCTTGACAGAATTATCTGGACACACACTCCTTGTTTCTATCCTTTCTTTCTTAAAACCACTCCAAGTGGATTTTCTCATTCCCTACATGCTACTAAAAATAGTTTTTCTCAAGGACACTACTGACTGCTATGCTGCTAAATCCAGGAGTCATTTCTCCATCCTCAACTTGCTTACTTACTGTATCAGCAGCATTCTTTCTATTTTGAGATATGTTTTCATTTTAATCCCAGGACACCACACTCACCTGGTTATGCGCTTACATTTCTTGCTATTCCTTCTCAATCTCTTTGGCTGGTACTTTATCATACTTGTAAATATTCGCATGCTGTAGAGCTCAGTATCTGGACCACTTTTTTTTTTTTTTTTTTTTTTTTTTTTTATAATCACTCCCTGGTGACCTCATTCAATCTACTGGCTTTAATTTGATAACATCTATTCAGTGATGACTCCTCAATTGTATCTCTAGCCTGGAACTTTTCTCTTAAACAACAAACCCATGTAGACAACTGACTACTGCCATCCACAGTGATCTGCATAACTTGCTACCTCACTTCTTTCATATCCTTACTCAAAAAGTCACTTTCTCAGTGAGGCCTGCCCTGGGTATCCCAAAGTGCCAACTCCCCCAACAAACAATTCACATTTTCTTTTTCTGTTTTACTTTTTTTTTCACAGTATTTATCACTAATATATTACATATTTATATATTTTATTATATATTTATATATGTATATATTTTTCATTTATGTATCCTTATTATTTCTCTCCCTAAACTTGAATGTCAGCTCCATGAGGCAAGGGTTTTTGGTTTCTTAGTTCTCTACCATATCCCCTAGAATAGTGCATGGCATATAGTTGTTGCTCAGTAATCACTGAAGGAATGTATAATCCCATACGGTATTTGAAAGAACAAGTTCAGGATGAGAAATCCCATGGTTACAGAGCTAGTAAATTGCAAAACTGTGGCTTAAAGGCTATTCCGTCTGACACCAACCTCTTACATTGTCTCTATATGAAAGAGTTTTACATGGTCATCTTAATTCTTCAGCTTTCATTTTGGTCAATGATAGTTTGGGAGGACACAGGATTATCCTGTTGAGCAGGACTGCATTCTCTACTAAGACATGTTAAAAACATGGCCAAACAATAAGGAAGTATTAGAATGACAACTTGCCTGAGTCATGCTGTTTCTAAAGTGTCCTGTTTCAAAGATTGATTCAGAGAAACAAAAATGTGTAATGCTTCTGCTTTATTCTTTCCTGTCAACCCCAATCCCTTTTCTCTGCCTCCACAAACAGTTTTAGGATATTCTTCCCACAGAACGAGCATAGAAAGTAGAGATTTGACATTTTCTATGGCTCCCCTAAAAAGAAGGTTGGGTTTAAAATATCAGGAAACACACTTGCTTCTTTCTCTGACTAGAGAGTTAGAAAATGCCCTTGCCTTTTCCTGCCACTGCAGCCACAAGACTGGGATGAGTGGAAAGCAAGGACAACTTGTACAAAAGTATTACTCTTGGTTCTGCCATTTTCCAGCAGTGCAATCTAGACTTCTCTGAGACTCATTTTCTGTATCTCTAAAATGGAAATAATAGCACTGCATTGGAAGGTTGCTGCAAGTACTAAAGATAACATACACAAGAGCTTAGGGCAAGGCTTACAAGCTGTTATGAAAGTCTGCTTGTTTGTGACGGCAGTAAAACCAGATCTCATTTGTAGGATTTGTTGCTGCTTATTCCCTCCAGCAGATGGATTGTCTCCCTTGGGGAAAAAGAAAAGAGCTTTACAGAGCCCTTGTGTGAGCCATGTTGCTGTGTAAACACTTTGCACATATTAGCTCTAGTTCTCACAACGATTCTGTAAGATCAGTGGAATTAGCTCCATATCAGAGATGAGGAAACTCAGGTTCAGAGATGGTAAAGAACTGGCGCTGGCTCTTATAGTCAAGTAAGTGACAGAGTGAGGATTCCAACTCAAGCCTAACTCCAAAGAGCCCATTTTTTGTACCAGAACAGCATCTCCATCATCCCACAGACCCAAAAACCATACTGCCCCAGTCTTCCTTGTGGATTTTTATGGTGTGCTAACCACATACTGTGAGTATGCCTAGATATTTTTTGAATTCTATTTTTATGTATTTTTTTGTAAGGACCAAAAACAACAACAGAAAAGAATTTATGAGTAGACACCTCATAAGCAAAAGGGCCAATAATCAATATTCCTTGATTTTGCCTCTTCTGAATTTCCATCTTGATCTCTCTAGCTTTTCCCTGTACCTCAGGTGATATGCATAATGGGCAAGAGCATGGATTCGGCGTCAGACTTGGGTGTAAATCCAGCCTCCCTGACCAGCTGCTGGCGCCTTGGAAAATTTAATCTCAGTGCTCTCATCTAGAGAATGGGAAAAATAATCTGCCTGGTACTGAAATGATAGATGTAAAAAGCTTAATACTGTTCCTTTTACTTAGTGTGCTTACACTACATGCTTATTTGGAGGAACAATTTATCTAAATTTGCTTTATACTTTGATATTGATGCCACAAGAGATTTAGAAGGAAGAGTTAACCCTCCTTTTCAGTCCAAAAGCTATGTCATTTTGAAAGTCTCTGAGCTTTTTCCCTTCCCATTTACTCTTAGGTTTCTCTTTCTCCTGAGAAGGGGAGTGGCCATCTATTTACACTATTCAAATCCAGATGTTTCAATTTAGATGTTTGTTTCATGGAAAATTTATTCACATTTTCCAACAATTTTCATGGAGTTTGTGGCTGAATATTTTTAGTTCATCTATCAAAAGTAGTTCAAGCAGAAGAGATACAAGATGGCAGAATAGATAAATACTGTGTCCTTCTGTGAACACATTAAAATTACAACTAAATCGTAGAACAACCAACCTGGAGAACCATCTGACATCTAGTCAAACAGAAGCCCTATAACTAAAACCACAAAGAATCCACGTCGAGACTGGTAGAGGGATGGAGATGAGTAACGGGCCCAACACCTCTGTGTGGCGGTTGAGAATCAAGAGGGATATCTTGGACCCCTTGGTTCTTCCCAGAGGAGTGAGGGACCCCAGCCCTCCACACCAGGCTCCCCAGCCTGGAGTACTGGTGCTGAGGAGCGCCCACAACATCTGCCTGTGAAAAACAGTGGGGATTCCAACTGTTTGGGTGGGACCGAAGGCTGCAAGAAACCCAGACATCCTTTTAAATGGCCCATGTACAGACTTACTCACCCACTCTCATCTTGAGCTCCAGCAGAGAGATGGTGACTCAAAGGGCCTTAGAGACATATGGGGCAGACTGGGCTTTGTGACTTCAGGAAGAGGACTGGAGGACAGTGGGCATTTCCCTGGTGAGGGGTCCATCTTCCCTGCAGCAGGCAGGCAGATGCCATCTTTCCTGTGTTCAGCCCACCTCCTCCAGTGAAATCTGAACTTGATTGGCCTGGTGAGCTTGCTGTTCCACCCTGCTGACTCACTGGGACCCTGCCTCACCTAACTCACACTACTGAAGACACTTTCTCCAAGAGTAGCCAGCCCCACCCACATTACATTCTTCCTTAGAAAACTATCAGAGTATGGCAGGCCTCAAGTGGGTGGCGACCGGCCTCGGTATGCTGAGACTTTCGCCAAGTTGCTCCAAATTCACTCAGCAGTGGCACCAAACCAGATTTTACATTAACTTGGTGACCACAATTCTTCTCACTCTAGTGACTCCCTGAGACTGCCTCACCCAATTCTTGTACCACACGAGGAGTTACCATTGGCTGAACCTTAAAGGAGCTGGCAGGTGGCAGCAGGCCTTGGGGTGTCCTGGCTTTTTGTGGAGCTACCCCAAGCCCGTTACTAGCGGCAGCCATCCTCAGTTCACAGCATGGCCTCTCCCATGTGCTTCCAGGTCCAGCACAGGAAGTGAACAACTGTGGATCACTTTATAGCTCCTACCAGGTAGCCACCAGATGATCATAGGCAGTGGCTGACCTGGGTTTGCACTGAAGTCCCTCCCAAGAGACCCAGAACCAACATACTTAGAGGGTGGCTTCAGACAATAGCAGAGCACTGCCCAACTAGCCCCACAAGCGGCACACATAAAGGGAGGTCTTAAAGGAATCAGACCCCAGTGAGGCAAACTCCACTCAGTGGGATAAACCTCCTACATAGCAACCCATAAGCTGTGGATGTGGCCAAACCCCACAGCCAATTAGCCTAAGAGTCAATCCCACCTACTGACATGCCAAGAGCAATCAAGGCTCAACTATAACAGGAGGGTAATACACAACCCACACAAGTGACACTCCTAGAGTACCCGGCTCAGCTGACCAGGGAATCTGTGCCAAGGCCCCATAGGATACCTATTACATAAAGCCACCAGGCCAAAAATGGGAGACATAGCAAATTTACCTAATACATAGAAACAAACACAGAGAGGCAGCCAAAATGAAGAAGCAAAGAAATAATAATGGAATACAACCAATAAGATTGTGATAGCACAGTATAGTGTCAGATGATTGCTGGACTTACATTGGTGACCACTTCTTTAGGTATATAAATGTTGAATAATTATGGTGTACCCCCGAAACTAATATAATATTGTATGTTAGCTATATTTTTAATAAAAATCTTTTCTAAAAAGAAGTAATTGAAGCAAAACCCTCCTTAATTACTGACTAAACTATTAATCAGTATTACTGATGAAATGGTGATTGAACCATTCCTATGGAGCAATAATTTGCAAACTTTGTCTACTATCAAATTTCCATTAACTTAGAAAATACTGACAATTAGCAGGAATTCAATAATAAATAAATGAATAAATCTACAAATGCACTTTTTGACAATGTGCCTCTATGGGTAAAAAAAAATTTGAGTAAGCACCCCTAGTATATATACATTTATATATCAGTTATTATATTTGTATATTATTTTATTAATATACTATGTACACTAGAAAACATACACCAAACAGAAACTAAGAAGGGTGAGGGGAAAAAAGTAAGTAACAATAAAGTTCTAATATTGTTTTCTCATGTTCCAACAGTTCTCTCCTAGGACTTCAGAGAAACAGAGGCAGGAGGAGTAAGAGAAATACCAGCAGTGATCCCGAAACCATTGTTTTGCTTCTTAGCAATCCATGTCCAGAAATTTAAGCTCCCACAGTCTCCAATCCTGTCACTCTCTTCTCCCCTGCCCCCAAAGGCCTTTGCAGAACGGATATCAAGAAGGTAGAAAATTACATACCTTCCAGATACAGGATGTATTACTATGTGAAAAAATTGCACTAAAATATGTATAACATAACATAATTCTATCTATGTGCTTAATATTCATACAATAACACTGTATACTTCTGTGTGAGAGTGTGTGTATCTGTCTCTTTGTGTGGAGAGAGTAGGATTAAATCATGTGAAATTGCTTGTATTTGACCATTTGTGACCTGCAAAAACAGCAATTGTATGTGATCCAACTTAATAATTGTAGAGGAAAAGACATGGAAGAACATATATCAACTAACAACAGTGGTTATCTCTGGGGAAGGTAGTGGGACTAGGGATCGGTGCTCAAGAGGACATTTTGATTATCTGAATTACTTAAATTTTTATAATATGAATTATATATGTATTATATAATTAAAACTAAGGTGAAATTTACATTTAATAATGGAGGAAGGAAATAAGATAGGCCAGCAGGCAGACAGGCAGACAGGAAAATATCATGCATACTAGAGGTCCAGAAATATTGGGGAGCCATGGAAATAAGGAAAAAGGATCATTTTGAAGATAGAGACATCAAGGATGAGATAGATGATTCAAGAAAACTTTAAGGAAGTATCGCTGTGATCTATATATGTTCTGAACACACCTCAGATATTTCTTGCAAGATTAAACAAGGATTTAAATTGAATTCAATCAACAGGAAAAAAATAATAAAGAAACAAAGACAGCAGAGGCATCTGATCTCATTAGGCAAGAGGAAGCTAGAGTTAAAAATGCAGCTGCCAAGTGATCATTGCTTTGGGGTAAGTTTCAAACAGATTGTTATATGAGTCACATATAAAATGCTAATCGTCTCCGGGGGAGGAGTAATTCTGATGGCAAGACAGAGAAAAGAATCACGCACACTATATGAGTAATTGGGACATGTGGGAGAAAACTCTTAGGCAAGTCTGTTAATTCCACACATCGTAGCGTCAGCCATTGTCACCAATTGGACACCACAACCATTGCCTCTTAGGTCATGCTCTGGAGCCCGCTGTAGTGTGTTATACATATAAAGGCTCAATAAGTAAGGGTTACATTGATTTTATTTATGAGCACTTAGCTTTTAAGTTTAGTGGCTTCTTTTGGGGTGAAAATGTCTTTGGAGTATTAAAAGGTAACTGAGAGCTAGAAACTGTATCACTTTATTAAGTGTTTCCTATGGGCCCCAAACACAGGGATTGGCACATTACATGTATTATTTCATGGAACTCACCCAAAGATCTTACCAGAAAGAACTTAACAGTGGTTTCTAGATGAGAAAAAATGAGGCTTAGAGATATCAAGTAACCTGCCCAATGTCACACAGCAAATATAAAGTGGTTGGAAATTGAATACAGATCTGTCTAATCCAAAGCATGGGTTTTTCTTGACAAGGAAATCAAGTTCAAGATCACTGGCGCTACACCTCCAGTTTATAAACTATCAAGGTAAATTCTGACTGTGTCCCACCCAGGGATCCACCCCTGGCCCATGTCTTTGTCCCTCTACATCTGTGGTAGACAATTTTGGGAGCCTTTCAACCCATGTAGGATTTAGATGGGGAACTATTAACCTGAAGATATATACTTACAATGCAGTATCTGTCTTTTATTATAATGTAATGAACATATACATTTATAAACATGTACTTCATGTGTTCAGATATTGATAAAAGCCATTACATGTGATACCTTTATAAGTTTGTGAAAGAAAATAAATATAATTATGCACATACACAGGTACAGCCACAGGTACAGTTACGCGTATTAACCCTTCAGACTCCAACTCCATGACATTATATGCTGTCCTGAACCCTCATTTGGGGATGGTACCAGGTTTGCATACATGTGCATTTCAGGAAATCCTGAAATAGAGAAAGTTGTGGATTGATGATTAATTCGTTAGCCCAGTTAAATCAAAAGCTATTGGGTTTTCAAATTGGGTTAGCTGAATGACACTTATCTGTAAAGCCCAAGGGAGAAAGGAAACTACCGTGTTTCCCCTAAAATAAGACCTAGCCAGACAATCAGCTCTAATGCATCTCTTGGAGCAAAAATTAATATAAGACCTGGCATTATATTATATTATATTATATTATATTATATTATACTATACTATACTATACTATACTATACTATACTATACTATATTATATTATATTATATTATATTATATTATATTATATTATATATTAAAGATCCGGTCTTATAGTAAAATAAGGTCGGGTCTTATATTAATTTTTGCTCCAAAAGATACATTAGAGCTGATTGACTGGCTAAGTCTTATTTTCTGGGAAACACGGTAGATAAATAATTCTTCCCAGGTGAATCAGTATTGGGCTTTTCCTCTGGGACTCACTGATTTAACTTAGATTTGATGTTGTAGCTGATAAGGTGCCAAGACCTACGTTCTTTCCCTCACCTTATCCGTATTTAGCCGTGTGAATTGAACCAACTCACTTTTCTCTTTGGATCTCATTTCCTCAAAAATAAAGTGAGGGATCCGAGCTGGCTCAATGGTTTTCAAATGATTTAATTTCAATTCCACTTAAAATCACTTTTTATGGTGATAAAAAACACATAACATAAATTTACCCACTTAAATTGTTAAGTGTCCAGTAAGTACAGTATTGTTAACTATATGCACAACAGAGCTCTAGAACTTTTTTCATCTTGCATAACTGAATCTCTATACCCTTTGAACAACTCCCATTTCTCCCTTCTCCCAGGCCCCGGCAACCACAATTCTGCTTTCTGTGTCTAAGAGTTTGATTACTTTAGATGCCTCGTGTTAGTGGAATCAGGCAGTAATTGTCTTTTGGGGATTAGTTTATATTAGCATAATGTCCTCAAGGTTAATTCGTGTTGTAGCATATGACAGGGTTTCTTTGTTCATAAAGCTAAATAGTATTCCATTGTATGTACATACCACATTTCCTTTATTCACCTGTGGAAGGATGTTTTCATATCTTCGCTATTGCAAATAATGCTGCAATAAAATGGGTGTGCAAATATCTCTTTGAGAGCCTGTTTTCAGTTCTTTTGAATATATACCAGAAGTAGGATTGCTGGATCATACAATAGTTCTATTTTAATTTTTTGAAGAACCTCCATTACTGTTCTGCATAGTAGCTGCACCATTTTACAATCACACCAACAGGGTGAAATTGGAGTTTGTAAAGTTGGATAGGTTCCAGTTTCTTCTCAACCTCACCAACACGTTACTTTCTTTTGTCTTGTTTTGTTTTGTTTTATAGCAGATATACTAACAGTTGTGATATAATATTTCACTGTATTTTTGACTTGCATCTCCCTATTGATTAGTGATTTTTGAGCATCTTTTCATGTGCTTATTGGCCATTTATATTGTCTTCTATGGAGAAATGTCTGTTAAGTCTTTTGCCCTCTTTGAAATCTGGTTGTTTGTTTTACTGTTGTTTAGTTGTAGGGTAAAATACTTTAAACAAAAAAAAAAATTGAGATCCTTGTGTTATCTTTTAGATTTAAAAAAACAGTATTTATTTCTAGGTTGGTTTAGAGTAAAACTGGAGAATGCATATAAATCACATAGATCAGTCCCTGTTACATGATAAGTATTCAATAAATGTTAGTCATTTACTTTTCTTTTGCATCATATAGACAAACTGATTTCTTCTTTGCAAGCCTTAGGATAAAACTCCTCCAACTATCTTTATGAATGCATCATACTTCTTACACATGTGTCATTGTTAAGAAAGTAGCTTCATGTTGTTTTGAAGAGTGCAGCTGATGCTTATCTGCTCATTTAAACTTACTAGTGAAGTACTACAGTACCACGTGACATCTCCCAACACTCAAGTAAATGAGTGTTACTTATCTGCTTTTCTCATACCATTACATATGGTTGTGCAATAAAAAGTGAGCTCCAAGTATGTTAACCCATGTATTCCTGTAGGGGTCAGAGCCCCAGAGAGCCGTTTCCAGGCTCTTGGCCTCACATAGAAAGGTGCTGGCTCAGGTAGTAAATGGCCATTAACTGTGATTGGATGGCCATCAGCTGTGGCTAGTTGGCCGTCAGCTGTAACCAGTGAGCCATTGGCCACTAATATAACTGACATGGCTACGCTAGCAGAAATCTAGCATAAGCAATCTAGCAAACTAGCAAGAAGATGGTGGCTGAGCCTGCAAGGGGCGCAGTGAGGGTTGAGAATTGTGTGGCTCCTGCTTCCTGTGTCTCCAACCCAGCAGCCAGCGAGAATATAGTGGTATGACTCTCCCACCTATGGCTCCGTGGGTGTTCCCTTTTGGCCTCACCATGTCCTGCATTCTTATGTGGGGAGTGGGAGCTGAGACCTCGCAGGCCGCCCCACATGACAATTCCTGATAGTATTTATCACACATTTTAGTTGCTCACCTGACATTTATAATAAATGATGCAATCGCTTGTGAAATGTTGATGATTCATTCAATTGCATCACAAAGATTTCTTATCAGTTCTCATTCAAAATGCTGACATTTTGTGAAGTAGGTACTATTTATATCACCATTTCACATGTGAGGAAATTGAAGCACAAAAAGTTTAAATTATTCCCAAGACCACACACCTGATATGTAGTTCAGTGAAGCCCTCTCCATTATGTCTTCCCCATTCTAGGGGAAAAGACCAAAAGACCATCAGGTCAGTAGGTACTCAAAGAGGTACAAAAGGTTACCCCAGAAGAAGGAATAAAGAACTGAAGTGACTATTTCATTTACTTTTCAGCTTTTCCTGAGGTCACATGAGGAAAAGAACTGGAAAAGGGGCTGGAGATAAGAGAGGAAGGTGAATTTAGGGTGAAGCATGGTACCTGACTAGACTTGGTGCTATAAACTAGAATGAGACTGAAATGGGAGCCTGGAAACTGCCAGGGAACAGTATGAGGAAACCCTCAGAATTCGGAAGTAGAAAAATCGTTAAAGGACAAAGAAGGAAGAAGGGACAAACCAACTCACGTCTACCCAATGATTTTTCCTGGGGTTAACACTGCCTAAAATAATCTTTTAATATAAAACATTATCACCCATCAATAGAAGCCAGAAGATTTGTTATAGAGGCCTAAGACTGTATACAACATGAACAAAAAAACTTAGAAATTATATTTAACAAGCATTTATTAACATAAGTCTCTAGGCTAGGCTTTGGGAAAAAATGTGAAGCCCATACATCTTAGATTCTTTGTCAGTATTTCTTTTGTAATAAAATTGCATTCTAATCAATAAAAGTAATTGGTTCCATGTAAAGTATTTTTAAAAATTTGCAAGCTTTTTCATGAAATAAATTCACAAATTGGAAATAACTTCTTTGTTTTGCTTGGAATGTAATCATTAAAATCCTGACTGTGAAATGTATTAGTTCTTAACCTTCTGAGCTACAACTCTTTCATTGTTTAAACAAGGATAATAAAATATTTTCTGCCTCTCTCCTAGTGTTCTTTTGAGTATCAAAATAAGATAATATGCCTGAGAAGGGTTCTAATGGATGGATGGTACAAAGAAACCAATGTAAGGCATGGGTGTTACAGCTGACAGATCCATTCACTATAGAGCAACCCTGGGCAATTTTCTTAATCTTTCTAAACCTCAGTTTCATCAACTATAAAGTGGTGATAATAACAGGAGTTTCTTGAAAGAATTAAATGATGTAATGCAAATATAATATAGTATCTGTCATACAGCAAGTGCTCAAAAATTGGTAGCTGTCATTCACTTATTCATTCATTCAGTATTTATTTATTGAGAATCTGTTATGGGACTAAAGATATAACCAGCAACAAAATATAATCCCTGAATTCAAGGAATTTATATTATAATGAAAGGAGATAGGCAATAAACACACAAACAAATAAATATCTAATATGTTAAGACATAGTAAGTGCAATGAAGAAAATTAAAGAAGAAAAGAGAGTGATAGGGAGTGAAAAGTTCTAGTATATACCAGGTAATAAGGGAAGGCCTTTCTGATGAGGTACCATCAGAACAGAGACATGAAGGAAAAGAGAGAAAGAGCCATGGGAGAAAGAGAAATCCCAGAAGAAGAAGGAGTGAGTGCATTCAGCCCTCAGTGCAAGGGCTCTGAGGCAGGAGTGTGCATGATGTTTTCCAGGAACAGCAAAAAGGCCAGCATGACTGGAGGAAAATGTACAGGCAGAGGGTTGTAAAAAATGGTTTAGAGAGGAACAGGGAGCAGGAACAATGTAGAGCCTTGTATGCTATGGAAAGGACTAGAATTTTACTATGAATGAAATGAGAAGCTTTGAGATATTTTCATTTCAAGCACAGTGGGAAACAATGGACAAATTAAGAGACAATCGTAGGAGCCCACATAAAAGGTAATAAGAAGCTAGACTAAGGTAGTAGCAATAGAAGTGATCAGATTCTGAATATATCTTGTAAAAAGAGCTGATAGAATTTACTGATGGATTAGATATGGAGTGAATGAAAGAGAAGAGTCAAGGGTTCGTTTTTCTAAACTGAGCAAGTGGAAAAATGGAGGTGTCATTTACTGAGATGGGAATGACTGTGGAAAGGAGTAGACTTGAATGGGAAAAACGGCAAAGAAAAGTTTAGTTTTGGATATACTATGGTGGGAGACGCCTATTGGACATTAAAAAGGTGTTGATTAGGTATTTGGGTACATGAGCATAAATCAGAGTGTAAATCCAGATTGGAGATACAAATTTGGGAGCTATCTGCCATGGGATTAGATGTGTTTACTTAAGGAGTCTGCTGATAGGGAAGTGAAGAGATTAAAGGAAGGAGCTCTGAGGCATTTCAAAGCTTAGTTTGTGGAAATAGGAACTAAAAAAGGAGAATGAGGAGGAGAGACTAGTGAGATGGGAAAAGACCTATGAGAGAGCAAGTTGTGGAAACCAAAGGATGAATGTGTTTCTAGAAGAAGGAAATAATCTGCTAGTTCAAGTATGGAGGGTAAAGTGAAGCCTGAGACCTGATCATTGAATGTGACAATGTAGAGGTTTTTAGTGACCTTGAAAAGCCCAGTTTTGGCAGAAGGGTAGGGATGAAAGCCTTGCTGAATGAGTTCAAGAGAGAAGGAGGGAAAGGAACTGGAGACAGTTTAGACAACACATTCAAGAAATTTCACTGAAAAATAAATGGGGTATCTGGACTGCATGCAGGGCTGAGGGATCAAGGAACAGGTGTTTTTTGTTGTTGTTGGGTTTTTTTAAAAGATGGAGACTGCTAACGCATGTTTGAAAGCTGATTGGAATGATCCAGTAAGAAGAGGAAAAATGAGTGATAGGCTAAAGAAAGAGGACACAAGTGCAAGAGCCATGTCTCTTTGAGTAGGGGAGAGAAGATGGGATCCAGGAGAGAAATGGAGTGGTTGGCCTTAGATGGGGATGTGGATGGCTCATCCTTGGAAGGAAGGAAAGCAAAATATTAGACAGCTGGGTAGAAAGATGTGGTGGTGAAAATGGAGAAAAATTCTGTTCATATTGCTTCTTTTTTCTCAGCAGAACAAAAGAAAAGGTCATCAATTGAGAGTGAGAAAGATAGAGTGGGTCTTGGAGACTGAGGAAGGAGTAGACTCACCTCAGACACTGGGTTCATGATTGGACTAGAGAAAAAAAGGGTTACTGGTCTGCACTCACTGTCCTTTTGGAAGTGGTGAAGTGTTACTTATATGAAGTAAAAACATTAGCCAGTGGCATACTAACATTTTTGTTACTAAGTTTGTGGTTTTTAATGGAATTTTCCACACTAATTTAAAACTCATCCTTAGGAAAATTTTCTCAAAGAGTAACTAGTTCTGTAGTTGCTACTGAATGTATAAACTGGTAATCCTCAGGAATCTAATTGTAATATGTTGGAAAATATGTCTTTATTTCATGGATGTTTAGCAAATTTTAAGACTTGGTAATATAGATTTAAAAAATTGTGTGCTCACTATTCCATTTGTTCATCTTTCTATTCTGCCCTTTTCCACATTCTAAGCTTTAATCTTTTCAAAACTTCTCTCTCTCTCTCTTTTTCTCTCTCTGTCTCTCAGTATAAACTAGTGATAACTAGTTCTATAAGATAAACAGACTTCAGAGATTGTTTCTACATCCCGTGAATATAACCTTAACCTCTAAAGAGTCCGTAAGTTTGAATGGTTGTCTTATTTAATAATATTATGCCCCGATAATATTTAAATGTTAAAAAAATATTTAAATGTGCATCTCTATTTCCTTAAAGGAATAAATATTTGAGTTTCCTTTGTTAAGTTTCTTCTTTGGAAATTCCCTTTTCTCTATCACTGATGGAAGTTAAAAATCAAATCTATGACTATTCCAATTTTAGTATATGTACTGCCGAAGCAAGCACAAGTCTATGATTGCTGTGTTTCTTCTTTACACAAAGAATTTAAAATTTTAATTTTATTTAAATTAACAATGTTTGACTCAATAATAATAGAATATTTTGATAATAAAAGACCTATGTTAAAAATTGTTTTTCCTAAAACAGAGTGAGATTAAGCAATTGTAGAATCCAGACCATTTTGTTGTCTAATTTTTATGAGATTCAATTCTGAAAATTAGTCTAATAGATAGAGAGCTCAATATGTTTTTAACCTTCAGAAAAATCCTGTTAATACTAATTTAATGATCATATTTAATAAAGAAAATAAACTCAAAAATAGATTCTGAGAAGTGTTGGCATAGAAGGCCCTTTATACTTTTATATATTTTAGTATTTTAAAATATTTATTCATTTGTTGTTTTACAATAAGCATATATACTAACATGACTAAATTCATTCATGCTTTACGAGTGCCCATATTTTATTAGCTGCATCAACATAACTTTTTGCCATACTTTTAAGGAAATGAGTCTCTTTACCAGGAACTGGGTTGATTTTATTTGAGGAGAAGAATAGAAAGAACATGAAAGGCTGATTCCTGAGCTTGCAAAGCAACGAAACTGAAAATGTAAAGCACGTGGCTTTCACTGCTTTCCAAAAACACCCACACATGTTTAACAGGGGAATGAATGAGAAAAAAAATGACCTGGCTCCAGCTTCTCAATACGGCTGACTTTTCTGCTTCTAGCAAGAATGAGATCAATTACTTGCAGATTTTAGAGCCACCTGGCTTCAAGGAAAACAAATCATTAAGACTGTGTGCACCACTAAAATGAGGAAGTCCCAGTTCTATTGATCAGTCAGAATCCATGGACCATTATAAGAACATGTTTATACAATTTAAATAAGCAGATTTCAGGTACATGTGGAAGATGATTTCAACGCAAAAGGCATGACCTAAATAGATCTGAATAAGTCATAACATGGCTATGGCCAGTTTCCATACATACAATAAAAAATTTGGATGTTTTATGCAACTTGATATCTGTTCATCGGAATGAAAAAAAAAAGGGAGGGAGGAAGGGAAAGAAGTAAGGAGGGAGGGAGAGAGGGAAGGAAAGAAAGGGAAAAAGAAAGGAAGGCCAGCTAGAAATGAGACAGAAGAAAGATGATTTAGAAATAGGTAGGAATGAACTCTATGGTGATCTCAACCTTTCATGGCCTATAACCCACCAATCATTCCATCAAAGATACCTAGCAAAATTAAGAAAAACTGAAAATTGCAGTGTACCAGGTACTTTCTACATATTATGTAATTTAATCATCACAACTCCATGACTCGCTTTTAAAATTAACTTCATCTTCATGTTGAAGATAAAGCCTAAGAGAGGGTAAGTAACTTTTTCAGAGTCACGTGGCAAAATTAACAAAATCGAGGTTTGAATTAATTTGCCAAATGCCAATGTCTTTCTTTCCTAATCCTTACAGGAATGGGACAATTAGCTATTCTACCTCCTTCAGCTTTTCAATGCTGTAAATACTTTAATAATTACTAAATGATATCTACAGTCAGCCTGGAAACTTGCTTCCACTAAATTATATGTACGGTCGTTAAGACACAAAGTACTAAAAAATCTATGGTTCTACTAACTTCGTTTTTGAGGAGAAAAGGAACAATCTGCAAATATCATTAATATATTTCTTCCCTCTGATAAAGGCAATTAAGTTTTTAATTAGAATCACAGACCTGGAAAGCTCTTAAAAATTCCCATGCCCGGGCTCCACCCAGACCAATTAAACCAGACTTGTTAAAATTTTCAAATGTAATTCAAATGTATGTCTCAAGTTAAAACATATGTATCTAGTACCCATGTTTGTCTTAATGCAGCTCAAGAAGATAGCATTAGCTGTTTTGGTAGCCACATCATACTTTTGAAGGATTTCGATCAGAATACTTTGTTTTTAAATCACATTTTCCTCCACTCTGAACTTGTGCACACGCTTTTTGGGATTTCGGACCAGATCTTACCTTGAGCACTGCTGCCTTTTCTGTCAGTAAAGAGAGTTTTCAATACGGTTTCTACCAATTGACTTGACATGTTTCTCAATTTCATGTGATACACAAAATCAATCGTCATAATTTACATGGGCTTATCTAAGTTACTAATATAAAACAGGGTTGAACCAAATACCCACCTGGATTTTAGTCATGGGTGGTCTGAGAATCTAGTTCTTTCCAAAATTGGTTCATAAATAATTTTATTTTCAGATAAATGCTTTATTGTGTGGTGATTAATAGCACAGGGTTTTTCAGTCACAAAGATTTTTACTGAACACCTAACTCTGCCTTTTTGTACCGCGTGATTCTTGGCAAGTTATTCTCTAACTCTTAGTTCTTTCATCTGTAAAATGTGGATATTATACCACATATCTGGAAGAGTTGTGAAAAATGAGAAAGCATTTAGCACAGGCTTGGTACATTAAAAAAATAATAATAAATGTCAGTGTGGGGACAGAGCCAGGAGTGCAGTTTCCAGGCTCTCGGCCTCATGTGGAAAGGTGCTGGCTTAGGTAGTAAATGGCCATCAACTGTGATTGGATTACTATCAGCTGTGGCTTGTTGGCTGTCAGCTGTAACCAGTGAGCCATTGGCCACTAATATAACTGCCGTGGCTATGCTAGCAGAAAATGGGGGCTAGCAAGAAGATGGTGGCTGAGCTAGCAAGAGAGGATTGCAGTTAGCACGGTGGATTGCAGCTAGCAAGTGAGGTTGATTGGCAGACAGAAGTAGTTGTGGATAGTGTGGCTCCTGCCTCCTGTGTCTCCAACCCAGCTGCCAGCGAGAATATAGCGGTATGACTCCCCTATCTATGGCTCCATGGGTGTTCCTGTTTGGCCTCACCATGTCTTGCGTTTTTATGTGGGGAGCGGGAGCTGAGACCCTGCAGGCCGCCCCGCATGACAATCAGCTACTCTGATTATTATTTGATTTTGAAATAAGTGTCACTGCAGTCATTTTCTGTACTGTTAGAAACCTCTTACTATTTAATTCTATGTTTCTTGGTTGATTAATTTACTGTTGAGTTAGCTAGATTGCCTTGTTTGGTTCACATTGGATTGATTTCTATTTTCTGTTTGAAAAGTTTAAGGCAAAACAAATTATTATCCACTAGAAAACTCTTTCAACTTTGCTAGTATATACCATAAAACCCATTATATCACAGCTCTGGTTTTCTACTAACAAATGAATGCCAAAATGTTTTGTTACTTGCCTCCTACTAAAAACTGTTGATTTCCAGTATAGTACTACACCTAGAGTTTTAAGTAGTGGCAGAAAGTAACACAGTGCCCTGTTTGTTTTCTTAATTTTTACTGTAATTATAGCATTATATGTAAGATTATCTGTAAAATTTTTTGTCTCCTCCATTAGATATAAATTTATAGTCACCTTCTGTTCTTCTAGCTGAAATAATCTTTATCCTGTTTACCTTTCCAACCTTCCTCAAATACTTTGCAGTGTCATCGAGCACATATTTGTTGACAGCTTATCATTTTCCATTGCTTCAAGTATCTTGAAGTGAGTAATCCCCAACATCATTCATACATTACAGATAAAGACAAACTCCTCTGTTGGAAAACTTGGTGGCTCCCACTGCTTACAGAACAACGCTAAAGCTCCTTGGTTTCATGTGCAAAGCCCCTCTATCATCTCCTACCTCTTAGGCGTCAGCCAATTTGCACTCATTATTCAGCAAACATGTGTTGGGTGCCCACCATGGACCAGGCACCGGGTCGTGCATCAGGGACAGTGAATCAGACGGGCACCCTTCTCATCCCTATGGCGCCCACTGTCCACACTCTTCCCCAAACACTCGCTGGGGTTTTTCCACCTGTGCCTTTGCTCTTCCTGTTACCTCCTCTCATCCTCTCATTGGAAAATGACCACTTATCCCTTAAGGTTCTCTCCTCGGAAGTTGTTCTTGATTTTTTTTCTCCCCTGTCTGTTTCCATAGTACTTCCACTAGCCAGTTTTTACAACTCAGATTTTTCAAAACACTCAGTTGTAAACTCCTCATGAACAAGAACCATATCTCACTCATCATTTAATCCTTGCTACCTGCCATAGTGCCTGGCAACTGTGTAGGATGGACAGAGATTTGCTGGACTCATGGGGGCAATGATACTGTCTTTGGCCTCCTGGTGCTATGGTCAGGCTCCTGATTTCATCTATATATATTTTTTCTCATGTATAGTGACTAATGTCTCTTTCAGGTCCAAGAAAATGTCCATTGTTCCTGATGTAGAACTCATACAATAGCTTGAACATGGGGAGTTTTCACTGAGAAACATGGGGTTAATGTACACCTGATTTTTGAGTGTGTTCATTTGTCAGTGTTTATTATTATTCTATTTACTTATTCTGATAAGGAATGTTGGCTTTTTCCATGTCCATTTTTTTTTTATCTTTAGCTCTCAGCAACTGCTTTGAGGAGAATGAAAAGAATTTCTTCCAAGACAATAAAGTGAATATTGTGTGGAGGGTAATCTCTAAAATGTATTGCTCATATGGCTGCTCAAATGACCTAGCTATTAATGTAAAACATCCTTTTTATTTCAAAAACTATTGACTAGACCTAATTGCTTTTTTATTATAATGCTAGCTAACTATATTAATACTAATCATCATGGATTTTATCATTTGAAAGAGTGAGGTATTTATTTCTGTTTCAGTCTTGAACTAAACAAGGATATGTCCTTCTGTAAGATTTTTCCTTAAAAAATCCATAATCACATATTCACTTTCATATGTTAATTCAATTGTGAATTACATGAGACCTTCTTTACTTGCACATTTTTAGAATTTTGGCGATTGAAAATTAAAATTAAAGTCATCTCTATATGTCTCTATCTCTATCATCTCTATCCCATCACATCTATCTATCTATCTATCTATCTATCTATCTATCTATCTATCTATCTATCGGTAATATGTACTCATCCATCCATTCATCCAGCTATCCATCCAATCATCCGTCCTTCCATCTGTCCATCTATTCTAATTATCTATAGAATTAGAAGCAGTAGGATGTGCATTTTAAGAGCAGAAACTCCATCTCTAACACAGTGGTTCACAATAGATACTCAATAAATATCCCATGAATAATGAATGGAATGTCTGTTGTACATCTAATGTATGCCTTGAAATGACTTTTTTTAGAACAATCTTACAAGGTATATGTCATTATTCCTATTTCACAGATGAAGAAAATGATCCCAGAGTTGATGAAATGAAGACTGAAGATGTATGACCTAAATTGTAGCTTTGACATCCTAATCACTGGTGGCAGAGGCATGACTGGCCCTGGGTACAATGTAGTAAGTGTGGGTCTTAACTTGGCATTTCTCAGGGGCAACTGACCTTTACGCTTTCTAGTAAATCCAATCTTAGTGGTTTCCTTTACATAAAGTAGAACTGGGTCTTGTACCAAACAAGACAACAAGCTTTATGCATAATCTCAAGAAGATAAAATAGACACTCATTTTCCTTGTGTACAAGTGATCAAGACCTAACCTCAAACTGGATTGGAATTCTATCCAATCTAATCTGGCTGGTGGTCAACTCTTCAAGGACAAATAGATTATAATTCAGTCTCAGAAAGGGAAAATAAGTAGGTGTCTGAAATAACAGACATCACGTGCAAGATGAGTTATTTTTTCCTGCATCTGCAGGCTTTCTGTTTGTCCTGGCTCCCTGCTGTGCATTTGTACCAGGTGGGCTGGAAAACAAGATTTGTCAGGAAACTGAAACTTAAAAGCTAACAAGAGAGGCCACTTGTCATATAGCATGTCTCAACATTACTCTCTAAGCAGCAGAGTTACATAATCCTCTGTTTCTGAAATGGATATAAATTTGAATTGGTAATGATGTTACGTTTTGATTTCATGTCACCTAGTAGAGAGTTCTTGATTAGAAATTCTACTTTTGGTTCTTCCAGTAAGTTTGTGGTATTAGTAGCCTTTTAGCTTCTCCAGGAATTATATAATCTACAAAGCCAACCTTATAGAGAGTTTCAAGGAAAAAATAAATTCTGTCTATGTGAGAGAGCAGAGTTTGCTGGAAAGAAGACAACATGCCTACTCATGGTGAGTAAAATGGAGCAAATGACTGCCAGGGACTGTTGTGGATGCGTTTTGGAAAGCACAGGAGGCAAAGGACAGGATGTGGGCATCAGCCAAGTAGAACCTGGTGGGAAAAGAAGGAGAACTAAATTAGAGCAACTGCAGAAAGTGCCTAGCAGGTGGGAGTTGGGGGTTGGGTTGGGTACACCAAATCTAATGAAGGTATTTTCCCTGGAATTATGCCAAGGATATGGTGATTGCTATAAATGGGTATAAGAAGTAGACCATGAATGGGAAGAAAATTTAACAGGACAAAGCAAGAAAATAGTTTTAAAGGGAAAAGAGCCAAAAAAAAAAAAAAAGGAAAAAAAGCAGATTCTGGTCATTGCACCGTCTGTGTTAGAGAATAAAGGCGCTGTATAATCCGAGATGAGGGTGGTGGTGTGGAGAACTTTAGGACTCACTCACAGAGAAAGACATTATCAGAGGAAGAAACTCCAGAAAGTCACCACAGGAAAAAAAAATACTGGGAAGCATTTATTAAATGAAACTAAAAGGAGTTAGACACCATATTTCCAGCTGCAGATGTCCATCTGCTAAGGCACAGAAAGAGGGACATAAGTAGAATACTTCTGAATTCTTCACCCAAAGAGACAAACCTAATGCCATGAATATCTATACTATTTTATTAAATGGAATTCATAACCAACGTAATAGAAAGCTATTCCTTTTCCAAAAGCATAGATCTGATCAGGATTGCCGGGCAGTGTGATGAGGCAGAGGTAGAGGGCCGTTTGATCAGGATGTCCGAGTTTACATGAACAGTTTCAGCAGATGCTTGGCAGGAACAAGAGAAGACCCTAATCGTACAATATACGCACATGTTCAACTTAGGAATGTGGTTGACTGCAAATAGAAAACAATGTTTTAAGAATTTGAGGATTTTATTGGTCTCCTAGAATCTTGCTCTTTTTCCATTCTACTATATTTGTCAAAATAACCATTGCAACTGAAGCCTTCATGTCCCCATTTCAGGTTAAAAGAAACAGAAGGGTAATGCACAGAAAGCCAAGGTTGCTGCTTATTTTATTCAAAATGAACCTCCCTCCCCCAAAGACATCTGGTACCTTCATTGCACAAAGCATTGTCATAGGCTACCCTTACTGTCAGGAAATCTAGTTATTCAGTTGGTCTCACTTCTACTCTAAAAAAAAAAATTATGTTTAGACTCAGACAAAATGACTGTTGCAATAGAAATTAATAATTCAAATAAATCCCATAATTACTAAAATAATTCTTTTTCTCTATATGAAAACCTATATTTTAAAAAATATAACCAATTAAAATATACCATGATTTTTAGCACTGTATTTTAACGTTTATCATTTTTAAATAATTCACTAACTTCAAAAAGTTTTAAATAGTTTGAGTCTCTCTCAATCTCTGAAAGATGTTGACACTGACATAAAGACAGAAGATTATACAAGTTTGTATAGATAGAAGAAATGCATAAATCTGAGGATAGGGAACTAGAGAAAATAAGAAAGTATAGGAATGAGTAAATAAATTCTAGAATTCTCACCCACCAGATGGAGGACATAAAAATGTATTCCAGCCAAAGACTGCTAAATCAGCAGAGTGAAATATAGTGGCAACAGAAAACTTCTCCTATTCGACATCTAGTTAAATTAGCTAAAAGAGAATAGAATACGCTTATGACCTTAGTTTTGAAAATTTAGCTTCAAAGAAAGTGAAAGTTTTAAAAAATGAAAGCCGTAATACATCACTTACTATATATCCCATTGTGTGTTCACCACCCAGAGTCAGTTCTCCTTCCATCACCATATATTTCATCCCATTTAGTTGAAACCTATGTAACTTTACTAATCATTGTCACCCCAATAAACTTTAATTTAAAAATAAAATGAAAGCTATTTCCACAAAGAGGAAATAGAACCATATATATATAGTCAACTAATCTTTGACAAAGGAGCAAAGGCAATACACTGAAGAAAACATAGTCTTTTCCACAACTTGTGCTGGAAAAACTGAACATCCACGTAGCAAAAAACTAACGAATCTATAGACAGACCTTATGCTCTGCACAAAAATTAATCCAAAATGAATCACAGACCTAAATGTAAAATGCAAATCTTTAAAAACCCCTAGATTTCAGAGTAAAATATCTAGATAACCTTGGGCATGGCAATGACATTTTAGTATAACACCAAAGATACAATCCATGAAAAAAATCATTGATCAGCTGGGCTTCATTAAAATTAAAAAAAAAAAAAAAAAAAACTTCTGCTCTGCAAAAGACACTACCAAGAGAATGAAAAGACAAGCCGTAGACTGAAAGAAAATATTTGCAAAGATATATCTGATAAAGAATTGTTATCCAAAATATACCAAAAAAGCTCTTAAAACTCAACAATAAGGAAATAAAAAGTGAACAGACACTTCACTAAAGAATACATACAGATGACAAACAAGCATAGGAGAAGATCACATGTCATTAGAGAATTGCAAATAAAACAACATGGAGATGCCACTACACACCTATTAGAATGGTCAAAATCCAAAACACTGACAACACCAAATGCTGAAGAGGATGTGGAGCAATAGGAACTAATTGCTGGTGAGAATTCACAATGTTACAGCCACTTTGGAAGATAATTTGTCTGTTTCTTACAAAACTAAACATAGTCTCACTGTATGATCCAGCAATTGTGCTTCTTGGTATTTATCCAAATGAGTTGAGAACTTATGTTCATACAAAAACCTGCACACAGATATTTACAGCAGCTTTATTCACAATTGCCGAAACTTAGAAGCACCCAGATGTCCTTCAGTAGGTGAATAGATAAAACATGGTCCATCCAGACAATAGAGTAGAGAGTATGCAGCATAAAAAAAAAAAATGAGCTAACTAGCCATAAACGTACAGAGAAACCTATATTTCATAATGCTAACTGAAAGAAGCCAATCTGAAAAGGCTACATAATGTATGATTTAACTCTATTGCATTCTGGAAAAGCCAAAACTATGGAGACTGTAAAAGGATCAGTGATTATCAGGGGTTATGGGAGAGGAAGGGGTGAATAGGTAGAGCACAGAGGATTTTTAGATCAGTGAAACCATTTTTATGACACTATAATGGTAGATACATGTCATTATGCACTTGTCAAAACACATAAATATACAAAACCAAGAGGGAACTCTTATGCAAACTATGGAGTTTGGCTGATAATGAGATTCAATGTAAAGTCATTGATTTTAACAAATGCACCACTCTGGTATGGGCTGTTGGTAGAGAGGGAGATTGGGAGAGGGAAGATGGGATATATGGAACTCTACTTTTCTCTGAATTTTTCTGTGAATACTGTTCTAAAAATTAAACTGTTAAAAAAAAAAGTGGTAAAGAAAGACATGTAAATTCCCCTAGCAAGATGTCCAGCAAGATGTAACATTTTTAAAGAAATTCAGACAGCAAATTTATGTGAGAAATAAAGAAGATAGCTAAAGAAACCACTGGGGTTAGTTAAGAAGCTCTTTACTACGTTCTGATTTTTTGAGATCAGCTAGATAATATAAAAGGAAAATGGTACATAATAGACCTCTTAAGAACAATCTCAAAAAGCTAAAGCTCAAGCAAAATCTAGGGTCAAGAAAAGAATTTTTAAAAATTTTATTCATTTTAAAGCAATACAATTCATTGTAAAAAAAAATTTGAGTATGCATATAAGCAAAATGGAAAACAAAATCTACTCACAATCCCATCACGCATCAGCAATGACAGTTAACATTTTGACATCTCTCCTGCAAGTCTGCTCTTTAGTATGTTTTTACGAATAATGTAATTTAACTCTCAATTGCTTTTCAAGTTCTTTTTCATTCAGTAACACATTGTATATCTTACATTTTGTCATCAAGCATCAATGTGCATTTTAATTACTGATTATTATTGTGAGGCTTTAGCATATTTAATTTAAGAAATCTTCTACTATTAAGCTTTTAAGACGTTTTTATGAGTAATGCTGCAAAGAGCATCCTGGAAGTGGAAACTTGTCACATGTGGGATTACCTCATTAAGATCAATATTTGACATTGCACATAGCCATTACAGTTCCACTGTCTCTGTCAGAGGGGTAGTGGATGGGGGCAGGGGGGTTGTCACTGTGTGAGGGATATAAATGATAAATGTCTAACTATTACATTGTTTTGTGCGCCTGAAACTAATAATAAATAAATAAATAAATAAATAAATAAATAAATAATTTTAAAAAGGTCAATATCTGAAGTGCTATCGCTTGGTCAAAGGAGATGCTATACTTGAGGTGCCAAATACCTTCCAGATAGTTTGTGTCTTCAAATGAGCCTTGAAAGCTGTATTTAGAACAAGAAGATGTTCAAGGAAGGTGTGGGCCTCTCAGCTGGAGACAATGGTTTAATAGGACAAGATTATAAAGGGACAATGAAACTGTTAACACTTATTTTGCTTATCTCTTTCAAAGAGAAGGATTTTTAGGGAGGAAAAAGAAAAGTGGTTAACTGGAAGTTAAAAGCCATTAGAAAGCACATACATATTCATGAAGGACTTATACTGGAGCTGAAACAGGTGCCAGGAAGCCAAGAGAAAGTACAAATTTCATTGTTGGAACCAGTACCTATAAATTATGGAGAAATTATGGAGAATGGAAGAAGTGCTAGAAGAGTGGAGAATGGACAAAATGAATTCTGAAAAGGGTGTGTTGAATTTGAAATTGAGCCCATCAGAAGTCTAGTTAGCAGCAGGTATTTAGTAAATGACGCAAGAGAAAAGTGACAACCCCCAGAGCAGTGTAAGTTCCCCCAAAACAAGTTATGTAATTTAACACATTACCAGACAGTAGATCAGGGATATAGTCTACCTCAATTTATATCAGGTGGAATATATCAAGAAGAGGCCATGTCAAATGAAAAGGATTATTTCAGTTTCAAACTCCATAACTCTTCCCTCTCTGCCTGCTTTATTATTTTTGCTTTTCTTAGCCCTTAATATGACTTAACATACTATATATTTTTCTCGTTTATAATTCATCTCCCCGACTAGGAAATAAACATTAAGGCGGAGATTTTTGTTTTTTAATTTACTTTTAATCCCAGAGCCTAAAACACTGGGCACATATTAAATGCTAAGAAAATATTTATTTGTTGAAAGGCTTGACAGATTGACCAAATGAATGAATGTTTCCATGTAGTTTCAGAAGCTAAAACTGGTACCACACTGAGAGACAAATTTTGGGCTCATATAAGGAAAATCTTTCTAATTAGAGATGCCTAACACCAGAATAGGGGGAGCATGATAAGCCAAAGTCCCTATCATTAGCGGAAGCTAGATGATTAGAAGACTGAATGGCAATTGAATTCAAAGACCTCTAAAAATTTTTCAGCTCAAAGATTCTATGCTATTTCATAATGACTTTCACGATACCTAGTGGATGATCAGAGTTCATATGTTTTCAGCAACGGTCCATACGAGTAACTTTGTGCTGAATGGTGGCTGCGTATGAATTGGGAAAGAGGGCTCTGATGTCTTGCTGTATGATCAGATTTCAATATGTCAGCTGTTGTCTTGGATAATGACACAGAGACCTTGCTAGCCACATCTGAGTCTGGCATGAACTAGAAAAGATGGTAAATATTTAAAAGAAAGACAAGTTCTAAGAGATTTTGACCAGCTGAAACAAAATAGGTGCGTGGAGGTGGGAGAAATCAGGAATAAGCATTTGCAATCACGCAAACTCCGTGTTGTGTTGAAGGAGAAGGTAAAAGGGGATAGAGGGATGCTTTTCTAAACTGACTCATCAGAGAAGATGCAGAGGTCCTAGCTGGATTCGATGGCAAGAGCCTGATAAGGTTGAAGTCATCTAAGCTGGGACAAGCCTGTAAGAGAGAAGAGGCAGAGGAAAAGCCACATTGCTAGAACTGCAGTGAGTCTGAGGCTCTCCACACACAGAGAGCGCATCTGTACATTCAGGTCCAGTTTAAGGGCCAGCTCCTCTGGAATGTCTTTCTTAACTTCTCCCACCCCGAACACTGACTTGGAGAGCCTCTGTGTGTGCTGGTGTAGTACCTCTCTTACTCCTATTATAACCCTTACTGCACAGTATCGCAACCATCAGCTCTCTTGTCTCTTTCCCCACAAGTGTGAAAAATGCATCAGGGCAGGTTTGGACCTTATTCACTGTCATTTGTTGGATCAATGAAGCAGCTTCTCATGCTACACAACACAGTAATGGCACCACTGAAGAGCATTAAAGCCAAGGATTAAAAGGAAAGTAAAAGAAAGTGAAGGAGGATAAGAGGGAAGAATTGGAAGAGTTAGAAGGGAAAGAGGATAATAGGAGGAGAAAAAGGAGGAGGCAGAGGTAACACTACTTCAGAGAAGAGAAACAGAAGTCAACTCCACCTCACAGAGTATCATGACAGACATGTGGCTTGTCCCTCAGCTGGAGAAGAAATGCAGGACAGAGAGGAGGAGTGCAAGCATTTCCAGGTTCAGATCAGCAGCCTCCTGGGATGGGAACAGTGGCAGCTCTGTGGAGACCTGATGTGGCCACTTGAGATGTCTTCCTAGAGTGTGTTCATGTGAGCTACCTGATCCTACTGAGTCAGGACAGCAGACAACACTCTCAGAAGAGTTTGAGGGACAATAAAGTTCGAGTACAGGAAACTACAGGAACTGCAGAGCTATACGGAAGACCAACATGGCACCTAATGACCTAGGTTTGAATCCTAGTTCCCTTATTTACTCGCCAAGTGGCCTTTGACTAATTATTGCATTTCCTGTAGCCTCAGTTTCCCTACCTGTAAAGCAGCCTTAATAACACCTTTCTCTTTGGATTGTAATGAAGATTCAACAAGATAACATATAATTAACATAAAATATCCAGTCCAATGGGCTTCTAGTATGTAGTAGTCACTCAACAAATATTTGTTCCCTGTCTCCTTCTTGGTTACACAAAGGGTTTATTTTTTTTTTTATTTCTCCTTACAGACATTTGGGATTCAAGGCAAACAATCTGGGAGGGGAACAGCTGTTCCACAGATGTAGAACAACTGGGGAGACACACCAGTGGGATCTGTCCTCAGTGCTATTATGTTTTACACTTTTTCTCCAGTGGCTGAAGTGCAGTCAGAGAGAGCCTGCATATCAAAATGGACAGGACACAAAAAGCTAAGTTGAATAGGATCCAAAAAGAGGCTAGTCAGCTGGAGGAAAAGGTCAAGTTTAAGGAATGCACATACAAGAGTAAGTGTAAGCTCCCGTACCTGGCTCCAACATCTCAAGTGTGTAAAGATACACATCGTATCTAGATTGAAGAGACTTATCCCATCACTCTATTCTGCATTTAAGGAGAACATACATCTAAGTTTCCTTTCTGGTCCTCCATTTACAAGCATAATTTGGAACATGCGGAAAAAGCTATGCATTCATATTTGCTAAATTTAAGTTGAAAATTGTATTTTAGTACAATTGTATTTTACATACTAATTTGTATGTAACATGAGCACTTAGCCCCGCACAACTATTTGGCACCTTGGATAGAGTTTGAATTTATGGGAAAAGCAAAGTGAAGACTGCGCCCGAATGATTCATATGAAGAAATGGTCTCTTTCATTTTCCCCAAATATCTTCCGGCTATTCTAACACAACACAGCCAAGATGACGCAGAAGATAAAGCAATGAGCCCTTTTCTTGTACATGAGTCTCGTATTCCTGATTACAAGAAATGCTTTCTTATAAGCATGAAAGACGCTAAGAATCTAGACTTGAAATCTGGAAAAAAATGTTTCTGAGATCAATTATAATTATGAGTGACCAAATGCTGCTACTACGATAGAGCAAAGAAACAAACCATATAAGAAAATATCTCTCCTTAATGCTGAAAATGAAAACTAATGGTAGTTTCTTCAGGGTGATTTTAGAGATACATGAATGCTACAGCCTCATTTTCCCCAAAGACTAGGAAACAAGGGAAATTAGGTTGCCCTTTGAGAATAAACTTTACTTTTAGGATGAACAGGCAGAAAATACTCTAAGTCGATAAAAATAACTACTTCGGTAGAAATGGCTACCCAGATGGATGAGGACTATCAATTCAAGTAAAGCAAGAATGTACCAACTGATGGGGATGGGAATTTAGAGTACAGTTTGCAGACGCACAGAGGAGGCAAGGATAGCTCAGCAGGAACAAGGTGGCACTTGCCAGGTGGCTCAGTATTTAACAAGCAACCACCTGATGCCTAAGTCAGCTTCCTAGGTACTGAAATACTAGGCATTGACATATGAAAACCTGTGTGCCCTGGAAAAGAGTGTCTCTTTTGTATGTACTTATAGAGAGATTTATTTTAAGGAATTGTGATTGTAGACACTGTCTTAAATCTGTAGGGCACACTGGCCAGCTGGAAACTCAAGCAGGATTTTAATGTTTACAATCTTGAGGCAGAATTTCTTCTTCTCTGAGAAATCTGTTTTCGCTCTTGAGGCCTTTGACTGATTGGATGAGACTCACCAACTGATTGGATTGAGGGTGATCATTATTGAAAGCCAACTGATTATAATAATGTCCCTACTTGTTAAATAAAATTACTTATATACTTATATATTTATGTATGTTTGATATATATATCTTTTCATGTGTTGATATACATTTAATCCATTGGGAGTTGTCAGTAAAGCTAAGAAAGCTGGTAAGTCCAGAATCTGAGCTGTATATAGGATGCAATGCAGTAGTGATTCACTGTGAATTGGTAAATATTGAGCCCCATATAGCCAGCATCATGCCAGGTTCTGAGAACAAAGTTATAAACAAAACAAAGATCCTGTTCTTATGGAGCTTGGTCTTATGGACCCAATGTTGTTCTGTAGGATTTCTTTATAGGCAGCCAGTTGCCTCCCCAGCAACTTCGCAATACCAAGCACCTTCTTTCAGTACACACTAATGATGTTAAATCTGGTTAAAATTTCCTGGGGCATTGATGGCCCAGGCAGATTATTGCATTCTTCTATCTCACAGAGAGCTCTTTTGCATGGCAGGTAATAAATGTATGATATTCTGTAGCCCTAAGCTATGGCACAAGAGAAAAACTAACTTAGTTCAAGAAGAGATTCAAGGAAATCAATATATTAGACATAATCCTGGATAATGAGGACACAAGAGACTGCTGCAGTGGGGTGGGATGGGGGATGAGGGAGAAACAGAGGCTTCCTCTGGTGGCTGATTTCAAGACACACAGAGTCCCCTCTCTTCAAACACCTCTTAATGCAGGTGTTAGGCATGGAATATTGGACTGCATTCACCAGGGATTATCTTAGGGGCTTGTTCTCTCTGAGGTTCCCATACAAACCCACCAGGAAAGCATGCCTTCATCCCTTATTTTGTGTAACGAAAATAGTAAAATAAAAATAACAAAATGTTACTGCTGCTGGGTATGTGTTGGCCATATAAAGAATGTGGAGGCATAAAAAAGAGTTTGTAAACTAGGGACAAATCATGAGTCTGATTGATAAGGGAATTCTTACGTTTTAGGAAAGTAGCAAAGTATAGTATAAAGGAACATCAACTTTAGAATTAAAAGTCCTGGCTTAAGGCCGAACGCCACCACTACTCACTGTGCCTATTATAGATTTTTTGGAGGATTTCTTCATCTGGAAATACCTTGTACCTAATTTGAAGTAGCCATTTTACTTACATAAGCATAACATTAAGCCTACTTCTCTGTTAGACAGGACAATTCACTTTGAGAATGAGTCTGGATAATTGCATGGGGTTGCAATAGGAAGGGAGGTAGATGACCATAACCTCTCTTACCTCAGAGGCCTTCCCCACCCATCCCTCTAATTAAGTAAGCATAGGAGTCCAAATGTGTACAGCAATCTACACTTGGAAAGAAAGCCCTAGCAGGCTGCTGTCACTGAAGAAAAGGATTTAGGGAAGGAGCCTGGTATGACTTCTGGTTGTACTAGAAACAGAGCCTCAGAACACCTAGCAAGGGGTCTACCCATAGTTCCAGCTCATCAAGAGAAACAGCAAGTCTGTTCAGTGCCTGACATAACATGACTTCTCTCCAAAAAATGTTCAGTTGGAATTATAGCTTCAAGGGCAGGGAAGTCTGGAAGCAGAAATAAATCAGAAACTGATGTTGGAATATTATTTGCCAAGAGATGCTAAGATACCCTATGCAAAAAGCATTCTCTGGTGCAATAAACTTGGGAAACTGCAAACTAAATCACCCCCTTTAAGATTTGCATTTCATAAGAGTACATTAAATCTCTCCCCTCAGTTACTACTTTGATCCAGAATGGCCTACTTTTGGTTCTTCAATCACACCAACATATTTTAGGATTTTGAATAACTCATTTCTTCTTCCTACAATCCTCTTCCTTCTAATCATCACATGACTGCTTCCTTCCTGTTATAAGGATCTTAGGTTAAATGGCAAAATTTCCAAGAAACTTTTCTGATTACCAAATTTAAACCAACCATAGACCCACTCTATCAGATATTATCGATGGCTATTTTAATTTTATGTACGGTAAGTAAGCTCCACATAAGCATGAACTTTTCTTCCTTTTTGTCATTGAATCCCCAGTACATAAAAATGTTTGGCACAAATGTATCATTCAGTAAGTTTTTGTGAATAAATTGTTGAATAGACATCTGCTGTTTCATATAGTATAGCTTGGAATATAATATCTAGTTTTAACCTTTTCTTTTATACACGCAGGTGAGAAAATATTTGTCCACAGAGGTACAGTGGCTTGCCCAAGTCATGGCATTCACTGTAAGCACAAGGAAAAGCAAGACAGACTTAAATCCTAGAATGAGGAAGAAAAAAATCAGCATTTATTGAGTGACCCTTATGTGCTTAAAGTTTTTATCATCACTTAGTACTTACAACAACTCTGCAAGCGGGGCCTTATCGTGTATATTTCTTCGGTTGAGGAAACCAGGGCTCAAGATAATAAAAGGCAGGACTTAAGGTTGAACCCAGGGTCAAGGGAGCCCAGAGCTCATGATCATTATACTGCACCCCTTATTGGAGGGAAGGAGTCTTCCATGGCCTTAATCATCAGTGGTAAAAAGTGGAAGCATACCCTGGACAAGTGAAATGCAAGTGCTCGCTCACTGGCACAGAAGTCTAAGGTCAAAGCATGCCCAGGAGCAAGCTGCTGAGTTAAACCTTCTCAACTGCCTGCCTTTTGAGAACCGCACTGGTCCCAAACCAGGAGTCAGTATTAGTCTGCAGATAGGATCCAAGTTCTTCCCACGTGGGGGGTTTCTAATGTGGTAGAAAGGAACAAGGTAGGTCATCATAAAGACCTACAATGGAAGCTGGGGCAAACTAAGAAGTTAAAACCCTCTGCAGATATTCTGGTTTACTTATTTATTCAATTGGCATATAAATAGGCAATGTAAGACTATGTCATTCATTTACCAAGTACTTAATGAGTGTTTGCCACATCCCAGGCACTGTGACATATGCGGTTAATACAGTGGTCAATAAGACAGAGAGAGTCCCTGCCCTATTTCATCAATGTTTCATGAATGAATGAATGAATGAAGGAAGGAATTAATGAATACAGCTAAAGCTGGGTAGGGCTTCCCGGGTTACTGGCTATGCTTCAAGAGGCATACCCTTAGCTTTGGCAAAATATGCATATACATATTTCTGGGAGGGAAAAAGCAATGGATTGCCTCACTATTTCTTATCGAAAATCAATTTACCTTGAGTAAATTTGGTTTTGACTTCTTTTCCAGAGGAAGCTATTCTATTGTGCTTCTGTTTAATAAGGCAGATTGAATCAAGCATCAGCTACCACCTGCTTCTTCTAAACCCTGGTAAACTGACACTTGAGAACCTTATCTGAACAACTTTAATTTAAAAGCCTTTTTCACTTTCAGGAAAAGATGTGGTATGACCTCTGTCAGGGTTCTCCAGAGAAATAGAACCAATAGAATATGTATGTATTTAGAGAGAGATTTATTTTAAGGAATTGGCTCATGTGATTATAGACACTGCCAAGTCTTAAATCTGTAGGGCAGCCTGGTCGACTGGAAACTCAGGCAGGATTTTAATGTTTACGGCCTTGAGGCAGAATTCCTTTTCTGAGAAATCTGTTTTTGCTCTTGAGGCCTTCAACTAATTGGATGAGGCTCACCCACATTATTGAGGGTAAGCTCCTTTACTGAAAGTCAACTGATTGTAATAATTATGTCCATAAAACACTTTGACAGAGACATCTAGACCAATTGTGTTTGACCAAACCACTGGGCACCAAAGCCTAGCCAAGTTGACATATAAAATTAACTATCACAATCTCTTAAGTAGTCAAAGCTTTTTGTGTGACTTAACTAAAGCATTTGGTTACTTTATTATTATATGTTCCTCAATTATAAAGTCAATTATACCTCAAGGTCTTATTCAGAAAATCAAACTTGTGAAGTTAACTAGAAAAGCAGAATAAAATTGTGTTTTTACTGTTTACAGAGATGCTGCCCCAAACGCCATTGATCACCAAGGGATTGAGTGTGTGATATGCATTAAAATAAACCACACTGAAAAATAGTGAACCAAATGAGCGCAGTCACCATAATAGCAAGGATGCCAGAAAAGATGATGAATTATCACGGGACGATGGCTCCCTTAGCGAAATCAGGCCCAAAGAAACTATAGAGGAATATATAGATGTTAGGAATTAAGGAGGAGTAAAAAAAAGATAAAGAGAAAGATGAAAAGGAGATGGAGAAAAATGAAAAGAAGGAGGAGAAAGAGGGGAGGAAAATGAAGGAAGAGGAAAAGGAGAAAGGGGGAAGAACAGAGAGGAAGAGGGTGAGGGAGATGAGAAGATACTTGGGGGATAGAAATCTGTTTTGAACTGGAGTGTGTGTGTGTATGTGTGTGTGTGTGTGTGTGTGTGTTGGCAAGTGCAGCAAGTGATGGCTACAGCCTATAGAGGATGGCTAGCACTGTGAGAGGATAAGTTGAAACAAAGCAGCATAAGTTGTCCATTCTCTTGGGATAATCATTGCCTGCTCCCTCTTTGCAGAAATCCATGTCAATAGTCAGAGCCCAAATGCAGGAGTCTTTGGGAAAAAAATCACAGCAGAGCAGAAGCCAGCTAGGGTGAGGAGGTAAAACAATAGGTAAAACAATGGGTAAAAAATATATGGTGATAGAAGGAGAACTGACTCTGGGTGATGAACACACAATGTGATACATAGATGATGTATTACAGAATTGTACACCTAAAACCTATGTAACTTTACTAACCACTGTCACTCCAATAAACTTTAATTTAAAAAGAAAAAGAAAAAAGAAAGAAAACAATGGGACTGAATGGCTTTAGGAATCCACCATACCTACTGTAAGCACCCAGTGCTGGCATTTTAAAATCCCTCTCTGCCCACCCATTCTCTCTGATGGTTTGAAACACTAAGCCCTGGTGATCAGAATCGCTGAAGGGTGATTCCAAAAGAGATTGATTAACTGATTTTTAAAGTTCTAGGGCTCATATCCTTCTCTCTCCTTGAACTTAATCAGGGTGGACACAGACTAGAGCAGGTTCTCAAGCGCATCAGTGTTGACATTTGGGCCAGATAATTCTCGGTTGTGAGAAGCTGTGCTATACATTGTAGGATATTTGGCAGCATGCCTGGCCTCAGCCCAACAAATGCCAGTAGTTCACCCAAGCTGTGACAATCACAAATGTCTTCAGACATTGACACCTGTCTCCTAGGGTATACAATTGCCTCTGGTTGAAAACCTGCACTAGAGTCTGTCCTCTGGCCCTACCCAGGAAGAGGCACCAGAGCAGGCAAACTGAACTCACAGGCAAGTGAGACATCTGAGCAGGATGACAACCTCAAAACGAAAGCAACACACTGGACGACACATAGTAGTGAAAACAAAAGAATTAGAACCAGGGGGAGAAAAACCAGTAATTTAAAGTGAGAATTAGAAATAACTTTAATTTTCTTAAAAAAGAAGAAAAGAAGTAACTAAAGGAGAAAAAGGAAGGTCTACTGGAAAATATGACTAGGGATTGTCTCTAGGGACGGGTTCCGCGGGATGAGGGACTGGGATAGGAAGTCCTATCCCAGGATCGGAAGTCCTGGGATAGTATATGTTTTCTTTTTTAAAATATTTTCATTGTAACATGCAGCGTGTGGACAGAAGAAAATGTAAAAACCATCTGAACGCCTCTTTTAGTAGTTACTTCAGACCAGAATAGCTTCCCTTTCCCTAGACGGAGCCATTATCCTGAGTTTTATTATTATTTCCTTGTTTTTAATATCTACTACTATGCATGCCTCCCTGTACAGTATAGTGCAGTTTGGCCTGTATTTGAAATTTATATACATGGAATGTTATTACATTTATTCTTTTGTTCAACATTAAATTTGTAAAATGTATACATGTTGTCACATGTAGCTGTTGTTCACTTTTATTGCTGTGGAATAATGCATTGTCTGAATATACGACAGCTTGTGTACTAATTTCATTCTTAATGGACATGTGGGTTATATGCATTTTAAGGCTATCATGAAAACTATTGCTATATACATCCTTATACACTCTCCTTAGATGCATATCTCTAGGGCTTACTGACATACATAGAAGTGGAATTGTTGAGTTATAAGAGCTTCCTAAGTTCGTTATTATTAAGGAGTCCAAACCATTTCCCTAAGTAGTTTTACAATATACAGCAGTCCCCCCTTATCCATGGGGCATATGTTCCGAGACTCCAAGTGGATGCCTGAAATTGCAGATAATACCAAGCCCTATCCAGGCATACCTTAGAGATACTGCAGTTTAGTTCCAGACTGTGCAATACAGCAAATGTTGCAATAAAGCAAGTCACATGATGTTCTTGATTTCCCAGTGATATAAAACTTATATTTATACTATACTGTAGTCTATTAAGTGTACAATAGCATTATATATTAAACAATGTACATAGCTTAATTAAAAAGTGCTTTATTACTAAAAAATACAAAACATCATCTGAGACTTCACTGAGTCATACTCTTTTTACTGGTGGAGGGTCTTGCCTCAATGTTGATAAGAATGCAGTACTTGGGAAGTGCAATAACGCGAAGCTCAGTAAAACTAGGTATGCCTGTACATAAGCATTATTACATACTACGGCCGTAAGTTTTTCAGTTTGAAGTGCAACCGCAAAACTAGTATGCATTTCTTTTTCCTTCACAATTTCATGGATGGAAGATATGTTTTTCACATGGATCTCAGCAACCTCAGTATATGATTTTTTCTTTCCTTATGAAGTCGAGAACTTTCATGTTTTCACTTAAAGGAAGCATGTTACGGCTTCTGTTTGGCATATCTGAACTGTCACCATCACTACACTTGCACTTTGGGGCCATGATTAAGTAAAATAAGGGTTATGTGAACACAAGCACTGAGATACTGAGAGAGTTGATGGGTCAAGGGCACAGCTACTAAGTGACCAACGGGAGGGGAGGGTGTACAGGGTGGAGTCAGCGGCGGCATTGCTCTCTGGTAAACAGTAAAATTGACTTCATACCTTACACAATGTCAGTATATTTTATATGTGTATGTATGTGAGAAACTACTCACAATTCATCACAGCAAAAGACTAATCTCTCCAATATACATACAGAATTCCCAGAAATTGTTAAGAAAGAGAACACAAAAGGAAAATGGATACAGAATACAAACTGTCCATTTGTGGAAAAAGAAATACAAATAACTCTTAAGCCTATGAAAGAATGCATACCTTATAATAAGACAACAGTTCATTGAAACTACATTGAAATATCATTTTTTACCCATCAGATTAGAAACATGTAATAGGTTTATAAAGGCTACAGGACAAACAGGTATTTCTGCACATTGCTTATGGAAGTACAAGTTGATACAATCACTATGAAACACAATTTGGCATGATGTAGGAAAATTACAAATGCAGAAATATACACTTAACCTTGAGCAGACTCTGTACCTTGACTTCTTATTAAAAACAATAGAAGAAACATTCTGCTAATAATGCTGAGAAAATGGTTGTTTAGGTACCTAAGAAAAAAAATAAACTTATATCTTTAACTTTTGCTGATATGAATTTAAGAGGTTACATGAAATCTTAAGTGGGCTACAGTATTAAAAAAAAAAATCACAAAGAAAATGGAGTAGGTATTGGGTGGCATGCTCCAAAGGTGTTTTTCAATCCTGAGATTCTGTAATAACAAAAATATCCACAGGTCCAAATGTTGACATAGGAAGAATCTCTTCTGGCTTACCCACTACCCTTCATTCACAGCTTATTTTAAGGGAATTTGTGTTAAAAATCTCATTCCTAGTTAAAGAGAGAGACAGAGAGACAGAGAGAAACAAAGAAAATATACTGAAGAGTTAATATTGGTTGTATTAAAACGGTGAGTTCAGGAACTGTTTCTCTTTTTGTCTCCTATCCTCAATTATCTTTAGTGTGTCTATATTAAATATATTGCATTTTGTTTTCTAATTTAATTTCTAAATCAGTATTACATTTGTATGATTCAAAAATATTTCATAATGAATACAGGAAAATCTCCCACACACTCCTGCCCCCATCTGACCATTTCCTACCCGCTGTCTTTCCACTACAGAGAACCACTGTTATTTTTTCCCTGTGAATCTTTTCAGTCTCTTTATACATATGTAGGCAAATATGACCATATACATATCCTTATTTTCCCTCATTTTTACACAAAATGTAGCATCTTATTCCAAAAACTGCTGTCATTGTTTCCATCACCAGTATCATCATATTCCTAGTTCTCAGTTCTCTTGTCAAGTCCCATGTAGGCAACTGACTGATCCACTAGATTGTATGCTTCTGAGTGGAAAACAAAGTGTTTTTGGCATGTGTGTGTCTCTCGTGGTATCTAGCTAAATGCCTAACACTCAGTGGTACTCAATACATATTTGAATCGAATGAGTATCTCATCACCTTGGAAGACAGGAGTCTGGTCCTGCAGAGAGGAAATGCAGAACAATTAAATTCAGGGTAGAGGGAGAATGTTACAGCAGCAACCCCTGATGGTCTAAGGAACAGCCAGGGAACTAGAAGGGATCTAACATTTACTGGGCAGCCACTGAGTATCTGCACATGAATGGATGTGCCAATCCCTCAGACAGTAAGGAACACAAATACCTGTAAGACAGCATCCAGGCTGTCTACTTTGGGAAACCAAAACAATACGAAGCTTCACACCTACCTTAGAGATTTATCAATGTAAATAGGCAGGTAAGACATAACTGAACAGACGTATGATGGGACAGGTCTCTAAATATTCACAAAGCTAGAGTTGACCCAAACTGATGCCAACCCCAAAATTTGTCATGCTCCAATAAGTTGTTGGATTGGAGCACAAAGTTCCCATGTGAGAAAATACAAGATGCTCAGACAAAAGGGTAGATTAGGACATTGTGTAAGAAATGGCCAGTGTCCACATGCCAGAATTTACAGCAAACAACAAATCTTAAAGGCTAGAGGCGGAAACCAATTTCAAGGCTAAGGAGCCAACTGTTCAGAAATTGGCAGACAGCTCCTGACTGGGTGGGAAGGCATTTTGTGATAAATTATTAATGTCTGTGAGAGGAGGATGAGGAAGTCATTATCATGCACTGTCATGCCAGCCCTGTACATAACCCAGTTTACCACCCTCAAAACTCAGGGAAAGTCATTACTGAAAGCACAGCCAAGTGGATTGAATGGGACAGCAGACGTCGTCATTTCATTGGGTCTTTACCAGTAAGAGAAATACCATTAGTTCCTCTTTAATTATAAACACACACTAAAAACACTTTCTGGCCCCAGAACATTCCTTGTGAGCTAAGCTTTCCTTGTAAACTATGTGACTCTTCCATTACTTTCTCTGAAAAACTAGTGTTAGTCACATGTGGTTCCTTGAATTCTTTTGTGACAGTCATTTCCTTTAAATATGTCTCGTTTTCTCTGTCACTGAGGGCACATGTCATATTAAAATTTTAAGCCTGGTCTGAAGACAGAAGGAAATGAAGCCCAAGGTCATTCAGTGGGATGACTGCACTCTGCCACCATCAGCTTAACTCTCCAAAGGGCATAGTTTCATACCAGTATGCCCTTATGCCTGAGCACACACTTTCCCACCCATATACCACACACACACCCCACACAAATGCAAGAGCAACAGACTATATACACCACACACAGGCATAAAACACACACAGAGAAACACATACACGTGTTTCTTCCCCCTACCCCCCACACACACCAAACACAACTCCACACATAACTCCTTGACATAATACCACACACAAACGCCACACCACATACACTATTCTCTCTCACACACACACTACAAACATAACACCATCCACTTGCAAATACACCATAGCATACACATGCACAAGAAAAAAATGCCTTTCATAATTTATATGTCTTCCTCTCACACACTATTATAAGCCCAGAGACATCTCGTTCATCTTTTATCTTTCTGACCACCTGGAATCTAATTGAATATGGCTGCTTAGAGCATAGTTTTTCCTCAGCTGCCACTTTGAAAGTTAAAGGTGAGATTTCTTTTTCTAGGTATGACCTAATACTAAGTATAATATTTTCTCTGATGTATAGCTGTTGTGCCTCCCAAATCCATTCATCTTGAGCTGTGTTAGAGGTAACCTCAGATAAAAATGACAAACCACATTAACAGCAGTAGAGAATGTAGATAAAGGGCTGAAATGCACTATATGTAGATTCCAATCACAGCTCTGAACTCTTACTACCCTTGTGGTTTTGAGTGAGCTGAGTAATATCCTCCAACTTCAGTTTTCTCCACTTTCAAAACAAGGATGATACTTCTCCTACTAGTAACTTCTCCTAACAGTTGTCAAGATTAAGTGTTATGATGTGCTACACTAAAGGGCGTGGCATCTTCTATAGTGAACACCTAGTGCCCAACAAGCGTTAGCCATTTTTATTAGTTCTCAAAAGATATCAGGAACTTTAGAAGCCAGCCCACACAACTCCTGACCTTCATTTGAAAACAAGCTGAAATCATTTCTGGAAGAAGAAAAGTCATTGTAACTCCAACATGTAATGAAAATTTGTATTAGCCTCAGGAATACCAAGTGTCATTTGGGGTTTGTGTCTTATTCCTGAAAAATACATTCACGGGTTGAACACTGCAGAGGAGTGTACAACCCAGAAATGCAAATTAAGGAAAGGGGCATAGGAATAAAAACCTCCTGGGGAAATCTGTGGACAACACTCAGTCAAATGTTTTCAACAGTATTCAGAGAAGATGTTGAGGCAAAATTCTCTCTTACATTTCTATGTATTTGGAACTATTTTCTGCACTTGTCTTAAAGACGAGACTAAACAGCAGCAAAATCAGTTTTGCTGATTTTGCTAAATTCATTGTAATTTTTTTTATATCCCATGAGAGAGGTGTGGGTTGTACTTTTGTTCATTGAGAAGTACTAGAACGAGAAGAATCTTGCTCTTCGATTCCGGATGGTCTATCTTTAGTAAAACTCACGATGACCTTCAGTATTTCTTTCGTTAACAGCTGGAATTGCCAAGATAAGTTCCCTGCCTTGAACCGTAGTCACCTCCCAGAAGCCACACAAAATGAGTGAATTACCATCATTATGATGATGTTCTAAGCTAATTTTTTCATTTCACAAAAAGGCTTGATCGTTTGTGGTGAGGAATGTGAAGAAAGACTTGTCTGGAAACACCACCTCAGATCTACTCCTTGGATGAACAAAATATCCTTCGAGCAAATTTTAGACCTAATGCTGCCTTCTATGGTCTGAATTTTTGTGTCTCCCCTATCCCCCCAAATTCATATGTTGAAATCCTAACCCCCAAAGACAATGGTATTAGGAGGTGGATCTTTCAGGGGTTCTTAGGTCATGAGAATGGAGCCTTCATTAATGGGATTAGTGTTCTTATAAAAGAGGCCCACAGAGATCCCTAGAGATCCCTAACACCTTCCACGACGTGAGGAGACTGGAACTTAGAGGGTCATCACAGTGCTGGTAATTTACTCATTTTGTGTGGCTTCTGGGAGGTGACTACTGTTCAAGGCAGGGAATTTATCTTGGCAATTCCAGCTGTTAACGGAAGAAATACTGAAAGTCACGGTGAGTTTTACTAAAGATAGACCATCCTGAGTTGGAGAGCAAGATTCTTCTCGTCCTAGTATGTCTCAAGGAATGAAATTGCAAGCCATACTTCTCTCATGGAATGTAAAAGAAATTAGAATGAATTTAGCAAAATTGATTTTGCTTTCTTTTAGACAGCGAGAAGGCGCTGTTTGTGAACCAGGAAGAGGGCTCTCACCTGAGCATGCTGGAGACTTGATCTTGGACTTTCCAGCCTCCAGAACTGTGAGAGAGACATTTCTGTTGTTTATAAGCTACTCCGTGCATGGTATTGATTATAGCAGCTCGAACACACTAAGAGACCATTCCCAATAATGTGTGGGAGGATCCTGGTTCAAACTTTGTTTACCTATTTGTTCCATTTGTTTCCTCAGAGGAAAAGAACATGAAGAGGCCATGGGCAAAGCTTCCCGCACTTTACCCCCAACGCTTGGATCAGGTAGAGCACGTGTGTGCATGCACGTGCACACACACACACACACACACACACACACACACTCACACATATCCCAAGATCAGTTGTGGGAAGCTGGCACAGTGGCCAAGGAAACAAGAGAGTCACCCTGTACAAAAAGTCAAGAGAAGCAACCTCAAATCTCAGAAGGCAAACCTCACATCAGAGCACAGGAAGGTTTGCTGAGGACAGTTAGAATGGTGATCCCATACGGGGCTACAGGACTCCTTCCTTAACTTGCCTCTGTGAGGACATATCTAATTTCCTCAATGGAGGGAGCTGTTGATGGAGGAGTAGAACCTGGCTTAGATAATCTAGGTCCAACTGGTTCTGGGAACCAGTGCCCATCAAAGGACCCTAGAGAGAGACCCAGACAGAGAGACCACAAGTGGGAAGCTGAAAGTTGCAAGCACACCCCGGGAGATGGAGAGATCTAATTGCTAACATTGCTCTAGGCCCCTGAATACACAGAGAGAAATTAGGGAGTCAGTGCAAGACTGGCCAGTGACAACACGGGCTTAAACTCTCCACACTGTGCCGTGCAGTCGTCCTTGGACAATCTGTAACCCAGTCTCACAACCTACCCTATGCTCTTGGGGAAATATTTTTACACCATTTGTCATATTTCACATCAAATAGTGGAAGACTGGGAAGCAGGCCAATCTTATCTGGCATTTCTATCACTCCTACACAAGTTTGTCAGAAATCCATTGTTTTCTTTAGCTTGATTTGCAATCCCTGATTTATTGTTTGGAAAGGAAACATTTTCCGGAAATATCAATGTCTTGTCATTATTTTGTCCATATGTTTTACAGAGAAAATTGGGGTAAATGAGGTTTGCATTTAGCACAGGTATGCAATTTCTATAAATTCCTTTCTTTGCCCACTCGTTGTAGAGCTTCTGGATCTCAAATCACTCATGCTGTTTTGAATGGCTATATTATTCACGTGGAGATTGAGGTTCTAGTTTTGTGTATTAAATAGGAAGCAGGAGACTTTGAACAAAATAGAACCAAATAGTTTGTTGCAAGAAGGAGAATTTTAGCGACAATCCCAAAAGAGGCAATATGCTTATGTCTTCATGATGCTGTGTTCTAACCCTCACCACCTATTCAGACCCCATCTCCTAGATGCATGCCTCCCCGCCCCCTGCCAGCCTCTATAAACCAAAAGGAAAAGCAACTCGTGGACTCATCATTCATCAACAGGAAAACCTTTTTTTGGGGGGAGAAAGAGCCAAAGCAATAGCTAGCCTTTATTGGAAAAAAGAAACCTTACAGCACATTGTGAGTGAGTGAGTGCAGGGGTTCAGTGGGCCAGCTGGTGGGGCACCAGCTTGTAATGGGTTCCACAGCTAGGGCAGCGCTGGGTCTCACCTTTGTGCAGCCAGAACCAGATGACAGCACTGTTGTCCTCTTCACAGATGCAGCCCACTATTCGCTTGTTGGTGATGGAGGGTACTAAATTAGGGTCTTCCTTCGTGCTGGAAGCTGCCTTTGGGGCTAGCATATTGTATGGGTCCTCCAGATGCCATGGATCGCACTGCGGCCACTGCACTGGGACCGCGGACCCTGAGGGCCTGTACGGCAAGTGCTCCCACTCAGCGAAGTAACCTTGAAGCCCAGGAAAACCGTTTTTTTTGGCAAGGATTTCATTCACCTCCATGTCCTAACTGAAGCCTGACTCTCTTCTGAGAATACTGCTTCCCCTGCAGCCCTCTAAAATGCTGCCCTCCCAACTGTGTATCCTGGATCTGAAGCTGGGTGAGTAGGTGCTTTTCTTGCTCTTTACTGCTACTTCCACCATTTTCCCTCCCTCCATCCTAAAATCACCTAGCTTTGATTCTCATGTCATCAGAGTTTACCATTCTCTATCCAATCTTGTTATAGTCATCTGTAGATCCCTGGGGCACTTCTCATTCCTTGAAGATTTTTAGCTCCTGCATCCCTGTCATTCTTCACAAATCTCAATAAAACATCATCTTTCCAATTCCTTGATCTCTCCATTTCATGACCTCCAGTCTTGCAATGATCTTGTCCACCACACTGTCTTAGCCACTCACTTCCATAGTCATAACCTAGACATTGTCAATACCAAGAACTGTTTTCCCACCAGAATCTAATTTCAACCATCCCATTTTTTGATGACCCCACCATCTATCTTTGCACCTCACACTCCCTGAACTCCAGCTCTACAGTCCTTTGACCCCACCAAGATCTTTAATCCACAAGTTCTTCCCACTTTCCAGTAGCCTTACCCAGTTGTAGTCTCATTTTCCTCTTTCCCTAGGAGAAGTGCAACGGTCAATTTTTATTATAATCCTTCCCTTGCTTTCTCCCTCATTTTCATGACTCTCTATGTGACATAGTTGGTTGGCAAAACTCCAAGCTTTGTTCAATCCAACTCTCCACTCTCACTATTTTAAATGCCCCCTGCCCCAAGCATAGTGACTAGAATTCCTAAGCACAGAAAGGTTGTAGCGTGCCTTATGGAGAAAATAAACTTAGTTCAGGCATGCATATAGTGCTGTTGGCTATGAGTTCAGTGTTAATGAATCAATAATATATCTTAAGTGAGGTGTCTTTAAACAGAAACACACATAAAACAAGGTTATCTATGCTTTAGTTGACAAAAATGTTATGATCAAAGGCTCTCAGAACCTAACTAACCCTGTATTTTCCCTAGGAGCAATGGTTCATTGTTTTATAACAATCTTCATGGCAACTTTATAGCACATAACCACCACAAATAATGATAATGAACTGTACTTCCACATTTTCTAGTAAATACCTATTAATCCTATACTCTGTGTCCTCCCCGTGCCTTGGCTGAACTGTTCTCTCTCCCCTCACCCTATCCTTCTTGATTTCCCTATTATCTATCAACAGAAGGCGCAGCAGCACCCTCCAAAACAGGGTAGATAACCATTCTGACTGGTTAGTATATGTACTTTCCCCAGGAAATATCATAAGTCCTCCATTCAGCAGAAATCACCAAAAGAACTTTTATTCAGTCAACATTATATGAGCGCTCTCCTTTCAAAGAGAGAGAGGCAACTCACAAGAAAAATAAAGATTTTGTGCAAATAACTAATTTTCCAACATCCATGAATTTCCAGCCAATATTCCAGGACATCTAGGGTCCTGACAAATAAAACTGACTTTCAAAATGATGTTTCTTCTGGTTTGTTCAAAAGACTAACTTCCTGGGGGTTCTAAAATTTTTTAAAAAGAATAAAATGGTCTGAAGGAAAGAAAAATATGATCATTGAGATAAGAATCCAGAATTTGCCATTTATTTTAGTGGTTAGATCCCATTAGGTTAGATCCCTAGGAGAGTACTAGGATTTGACATAAATGTAAAGTTGAATGGTTTTCCTGATTCTATTATATTAATGAAATTTAAGCCAAAGCTCCTAGAGTCAGAAAGCACTTGGGTTCAAATCCTGACTTTACCATATATTTCCATACATTTACCATATATTTCCTTGGGTAAGTAAGTCACTGGACCTTGATAATTTTGCTTCTGAATGGGTTAAATATAGACAATGCAAGTTCCACTCTCAAAGGGTATCTGGGGGAATTAAAACAGACAACATATGCAGAGTACCAAGCCCAGAACCTGGCATAGAAAAAGGTCTCCATAATTGTTAGCAATTATCATTATGCTGTTTTTGAGTAACATTTATATTTCTCTTAATATAAAATAATATAATATTATGTTTTGAGAAATTGGAAAAGAAAGAAAAGAACCTAGGGAAAAAGCAATTCTAATCTTATTACCTAAAGATTAACTCTGTAAAAAATTTAGTGTATATATTTTAGACTTAATATATTACAAACTGTATCCTTTTTTAAAAAATCTATGAATGTAGACACTGCATGTAATTTTAGTGTTAAAAAACATGTAATACAATTTTTTGATGAGGAAAATAATTAGTTTCCTAGTGACTTCCTATTGTAGAGATTTTTTTTAAAGTGTTGTTTGTATTAATCATAAAAATTGGCAGGCAGATACAGTCAAGGTCAAATTTCATACAAATGTCAACAATTATCTACAAGGAACTTCTGGCCCTATGACTCGTCCTGCTATTTTCCTGTCTCCATGAAGCCTTCAGTCTATATTCTCATTGTTTAATTCCAATTAATCATATCACACAGTGACAGGATGACAGTCTAGCTGGCATTCCCAAAAGAGCAAGAACCACTCCGTCCCTTCCAGAACACACACATCCATTTTCTTCCACAAGTACTGCTGCAAACTGCCACAGCCTAGGTGCCAGGGAAAGAAAACACTTCCAGACCTTTCCCATTACAGTGGATCTTCCATCATGAATGAATTTATTAGCATCAGTTATTTGAGCAAAACTCAAATTTGGCTCTATAGTCATTTAGATATTCTTGCATGCGTTCTGTTGAACGCATATCAGATCTTATCTAGATAATAGACTAGCACTGATCATGACTCTTGATAGTTTTCTCTGTTCCTTCTCATGCAGTGTTCTTGTTCTCCAGAGTCCCATCTGAGAAAATTATCTGACTGGGAAACAAGCCAAACACTTTACATTTCCCATCAGTCATGATCACAATTTATAACTCTGTTGTATAATTCTGTCGTACTCTCATCAGAGCTGAAGAGAAAAGCAGAGCTGAAGGTTCATAAATGAAAAATGAGAAAAACCAAAGAGGGAGGTGAATTGTGCAAGGCTATATATGGTGGGGTAGGGCCATGGAGATGAATAAAATGCACCATGTTTTTAACTTCTGCTCCAGAGTTCTTTATCACACAGTTTTATTGTATTCCCTACCTGCAGAACATTATTTTTAAGGATACTTGTTAGAAGATTTCATCTATGAAGAGTGATTCTCAAAGAAAGAAGGGAAGAGGAATTGAATTGAAGCAAGATGGAATTTGAGATGTAAATGTTAATTAAAAGGGAGGAATACGTTCCCAAAAGTTTGAAAAACATTGTTCCAGTAAGAGAACTCAAAAGGCTTCTTAACAGTCATCTTCAGTCCCTTAGAAATGTGTACAAATTATATTAATAGATTTTATAAGTTTTGTTGCAGTGTTTCGCATTCAGCTATGGCTGAGTAAGGTCTGACAAGATTAAGGGGAAGCTGGGATGACAGGCCTCATCAATAATCTGGAGATATTTGGACTATAAAAGACTGGTGGTTCAGTATTTTGTTGAAACAAAGATACTGTAACTGATTTATTCCAATGACACATGATGGGACTAATTTACACCTCTAGTAAAGATGCCATTGTTGCTCAGAACATTCCGGAGGTATGGGGTAGCAAGGAGGATCCCTTTTCAATCAGCCTTCATAGGCTTTTGTTTGCTACATATTACTTCAACCATCCTCTAAGGTATTAAAAACACTTTTTTTTTTAAACATTGGAACTGATTATGGAACAAACATCAATTAAGATTATATTTCTTTGTTAAAAAAATTACTTAATATTCTAAAATCTTATCAGCCATACATACCTGTTAAGGCTTCTTTGTGGAGTAACTGATTAGATTAGCCTTTTGTAAACACTTATTATACATAAGTGTCAGTTGTTATTACTATGTAAAGGTCATGCTTTTGTAGTCATAATATTTAGCAACTACCAAAATATCATAATCACAAAGGAATTCAGTTTTTCCATTCTGTCCTGATGATAGATGTCAATAGACTGCTAATAAGATGGCTTTCTTTGAAAGAATGTGGTTACAGAGATTTGCATTGTATTGTTCTCTCATTCTTTCCACATTATTTTGAACACATTTCAACTGCTACTTGACACTTTTGGGGCTAGTCCAGTCTTTGAATAAAAATGTGTCAAAAATACCTAAAGCAATATACAGATTCAATGCAATCCCTACTAAAATGCCAATGGTATTCTTCTCAGAATTAGAATAACTAATTCTAAAATTTATATAGAACCACAAAAGATCACCTGAATAGTCAAAGAAAACTTGAAAAAGAAGAAAATGGGAGGTATGATTCTCCCTGTCATCAAACTATATTACAAAGATACAATTATCAAAACAGCATGATACTGGCATAAAAACATATATATAGATCAATGGAATAGAATGGAGAGTCCAGAAATAAATCCTTGCTTATACGGACAATTAATATATGACAAAGGAGGCAAGGATATATAATACAATGGGGTAAAGAAAGTCTCTTCAATAAGTGGTGTTAGGGAAACTGGACAGATACATGCAAAAAAATGAAATTAGACCACTCTCTTTCATCATATATGAAAATAAACTCAAAATGGGCTAAAGACGTAAATGTACAACCTGAAATCATAAAACTCCTAGAAGAAAACATAGGTAGTAAACTCTTTGACATCACTCTTAGCAATATCTTTTTAGGTATGTCTCCTCAGGCAAGGGAAACAAAAACAGCAAAATAAACAAAAGGGACTATATTAAACTATAAAGGTTTTGCACAGCAAAGGAAACCATCAACAAAACAAAAAGACAACCTATTGAATGGGAGAAGATATTTGCAAATCATACATCTAATAAGGAGTTAATATCCAAAATATATATATATCAAAAAAACCTATACAATTTAACACCAAAAAAATAAACAATCCCATTAAAAACTGGGCAGAGGATTTGGAAGGACATTTCTCCAAAGACGACATACAGATGGACAACAGACATATGAAAAGATGTTCACCACTAATTTTCAGGGAAATGAAAATTCAAACCACAATGAGATATCACCTCACACCTGTCAGAATGGCTAGCATCAATAAATCAATAACAAGTGTTGGCAAGATATGGAGAAAAGGGAACCCTCATATGCTGTTGGTAGGACTGTGAATTTGTACAGCCACTATGGAAAACAGTATGGAGATTCCCCCAAAAAATTAAAAATAGAGCTGCCATACAATCCAGCAATTCCACTTCTGGATATTTAATTGAAGAAACTAAAAATACAAATTCAAAAAGATACAGAGTGTGATCAACAATATGGTGAATGTTTAAATTAAAAATATTTATTACAGTAAAAAACACATTGCCATTAATCCCCCTCACTTCAAACACACTTATCCCATTGTTCTTGCCACTTTCAGAGCAGTTCTGGAAGTCCTCTCTCATGAGTGTCTTTAAGTTGCACTGTCATGGGCAGCCTCAATGTCCTGAATCACTTTGACTTTGGGGAAGAGCCAGAAGTTGCATGGTATTAAGATAGCATCTTTGATCAAAATGGCGGCGTGAGGTGAGCCTCTGGAAATCTCCCCTGGAATTTACAACATATAGAACAACTATAACTTCACAAAGTACTCCCTGCACAGCAGACAAGCAAGACGAAGAGGCTCACTACTGAATTCACCTACAGGTGAACAAATTGCTAGAGCAGGGGAGGAGGGAAGGGAGAAGTGCAGAGACAGCGACGCCCAGGCACAGGACGCAGACCTAGCTCAGTGCACCAAGCTTGCTGCATCCCGGAACTACCACAGCTGCGGGAGAGGGAAGAACTCAGAGAGCTAGGACTCCACTTATGGCCCACAGGGCTGCGGGGACAGCATATAACACAGCTGAACCCAATGCTCACAGCAAAGATCTCGGAGCAAAGACTGAGGGAAGAAGGCTGAAAACGGTGGTTTAAGCCCTCACTGCTGCAGAGAACAGAAGCCTTAGGGACTGAGACTAGCAGCCCCCATCCCTGCCCTCCCAGAGCACGCCCCACCTCCACCTGCCCAATGCTAGAAGTGGAACAGTAACAGTGTCTGATCAAAAGAACAGAATATTTGTAGTTATGAGAATTGTGGTCCGCAGACACAGATTCGCAGCCCAACTAATTCCGGCAAAGGGGAGGGAGCTGTGGAAGCAGAACTGGCTGTGGTGGTGCTCACTGACATTGCTCTATGACACCTTTCACAACTCACCCTGCCCCTGTCCCCACATATCTGGGCAAACCCCTGCAAGAGTAAACAGAACTGCTGAAACACAGGGGATCTGAATCTGGTGAAGGAAGAGCTTTGGTACTTCAAAAGCTCTCTGCCTCCCCACAGGGATGCGGTGCCCTATGACACAGGCAAACTGTTAACAGAAGAGAAGCCCGCCTTCCAGGGAATCCCCCCATTGTGTGAGAAGCTGGAATAGTGCAGAGAAATAACACTACAGTGTGAGAGAGAAAAAAAGGCTGCAGTCGGAGAGAAAATAAAACACTCTACCAACATGTACTGGAAAACAAAAGACCACTTCCTATCAACCTGTTGCAGAACCCACTCCTGCAGATGTCTAGGAAGAGAAATAATAAATTATTAATTGCCATGAATAACCAAGGCAACAAGACAGCTCAGAAAGAAAATGAAAAGTCTCCAGAAAATGAACTTAAAGATATGAAAATATGTGACTTAAATGACAAAGAATTCAAGATTGCAGTTCCAAAAAAACTCAATGAGATGCAAGAAAACACAGAAAGCCAGTTTAATGAACTCAGAAACACAATCAAAGAACAACATGAACATTTTACCAAAGAGATTGAAATTTTAAAAAAGAACCAAATGGAATTTCTGGAGATGAAGAACTCAATAGAAGAAATGAAGGATGAAGTAGCCAGCTTAGGTAGTAGAGTTGACCAGATGGAGGAAAGAATCAGTGACATTGAAGATAGAAACCTGGAAATGACACGGATGGAAGAAGAAAGAGACTTGAGACTTGAAAGAAATGAAAGAACTCTACAAGAATTTTCTGACTCCATCAGAAAGAGCAATATAAGAATAATGGACATACCAGAAGGGAAAGAAAGGGAGAAGGGAACAGAGAGTATATTCAAACAAATAGTTGATGAGAACTTCCCAAACTTGTGGAAAGAACTGGATCCTCGAATCCAAGAAGCAAATAGATCACCTAATTATCTCAACCCCAACAGGCCTTCTCCAAGGCACATTGTATTGAAGCTGTCAAAAATCAACGACAAAGAAAGAATCCTCAAGGCAGCCAAGGAAAAAAAGACAGTAACCTACAAAGGAAAGCCCATTAGATTATCATCAGATTTTTCAGCAGAAACTCTACAAGCCAGGAGGGACTAGAACCAAATATTCAAACTATTGAAAGAGAGAAATTATGAACCAAAAATAATATATCCAGTAAAGATATCCTTTAGATATGAAAGAGAAATAAAGACCTTTCCAGACATACAGAAGCTGAGGGAATTTTCTAATACACGACTTGCACTACAAGAAATACTAACGGAGGCTATTCAACCACCATCAACAGGGACAATTTGTGGCATCCAAAACATAAAAAGGGGGAGAGTAAAGGCCTGAACCAGAACATGGGAATGGAGAAAGTAAGCATGCTGAAGAAAATTGAATACTCTAAATATCAAACTTTCTTTTACATAAACTTAATGGTAACCACTGAAAAAACATCCAGAACTGAAATATGTACCATAATTAAAGAAGAAACAGAAGGAAAAATCATAGAATACCACCTCACAGAAATAATACACAATAACAAAAAGGCAAAGAAACCATGGAGACATAGTCTTACTAGAAAACTGAAGACAGAATGATAAGAAATCCTCACATATCAATAATCACCCTACATGTAAATGGACTGAACTCACCAATAAAAAGGCACAGAGTACCAAATAGGATCAAAAAACTAAACCCAACCATATGCTGTCTCCAAGCGACACATCTCAGCTACAAGGAAAAGCATTAGACTCAAAATGAAAGGGTGGAAGTTTATACTCCAAGCCAATGGTATCCAGAGAAAATCACGTGAAGCCATAATGATATCAGATAAAACAAATTTCAGGGTGAAAAACGTAACAAGAGACAAAGATGGACATTTCATAATGGTAAAGGGGACTATACAACATGAAGAAATAACAGTCATCAATATTTATGCCCCCAATCAGGGAGCACCGAAATATACCAAGCAACTACTAACAGAACTAAAGGGAGATATTGACCAAAACACAATTATACTAGGGGACCTAAACACATCATTGACAGCTGTGGATAGATCATCCAAACAGAAAATAAATAATGAAATAGCAGCCCTAAATAACACATTAGATGAAATGGACATAATTGACATTTATAGAGCACTTCATCCTAAAACATCAGACTATACATTTTTTTCTAGTGTACATGGAACATTCTCAAGGATAGACCATATATTAGGACATAAAACTAGCTTTGGCAAATTTAAGAAGATTGAAATCATACCAAGCACATTCTCTGATCACAAGGCTTTGAAATTGGATATCAACTATAAAAAGAAAGCAAGAAAAACTACAAATACTTGGAGATTAAACAACATACTCTTAAAGAACGACCCGGTCAAAGAAGAAATTAGAGGAGAGATCAAAAGATACATGGAAACAAATGAGAATGAAAATACATCATACCAAAATTTTTGGGATGCAGCAAAAGCAGTTTTAAGAGAAAAATTTATACCATTACAGGGCTATCTCAAGAAACAAGAAAAATCCCAAGTAAATAAGCTCACGTTACACCTTAAAAAACTAGAAAAAGAAGAACAAATGAAACCCAAGGTCAGCAGAAGAAAGGAAATAATAAAAGTCAGAGCAGAACTAAATGAAATAGAGAACAAAAAGACAATAGAAAAAAATTAATGTGACAAATCTTTTCTTTGAAAAGATTAACAAAATTGACAAATCCTTGACTAGACTCACTAAGATAAAAAGAGAGAAGACACTAATAAACAAAATCAAAAATGAAAAAGGGAAGGTTATAACGGATGCCACAGGAATACAAAGCATCATCCAAGAATACTATGAAGGAGTATATGCCAACAAATTCAATAACCTAGAAGAAATGGACAAGTTCTTAGAAACATATAGCCTTCCTAGGCTGAACCATGAAGAACTGGAAAATCTAAACAGACCGATCACCAGTAACAAAATTGAATCAGTCATCCAAAACCTTCCCAAAAGCAAAAGTCTGGTACCAGATGGCTTCACTATCTAGCCTTGGCAAATTTAAGAAGATTGAAATCATACCAAGCATTATTCTCTGATCACAAGGCTTACTTGAAATCATACCAAGCATTATTCTCTGATCACAATTCACTAGTGAATTCTAGCAAACCTTCAAAGAGGATCTAATACCAATCCTACTCAAACTCTTCCAAAAAATTATAGAAGAGACAGTACTCCCTAACTCATTTTATGAGGCCAATATTACCCTGATACCAAAACCTGGTAAGGAGAACACAAAAAAAGAAAACTATAGACCGATATCTCTGATGAATACTGATGCAAAAATCCTAAACAAAATTCTAGCAAATCGAATGCAACAATGCATTAAAAAGATTATTCATCACGACCAAGTGGGGTTCATCCCAGGGGCATAAGGATGGTTCAACATATACAAATCCATCAATATGATACATCACATAAACAAAATAAAGGACAAAAATCATATGATTCTATCAATTGATGCAGAAAAAGCACTTGACAAGATAAAACATCCATTTATGATTAAAACACTTAATAGAATAGGTATAAAAGGAAAATACCTTCACATAATAAAGGCCATATATGACAAACCCTCAGCTAATCTTATAATTAACAGTGAAAAACTGAAGCCCTTTGCTCTATGTTCAGGAACACGACAGGGCTGTCTCCTATCACCTCTGCTTTTCAACATAGTGTTGGAAGTCCTTGCCAGAGCAATTAGGCAAGACAAAGAAATAGAAGGCATCCAAATTGGGAATGAAGAAGTTAAATTGTCACTCTTTGCAGTTGACATGATGCTATATATAGAAAACCCTAAGGACTCCACCAAAAAGCTTTTAGAAACAATCAACAAATACAGTAAAGTTGCTGGCTACAAAATCAACATACAAAAGTCCATTGCATTCCTATATGCTAACAATGAAATCTCAGAAAAAGAAATTTAAAAAAAAAATTCATTTTGCAATTGCAGCAAAAAGAATAAAATACCTAGGAATAAACTTAACCAAGGATGTGAGAGACCTATATGCTGAAAACTATAAGACATTTTTAAGAGAAATTGAAGAAGACACAAAGCAATGGAAAGACATTCCGTGCTCATGGATTGGAAGAATCAACATAGTTAAAATGGCCATATTACCCAAAGCAATATACAGATTTAATGCAATCCCCATCAAAATCCCAATAACATTTTTTAAAGAAATAAAACAAAAAATCATCAGATTTGTTTGGAACCACAAAAGACCCGGAACAGCCAAAGCAATCTTAAGAAAAAAGAACAATACTGGAGGTTTCACACTCCCTGACTTTAGCTTGTACTACAGGGCAACAATAATCAAAACAGCATGGTATTGGCAGAAAAACAGACACGTAGACCAATGGAATAGAAATGAGATCCCAGAAATAAAACAACATTAATATGGATAGATAATTTTTGACAAAGAATCAGAAAACATACAATGGAGAAAAGACAGCCTCTTCAATAAATGGTGCTGGCAGAATTGCAAAGCCACGTGCAAAAGAATAAAACTGGACTGCTATCGGTCACCATGTACCAAAGTTAATTCAAAATAGATCAAAGACTTAAGCATAAGACCTGAAACAATAAACTGCATAGAAGAAAACGTAGGTACTAAACTTATGGACCTTGGGTTATAAGAGCATTTCATGAATTTGACTCCAAAGGCAAGGGAAGTAAAAGCTAAAATAAATGAATGGGACTATATCAAACTTAAAAGCTTCTGCACCGCAAAAGAAACCATTGACAAAATAAAGAGGCAACCAAGTGAATAGGAGAAGATTTTTGCAAACAGTGCCTCTGTTAAGGGGCTAATATCTAAAATACACAAGGAACTCATACAACTCAACAACAAAAAAACAAACAACCCAATTTAAAAATGGGCGGAGGACCTGAAGAGACATTTCTCCAAAGAGGACATACAAATGGCAAATAGACATATGAAAAAATGCTCAACATCACTAATCATCAGAGAAACGCAAATAAAAACCACAATGAGATATCACCTCACCCCAGTTAGGACGGCTATCATCAACAAGACAAATAGTAACAAATGTTGGAGAGGCTGTGGAGAAAAAGGAATCCTCATACACTGTTGGTGGGAATGCAGACTAGTGCAGCCGCTATGGAAGGCAATGTGGAGGTTCCTCAAAAAATTACGAATAGAATTACCATATGACCCAGCAATCCCTCTCCTGGGTATCTACCCAAATAATCTGAAAACATTTATACATAAAGACACCTGTGCTCCAATGTTCATTGCAGCTTTATTTACTGTGGCCAATACATGGAAACAACCAAAATGTCCTTCAATAGATGAATGGATAAAGTTGTGGTATATATACAAAATGGAATACTATTCAGCAGTAAGAAAAGATGAAATAGGACCATTTGTGACAACATGGATGGATCTTGAGATTATAATGCTAAGTGAAATAAGTCAGACAGAAAAAGCAGAGAACCGTATGATTTCACTGATATGTTGTATATGAACCAAAAACAACAAAAGAACAAGACAAACAAATCAGAAACAAAAACTCGTAAACACGGACAATAGTTTAGTGGTTACCAGAGGGTAAGGGGGGAGGGGGGTGGTAGATGAGGGTAAAGGGGATCAAATATATGGTGATGGAAGGAGAACTGACTCTGGGTGGTGAACACACAATGGGATTTATAGATGATGTAATACAGAATTGTACTCCTGAAATCTATGCAACTTTACTAACAATTGTCACCCCAATAAACTTTAATGAAAAAAAAAAGAAGTTGCATGGTGCCAGATCCAGTGAATAAGGTAGATTCATATAAGGTAGAGGACACACTATAATGATTTTATTTGACAGAAATTGTTCCATACCAAAGCAATGTGTGACACGGAGCATTATCATGATGGAGGATGATTTATGGCACACTTTAAAACACAATTTCTCTCAACCGTAGCTCACACCCGACTGACTGCAGTGAACAAGTTGAAACTTGTCAGACACTGTTACTAAGGTTCGACGCACAGCTGCCCGTATTGAAGATCCTGCCTTTCCATTGAACGGCACCCAGCAGCAGCATTCACCATATTTTGTGATTACACCAGAAAGTTTCCATGTCACACATCACTTCTGGTACGGCAATTTCTGTCAAATAGAGACACTACAGTGTGTCCTCATCCACCTTATTCACTGGATCTGGCACCACGCATCTTCTGGCTCTTCCCCAAACATTAAACCTTACCATGAAAGGTAAACATTTTGAATTGATTCAGGACATTGAGGCAGTCATGACAATGCAACTAAAGACACTCATAAAAGAGGACTTCCAGAACTGCCTCAGGAAGTGGCAAGAATGATGAGATGCATGAGTTTGAAGCAAGGAGGAGTATTTTGACGGGGATTAATGGCAATGTGTCTTTTACTGTAACAAATTTTTTTTAAATTTAAACATTCACCGTATTTGTTGATCACACCTCGTATATGCACCATTCTGTTCATTGCAGCATTACTAGTAATAGCTAAAATACGGAAGCAACCTAGATGTCTATCAACAGATGAATAGATAAAGAAGATATGGTAAACATATATATATTATATTATATATGTATAATATAATATATATATATATATATACACCATGGAATATTACTCAGCAATAAAAAGAATGAAATATTGCCATTTGCAATAGCACGGATGGACCTAGAGGGTAATCTGCTACGTGAAATAAGTCAGACAGAGAAAGACATATACCATATGATATTACTTATATGTGGAATCTAAAAAAAACAAAACAAATGCATAAGCAAAACAGAAAAAAAATCCATAGATATAGGCAACAAGATGATGGTTGCCAAAGGGACCATCCTCCCTCCTTAGGATGGGAATAAAAAAAGAATGCATCAAAAGAGCAAATTCAGGCTACAACTGCCATTGGGGTCATCTTCCCAGGCCTTGATCCCTGCAAGGGGTGAGATGGAAAGCCTGCAAGGTGAAAGTTACCATTCTGGGAACTTCTAGAGAATGTGGGTGGTTCTAAGATCGCCTTCAAGATTGGTGCTGAGATTTGCCTAGAATTCACAAAATCTAGAAGTGTGGTTGTGACCCTCAAGAACAAACAGTTGTCTTTCCTCTCCTGCATCTTTCATCCAGGGATAAACATTTCTCAAGTTTGTGGTGCATGAACCATTAGTATAAGGACTCCAAGTCCCTACCCCAGACCTGCCGAATCAGAACATCTAGAGTACAGCCCAGGAATTTATGTTTTTTAGTTTCCTGGAGTGATTTTTATGTATTCTACAATTTGAGAACCATGGATTTACAAGTTCATAAAGCCTCCTTCTAGAGTGCTTATGAAGTAGGCCTGACGATATATCAAAGTAGTTTCATTAAACTGGGAGATTCATTACATATTTTGAATACGTGTTACGTATTTCATTCTTCATGAGGACCAAATAGCAAGAGGTACCTCTCCAGGTAGGCACTTATGAGGATATCAAGACACATAAGGCCCACATTCATTCTCCTTAATACACTTACTATCCTGTACTCCTTTGGTTTGAGGTACTTTTGTCACCCAAAAGCAGATTTTTAAAAATATAGTTATTTATTTAACAAATTGATAAATTAATTCACACCTGCCATGAGATAGGTCCTGTCCTTGTCTCAACAACATAGAAATGAATACGTTAGGTTCCTGCCCACCAAAGAGTTCACAGTCTAAATCTTTCTTCCTGGTCTCCTCCAGCACTGCTATGGAACAATCCTCCATCTCATTCTCCACAGAGAATTTCCAGAAATGTCCTAGTCCACTGGTTTTTCACTGTGTTCCTTAGAGCTCTGAAGTGTCTCAGATGTTCCGCAGTGGATGTGTGGGTGGCCAATAAGTAGGCTCTGTATCACTACTTCCTGTTCAACCATAACAGCTCCAGTTTTCTCTACTTATTTTTTATTACATGTCTACATGAAATTTCAAGACAAGAAAGTTTGTAAAGTATCACTCTAGAATAGATATATTTTCAAATATTTACCTCCAACATAGAGTTTTCAGTGCTGTATTTCTACTCTTTCCTTCTTGTCTCCTTTTGATGTTTCTAGTTAATCAGAGATAACACCTCAAATTGGTGCTGACATGTCATAAATTTCCCACCAGCAATAATTTGATGAAGGCGGTTACCCTCAAGGGAGCTGGAAGCAGTTAGAAACACTAACTTTCAGTGAAACTACTGCTTTGGTATTTCACTTTGAAAAGAAGTTCTTGAAATGAAGTCAAGCCACACAGGAAATTCAAAACCACAAACCTTAACTCTCCCATTTCCTGAATTCTCATTCCAACCTGCTCCAAGCTTAGTCTAAACTGATTTCTTTGCTAAACTCCCCATTGAACTGTAGATTAGCACCTGCTTCCACTGTATTAAAAGATACTTTCATTATCTAAAATAATACTTGCTTTTCACATCGAAAGCCTAGCTTCCAGTTAGTTCAATTGTTCACAAGAACCTAGGAGTTGAAAGAGACAAGAAGGGCTTCTTTATTTATCATCAATTAATGATGTACATTAATGCATATGCTTCTATCAGCATACACATTTAGACACAGAAGAGTCGTGCTTCCCCCGCCCCCATCCCAGAGACCACATTTTAAGACAGGAAGTAGTAGAAAGGAACTCTTGGGCGGTGTAAGCACAGATTTCTGAGAGGATAAAATAATGTCCAAGTCCCTGAGAATGAACACAGAATATAATCTGGCTGGGGGACTATAGGCTGGGCTGTGCGCTCTACCTGCCTATACCTCTGTAGGCCAATAGGGGGCGCATGTTTACGTAAGGGTATAAATACTTGCTTGGTCTTGGGGTAGTTCTTGTTGAAGCAATTCTTACTGGACAGCAATTGGAGGTCTGCCCCTTACTGTTTGTGTTGGCACTTGTAGCTGATTAGGGTTACAGGAAGGGCTATTTCTGGAGAAGGCAGTTTACAAAGACATAGGTTTATTCTACTGCAATACTCACTCAATTATAATTAGTCTAAACTCACTATAATAATTTGGATTGGTTTTAAATGACCCCGGATTATAGTGAATCTTTGGCTTTAGAACCTGAAAAAGCAAAGAATTTAAGTCTCCACGACTTCCAAATGGATACAGTGATTGCTATGGTCATTCTGGGAAGAAAAGCTCAAATAGGGTTCCAGACTCTTCTCGGCTTTGTGAACTTGGACATCTTGTTTGACATCTCTAGCTTCATATTCCAGCTTTCTCTTTTGCAAGACATAATATTACATATCCATCGAACCTCACAAGGTTATGATGTGGATCAGGGTCCCTGACAGTGAGAGCATTCTATAAAACCCTATATAAATGTAAGGGAAGTATAATGAACTTTTTGTAACTATTACTGAATTAAATGAAATCATTAACTGGACCCAGCTCAGACCATAGACCCTTCTCAGATCCACTTAAAGTTAGTTTTTCTACTACCTCAAGCTCTCAGAGTGCAAACACCATTCTTAAAGTGTAACTGATAGAGAAAGACCTCTGTGGACCATAGCATTTAGGAAGTTAACCTAGTGAAGAAGGAAACATGCCCAAATGAAAACTATTCATGTTCTCTCACTTATTCCTAAATTCATATCTCCTCTCACATATGGATAAAGGCACAGTCAAAGGCAAGAGCAATGCTAAGCTGCATTTTCTGGAAAATGAGACATAAAAGGGTTCATCTCATGGGAGACTGCCTCTAAAACTTACTGGCTTAAGCACACACAAGACTTAATGGCTTAAGCACACGCAAGCACATGAAGGAAGTCATCCAAAATTAACTCAAGGAAAATTGCCTGTGTTATAGCACCATACTGCCAAATCCAACTACGCAATTTCTTTCACAGCATTTTTGGAAGGTGGCAGGCATGTAGGGGCACATGAAAGGTAAATACCCAAAGACTAGTACAAATGCAGGCATATCCATTACCGTCTTATTGAGAAAAATCACTCCACATCGTGAGAGGTAGTATGTCAGGTCTCTTCAGGTCATTTACTCAGAGTTATAAAAGCATGGAAAGCACCTTCAAGAAGGTGATTGATTGAAAGGAGAAATGCAGGAAAGACAATGTGGTTGTCAGCAAAATCTTCTCTCCTCACTGAATAAAACACATTAGCCGCACCAGGGCCTTCTCATACATATCTCTGTAAGTTATGCTTTTCATGCCTCCAGGGGGGCACCATTTATATTGATACCTATGAAAATGACACTCCCTGGAGTTGTTCAATGTACAACCTGCATGGCTGTACATAGCAGACCTAGGACAGCCTGCCTATCATTTGAAGGAGGGAATGGAGGGAAGGTATATGGACGAAAGAGACTTTACTTACAGATTGAATTCATATCCTGGTTTCCATATACACTCTGGACGTTATCATGGGCAAGTCACGTAACCTCGCTGAGTTTCGATTTCCTCCTCTGTAAAAAAGTGATCATGAAAAGATTGCTGGGATAAATAAGAGCTAAGTGACATCATGTAGATAGAAGTGCCTGATACATGGAAGGGACTCAGTAGCTGACAGTCACAATCACCACTTAACCATGGAGAAACATTCTGAGAAATGTGTTGTTAGGCAATTTCATCCTCGTGCGAACATCATAGAGTGCACTTCCACAAACCTAGATGGTCTAGCCTCCTACTGTAATTGTATGTACTATACTTTTACAGCACTAGCCGCTCAGTAGGTTTGTTTACACCAGCATCACCACAAACATGTGAGTAACGTGCTATGCTACGACATTAGGAGACTACAACATGACCTCGGCTACAACATTAGGCCAGTGATGTCTTTATAATGACTACGACCTTATGATGGCTAAGACTTTAAGACAGTGATGATGTCACCAAGCAGTAAGAATTTTTCAGCTTCATTATAATTTTATGGGCCCACCATCGTATACGTGTCTGTCCGTTGACCAAAATGTCATCGTGCAGTGAATGCCTGTATTAGCATTGACTCAGACTGCCACGCAGGTGCTGGAGGAAGGAGGTCTCTTTTATTTATAGAGATAATTATAATAATAATACCCTACATTTAAGTACAGTTTCATGTATTGCTATCAAAATAATCTTTTCTGTAGGTATTAGTAGTAGATCCATTTTACAGATTAGTTAAGTCACTTTTCCAAAGTTGCAAAGTAGAAAAGTGAAAAATCAAATTCCTTCTTTTGATTTAAAGTCCAATGCCTTATCTCTGAATAGCTCAGCAAGAAACAAAGGGGGTGAAGGAGGCACTTGAATAAAGATCGTTTGGCAAACTGGGTTGGTTACTAAGCCTCTTTGGCAATGGATTTTATGAACTCACTAATATTTACTTAAGATACTTCCTTTTTTCCTCATCAGAGACCTTTTGACTGCTTTTATACAACCCAGGTATAAGAAGAGAGAGATCAGCTCTCAGGCCACATACAAAGCACCAAGAGAAAGGAACTGAAACATATGGAGATTAAATGTTGACTCCAACCTAAATTACTTCCATTTGGCAGGAAATGTGTTTTGTTTTCTCATCTTATAACAGATGTGTATGATATGGAAGATATGATGTGTATGATATGGAAGATATGAACCAGTTTAACAATTACAACAAAAAGCCAGATTTTCAAGGGAGCTTATAATCTCATCATATTCCTTACCCTGATCCTGACCAAAGTTAGAATCCCCACTCCACACCTAAAATACCAAACTAATCAAAATTGAGAATTCTGAAATCTAACTGCTTGATGTTTTATCCTGCTACATAAAATTTTGTGCAAGGTTCTTCACCACTTTGTGTGCCAGTTTTCTTCTTCTGTCTAAGACTGAAATAGTAAATACAGAATAAGCCCTTAACAATAAAGGACTTTATGTATGGAAAGCATGTAGAAAAATTCTTGTTACATAGGAGGTGCGCAATAAATTAGGAGTGTATAATAATCCTAACTGTTTCTATACCTCATATAACAGAGTTCAAAATACATGAAGCTAAAACTGAAAAAGAAATAGACAGACATATCTACAATTATAGTGAGATTTCAGATACCCGCTTTCAATAATTGATAGACCAAGTAAAAAGAAAATAAAGATATAGACAACTTGGATAATACTTTAATCAACTTGATGTAATTGACAATTTTGGAACACTCCACCCAACAGAATACATATTCTTTACAAGTACTGTTATAAACTGAATGTGTTCCCCTACCTACTGCCAATTCATACTTGTATGTTGAAGGGCCCCAGTGTGATGATGGAGGTTGGGCCTTTGAAAGGTAATTAGTTTTAAATGAGGTCATGATGGTGGGGCCCCCTGATGAGATTAGTGTCCTTAAGAGAAGAGCAAGAGAGGCCAAAGCTTGCTCCCTCTCTATCATGTGAGGACATAACAAGAAGGTGGCTATCTGCAAGCCAGGATGGGGATCCTCACTAGGAACTGAATCTGCCAGCCCCTTGAGCTTAGACTTTTCAGACTCCAGAACTATGAGAAATAAATGTCTGTTACTTAAGCCACCCAGTTTATGGTATTGTGTTATAGCAGCCCAAAGCTAAAATTCAGAGCATGAGGTCTGGATTAATTTATCATCATCATCATCACCATTATTATTTAGTATAATTGACAGACAATACACTACACATATTCAAAGCATACAATTCGGTCAATTTTGTCGTATGTATATACCTATTAAACAAGCACTACAATCAAGATATGAACATCTCCATCATCCATGAAAATCTTCTCGTGCCCCTTGGTGATTAATCTTTGTTGCTCCTTACCCTCCCCCAAACAACTACCGATCATAATGGATTCATTTGCATTTTTCTAAAGTCTTATATAAACAGAGCCATATAGCACACACTACCATGTTTCCCTGAAAATAAGACCTGGTCGCACCATCAGCTCTAATGCGTCTTTTGGAACAAAAATTAACATAAGATCTGGTTTTATTTTAATATAACACCAGACCAGGTCTTTAGAATAGAATAGAACATAATATAATATAATATAATTACCAGGTCTTATATTAATTTTTGCTCCAAAAGACTCTTTAGAGCTGATGGTCCAACTAGGTCTTATTTTGGGGGAAATGTGGCATATAAATAGACCACATAGTGCACACTGTTTTGGCCTGGCTTCCTTTACTTGGCATAATTAAGATTCATCTTTGTTGTAGCATGTAGTATCAATGGTTCTTTCCTGCTTATTGCTGAATTGTATTCCATTGTATGGATGCTTTTAAAAACATTTCCTAAACAAAGAATTTCAGAGTTCACAGGGATAAAAGTTCACACCAATTACCCACAAAGTCATGTGGCAGGCTAGATCTTAGCAAAATTTCAAATAAACACTCCTCTCAAGTTGCTACAAAATGATCAGAGCTGTTTATCTTGTATTTGTGCAAATGATTAACAAACAGTATGGATTACAACAATCTAAGCAGTGTCCCATAACCACATTTCTACTACTCAGCAAGAGACAGCCCCATTGGCTCTGAGGAGCCAGAGAGTGGGGGGAAGCAGCAGGAGAAGCATAAAGAGCATAGGTCTTTGAGTTCTAGCCCAGCTGTGTGATTCAGGGAAAGTCCCTTTTCATGAGAGCCTCAGTTTCCTTACTCATAAAATAGGAAAACTGGACAGTCATGTCTCAGTCTTAGCATTTATGGAATCTCGGCCCTTGACGTGTTAGCACATGAGCTACCTTCCCTCAGCAACGCTTTATCTCGGGTAGATCAAACCCACTGCCAAGAATGAGTCCCTTTCCTTTTGTCCACCTCACTGGGGACTCAAACTGCCTAGAAGGAGATGACTTTTTTCTAGTTAGTATCCAAACTACAAGAGACTCCTTCTTTCAAAAGCTCTTTGCTGCCAAATTCTACTTATATAGCAGGCTGCCGCTCTTGGCTTGGAGCCCGTTTTTTGGCACGGAAAGAAGGGCCCTCTTCTGGTGTGTTTCAGATTGACACAACTTCTGACTCAGTCACAAACACTACTTACTGCTCTGGCTACTTCTGCAAACTGTGCTGTCCTGGGGCCCTCTTCCTCTAACTCTGTCCCTGTGAGGCATTCCTTCCCTCCTATATTCTCCTGAGACTCAGCAGGGAAGGAAGAACCAGGAGATGCAGAGGAAAGGAGGAGAAGGAGGGTAAAAAAAGAGAAGAAGGCGGGTACGGAGCATGAGAGGCAGTGGCTGCATCAAGGAAGCTGTGAAGGAGTGTTGTTATGGCAGAGATGGAGGGAGACTTGAGCGGTAGCACCTTGATGTCTTCATAGATACCTAAGGTCCACATTGTCACTGTCGGCATAAAGAGCATTCACTCATCCACTCGGCATCCTACTGCCCTATCTCATTTGATCTTAGGCAGGGCCAGTTGTTATTACCCCACCGCTCCCCATTTCACAGAGAGGGAAATTAATGGTCAGAGTGATTCAATGTTTTCCCTCAAAACAAAAAATCAGGCAGCTCAACCCAAGCCTCCTCAGGCTTTAAATTCTAGAGCCTACATCTAGGGACATTTATTGTGCTCTTTCCAAGTGTCAGATCTTTGAAGGAATCAAAGATCTGTAAGACATGGCATCTTCTTGCAGACACATTTCTCTCAGTAAAGAAGGCAGAGAATAAAGTTACTCTAAGAAGTGCCAGTGAAGTAGGCATGAGAAGAGGGGAGCAAGGAAATCAGGAAATCTTCCAGGTACGGGGAGGAAGGAAACCTTGCTCTAACTTTGACCTACCATTTCAGGGACAGAAGAGTCACAGGACCAAGCAAGACCTCAATGGGAGCTGTGGAAGAGAGACAACTTAAGTTTCTCTTCTTGTTTTGAATAATGATCAAAAGATACCTGAAAAAGGAAATAAGCAAAATATTTGCTGGGGTTGGGGGAGGAAGGGGGGAGAGTACCCTTGGGCCTTTGTCTAAAGAACTTCTCTTCACACTAACTTGCTTTTTTTTTTTTTAACTTTTAAATACAAATTAATGCATCCCAGCTGAAAGGGAGAAAGAGAGGTACACTGAATGACTGACCTCTGGTTTGGTACCCAAAAACGTATGAACTTGGATTATAGCTGCAGTGGGAATAAATTCATTGAATGGGGATGGAAGTTACTTTCTACTTTCTACTGTTCTCTAGCATTTAAATTTTTTCCATGAGCATGTATTACTTTTATGACGAAAGAAAAATCCATTTCTTCCTCTCCACCTCATCTCCACTTGTTTTGGGACAGGCATATTTTCTCTCACCTGTAATCATAAACCTTTTGTAACAACTTGTAACAAAAGAGCCTCTGTCTACAGAGTGTTTGCTATGGGTGAGGCAGAGTGCTAAATTTTCTAAATATCTTCCTTAATCCTCACTACAATTCTAAGGGTAAGTACTACCACCATCTTTTTATACGTGAGGAAATTGAGCTTCAAAGAGATTAACATAGTTAAAATGTCCATACTACCCCAAAAATCTATAGAGTCAATCCCGATCAAAATACCAATGGCATTTTTCACAGAACTAGAACAAATAATCCTAAAATTTATATGGAACCATAAAAGACCCCATATAGCCATGGCAACCCTGAGAAATAAGAACAAAGAGAGAGGTATCACACTACCTGATATCAAAATATACTACAAGGCTATAGTAATCCAAAGAACATGGTGTTGGCATAAAAACAGACACATAGATCAATGGAACAGAATAGAGAACCCAGAAATGAATCCATGCCTACAGTATATGGTCATTTAATTTATTACAAAGGAAGCAAGAATTTACATTGGGATAAAGACAGTCTATTTAATAAATGGTGCTGGGAAAACTGGATCACCTTCTTATGCCATATACAAGAACAAACTCAAAATGGATTAAAGACTGAAATATAAGTCCCAAAACTATAAAACTCCCAGGATTTTTCCCTTACCTGAGGAGATACATCAGTAAAAATATCACTAAGGGTAATGTCTGAGAGTTTATTTCATATATGTATATAGTAATGGGATATAAAGTACAGCATAGGGAATATAGTCAATGGTATTGTAATAGCTATGTACAGTGTCAAAGGGGTAGTAGACTTGGTGGGGTTATCACTTTGTGAGGGGTGTAAATGTGTAATCATTATGTTGTTTTGTATACCTGAAACCAATAAAAAAATTTTTTAAAAAGCAGACCATCTTGTGAAGGGTTGAGGGGAAACTCCTTTTAAAAAAAAAAGAAAGAAATTGAGCAGATTTTTGTAAACAAAAAAAAAAAGAGAGAGAAGTACATGAAAATGTGAACAATTTCATTATTATTATTATTATTATTATTATTCTCTCAAACTATCTGAAAAATTGCTCATCCTCGCCACTCCCCCACTTCCACCTCCCAAGATTTTAAAAACTAATAAGACATCTGACTTTGTGAAAATCTTTCTAAACCCAAATGATTTTCATGTGTACAATGTGTCTCAAATGCAAAATTCCCGACACAGTGAGGCAATACGACACCTGTTTTAAATTCTTGGAGAGTGAGCTGTGCTCTATTGTCAATTGCTTTGGGGTGCCTGGTGCTGTTCAAAACGACCAGTATTTGTGTCATATATTCCATACCTGCCTGTTCATCTTTCTTTTCTTTCTCCATTTAGCATGTTGACCATGATATTGATATATTACCTCCAATGCAGCATTCCCCCCTTGTATCTCACCACCTGTTTGTGTGGATTTTGCTTTTATACCTTGGTATAACCTTTCAGTCCCAGCATGGTCTTGCACAGAGGGGGAGATGACTTCAGGAAAGGAGCAAAGAGAGCACACACATTGGGAGGGAATGTGAGAAAATGCCTGTGAGCAGCCAAGCATTCCGATTGCATTTTGCCAAAGATTTGATGGGCCTGAACACATTTCTCAGGAGTTTCATTTGGCAGACTTGGGAGATCAGGTCTTTAGGTGGGTTTTTCACTTTTAAACAAGATAGTGTGATTCATGTATAATGAACCTAGAATTACATGCAAACTGCCATTCTTTATACTTTCTGTCTAAATTGTCTTAATTTTTAATTTCACCCTATCTAACTTGGTTACAAAGATAAAACTAAGACAATTAGGCAGCCGCTGGACGGGGTACGTGATGGGTGACAGGTGTGTGGTCAGTACTAGGGACATTTACTGTCACAAGTAATCTTTAAGAACATCTAAGACACAATCTCCTTTTATAGATGAGGAACCACGGGTCTAGGGTCACGTTTTACTTTTCTTCTTTAAGAAAGGGTTATGCAATTTACATGTTTGTCTTACTTAAGAAAAGTGAATACACAAAAATCCCAGATTATAGAGGAGATGTGCATGGGGGCCATTTACACTAAATGGCTTAATTGAAAGGGGAACAATACTCAGAAACGCACATACTTGACTCATCAGTTTTACAAAGCAAGGTACTCCATAAATTATATTCATCCCCTAACACCATCCTCCCCACAAATAATCAAATAGTTGCTCAGTGTTACTCTCTCTAAAACTTTGCAGAGCAATTCTTTCAATTGCCTGTTATGCAGAAATCAGCTGAAATACATACAGAAGAGTGTTTTTTCCTTTGTGAAATCTCTAGACCAAAGCTATCAATACACCCCTTCCCCTGCCTACTTCTCTCCTGCCATTCCTCCACCCCCATGCCGAAACACCAACTCCAGATTTGTCTCTTTTCATGGTAAGGCTGACAGAGGCTCTGAATGATACCTGCTATCCCAGTTCCCTCTTCCCATTTTAGTTTTTGGCAGGCAAAATGCCAGTGAAACAGGAGCCAGTACTTGTTTCATTTAAGTTGTTTGTTTTTTAAGTACAAATCACATTTCTGTCGATATAAATATACAGTTCTATGAAAAAATAGAAAATATACAATAATCTTAGTTACTGTCCAGCAGGAACATGCTTCCTCGTTTATAGAGTCAGAGATCAGATTCTCCATTAGAAATATGTTATTTTAGGAAATTCCTTGTCCTACAAACAAAACCTTCTAGAGATGAGTTAAACACACCCGTTGTGAGGGTCTACAGCCAGGAATCATGGCTATTGAAGTGAGCTAGAATCCGACACCAAAAATACAAACTTTATATAAATTAGTTTATCAGGTGGCAAAAATACATCAAATTTTATAAATTTCCATTAGGTAATAAGTTACTTACTAAAAAAAAAAAAAAAAAAAAAAAAACTTTACAAAATCTCTGGTGTGTTTCTCCTGATTCAAGCGTGAAACGCACAACAGTCCTGAGTCTGAGCGGCACCCACTGCCCACTGCAGCCACACCACCACACGGGCAGGGGTGTGTGTTACTTGGCTTGGGCAGACCGCAGAGTTCCCAATATTTTGTCCCAGTGTGTGAAATAAGGGGCGAAGTTGCAGTTAAACTGAGAGTGATGCAAGTCGTGGTGGGCCACGCCCCCGTACCACCCGAAAGGTACCAGTCTGTGCGTGGACCAGGGGAAGTCATAGCCCGAGTGATCCTCCACCGACAGCCAAATGTTGCACACGTGGAACACCAGGACGGTGAGCGGGTGGCACTCCAGCACTATGACGTTCAGCATGTCAAAGAAGCCCAAGGAAAACAGCTCCCAGACGCCCATGTACTGCGTGGCCAGCGCGAACGAGGGCGAGTTCTCGTGGTGCTTCTTGTGGAAGGTCCGGTACAGCCAGGGCACCTTGTGGTGCAGCACGTGCCACAAGAAGAACTCGGCATCGAAGAGCAACAGGCAGCACACGACGTGGCACACCAGCTGGCGCAGCTCCGGGGCTTCAGAGGGCAGGAGGGCCGGGCCGCGGGCCCAGTGCAGCAGGGTCACGGGGAACACGAACACCAGGTGCTGGTAGAGCGTCTGCCCCAGGCAGGGCAGCAGCTGCCGCGCCGTCGGCCAGAAGCTGGAGTGGATTTTGTAGCGCCGCAGCGCGGGCACCCAGGGGCACAGGAGGTCCAGCACCACGAAGGGCAGGCAGAAGCCCAAGTAGGTGGTGATGGAAAAGATGGCCGGGAAGAAGGGCGACTGGGTGAGGGCCTCCCGGGTCCTCAGGCGGTCCCAGAGGGGCTGCAGGAACAGCTGGCCCGAGCTACAAAGAACCTGGAGCTCAGAGGTGTTGCGGCCGCTCATGGTGAGGCTGCGTCAGGCGGCGACTGCTGCTCGGGTCCCAAGGACTTTTCTTAGGACTTAGGCCCCGCCCCCAAATGACATCAGCCGCCTTTTCGCTCCTTTGACTGGCTGCTCGAAGTTTGCATAAACATGTAACCCCCCCAGAGTTGCGCTTAGTTGCTAAAATACATACCTGCAGCTGCTTTTACACATGCACTACGCAATGGCACTTAGTAACCTTTCAAATGCGTGCAGAATTATGTTCTGATTTTTTTTAAATTGTACAATTCTTACACGATACAACCAATGCACAAATCCTCAGTGTCGTTTCGACGAGTTTGGACAATTCAGTTCATCTGTGTCACTTCCACCCTCAAATAAGATAGGAAATATTTCCATCACCACCAGAAACGGCTCCTTTGCCATCAGGGCACAATTGCTTGTCTTTTTGAATGCATACATATAATTGCGTCTATATGTTTCCATAAAGACGCAAGTATAACTGCATTTTTAAAAACTTTTCAAAGTGGCGTGCCTTCTGTTTCGGACTTTTCAGTCTGCACACCCCGTATCGATCCACCCAGCAGTGAGCCGCGACCTATCCTTTCTGAAGGGAATCGCAGGTCTCCAGCTGCGCGCGGCGGCGATCAATGTAGGAAATCAGACAAAACCCGCTGGCGGGACCGGAACGTCCTCCAGTTCCAGTCTCCGGAGATCTATTCCCGCCGGCTCCCAGCAATCTCCAAATCCCACCGCGTGTAGACTCACCCGGGGGAGCCAGCAAACCCCGGTGGTTGGGTCGTCCTTACGCGTGGCGCCCCGAGCGCGCAGACCAGCGAAGGAAAGGGAGAGACCTCGCGGTGAAAGAGGGGACCGCGACGGTTAAGCTTCATTTTACCCAAAAAAAAAAAAAAAAGTGCTGGTTTTAACCCCCAGCGCCTGCCTAGTCCTGGCTAAAAAGACCTTGCATCTCAATTTGGGGGTGGAAACAATGAAATCTGTAAAGCACCCACTTTGTTTCTCAAGGGAATATTTACGTGTTCCTGAAGAGTCACAGAGGCTGTTGGTTGAGATGATGTTGCGCCTACCCTGACTTTCCCTCCGCTGGCTTCGCTGCGCCAACTTGCCCCTTGTCCTTGCCCCCCTTTCCTCCAAACCATTCCAGGTGCAGAGAGCCCGACTGCGAGACCCACCCCATCCCTGCCTTTCTCCGCCATCAAATTGGGGTTGACGCCGGGTAGCAAGCATAAGGAAGTCGGTACTAGCAGCGCTCACGGAACACCTCAGAACCAACAACAAAAAGATCCTCAGGTTTGACCAGGGTAGCTGACACACCACACAAGGGACACTTAGAGGATAGAAGTTTTGGACAAAGAAAAACTTTGAAGCGAGGGACCAATCCTAATCCTAGTTTTGCCTTCTCTGTCTATGAGGTTGGAGCAAGAGCTTCACTCCTTCAAGTTCAGCATTTTCGTATCTACCCACACCTGAAGGAAAATAATAGTAGTAGCTATCTCACCTCATGAGTCTATTTTGAGCATTAAATAGGAAAATAATAATAATAACAATAATAATAATAATGCTACCATGTAATGTCTGCCAGGCATTAGCTAAGTGTTTTACTGGAAGTAATTTCACCCAATCCTTAGAAGGGCTTGGTTCTCCACACTGCCAAGAAATGGGCATTACTATTATTGCTGTGATCTTACAGAAGTACAAGCCTATGCCTGGCACACAGTAAACATACAAAATAAGACACATATTATTTTAAATTTGCACTCCACATTTTACCTAAAGAATAATTGAGGAAGCTTGCAATTAAAGTCAAATGGAATTGTGGAAAGAGAAATAAAAGCTATAAAGCCACATATTACAAGGAAATAATAAGTACAACAAAAATATAGACCACTATATGGGCCTAGAAATATAACAATATATAGGACATGTACATATCCTACTATGTACATATTACACATATATAATTGGCCAATTAATATGTAATTACATATTTATAGTTATAGGACATATATGGTATATACAGGAATATACATACACACACACACACACACACACACACACCTATAATAGACCAATTCATAATTCAGAACCTCCTAACTGGTTCATGTCCCTGAACTGCCACTGATGGAATATGGATATTCCTTAGGTGCCCATTCTCTGGAACCCCAAGCCTCTGGCTCTACTGCAGCCTTTTTTTTTGAACCTCAGTGTGCCTGTCATAAGATTGTTGATATTCTGCTTGTGTTTTGAGGAGATAAAGTTTCAAAGGAGCTTTTAGCTTCTTGATAGCCAATGCAAAAAACGAAAGAAGGTGGATTTTCTAATGTCTTGGAAATACAGATAGTAGTGGAGATAGGTACGATGCAGGCCCCTGGCCTCCCTGCTGCTGGGTTTCTTCCAATTAGACAGCCTGTCCTTCCTAGGCTCCTCTTCAATATCCCCCCTTCACTCCCCGCAGTGATCTTTCCAACGCACCTGTAGTGCAACCTTGGGACTTTTTTCTTTCCCATTCCTGACGACATTACCCTGCCCTTGAACTTTGTATGGCCAAAGTAGCATCTGAGAGAGAAGAGGAAGGGCTTCTTCTCCTTCCCTTTTTTATTTTATGATTTAAAATTTTTTTAAAAAAGTTTATTTGAAAATTAGTTACACCGCACTATTGAATGTATCGAGTACCATTTACTAAGCCTTCATTCTTGGCCTTCGCAGTGCTCCAAAGGAACCACCAAAGCTCACCTTCTCAGGCTTACAAATGAATTCTGCTCAGAAGTATGAGTACAAGTGCAGCTATCTTGGGGCAAGTGGTCAGTTAAAATCTCATCAGTTGTCCATTCCATGTCATGGAGGGCACTGAAAAAGCTGGCACAAATTGTTGGGTGACCTACAACAGCATCACTCGATGGACCCAAATCAAATTGAACCCTCTTTCGTCTTGACTAAAGTGGTGTCATTTCTTAAATTGGCAAATGTGCACCTTTAAACACTTTTAATTTACACAAAATTTATATAACGGATTCTAGATGAATAGGTCTTTTTAGGTCACAAAGTCTGTCTTCTAGAATTTTTTCCCCACAGTGTCAAGCATTATACCTTGTACGTACAGTGTTCAAAAGATATTTGTGGACTCAATGTATATTTTAAAAGATATCGGCTCTAGGGTGGCCAGATGGCTCAGTTAGTTAATGTGTGAGCTCTCAACAACAACGTTGCTGGTTCAATAGGCCATGGAGAAACACACTGTTCCCCAGTATTCCCCAATAAAAACTAAAAAAAAAAAAAAAAAAAAAAAAAAAAAAAAAAGATATGGGATCTAAATCAAGACTAAAAAAATTGGTTTTTATTGTTTTTTTGTTTGTTTGTTTGCTTTTGCCCTGATTATATAGTTTAGGTCTACTTATCCACAGGGGTAGTTTCCGTAAAAGGGGGCATTTACTGATTTGATATTAGGACTTTGGCTACACTATTTCTCGTACTTCTCCAGTTGACTTTGACTTCTTGTGTATCATTATCTTGGCATGGTCTTTCTGACAGGGTTGGGGGGACAGGAATCCTTTCTTTGCCAGCTATCCCAGAGATCAAATCATTTTTCTGAGTACAACAACCAGGTCTTCACACATGTTTAACACAATCTCGAAGTTATTGGTACCAACTCACCAAATGACTTTGGACACTGCCCCTTCCCCAAAAACAGATCATGTAGTTGGCAACACCCATTGTCTATGACATAATCTGTTTTATGATTCTGTGTGAGCTTTATGATTGTTTCTTTCCAAAATGAGGTGAGACTGTCTTGGCATAGAGCTAACCAAAACGATTATTCCTGGATATCAGAGATGAGAAATGTAATGTCTTACAATTCTAACACATAAGATTCAGAGAGAGCGGAGTAATCTCAAAGATCAAAATCTAATTACTCGTTGTAAAGATGAAGACTCACCCTCAGAGAAGTTAAGACTAGCTAGGATTAAATAGCAAGTTCCAGCCAAACTGAGATCAGAACATGGTCAGTGTCAGTTTCAAGGTAGGTGCCTCTACAGGAGTCTGAAGTTAGGATGGGGCATTAAAGTTGCATTTATAGGGCAGTTTGCAAAAGACTCAGAAAACATTAATTACTCCTCAAAACAGGGGAAGCTGATGAAGAATATGGGGGCTGTTAGCTCCCCCAAGAGACTCCTTTTTAACAGATGCTGAAGCATATTTGGTTTTAAACACTTTATATTTTTGATCCATCTGGGTCACATGGATGCTGATATTTTTGTGATTCTCATCCAAGTCCTTAAAATATTTAAAATATATAAAATTATCCCCATTAAAAGGCATGACATTGCTTGCAAGACAGAGAAAATGCTTGCCTCACCTGACAAAGGGGTTGTTGCAAAGATCAAAGCCTCATGAGAAGGCACAATGTAAAATGCAAAGTATTTGTGTTAATACTACTAAAAAATGTGGGCAGAGAAAGTGTTTGCTGCTTCGTTTGGAATTGATCTTGAAATCTGCCCTTAGCACAATATCATAAGTACTCAATAAATAGTCTTGAATGAATTACTATAAACTTTTCAAAATCAGAATTACTGCAATCTGATGTTGCCTTTCAGGGGTCACAGTTTAAAAATCTCTCCATATATTAAAAAAATAAATGACGAGAGTTAAACTTACAGTGTACTTTAAATGTTTACATTGAACAAATTAAGACCTTTAATACCCACAAACACAGAATAATCTTCATTATTTGGAGATAAGATAAATAGTCTAAATTTTGTTCCTTAGTAAGTGTGAGGCCTAGGGTTAAAGACATCTCTACTTCGGGCCCTATGTCTGAGGTTCTGACAACTCAATTAGGCAAATTTTTATTTGCATGTCACATTTGGGCACAGGTATTCTTTGGGAACATTTTTCAGATGTTATGCATTAGACATAATCCTAGAAATGACCACAGACATGGTTGATCTTACTAGTCAGTCCTCAAAGGAGAAATCAACAAAGGTCTCTGCCTTTCCTAGAGGAAGGAACTACAGAAAGCCTCCTTACAAAAAAAGTTTGGAAGTAAAGCCAAGAGTGCTCTCTTGTGGTGAATGAAAAGAATAACTTCGTTCTCAGTTGTGACTTCATTTGATAGCTTTGCCCATGTAAACAGGCAAAGATTACCAGTTCCAAGTTGGTTGAAAAGTAACTAGTTGCCCTTGCCCTAGAGGTCTGTGGAAATCTTTGTAATCTGCTTCACAGAACATATAGCAAACCCAATTGAAAAGAACAGAGTCAGAACTACAAATTTGTTATAGGACTCCTTGTGGTACAAGATCCAGCCTCGTTCAGCAATCTCGGCCAACAGTGAAAAAAACCTACAATAATGCAGACCAGGTTATAAAGATATAAAAAATGATATAAAGAGCCTATGCAGCTTTGTCAGGAGCAAGAAGCCACCAGCAAAGGGAAGCATACGATGTAACCCAACGTTAGCACGAACAGCAATGCAACGTCTCTACCACTAGACTGGCCCACATACTGAAGAAATATACCCAGAGAAAAGTTTGGAAAGGAGGTGAAAGAGAAACACTCCAATGAAAGGTGGGCTCTACAGAATGAAGGCCCTGATCATTCCCATGGTCTGCTGTGTGGGAGCTTTAATGACAAGTTCTCAAGGGCATCTACGGGGGCCTCCATGGCAGCAACCAAAGCAAGAGAAACCAAGTCACCTATGGCACTGACCCATTCTTTTCCCAAGCTCTTGCCCACTGCTGGTGGAAAACAGCAAACAAAAATACCCACTCAGTGTCCCTTTCTTTCTGGCCCTGCCCAAGAATCTTGTACCTGGTTGGCTAAACCAGTTGCCTTGGTCAAAGGAGAAAGAAGTATTTTTATTTTGGGGGGACATAAGGCGAGCAAGGAGAGTGGCACCCTCCTGGGGATGTATGTCCTTTGCATTTAGTACAATTTTATTCATTCCTACGGTTACTATGAAAAAGCAGATTCCATTTCAGTCCTTACACCTTTCCAGATGTTATCTGTGCATCTACTTTCATTTAGATAAATGACAAAAAGTCCATCGTTTTTCACATTTTGTCAGTCCACATATTTACTGACTATATTCGTGTTAGATTCTGGGTATGCAGAAGTGAGTAAGATGTATCTTCTGCCTTCAGTCTCACAAAGTAGTGAGAGAGATCACTTTAGACCCCAATATCTAAGTTTTGGGGGCCCAAACGTATGACTTGTTTCTGCCAGCTTCAATTGTTTTGTTTGCTCAAAGAGGGAATTGGATGGAGAGTCCTTGAATCCACGGTCCTGCTACACCAGCCACCCCCTGCACATGGGGTTCATCACTGCTTACTCACCACTCAAAGCCTCACTCAGTGGACCCTGCAGGATAATGTCCAAGGCCAGTGTCTCCAAACATCCCCCAACCTTCCTTATGTTTGAGACCACTCTCTGCTCTCCATGAGAGATCAAACGTACACCGGCAGTACCAGTGAGGGTGACAAGGAGAAAGTCTGAGGGGGCGGGGGGTAAGATGAGAAAGAAAAGCATAAGTCCTGCCAAAAGAGAAAGGAAGTAGAGAGTGACTATTAAATAAAGGAGAACACACACATACACACAATCCTTCCAGCCTATGAAGCTCACTGAGTTTTACTGAAAAGTTTAAATAAGACTTTATAAATGTTACAAAATAGTATTATGCTGTCGCCACATATTAGCTAATACAAGGTATCGTTCATTATTGCAACTAAAGTAACTATTATCAGAAGAACATATCAACTGTCATTCTGTCCATCTGACAGTATTGCAAGGAAACGAGGCTGTGAAAAAAGCAGGTGAATGTGGGCTTCCTGACACAGGAGTGCAAATCAAGTGTATTACAAATATGGACACATACAAAACTGAAAAACACAGCGATTCCCTGAGCTTTAATCTTAAAACATTCACATTCATATTTCTTTTGTGTAAAAATGAATTAGGACACTGTTCACGGGCAGCCTCACGGCTTTTGCTTCACACACGTTGTCACGGAGCTACAGCAGCTGGTTAGGAAAGTACACTCATTTCAGGAAAAATAGTGGTATCACTTCTCCACGGGACTTTTCTTCTCAAACGAGTAGTTTGATGACCTACCACACAAGACTTCGTGAATATAGACGGTTGGCTATATCAGCCTTCAAGCTATTTAAAATAGAGTTCTTGTTTTTAATGAGTGGAATTTCTTTTTGAATTCCACAAGTCATCTGAGCAATTTAAACATTTGCTAAATAGCAATGATCGCAGATAGATTGGATAAAATTTATTATAGAATCTTTATAACTGGCATGGCTGGGGTGTCACTGGATTTCACTCAGCACTGACTACATGAGAACACGAGAAAGGGTCATTGGGATCCCTAATACAAGGCGATTCCACTGGAGAGCCTGGCAAGGCAAAGAGAGGAGAACTGGGTGCTTATCCACCGAGCTTTCCTCAAGTCAGTGTCAGACTACTTACCAATGAACAACACAGTTTAAAAATTGCAACCCATACATCAATGTGTCCTGTGTGAGGGTAAAAAAGCAATATAGTGTATTTTACATTGTATGGATAAACAGAATGGTTATGACCTTTCACAAGTCAGTCAGATTTTTTAAAGACTTATATGATTGAGGCACTAGCTTCATATCTGGCCGTGATTAAACAAAAAAGCAAGTGAATATCTAACCATAACTGGGCATCATCAACACCATAATTTTCTGAGACATAAAAACACAAAAGGCCTGAGAAAGAAAAACAAGTATTTCAGAGAAATTACGCCAACAAATTTGAACACAATTCAATCACTGACTTGACGATAAATTTCTCTAGTCTGGCTTTCACTGGTATTTCCTCATTAGATTCACCATTTTGTTATAGAGTCGCCAAGGGGCATCCAAGCCCCAAATAAAGTCAAGATGCTCCCATTCAGGAATGGCCTCATGATACACCAAGTTGGTGATCTGAGTCAGTAAGATACTGATGTCCTTCACATCCGCCAGCCAGTCCTGATTCCCGCTCCACACAGCAGTCGGCACAAGCATGTCTTTCACATTGTAAGTGGGAGGGTAAGTCTATAACAAAAACCCACAGAAACTTCTGTTGTGGTTGTTTTAATTTACAAAAACACAATCAACACTCTCCATTAAACATTAGTTAATTTGATCCGAGACTAAAAGACGGTATTTTGTACATCGTTCTCAGTTGACTTTTCAAGTTACTGTTACCAGAACAAAATGAAACCTAACTCACAGTGCAAGAATACTAAGTAGTCCTGCTAGCTACTGAGCTGGGACCCTGTGCTACCACAGTGCCGAGTGTCTAATCCCCTGGGAGGAAGGCATCCTCCCAGGGAGTGCACGCAAAGCAGCAGAATCGAGGGGTTGGGAAGGGGCTTTAGAGTCCATACTCTCCTACTTTCCCTCTCTCTGGGGTGTAACACAAATTACAGAAGTTCTCTGAGGCTCAGTTTCTTCCTCTTTAATAATAAGCATAATCCCACCTATGTCACAGGGATATTGTGAGAATTAAGAAAAACACAGGCAAAATGCCACATACTTTAGAGCACTTTGCACTAGAGAAATGGTAAATTTATTGTGTAAGGGAGAAAGGGCTTAGGCAATGTAAGTTGGCCAAGGCCGTCCAGCTACCAGGTAACACACCTAGGTGGGCTTGCCTGACTTTAAAATCTGTGTTCCCGATCTCTATGAATGATGGATGACAGCGACAGTTGTTAGACAGAGCAAGGGAAAGGACAGAAAGGGGAGGTCCAGTCTGCAACACTTAGGTTGTTCTGGAATTGAGACACTGTCGAGTCAACTCTCCCAAACATTTCCACAGCACCTGAGCCCAACCAGAGGCCTGATAACTCAGGCTGGCTTCCTCGATGACTTTTTAGGGCCTATTTTAATTGTAAAGACTTTGAAAACTTTACCTGGTTGTAATGAAAATAATTCTTGGCACTGCTTCCCCAGTCAAAGGCTTGAAACTTTTGTAATTTAAAAGCCTGAAAAGAAGATAATTTCGAAAAAGTTATCTAACACAGATGTTTGAGATAATACCACAGATATCTAGTTAGCCACATCCACAGATATCAATTTTACACCAACACCCAGATTTACTCTTCATTTGCAAACTGTGATTTAAAATAAACAGCATTATTTTGCTCTCCTTTACTAAATGACTCAATTTCTCATTGTATGATTGGAAAGTAGCTATTGTATGACACAATAAAGCAGCTGTACACGCATGCCTTGAATTATACTAGATCAATGGCTATGCCTGTTAGATAAACTTTATGCGTACATTTTTAACTGAAATTTAAATCTTAAACTTTTTCAAAGAGTTAACTATCTTACTTGGGAAATAAATATATATATTTAATATATATTATATATATATAACATATACTGTAGATTAATATATACAAAGGGTGCCAAAAAAATATATACACATTTTAAGAAAGGAAAACACTATTAAATTGTAATACAATGAATGACGCTAACATTCATTTGATTAACACTGTCTTTTCAGCAAACATCATACTGTACATTACTACCATAATTCAACTTTGAAAACTAATACATAGATAACATCGCTTAAAATGTGTACTTTTTGGCACCCCTGGTATTTATATGGATTAATATACTTATATTAAAATACAAACATTAATTTTATATTCACACATCTATTAATTTAATCATTGCATATTTATATATGCTATATATGGATTAATGTATTTATATATGCTTATATCTATAATCTCCATATTTTCTAGATATCCACTCTACTTGACTAGTTATATTATTTAATATTTTAATGATTTTATTGATGTAACACTTTTTCTTGAGTACCAGTTTGCAGTATAATCACCAATTGTACTATACACCAGCACAATTCTAACTAGTTGGAAATACTAGAGCCATGAAATAATATCACATATGAAATGTAAATATATGCATATTTAAACAGTAGGATTTAAAAGTATTAACAAAAAGTCACTTATTTTTAAAATTTGAAGCAATGTAAATTCATATCTCCTCTATATCCCCAAATTTAAAAAATATGTCAAGAATTAAATCCAAAATTAGCATGCAAAATGAACTGGAAACTGTTCTAGCTTTGGCCAGAGGGTGGCATCTGGTAAATAGGAAAATCCTAGACATTTTATCAGAACCTCTTTTTATTTATGTCAGGTTTCAGTTCTTACTAATTGCATAAAATTCTACTGTTTGATGTAATAAAAGACAGCATGGGATTGAAAACTGGAGGGGATTTCTACAGGAGAAATGTTTAGCATCTGCTTTAGCTTTTGCAAATTACATGTTAAATATCTGTGGTATATTAACAAGCAGAACAAAATAAGGATTTATAGCACCTGTTAGTGCATCTGTGCTGTAGCTCTAGCTGTCAGTGCAAATATATCAATGCAAGCTGTTCTGCCACTGTAGACAGACAGTTCATCACTTTCTTACATATGTCTTTCAGCATTTATATAAAGTACTCGGAGTAAATATGGAATATAAAGGAAAAACTTGCCTAGGGCTCAGACTGAACTTCTAAACTTGACATTTGTGCTCAGAGTCATAGGACTTTAAACTATCCACTTGAAAGGGAATTTCAGAAGGAGGGAAATGTGAAGGTGATTATTTATAGTAACAAAAACATGAAAATAAGCGAAAGTCCAATAATAGATATTTGATTAAATATGTGGTGTGATCAAAAACTATGGTGAATGTGTAAATAAAAAATGTACTACAGTAAAAGACACACTGCCATTAATCCCCCTCAAAATACTCCCCCTCACTTCAAACACACTTATTCAATCATTCTTGCCACTTTCTGAAGCATTTTCTGGAACTCTCTTTTGTGAGTGTCTTTACTTCATCCTCCATCATGACAACGCTCCGTGTCACCCATCACTTCTGGTACAACAATTTCTGTCAAATACATTACAGTTCATCCTCACCCACCTCATTCACGGGATCTGGCATCATGCAACTTCTGGCTCTTCCCCCAAAGTCAAAATGACCATGAAAGGAAAATGTTTTGAATCGATTCAGGACATCAAGGCAGCCACGACAGCACAACTAAAGACACTCACAAAAGAGGACTTCCAGAATTGCTTCAGAAAGTGGCAAGAACAATGGGATAAGTGTGTTTGCAGCGAGGGGGAGTACTTTGAGGGGGGATTAATGCCAATGTGTCTTTTACTGTAATATATATTTTTTTAATTTAAACATTATAGCTTTTGATCACAACTCGTGGATTATATTACATCAATATACACAAGTTTGCAACTTTTGTAAATATAAATATAATAAACTAGAAAGAGAAAGCAGTTTATAAATAATGTTTATAAATAATATTAAACAGGAAAAAGAAAATGAAATGAGAGTGAACAAGCTCTATGTTTACACTTATGTGATAATCCTATATGGATAAAGATCAGGAGGAAATATTTATAATATTAGGATATTAGGATGGATGGTATTTAAAGTGACATTTTAAAACTTATTTTTAGGTATTGAATGGTAATAAAAATGTCAATAGTTTCAATCTTTCTAAAGTACAATACGTATCAGAAGTCTTAAAGACAGGCCTACTCTCTGACTACTAAGTCTACTTCTACAACTGTATCCTAGAAAATAATCTGCCTAATGTATAAGGACAGATCTCTAATTCAAGAATATTTGTGCCACGATGGTTTACTGTTAAAAAAAAAAAAGCCATCATAGTAAAAATAATAACAATAATAATTCAAGCAAAGAAAATCTGTCCTCAGTTACAAATATTTTAAAATTTAGCTGTTGACCTGAAAAGGTATTTTTGATTATGACAGAGAGTGGTAATTGCCCCCAGTGCCCATTCTTGCCTCTTTCTTTCACTGATAGAATCCCTAAAGCTTTCATGCTGCCAGAGTGGGAACCATATCCCTTATGTGCTTCCTTCATGTGGGCTGGAACACGCATGGAGGCAATCCAGCTTCAACCAGGCAGAAGAGGACAGCATGCCAGAGACACAGCGCAACAGTGTGGAGGGAACTGTGACCCTGAATAACCTCCTAGAATACTGTATCACAAACACACACATACACAATTCTGGGCCACCTATGTCTGGATTGTATTATGAGAAAGAAAAACTATGTATTTAGAGGCTGTGTTTTGGTATCTCTGATACAGCAACTTAGCCTGTATCTAACAAATATAATGCTGTTTAATTAAATAAAAAAGGAAGATACATGCATGTAGTGTGATCCGACTTTTGTACTGGAAACAATTATACCAAAAAATATGCTGCTTTGGCCAAACTGATTATTTAGAGTTAAGGACACTTGAAAACCAGCAGATGTAAGGAGGGTACTCTGACTGCCCTTCTTTGTAAAAATCAAGAGATAAAATTCCCATGTGAAAGAAGCCATCCCTGCACCAGGAGGAAGAAACCTTCTTGTCACTAAAGACAGAGGAGCGGCTGAAAGAAATCTGTACAAAAAGACCTTATTTAAAAAAACCTCTTATTTTTCTTAATCTCCCATATTTATTTTAGTTACTTTTCCACAATTGCTACACTTTGTTCAACCTAGTATATAAGCTCTTAGGCCTAGTCACTTCTTTGGGTCTTCATTTTTTTCTTGTGAGACCTCCCATGCACATGTAAATAAAATTCCTGTGCTTTTTCACTATTAATCTGTTTTACGTCAGTCCCAGTCAGACGATCTAAGAAAGTAAAAGAAAATTTTAAGTGTGCCTACCATACCAAAATTCTAATAATAGTGGGCATATGGGTGATTTGTTTTTTTCTTTGTACTCACATATTTTTAATTTCTTAATGATCATGTATTACATATAAAATAAAAATTATACTGAATGTGTTTTTACAATGCTTTAAAGGACCTACCTAATGTACATTTATTTTCGGTTTCTGAGCAGTAGGTTTCAAACAATAGAGAACACCAGAATCACATGAAAAACTTACTACAATGCAGATTCCAGGGACACACCTCCAGGAATTTGTATCCTCAGCAGGTCATGGGTAGGCCCAAGAACCGGGATTTTTTATAGCACTCTAAGTATTTCTGAACCACACTGCAAAGATATGTGAGGACCAGCCTTCTTCAAATAGGAGTGAGCCCCTGGGCTCTGAGTATGGCCCGCAAGGGTAGTAGAGATTGGAACAAGAGTCTTGGCTCGGGGTTTCTCAGACTTGTCAGATTTACAAAAACAACAGGAAGATTTGTAAACTAAATTTAAAGCCCAGTAAAGAATTAGGTTTTGGAACTGTTAAAAAACGGAGTGCTAATTATTTAAACAAAAAAAGTAAACTTCTAAATGTAGTATGAATAAAATGGCATTGAAGGGAACCCCCAAACTTCACACCTGAATTGTGGCTCTCAGCTTGCTAGCACCCGGGACCAAACACCTTCAGCAGACGCCTTTCCCAGCAGGTACCAGGGCAGTCTGCACCAGCATGTCCTTGACAGACAGAGTGGCAGCCCCTGGCCAACCCAGAGGAGGGAAAAATCAAGAAAAGCCTATGGAACAGCTGCACAAAGCAACTAGCTTCTTGACAAGGGGGTGACAGAGTGAGCAGAAGAGCAAACGGCAGGACTGCTTTCCACAGTAAATCTTGTCTACGGAAATGTTTATGAGGCACATTCCAATATGGTTAGAACCTAAAACCACAATGGGGCCCGAGAGAACCTCAGCCTGCAGCCTTTGACCCCAGCCAGCTGCTGGATAAAAGGAACTGGAACAAGCGCAGAAGCCTGGATGGCAGCTGATCCCAGAGCTCAACTGCAAACCCAACGTTCAGTGGAGGCCTGCCACACAGAGGGGTGAAGCAACACCGCTCCATAATACCCCACAGGGTAGTCTGACAGCCTCGGCTGCCACAGCCCCAAAGGCCCCTGAAAGGTGAGATATGGTGACATATGGTGGCATGTGGCACATCACACGTGGGCTCCAATGGTCACTAAGCTGCTGGGTAGCTCAACATCTGCCTTCAACTCAGCTCGGTCATCCTCCACGCAAAAGTGCACTAACTCCTGAGGTGCCAGAAACTGGGCCTTTTGGGGGGAAAAAAGTGTACGTTAGGAAAGAAGGTAAAAAAATGCTCAAAAAGGTAGGAGTATTTTGGTGACAAGGTATACGAAGAAGACAAGTGACCATAAACAGAAATGTGGCTAGGAGAAAAGCAGGGACCTGAATGAACATTTGTGAACTTGCAGGACTTCTGAAGCTTTCAGGACATTCCTTAGAGGTAAATGTGTGCTCTTCAGCATGTCATAAACTACCCATATTCCAGATGCTCCTCATCTAAGCCATAGAAAACTCTGGCAATGAGGCGCTGAAACTTAACATTGGGCCTTACAGTCACTACAAAGGGCTCAGACCTGGTCCTGCCTGGTTCCTTACTGATGAGCCCAGGGACAGGTGAACTCTAGCACTCCCAACAGACAGGGTTCCCGAGACAACTAAGGAAGGATACTAAAGCATCAGTGATGTCCCAGATTGGTGGTTCCCAAATCTCGTTGGGCAGAAAGAATCTACTGGGCAGAATTTCTTAAAAATACAAATTCTTACCACTCAGCAACAAAAAGGAATGAACTACTTAATGCACATAACACGAATGAATCTCAAAATAATTATGCTGAGACAAGCCACACAAAAACAATATACACTGTATGATTACATTTACAGAAGCTCTAGAGAAAAATAACCTATAGCGACAGAAAGCAGATCAGTCATTGCTTGGGGATGGAGAGGGAGAGGGTGAAGAGGAGGATGTTAAAAGGGGGTATGAGAAAACTTTTGGGGATGATATGTTTATCGTCTTGATTGTGGTGATAGTTTCACGTGCATAAACCTATATCAAAACATACTAAATTGGGGCTGCCCCGGTGGCTCAGGCGGTTGGAGCTCCGTGCTCCTAACGCCGAAGGCTGCCGGTTCGATTCCCACATGGGTCAGTGGGCGCTCAACCACAAGGTTGCTGGTTGGATTCCTGGACTCCTGCAAGGGATGGTGGGCTCAGCTCCTGCAACTAACAAAGGCAACTGGACATGGAGCTGAGCTGCGCCCTCCACAACTAAGATTGAAAGGACAACTTGACTTGGAAAAAGCCCTGGAAATATACACTGTTCCCCAATAAAGTCCTGTTCCCCTTCCCCAATAAAATCTTTAAAAAAAAAACATACTTTAAATATTGTACGTCACTTATACCTCGCTAAAACTGTTTAAAAAATAAAAAGAAAAAATTCTCCAGTCTAAATGAATTAAATTCTCTAGCATTGGGACACAGGAGTCTTTGTTTTTAAAAGCCTGGATTGCAGCCAATCAAGCATCGCTACCATGAACCCAACCCCCCTTACTTTTCTTAAACAATATTTTATTAAAAGGTATACTTTTAAAGGCAACTCATGTGATTCTGATGCAGGCAGTGATTGCCCAATGTTTGGAAATTGCTATCTAAGACATCCATAGAATCTTGGTTTGGAACCTGAATAGTAGTTAGTTCATATTTTAAAAAGAAGTTAAGGAGGAAAATTGTACATAAGTAGGTCCTGAAGTAGAAATAAGTTCCTTACATATTTTTAGGGTAAATGGAAAGCAAGTTATAAAACAGTAAGTAAAAGAAAATAAATTAATCTATTTCTACAACTATTATTTCTATCTGTATGTTTAACGACTTCTTTCTGAACTGATATTCAAGAAGAGGTATAGAGTAGAATGCAGAGACATTTCATATCTCTGGATACACATTTTCTATCTCTGTGTGGGATTACAGAATTATTTTATTTTTAAATCTTAAGAGAATATTATTTTTTGTCTATGTGTAATTTCTAAATCTTTCAGAATAAACAAACATGTATTACTTTTGTGATATGTGAAAAAACAATCAAATTCTACTTTAAAAGTTCGTGGCTCCCATTTACACCCATGATTGGTTTAGCTCTGATTTATCCACCAATAGTTCAGGCATATTTTGTTCAGTTCCATTGAAAGAGCAGCTTTTTTCTCCAAAGCTGCTCTAAAATCTTGCTGTATAAAGCAACACAAAAATAAAATAAATCTAGGACTCAATGAAAAACTGACAGAGGGGAGAGAAAGCAAAAGAAAGAAAAGTCAACCCCAATAGCTGTTTGGTGAGCATATACATAGTACAGTTTTTCCCAGGGAGGATAACAAAAGCTTCACACACACAATGACCGGAACACAGCAGCTCTGGGGAAGGACTTGTGAGCAGGGTTCACAGAGAGGTGCTTCGTGGGACGCACAGATCTTTCTAACACTGATTTTCACAACCCCCAGTGCACTCTTGGAATGCCTACCTGTCTCCAGTGTATCATATTCTGTACAGAAGTTCCAGCAGGAGAGTGTGTTATATACACAGGCACTCTAGACTGCAAAATAAACATGTTGAAAAAAAGAATAAAAACAGTGTTAAGGAAGCTTTGATAATAAACAAAATTTTCCCTTCAAAGCATTAAACACTACAGAGCCACAAACTCAAATATATGAGATTAAGGGCAGGAAAAAAAATTCTTTAACTACATATAAGTCCTAGAAAAACATGTACAACCACAGACACACCACACACAGTGTACATATGAAAGAAGGACGTACAGCAACATGATAACTAACCATGGGTCTGTATGAGTTGAGATTACTGCTCATTTTTATTTTCTTCTTCATACTTTTCTGGATTTCCAAAATTGTATATATGTACACATGTATGTAACAAGAATACCTCACTTTTATCGCCAGGAAGAAGAAAAATTAACATCACTTAAAAAAAATTCCCTAGAGCATTCATTCCAGAATTCTAAAACCTGTTCTCAAAATGCAACATTACAAACTACAAATATATTTAGAAACGCCTGCATATTGCTGACCAAGGGCTTACATTTTATAAAATAAATACATAAATGTGCATACACACATACGTGTGTATATGTGTAAATGGATATTCCAAATTTAAACATGTTTATAATATTTTTTTAAAGAAACAAATCACAAGAATAAATATAAACGTCAAGACTTAAGTTGTGACTGATCTCCTCATTCAGTAGTTTCCGTATAGATACAACACGGCAATGACAATGCCTGGCCTGAGGACAGCAGCAGACGGTATCCCAGCCACTTGATGAAACTGATTCTGGTGCCTCTTCCATGAGAGCGCTAATGATTTCTTCCCACCTCACCCACATCCTCCAACACAAAGGAGCACATTCATAGGTAAAACACAAGCAGTGAAAGCTTAAAGGAAGTCTTACTATAAACATACATACCATATTTAAATTTCTCTCATTAAATCCACAGAGAACAAAGAAGACATTTCCACAAAGCTCCTTCAAAATGACATGATTGCAAACATGCATACTCAGCCACTTCAAAACTGCATTCTGGGGTAGAAATTGTTTGACCCCAAATACATCCTACAAAATAAAAAGAAGCCCAAGAATATCTCAGCATTTCATTCTGGTACACGAACCTCCACGACCCACCTCAGAAGCAGAGACCAGTGCCACATGCCTCCACAGATGGCCTCAGGAGAGAAATGGCAACCAGTGGGTTTTCAAACTAGGACACCTACGCAGTATGTTTACTAAGGCAAAAGCAGATGCTATTTAAATGCTTTACTTATTTAATAGATGCTTTAAAAAGCAGGTGTGTATTTAAAGTTTCAAGTGAAGAAAAGGAGGCAGAAAATCACATTTACAGCAGACTTTTACTGTGGGAAATGGTCTTCATAATCACTCATACCAGGGCCAATCCCAAAGAGGTTCACCTGACTGATGGATTGGTAGTGACTTCTAAGAAAGATACTACACTGCTTGACCAGCAATGCGTCTGCCTAGGGCACAGCCAATCCATTCTCTTGGCTAGGGGGGCCAAATCCTGCCCAATGCCTACTGGGTTTTTTTAATCCCTTTTTTTGTAAATTATTATTGCTATAGTAGAACACACATAAAACAAAATTTACCATTTTAACCATGTTTAAGTGTTCGGTTCAGTGGCATTAAGTACATTCACACTGCTGTGCACCCATTACTACGATCCATCTCCAGAACTCTCTCAACATCTCAAACTGAAACTCTCTGACCCCCTTAAACAATAACTCCCCATTCCTCCTCTGCTGGCACTGCCTGGTTTTATATATGAAGTTTATTGGAACACAGTCACACTCATTTCTTTACACACTGTCTCTGGCTGTTTGCACACTAAGGTGGCAGAGTTGAGTAATCGCCACAGAGACCGTTATGGCCCACAAAGCCAAAAATATGTACTATGTGGACCTTTACAGAAAACGTCTGCCGACTCCTAGACTATATCAACCGTGAGGAACAGCTTCTGAACCTGTGCTCAAATATTTCGCGGGCAATCACTGGAACCTCAAGGCAGATCTCCACAGACTTGCACAACAGGAAATAGGAAAAAGACCTTCCTTATATTAAACCCAAATTTGTCCCCTTATAATTTACTACTCTTGCTGACGCCTACCCTGTGGGAGGACAAGCAGGAATGAAAAATTCAAACACCTACAGACAGTTTTATGGATTGAACTGTGCCTTCCCCTATCTCACCCCCCAAAAAGATACATTGAAGTCGTAATCCCCAGTATCTCAGCATGCGCCCTTGCTTGGAGACGGTCTTTTCAGAGATAATCAGGTTAAGATGAGGTTCTTAGTGTGTGTCCTAATGCAATATGAGTAGTGATCTTATAGAAAGGGGAAATTTGAACACACAGGGAGATTTGGACCCACAGGGAGAACGCCATGTGAAGATGAAAGCAGGAATTGAGGTGATGCTTCTACAAGTCAAAGAATGCCCAGGAAACCACCAGAAGCTAAGGGAGAGGCATAGAACCATAGAACCTTCTTCACAGTCCTAACAAATTAATACAGGCAGGCATGTACACATAAGTGACTAAAACAGCAAATAGAAAATGCCAGCCTGCCCAGGGTGCTGAGTAGGGAGTGACGAGAACTGGTGAACTGGAAAGCTTATGCTCAGCCTAACATGTGCAACGGCTTTGTGGTACACAGCTTCTTTTTCTTTCCCCCCAAAATAATCAATTATCAAGATGTCAATATTAAATAGCCTGCTTTTTAAAAGGTACAACTAAGTTAACGTTAAAACATTTCATGGGCTGTATTCAACATTGCTTCAAGCCAATTCGGTCCACATACACACCGCCTGGGATCTGTCTTCTACAAGATAACCAATCAATATCTAAAACCAGATATCAGGTCACCTTAAATGTTCTCTTCTCCATACTAATCACGCTAAGATTATCTGGGGAGAACCAGGAAGTAAATGCCAGATGCAGAGAAGGTTGCATGAAAATGTATCCGTTTCTAAAACTGCTGACTTTGACTCTACGTAATGGTTACATGTGGTAAATGCATATTGTTTTGAGCTTCTCTACCAAAAGTAAGTTAATAGGATGATGCATTACTGATTTAAATCACAATAAGCCAAGCTTTCCTTTTGACTGACGAAGGATGTGGAATTGATCTTATACTTCAGGATACTTTGTTACCCAAACACTACTGTGGCAAACTCCACTGAAAATTATGTCAAAGCAGGACAGTATTACAGAAAAAGAAAATTCACCTTACACATTTACAGGCCCTCCTCATATCAACTTTGATGTCTTATAATTTACACCTTTGTATTCTCAGAAAGAGTTAGGATACTCAGCTTTCACGGAAGCAACATATGCTTTCCATACCTAATTTAAAAATATTATGGACATTTACTCTTTCACTTTGTCGCTTGTCCAAGATATTATGAAACACCGTTGTCTAGAAAAGTGATTCCCAAATACCAGTCTGTTTAGCCTACATTAGAATTACATAGGGTGGTTGGTAAAACCACAGATCCTGGGCCCCACTCCAGATTTAACAAAACTGGAGTTTTGTTAAACCTCTCCAAGCTGGGGAGCAGGAGTTGCATCTTTACAAAGCTACCAAATTACAATCTGCAGGGATTAAATGAAATTGAAAACATTCCTATGAAACAGCAATTTCCGTTCTCCATTAAAAAAATAAAAAATAAAAACGGGGGTGGGGTAGAGGGGGAGGGGCAAGGATGCAGCCACAGCAAATTAGCAACAACCTAAATATCTACCATAGGTTTCTGGTTAAATAAGTTCCTACATAAGGTGGCTCCTTATAGTGGAAAACTTACAATGCAGCAGTTAAAAAGACTGTGATAGAGTTTTATGTATGAACTTGATAGTTCTCCAAAAGTAAAAAATGCAATCTGCAGAACAATACGCATAGTAGGAAGCTGCCTACATTAAAACAAAACATTTCTCCCCGGAAATTCTCACACAAGGTCTATAAGAAAAGATCCCCACTGAGCACTGTGCTTGATTCTGAGGAAGGCACTAAGAGAAGCCCTGACAGTTAAAGGGGGCTTTATTTGTAACCTCTAAATTGTGGATAACAAAAATTGATGCTTCTATTACCCAAGACATTAAAAATTAATTTGGTTTGAGGGGGTCACATCTTATCTACAGTCTGGTCACCTATGCAGAGAACCCATCTTATGTGAGGCAGATATGAGATCAAAGTACAGTCTGTATTTCTTGTAAAACTCTCTTAAATGGCCAGTAGATATGTGATACCTTAAAATATGTGATTTTAAGTATATATTTCTATATGGGATCTTGTGTGTAAACATATCATATATAAACCATAGTGCATGCATAATGGACCATATGGCTTCAACTGGCTCTCAACTCCTCATACAAACTGCTTCCTCATCGAACAGAGTGTGGGGGTCACATAGCTCCAGGGCTGGCCCCAGTGAAGTTACTGGCTTGTGTAATAGGGGCCATATAATAAAATCCCATAATAGTGTCTGTAGATCAACCTCAGTGTGATCAGGGGAACGGTTCATTTCCTGTCTCCCATCTCCTGACGACTCCTACCATGTTTCCCCGAAAATAAGACTGGGTCTTATATTAATTTTTGCTCCAAAAGACACATTAGGGCTTATGTTCAGGGGACGTGATCCTGAAAAATCATGCTAGGGCTTATTTTCCAGTTAGGTCTTATTTTCGGGGGAACACTGTATGTACCAGTTCACTGAGTAGAATAAAAGGCAACTCCAAGATGGTTTACGTTATTCTCTCCCAGACTTTGCTGTGCTCTCTTTGTATGGTGGGTGGAGGTTTGCACTGATATGTTAACCAGGAGAACATGGAGCTCAGACGTAAAGTGAATGATACTCCTTCCCTCACTTCCCACTATCTGGAAGAACCGGTGAAGATGGGGGAATCACGGAAAGAGATCCCACTTTCCATTGATAGCAAAACATAGAGGAGGAAAGAACAGATTCTCCCTCTAATGGCCAATTCTTCAGATTTGAAAATTTGAGGGCAGGGAGCTGTTCAAGTACCTTAATGAGAAGATCAGGTAATCGTCCTAGTTTAGTTATAGGGCTAGTAGCGAAGGTGATTGAAGCCACAGGAGCCAGGGCAAAAAACATTTTAATCTTTTTGGCCAGCGCCGGGATCCGTGAAAACGCTATAAAACCTGTGGGAACAAAAGGAAGATAGGTAACAGGAATTCGATCTTCTGGGACTTTCTCTGAGAAGGCAAGGGGGTAATGCGTGACGCCCTCTAGTGGCAACCTGAGAAACATGCAAGCAAACACTTGCAATGGGGTCCTCTGAGCTTCTATGTGAGGATATCCTGAGTTTAACTAAACTAGTAAATCAAGCATTTGTTAAGTGCTTGTTTCAATTTTCAACCTAGATATGCACTGGAAGAAACCTACCTTGCTACTAATATAAATCGAGCTAAGGAGAGACTGTATACCTAACAGCTCAGCCTGACCAGCCCCATCCCCCTGTGTCCCTCCCCCCATCCCTAAGAACAATTTACAGAAGCATCCAAATCAATCACCACCGACTCGAAAGGGACTTACACATTTAGCGTGCCTTAGCATTAAACTAGCTCTTATCTTCCTCTCAGGTCACTTCTAGCCTTAAACTTGGCCCCAGAATGTCACTTCAGAAAGCAGTGTGGCAGAGGACATTAAGTAGACAAATTATAGAGGTACGAATATAAATGAAGAAAAATGCTTAATTCGGTGAATAAAAAAGGCAAACGTTACTTTTTGTTTGTGGCCTCTCAAACTGGCAAAGACTGGTGGTAGTGAGGGTGAGGCAATTTAACCACATTTATTAAGACACTTAAAAGCATTCTTGTATTTCACATAGAAATTCTTCTAGGAATGTATTTATTCTAAGGAGATTGCATGATATGAGCACAAAGATATTAGTCCCAGTAAACACTAAAAAAGGGAATTATATAAATTAGGAACAGGTTCCTAGTCCCTAATCAAAGGAACTCTCGATTTGCTAGAATTATGGGCAATTTTTGTTTTCTTTAAACTTTTACTAAATTTTCTATTTTTGTTTACAATGAACACACATTACTTTTACAGTCAGCATAAATAAAAAATGCATATGACTTTTAGAAACTATTTATACATGGCATCTTAGTAGTTTTATTCTACTTAACTTTAAAAGCAGTGTACTTTCTTGTTTGCTTTTTTAAAATCTCTGCATTTATAAAACCCTCTCACATCCCCATATTGCTTAACTAGAAAAATACGTAATAGGCTATGGCTTGCGCTAATTCCTTTAAATTCAAGAGCACCACACAACATGTTTATCCATTTATATTAGAGTCTGAATTTCCAGAGAAGATGAAATACTACCAAAATTCCTTGCCCTTGCTCTAATTATTATTTCTACTTGGCATTAAAAAAATAAATAAAATCTATTTGAGATAACATTTTTAAAATATATTTTACTTTTCAGAGCAAATGCAAACTTGGTAATAACACATTATATCAACTTTCAATCTTCATTACATACATACCTATCGTAGTGCCTTGAGAATGTCCCACATAGTATACCTGTTCTTGGCCAGTTTTATTCAGAATGAAGTTAATTGAAGCTGGGAGGTCATAATGTGCCATCTCATCATAACTGTAATCCAAAAATGGAACTCTTTCACTAAGACATTGCATACAAATACAACAGCACACAAATAATAAATGTGTGGTTTGATGACTAATCAAAAACTGAACACAGCTGGGTAAACCAGGACTGAGCGCAGGAAACAGAATATTTCCGGGACTGCAGAAGCTCCCTGGGCTCCCTTCTAATCCTGCCTCCCAATAGTAATCATTATCCTGATTTTTACACCATAAATTAGCTCTTCCCATGTTTGAACTTATCTATAAATGGGATCAAACAGTATGTATTCTGTATTGGGCTATATCCATAGTGTCTCACATAGTTGTAGATTGTTCATTGTGTAAACACACTTAATTTGTCCATTCATTGCTGATGGGCATTTGGTAGTTTCCAATTTTTCACTATTACAAATAATATGCCAATAAAATCAATACATTCTTGTACATGTCATTGGTAAAAAGCTCTCATTCTTGCGTTTCATGTGCTTAGGTAGGGTCTGGTTTTACAAATGGGAATCAAGTCTGGAGGATCCATAGCCTGGTCTTCTCTATACCTGGTACCAAGACAGAGGCCCCGGACCCATGTGCATGTGTGTGTCTGTCATCAGGAGATGGATGAGTCAGTTGTTACCACCACTTATGATGTGCCACATTCTTTCCCTGTATCCTCTTCTTTAATCCTCCAATAATCTTTTAAGATAGGTATTTATTATCCCCATTTTACATAAAGAAAACTGAGAACCAAAGGGCTACGTGACACGCATAGTCCTTTGTGTCTCAGGTATTAATTAGGTCACACAGGTATTAATTAGTAGAGCCAGAAATAAGAGGAAAATTTCTAGATATAGAATAATGAACATTTAAAATGTGTGTTTATGGAGGAAGAAAGGTTATGGGACACAATTTACCCAGCATTCCACACTACCAGGAATGCCAAAATAACTAAAAATTCCTAATTGAATCTAATTCTTAAATGCAGTCATTTACTGATAGTTTACCTTATTGCTATTTATTAAATCCCTAAAAAGGTTTAAAATCTTTCATGATTCATCAGTTTCCCCTTTCACGTGATCGTGAGTTATCCATCTATTTGCCTTGCCATGTGTCTGCATTAAGGGTACTAAGAAAATAGACCCCTGTCATAATCAATTCAAATTTACCTGAAGGCCCAGAATTCATCCTGAGAAACAGAAAGCGTCTTGTGTTTCCGAGACCAGGTGTTTCCCCTGCTGTTCCCCATCCACACGTCAAAACCAGCATCTGCCAGAATGAAGCCCAGGCTGCTGTTGGGCAGGTTTGTGACCCAGTTACTGGAATCTGCCAGCAGGCCATGTTGCAGGAACACTACTTGTCTGGGACCTGAGAAACATCCATGTTTAGGAGTTAGCAGCACCTCGCTTCAAAACGAACGCGATATTTTGCTATAGAGATAACGTAGGTGAATAATGAAATAGAAACAAATTAAAATATTGAGGTAGCAATGCACACCTATATAACACTAGTAAAGAATGGTTTTTAATCATTCATTCGTTTTTTAAAGATTTTAATTAAAATATAGATAACTACAATATTGTATTAGTTTCAGGTGTACACCATAGATATTCAACATTTATATACTTAAAGAAGTGATCACCATGATAAGCCCAGCAACCATCTGAAACCGTACAATATTATTGACTATGCTCCCTATGCTGTACATTATATCCCCATGATTATTGCGTAACAACCAATTTGTACTTCTTAATCCTTCCCCCTTTTTCACCCAACCCCCAACCTCCCTCCCATCTGCCAACCATCAAAATATTCTCTGTATCTATGAGTTTGTTTCTGTTTTGTTTCCTTTGTTGTTTAGATTCCACCTGTAAGTGAAATCACATTACTGTCTGACATATTCCACTCAGCATAATACCCTCCAGGTCCATCCATGCCACCACAGATGGCAAGAACCCATTCCCATCTGTGGCCGAGCAATATTCCATTGTATATATGTATGACCTCCTCCTCTTATCCATTCATCCATCAACAGACACCCAGGCTGCCTCCACGTCTTGACCATTGTAAACAGTGCTGCAATGAACATATGGATGCACGTATCCCCTCGAAGTAGCACTTTGGGTTTCTTCAGATAAATACCCAGAATTAGGATTACTGGGTGCTTCTTTGTCTCTTGCTGTAGCCTTTGTTTCAAAGTCTGTTTTGTTTGGTATAAGTACTACTACTCCAGCTTTGTTTGTTATTGTTTCCATTTTCATAAACAATCTTTTTCCATCCCTTTACTTTCAGTCTGTGTGAGTCTTTCTATCTGACGTGAGTCTCTTGTAGGCAGCATATGTAAGAGTCTTGTTTTCTTATCATTCAGCCTAAAGAATATATTTTTAAACAGCGCTGGCAAAGCAGCAACTGGGTGATTTTTGCATATATAGTAACAAGACACTTTTTAAAATATATTTTTCAGAATGTATGAAATGTTTCTACACTTTGCTCCAGTAATAGGATTTTTCAGAATGTATCCTAACAAAATAAGCCAAAAGAAAAAAACAAAAGATCACACACACAAATTCATAAATATATATACACATACTTATTCATATAGACATACATACATATATTTATTCAGAGACATACATACACATATATAGAGGTACATATATATATACACACACATATATATATATGTGTATATATGCAAATTTATCTGCTACTCATCTGTACCTGAGCCAGTGATATAAGTGGAAAAAACAAAGACTTGAGAGCTAAAGAAACCTGACTTCCAGCTGCTTACACAGTGTTAATGTTACTCAGTCATTCATTAAACAAGCATTTATTAAGTACCACCTATGTGCCAGCATACCAGCTATATGCTGGGGACATAGCAGAGAACAAAAACAGCAGCAGGAAAAAAAAAAGTTCACCTTCATGGAGCTGACATTATACTGACCATGAGTTTTAGAGTCAGACAAACCTGGGTTCAAATTTGTCTTCTCCAAGTTTTGATGTGCCACTTTGGGCATGGAATTTCAACATCCCCGAAATTGATAACATCCCCTGAAGCATGGAAATGTAATACGTAGCTTAAAGGGAGTAATGAGATATGACATATTATATGAAATAGTTCTTAGCAAAGGGTCCGAAACACAGTAGGAGTTCAATAAACATTAGCTCACATTTTTAGGTGGATAACCAGTCTGAGTTTCAGTTCCATAAAAAATCGTTAAGAGAAATAAATGAGACAATTATCTGGTATAATGACTAACGCATAGGTCAAAAAGAACAAATTAGAGCTCGCTTTGCCTTCTGCCCATTCTTCATAATAGTGAAACACTAGAAACAAGCTACTTGTTGAGTGGTCAAATAATTAGTCTTATCCACTTGATGCCATAATTAAGCCATCAACAATGACAAGGATTGCATCAGCACAAAAAAGCTTATACTGTAGCCTTGAAAGGGAAAAAAGAACAGAATACAAAATTACAGACTCCCTGGACTCTGGCTATAGCATTGATGTCCCACAAATGAGAAGGAGTGTAAAATATCAAGGACAAAGGAAAAGAATGATTCATCGGATAGTCAGATGGGAAGTGAACTGACAAACTTTTATTTCTGTTAATGTCCTAACATGGATTTGGTAACCAATAAATTGCTTTTCAATGACTGTCCCTCTGATGCAAGGTGGCCTCTACATATCTGACAGCATGAATGGTACCCCCTGGAGGGATGAGATGTGGGGTGTTGCTCCTCTCATTGTAAAAACAGTGGGACCAAGCAAAGGTCCCAAATGGCTATGATTTTCTAATCCCAAAGTGGCAGCCCTCTGCCAAGGACCTATAGGTGACCTTCTGCTAGGGGGAGGAGAAGAGAAAGTAAAGAGGCCAAGATCGGAGCAGCTTTCTGTGACCGCTTTGCCTCCGAATGTTTGGATTAATGCTCCCTTCCCAAGTCTACATTGACTGTGAAAGTTCTACATGTAAGTCACTGCTACAACATCTTATGAATAGGCTCCCTGCCTTCCGTGAAGATAATAACCAGTTGGAGAAATAAGAATCATAAAAAGTTCAAAATTATACACTTCAGTGTAAGTGACAATAATAATTACTGAAAGGAATTCATTTTTAAGTTGTAGTCGATGAGCTGTGTTTTAAATGAGTTCCTCCTAAACAGAGTTGCCTCAATGGAGGCATCACAACATGCAGCGCTGTGGGAAGGGCACCCAGAAGCTGTGCGACGGTGCTAACATCTCCCTTGGCATGGTAAGACATTTTTCACCCATCTAAGGTGCTTTGGGGCTGGAACATGAGGAAGAAGATATGACCTTAAAATATGAGAAAATCAGACTGACCGAAGAAAGATTTTGGCAGCATACGGGGACCACTGGGGCAGGACTGCCTTGCTCCAAGAGGCTCTCCTACTGGTCAGCGGTAACAGAACCACATGTCTCCCTGTGCAGTGGTCTCCCCTAGGGAAAGTGAATTAGAGGGGAGCCAAGGACAGCATGGCAGGTGGCCACATTCCCTGCTGCTTGTTCCAGTCTAGGCCTCTTCAGACACTTAGTGGGAAACCTGAAGCTGCTGAGTGAGCTTTTCATGGCAGAATATTGAGAAAGGCAGAGATGGCTTAAATGTGGGATGGAGGAGAGGAGAGGAGGATAATGAGTGCGGCAGACAGGATGGAGGTTGTAGTTCCCTACCTTTTCTTGATGGGGAATATTTTAAATTCCCTTGAAATCTCTCTGTACTTCCTTCCTAACCCCCCAAGAGCTTTAAAGCAGACATGTGGGAGATGGCAAGTTGAAGATACAGCAGGAAAACCTTTAAACACCATAACTCCTGGATTCCCATGGGTAGCAAGGAACTGCTGATGCTTTCTTAGGAGGTAAGCATGCTAGGAAATGCAGGTGGCCAACTCCCGCATGTACTCACCACACATCTGCCTTTTATGGCAGTTCAGGGGCTTCTCACAATATCTGTAAATACCCCTATTTCATCTCATACCTAACCATTTACTCTGGCACAGGAGTTATTTCAGGGAGTGACTCTATCCTCCTAAGGGACTTCTCTCACTCTACTCTCCATAGAAGGGTTTCCCAAAGCTTCTATATTTGCCCCATACATTAAATTTCTGTGGACTTGCTTTGCCTGAAACAACCACTAGTGCAATCCAGGTTATAAACAGTCTGTGTTTAACAGAAAAACAAAGAAATAACAGTTTAGTTAATGGGAATTTGAATAAATTTACATTGAGGGGTCATCTGTGGGTACTCCTTACCTCTGACTCTCTGCCACAGTTGGGTAGCTACAAAATCAAAGTGACTATGCAGAGAAAGAGAACACAGCTACACACATATATACATGCTAATATGCAAAAACAGATCACTGTGTAGACCCCAAAGTGACAGCAAAGCCATCCAGCATGTGTGAAGGGAAGGGGTGGTAGACAAAACACAATGATGTGTTAAGACAGTTGTAATAAAGAAAGGGACAAGGTAGAAGCCATTGGTTTTCTAATTCTCCTTTTTGTTTGTTGGGGTTCCATCATCCCTCACTTCAAGCTGAATACAAAAGCTCAATGACTAACAGATACAAAAGATGGCACCAAGCAGGAAGGAAACAGTGAATTTGCTCTTTAAAAGTTAGATATTTTCAAATCTGGAGGACCTGGGCCAAGAATTGCAAAGGGTATCACAGACCCCATTGCTTTCTCATGGGGAATGCCAGCAGGCAAAGAAAGGGGTTGACATACAAAGATGAATGGCTGACAAGTGGCATGGCCTGAGAGCAACCTGGGCCACTCACCTGTGTCTATTCATTCATCAGAAGAATTATAACTGAGAGCCTGCTATATACTAAGCAAAGCACTGAAAGTTAAAAAATCAAGAAGTACGCACAATTGAAAACACACATTACATTTTGTGTAAACCTTTCCTGGTATCCAGGACATAATTAGCCACTATGCTATATGCAGGGAACACAATGTGAGTAACCCATGTTCCTTCCCCAAGGAGCTCCATTCTAGTCAAGGAAACAGACATACAATTACCTTCTAGTTCAGCGTGAAAAAGGCCAGACCACCACCCAGTAATGCTCAGAGGAAAGACAAAGTTACTCAGCCGGGGGCAGGAATATTTGAGCTGGATATTAAGTGAGAGACAGATAGCCCTACAAAGGGTTCTGGTGAAGAAACAGGAGCCTGGTAGAGAAAATTAACACTGCACCCCAGGCTTCAGCTGGATGGGACCCAGAATGCACATTATATTTCCCTGTGTGAGTCTGATAACCACTGGTAAAGTTCAGTCTGGGGATAGAAGGGATATGAAAGACTTCATGGAGTGCACATCCTTCCAGGCTGGGCCTGTTTCCTTTCCTCCCAGAACAAAAGGGTCCCTCTGAGGAGGGAGCTGCTGAGGACGTAACCCATTGGGCTTCCAGCACCCATGATTCCATTAGGCCTGATGGGTCATCAACAAAAATAAAATAGTAACAATCCCGTTCGGGGTGGAAAATGGGTACTACATTGCTTGTCCCCTCCTTCTGGCACTCAGTGAATGAAAACTGTGTGAGAAATCAGCTGAGGTCCAAAGAAGAACCAAAAGATCAAGGAAGAAGTCACAAAGATCAGGTCACCGGCATGAAACAGACTTGGTTCTTACTAGCTCTGAAACCTTGTGGGATTTATTCAATCTCTCTCTCAAGTGTAAATGTCCTTTTCTAAAGGGGGAGGGATGATATAGCGGCTGATATATAATAAAGCTCAAAAATAATAGTAGCTCATAAAACAACAAACAAAGGCACTGGAAACAGGCCCACCCAGTTGCTCCCATCAAGGGGAAGAAGGGAAGGTATGATGCCATTCTTTCCCATCCCACTACCAATCAAAGATTTAAAACTTAAAAGAATATTCATTGTAAACCTACTGTCATTCACATCTTCCAGTGAATTATTATTTTTTTATCCTCAAGATTTTATTATCTTCATGATAAAAACATGAAGCCTAGAACTGGATCACTTGGCCCTTTCTCTTCTTATCTCCTCCCAGTTCAAAATGCTTGCATCTGTTAATAGCCAGCATTCCCTTAGATGTGCAGTTGGGCTCAACACATTGAAGCCTCGGGACGATCTTTGTAGTTTTAGCCTTTCTGTGGAAAATCAGCTTAGTCTGCCCATCATAACCACTCTGCGTCCTGTCAAAATGCCGTTTTCCCTGCGCCTACAGAGAATCCTTGCCCTTCTTGTACTGTGTCACTTTGTGGGGTTGGTGTTTGCCACACTTCTTACAGGAAGTCCGGTGGGTTTTGGAAACGCTCGTCGTGTTTGTGAGAGCACTACCAGCAAGGAAAGAAAGCCCAATGAATGATTTTATTCAAAAATTTTTTTTCACCTAGCTGAGAGAAGCTGATTGAAATAATAGCTAGCTATTATCATGTGCTTCTAAGCTCTAAGGTACTGTGGTGGAAATCCTGGGACATTGGTACTATTACCATTTAACAGACAGGGAATTGTGTCTAAGAGAAGTCAAATGATTTGACCAAGGTCGAATGAGAGCTAGCCAGTGTGGGAGTTGGGATACGAACCCAGGTACGTCTGATGCTAGGGGTCCACGCTCATAAATGCTTTACTATGGGTTAGCAGGAGAAAAGTCATTCTAGACCATACAGAAAGTCCTCAGAGAGTAATAGCCCAAAGAGGGCAAGTGATTTTGGAGAGCGCTGGACCAAGGGCTTGGAAGAAGGCAATCTCTAGGAGATGGAGGAGACAGAGATTGGGAGACAGTACATGAGACTCAACCTTGCCTGCTCAGCAATGCTTCCAAGGACCAGCCTGGTCCATGCCCTAGAGCACCTGAGGCTTGGTTTGTCTGAGCCACAAACCAACACAACAGGACAATGGCTGACTGCCCCAGCTGTGCCTACACGTGATTTATTTATCCCAAACTGGCTCTAGGGCTGGGGGCTACGGGAAAGGCCAAACAGCACCGTGGCCCAGAGAGGGCACATGATGCTATCATCGTCACTTAAATAGTTAGCACAGAGCCAGCAAAGAGAAGTAGCCCAGTAACAGCCCACCACATGCTGCCTGCCCCACTGGGCCCAAACGTGGGTGGAAGTGAGGAGGGGATGACTCAGGCTCCGAAAATGAATCTGCTGAGCCCACAGTCTCCCAAGAGGAAGATGATCAGGTGGACAGGGAAGTTCCTCCTGCCTCCAAGGCACTGGCCTTCTCTACAGGGGCAGTGTCTGGAGGCCCCCACTAGGTTCTAAAACTGTGTGGGAAATCAGCTGAAATCCAAAGGAGAACCAAAAGATCAAGGAGGAAGTCACAAGGATCAGGGCACTGGTGTGAAACAGACCTTGGTTCTTACCAGCTGTGAAACCTTGTAGGATTTATTCAGTCTCTCTCAAGTGTAGGTATTCTTTTCTAAAGGAGGGATGATATAGTGGCTGATACACAGTAAAGCTCAATAAATAATAGGGACTCATAAAAAATAATAAATGCATACATGTAATGAAATATTATTAGAACACAAGCATAGGCAGGTGGGTCAGAGTGAGCAAGAGACAAAAAGATGCTACCCTGCTGGCTTTGAAGATGGAGGAGGGGGCCAGAAGCCAAGAAATGCAGGCACCTTCTAGATGTTGGAAAAGGTAAGAAACTATATGATGATAAATTTGTGCTGTTTTAAGCCACAAATTTTGTGGCAATTTGTTACAGCATCAATTGGGGCCAGCTGGGGACTAGCTTTTACTCCCATTTTTCTGATAAGGACTCAGAGGCACAATGTAGCTAAGAAATCTGTGCATACCGTGTTTCCCCGAAAATAAAACCTCGCCAGACTATCAGCTCTAATACATCTTTTGGAGCAAAAATTAATATAAGACCTGGTGTTATGTTATTATGTTATGTTATATGTTATGTGTTATGTTATGTTGTATGTTATGTTATGTTATGTTATGTTATGTTATGTTATGTTATGTTATGCTATGCTATGTTATGTTATGTTATATAAGAACCGGTCTTATTTTACTATAATATAAGACCGGGTCTTATATTAATTTTTGCTTCAAAAGACACATTAGAGCTGCTGGTCCAGCTAGGTCTTATTTTGGGGAAAACACAGTAGTATTTGTCCTAACGGCTACCCATCATGTGACCCACACTTCTCTTTACAGCAATTTCACTGTTGCAAGAGAGCTGTCAAGATCCACCCCATGTTGAAGATAAAATAACTAATGCCTGAAAACAGAAATTAAGTCACCTGCCCTAGAATACTCACTTAGCAGGGAGCCAGAATTGAAACACAAGTCAGCCTCATTCTAAAGCTTTTAACCACTACTCTCAATAAAAATTCATTAGAAAACAAAGTGGTAGGGGAGATAAGGTGTGCATATAAGTATTCCATTTGTACCCAGCCATTTTAAAGCAAGCCAAGCACTATTTCCCAAAACGGGTTACATATCAAAAATCACCCGGGGCACTTATAAAACATACACGTTTCTGGCCCCAGATCTGATTCGTGGAATCAGGAACTCTAGGGACAGAACCTGGAAATATTTATTTTTGACCAGCTCCCTCGGCTCTTCTGACGCAGCTCATCCATAGGGGTGGATGACACACCCAGCCGTCAAGGTGTTGCCCCTGACGAATCTTTGCCAAAGCAAAGTTCAAAACAACTGTTTGTGTACACTGAAGGCAGTTATTCACATCCCAGAATGTCATCAGAGCAGCCCATCAGATGCAGAACTTTTCAGATACTATTGCTGATTCATTTAACAACTGCTTTATTGGACAATTTATTTCCTAACTAGGCAAAAGGGAAGTCTGATTTGTTGCTGTTTTATGTACTTAAGTCAAGGCCTATATGTATTTCCTTATTTTAGCCAAATAAAATATTCTGACTATCATGGGATTAACTTGCTCAATACTTATTACACAAGGCCGCGTTCTCTAGTTTAAAGAACTGATTCTGGAAGTAGACTGGCTGGCCCACTATCCGTTCACCTAAAGCAAATTCCTTTCCCTCTTTGAGCCTGGCAGGCTCACCCACTAAAATGAGGGTGTCTATCTAGAACACAGGTTCCTAAACCCAAGGATTTCACTTTGGAATACACAGGGGAATGTGTTAAAAATTTAAGTTTCAAAGTCCTTGGCCCAGGGAGGACTCTGAGATCCTTCTAGAGCTAATATCCCATGACTTTCTGAAATAAGGTAAAGCAGATAAAGAGAACGACTTCCCTATAAATTATGAATTTCTGAAGTTCAATTCCCTTATGGAGTTAGTGCAAAGCGGGGGTAGCTCAACACTTGATAGAGATTCTGCTTAATCTCTAGATAGAGAATGCTTGCTTAACATTGAGAAACAGCATGCTCATACTCTACAGGTAGCCAAGAGCTTTCTAAATATGGGTTCCAAACTGCCTTGTCAGTAGAGGTTTGCCCAGCCAGACAAATGATGGTCTAAATCATGGGATTCTTTACTGGGTCTATAAACATTCTACAAACACATGTAAAATTTGTGTGTGCGTGGGTGTCTATTTTATTTTACTAGAGAAAAGGCCCATTGCCTTCATTCGGTTATGTACTCCAATTCTGACGGCTGCTCTAACTCACTCAGGCTGCCCACACAGAGGACATGGTGTTGCTAGTTGCTATGAGGGATACAAAGATGACAAAGACACAGCCTCTGCCTTCAAAGAGTGACTAAGGGAGAGTGTGGGAGAGAAGTATAAGAATAAGTCAACCTCAAAGCAGAATAAGAAAAGCACCTAAAAAAGGGTGTTAGCAAAGTATTTGGGAGCAGGAAGGAGACACACATTCCCTCTGTGTGTCTCCTTCCTGCTCAAGCAGTCAGGGAGAACAGGCAGTTAAGCTGGGCTTGGAAGGATGGAAAGAATTATTTTTAAAATATATAGAGAAATGAAGATGGTGGGCAGGGTGAGTAGCATTCCAGAGGTTGTGTTCACCAGCTTAAGACCATGGAGACTTTAGCAAAAAGAAAATAACTCATTTGGATTTGAGAGTGTCTGAAAGTTCTTTGATACTTATTAACATAACAGATAAAAACTTCAATTACATTATTCATAGTTTGGCTATGGTTCCAATTTAAACCTGTGCCGCTGATAAATGATACATGTTCCTTGGATAATGGGTAAACACAGCTGGCAACCTTGTGAAAGAGGTATTCTAGCCCACTAGACTCACTTATTTGGAGAGTCGTGAAGCTCTGTGCACATGGTGACTTTCAAAGGCTTGGTGCTGTAGAGAATGGGGGTGAACAGTACTGACCACAGCTAGGACAGAATACTAAGGAAAGGTGTGTAGCTTCCTTTAGTAGGCCCCTGAAGATGGTTGAATGGCAAAATCACATAATTATGCCTGGCCTCTAACAAGCTTAATCCTGCAAAACTACGTACGATGGAGGAGAAGAGGGAGGCTGGCGGAAAGAACAGCAGTTGGCATGGGTAGAGGAGTCATGTGGCTAAGCCCTGTGATCATAAAAACCTCCAATAATCTCCAAGTGAAGCTCTACATACAATCAGAGAGGAGCACTGCGACAGGACTGAAGGACACTCACTATACAGCTTTCAACACCGCAATAGAGGGGGAAAAAAAAAACACTTTAAAAAGGGTAAGAGGAACAGTTCCACTTCATCTCCAATAAATGAATCACATTTTAATGTGTCTTGCAATGACTTATAAATAGTACAGATGTATGGTGTTATCTTTGTGTGTATTAAAAGTATTAATTTCTTAAAAGACAAGCAAACTGAATTTTCATATTCCTGTTTTGAAAGTCTTTGATTTTATAATTTGTGGGAAGCCTCAAAAATAGAAACGGCTCAAGCCTCTCTCGGGTTCTGAGTTTACTTCAGGCATCCAGTTAAAGGGTAACAAGAACACAGGGTAGGTTGGTGGTCCAGCAAAGAGAAGGAAGGGATGAACCAAAGCCATATAACATGGGTGGCCTGGAATACTTGGCAGCTACTTGAGAGTGGGAGTCAAGAATGATTCTGCTGGGAGGCCTGGTGGTTCAGGTGGTTGGAGCGCTATGCTACTAACACCGGTTCAATTCCCACATGGGCCTTGAGCTGCACCTTCTACAGTTAAGCTTGTGAACAAGGGCTCTCCCTGGAGCTGGGCTGCCATGAGCAGCCGGAGCTCAGTGTGAGCTGCCATGAGCGGCCAATGGACTGCCTCAGCCGGGAGAGCGCAAGGCTCATAACACCAGCATGGGCCAGGGAGCTGTGTCCTACACAACTAGACTGAGAAACAATGGCTTGAACTGGAGTGGAAGTGGGGGAGGTGGAAGAAGGGGGGGGGGGAGAATGATTCTGCCCTTTCCAGTCAAGGCCATTAGGAGGGTGAGAGTTACTAATAGAGGAGGAAGTGGGGAGAGGAAGCAGCATGAATGAGAGGAAGACAAATGTTGTGTTGAGTGTGAAGGACCTTATGAATTCTTTTTGTCTGTTTGGCTTAGATGAGCCAAAGCAACTCCACTGACAACACTGCTCCTGACTTGGAGAGAAGGATGAGGAAGAGCCTCTTGCTTGGATCATGGAACTGCAAACCAACAGTTGGAGAAGGACGCACGCACTTCTCAAGAAAACCACAGATTGCTGTAGATAATCGAGTCACTGGTCATAGATTGCCTTTAAAATTCCCCCTGAGCTCAGCTCACAGCAGGTGTTACATATGTGCCACTGATCCCTTACAGGGAGGCCTCTGCAGAATAGAGGAAGAAGATGGGACCTAGTGCTATGACCAGATTTAGAGTACTTTCAGTCTATGTTCCCCATTTTGAAGGTCAAAGGTATCATAACCCGGCCACAACCCTGCCAAAAAAAACCCCAAAAAACGAAAAATCACCAAACAGAATGTAACCCACAGAATGTAACCCACAGAATGTAACCCACAGAAGCACAGGGTGATAAAAACTAAAGGAGAACTTTGACATCATCCCAGCCAATCAATGGACTGTTTTTACAGATGAAGAACCCAAGGCCTACAGATATGAAAGCACACAAGTACTTAGAGGCTGACACAGACCCAGCACTGAGTTCTCCCAAGTCTTCTTCCTACCGCCTGGGAGCAAATCAAGAATCATGTTCACTTTCCTCATATTCCAGGGCACAGCACCTTCCCTTGCAATAGTCATGATAAATACACATAGGACATGTGGCACTATTTACTTTAATTGCTGTATAGACAGAGACTCCTGGAGGTGGCAACAGAAACAGAAGAGGAGACACATTCTCTAAGCTTGTTTTGACTGCGGTCCCCTGCATCTTTTAACAAGGACTCACATTACTAATTATATTAGTCAAATAACCACTTTTAAGAAAAACAATATCAATACATATTTTTCTTTATATGCGATCTGAAACCAGTATACAGGGTTTACTTTTAAAAACAGGAAGGAAACCAAGATCATATGATCACTCTGGAATAAAATATATGTTTTGTGTGTTTGGAGCAAAAGGAAAAATAGAAGCCCTCACTACTGCTCACTATTCATTTTTGTAACAGTGCTTATAAGAAGGAAACTTAATAGCATGTATCTATAAATCATAAAAATCTCAAGAATTAGAAATTAAATTTCAAAAAGAACATGGGCTGTTTTGGGCCACTTAAGCATTATGAACAGCCATGTTACAGTTAGAATTTATGGCAGAGGAAATAAATAAATCAGATTATATTAAGACTAAAGCAGATAATGATACAAAGCTCACATTAACACAGAAGGTTTTTTAAGTTTGCTTTGAATAATAATTTGGGAAAGAATTGAGGCAAAGGCGGCCCTTCTGCTCATATACAAATTTAATTGAAGAGAGAGTTATCCAATTAACTTCATCTCAATCTTAACTTACTATGGCAGGTTTCTAGAATCAGAAAATGTTAAGAATCAAGCTACATGTGAAGAGATAGTTGACTAAAGTTCAGATTCTTAGTCTGATATTTAACAATTTATCAAGTAGTCTCTCTAAAAATTCCTTAATCTGGTTACTGACATAAAAACTGGCCAAATTCCAGCAATGCAATTACTTTTCAAAGCTTCCCTATCTCAATACAGAAAACATCCATACCTGTGTCAGAATGGTTCTTCCTCCCGTGAGGGATTCGGTGGAGGCAAAGAATATATCCATCTTCTGTCTCGACTAGATGTTCCTCACTAGGAAATCCCCAGTAAGAGATAATTTCACTCTATAACAATAATGGAAATTCTATAGACAGAATCTGACAAGATATCCCAAATTAACAGGCAAAAGAGAAGACAGAATGTCAATGACATTCTCCAGGCTTTACTTAAGAAATCAAATGTGAGTGAAATTTTAGTCTGCTGAATCCTAGTAGCTCACTCATCACAAGACTAATTCCTCCATTTGTTTTTATCCATGGGTTCTCCTCACAGGTTTTGGTTAAACTTTGATTTCATCATTCTAGCATGTTCTACACCAAGGGTGTCTAATTTTACCATAGCTTTGGACCTCTTTGTCTCCATCCTGGCTCCCAGGCACCAATAAACACTCTTGTTTCTTTCTTTTTTAAATATGCCATTTAATACTGTGATCTATCACTATCCTTGTTTTAGGAGGTCTCATCCTGGGAAACAAAGCATAAAAGGCATTAATCAATGAACTACTAAAATTACACTAATAAAACAAAGAATGGCAAGGTGGAGTCGAAGAACAAGAAAAGATGAAAAACAAGGAATGTGATGGATTCACTTCTACGAAAAGATCCATGGGGCAATTGTTAACGAGGATCTCAGTAGGACATGGGAAACTCAATTATCCAGAAGAATTAACGTAATTCAGTGCTCATTATCCTCTCTACCACAATACATGAAAGACTTTTATCATTTTTAGAGAAAAAAAATTGAACCTTAAGACCCTGGTGTCAGGTCATACTCTCTTGGATCACTGTGAATTTATCTCAGTCTCTGAGGTTGCCTGATTCTTCCGTTGGTCACTGCACTGTATGTTTTAAAGTTGCTGTTTTCTTTAGTAATCTCTATTTTCCTAATATCTTATGCCCAAATGAGATATCAAGATTTTATTGTTTCCTTGGTTAATTACTTTGAAATATTTTAATGACTCAAGGGTTTATTTTTGCTTATTCTAATAAAATTTTTTTCAGATATTTTGATTTTTGTATTCAACTGTGCTCCCTAGGCATTGCTAATCACAACCCTTGTTTGATATATTGTAAAAGCAGCACTCAGTAGTAACATTCTTACAAACTTTTGATTCTTTTTTATTGTTCTTTAAACAGATTTAGCCAGACTTAAAAATGAAACAAATTTATAAAAAATATCGTTTATCTCATGAAAAAGTATATAGCTTTAACAGTAAGATGAACTCTGTAAAATATACATTACCTGGTGGGAAAGCCTAGCGAACTGAATCTAACATTCGGAGAACATGAAAAGCACAGTGAGATATAAAGAGATTAGAGTTTGTGGCTCCATGTAGCCCACATAACTGAATTAAAAAAAAAATAATTAACATTTGTCACATGCATTTTTAAAGCTGGTGACTTTGAGAAACTTACCACATTCATATTTGTTTCAGGATCCACTGTCAGCTTCCCTCTGGATGTCTCAGAATGCAGGGTCCCAAGGACCAAACAGAACACCAAACCCAAGAGCCACATTTTCATTCTGTATAAAACAGTCTGTTGTTATTTATCCAAGCTTCACTACACATAATTATGTTGGTAAATTAATGTTCCCATAAAAAGTTCTGAAGCAAGTTTAGGGCAAATAAAAGTTAAGTGAAGGGCAAATATGAAAGAAATGACTCCAGCCATATCTGGAAGCAAAAAAGGGAAGAATTCTTTTTCACTAGGAAACCTCCCCACCAGTCACCCCAGTTCATATGCTACTCTTGGAGCTCAGCACATCCACTCACCTCTTTACCCACAGGTTAAATAAATTGTTTCTGGAGAAATGACAGAAGAGAGGACTTAGAAGAAACTAAGCTGAGAAAAAGAAAGATCTACAGAAGTCCAGAAGCCTGTTAACCTCCCAACTTTTCCTCTCCAATTGTGATTTAAACATTTTAATTTCTGCAAATACTGGCTCTTGCCCCTCACTATCTACTCACTTCCATTTCTACCCAAAATCGTATGTCAGGATTCAAATTTGCCACCCAAGGGAAAAAAAGTAAAAGAAAAGAGAGCCTGCAAGAGAAACTGGGAAAGAGGACCACCTCTCTCTCCTCTCTCTCCTGAGACCCTCCAACCAACCACCAACAAAGACCATCTAGATTCTGGCCGCAATGGCACACAATCACAGCGGTGAAGACTTGGAGATGGATGTTAAAGGCAAAGTGAGGTGACAGCCAGATGGTTAGAGCAAGGCTGGGACTACAGCCCAGGCTGTCTACATTTTTTAAAATAAATATAATCACTTAAAAAGATGCTTTGATGCATGTCCATACAAAAACTGGTATAAGAATGTTTAAAACAGATTGTGTATAGTAGCCCCAAACTGTAAAAGCCCAAATGGGTGAATAGATAAACATATTATGGTATGTACATACTACTCATCAATACAAAGGAATAAACACACCATGACATGGATGAATCTCAAAATAATTATGGTGAGTAAAAGCCAGGCCCCCCTCCCAAAAAAGGATAAGTACTTATGATTCCATTTATATAAAACTCTATTGACAGAAAGCTGATCAATGGTTGCCTAAGGAGAAAAGGGGTGGGAAGAAAGGATTACGAAGGACTATGCACAAGGAATCTTTTGGGGGTGATGGATATGTTCATTATATTGAATTTACTGATGGTTTTACAAGTGTATACATGTCAAAAATTATAAAATTCTGCATTTAAAGTAAGTCTTGTTATTGTATGTCAATATAAACACAGCTGCTTTTAAAAGATTATGCTTAAACTGAGCACAGGCATATCTCCACAATATTGCAGGTTCAGTGCCAGACCACTGCAATAAAGCAAGTATCGCAATAAAGCAAGTATCGCAATAAAGCTTTATTTATTTATTCAATCTGGAATATCTCCGAGGTTTGCCTGATTATTCCTGGAATCTTAAGAAACTGGTTCTCAGGAGATTGTAAAAGGGAATCGACTCCCTTCTGTTGATGCAAATCCTGCTGGTGCTGAAGTTATTTCTCCAAGCAGTGGTGAATCCTGAACTTTTAGATGGGGGGAATATTACCTTAGGTCTGCACTGGCAAAGCAAGCCCACGTGTGTTTATTTACAAGTTTGTATTTCTTTATGGTGGTTAGAAGGGCTGAACCACCCTGGGCTACCTTTTATCATAAATTCAACCTTCCCAAAGCCCTTTCTTACTAGGGAATAATGAGTAGGTTGAAAAGGAAAAATGAAAGGTTATAAGCACATTGTAAAATTACGGAACATCTGACATAGCTGTTTTCCATTCAGCACCTATCCTACAGAAACCTGGACCAGCTGTCCACAGAGGAGTCTCCGGGAGGGATTACAGCTGAAGCTACTCAACAGGAAAAATCTCCCAGCTAATTTTTCCTTTCAATACAACACTAAGGAAGTGTCTCAATCTACTACTCAAGTGATTTTCGTAAGGTTGAAAACTGACAAGTGCAAACAGAGAAAAAGCCCCTTCCCGGCGGGATTCCCTGTGCTTTTCCCCGACTCTCTTAGCAACTTTATCTCACCTCTTTCTATATTGTAACACTCCGATTAAGTGTTTGTCTGCCCTCGTTTCACTCCAGCAGGAGGGCAGAGTGGGTGTCTGATTCCACTTTGAACCCACAGAACCTATCCAAGTGCCAAGCAAATATTATAATGAGGCACCGCACAGATTTTGCAAGGTGGGATAGGGTGGGTCCAACAGTTTAGCGGCTGAAGAAAAGCCCCCAAAGTAGCTTGTCATTTAGCTTAATAAAAATTACAACAACAACAATAAAAATTTCGGCTCCCATTTAAGCTCTTGCTATGCGCCAGACCTCGCAGGCAGCGCATAGGCCCTGCAAGGCTCATTACTCCTCTACAAACCCTATACAGTACCCTTAAATCCTTTTTTGAGGACACTGAGATTCATCCGGGTTAAACAGTGAAAGCAAAGTGCCAACTGGTTAAACAATATCACCGGGATTTTCACAGGACCGGTGCCAAAGTCCAGGCTGTGAGCAAACAAGTTAAAGAGGTCGGACAGGCTGCCAGAAGGAGCTAACGGGAGTCGAGGACAGAGAGGAAGGAGGGAAGCTGGGAATCTGGAATCGCGGCTGTCACCGCAGCCCGAGGCCTCTGGGCAGCTTTACTGAGTGGCACCTGCGCCTGTCTGGGAAGTCGGAGGGCACCAGCGCAGGGCGGACAGAGCCCCCGACTCCTGGCTTATCGGGCGGTGCCTCCAACCCGCCGCAGGTGTTCCAGGCAAGACGCGCCGGGGTTGGCCAAGCCTAGAGGGTGCGGCTGGCCCACGGAGGCTCGGGGGCAGCGGGACTGAGCCCCGGGGGCGGTGCGCGGCCCTACCCTCGGAGCAGGTGGAGGCAGATCCGGACTGCCGCATCTGCACCTGGCGGCCCGGAGGGGGGGCACTCACCTGGAGCCTTCCACCCCGGCCGCGGTCCGGAGTCGCAGTGCCGGCTTGCACCGGCGGTTGCGCCCGGAGGAGACCTGGCGGGGGCGGAGACAGCCGACCCCAGGGTAGGCGTCCGCAGTTAGAGCCGCCAATCAGAGCAGCAGGCCGCAGGGAAGTTCCGCGGAGACTCCGCCCCGACTGCACGCCTGCCCCCCCCACCCCGGTCCAAACCACACGTGGGCCCCAGCGGAGCATGCGCCGTAGGCGGGCCCTAGAGGTGCGGCGGCCAGGCCTCCACCTCCCGTTCCGCAGCGGTTCCCCAATTCCACTTACAGGCTGCAACAGCCCGGTATCTTAACTGTGGCCCAGGACCACCTGCCGCGCCAGCACCCTCTGCTCCAAATTATAGGCTCCATAGAAAACCCTTAGCGTTGTGCCTGATGCAAAGCAATCTTGCTGTACATTTATTTATATCATGCAAAGGCAATACACATACACAGAAACATATGATTCACCAGAGTTGCTTGAGAAGCAGATTGACAGAAGTGCTAACAACTTATGACGTCAGTAAACATATCCATAAACAGAAAACCATTTATGAATAAGGTGCAAACAGCCTTAAACTGTATGACCCAAGAGCTACAGAAAGAGTGCTCTTGTTCTTGAGGACTTGAATTATTTTATTTTTCTTTTACATTTGTAAAAACTATTCACTGAGTCAACGAATATCTGCGGAGCACGCATTATGTGCAAGGGCTGGTGTTAAACATGAGGAGAGATTGGAAACTCATACAAGATGTTGCCTGTGAGCCTGGGTAAATCTAGCAAGCAGCAACCACAGCTCCTAGAAGTTCTGTCCATCAACAGGCAGGAATCTGTAGACCAGTGTACACACGCGTAGAAGAACTTCCAGACTCCATATACCCACTGGGTCATACTTTGACCCTGGGAGAGTTCGAGGGCAGCCCAGGGAGACTGCCACAGAAGGTATCCAGCCTGTTGTAAAGGAGAATGTGCTGCTGAAGCCAAAGTCTGAAGTTCATGCCAACATGCAAGAGCAGGCTTTCTGTCTTTAAGTCTCTAGGGACAAGACATTTCTGGTGACAGTTTGCACAGCAGGCACTATCTGGTGGACTTTGCCTGCAGCCTCTTCTCTTTCCTACAGCCGTGAGCCACTAGGTCCGCAGACACCTCTCTGCCACCAGCATCCTTCCTAACAAGGCAGTTTCCTCAGCCTCCGTCACTTCAGTGTTTCACTGGGTAGGGACGACCCAAGCCTTCACGATTCCCACTTTGTGAGATCGTCTCTGGAGGCTGGAGGGGAGTTCTGCTGAGTCTCAGCAATGATCTTCACGGCTGTCGCTTTCCCAGTCGGGATGTGCTGGGCCAGCTTCACCGCAGCGGAGTCGCCCTAGTCCGCGCGCTCGAGGAGACTGCTGCCAGAGTGAGCCTCTGCTCGGCACAGATGGCTGAGAGGCCCGTGCGAGGCCCTCCGGGCTTCCTGCCCTGCGTGGGGTCACGGTGTCCTCACATCAGCTTACATTTGGGAAACGCTGGTGAGAAGCCCTGCCCAAATCACCTCAAAAGAAAATCAGTTCAAAGCTCACCTGATGAACTGGTCTTTAGAATGGAATCAAAACACTATGCTAGACAAAAATAAAAATAAAAATAAACTAAATAAATACTAACAAACTAAAAAAGAAATGAGTAAAAAGAATGAAGGAAAATGGAGAAAAGCTAAAAGAACAAAGAGAACAATGAGAAAAAGAAAGAATAAAGAAAAAAATGAGAAAAAGAAAAAGTAAAGGAAATAACAAACAAGCAAAAAAGACAAAATTGCCAAAGCAGAAAAAACCTGCTTGGGTCAAAGTCCCTCAGATCACGGAAAAGCAGATTTCTGAGCTAGAAGGACCCACCGCTAACCTAGGCCCAACCAAGAACTTAGGTGCTTGAAATTCCAAAACAATAGTTCTGTGTGAGGTCATAGGAAGACATGGACCGATCACAGCTGGATATAATCCACAGTGATTTTCTCAGTTGTGGGTCTCCAAAACCCCTTACTCTTTAATAATAATAATAATAATAGTAATAATAATAATAACCCCAAAGAGCTTTCTTTTTGTTTATGTGGGTTGTAGCAATTGATATTTACCTTATTAGAAATTAAAAGCTGTAGGATGCTTTATTGACCTTTCCTAGTTTGAAAAGCCTGCAATTATTTCTGGCTTTTGAAAAGGCTCATAATGTCTACACTTCAACTATGCAGTCCCTTTTTCTTTGAAGTCTGAATGATTGGTTTCAAAAGGATGTCACAATTTAATTGGCATTATGATACTGTGTGAAAATGTTCTGTTGCATAAGACCCAATAAGGTGCATTATTAATACCTATAACGCTGAGGGAAAGCTAGCAGTCATCATATTTTCATTCCTTATTTACAGATTTTCCCAGTTTCTTTGGAATATATTCTTCCCTTCCCACACTCCCACCTCAGGGCTCCACACTAGCACCTACTTCTCTGCATGGAACGTTCTTAGAGATCCACATAGCTGACTCCCCCACCTCCTTCAACTCTTTTCTCCAGTGTCGCCTTGTCAGTGATCACCTCCCCTGATCTACCTATTTAATCTCACAAAACCCCTTGTATGTCTTATCAGCCACCCCTATCCAAAAGGTTGTATTGTGGGAATTTTCAAGCAAATTTTAAAAGTATAAAGGCCCTTCCTCACATATATCTCAACCATCATCAATAATTAGCAATATTTTACAATCTTAGTTTATCCATACATACTTCAGTCTGCATCTTTAAATAAATACTTGTATTTTAGAAACACAGCCACAATGCCATTGTCAAATCTAACAAATTAATAGTATCATGTATATTCAAATTTTCCAGTTGTCTCACAGCTATCTTGTTACAGTTGACAAGGTGTATGCATTGCTTCATAGTTTTTCCAAAGCTCTATCACCGTTCAAAATACATCTTCCATGTATTTGTTTACTATCTGTCTCTCTCATTAAAATATCAATTTTGTGTAAGCAGAGAATTTGGTTTTGTTTTTTGTTGTAGCTTCAGCACCTAGGAGAATGGTTCTTCAGTGGATTAAGCATTCAATAAATGTTTGTGGAATGAATGAAGTTGGCAACAAGGATACAACAGTCAAAGGGTATGCTGTGTAAATCTTGTCAAATGTGTGGGTTTCTAGCTTTAAATTTGGGGGTAGCTTTTCTGAGCCTCGATTTTCCCATTTGTAAAATGGGACTAATGACACCAACTTTGCAAGGTTGTTGTGAGAATTAGACGAAATATGTGTAGAGTGCCTGGCACTTTTAATGTAGCTACTATTTTTATTTTTCATTAAGTTAAATATCTTGAGATGAAATCATCCTGGATTTAGGATAAGCCCTAAATCTTATGATAATGTCTTTATGACAATAAAGGAGAAGACACAGGGATACACAAGGAAGATCATGGGATGATAGGGGCAGAGAATGGAATAATGCAGTCACCAGCCTACTAACACCAGGAGCCACTAGCCTTGAAGAGACAAGAATGGATTCTTCCCTTCAGCCTTCAGAGGGACTGTGGTCCTGCCAACACCTTGATTTTGGACTTGAAGTCTCCAGAATGGGAGATAATAAATTTCTGTTCTGAGCTCCAATTTTGGGATGACTTGTTACAGCAGCCACAGGAATCTAGTACACTTCCCTCTACACTGATACAACACAGGGCCCCACGTCAGGGCTCAGCCAGTTCGATTATTTGAGTGATTGATGTCCTTTCTGAATCAGCTTCATCATACTCTCCATTGATTTGAAATTCAACCCAAATTGCTTCTCAGTCTTCATTTCTCTCTCTCTCTCTCTCTCTCTCTCTCTCTCTCTCTCTCTCTCTCTCTCTCTCTCTCTCTCTCGTCTCAGTATATCTCTCCCCACACCCCCCCCCACCTCACTCTCCTACCTTTATGGTAATGTCACAGGCACCAAAAGATCTAATGATTTCTTCTCGGCTTGTTCAGAGGGTTATGTCAATAGGACAAAAATCGGAGAGACTATGCCTTTCTTATTTGATGCTGTACAAACATATTTTCCATTATCCTGTGAAAGGTCAGGAGGGTGGGACTGGTAGGTGACCAGTAGAATGTCAGCAGTGACTGGAGATAGAAATAATTCACATTGACAAATCAGTGTGTGTCATATACACAGACTTGTGTGTGTATGTGCCTGAGTGTGTATGTGTGTGCATTTATATGGGTGAGTAGTGTGTGTCTAGACAAGAGAAACGGGATCTCAGCTTCAAAATTTAAGTAGTGGAGTCTCTGACCCACCATGCCATTGGGCCATTATAGGAACAATTGGTACTGGTGTGCCACTGAAGGGGGTGGTGCCCTTCTGGGGGCCACTTTCAGAAATGATGGGGGGGGGTCTCCTGAAGGAGAATTTAAGGTAAGGGAAGAGGGAATAGGACAACACAAATTTGGTCCAAGGACCATGGCTAGGCATAAGGCTTTGGGAGCATTTTGCATTCTAGATCTGCTTCCCTGCTTCCTGTCTGAGGCACTGTGCCAGGAAGGGCCTTGAGGAATGGAGACTGAAACACAAGTGTGCTAGAGCTTCTCTGTCACTGCAGTTTCTATATGTGGCAACTTCGCTACATGAAGGGAATCAACGCAAACCTTTGTCCCAGTTGCCTGGGGAGCCGGTGGCCTGGCCAAGGACCAGAGCAGCCCACACCAGGCTTGGTTTGGGCTTTGGAGGGAGCAGTTACAGGAGAGCAGCCATATTCCATGGAACAGGGAGAAGAAACCCTGCAGATACTCCTTGGAGCTCCCTGACATATTTAGGAGTGGGGGTGGGCTAGGGCAAGGCTGGATTCTGTTCTTGTGGGTGGAAATGAAGCTAGACAAAGAGGGTTTTGTTTCTCTCTTTTATTTCTAGCATGGGGATCCTCGTTTTGACTCCAGACTGAAGTAAGCTGGGAAACTAGTGACAATAGGGGTATAAAGCCATATATGTTTATTGATAACCTATTATGGCTGGAGCTCATTGAAAACAAGCTTATTTTAAAAACTCAATAAAAAAACTTGTAAGACTTGTTATAATTTAGTGAATTTGATCAATAAAACTAATTTATGTTGATGTGGGTAATAAACTTGAATTACAAAATAAATCTCCAGGATTAGAACCCATTAAGGGCATCTCATCCTTTCTTCTATTTCCATCATAAACTTGCTGCCCTCGGTCTCGCTCGTCCATCTCAGACCTGGTCTGGGAACATTTCAACATCTCCAGTCAGGCCTCCATGGACCCAAAAGCTGCTGTCTTTCCGGAGCTGCTGGGATTCCTAGAGATCAGAGAATCGCACTGGGTCACCTTTAACTGTGGGGTAATGGTCCACCTTTTCAGTCAAGTACTGTGGTGACTGAGCTACCATGTGCAAGGTGATGTGCTGGGCAGAGCTGGGAAATCAGCAGGGCTCCAACACACCGCCTCTACCCTTAGGAGTATTTGGGGCTCCTTGACACCTAGTTGACCCTACACTGTGTAAAGGAACTGCCAGCCCAACAGTGGTGAGGGACCTAGAAAAGTGTAAGAAAGGTGCTTCAGAAAAGCATAGGTTCTCTGAGGGGTGAGACTGGAGTGTAGGGCCTTCACCTGCCTGTATCTGCAACTAGGTTGCTGTGAAAATGAAAAGAGATAATTTATAAAAAGCATCTAGACAATACTAGCAATTTAGCAATACTAGCACATGCTAAATGGTAGCAATTAGTATTACCAAGAGCAATAAGGCAGCAATTCCTGGAGGGATTAACTAGAGGAAAGAGATTTAGGGATCAAGAGGAGCTTAGAGAAGGTACCATCAGCAGATGGGCTGTGAGATGGCCTTGAAAATGTCATGAGAACCTCACTAAATGATGACAGGTCTTGAAACAATAGGAGGCAGCCTTTATTAAAGAAATGTGACTTGAGTCCTACAAACCAAGGAGAGTAGGAGGGGTTCCAAGTGCTGGTTGCAAGGGGAGGGTGCAGCCTGGAGGAAGCCAAAGCCCAGAGGCTGGAAAGTTCAGGTGCTCAGGGAACAGTGGGTAAATGCCACCCCTCCCCTAGTTGGAACTGAGGTTTGGTTCTAACTGTAAAATTGCAAAGAGCTGTCTTATGAGACTGTGATGAAAGGAGAAGAGGACCCCTAGAGGCCAAGAGCTGCACCCAGCGGGAAGCCACATGGAGGGTGGTGTTGGGGTAGGTGGGGTGAGTGGGGGACTAACCAGGAGAAGTATTTCTCCCAGTCTCGCTGGAGTGTATACTCCCCTCCTGCTCTGTGCTGGTTCCTGGAGCAGGCCATTGTCCTGATCTGGTAATGTCCTGATGTAAGGTAATGTCCCATACGTGGTAGCATTCACATACTAGTAACCATGACTATCCCCTTTTTGCCGAGTGGTTTGGGAATCCATTATGTCTTGTAGCCACCCAAGATGTACCTCATAGGTAAGTTTCTCTTAATAAACTCAATTCATTAACAGACTGGAGTGGCCAGCCTCTTTCTTCAGTCTTTACCTGCCCTCCGCTTATAGAGGTAGATCTTCCATCTCAGGACCTTTCCCTGGGTCTGCGTGGACTAACAACATCCTTCACCTAACATGATTATCATTTTGTAGTGGTATTATACTTATAGTGAGAACATTAAAGCTCTATTCCATAGCGTCTTTCAGCATCATTAACTATAGTCACCATGATGTACAATAAATCTCCAGAACTTATTCATCTTATAACTGAACGTTTGTACCCTTTGTCCATCTTCCCATCTCCGCTACCCTTTATCCCCCGGCAACTACCATCCTACTCTGTTTCTATGAGTTTGATGTTTTTAGATTCCACATATGAGATCATACAGTATTTGTCTTCCTTTATCTGACTCATTTTACACAGTATAATGCCTTCAAGGTCCATCCATGTTGTCATAATTGGCCAAATTTCCAAATAATATTCCGTTGTGCATATATATATATATATATATATATATATATAATTTTCTTTATCCATTCATCATCCATCAACAGACACTTAGGTTGTTTCCATGTCTTAGCTATTGTAAATAATGTTGTCATAAACATGAGGCACAGGTACCTCTTCAAGATAGTGTTTTCATCTCCTTCAGATAAATATCCAGTAGTGAGTTCGCTGGATCACACGGCAGTTCTATTTTTCATATTTTTAGGAACCTCCATACTATTTTCCACAGTGGTTGTAACAATTTATATTCCCACCAACAATGCACCAAAATCCCTTTTTCTCAACATCCACACTGGCATTTATCCCTTGTCATTTTTATAATAGTCATTTTAACAGGTGTGAGGTGATATGTCATTGTGATTTTTGATGCACATTTCCCAACAGTTAGCCATCTGTCTTCTTTGCTTGTTTTTTTGCTGTTGAGTTGTATGAATTCCTTTTATCTTTTGAATATTAACCCCTTATCAGATATACGATTTGTATATATTTTCTCTATTCCATAAGTTGCCTTTTCATTTTTGTTGGTTGTTTCTTTTGCTGTGCAGAAACTTTTTAGTTTGATGTAGTGTCACTTGTTGGTTTTTACTTGTTTTGCTTGTTCTTTTGGTGTCAAATCCAAAAAGTCATTGCCAAGATGGATATCAAGGAGCTTTTTCTGTAAGGGCAATTTTAACAGAGTGGAGGGAGCTAACAGGCTGTCCCACTAGGGGGCGAACTTGGCCTACTAACCCACCCCTCCTGAGCTGGTCTGCCTTGCCCCTCTGAGGAGGCCCCATACATCCTGTTTAAAAGTGAATGCTTTAAAACAACAGAAAAAAACTCAATTTTTATTTTGTGTGTGTCTTATTTGAAAAAGAATACACAGAAAATTGAGAAAATATCAAAAACTACGAATAAAAACACAAAAATTATGCACAGTCTCAGAACACTGGGATTCCTTTAGCAATTTAGTGTGAAATGAGTTGAATTTTCTTTTTTTTAATTAAAGTAACAGATGGCATCAGAATTCCTCTTGTGAGGAGACTTTGTTTTTTTATATTCATTTCTTTTTTTCTCTCTCCCTTTTTTTTCCCCAACAAATATAAACTGACACATTTTCTGGATTCAATGTGGGAGAACATCTTGACCCTTGGTATAGGAAGGAGAGAGATGGAGTCGCGGGGCTGGGTGTCTTCTGACAGAAGGGATACAGGGCACCTTATGTTTCACCTTCATTGCATGGTGTCAAGCATGCTATACAGGTTCAGTACATGATTTTAACAAACATAAGATTTAAGTCAATGGGTAGACACACCCAAATTTACCCATGCTTCAATAAAAACTTTAAGAAAACAGAGCTGATGACTAACGTTTTTGACACGCAGGAAAGAGATCTGCTAAGAAAAATTGGTGTAAAATGGGGAGCTGCAAGGAGCCTGCTAAGGAGAGGAGGGAGCCATGATTGGCAGGCCTTTATTGTTAAATTAGTCAACAGATTTAGCCAATGTATAGACAGAGATGGCACATGTGGGGTATTCAATGAGATATTCCTGAGCCGAAGATCTTTCGTAGTAAGAACATGAATTTGAAGTAAAAGGAAGTAGAGTGAATAACAAAAGGGCCATTTCCTCAAGATGCTCTGTGAACATAAAGAATTTATTGGGTGACATAACAAAGATATTAAAAAACAGTCACAGAGATGTAAAGTACAGTATAGGGAATGTAGTTAATAATATTCTAGTGACTGTGTATGGTGGGTGTCAGATAGGTACTAGACTTATCTTGGTGATCTCTTCATAAGTTATATAAATGTCTAATCACCATGTTGTACACCTGAAACTAATATGGTGTGAATATGAATGTCAACTGTAACTGAAAGATTAAAAAGTTTTATTATAAAAAGAAACCTATAGCACATAGGCTCAATACAATCTGCCACCTGCTTTTGTAGAAAAGTTTCATTGGAACATGTATTATCTATGTCGGCTTTTGCACTAAAACAGCAGAGTTGAGTAGTTGACACAGAGACCATGTTTTCCACAATGCTGAAATGGTTCCCATCTGGCCCTTAGGCAAAGTTTGCAGTCCCTGCTAGAGAACAGCATTATAGCCAAGATGCAATGCCCCGGGATCCTTGGGAATCACCAGATGATAGGAACGGCTGGAGATGGAGTGCCAGGGACCCCTGGACATAAATGCAGATGGCCACTGGGGGATTTTTTTGGTTATTTGAAATGTTTCAGTGTTGCTTGTGAGGTAAAATTTAATTAAACAATAATAAGCATCTAGAATAGAGCAAAGGATTGTCTCTGGTCTTGCATACTACCGTAAAAGTATTTGCGCACTTGTTGCTGTCTATTGTCTCTGTTACCGAAAAGAGAAAACCCACCTTTTGGTACCCAAATGAGAATGGAAATTATGTATATATATATCTATATATATATATATATATATATATATATATATAAAACCATCACTGTCAGTCACATGACCTTGAGAAAGAGGACCCAGGATAGGATACGTCCATAGTGCTGGAGTCTAGGCAGCCTTTTGTGTTGGCCCCTCCTAAAGGGGGGGATGCTCAAGTCTCTGCTTGGCTTAGTACTGAAAGCAGTGCAAAGTTAAAACAAGAGACCTCTGCATTGGACAGCTCAAAAATGAGGGCAGATCATGTCATTACAGAGTAGGAAATAAAGGGATTGGAAAAAAAAAACCAAAATATTTTTGACTGATCTGCATCTTAGATCTTGCACTCATTGATTCATAAAACAATATTCTTTATTGCTATTGAAATCTAACAAAGTAAAGATATTTCCCCTGATCTTTGTACCATGACAAGGGGCTCTGGATAAGGATGGCTACTGAGGCTCCCAGCAGGAACCAGTATTTCCATATCTGATTGAAAGGAGGTAACTTCTCTGGGGACAGACTTTCTTGGGAGTTTTCTGTTAGGTCAGCTGCGGGCATGGATGCTGCCCGTTGGGGCCCAGGCAGTCCCCCGCCAAGAGCCAGGCTGGACCTATCAAGTAGGAACCCCTGAAGGTCGAGATGGTTGTCATCGCAGGGATCAGATGCTCCAATGTCTCCTGGCTGGCCTGTAGGCAGTATCCCACAGAGTTGTCAGTTTTGACAAGCTTAGGGAAATTACCCAGAGTCCAGATGAGAATCCTGCAGTCTTCCTTAATCAGCTGACTGAGGCCCTTATTCAGTATACCTGTCTGGACCCTGGGTTCCCTGCAGGTGCCACAGTACTGGCCACCCATTTCATTACGCAGTCTGCCCCTGACATCCAAAAGAAATTATATAAGGCAGAAGATGGCCCTCAAACCCCAGTCCGAGATCTAATGAATATGGCTTTTAAAGTTTTTAATGCTTGGGAGGAGCAGGCAGAATCAGCCCGAGAAGCGCACCTCCGGCAGAAGGTAGATTTGCAAACACAAGCCTTGGTAGCAGCCCTGCGGCCTATGGCACCCGTGAGCAACCCCGGTGGACCTGCGCACGGTGGGGGTTCCATCAGGAGACCTGCTTCAAATGTGGAAAAGATGGTCACTGGGCGAGGCAATGCCCCCACCCTCGGGATCCCACGAGGCCCTGCCCGGCGTGTGGTCAGAGCAGCCACTGGAAAAGTGGCTGCCCCTGGAAGAACAATGGACTCTGGGCGCCTCAACGCGGAGGGACCATTCTTCCAGGGAACGACCCGCCACTGGCCTTGCTGGGATTGGCTGACGACTGACGGTGCCCGGACTCGACGACCCCCATCACCCTCGCGCAGCCCAGGGTAACACTCCAGGTAGCAGGTACGTCAATCTCCTTCCTGGTTGACACAGGGGCTACCTACTTTGTCCTGTCCTCCTTTTCGGGCCCCCTTTCCCCTTCCACGATCTCGGTCATGGGTATTGACGGCAAGCCCACCTGCCCGCTAGCCACTGCACCCCTTCCTTGTCTTCTAGAAGGCACGTCTTTAACCCACTCATTCCTAGTTCTCCCTTCATGCCCAGGCCCCCTCTTAGGCCGAGACCTCCTTACCAAGGTTGGGTCCACGCTGCAGTTTCCCCATGGCCCCTGGACTTCCCTACTCCTTACTCTCCTCCCCTCCCCTTCTCCCCACAGAAATCCTGACCCCCCTCTCCCTCTATCTTTAGTGGCCCCGGCAGTCTGGGATACCTCTACTCCTATAGTAGCAAGACATCACGTCCCTGTAAAAGTTACTCTTAAAGACCCAACTTCCTTCCCCTCTCGTCCTCAGTTCCCCATCTCTCTTACCCATCGCCAAGGGCTCAAGCCCCTCATCACCGGGCTACTTAGTCAAGGACTCCTAATACCCATTAACTCCCCCTGCAACACCCCAATCCTCCCAGTGAAGAAACCAGACGGGACCTATAGGCTAGTTCAAGACCTCCGACTAACCAATGAGGCCGTCATTCCTATCCACCCAGTGGTTCCAAACCCCTACATCCTCCTTTCACGTGTCCCGCCTGGTACCACCCACTTCACGGTGTTAGATCTCAAGGACGCCTTCTTCACCATCCCTCTCGATCCAGACTCCTGCCACCTTTTTGCCTTTACCTGAGAATACCCTGACACACAGACTTCCCAACAATTGGCCTGGACAGTTTTGCCTCAAGGCTTTAGAGACAGCCCTCACCTATTTGGCCAGGCCCTAGCAAAAGACCTTCTGCAATACCCCCTACCCCCTAGCACCCTCCTCCAATACATAGATGATCTCCTCCTTTGTAGCTCTTCGCTGGACATATCCAAAAGGCACACAGCAGCCCTCCTTAATTTCCTAGGGGACAAAGGGTACCATGTTTCCCCTGCCAAAGCACAACTGTCCAAGCCCACTGTCACCTATTTAGGAATCTGTCTCACTCCCCATTCCCAAGGCCTAACATTAGACTGGGCACAGGCATTAAGGGACCTACAGCCTCCCACCTGTGCTGAACAGATATTGTCCTTTTTAGGACTCGTTGGATTTTTTCGGCATTGGATTCCAAATTTTGCCCTACTGGCAAAGCCTCTTTACCAAGTCGCTAAAGAGATGCCTGTCGGCCCTCTTTCATCCTCCTCTGCTGTCTCTAAAGGGTTTTTCCAACTCAGGGACATGCTCCTAAATTCACCCCCCTCCCAACATCAACAAACCTTTTCATTTATATGCTGATTGTTTTCTCTGTGCCTCTCTGCAACGCCCCCTTTTAGCGGCTGTACCTTTAACACAGTTTGCTCCTAGTGACAACTCAGGTATCTTCCCCCATTGCCAAGATACCATTGTACCTTCCCCCATCTAACCTCACCTTACCCATATGCTACGGTGCTTCTAACCAGTCCTTATGCAATACAACCCGACCACTCTCGTCCGCTCTTCAGGCTCCCTCTGGCACATTTTTCTGGTGCAACAAGACACTCACCAAGTGTATAAATACCTCTTCCCCTACCCCGTACATTCCGACAACCATAGCCCCCCAACTAATGTTCTACAGCCAGGCTGAATTCACAGAACTGCTGCCTCACTATGAGAAAATTTCCACTCCTGTTCAAAAGAGGGCTGCTTTCCTACCCCTTATCCTTGGGTTTCCCTAGCCCCCTCCTTTGTAGCTGCCGGTTTAGGCACCGGTGCTCTTGGGCACAGCATCCACTCTGCCCAGGACTCAGAGACACGCCTACAGGTTGCCATAGAGGCCTCCTCACCGTCCATCGCATCGCTCCAGGGACAACTAACCTCTGTAGCCCAAGTTGCTTTACAGAATCCATGGGCTCTGAACCTGCTAACCGCTGAGAAAGGAGTAACCTGCCTCTTCCTCTGGGAAGAATGCTGTGACTACATCAACGAGTCCGGACTGGGCAAGGAAAACGTGCAGACCCTGAATAAGTTACAAGAGGAGCTCCAGCGCCGGAGAGGGTCCACCAACCCTCTCTCAGATTGGTGGCAATCACCACTGACTGACTACATGGGTAATGCCACTAATAGGCCCACTCGTCCTAATCAGTCTCCTGCTTCTAATGGCCCCCTGTTTTTTAAAATTTCTACAGAACCACCTGCACGGGATGTCCCGAATTACAGTGAACCAGCTTCTACTCCACCCATACTCCCAGCTGCCCAAGAGCCCTTCTGTCGCTGACCAGGCCTAGTACCCCTCTTCACCCCTTGTCAGCAGGAAGCAGTAAGATTGACCTCGCTGCCCCTTTATAACCAGAAAGGCCGGAATGTTAGGTCAGCTGCGGACATGGTCAAAGCGGCCGGAAGCCAAGTCAGACTCCTCTGCCAAATTAGACCCCTCCCCAGGAGCCAAGTCATTCACCTTTGCTAAATTAGACATTTTCTCACCTGACAGAGACTAGGGCCCCTGGCGTTTCCCAGAAAAGGCAGCAGACCGCTGGTGCGATAAGCAACTCTGGACCCAGCCGCTCGCGCCCGATCTGCTGGTAGGGGGGCCTGCTCATCTGCCACCTCACTCAGCCAACCCCCTCCCCCAAAAATCGCATATATGCCTCCCTCCCTCTACCCTGGGCGCGACTTCGCCACCCCCGTCTGGGGACCGGTGAACCTCGCCCCGGAGCGCAGAATAAAGCACTCACTCTTCTCAACCCGCCTGACTAGACTCCTTATCTCGCCGCAAGCCTTACATTTTCTTCCTCTCAGAACACACATAAATGCAGAATGACTTAATTTGTTGGTGCTGCTGCTAGAAGAGAATTCTGGTTCTATGACTTCTGCCATCATCCCGGAAATCAAGAATGCATTTCATTTTTCAACAACTTCTTAAGATGAAAAGGCATTCAGTCTTGGACGGCATTCCTCAGAGGCTTATATAACAGTGACTCGTTTATGATGTAGAGCTGTGAACTGGGGGGGGGGGGCTTTGTAATAAGTCAGATAGGCTAGACTGAACTGTGTTCCCCAGAAGTTTCTTTCCGGTATGAGTCAGGAGACATTTAGGCATGTTATATGGAGGGTGGAAAAGAAGCAAACGTTTTGCTTTTTATACCTGGAATGGCAGGGCAGTTGTTTCTGTAGCTCCTGGCACACTGGTGCTTATCTCCTGGCTCAACCTCCTGGTATGTCAGGCCTATGTACCTGTATCCTGCTCTACCTCCCCTGGATCCCTTTCCAGTGTCTCTGAATCCTGGGCCAGTGTGTGGTTAGCTCCATGATGAAGGACACCAGCTCCTCCTGCAAGATCCCCGTGTCATCAGTGTTGGAGGAAGTGAGAGCTGACTTGGATTCCAGCCCACTGTTGTGGGGAGCACACAGGTGTCCTCGCTCTCCCCATATCACACCCATCCTCCCTTCTCTACTGCCTACCTATGGATTTTAAGCTCCAGCATCAGGCAGGAAGACAAGAGTTTCACAGAGAGTGCTTAGCCAACTCCCACAATTGCTTAAAATCAAATTCCTATAAGAAATATATTTATATACTTCTTAGTGGCTCTTCTCTCACTGACCGCTAATACACAATTAGAGATACTTCGTGAAACTAGGAATTAGGAAATCAGCGATGTAGTTCCATTTCTGTTCACTCTGATTCTGTCGCTTTGTAAAAATTATTTTATTCTTTTAGGCCCCAGTGTCTTTAAAGCACAGGAGTTTGACCAAGTGATGAACTTACATCCCATTCCAGCTCTGGGGCTATCACATGACTTGATGACTCTATGTCAAAGTATTCCAGATGTTTCATAAGTATCTCTCTAACTGCAATGTATGGAGAGTGTACGACTTTATTTCTTTCTACATTAACTTCAAGCCTGAACTGCACAATTTGTGTGACAGCAATGCCATCTCAGGGCAGAGCGTGACCTTTCTACTCCATAGTATAATTTTGCAGAGAATGTTCATCTATAAAGTGTTGCCACACAGCAGCCTACCCGTCTGTCCCCTCGTACCTGCCCCCAAAGAAAGGAGAGTCTGTGAGATGGATCCTTTCAGGGACTTTGCTTCACCTTTGTGCTTACACCTTATGTCTCCCTGTTTGGCCCCAGAAAGATGGCTGGTTAGTCAATGAAGGGTAAGATTCCCCACGGGGGGCGGGGGGGGGGCAAGGGACAACTCAAGCCAAGCGCAGTCGAATGGGGACCAACAGGAGAATCCACAGGGTTCACAGAGGTGGGCACAGCCCCCCCACCCCCCCCAAGGAGAGCTTCTGCTTCCGTGGCTGCATTTCTTCCCAAAACCTGCAAGGGAAGTGATTCAATGATGTGTTCTCCATCTATTCATATGCATAAAGTTTTGTCCCTTGAGGAATTACATACATCCTGAGACTAATGGTTCAGCTGACTGCAGGCAAGAGTGATTGGCTTGAATCAGTTTCCTATTATGATGTATAGAATTCACAGATCTTAAGATTGACAAGCTTCATCTCCTTTTACTTCCTCACCTAACTAATAAAAGCTGATGCTAGGCCTGATTAGGCGCCCAGTCCTTGAGGCTGCAGTCCCTTGTCCCCCCCCACCCCCAAACTCTATTCATGGCTACTGTCTTTTCTTAACCCTGCACAGCCCTCCTCCCCACAATTCTCTGAGACGAGGCAATAAAGGGCAGAATTTAAACCATTGGCACTGGACAGGGCCCAGACAAGGCAGGGTAAGGGGAGTGAAGCCCCAAAGGCACATCACTGAAGGAGACACTCCCAGGGTCATGCAAGTGCAGGGTCAGTGTTCATACCAGGAGAACAAGTTTCTCCTGAAATTTTATAGCCGAGGTGACTCATTCACCTCACTCTAGTCCTATTTCTGGTTCTGGAGCCAGACTACTGCGTTTGAAGCAAAGGCCTACCACTTTCTAGTGTGCAATCTTAGGTAAGTTATTTCATCCCTTTGAGTCTATTTCCTGATCTCTAAAATGGGGATAGTCATAAAATATATCATAAAGATGTTTCAGAGATTAAACACACAGTATACATAGAACAGCTAACAGTTTCTGGCACTTAGTTAAGGAGCAATTAATGTTAGCTATCTTTATTTATATTTGTATTATATTCTAACACTTAGAGGCACAGAACAATGTCTGACCCATGGTTGAAACTGAATAAATGTTGATTAAGTAAATTAATGGATGAATAGAGATGGCTGGATGGATGAACAAAATATTTATTCTTAGTTCAGTGTCCCTGAATTTCCCCTCAGCCATTCAGAAAAATACAGACAAAACAAAGGGAACAATCGATGACAAATTTATTAGTTTTCAATGAAGGAAACTTTTTAAAGCCACCTTTGCTGCTCATGATTGGGTTTAGGGATATGACTGGGTTGGCAGCAGAAAGGTGCCTTCTCTCATATATTTATTAATTTTCTAAGTAAAGAAATCACAACCTGCAGTTTGAATTTCCCCCGTGCTTTTACTTTATGGTTATTTTTACACAAATAACCCTCTTCCCACTCTCCTTATGGCAGCATGCGTTTATTTTTTGTTTGTTTTTTTCTTGGTGGTTGTTATTCTTGTTGTTGTTTTTAAGTGTTCCAGTCTCACTTAGCTGTATTAAAAAGATAACTTGGAAATACAGAGTGCTATATAAATGTGAGGGGCAAGAGACGACATGCTGACGATTTAAGAACCTACTATATGACCTGGTCTCTTTTCTTCTCTCTTTCTCTCTTTGATCAGAATAAGTTCTTAGTGTGAATCAGGCTCAGGGCCAAGAGTCTTAGTGAGGTCAGCAAGAGGGTGACAACAGGAGAAAGAACTATTCTTACTCAAATAGTTTACTGAGTTTTTTCCTCAGGAAACATAACAAGGCTCCTTTCGTTTTCTCAGTTCTAATGACTTCATATCTATGCTGAAAGAAAAAACAGGTGATGAGCTTAGTGCTCTCCTTCCACACAACTTTTGACAAACGAAAGAGACCATAGCTGGATTGACTCCAAAAGCTAAAGTCCAAAACAAGACTAGATGGGATTTTAGTCACTGTGCCCAGAAAGTCTACAAGCAAGACTTGGGAGATAACTCTCTCCCTGCTTCAGTGTGTCAGGGAGGCGTGGAGAAGAATCCACATAATGACCATGCCATCATACAATGTAATTAACACTTACTAACAGCTTACAATTTGCCAAGCACCACCCTTGGGGTGTATCTCGGTTTATCTCATTTAACCTTTACAACAAACACATGTGATAGAAAGCAGAGGCAGAGAGGTTAAGTAACTTTTCCAAGGCCACACAGCTAGAAAGTTGCCCTACTTTATTTCAGAGATAGAAGACGTGACAATTAAAATTGTTAGTTTGGAATATTAGCCATAAATAAATAAATAAATAAAATTATAAAGACAGGCTCCAAATAGTTCTTTATGCTTTGGAAAAGCAAGAAATCTCATAAGATATCACTGAATTGTGAAAAATATAGTCTTTAGGTTAAAAAAAGTAATAACAGAAGCACACAATACATATTACTGATACACTCATACAAATTATGTAGAATATGTAATAGAATATTATGTAATATATGATAGAATGTTATTTTTATATATTACATATAAAATATATCATACTATATAAAAATTGTAATATATTGATATATTTTATTGATATAAATATTTTTCATATTTGTTATATTTAAGTATTTTATAATATATTTACATATAAATATTTATACTATGTAATTTATAACATTAATTTTATATATTATATAGCATATAATTTAAAAGAATATATGTATTATTTTAAATATGTTACAATAAATAAAATATATTATGAAAGAACATATACATACACATGTAATGGAAACACATAGAATGCGAGAGATTTTTGTCAACAACCATTTGCTGCAGCTCATATAAAATACACTTGAGAGAACGGCTTCTGTGAAAGATCAGTTGTTACCAAGGATATGATATGCCCCCAGAAAAATAGCTGCCCCTTTGGATACATTAATAGAGTAGCCCCCAAAAAGGAAGATGAGAAATGTTCTAAGCTAACTGGTCATGAGATTCTGTTTGATGTGACGTATCCAGTTGAGACTCCAGTGATTTAAGGATTGATGGGGAAACTAACCTTAAAATGGTTCGCTGCCGAGTGGAACTGAGCTAAAATGGTGGCCCCCCAGTGGAGAGAGAAGTCTTCAGCCTAAGCCCCAGCCCACTTCTGCATAACCCCCTTCAAGCCACACCTTGAGCCAATCACCAGACACCTACCCCTTCCCCAACTCAAGGAAGTCCCCAACCCATAAAAACCTTCTCAAAACCTTGCTAGGGGCTCAGTCTCTTGGGAAGGATCCCGCTGAGCCACCCCGGGGGGGGGGGGGGTAAGGGGGGTGGGTGGGTAATAAAGCTGACTCTCCTGACTCTCTGAGTGCCGCTTGGGTTCTTTCCGGTCTTGGATTCTGCAACAGGATGAACAGAAACCGGAGTCTCTCACCACTCTCCCTACCCTTTTCTATGATACATCCCATCTCCTTCTCTTCCTCCTAGCTTACTGAGAGTTTAATCTCCAATGAGTTTAGTCAAAAGGGACTGTTCTCTGGAAAAGGGTGGATGAAGAGTGTGGGGGAGGCCCTGAGCAGTCAGAAGGCTGCAGGGGAGTTTTGGAGAAGTATCCAGGGGTTACCTTTCTGTCTGAGTGGCAGGTGGTGGGAAACATGGCAAGAGGGGAGAGGAGAAGGCTCCCGTCTTCAGGAAGGATTTCAGATTTCCAAATGCCCATTTCCTGAGAAATGAAACCTGCCCATTTCCTGAGAAATGACTGTGAGCTGAATCTTGAAAAAAATGCTTTAAAATTCTTTGGCCTTGAAACTTCAGAAGAAGCATGAAGAAGCAGAGTAGAGATGTCATTAATACAGGCATTGAAGCAAACCCCACAACTGCAAGATATATTTGATAGTATGGACAAATTTTAACACAGAACAGGAAATCTGGAAAAAGCTCTGAATTATTTAAAAAGGTTTGTGAATTCTTACCAAAAATAACCTGCAACTGAAACTGATCTGAAACTACTCTGGGGAAAAAATGAAACAACTTTAAAATGCAAAAACATATGAATCAAATGGGGAAGAACAAATCATACAGACTCTAAGGAGGTGTGCTATAAATTATTTTCTTTAATAAGATGTCTTTATGTCTTCGTCCAGTTTTATTGAGATATAATTAATAGACAACATTTTAAGGAGTACAGCATACTGATTGACATACATATATATTATGAAATGATTACCACAATGAGGTTAAGTGACATCCATCACCTCATATAATTACCAAAAAAAAAATTGTTTTCTCTTGTGATGAGGACTTTTGGGACCTACTATCTTAGCAAATTTCAAATATACCATGTAGCTTTGTTAAGTACAATCATCCTTTTGTATGTTATCCCCCTAGTACTGTTATCAAACTCAAGGGGTTTGTTCTGCCTGCATGTATCAAAGCCAATGGAGACACAAACAGGAGTTTGCCGCAAAGAGAATAGAGGTTTATTTAAGGAAATGGCACCAAGCCCAGAGACATAGTGAGCTAGTGCTGTTAAGCCCTGGCTCCCCGATGGCATGGAAGTTATAAATTATATAGGGCAAAATCATATATTGGGGTTCTGCTGGGAGCTGATTGGTTGAAGGTGAGGCAAGGGTAATGAATTATTTATTCAGGTTTGAGGACAGTTCAAAGGTTTTTTTCCAGAGTTCCTCTGTCCAATCTCATGGGAAAGTAGCCAGGGGTTCCAATTTAGGGATCAGGAACTGAAACATAACTTTGGGTAGATCAAGATGTTATCTTTAGCCTGCCAGAGGTCTGGGCCCATGTGACCATTAGTCAGATCTGGGCTGTTGTTTCTGCTGCCTCAGGGGTTGCTGATTATCTGGAGGAAAGGCTAGGTCTCTGAGGAGTGTAGAGAGCGAGAGAGGGATATGATTTCTAGACCTGGATTTAAAACTAAATTTAATCAAAGTCATAAGGACCCTTGGTTTCAGTACTTACTTTATAACTGGAAGTTTGTACTTAAAACCACCTTCACTCAGTTGTCCTACACCCCTGACTCAGGCAACCACAAATCTGATCTCTTTTTCTATGAGTTAGGGTTTTTTTGTGTGTTTTTTTTTAGATTTCACATATAAATGAGATCTACAGTATTTGCTTGTTTCTGTCTCACATTTCACTTAGCATAATACCCTCAAGTTCTACCCACATTGTCACAAATGGTAGCATTTCCTTTTTAAAGCTGAATAACATTCCATTGCATATTATATATACTACATTTTCTTTATCATTTATTCATTTGTTAATGGATAGTCTTGGCTATTGTAAATAATACTACAATGAACATGGGAGTGCAGATATCTCTTCAACATAATGATTTCCTTTCCTTCAGATGTATACCTAGAAAAAGAATGGCTGGATCATCCAGTAGTTTCATTTTTAAGTTTTCGAGGAAACTCCATATTGTTTCCTGTAATGGCTGTACCGATTTACATTAGCACCAACAGTGATAAGTGAACCCATGTAGTTTAGATGCAGAAAGTCCTTGCTCTGACACCCCACAGCTAAACAAGTGATGTGCTAGAGTCAGTCAGACCTAGACTTGCCTCCTTGGGCATGTTGCCTAAGCTGTCTCAATCTTCTCTTAGTCCTGAGGCAAATGGCCATGTCTTACATGGGTGTCAAATGGAACAAATTAGGCGAGTCCTATAAAGCCCTGAGCAAAGATTCTCAATCCATATTAGTTAGTGGTGTTACTGGTGACAGCTGCTCTCCTGAAGCCACGCAAGTCCAGGGGTCACCTAGATTTCTAGTTCTTTATCTGCTACATTTCCGGTCCTCCCGCTGGTAAATTTTCCTCTACCTTGAACTTCCTGACACAGCCTTCTTCTAAAATCATTTCATTCTAGTTGAGTTCCTAACCAGAAAGATCAAAATTCTTCTTGCTAGAGTCTCCTTTTCCCCCAGCAGGAAACCATGGTAGCTGAAAGTTGGCTGTGCTTGCCCAGATAAATTTCTGTGCCGTATTTGCAAATACACACAAAGGTTCATCAACAGCACGGGTGCTTCTTGTCCTCAGGCATCTGCAGACAGCTCAGGCAGATTCTGGAAAAGATTCTGCAGATTCTGGAAAAGATTCTGCAGATTCTAAGGCATCTGCAGACAGCTCAGGCAGATTCTGGAAAAGATTCTGCAGATTCTGGGAAAGATTCTGCAGATTCTGGAAAAGATTCTGCAGATTCTGGAAAAGATTCTGCAGATTCTGAGGCATCTGCAGACAGCTCAGGAAGACTCTGAGGAGCAAATCAGCCTTTGCAGGTCAGCTGGGCAGCACTCTGCTGACGACCATGAGGTAAAGGCTTTCTTTTCTTGTATTGATCCCTTGAAATTATGCTTAGTGTCTTGGCAAATTTCAAGACAGATTTTTTTTTTAAGGGCTAGACTGCAGCATCTGCTTAAATATTTAACAAACCTTAATCCAAATAACAATTGTTTCTGCATTTTATATTCTGTAGCATTTCCAGACTCACACAGTCTCTCCCTAATGGAAGCTTTTTGAAGCTCTATCCAGGAAATGAGCAGAGGCTAGAGCGGGAAGGAAGGGGTGCAGGAGGCTCTGGGGATGGGGAGGGGCAAATTTATTTCATTTTTGTGGCAGGCAAATTTTCATCAGTTAAGGAGGCAAACCAGGAAGAAATGTTCTTAAGGGCTTTTATTTTTCTGTCTTTCATTTGAAAGGAAAAGTCAGGAGTTTGGGTTATTTAATTATAATTTTCAAAGGAAGCCTACATCTTTGTCAGAGCTCAGCATTGGCTGTCCTCGTAAAGGATGGGCTGGATTTAACTAATTCTTACCCCAAGCAGCACAGTCAGGCACTAAACCAAAATCTACCATCTGCAAGGTCCCCCAAAGCCTCCGTAGAAGCTGGGCTTGATCCATCCTGGTGCCCATTGTCCCTTTTCTGTTTTGTTTTTAATCCTCCGAGATCTTTAAACAAACATACAACAACAAAATTTAAAATTATGAAGGACTGTTTTCAGGATAAAAATACTATCAGCATACTTAAAAACTTTGGTAAATACCAGCTAATATAAAGGGAAAATTCATATCATCTATTAGGTAACCAACCAGAAATAAATTCAACATTTGATATATATGTACTTTATGAAACAGATTTTGGAGAAAAAATATTTTTTTAAAGTCGAGGGTATATGTTACATATAGTTTCATCTTATCTTTTCCCTTAACATTATATTGTGAGAAGTTTCCCATGTCATTAAAATTTTTCAATATTATGAGTGTTGAAGGCTTCATAATAATGTTGCAAAGTATGGATGTATCATGATTTCTTTACCTTCTTTCTTTCCTTTTGTTCTTTCTTCCCTCTCTCCTCCCTCCCCCTATGAAATCCTTCTTTCTTTCCTTCTTTCCTCTCTCATTTTCTTTTTCCTTCCCTTCTTTGCACCTTCCTTCCCCTCCCTTTTCTTCCTCCCTTGTTTCCCTTCTGATGTCTTCTTTTATATTTTAATCAAATTTATACATTCCAACCACTTAAATAGTCAACGCCATCTACAAAGTAGGAGAAATAGCCGTTCCCCACCACCATCCTACCTTATTTCCCACTCCCCAGAGGTAACCATTTGTAATTCTGTTATTTATTATTTATTGCCATATACTTAAATAATATGCGTATATGGAAAATTCTGGAGTTTTTTAAAAATTTAGACATTATCTTTTGACTTTCTACTGTAGAACTCCCTCCAACACACACACACACACACACACACACACACACACACACATCTCTCCCACATCCTCCCATCCCAATATCATTTGTAACTTTGGTTAGATTACTATTCGGAATTTAAATAGCACATAAATGCTATTCGCAACTGAGCCATGTTCTGTACTACAGTGACTTTCTTTGCCTGTGATTTGTCTCGTTTTCTCTGAAGTTAAAGGAAACAAATAAACAAAAAAGTGGTTCTGTTCTTTGTTTCTTTTCTTAGGTTTCTAAGTACTTGCCTCCATATCATCCCCAAATCCTCCTCTAGTTGAATAAATCTCTACTCCATTTTTTTAGACATTAGGTAAGCTGTCATTTTCACACGTGATTTCTGTGGAAATCCCTCACAGGACATTTTACCTACTGCTGTCTGCACCTGTGGCTCTTTAAGCCTGTTGCAAAGTAGCAAATATTTCCTCTTGCAGGAGAACTTCTCTTGCACTGGATGCTGTGTTTCCCAAATCGCATTTCTTTATTTACCTGGGTTTACTCCAACTTTTGATGGGAAATCTCCTCTCAGCTTCCTGGGGAACAAACAGTGCATGTAAAGAATTTTTTTTACTTACATGTATTTATTCTTTCTCCCCACTTAAATAACTATTTGGCTATATTTAGAATTCTAAGTTAGAAATTTTTTTCCTATAGTATTTTGATGGCATTTCTTCATTGCCCTCTAAGTTTTAGTACTGTTGTAGAGCAGTCCAATAACATTTGGATTCTTATTTTTTAATATAAATACTCCCCCCACCCCACCTTCCTGAACTTGTAGAATTCACTTTGTCACCAGTGTCATAAAAGTTTACCATCATGTAATTGGTAAAAGTTTATTTTTATCCATTTGGAAATGTTTAGCTTTCAGCACAGGGACATTTTATTGGATTTTTCTTGAATAATTTTTATTTCTTTCATTTTCTTTAACCTCTCTAGAGCTCTTATTATTTCGATGTTGGTCCTCATAGACTGATCCTCTAATTTTTATATTTTATATGCCCTATTTATCCTGTTTTTATCTGTTTGTTTTACTATTTGAAATATTTTTTTCTAATTTTTTCTAACTTTTCTTCCAATCTTTCTTTCCAATTCATTTCTTGAATTATTGCTTTAATTTCCAAAAGTTCTTCCAAGTTTTTTAAAGCTTCATTTTTTTTTCATAGAAGTTGTTTCAATTTTACAGATACAATATCTTTTTCAATATCTCAACTTATTGATGATAGTTTATTTGTTGTTGTGTTGTTGTTTTAATTCTTCTTCTCCCTTCAAGTCAATTTTACCATTTGCTTGTTTTTAGCTGATGTCCTCCATATTAAAGGCTTTTCAAAATGTCTGGGGATACTTGGATGCCAGCTTAGAATTAATACTGAAACACAAAAAAGCTGGCGTGAAGCTTGGGGCTTGATGACTGGGATTCCTTATAAGGTGATTTCACTGCGCCATTTTATTGAAGAACCTTGATGTTTGTATCTTTAAGCTTTTTCTCTTGGACTTCCGTGATTCCCTCCATAACTGTCTTCTCATCTCTTCCCTGGAGGGAATCAACCCGGCTATAGTATTTTTGGAGCTGAGTTGGGAAGAAGACGTGCTCTCAAAATTCAATATGTAACACTTATCTAACCCTTGTATTCTTAGTGTAGTGTCTCAGACTTCAACTGTGCCTATAATCCCCAACCAAGGCACCTCTATTTTTATCCTCTTTATAGAATAAGCCTACAATCTTCTGCCTAGATTAGGAAGTGGGAATTGCAGGGATCACAGGCAGAGTCTATAGGTACAGCTTCTTCTTAAACTATTAATCAATTCTCTTATCTCAGCTCCAGTTTACACACACACACACACACACACACACACACACACACACACACACACTTATACAGCCCCTCCGTGCCACTAATTCCTTAGCCTTTTGGGAATTCTGCATTATAAATTGGGTTGATTCTTGCATTTCCCCCACTGCTGACAGATGTAGTTTCCTCAGGTTTAGTACACCATAAGGAATTACCACTTCTCTAGCTCTTTCAGAGTTTCCAAGATTCTGTTGCCTTTGCGTTCTCTATTCTTTTTTCCTAATAGATTTAAGCCTTCACAAACTGTCATTTTAGTAGGATTTAAGGAGAGCGCTAAAACAGACTCAGGTTTTCAATTGATAGTCCCATAATACATTTAAATTTTTTTTTATGAACCATCATCTAGTTTGTTTAAATTTTTAAGCCATTGTAACTAATCCTGCAATTAACATCCATTGTTCATAAACCCTTGTATCAGTCAGAGAAGCAGAAGCAGTGTGATATATATATATATATATATATATATATATATATGCATATTATATACAATATAGAGAGAGATATATAATATGGAGATATATAGATATAGATATATGTATATAGATATATATAGATATATATAGATGGCTTTAATGCAATGAATTGGCCAATGTGATTCTGAGGGCTAGCTAGTCAAGTCCAAATCCAAGTCCAAATAGGACAAGCTGTCAAGAAAGACAGGCTGGAACTCTGGGGCGCGTGCATCAGCTGCTGTCTACAGGCAGAATTTCCTCATTAGGGAAGCCTCAGCTCTGTCTTAAAGCCTTTCAACTGAAAGCCTGATTGAACCAGGCCCACCCAGATTATCTCACATAGACAAGGAACCAGAGAGGGGACAAGTTACAGGAACTAAAAACAGAGTTGTAAACTGACAGCGGGGCCAACTGACAGCAACTGTGGACTTCAATAGAAGGAAGTTCTGCAAAGTGGACGCCCAGAAGTAAATATTTGAGGACACTGCTCCCTCTCTCTGATCTCTTGTTACATCTCCTTTTGGCCAAATCCACTGGAAAGCCAGAGACGGGATCTCACTGATGTCTATAAAGGTTGGTGGAGAAGGATGGAGGTTGGATCTGAAGGGCAAATGGAAACCATCTAGTACTGATTCCATGAACTTATGACACAAACATTACTTGATTTTCATAAATACATGCTCAAAAGCAAAATCTTAGGGAAAGAGAAACACAAAGGTAAATAAAAATGAAACGTATTGCTAGAGTTTTGGAGTTTATTTTCCCTAAGAAGGAAACGTATCAAACCACCCTCATCTATCACTGCCAAATCTTCAGCCTGCCTAAATCTGTGCCCTCAGCCTCACTTCCCTTCTGTGATTTTGGAAGAATTATCCCTACTGTTAAAAAAAGAAAAAACAAGTGAAGTATCACAATTTAGTTCTCCTTCACATCCCATGTCACCTACTCAAACACTTCTTTCCAGCAATTAACTATCAGCTCTTTTGTGTCACCCCTACTAAATCACTCCCATTAGCATATAAACATTCACTACTATCACCCAGTTTCAGAAATGATCTCCCCTCAGCTATCTCCAGCTGTACCCTCCCAAGTTTCTCTGTTACAGTGAAACTTCCTAGAATTGTCTCTTCATTTCTCATTTTCTCTTCGATTCATTCCAACTGAGCATTTGCCTCCATCACTCTTGACACCCATCTCTTAACAAAGTTACCAATGATCAACATGTTGCCAAATCCAGTGGTTACTTTTCTTTCCTAATTGGTGTCCTTCCCTTTCTATCCTAACTTTTGCCCTAGCTTTTGTTTTCCCAAAAACTAACTTCACCATTCCCTCTTTGAAACTTTTTTTTTTCTTGCTGGTTCATAGGGCAGCACCACTTCTGGTTTTCTTTTTCCTTCACCGACCACTCCTTCTTAGCCTCTTCTGCTGCTTCTCATCCTCCATCCAATCCCTGAATGTCACTGTACCCCAAGGCTCTGTCTGGGCATGCCCTCTCTTTTACAGCTACCATACGAACACTCTTTCTATAGGTAATGACACTCAGACAGAAGGCTTTCAGAACTACCTAGATGCTGAAGACTTCTAGATTTATCACGCCAGCCTTGACCTCTGAATTCTTGACTCATATATCCAATTATTGTCTTTACACCTCCCCTTAGATATTCAATAGGTACCTCATTTTAGCAATTTGAAAACAGAGCTCTTGTTTAAATCTACTTCTCCTGTTGTCTTCTTCATGTCAGTAAGTGTTACCATGGTTAATCCAGTTGTTCAAGCCAAAAATTTACTATAATCCTAATTTCTCTCTTTACCTTATTTCCTAGATCCAATCATCTGCAAATCCTGTTGATTGTACCTGCAAAAATATGCCCTAAATGTGTCACTTCTCTCGATGTCTTCTGCTATCATACTAGGCCTAGCCTATATCACTCCTTGCCTGGACCTCAGCAATAGCGACCTAACTAGTCTAGCAATTTCCACACTTGACTTCCATTGTCCATACAGCAGCCAGAATGATCTTTTCAAATATACATGGAATCAAGTCACTCCTCTGCTTAAACTCTCCCCCAATACACACCCCATCTATTGGCTTTCTACGTCACTTAGAACAACATCCAGGCCTCCTTATTCCATATGACAGGTTCCAATGTGATCTGGTCCCTATCTGTTTCTCTAACTTACCTCATATAACTCTCCCTCTTGCATTAGCCATATCAGCCTTCTTTTTTTCTTAAATACGCCAAGTTCATTTCTGCCTTAGAGCCTTTGCAGTTGCTCTTCTATATGCCTCGAAAGGTGGCCCCCATCCTCCAGGTCTTTGAATACCTAGTTTTTTCTTGTCATTTAGGTTGCATCTTAAATGTTTCCTCCTCAGAGAGTATTTTTCAAACTACTCTACCTACAGTAACTCTAGCCCACCCCCTACCCCCAATCACATACCCAGGCAACTCCTGACCAATACTCTTGGTTTTAATTTCATCAGAAGAGCAGTAATCATGACTGGATAGTGTCATACAAGGGTATTTTCTTGGATGGTCCCACATGTGTAGTTTATTGCTGTCTTCTCCCACTAGAAGGCGAGCTGAGATATAGCAAGGACTTGTCTGTGTTCTTCGTTGCTATATCAATAGTACATAAAATGGTACCTGGCCCAATATCTGTTGAACAAATGAATGATAAAGATATAGATAGCTACATAAATTTGCTTACTTGTTCAACAAACATTTGTGGATACACATATGTGTGTGTGTGTGTATATATATATATATATATATATATATATATATATATATATATATATTCATATGTGTGTGTACTTGTATTTCAAATATTTGATTAACAAGTGATTACGTTTAGTATTTAAGAGTGTAAGCTTTGAAGCTAGACTGCCTCGGTTGAAATTCTATCTCTGCCATTCTATACGACCCTGAGCAAGTTACTTAATGCCCCATCTGCAAATTGGGGATAATAATAGCTCCTGCCACTTAGGGTTGTTGTGAGGATTATATGAGTTAATACAAGTAAAACCCCTAGAATAGTGTCTGGCATGTGATTAGTACTCAATATATGTTACCTCTTGGTGTGTTTTTTTATCATTATCTATCTTGTTTCTCAAGGTTCTATTATATTTTACATATGATAGAACACATGATAGCCTGCATTTGTCTTAGTGATAGAGCTTGAACATCTCCTCATACCAATTAACATGCCTCTGCATGTTACATAAACATCCTTAAAACGCACACCTGCTACTTAGTGAGAAGAGAACATACTGTGTACCTCCAGGAGGTAAAAAAAAAAAAAAAATTCAAAATATTATACAACAACGTAGATTCAAATATAACATTGAAAATCAAAATCATTATTTGGGCATAGAGTGAATCTGTGAGCATTCCTCTTTACTTATAAATGTGGTCATCTACCCTGGGGATGGTTACTTGCCAAAAGCAAACGATTCTCTCTCACCCTTTCCTCTTTCCTTCCCCTCTTCCTGACTCTGTGTGGACATGCGTTTGTCTTCCATTCTCACTCTCTCTTCCCCTTTTGCCCCCTAACTGATATGCATTCATTTAGAAAGAGTGGTGGGGAAAAACTAACTATTCAGTCAAATCTAGGAACGAATCTAATCTGGGTAGACAGGAATAATCTGTTGCACATGTCCTGACCAGGACTGACCAGGACTGCTGAGCTTATTTGCAGCCAAAATTCTTCAGGATGAGTGCCAGCTCCCTTTATTAGTACAAGAATTTATCCTTCTCCCTGTCTGATTCATCATGTGATATGCTCACACCACACCACCTCCTCCTAGGCAACTTGGAACAGCATGCAGAAGAGGCCACAAGACTCATGGCTTACATTACTAGTACTTGAGGATGACTAAAGGACTGTAAGGTTGCTTATTTTTATATCTATATGTTTAACCCCTTCTCAGAAATGGTCAGGTGGCTATGCTCCAATCAGTTACTTTATATGTCAGCTCACTCACATACCAAAATGTTCTCTTTTCTTCCCCTATTGTCAAATCACCAAACATATTTTACCATAACTGAAATGCCATTTTACCTGGAATTTACATGATGAAGAAAGTTTCTTAGAGGATTTAGAAAACAGAGTGTGTGATTGGGTGAAGTTTCTAAACACAGTATTCAAAGCAATCATGTACAGTCTGTTTGCCTATGGTACACACCTCAGAGAGCAGAATGAGATGGCTCTGGAATACTTACAGTGAGCAGAGGAGTTTATCCTGCATGAGCATGCCCACCAAGGCAAAATCCGAAGTCTGCTCACTTGAGGAAACTACATCTACTATCACATGGGCAGACTTCAGGAAGCACAGGCTTACATTGCAAAGGTGGGAAATCAGGCCAGCCTGGTGGCTCAGGTGGTTGGAGTTCTGTGCTCCTAACTCTGAAGGCTGCCAGCTCAATTCCCACATGGGCCCATGGGCTCTCAACCACAAGGTTGCTGGTTCCACTCCTCGACTCCCGCAAGGGATGGTGGGCTCCTCCCCCTGCGACTAAGATTGAACAGGGCACCCTTAGCTGAGCTGCCGCTGAGCTCTCTGATGGCTCAGTTTGTTGGAGCGCATCCTCTCAACCACAAGGTTGCCGGTCCAAGGGATGGTGGGCTGTGCCCCCTGCAACTAACAACAGCAATTGGACCTGGAGCTGAGCTGCGCCCTCCACAACTACAATTGAAAGGACAACTTGACTTGGAAAAAATCCTGGAAGTACACACTGTTCCCCAATACAGTCCTGTTCCCCTTCCCAAATAAAAAATCTTTAAAAAAAGTTAAAAAGAAAAGAAAAGGTGGGAAATCTTAGCAAGAAGTTTGCCTCAGGTGATTGGAGTGCCGTGCTCCTAATGCTGAGGTCGCTGGTTCGATTCCCACGAGGGCCAGTGAGCTGTGCTCTCTATAGCTAAGATTGTGAACAACAGCTCTCCCTGGAGGTGGGCTGCTGTGAGCAGCTGGAGGTTGGCATGAGCTGCTCTGGGCTTCTGAGTGCTGCCCGGTGGGCTACCAGCAACCGATTGCCTCAGGCTCATAATATCAACATGAGTCAGGGAGCTGTGTCCTACACAACTAGACGGAGAAACAATGGCTTGAACCACAGTGAAGGGGGGAAGAAGTTTGTGAGCTCCTACAGAGTTTAATGCCCCCCAAGTGACTGTGAAGAAGGGTGGGCACTTTTAAAATGGGGAGAAAATTATTATGAGTAGGCTAAGGAGTGTTTTGAGAAGGCTCAGGAAAAGAAACCCACCAACTCAGAGTTCTCCTTAGGATTGGCAATCACACTCTATCGTCTGGGTGATAAAGCACCAACAGAGACCACCATTCACCTTCTGAGGTGGGCCACCCAGCTGAATCCTGACAACCAGTATATTAATGTTCTCTTGGCTCTGACTCTTCAAAAGATCAAGAAGAAAGCAGAAGGAGACAAGCTAGGGAAGAGGCCTTGACGAAAACACCATGTCCAACTGATGTACTCTGCAGTGTAGCCAAATATTACTGCAATAAAGGTACTCTGGACAGAGCTATAGAATTACTTTTAAAAGCTTTAGAATCAGAGACAAACAACATCTACCAACATCTCCAGATCAGATGCTGGTACAGAGCAAAAAAATACAGAGGTCAAGAAAGTGTTCAACTAATGAGGACAAAGAAGAGCTACAGGAAATGATGGAAAATGCTGTGGATCATTTTAAGAAAGTTGTTGAGTTGAATATACACCTGCACAGTTCTTGCCTGCCTCTATGCCATAATGGGCCAGTATGATGAGACAGAATAGTACTTCCAGAAAGAATTCAGTAAGGACCTCACTCCAGTGGAGAGACAAGTGCTCCATGTGAGGTATGGCAACTTTCAGCAGTACCAGAGGATGTGCGATGACACTGTCATCCACCATTACCCGGAGGGCTTGAACATCAATGGGACATTGAATGAGAAGGAAAAGCTGATCATAAACCTAAGAAGAATCGCCAATAAATGATGCTCTGAAAATGCCTCAGACACTGTGGTTTGGCTACTCTCTAGATCCATTCGTCAACTGAATAGAAAACAGCAACCAACAGCTGACAGTTCTGAGAGAAATCCGGGATGCCTGTTGGACAATCCAGGCACAGACCTTAGCAGATGAATCCCTTCTGCCTCCCTGGCTAGAAGGGAAGTAAGGAAATGGTAGAGGGTGCAGGAGGGGCCCACCACTCAGAAGAGCAGAAGGCCCTAGAGGGAGTCTATAACCAGGCCTCTGGGCTTCAGAGAGAGGAAACAGAGAGCAAGAAAGAAGGGTAGAAGGCCTGGTTTGGTGCTCATGAAGGGGAGGGAAATGGGGAGACAGATAAACCACAACTCAGAGGAGCTGGGCCAAATGGCTGGGCTTTTCATTTTTTTGTCTCTTTTTCCAGGTTCCAAAAACTCTCTCATAGAGATCTGGAAATTCAGAATCACTTCTCTTCTGTCATACAGATATTTTGAGCAAAAATTTCTTTGAGAGAAAGCACTTGCTTTGGGACTATGTGATGTGGTTTCTCCACATTCCCTGACTCTCCCCCAATGCCTTGCCCATGGCCTGGCACACAACACACACTCAGTATTTGCTGAGCGAATATAACACCTCTGACCACTGGTCCTCTTTCCTCGCTCATTACACTCCAAAATGAATTCCATGTAAATCAAACTTCTAAATGTTTAAAAATAAAAATTATAAAATTACTACAAGAATCCTTGAGAGAATCTGTTTTTTATCATGGTGTCTGAAAATTGCACATATGAAATGAAACACAAAAGGCATACAATATTAAGTTCAACTACATTGAAAACATACTGTATAGAAGAGATACATTTAGAAAGTCCAAAGATAAATGACAAACTTAAAAATACTATTTCAACACGATATTGGATAAAGATTAATTTTCTTAATGCTGAAATAGTTCCTGTTAATAAAAAAAATAAACTCAATGGAATGATAGGCAAATGTCAGGAACAGAGAAAAAAGGGAAATGGCTTCTAAACATATGAAATGATGGTCGATGTCACTCTCATTGCGAGCAAACAAAGCTAATCAACACTACAAGAAAGACTATCTCTGGTCAACAAACGCTCCTAGGAGTGTACTAATAAGGATGTAAGAAAACAGGTTCTATCATGCACTGCTGTTGAGATTATAAATTGTATTGCTGGAGAGAATGTGTTTGATAATTACTGAGTGTATGAATCTTTGCGCTAGAGATTTCACTCTTCTTAATTTATCCTGTATTTGCATATGCATGCAGAGACACACACAGGAATATTCATGAAGCTTTGTTTATAATAACAAAGGACTGAAAACAAACGTCCCCCATTAGGGGACTCATTAATTCAATTTCAGTGTTTCATACATGGAATAGCATGCAGCTATTGTAAAAACAAAACAAAACAAAAAACTAAGGCAATTTTAAGTGTAAAAATATAGAATACTATCTCGGAGATATATTTAAAAGTTTAAAAATGTGCAGAAGAGTGTGTAGAGCATGCTAACATCGTCCAAAGGAAGGAAGGAAGGGCAGGAGGGAGAAAGAAAAAAGAAAAACCATATCACAAATACACACAGACTATTTGGGAAAGAAGAAAATACCCTCTGGAGTAGCCTCTAGACAGGGAACTGCACATAACTGACCGGTCTCTATTTCCAGGTCTTTCCCCATGCCTTGAACTCTACCACCACCCACCTGCTCACTATCCGCTCCCCAAACATTCACAAAATGCCATCCTACTTTTTTCACTGATCCATAATTGTATCCATCAAAACTGATTTTTGAAAATTTCACCTCCTCCTGGAAATTTGCTCTACCCACTCTCCTTTCTCTGTTAGGGAAGTGACTTTTCGTACAACAACCTTTACTTGCACTCCCAATACATACATGTCAAGTAATGTGATACATGAGAGTCTACCAAGATAGAAGGCATACATCTTTTAACAGTTCACACTACAATACTGTGCTTCTGTTGACAACACACACTCACACCCTTCAGTTGTCTCATTTCCCAATAATAGATTCCTCCATTCCATGTGCTTTGCAATTTTGAAGGACTTTTTCCTGTATAGTAGATGTATATAAGTTTAAACTTGCAATCAGTTTAGAAAGTCCAGAAGGGCAGGGGCCGGAGTTATTGTTTCATAATGATACTTACCTTCTCTGACGTGGAGGGGCAATTTTAGCCTACATTGTGTGGCTTTGCATAAGTTTGGGGATCTCTGCCTGTAGTCCTTTAGCAAGTACAAAAGGAGTCTAAACGAAGGTGCAAAGTCTGGTTGGAAACCATGAAGTACCCTAATAGCTTTGTTCTCAGAGACCTGGTGAAGTGGCTGATGAGAGAGGTGGAAATGTTCCTACAGGTAATTTTAAAAAAAAGAAAAAATCAGGAATTCATATACATGCAGAAAACACTTAATCCACACATATCCTCTGACTACCTTTGCTGTCTCTGGTACCCTTATGTTGCCTTTTTCATCTCTCTTTTACCTACCAATGCTTCTATGATCACTTATATTTAAAACTCTTTTTTATTCTCAGAATGAAACATTGACAAATATTTGAGGCATTCTTTGAGGACATTAACGTTTTGAATAAATGCTTTCCTAAAGGATACTATTAATAAGGTTCTATATGAACATAGGAGTCTCTGGGAGCACCCATGGCAGAAGAGAGGAGATTAAGAAAGTAAATGTAAAAAAGGACTTTCCAGAGGATGGAGCCAGGGATATGGAAACAGTGGCAAGATAGTTCCCATCAGTAAGAAGAATCAGGGTCTAAGAAACTTCCACCATTGCCAGGGTAGAAGATCTTCAATGTGCCTAGCCAGAGAATTTCATCATTGCTACAGATGCATGACCTCTGAGGTTCCTCCATGTTTCTTTTTTCCAATTGGAAGTGTTTATTATGGTCATTATGCCCACCATTACATGTACACATGAGTTATCTAATCTCACCTAGTCCTTTAGTTTAGTTTTCTTTCTTTCTTTTCTTTTTTTTAACTACCTGACCACTGCTAGAAACTGCTGATTCACTTGGTCTAGAGAGGAGCCAGGTTCCCAGGTGATGCTGATACTACTGCTGATTTATGACATATGAGAATCAGTACATTATACCACTTTATAGCTTATGCAGCCCCTTAAGATGGAATTCCTCATTCGGGGAATAGCAAACAAGGACTCTCTTAGTCTAGGCTGAGACAGGGGCTGTCTACGGCCAATACTAGGACACGGACACATAAATGTTTGTAATAACCTGAGTGGTCAGAACACTCACTGTTTCCTTTTTCTTAACAATAGAAATATTGCAAGGAGAGAGTTGGTTTTCCTTTCCAGTTTCTATTTTGCAATCACACTGTGTATTCTCACACTACCCCAGCTGCTAGATAAGCTGATTCTCCCGTTGTGGTAGCATTATACACAGGCACATGCAGATTTCTAAAGAGTGAATCAATACCTCTAGGTGCTTCAAAACACAGTGAATATGTCTTTTTTCTGTGCTCCTCCCCTACTAGTATCTTTATTAATAAGACTGAAACACTTCTGTCCAATAGTTTTCTTGAATGCAAATTCTAAAAAATAAAACAAAACCCACAGTGTTCCTAGTTTCCTATTTCAGCATTTCTTACACATTTAACACACATTTCTAGAAATACATAATAGAACTTGTAAATAGAATTAGAACTTGTAACTCTTGACTGAGACCTAAAAGTAAGGATTTCCAATTGGGATAGGCTTAGCTGTGTATCCTAATAAAAAAGTAGAGGATTATCAAGAATCATAGCTTCCACCTTGCCCTGGGAAGAAAAATCCACAATAAATAATGCTTTCTCCAACACTAAATAACCTGCCTTAGAAATCTCAGTTTCACTGAAGCATATGTTTCACCTATGCTCTGTATAATTTCTTGTCCTCAAAGATACCTGGTGCTAATTAATACCTTTTTCCCCCTTAGGTCTATGTACGTTGTAATTTTTTTGTGATGAAGCATATGAATAAGGAAAAAGCAAAGAAAATACACTTTCTCTGTCACAATAAACTACTACAGCTGCCAATTTTGGTGTGCAGGTGCTGAATACCAAGGTAACCCACAGGGATTTAAAATGTTCTGGAGCTCGAGGAAACCAAGAATGTGTAGAGATGTTAGGAATTGTTTGGCTTAAATTAGTGATCATGATAGATCATAGAATGTCAGAGGAGCTAAAGCTCTGGAAAAGGCAAACATTAAAAGTTTCCCTTCTGATCTCTTTGGTCAATGATTTTAGTTATCTATTAGAATAAAAACTCACATTTACTTATTGTGTGCCAGGCATTATTCTAAAAACATTTCATGTATTCACCCGCTTGATCCTTATAACACCACTGTAAACTGATAGATTAATATCCCCATTTCACAGGAGAAGATACTAAAACATGGAGATGTTCAATAATTTCCACAGTTACAGCATGTAAACGCAGCCCGGTTTCCAATCCAGAGAGACTGACATCAGAGCCCACGGTTCTCATCATGTATTCATTTATGCAACAACTACTTTTTGAATGCCTGACACATGCCAGCTATTATTGCAGGAACTGGAGATTGAGCAGTGGATGAAATAGATGAGAAACCTCTGCCTTGTGCAGGTCACATAAGTGTTCCTTACAATAGCCTGTGAGTCATATAGGTGATAAGGATAGGCAGTGTGAAGATGGGTTATCATCTCAATAATGAGGCGGGATGCTTGGGAAATGCATCCTTCTCCAAGTTCTGCTCTTTTGGTAAATCAGCTAATCTAGAATATCAATACAATTCACCAAGTGAAACTTCTTCTGACTCACTGCATAAGAGGGTGAAGGGTGGGGGGAGGCAATGGGCTTGGCTCTTACTCAACATCCATTTCCTCTTAGAGCCCTGCCTATTTCACTTTCCGGTTTCAATTTTATTTCTCTAAAGTCAGTTGCCAGAAAGCAAAGGAACCAGGTGATGTTTCCACCAGGTTATGCTTCCATATATAGGTCTCTTTCACCTTTATTTAAGGCAGAGGAGGAAGGTTTCTGAAGAGCACAGTCGCCTGAACTGCAGCCATTCAGAAGAGCTGAGAAGTAACTAAGAAGTAACCATGAGGTAAGCATTCTCTGATTGTGTTGAAACTGTCCAATCAATTTTGTTGTGAAATGCAAATCCTGAGCAGCCATGATCCTAAATGGCAAGTTCCCGAACTGCTTTCTTTTGTGTTTATAACTTTCACCAGGCATTTATCTCCATAGGCTGCCTATTTGTTATACCAATCCTAGCCTCTTTACTCCTACATTATTTTCTGCCTCATACCCATCAAGCTTCCTAAGAGCTTGTCACTGGGTAAGCTGAGAGCTGAGTTCAGAAAGGAGTGACACAAGAAGGAAGAGGGCAGAGAGAAATTTAATAAGGTGGGTGCTTCATTTTAAAGGTGGGTCCAGGGGAATTGCTCCTGGAGACTGCTTCTCTTTTGTTTCTTATTTGAAAGGACTACGTGAGGGGCTTTTAATAAGATTCTCATTTAACAAAAGATCTCCTTTGAGCAGATATTGTTTAACATGTACTCAGAGTCCAATCCATGTTAAAGTGGACTTCACTTTTAATGTGCTCAGAATTCATCTCAGATTTATATTAGGGCTGTAAAATGTAGTCATTCATTTAACATAAATACAGTTTTGCCCCAAAATTCTGATTGGCTAGAGTTATTAAGAATTAGATTCTGATTGGTTAGAGTTATTAAGAGGCTATCTGAAGTATGAATGGGAGACAGAGGGCTTGGAGAAAATAGTTCCCACTTCTGAAACCTTCTCACACCCCAGAAACATAAGGTTGCCCTGGGGAGAAAGTGTTAGCTCACTGGGTAGGAAGGGAGCTATTTTCTCCAATCTGAGAATGGGATGACCAGACTGGACGCTTAAGCCTCAGCCTTGGGAGCTCCAGGATCCAGGGATACCAGTCCCAGTACTAACTTCCTAGAGGACACATTGCCCTCCTTCTCTAAGTTTCCTGATCTCTCTTCTTGAAAAGTATTTTTCCTGCTAGTCCGACTGATAGAAAGAAAGAAAAAAAAAGATTTGAGATAGTTCCAGATGTGTTTCTATAGTAACACAGAATCTTTAGAAACCTTGTTTCTACTTGTTAGAATTTTAGCACAGTCTTCTCATAGAATCTTTCCCCTGATAATACAGACCTGTCCGTCTCTCTTCGTCTCTTTTTTGCTTGTTTAGCTTTAAGCACTGTCACCACACATTGCCCCTGTGCTCTAAATACAGTGGTTCACAAATTTGAGCACACATAAGAACAACCTGGAGAGCTTGTTCAAGACAGATTTCTGGGCTCAACTCCCCACCTTCACCCCAGATTCTGATCTGGTAGCTGTGAGTTGAGGGCGATGAATGTGCATTTCTCACAGTCTCCTCAGAGGTGCTGGTACTGCTCGCAGACGCTGTGGGGGCAGCATTAGCTCTGAACTCGGTGAGCAGTGTCATTGTGGCTTTCACTGAGAACAGAAGCAGGGCCAAAAGAAAAAAATCGTTGTTGTGTAAACAGTCAGAACTTCTAGAGGCATCAGGAGTATAAGTCTCACAAGTCTGAGTCCAGGAAGCAAGTATCCGGGACGAGCTTCTGATTTACCAGTGGAAATAAAATTCATAATCACACAGTGAAACTGAATGCCTTTTGAATGGCTGATCAAAGGGATTTTGCGTAAGTATGTACATCAAATGTCTCCTGTAAATGCACAACTGACTACATGTTTTATATGTTGGAGATAGTTTCAACTGTATTTACTCTCTCTGTTTCTTCTGTAAAATGAGAAAGGAGCCAAAGAGCTCATGTGCTTAAGGAAATCTTCCTGTGACCTCACTGAGAAGGAAGACAGATTACACCAGACACAAATTTTTCAAGAGGAGGCTGCTATCATTACAATACAGATAGCAAGCCAGGCACTCTCCTGCCGGTCCCCTCTCCTACATGTCATATCAAGAGTCTCAGACAACTTGGATCTTCACCAAGACCTGCCTAGAGCTTTGAAAGGACACAGTGTCCTTCCGTGAGTGGCAACTCCTACCCGTTTTCCTTCCTAATTTTTGTTTATTCTGCTTGGGATAGTTATGTTTCCATTTGTTTCGAATAGCAGAAATAAACAGGAACTGATTTAAAATTCCTATAATGGCTCACAGAACTACAGCAATCCCAGAAGGACTAGCACAGGACACTGGGGAGCTTGGGGGACTGAGACTCTGTGTCTTCTCCAAGTGCATCGGAGTCATTCTCTCTGCAGCACGTAATACCGAATACGGTCGGTCGCCATCAGACGCCCAGCACGCACAGCTCTCTTCTTAACATGTGAAAACTGCCTCTGGCTCCTTTACTCTCTCTCAGTTCCATTTCCACTTCCATTTGAGTTTGAGTACCCAGCCACGGTCCAATCAATTGGGGGGTGAAGGAAGAGGGGTCTGAAAAGTAAAAGGTAGGGAGCAGGAAGAAAATGGGACATATAACCTTCCATTTGGACAAATACTTCCAAAGTGATCCTTGCCACATTACATGACTTCCCAGCTATCTATCAGTTGTCTATGTCAGAATTCATAATATTTAGAATATCAGCTCCTGATAAAAGAGCTAATTACTATATACCACGAAAAAAATTGAAGCGAGAAAAAGCAACATTTCAGAGACTAAAATACATAGGCAATGTAGAAAAACAATTTTGGGCTATGGATGATTTTTAATCTACTTATCTTCAATGTTATTCATGATAAGATTTTTGTTTATTTGTCTGTGTGCTGCTTCTGTTTGGTTGGTTTTGCTTGCTTGTTTGTTTGTTTTGAGGCCCAACACCAAAGGGAATGGAAAATCTTTCCAGAAGAGTTGCAAGGGCACCTTAAGTAAGTGAGAAAGAGCATTTCCCATAAGAGAAGATGCTAGCTGTCTTGTGAGCCGCCTCCTGTAGCCACACATCTAACCTCCTGTTATTAAAGAAAACCACAGGAGAGTAAAAATCACATTTCAAAAGAAAATTAAAGCAACAAATGCAAAATTATTAATAAATCAACTCAATGAGACATATTAAGAAATCACCAGTCTGTGGGGGATGGGGTTAAGGGAGTGATTATATTTACTCCAAAACAAAAGTTTAAGAGATTGCTAACACATATAATAATAACCAAGTTAAGAGGTTGAATAGTATAAAAGTAGGAGAAATGAGTAAAAATTAAGGATGACTAAAAATAAGATTTAAATATTCAAATGGAAAAGTTCGAAAATATAAGAATATAGAATGTCAAAATAATAAAAAGGACAAGACAAAACTAATTTGATAAAAAGGCTTGGATTAACAATAGAGAAATTAAGGAATTAAAGGAATTTAATTAAGGAATTAAAAATACAAACAATAAAATGGAGTTGACTATGAGAGGGGTAACAAAGACATTAAAATCAGGATGGCAAAACATTAAAAGAAGAAAAGTTTACAAGATTAAAATTTTCAAACTACAAAGGTAAATGCTCGGTAGGAAAAAACAGATACAAAAAACGATTAAATAGCCTTACTTCTTAAAAAATACTGAAAACCTCTGCTGACATCAGTTCCCCCAGATTTGGCCTCTGCAGAGACCCTCACAAAGAGAAAGCAGAGGGCCAGCGTTACCCAAGAAAAACTGCCTTACTTAGGTTAAACGTGCCTCAGCCATCTTCCTTCTCTATAATTCTTCTGCTCGCCACAGTCACCTGATCATTACTTCCCTATGCATTTAACACATGCCAAAATATAGAAAGAAAATGAAAAAGGTACATACCCTTTCTGAGGAGAAGAATTTCTTACCCGGTGAATCTGTGCTATGTCTCAAAATGTCCATCCTTCTGCTTTTCCCTATAGTGAGACCACTAAGAACTCCTTGGAGAACAGCCTATGGCAACTGAAATGCCATTTCACCTGGAACTTGTTAGAGGGAGAAAATTCCTTGGATGACTTTGAAGATAGAGTGTGTAACCAAACCGTGTTTCGGAGCAGCAGATTCAAAGCCACCATGTACAACTTGTTGGCCTACATAAAACACCACAGAGGCCAAAACGAGGCAGCCCTGGAATGCTTACGGCAAGCTGAAGCCGTAATCCAGCGAGAGCACGCTGACCAAGCAGAAATCCGAAGTGTGGTCACCTGGGGAAACTACGCCTGGATCTACTACGACATGGGCAGGCTTTCAGAAGCTCAGGCTTATGTAGACAAGGTGAAACACGTGTGCGAGAAGTTTTCCAGCCCTTATAGAATTGAGAGTCCTGAGATAGATTGTGAGGAAGGGTGGGCACAACTGAAGTGTGGAAGAAAGAACACTGAAAGGGCGAAGGTGTGTTTTGAGAAGTGTCTGGAGAAGAACCCGAAGAATCCAGAATTCACTTCTGGATTGGCGATCTCAAGCTACCGTCTGGATAAATGGCCACAACCTCAGAATCCCATTGATGTCTTGCAGCAAGCCATTCAGCTGCATCCTGACAATCCTGACAACCAGTATGTTAAAGTCCTCCTGGCTCTGAAGCTGCAGAAGATGAACGAGGAAGGTGAAGGACAGAGGTTAGTTGAAGAAGCTGTGGAGAAAGCCCCGCATGCAACCGATGTGCTTCGTGCTGCCGCGATGCTGTATCGAAGACAGAATGACCTGGATAAAGCTATAGAACTGTTAAAAAGGGCTCTAGAATACATGCCAAACAATGCCTATCTGCATTGCCAAATTGGGGCGTGTTATAGGGCAAAAATCCACGAGTATCAGAATGTAGGAGAGAATGAAATGTATGGGAAAAGAGAGGAGTTGCAGGAACTAATAGGACAAGCTATAAGTTATTTAAAGAGAGCTGATGAGCTCCATGGAAATCTCACCCACATCTGCTCCTATCTGGCCTGCCTCTATGCACAGGTAGGTCAGTATGAAGAAGCAGAATATTACTTCAAAAAAGAATTCAGCAAAGAGCTTTCACCTGCAGACAAACAAGTGCTCCATCTGCGATATGGCAACTTTCAGTTGTATCAGATGAAGTGTGACAAGAAGGCTACCCACCATTTTATGGAGGGTGTGAAAATAAACCCGGAGTCAAAGGAGGCAGAAAAAATGGAAAACAAACTGCAAAGAATTGCCAAAACCAGGCTTTCTAGAAATAGAGCAGATCCTGAGGCTTTGCATCTCTTGGCATTTCTTGAGGAGCTGAATGGGAAAAGGCAGCCTGCAGAAGACACCTCCAAGAGGGGTTTGGACTCTGGACGCCTTGTCCCTTCAGCGTCTTTAACTGAGGAATGAGGAATCGGGATATGGTGTCCATAGGGTTACTGCTGGAAGAGAGCTGAAACCCCTCCACCAAGTTGGTATTCAAAATATTTAACAACGGCTATGGCACAGGCATGGACTACGATACTAGACCACAGTACTGGATCAGGAGTATGGGAGAACTCTGTTGGGCCAAGAGTTAACACTTGAATTGCTCAGGGAGTTCTGGGAGAGGGACTAGATTGGGGGGATAGGTCCTATGTCTTGGAAAAAGGGGCTATTTCCCAACTGACCTCTCAGGAGCAGTGCACTCTGTGACTTCTCTTAGTCGTCCTCCATGGGGAGTGGTTTGTTTCTATGTTTATATAAAGCAGATTCCTCACATCTGTAACATGATGGTCCATTTTTGCAATGTTTTTCCGTCCTTGAAGTCATTTGAGATCCTACACAGGAAAGTGCTATGTCCATCCAAAGGCTGGGGAACCAAGCTTAGATAGGGTTGTATGTCCTCTCTTTCTCACTCTGCCTCCTCTTTCTCCCACCACAGATAATCCTCAATCTAGACTGTCCTACACAACAGGAGTTCAATTGTCCCGTTAACTGAAGTGGGAACATAGTTTGAATAAAAGAGAGCAGAGACTAGGTCCAGTCCAGAAGGGAAATACCTCGGACAAGAAATGGAGTCAGGCAATCAATCACAGTACAAGAGTTTTAAGAGGCACATGGGGAGAATTTGCCTCCATACTGCTTTCCCTGTAATCGTCATACATGTGAAGAATTAAAAAGGGGGGGGGGGCGGGGATTCTGTACAATATGCTAGAAACCAAACGAATACATTTCTTTAAAACTTGTGTGGAAAAATGAATGTCTCACCAGTAGGCATAGGAACAGAGTAGTAGGCAAAAGAGAGAGAGGAATGCTGGTTTGTCATTGTAGATTATAATCATATGGAGAAATTTTCACTGTCTTAGCCTCTGTCAGGAAAATTTCTTTACAGAATGAAGATTTACTTTGTTAAAAAAAACAAACAAACAAAAAAAAAACTTTGATGAGCCCAGGTTCAAGATGATAGGAAAGAAGCAGAACAAAAGTCTTGGGAAATGACATCAATAATGGAGGGTTTCTCCCCATTAGAAATGTATATTAGGTGACATAAAACTTCCTTTAACTCTGAAAATGTTTATGAAAACCCTCAAATTCATACTATGTTTGGGGCAATTGGGATTCTCTAGGTAGATCTGACTAGCCTACCAGGTTGGTGTGACCAAAAACAGTCAGTGGACCCAGCAGGAGGCTAGTAGTCAGTCACCCTCTGGCTTGCAAAATGTTTGCCTGTTTGAATTAGTTTAAATTGAAATGGTGGTTAACTGAGGCTGGTACTAAGTGGGGGAATAGAAGAGATGTTGTTTAAGGGAAGAAACTTGCAACTAGTATAATAGATAAAGATATCCTGAAGATCTAATGCACAGCACAGGGGATATAGACAACAATATTGTATTATAATCATCAGCTTTGATAAGACACCAGATCTTAATGATTTCCACCACAAAAAAAAATAATTATATGGCATGAGAGACGTGTTAATTATTAAAAAATGGCAATCCCATTATAATATATAATTGTATGAAATCAACATGTTGTATACCTTAACTTGACACAATGTTATATGTGAAATGTGTTTCAATAAACTTATACATTAACAGTTTTATTAAGCAATTCAAACCTCATATAAAATTCAAGGCTTTTTTAATTAAAAAATCCAACTACTGCCACAACGGTTTTCATGTTATTTTCTGCATTAAATATAGTGTTGTGTGCTCTTGAGATCATTAGTGTATGCCCAGTATGTAGTCCTGAAAAAAGTCACAGATTTAATTAATAAATAACTTAGATGTGATGCAACACAAAGGTATGTTCTTGTTTTTCTGAAATTTTGCTGTAACTTCAGTTTTCCAGACTCAGCTGTGGGTAAACGAAATGTCACACTGGGTATGAACCGGCTCCAATAACCCAGACTGATTTAACCTCATAGTCACTGAATAGAACATTTGTTTTTTTCTACAGCCTTCTTAAGATGCCGGGACTTCAGATTACACCCTGACACCCACTGCCATGCACCCTCGTGCACACAAACACCCTGTCCCCACACCAACAGTGGATGTGCTACTGCCCTTTTCCCTGTTAAATCTTCCATCCACATTCTCTCTCCCCTTTGACCTCCATTATGAGAAATGAGGAAGTGTCCCCAATTCTGTTTTATGCCGCATCCTGGAGGCAGTCAAAACCATGTTGGAGGGGCCTGCCCCGTTGCCCCAGTGGTTGGAGTGCTGTGCTCCTGATGCCAAGGTCGCAGGTTCGAGTCCCACATGGGCCAGTGAGCTGCGCCCTCTACAGCTAAGATAGTGAACAACAGCTCTCCCTGGAGCCCGGCTGCCATGAGCAGCAGGAGATTGGTGAGATCTGCCATGGGCAATCCTGTGCTGCCAGGAGCGGCTGTCTGCCAGCCTGAGCAGCTGGCAGCTGGTGAGAGCTGCCCTGAGCTGCTGTGAGCTGTCAACTGACGACCAGCAACCAACTGCCTCAGCCAGGGGGAGCGCAAGGCTCATAACACCAGCATGGGCCAGGGAGCTGTGTCCTACACAACTAGACTGAGAAACAACGGCTTGAACTGGAGTGGAAGTGGGGGAGGTGGAAGAAGGGGGGGAAAAATGATTCTGCCTTTTCCAGTCAAGGCCATTAGGAGGGTGAGAGTTACTAATAGAAGAGGAAGTGGGGAGAGGAAGCAGTATGAATGAGAGGAAGACGAATGCTGTGTTGAGTGTGAAGGACCTTATGAATTCTTTCTGTCTGTTTGGCTTAGATGAGCCAAAGCAACTCCACTGACAACACTGCTCCTGACTCGGAGAGAAGAATGAGGAAGAGCCTCTTCCTTGGATGATGGAACTGAAAACCAACCGTTGGAGAAGGACCCACACACTTCTCAAGAAAATCACAGATTGCTGTAGATAACCGAGTCACTGGTCATAGATTGCCTTGAAAGTTGCCCTCTTCATCTTCCTTCCCACCTCATGTCAATTGGCTCACACAATCTGTGCCCAGTGTGACTGCAGTGTGGCAGGGTTAGAATAACACAAATAAGACGATGCTGGCATCCCTTCCATGTGCACCCATGTATATTGGATTTCAACCTGGGAAATGTGGGTTCCAACGAGAGACCATATGCTCCTGTTTCCTCCTTTCTTCCCTCTACCATTTCCCCCATCATTTCTTTATTTTGGAGAAGAGGGAGTAATTTGGTTTGACAAATTAGAAGTTTTTCTTATGATTTACAGTGTGGCTGTCTGTCGTGCGGGGCGCCCTGCGGGGCCTCTAGTCCCGCTCCCCACATAAGGATGTAGGATATGGCTAGGCCAAAAAGGAACACCCACGGAGCCATAGGTAGAGGAGTCATACCACTATAGTCTCACTGGAGGCTGGATCACACGACCTGCAACCTGCCGTCCGCTTCTCTGCCTGCCAACCAACCAACTGACCAACCAACGCAACCACAGCAGTTACATCAGGGGCTAATGGCTAACTGGTAACAGCTGATGGCCAACTAGCCACAGCTGATGGCCATCTACTACCTGAGCCAGCACCTTTCTACATGAGGCCGAGAGCCTGGAAACTGCTCTCTGGGACTCTGTCCCCACACTGATACATGCTACAACATAGATGGAATCTCAAAATCATGCTAAGTGAAAGAAGCCAGTCAGAAAAGGTTACATACTGTATGATTCCTTTTATATGAAATGTCCAGAGTAGACAAATCTATAGAGCCAAAAGCAGATTAGTGGTTGCCTACAGCCTGGGAGGCATCTTAGGATTGGAGGTGACAGCAAATGAGGTGTGGGGATTCTTTTGGGGGTAACGAGAATATTCTGAAATTGATTGTGGTAATGGCTGCCCAGCTCTGTGAAATGCTAAGACTATTTTCGTACTTTAAATGGGTGAATTGTCTGGTATATGACTTATATTTTAATATAACTTTTAAAAAAGAATGAGTACTCTTATTACAATTGTATATTTAAAAAAGCTAGCTTTTCTTCTATCACCTTCTATTTTTAACCTCTAAGATTGTTTGCATTGTTATGTACCTATCTAAATTCTTTTAGGTAGTTAAGAGAGAGGTAAAAGCTTGAGTTTTCTTGCTCTTAATTGGCCTCAGCTCAAAGAGAGTGGCCTCAGTAGTCCACATGCCAACGTGGCACATTTTGGGGAAGTTCATTCTGAAACCCTTCAGAAATTTTATTTAAAAAAATTTCTTAGGATAATATTACTTCTTTAGAGCTCAAAGCATAAATTCATAAATTTATTCGGCTAGCTAGCCAGCCATTAAACAATATTATGTGTCACTGTTTCCCATTTTACAGCTGGGGAAACTAAATGATTGATTGCCTTAGATCTCAAAGATTTAAATTGCTCCAGGATTATTCCAGGGATTGGTTTCCTATAATTAGTATGAGGCAAAAAGAAAATTCAGCCTCAGTGATTTGACTCATTGCTAACCCCAGAGCTAGTAAACTAAACATACAGAATTAAATCCAGGTCTCCAGGTGCAAATTGTCTCCCACAGATAAATTTACTTGGTGAAGTTTCTTTTAAAAAAGATTTCTGGAACAACTTTTCACATCATGTGGAGGTGGTCCCAGAAACCCCTCTATGTGAATCTCCTACAGACTTTATTAAAAATGCAGTTTTCTGAGACCTACCCTAGATATGTGGTCAGAAGGAGAGCTGTATGTAGTTTGAGTCATGATTTTAAACAACGTACTTCAGTAAGTCATAACAGATCTCAATCTTCAGTTTTCTTTTCTTCCTCTTGATTTAAAATCAGTTTCACTTTCCAGTTCCTCGTCTCTTTCATAAAAGGCAATCACTCAGAAACAGGGAGAAAACATCAGCTGATGCCTTCCCCACCACACCCATTTTCCCTCTATATAGCTCCTTCAGCATTTACCTGAGGCACACTAAGAAGATTTCTGAATAGCAAATCAGCTTGGATCCCAGCTTTTCAGACCAGCAGAGAAGCAGATTGCCATCATGAGGTCAGTGAGATAAAAATGCATAAACACCTTTGATCTTGAATGCAAATCGTAACTTGAGTTTCTAGGATTCAGACAAGTTCCTGAGTTTGTCCTGTTACTTACAGAGTCAATGTGCCTTTATCAGTCTGGACACTTTTTATTTCTGTGGCTTTTTCTGGTATGTGCCCTCAGCTCCTTAAACGTGTAGAACTGTTCACTGGAACAGCTGGAGGAGCTGAGAGCCAGGAGAGCTGGGATGAAAGGAAGGCTTGGCAGAGGTAGTTAGATCTAGTCAGGCACAAAGTTTGCTGATTCAACATTAGACCTAAAGGAATGACTATGGGTTTTTGTTGTTTTTCTCTGAAGGACCAAAAAAATTTTTTTTCTTGTCATTTCTAAAGGAAGCACTTCTTTTCAGCAGATATTACTAAGGATAGAATCGGTAGTGTGATAGGGCAAACGCAATTCACATTGAAGGGAATTTTGCCGTGAAAGTTTGTTCACTTCAAGATGTGAAGTAGAAGAAATGATGCTGACAGATGTGCATTTTCCCATTTCTTATATGAAAACAAACTTAAAGGTTAAAGTTGATTTTTATTCCTGTGATGAGAGCAGGTGAGGAGCAGAAAATAATTTCTCTTCAAAATATAATGACCTAATCTCTTTTCTAATACTGATCTAATTTCTGGTGATGGAAAGCAAAGCAATGTTTGCCAGGTGGATGGTGGAGGATGGGGTTGGAATTGACTAGGAAGATACGGGGGGATCTTTGTAGATGATACAAATAGTCTATAAGGAGATAGTGGTGGTGGCTTCAGAGGACTATACATTTGTCAAAACTCATTAAACTGTATGCTTAAAATGGGTGCATTTTATAATATGTAAAGTAAAATCTTAGTAAACTTGATTTTGAAAAAATGCATATAGACCTGCCATCACATAGAGCCTAAAGAGAGATAGAACTGAGAGAAAAAGAAGGCTTTCCCATCAAACACCTAGGAGGAAGGATTGAGGAGGTTGATAATCTGGGGAGGAAGGATCCTGGTAACCACTCAGGGAGTGAGGAAAGGAAGACCCAAGGGTTCCCAAATGCTCTGCCATATCAAAGTAGGGATGGGGTAGGGGATAGAAGGGTAAAAGGAATTTACTACCAAGTGCCTTAGATTACCCTTTTCTACCTAATGGGCTCCTGGTCATGCATGAGTAGGGTTGACCAGAATATCTGGTCCTGCCAAGAGCCTTGGTAGCCACTCTGCCCAAGTGCTTGGCTGTGTCCAGAACAACTGACCCAAGGAACTCTGAGGGGGGGAGTTCTCTGGACTATGATAGACTGAAGTCCACATCAATGTGCCCTGTTCCCAAAGGCTGTAGGGACCACAGCAGGTTGATTGCTCCTCCCGAGTGGTGCTACAATCTGTCAAAGCAGGAAACCACCTGGGGAAATGCCTAACACCAGCCTGCTGGCTGATGGGTACCTTCCTCTCTGCCCCATCCTCTGAGGAACTCTGTTGTCCCCTTCACGCACTCAAAATTCACTTAAAATTATAATACTGATATACCAGTAATTGTGGTGGTAACAGTTTCTGTGTGATCAGTAGTTGGTAGTGTACTCTGTTAAGTGCTTTACATTTATTATCTCATATCATTCTCCCAATAGCCCTCAGAAGGAAGAACTATTATTTTTTTATTTGCTTCATTTTCTAGGTGAGTAAAATGGGGCTCAGAGGGCAAATTACTTGCCCAAGGGTTAACACAAAGAGTAGGTGTAGGAGCAGGATCATTACTGAAATGCCGAAATCCAGTGTTAAGCATTTTCTGGCTCTGTGCACAAAGAACAACAGGGTAAAATGTCTTAATGCTTTTAGTTACGCTCACATTAGAGAGAAGTGGCCAGGACAGGAAGGACCAGGCCCTCAGGGTCCCCATTTGGAGAGTGAGGATCACTCTTTGATGGTGACCCACTCCTTAGGGCCATACCTTAGATGAAGGTACAAGGGATCTCGCCACAGTATAATTTTCCATACTTTGGATGGAAAGTAAAAGACAATTCATTCTACGCCATATTGAAAGTAAGGAAGTGAAGCTAAATGATGTGATTCAAGAAATATCCCAGAGCTAGTGAAAGAGATACACTAAATCCAGGTGTCTCGTGGTTATTTCCCTCTCTTCTAGATGGTCTGACTCACTGTTTGGCATATGACATTAACTCCCACAGTCAATAGGAAATTGCTTTTCTAAACACCTTGAGAACAGTGTTTCTCAAAATGTGGCACAGAGACTCCTGCCACAGAAATTCCAGGGTGCTTATAAAAACGCAGGTTCCTGAGCCCAAGCCTCTCCCCCGCACCCCCAGCCCCTCAGCTTGCATCAGAATCTCTGGGAGGAGGGCCTAGAATCTGGCAAGTGTCTACAGTGCTTTTTTTTTTTTTTTTTTTTACAAACTTTCAAACACATTCTCAGAATCTGTGTAGAACAATATTCCCAGCCGAAAGTAAACTCAGCTCTCGCACATCCAGTTTCAATTTCTCCTCAAGGGGAAAGTTGGCAGCTCTGACAGTGTCAGTTTCATTGTCCTTTTCTGCTCCATAAAAGCACATACCAAAGGGCTCTAGCACCCTGGGTGGGAACCTTTTCAGCTCTTGCTTTCAACCTATAAGCAGAACATGGCATCAGCCTAGATACCAGCTATTCAGAATTACAAGGAAACAGCCATCATGAGGTAAACAGGCCCTGCTTCTCGGAAAGGAAGTGGAGCATTTCTCACAGATCTTGTTCTTGCGTGTATCATCCGGCATTATGCTGATTCAGTGTTTGCTTATCAGTTAAGTATGCATTTCTCTAACTTGATCATGAATCGATCTTCCCAATACATGCATTTTTATTTCTGTGGCTCTTTCTGTTTAAAGTCAGGTAGCCTGAGGACACTGAGGGAAGTGTTCCCAGCAGCGCTGACAGCTGGAAAGGGGCTGGAGCTTGTTTGAGAGCCTACAGGGAAAACCTGCTCAGATCCTTTCAGGCAAAATTTGGGCAATGATTGCTGAGGCCTGAAAGACAGTTACTGGAGGTCCTGGTCCCTCTTTTGTTTTACAGATTAAATCAGAGGTGTTTATGAGTTCTGTTTTGGTGGTTGTGGTTATTGTAAAAGCATGCTTCCTTCTCAGCAAATGTGCTAACAACAAATTCATCACTGCAAAACTCCAATTCATATTTTGCAATTTGCTTTTCAGAATTGAGAACTATATCTTTTTATTGACCTGCTAGACCCCCTTGTGAACAGGGAGAAAGTATTGCAGACTCTCAAACTGTGTTACAGATGCCCAGTATCACAACCAACCAGAGTGCCCTGTGTTGTGCGGGGTGTCATGCAGGGGTCTCAGCTCCTGCTCCCCACATAAACACGTAGGACACGTTGAGGCCAAAAAGGAATACCCACGGAGCCATAGATAGGGGAGTCATACTACTATATTCTCACTGGCGGCTGGTTGGAGACACAGGAAGCAGGAGCCACACTATCCGCAATCCACACTCCACCTCTTGCTAGCTCAGCCACCATCTTCTTGCTAGCCTCCATTTTATGCTGGTGTAGCCACAGCAGTTATATTAGTGGCCAATGGCTCACTGGTTACAGCTGACGGCCAACTAGCCACAGCTGCTGTCCATCCAATCACAGTTGATGGCCATTTACTACCCGAGTGATCACCTTTCCACGTGGGCCGAGAACCTGGAAACTGCACTCCTGGCTCTGTACCCACACCCTGTTACAATGCAAATTTCTGGGCCCTGCAATCTGAAATCCTAATTGAGTAGATCAGAAATAGAGCCTGGGGTGGGGGGATAAGTATTTAAAGAGGATCTCAGTTTCTATGAACATTCAACGCTCCCTGCCTTGTATGTGTGTACGTGGGAGTAGAGGAAGCCCAAAATGGGTGGGGAGTCAGAGGGATGGGAAGGATGTTGACCTAAAGCGAGTCTTGTCTATTTAAGGGATGTTTTAGTGATGAAAAACTAGTGATTGGAAATTACTTCCAAAAAGTAAGATCTTCCTGCACCCTTGCTACTCACAGTGTGGTCTGAGTCCAACACCCCCTGAGAAGTTGTTTTAAAGGCAGCATCCCAGAATGTAGAAGTGCAAGCTCCTCGGGTGATTTGGTCCACGTGCACATTAAAATGTAAGAAGTACTGCTCTGGAGAGTTCCTTGGCTCACTTTTTAATTTTTTAATTAGTTTCAGGTGTACAAAAACCACATAATGATTAGACATTCATTCCCCTCACAAAGTGATAACCCCTGCAATCTACTACCCCTCTGACATCATACATTGTTATTTTATCACTGACGATATAACAATATCACTGACGATATTCCCTATGCTGTACTTTACATCCCCTTACATGTGACTTTATATATAGGTATATATTTAATTATAGTTGACATTCAATATTATTCTACATTAGCTTCAGGTATACAGCACAGTGGTCAGACATCTACATAATCTATGAAGTGATCTGCCTGATAAGTCCAGTGCCCATCTGACGCCCTACGTCATCTATACAACATCATTGATTACAGTCCTCATACTGTATTTCACATCCCTGTGACTATTTTGTGACGACCAATTTGTACTTTCTAAACCCTTCACTTTCTCCCCCATCGCCCAATCCTCCCTCCCATTTAGCAACCGTCAGTTTTTTCTCCATCTCTGTGTCTATTTGTTTTGTTTGCTCTTTTATTCTGTTCTTTAGATTCCACATATAAGTGAGATCATATTGTATTTGTCTTTCTCAGTCTGACTCATTTCACTTAGCATAATAGTCTCTAGGTCCATCCATGTTGCCGCAAATGGTCAGACTTCATTCTTTTCTATGGCCAAGTAATACTCCATTTTATAAATGTACCACAATTTCTTGATCCAATCTTTTATTGATGGGCATTTTGGTTGTTTCTATATCCTGGCTATTGTGAATAGCGCTACAGCAAACATAGGAGTGATATATATATATATATATATATAATTTTTTAATTAGTGTTTTGGATTTCTTTGGATAAATACCCAGGGGTGGAATTGCTGGGTCATAAGGTACTTCTAGTTTAAATTTTTTGAGGAACCTCCATACTGTTTCCATTGTGGCTGCACCAATTTGCAATCCCACCAACAGTGCATGAGGGTTCCCTTTTCTCTACATCCTCGCCAGCACTTGTTGTTTGTGGATATATTGATGATAGCCATCCTGACAGGACTGAGGTGATATCTCATTGTGGTTTTCACTTGCATTTCTCTTATGATTAGTGACATTGAGCATCTTTTTATATGTCTTTTGACCATTTGTATGTCCTCTTTGGAGAAATGTCTATTCAGGTCCTCTGCCCATTTTTTAATTGGATTGTTTGGTTTTTTTGTTTGTTTCATTTTCTTTTTTTAAATTTAATACTTATTATTATTATTTTTATTTTATTGGGTAATATTGGGGAACAGTGTGTTTCTCCAGGACCAATCAGCTCCAAGTCATTGTCCTTCAATCTAGTTGTAGAGGACGCAGCTCAGCTCCAAGTCCAGTCACTGTTTTCATTCAATCTTTAGTTTTAGGAGGCACATCCCACCATCCCATGTGGGAATTGAACCAGCCACCTTGTTGTTAAGAACTCACGCCCTAACCAATTGACCCAACCAGCGCCCCGGATTGTTTGTTTTTTGGTGTTGAGTTAGTTATATAAGTTGTTGGTTTTTTAAAATAAATTTTGGATGTCAATCCCTTATCAGATATATCATTGGCAAATTCTCCCATTCAATAGAATGTCTTTTTGTCTTGTTGATGGTTTCCGTTGCTGTGAAAAAACTTTTTAGTTTGATTTAGTAGTCCCATTTGTTTATTTTTTCTTTTGTTTCTCTTGTCCCAGGGGAAATATCAGTAAAAATATTACTAAGGGTAATGTCTGGGAGTTTACTTCCTATATTTACTTCTAGGATTTTGATGGTTTGGGGTCTTACGTGTAAGTCTCTAATCCATTTTGAGTTTGTTCTTGTATATGGCATAAGAAGGTGGTTCAGTTTCATTTTTTTGCCCAATTATCACCAGCACCATTTTTTAAATAGACTGTCTTTACCCCAATGAAAATTCTTGCTTTCTTTGTCATAGATTAAATGACCATGTAGGCCTGGATTTATTTCTGGGCTCTTTATTCTGTTCCATTGATCTATGTGCCTGTTTTTATGCCAGTACCATACTCTTTTGATTACTATAGACTCGGAGTATAATTTGACATCAGGTAGTGTGATACCTCCAGCTTTGTTCTTATTTCTCAGAATTGCTGTGGCTAACTGGGGTCTTTTGTGGTTCCATATAAATTTTAGGATTATTTGTTCTGTGAAAAATGTTACAGGTATTTTGATAGGGATTGTGTTGAATCTATAGATTGCTTTGGGTAATATGGACATTTTTAACTGTATTAATTCTTCCTATCCATGAGCATGGTGTCTGTTTCCACTTATTTGTATCTTTTTTAATTTCTCTATTCAATGTCTTATAATTTTCTGAGTACAGGTCTTTTACTTCCTTGGTTAAATTTATTCCTAAGTATTCTATTTTTTGATGCAATTGTAAAAGAGATTGTGTTCTTAATTTCTCTTTCTGATAGTTCATCATTGGTGTAAAAAAACTGCAACTGATTTCTGAATATTAATTTTGTATCCTGCTACTTTAAATTCATTTATCAGTTCTAATAGTTTTTTTGGTGGAAACTTTGGGGTCGTGGCTCCCTTTTTGAAGTGATGGGCTCCTTGAGTTGTGACTGTTACGCCCCACTAACTAGTCCTGCGGTCTGCCTGTACCCTCATGTAGTCCTCTGGAACGTAACCAGAGCATCTGTAGGACAAGCTGCCTCAGAGATTTCCCTGGAAATTCCTACTCTTACCATTTAAACAAGGCCTCTTTCTGAAATTTTCAAGGTTCTACTCTAGTAGTGGCTTTGACTAGACCCTGGAAGGAGATGTGGCATGTAGTCGACAGCACCAACAGGCTGTCTGTCACCATCCAGGTAGATGAGCAGGAGAAGGAGAAAAGACTATAAATGGATCAATTCTGGATATTTCCTTTCTTAGTACCAGTGCTGCTTTTTATCTGCTCTGGACAGCAAAACCTCATGTTTGCAGTTTGAGGCCATGAGAAATCTCTTCCTGGGCCATAGGGACTCCCACTTCCTCAATGCTTTCTACTAGATACACACTCTCCAGGTAGGAAAGGCATTCAACTCCTCATGTTTCATCTGAAAATAGACATTCTCTTTGTCAAGTTACGGCAGCCATCATTCTACCTGCTTGCTTGTCTTCCCTTTAAAGATCTGAATTTAATTATTGTACAGTAATTTAGTAAACTTTGTACATATACATATAAAGAGTATTTAGAGCAACTTTCAAACACACAATATAAATTAGTAAGTGAGAAAACCTTGGTAAATGGCATATTGACTTTTAGAAAGGCAATAGTATTTTTTCCAGAAACTTCATCTATACAGTACAGGGTTATCAACTATAGACACCAGTTATACATTAAAACTTCAGATCTTCTTCATCTCATAGCTGAAAGTTTGTACCCTTTTACCAACCTTTCCCTGTTTCCCCCACTCCTTATCCCTGGTACATATTTATGTACTGTGTTTCCCTGAAAATAAAACCTAGCCAGACCATTTGCCAGACCATTTCCCTGAAAATAAGACCTAGCCAGACCATCAGCTCTAATGCATCTTTTGGAGCAAAAATTAATATAAGACTCAGTCTTATTTTAATATAACAGAAGAACCGGTTTTATATAAGACCTGATATGATATGATATGATATGATATGATATGATATGATATGATATGATATGATATGATACTGGGTATAATATAATATAATACCAGGTCTTATATTAATTTTTTTCTCCAAAAATGGTCCGGTTAGGTTTTATTTCCAGGGGAACACAGTATTTAGAATGAGCTAGAGAAAATGGGATTTATCATGAGAAATTGGGTGACGTAATATTATGCAGGTTGAGACATGCCATGACCCACTGTCTGCAAGATGCAGACACAGGAAAGCCAATGGTGTAGTTCCAGTCTGAATTCAAAAGCCTGTGAACTAATGCAGGGCTAAAGGTATTGCGCTCCAGTCCAAGTCTCAAGGCTGGAGAACCAGGAGTGCCAATGGTATAATTCCCAGTCTGGGGGAAAGAGATGACCAATGTCCCAGCTCAGCAGCCAGGCAGAGAGAGCAAACTCACCCTTCCTCTGTCTTTTTGTTTTACTCCGGCTCTCAACACACGGGATGTTGGGGAGGGTAACGTGCTTCACTCAGTCTACTGATTCAAATGCTATTCTCTTTCAGGAACACCGTTATAGACATGCCCAGAACCAATGTTTTAACTAGATATCTGGGTATCCTATGGCCTAGTCAACGTGACACACACAATTAACATGTAATTGTAGCTCAGGGTGCAATGCTTGGCAGCTGCACTCACAATGACCATGTTTATTTTCTCCACAGTGAGGTCAATACGAGCTCTCTGGAGAAAATCCTTCCACAGCTGAAATGCCATTTCACATGGAACTTATTTAAGGAAGAAAGTGTCTCACATGATCTAGAAGCTAGAGTGTGTAACCAGATTGAATTTTTAAACACTGAGTTCAAAGCCACCATGTACAACTTGTTGGCCTACATAAAACACCACAGAGGCCAAAACGAGGCAGCCCTGGAATGCTTACGGCAAGCTGAAGAGTTAATCCAGCGAGAGCACGCTGACCAAGCAGAAATCCGAAGTGTGGTCACCTGGGGAAACTACGCCTGGATCTACTATGACATGGGCAGGCTTTCAGAAGCTCAGGCTTATGTAGACAAGGTGAAACACGTGTGCGAGAAGTTTTCAAATCCTTACAGTATTGAGTGTCCTGAACTTGACTCTGAAGAAGGGTGGACACTGCTTCAGTGTGGAGCAAAACGAAATGAAAGGGCGAAGGTGTGTTTTGAGAAGGCTCTGGAAAAGAAACCCAACAACCCAGAATTCTCCTCTGGACTGGCAATCGCGATGTATGGTCTGGATGAAAAACCACAGAAGCAGTACTGTGCCAGTGTTCTGAAGCAGGCCATTGAGCTCAATCCTGACAATCAGTACATCAAAGTTCTCTTGGCCCTGAAATTGCAAAAGATAAATAAAGAAACTGAAGGGGAGCCATTGGTGGTAGAGGCCCTGGAGAAAGCTCCTCGCCAAACAGATGTCCTTCACAATGCAGCCAAATTTTACCAAATAAAAGGTGATACAGACAAAGCTATTGAACTGTTTCTAAAGGCGTTGGAATCCATGCCAAACAGTGGCTACATCTGTCACCAGATTGCACGCTGCTATAGGGAAAAAGCCAAACAAATTCAGGACACAGGGTACTCTGAAATTAGCAGGAATAGAGAGAAGTTTGAAGAACTAAGTAAATATGCTATGGACTATTCGAGTAAAGCTATTGAGAAGGGACTAAGTCCTTTGTATGCATATTCTGATCTCACTGACCTGGAAACTGAATGTCATCAAACAGCTTTTAATAGGAAGCTCCCCGATACTGAAAGGAAACAACTCCATCAGGGCTATTACAACTTACAGGAGTATCGTGAGACGTCTGAAGACACTCCTGTCCAACAACATTTAAAAGGTTTGTCCATAAGCACCAAATCAACTGAGAAGGAAAAGATGAAATACCAACCACAGAAGGCCGCTGAAAATCAGCTTCCACAAAATGCACCAAATTCTTGGTACCTCCAAGGATTAACTCACAAGCTGAACGGAGATCTGTGGCAAGCAGCCGAATGTTTTGAGAAGGAACTAGGCTGCCTGCTAAGGAACAGCCCTTCAGGCATAAGCAGGTTTTTCCTGCCAACATCAGAGCTTGAAGAAGGCAGTGAGAGAGTAGGCCAGGGTGCAGAGAGCTCTACTCTCGGAGAGCCTCTCGACTACTGAGCTGAAACAGAGAGGAGAAAAAGGAACAGATAAGAGGGAGCCTGGAATAGTGGTTGTGAGGGGGAGAAAGGTGGGAAGGCAGCAGTTCCCAATCTGAGATTGCTGAGCAAATTAGTCTTGCTTATTGCTTTAAGGTACATTGTTAGAGAGTTGTTTGCTCACATCTGTCTCCCCTGTCCATACCAGCCATACACAGTTCGCTAGTCTGCAGATCTCATGATGAAAGACTACCAGAAATGGCACTTCAGACCTGCAGGATGTGATTAGTTCTCAGTTTGCACTGAGTTCCCCAGAAATCCTTTATTTTTGCTCTTCTTGCCAAGGGTCATTCCTGGTGACTGCCTACCCACAGAATCTTACATCCTTCATTCCATTACTATTTAACCTTCTGGGCCTCCTGGAAGACTAGCTTTTGACTAACCCTGCAATATTCCTTATGTGTTGCTCCATACATACTTCAGCCATGTATATATACGTGTGTTCTTGACAGTGATGCTACAAATATATTCTACAATACGTTCTAAAATGTATTCTAAAATATGTATTCTACAATAAATTAAAATTTTTCCACTCAAGAATGAAGTAACTGTGTGGCTTGCATGTGTGACTAAGAGTATTAATTCCCAAAGTTTCTCTTGCTAAGGAAGGTGGGTAATTGCTACAGCCATGCCATGCTATTCTCAACATAGTCATTTTAGCTCCTTGTCGCGCGGGGGACCCTGCTCACTGCGCCATTTGTCGTGCAGGGTCTCAGCTCCCACTCCCCGCCCAAGAACGCAAGACACGGTAAGGCCAAAAAGGAACACCCATGGAGCCATAAGTAGGGGAATCAAACCAATATATTCTCGCTGTTGGCTGGGCTGGAGACACAGGAAGCAGGATCTACATAATCTGCCTAACAGCAGTCCGCGCTTGCCAGCTACCATCTTCTTGCTAGCCCCCATTCCTTTCTGCTAGCATAGCCACAGCCGTTATATTAGTGGCCAATGGCCTATGGGTTACAGCTGACAGCCAACTAGCCACAGCTGCTGGCCATCTGATCACAGTTGATGGCCATTTACTACCCGAGCCAGCACCTTTCTATGTGAGGCCAAGAGCCTGGAAACTGTTTTTTGGGGGCTTTGTCCCCACACTCCTCTTTGAAACTAACACTCTCACTCTGTAGCCAGCCCATCCTAGGACTGTGGGAACTCTGACTCTCATTCCAACTCGAGCCTCAGCTGAGCCCAGTGCCCAGGTGGCAGCTGCTGCTGTAGACCAAGGTTGCTGTGCACCCAGGAATACCTTGGCAATTGCCTCCCTGCCAAATACCATTTCACTGCCCCCACCCCCAACCTGCCACATGCACACTCACTCATGGTTATGGAGAAATGCTGACTCCAATTTGAGATAATCAACAGAAGAGTTTTGATGTCCCTGCTCCTTTCTCTTTCCTAAATTATGTGGAAACATACCCGCAACTGGGATCTGCCAGAAAGTGGACACTTACCCCAGGTTTGCCCGAGAATGATGCTGTGTCCTTAGCCAGTATTCCCATGGTTTGGGAATCGAAGGGCAGCCAGCCATTTGTGGAAAGAGACTCTCAAAAAGCAGAATCCTCACAGAAAATTGGAAAGGTTGAAGAGAGATCTACTCAGCCAGTCTTGGCCTGTCCTTCTTTTCCTTTGCTTCACCAGATGGAGTTATCATTTCCTAATAGCTGCTGCATTCTTGTTTTTTTCAACGTGAATGCTAAGATGTTGGCACAATCCGTAGGTCTGGTGATTTTCACAAGTGGGACTCACAGGCCTCAACATAGAGTCATACTCATGGCTAAGATTTATGATACAAAAAAAAAAAAATCAGCACAGGGAAAAGTCACGTGGGTCCAAGAATAAAGAAAATGAGGCACAAATTTACCAGAGTTCTTTCCCAGTAGAATCACATAGGATCTGCTTAATTCCTCCAGCATCAAATTGTGACAAACCCTTTGAAACTCATTGGAGACTCCACGCCCAAGGGTTTTGTTGGAGACGAGTCACACAGGGACCCTCTACTTTGCATGTACCAAAACGCCAAACTCCCGAAAGGAAAGCAGGTGTCAGCATTAACCACGTCATTTGCACAAACAGTTTCGGCACAGTAAACCATACTATTGGTTAGGGAATGGTGGGAACACTCAAAAATCCAAGTTTGCAGATGTCAGCTAAGGGCCAACTTTCAGGCAGGCCTTTCTAAGGATCATAGTCTCTGGCCTGATGCTTTTCTGCACAGTCCATCCCCTTGGTCTTTACCCCAGGTGTCTTTACAGCCAAGCTATTATGAGGAGGATCCCACAGGGCCGGGTGAGATCTTGCCGTATTGACCTCAGTTATGCCCTTTAGGGCTCCTGACTTTAGCCATCCTACTAATTATAAGTGTCTATTTTGGAAGTCCAGGTCCCTTCATCTTTCAGTGTCTGTACAATCATGTTTACCAGGTAGCACAGCACAACCCTGGCCCGTAAGTTGAAGCTGACCTGGCTGCTTTCCTGGGCTGACGCATTGTTACGATCAGCAGGTACAACCATAAGAAGTATAATCCCAGAAGACACACACACTCGGTTCCCCTGGAAACAGAGTTTACAATTGTTCAAGTAACCCAAGCAGGGCACACCTGAGTCAGGCAGTCCAGGTTAACAGGCTCCGCTGTGTGGTCTCCCCCGGTGCGGCCTCCCACTCTCGGGTTTCCAGCCAGGTCTGAAAAATTCAGTTGAGTCTTTGGTTTTAGATGGACTGCCTGACGGTTCCAAATATTTGCTCACCCCTGAAACAACCCTACAGCAGACAGCCCCAGGTTTCAGCTTGGAGTCACGTCCAGGAAGTTAGGATCTGTGCATTCCCAGATTTCAAAAGAGTCAGCTACTTGTCTTCCAGGAGCAGCAAAGCCTAGACCCTGCCGGGCCAGCCAGACATGGGACAAGCAAGGCTTTCCTAAGCCCTTTTTGCCTTGTTAGTTGTAGAATCCTAACTGACCCCCTCAAAAACACACACATTAGGCTGGAAAGCCATCAGCCTCTGAGTGTCAGACATCTGATTTCACAAGGGTTCATTAAGCTTCTTCAAATTCAAAACTGTATCTCCATCTGGATGTGGATGAAAAAGGAGTCACATAAACCTCACAAGCTCAGGGGTAGCCAGCATGGCAGGCCCTCAGAGACGGAAATTAACTACACATGATGCTCTGAACATAAAAATTCCTTACTAAAAGCAGGTTATGCTGGGTAGTCTCATCCTGGGCCTGTAACTTTCTTGACAAAGGTCAATCTACCTTAAGTGAGGCTGTCTGTTGCCTTTTTGCATCTAAGATAACATACTCTTGGAATATCAGAGTAATCCCTTTTTCCAGTTTTCTTAGGGTACAACCCACCCACCAGAGTATGAGACCACAGAACTCACTGTTATCTTGTTCCCCCAAATACCATCTCTATGTGCTATAAATGTTAATTATTTACTATCATGTACTCACCAATGTAAAAGAAGTATGTGTCTCTGTGTTTACTTTTTATCCAATCCCAGAAATTTCATTGCTTTGCTTTCTCCCACCCCCTTAATCTACCACCAATGGATTTCATATAACTCTTTTTATGTCTCCTTCTTTTATTCTAATGTATAAAACAAGCTGCAAAACTGCCATTCTGCAGAGCATCTTCTCAATCCACTGAGATTTTTGCTTCCCAGCAATTGTCAGTTTGACTCAGATAAACTCATTAAACTTCGCTACAGGTTTGGACATTTCTTATGTCCATAGGGAGATTGCCTTTCTTTTTATGCTGTCTCCCTTTTTCCAGAGGCTCCAAAAAAGTGAACATCATAGGAAAAATCATGAATTACAGAGACTTGTTCCATTGCCAATACTCAAAAAAATTGAATTCTAACCACCGCACAAACTGCAAAAAGCAAGAAAGTTGTGTCCCATTAATACTTTTTTCTTTTATTTTAGCAGCTTTCCCTGATTGAGATGTTCCAAACAGGATTTATGAAATTATAAGCATATAATAGTTTATATATAATGGTCATCGTATATGCCAATGTAATAGCTACAAAACATAAAGTCATCTTTTTTTCCTCATTGCAAATTTACTGAGACTCCTCAGTAAATTCAGCACTTACAGGGTTAACTTTAGCTGCCTGAGAGGACTTGGGCTGGGAGCCAGTGTTTGGGGTGGGTGGGGGGGCAGGGGAAGGAGGAGTAAGGGAGTGGCAATTAAAGCAGTGGTAGCACCACACTGAAGAAATGAATGGAACAAGTTGTGCTTTGTTTGTTTGTTTTCTCTCCCTGGGAACTAATTAACCTTATTTTCCTCCTACTTGGAAAAAGAGCAATACAAACTTTTAATATTTTTGGTCCCTCCAAAGTTCACCTTTAGAAATGTTTCAGCTCTTTCTCCTCCCACTGGGAGGGAAGAATAAAAACCGGAGGCATTTCCCTGGCTGCAAGGTTTTTCCCCTCATTCATCAGCTGGGCCAAAAGCAGCCAGAGAGAGGCCAATTCTCTTAGGGTTGGATCTCTCAGTTTCAAACTCCATAAGTAACTTAAATCTCTTATCACCAGATAGTAGCTTAGCTGCTACTGCATATCACAAATGATTGTACAGCCACCAAGCACCAAAGTTTTGTCATCCCCTGGCCCTTGTCCTTCCCTTTCCCAAACAGTGCTTGCAACATATTTCGTGAGTCAGCATCCTTCAAATATGGGGCTGAGGGAACCGAAGAACACTCTCAGGTTTGCTCATTTGCTTAAAGAACTGAACAGTTTCAGCATGTAGTAATAATCATCAGTAAGATTTATTACAGTCTGTTTTCCTCTTCCCTCCCAGGTTCTTGGGCTAGGGCCCTGCAAATTAGATTGACAAAGAAGAATTAGCAAGAGAAAAACAAAACAAGCAGAAGTTTATTAACATGTTCCTCACACATAGACACAGAATAGCTCAGTGACGTAGATAGATAGCACAGCACGGGGGAGGAAAAAATCCTTTCCCCCTCTACCCTCCTAGATTCAATGGCTGAGCCCATGAATCAAATTGATAAGAGACAGAGAAACAAACAAACAAAAAAAACAGTTTTAATTACATCTAGAGCCACAAGAGTTCACAAAGAAAAATGTGGCTCCCAGAGGTGGTCCGATGATGGAGGCTTATATACCATCATGCGGTGTTGATAAATCATTGGCAGATCTAATCCCTTTCAGCGGGTGTTCAAAGCTGACAGAACAAATTTGCTGCCATTATGATGTTGATAATTTTTGCTAAGGCTTCATAGCCTAGTGTGGTGTCTTCTGTCTCCATGAACACATGAAGCCCAGAGAGGCCAGATGTGTTGGAAGCGGGCTGCTTCAGTGGCAACACAAAGCACCTGAAAATTCGGAAGGGTGCTGACAGTGTTGAACTTTCCCTGAGCCCTGTGCTCCTGGAAAACAGCTATGGTCAAATAACCCCTGCCCATCACCCCCCCTCCCCTACTAGAAATGTGGAGAGTTTTGCTAAGCTACTCCATAGTATTGCTGCCTCACTATCCACTTTGTTTGGCTAAGCAGCCTAAGGAGGGCCTGAAACATTGTCCCCCCTACCCTCCAAGCAAGTGCACGTCCTAGATAAAATACCTCTAGGGTCACAAGCAAATATAAGTTCCTGATATGACTTCCTCTACAGCCCTTATGATCAACAGTTTCCCCGCCTCCCACAGCCTTCCCCTTGTGTATTCCTTAGCTAGGACTCTTGCGGAGCTTACCACAACTCCATTCTTTTTGGTTTCAAGTGCCTCATGCAGCCTTATCCTGGGAACACTAAAGCATTTTACCCATGGAGCGTAAATAAGACATGTGCCCCAGGTCCTGCCTCCCTCTCTCTGCCTGGTCCTGCCTAGCTCTGTGGCTCCAGGACCTTTGAGTAATGAACCTGTCTGTTCCAGCTTCCCTTCTGGCCTTTGGATAAACTGCCAGGAATCACCCTTTCCCCTATTGTTTGGCTAAGGCTCGTCGTGCCCTCCTTGTTTACCTATGACAGGGCCAAACACAAATCCTCCAAATTCCCATTCCAGTTCTCATAAATGGTTAGGTGAATGATTTTTCTCCACTGACCAATCAGCATAAAATGCCTATAAATTTAACTTGACTAAATTTCTCTCCTACCCTACAGGACCCTGAAAGCTGGCTCACCCCTCAGATTCAACAAGCACTGGAATGCCAAACAGTCCCTCTCAAAATCTGGCTGAGGACAAGGAAACATTATTTCCTACTTAGCTTTTGGATCTCCCCACCTGCTCCTGCCTTCCCTCACACCCAGTTCTTTCTAGCCTTGTTTACTCCTCCATAGACAAGAAAAGCTATTTTCTGACTAATCTTTGAGACATTTGCAGATCTGATGATCAGAACCTTCTCCCTATTCCCATAGTCACCTTCCCCCTATTATGGTAGTCACCCAACCTTATTGCAATAGTCTTTTTTTTTTTTTTGCAATAGTCTTTTTTTTTTCACTTAGTAAACTTTATTTTTAAAGCACTTTTAGGCATATAGAAAAAAATGCACAGAAAAATACGAAGTTCTAAAATATCACCCCATCCACCTGCTCCCTCCTTATACAGTTTTGCCTATGATTAACATCTTGCATTCTGTAGCGTAGTAATTCCTATTGATGAACCAAAATTGATACATTATTACTAACTGAAATCTATTGTTTACATTAGGGTTCACTTTTTGTATTGTACATAACATTATGTATGTACCACTAGACCATCATAGAAGAGTTTCACTACTTGAAAAATGCTCTGTGCTCCACCTACTCTTCCATTCCCCATTCTCTCTATTCTCTTGGCAACCAATGATCATTTTTTTTATTTCTATACTTTGGCCTTTTCCAGAATGTCATATAGTTAAAATTACATAGTGTATAGCCTTTGTAGATGCTTCTTTCACTGAGCAATGTGCATTTAAGATTCCTACATGTCTTTTGGTGGCTTGATAGCTCATTTCTTTTGACTGCTGAGTAATATTCCGTTGTCTGGACACACCACTGTTTATCCTCTCACCTGTTGAAGGACATCTTGATTGCTTTCAATTTTGGCAATTATAAATAAAGCTTCTCTAAACATTTATATACATGTTTTGTGTAAACAGAAGTTTTCAGTTCATTTGGGTAAATATGTGGGAGCACGATTGCTGGATTGTATGCTAAGGGTATGTTTGTTTAGTTTTGTAAGAAACCACCACAGTCTTCGAAAGGGGCTGTACCATTTTGCATTCCCACCCGCAATGAATGTGAGGCCCTGTTGCTCCACATCTTCACCAACATTTGGTGTTGTCAGTATTTTGGATTTTAACCATTCTCATAGTGTGCAGTGGTATCTCATTGTTGTTTTAATTTGCAACGTCCTAATGACATATAATGTTGAGCATCTTTTCGTATGCTTATTTGCCATTTGTATATCTTTTTTGGTGAGATGTCTATTCACCAAAATATGTGTGCATTTTTTAATTGTTTTTTTTTTCTTGTTGAATTTAAAGAATTCTTTGTGTATTCTGGATATAAGTCTTTTATTAGATATTTGTTTTGCACATATTTTCTCCCAGCCTGTGGCTTGTCTTTTTATTCTCTTAACAGTGTCTTTCACAAAGCAGAAGTTTTTAATTTCAATAAAGTGCAACTCATCAAAAAAACTTATCACCCTCTTTCATGGATGGTGCTTTTGGTATTGTATCTAAAAACTTATATCTGAACTAAGGTCACTTCAATTCTATCCTATGTTATCTCCTAGAAATTTTACAGTTTTGCATTTACAGTTGGGTCTATGATCCATTTTGAGTTAATTTTTGTGCATGGTGTAAGGGCTGTGTCTAGATTTTTGTTTTGTTTTGTTTTGATTTTGCATGTGGATGTTCAGTTGTTCTAGAACCATTTGTATAAAGGACTATCCATTGAACTACCTATGCCCTTTTGTCAAAGATCCATTGGCTGTATTTGTGTAGATCTTTTTCTGGACTCTGTATTCTGTTCCCTCGATCTATTTATTTCTTCTTCTTTGGCCAGTACCATACTGTCTTAATTATTCTAGTTCCATAGTAAATCTTAAAGTAGGGTAGAGTCAGTCTTCTGAATTTGTTCTTCTTTAATATTGTGTTGGCTATTCCAGGCCTTTTGCTTTTCTATAAAAACTTTAGAATCAGTTTGTTGATAGCCACAGAATAATTCATTGAGATTTTTTTTGAGGTTTAAAAGTTTTATTTCTATAAATCATAGCCGATGAATACCAAAGCCTTCACACATCAAGACCATGTTCCAACTCAAACCTGAAGTATCACTCTGCAAGAAGAGCTACTCCCAAAAACAGGGAGTGGTGCAACAGGCAGATACCTGCGAAGTCCAAACTCTTGGGTGGAAAGGGGTCAGGGCCGCAGGGCCTCAGCCTGAGCAGCCCCGGGCAGCCAGCTGCAGTGCATGCACTCAAAGATCTGGTCCACTTCCAGCTTGCTTTTGGGGACTTGGCAAATAAATTTGTCCCAAAATTGGTGTCCCATGTCTGAATGCACCACAGGCAATATAAGTTCTCGTACCTCTGTTTTTTCCATTTTGCTAGAAGCTTTCCATCTGATACAGGACTAGAAGGGGATAGCTGACTGGAAGTGACCCCCTTTTTAAGATCTCTTGTCCCCCTGCACAGGCCAGTCCCTCCTGGGAAAGGCTGGATGCCTCTCCCAGGCTCTGTGCAGGGGCGTGTCAGTGGCTCCTTGACTTGGGCCCTATGGTGGGAATATCTAAATCGCCCTAACTGAAGCTTGCAGCAGAGTACCCCACTTCAGCAGCTGTACAGTCAGAGTTATGACACAAGGCACTTCTCGATATCCCAAACTGACAATGGCTCTCTTGAGTATTCCTTTAGGCATAAGCCACTGGCCCTGGTTCAAGCAGCTTCCATCACAGACATCCCTGAAATCACATCTCTGGGGCCATTGTTGATAGTTACATATTAGACAAGAATTTGACATGTTCCACAAAAATCTATGTCTCTGTCCTCCATGGATCTTTCACAACACTGAAGTCATCAGAAGGCCCACGTATCCTCTATCTCCTAGGCCACAATGACCTAGGAGAATCTGCTTATCAAAACTGCTTCTCGCAAACCTCCTCTCTACTGCCAAAACTGAGCATGTACTGATAGTCAAAGCAGAGACAGCCTTCCCTAAGTTTCATTTTCACCAAGATAGAGCCCTACTAATTTTATTGGACCTTTGGGGTGTGCAAAATACTTATCTGTGAAACCGTAGAACTCTGAGGACCAAATCTGAGAACTGAAATTCAGTATAATTTTCACCCATCAATGCATGGCACCCTGGCCCTCATTAAATTACCCAGAAGGAGGAGGGCTCCTTTCTACTTCTCACAAATGCTCTGGCTGGGCAGAGGTGCAGAGATTAAGGTACATGTGTAAGTCATGGTGATGTAATGTACAGCATCAGGAACAGAGTCGATAACATTGTAGTAACTATATATAGTGACAGATGGTTACTACAGTTGTGGCGATCACTCTGTAAGGTCTGTCTATAAATGTTGAATCACTATGTTGCACACTTGAAACTAATATAATATTGTATATCGATTATAATTTAAAATAAATTAATAAAATAAGAAAACCTGGAATGGCTCATCCCCCAGTATTCTAGCAGTTTCCTCAAGCCATGTCACTCTATGTGAATGATCCTTCTGGTGCAATGTTTGTTCTCATACCATGAACTGCAGTAGGCAGAAGGGGAGCATGTGCGTGCACAGCTCTTCCTGATTCCATTTCCTTTTGGGGTGATAACTGTGCAGGTGAGTATTCAATGAACAATTTTGATTTTACTCACTCCTGATCTCACTCCCTCCAACGCAACACACACACACACACACAAGCTTCATTGGGTAATATTTCTTGGCCACAGTTAGGTGGTGAGAAAGTTCACTGAATCTCCTTATTTGAGTGGTTGGCCACCCAGTCATGCCTTGTAGCAAGAACAGACTGGGATCAGGACGTCACCTCCGAGGCCTGGGGAAGATGACTTACGAATATGGGGAGATTTTGAGCTAAAGACTTGGGGAGAAATGGGAGACTTATCATGAGCTGCCAGTTATATTTGCAGAGGCATCAGTAAGCCCGAGAGTCTCTACTCACCTGGATTTGTGAAGTTTCTCTCTCTGTCTCTATTTTAAAAGGGAATGTTTCATAATCTGTTTATGTGATTAGATTATGGTTAGACACTGTGAGTTAGGATGGTAAGATTTATATGAAAGTTGAATCCATTGGGATAAAAAACAATTCATAAAAGATCCCCTGTGGGATCCTTCCTTGTGCCTAATGAGGAGGAGAGATATCAAGTATGGGATGTAAGATAATTGGTTGAAGACTCAGAGGCAAATATATGTACATAGGATGTGAAGATGACTTTTTCAAGTATTAAGACATTTTTTTTCACTCATGATCTAGGAGGGGGAATAGGACTTTAGTTCTATTTCACAAGAGGATGAAATACTGGAAGGACCTTCTGGTCTCACTGACCCAATATTATTCTCTCTTCTCCATGGGTAGTTAAGAGATGACTGTAGTTGTTGAGATTTTGAGTACTGTCATCCACTAAGCTGCAGGTTACCTGACATCAGGATCACTGAATTACAAAAATGGCACTTGCTACTTCCTTGCATAAGCACATCTGACCTCATGCAGTGTTCACTCATCCCCCTACTTCCGTTCCTGTGCAGTAAGCCTGGCATTATGAGGTAGTCCCACCCATTTTTCAATCACTCTAGAATGGGTTGAGTAAGTTCATACAGGCTTGGAAGGCAGCATGGTACCACCTTCTCCATTCCAGCTTAAGCATGCATGAACACCATCATTTGGAACCATATGTGGCTCTCACATTTTGCTCAGAACCCTTCATGGAAAGTGAGAAAACCAAACTGTGTTTATGTGTTCGAAATATGGAAAAGATTAGTAAGGAATCTACCTTTGTATGGACCCTCTCTCCACATTTCTTCAGACAGCATTAGAGATGCACTGCAGTGTTGAAAAGGAGCAAAGGAGAAGGGATTTTCAGTGGTGAGGATGGTGCTGAAATTATTTCACGTTAGAAGAATGAATGTCTTTCTGGTTGCCTTCACATAACCTTCATGTTAAAACCATATGTTTTCTCACGGTTTTTAAGTCGACCTGCTTTCTGTCTTAATGACCCAATCATAGACCCCTGGGAGGGAACAGGTTATGAAGGCAGGGACATTAGGGGTTAATATTTGACTATTCAAAGTGCTGGCTGCATTTCCACTGGACTGAATGCTCATGAAAAATACAATTAATTGTTGTCTATTTTTACAGTGATGAATCAAATGGGAATCTCATTAAAGATAGACTTGTTCAACTGAGATGTAACTTTACATGGAACTTGCTAATTGAAGATGTTGAAGTGCCTGATTTAGAAAACAGGGTCTTCGATGAGATTGAGTTCCTAGACACCAAATACAATGTGGGAATATACAACCTTCTGGCCTATGTGAAACACCTGAAAGGACAGAATAAGGAAGCCCTGGAGAGCTTGAAAGAAGCTGAAGACTTAATCCAGCAAGAACATGCCAATCAATCAGACCTGAGAAGTCTGGTTACCTGGGGCAACTATGCCTGGCTGTATTACCACATGGGCCGACTGGCAGAAGCCAGGATTTACCTGGACAAGGTGGAGAACACCTTGTCCAAGAAGTTTGGCAGTCCTAACTGCTACAGAATGGAGTGTCCTGAGATGGACTGTGAGGAAGGATGGGCCCTGCTGAAATGTGGAGGAAAGAATTATGTACGGGCCAAGGCCTGCTTTGAAAAGGCTCTGGAAGTGGACCCTGAAAACCCTGAATTCAGCACTGGGTATGCAATCGCCACCTATCGTCTGGATAGTTTTAACAAAACACAGATCAGTCAGGCATTTTGTCTACACTCCCTAAAAGAGGCCATCAGGCTAAATCCGGAACATGCATATATTAAGGTGCTCCTTGCTCTGAAGCTTCAGGATGTGGGACAAGAAGCTGAAGGAGAAAAGTACATTGAAGAAGCACTGACCAGCGAGTCCTCCCAGACCTACGTCTTTCGCTATGCAGCCAAGTTTTACCGAAGAAAAGGCTCTGTGGACAAAGCTCTTCAGCTCCTAAAAAAGGCTTTACGGGCAACACCTAACTCTGTCTTCGTGCATCACCAGATAGCAATTTGTTACAAGACACAAATGATTCAAATAAAGAAAGCTACAAATTGGCAGCCTAGAGGACGGGATAGAGAAGAAGTCCACAGATTGCTTCAGCTGGCTATATCTGAACTTGAAAAGACTTTGCAGCTAAAGCCCACAAATGAGATGGCTTATGTTGAACTGGCTGACATGTATGCAGAAATTGGCCAGCACAGAGTGGCTGAGGACATTTTTCAGAAAGCATTGTGCCTAGAGGTCTGTAGTCCTCACCTACAACAAGAGATTTATTACCGCTATGGCCGATTTCAAGAATTGCAGAAGAAATCTGAAGCCAATGCAATTATCTATTATTTAAAAGCAGTAAAACCAGAAGAGCCATCATTTACAAGAGATAAAAGTATCAGTGCTTTGGAGAAACTGGCTCTAAGGAAACTTCGGAGAAATGCCTTAGACATAGAAAGCTTGAGTATCCTTGGGTTCATCTACAAATTGAAAGGAGAAATGAATAAAGCCCTGGAGTGTTATGAGCGGGCCCTACGGCTGTCGGCTGACGTTGAGAACTCTGTGGGATATGATTGGTAGGCGCTGAAATATGGAACACTCTCATATTTCATTAGATTTTAGGTTAACATGTACTAATCATCTTTTCTGCTTGCTGCTTTCAGAAACATATTGTGTAAATTTTGAACAATTACTCAAACCCGGTAATATATTAGTTGTATTCAGAAATAGTGAAACAGAATATATATGTCTCTATGTGTGAAAGAAAGGTACCATTTCTCTATGAAGGCTCTACAGTAGAAAAAAAAGTTTGTTAAATATATTTTTAGCATATAAAGCACTGCACTTACATAAAATAAAATGTTTAATTCATTAATTTGATGAGTAGTTTTCAGTACTAGATACTAAGAACATTATGGTGATGTAAGGAAAATTATTTTTCTTTACATAGCTTAGGTTTATTGACTTGGGCCCCATAAATTAGACTAAGAAAGGACAGATTAACAGAAGAAAAATAAACAAAATTTCATAAATATGTGCATCTCACATACACATGGTACCCGGTGATGAGTAGCTCAAAGGGCTGGATAGAACTTGGGCTTATATAGCATCTTAACGAAAGAACAATACATTGGGCCGGACGGTGTGGCTCAGGCTGTTGGAGCTCCATGCTCCTAACTCTGAAGGCTGTGGGTTCGATTCCCACATGGGCCAGTGGGCTCAGCCACAAGGTTGCCAGTTCAACTCCTTGAGTATCACAGGGATGGTGGGCAGCGCCCCCTGCAACTAAGATTGAACACAGCACCTTGAGCTGAGCTGCCGCTGAGCTCCCAGATGGCTCAGTTGGTTGGAGCGAGTCCTCTCAAACACAAGGTTGCCGGTTCAACTCCCGCAAGGGATGGTGAGCTGTGCCCCCTGCAACTAGCAACGGCAACTGGACCTTGAGCTGAGCTGTGCCCTCCACAACTAAGATTCAAAGGACAACAACTTGACTTGGAAAAAAAAGTCCTGAAAGTACACACTGTTCCTCAATAAAGTCCTATTCCCCTTGCCCAATAAAATCTATATAAAAAAATACATTTTTAGAACAGTGATAAGACAAAGGAAGAAAACGTTGAGTTTCTAAGGTGGCAAATTATAAGAAGGTAAACACTGTGGGTGCCCAAAAAATGTATACACATTTTAAGCAATGTCATCTATAAGTTCGCTGTAATTGGAAATGTCTGGACGCTGATGGTAAACACTTTGAGTACCTCAAGACAAACATGACTTGTATTCATCTTTTGTTATTGGTATATATTGAGTATTACAGTTTTAATACAGTTTTTTCCTTTCTTGAAATGTGAAAAAAGGCCCGCCCGGTGGCTTATGTGTTTGGAACACCGTGCTCCTCACGCCTAGGTCTCTGGTTCTGTCCCCTCATGGGCCAGTGAGTTGCGCCCTCTACAGCTAAGATTGGGAACAACAGCTCTCCTTGGAGCTGGGCTGCTGTGAGCAGCCAGAGGTAGGCATGGGCTGCTGTGCGCTGCGGTGAGTGACCATTGGACAACATGAGTGGCTAGCAGCCAGCGAGAGCTACCGTGAGCAACTGCCTCAGCTGGGGGTAGTGCAAGGCTCATAATACCAGCATGAGCCAGGGAGCTGTGTCCTATACAACTACACTGAGAAACAACAGCTTGAACCTGAGTTGGGGTGGTGGGGGGGAGGCTGAAAAAGGGGAGAAAAAAAATGTGCATACATTTTTTTTTGACACCCTCTGTATATGGGGGAAACTAATGGAAGATAAGGGCTAGTTAGTAAGGTTTGTCACATAGATTCCTCTGGTGGTGATCCTGGGCTGATGAGGGCCTGGAGTTGTCTCAGGTGATTACCTTCTGTCCAGGTAGAGAAGGGAAGGGGAACACCTTTAGAAAATCCTGTCCTGCTTTGTGGCAGATGGGGGGATGGCAGAGAGCTTTTCTTCTATATGGTTCTCCCCTATCCAAAAGCAAAGAGTTCCTGTGAGATCTTTCATGAGCCAAAATGGCATAAACCTAAAAAGCAACTACCTTAGGAGCCATTTTGCTAATGGAATAGAGATAAAGCACAGAGGCTCACAGACACAGCTCAAAGCCACGGCAGTTTCATGCTGAGATGCTTGAGTGTACTTCCCAGGGAAGAAACTTGGCAATGCCACTCTCGCTGCTGGGGTCGTGCACTGCTTCTATTAAAGCTCCCTACAAAACAAACAACGAACACCATTCTTTTGCCATTTTTCGTAAAAGCGAATGCCTTCAGAACTTTCGATTGGCAAAATAGGTACTTTTTTGTAAAAGCGAGGTGGCATAAAGCGAACTTTTGAAAAGTAGTGGATGCCTGTATCTGCTTCTTCTCCATTGCCTTCAGCTCAAAATAATTCTTATGCCAACATGGCATGCTTTAGAGTGGTATATTGTACTATCCTTCAGTGAACAAAACAGACATTTTCTCCAAACCTCCTGTGATTTACTGTTAAGACAGAGGGATTGTAATAGTGGCACTAAGTCTTCTATTTTGAGATTTGGATCTCTGGTATAATTTGATTTAACAAGCATAATTTAGTTTGAGACTTTTTGAAAGCTTTCTTTTCTTTCTTTACCTCTTAATAATTCTGCTTCCTATACAGTTACTATGCAGATCAGTTTCAATGTTTCTATTTACTTTGGCCCAGTGCTGGCCCTGGGACTTGGGAGAGGTTTTGCATCTCTCTGGAATCCACTCCTGGCTCCAACTTAAATCTACATAACATATGGAAAGGTTGTGATAACCAGCTTAACTGCACCTTCCCCCACCCCAAGGGACAAAGCTGAACTCAACAGAAACTTCTACTACAGGCGGAAGCTATTTCCATCCTGGTTAGAAAAGATAAAACTTGAGACCAAAGACTCTATGCAGTAATTTGCAGTAGTTTTCAACAGAATCTGCCCAGCTGACCCTTCTCTTACTTTAATAAACCTTCCTTCTGTATTTCTACCTGACTCGTGAATGTTTCACAGCCTGTGAGCAAGCAGACACAACATTTTCAATCTAGTGAGAGAGACAGACGGTAAAATAAGTACAGTCATGCAGTGCTTAACAACAGGAGACATTCTGAGAAATGCATTGTTGGGTGATTTTATCATTATGCAAACTTCAGAGTGCACTTACACAAAACTAGATAGTATAGCCTACTATACGCCTAGAAGTATAGCCTATTGGTCCTAGGTTACAAACCTATACAGCATATTACTATATTGAGCACTGTAGCAGTTGTAACACAGTGGTATTTGTGTATTTAAACATATCTAAATATAGTAAAGGTACCATAAAAAATGGCAGACCTGTATAGGGCCATTACCATGAATGGAGTTTACAGGGCTGGAAGTTGCTCTGAGTGAATCAGTGAATGAATGGTGAGTGAATGTGGAGGTTTACGACATTACTGTACACTACTGTACACCATGTAAACACCATACACTTAGGCTACAGTATTTTAAAACATTTTATTTCAATAAAAAATTAACCTTAGTTTATCGTAACTTTTTTACTTTACTGTATAAACTTGACATTTTTTTAACTTTTTGACTCTTTTGTAATAATGTTAGGTAGAAGTTAGAAAACGTAGGAGGAGGGATGGGAGGGGGTCTACAGTGCCTACAGAAAAAGCTCATAAAAAACTTTGGTTACCTGTCTCCAGGCAGTATCTCTTTTTACAGCAAGAGTTGACAAGAGGTGGTCTGGAGCAAGATAAGGATCTGAGTCAACAGACTTCCACCCATCTTAGGGGGTCACGCCCTCCCTTGGAAGAGCATGTACCATATTTCCCACTAAATCAATATGTAACTCCCTCACCCCACCCAGCAAACTAGAAGTCCTTGGGACATGGGCTCTCTCTCTTTCTGGACCTCAAGAGCTCTCTCTCTCTCTCTCTCTCTCTCTCTCTCTCTCTCTCTTTCTTTCTCTCTCTCTTCCCCTCCCTCTCTCCATCTCCCACCTCACCTACGTCTCTCTCTCCTACCTCGGCCAGGCCCGCTCTTTTCCCTGAGAATGTATTAGTAATAAACCCTCCTTGCATATTAATCAGCTTGCTGACCTTTGATGCTTCAGTGAATAAAAGAACTGAGACTCCTGTAACATTTTGGTGCCATGACTCAATTGCATCCTTTGTCTCCAGCTATTTGGAATGCAGTGAGTACAGATCTGCAAGCTTTTCTTGCCTTTCTGTCTTTTTTGACTCCCAGAAGAACGTGGGAACCACCAGGACTCTTTTCAACCCCCAGAAATCCAGAAAAGGGGTGGGACAGCCTTGCTGCTGTACACCACCCCGGGCGACTTGTCTTGCCCCAGCCAATTTTTCCCTTTTCTAGATGGGGAATCAAGAGTCCATTCCCACTACATCCTGGTGAGATGTATCCTTTCTAATTGGTTGCAATTCGATCCTCAAAATTAACAATAAAAGCCATCTCATCCTTTTTGGTAACACAATCCGGCTCCAATACCAACTAGAGGAAGGGGAGGGTTGGCCCCTTAATGAGGCCCTGAGCTATAACACAATTCTACAACTCAAGCTCTTTTATACATGTCTTGGAAAATGGTCAGAGATTCCTTATCTACAAGTATTTTTCTATTTGAGGGGCCATAGAGATTTATGTAAAAGTATAAATTTAGCCTTACTAATGGTACTTACTGATCTCCAAATGCTCACTGAACCAACCACAGCCCCAGGGACCCCAGAGAAGGCCCTTTTGCTGCCTTCTTCCCTACCTCTGTACCCAGGGTCCCCAGCACAACCACTGGCCCCTGCTTCTCCTGCCCCTAAAGATGTGATGACAACTAAGCTCTTGCCCCTGATAGAAACAGCAGGAGAATTCAACCCCAACTAATACACAGACCCTTCTCCCTCATTGAGGTCAGGCAAATTGAAGCCGACCTTGGGAACTATTTGGACAATCCGGACAAATATCTGGATGCTTTGGCATATGGACTGACCTAGAAGGATGTGATGATAGTTCTGGGGCAAACTTTGTCAGACACTGAACAGGAAAAGGTAATTAAAGAGGCCAGAAAACTTGCTAACAATTTACACCTATCTGACAACAAATACCATATAGGAGAAACAGTGGTCTCACCCATCGACCCTGAATGGGATAATAACAGAAATTCCCAAAAGTGAGAGAGAAACCATTTCTTCCTCTGTATTAAGACGAGACTCAAGGCAGGCAGTCAAAAGGCCATTATTTATTCTAAGGTGTCTGCCATTAGCCAGGTTCCGGATGACACTGCTATTACCTTCTTGGAAAGGCTAAGGGAAGCTCTCATTAAACATACTAACCTAGATCTAGAGTCTTACGAGGGACAAGTAATATTAGAGGACAAATTCCTAACCCAATCTGCTTCTAACATTAGAAGACAGTTACAAAAGTTTCTCCAGGGACCTGGGGTTTCCTTGGATGAAATGCTGACCACCCCAATGTGGTCTTTTACAATTACGACCAGAAGCGGGAGCCCAGGGCTCAAGAGAAGGAGGAATGGAAGGAGGCTAGGACTCCCTGAAAGCCCTGCAGGACCTGCTCCAAAAGACACTAAGTGTCACATGTGCCGAGAGTCCGGGCATTGGGCAAAGGAGTATCCTAGTGGTAATAAGCCTCCTCAAACGCCCTGCTACAAATGCAGGAGTGCAGGCCATTGGGCAGCCCTCTGTCCCTCGGACCAAAGGATCCCTGGGCCTGAGGCTGCGACTGCTTTGCTGATGGTAACTCAGGACTGAAGCTGTCTCCCCTCCCCCAGTCGGCCCCACCTCAAGAGGTCACCATTACTGGACTGGAACCTAGGGTATGCATGGATGTGGCATGTAGGACAATAACCCTTTTATTGGATATTGCGGCCACCTATTCTGTCCTTATTGCCTTCTCCAGACCTTTTTCCTCCCAAACTCGCACTGTCCTGAGTGTGGTGGGAAAGCCCACCACTAAAAACTTCACTCCTCCTTTGGGCTGTCTCTGGGATGGATATTATTTCATTCATTCCTTTCTGGTAGTCCCTGAATGTCCAACTCCCCTCCTTGGGTGTGACCTTCTCCAATTGCTAGGAATCAAAATAGTTTAGTTATAGGAAAAAATCCTGTCCTAAAATCGCCCCTCCAAATGTTAGTTATACAAACTGAAGACCATCAGAATACTCTCACCCCTACATGGGAGAGTCAAAATGACTCAGCAGTCTGGTACACGGGGTTCCTGGACAGGCTGAAAAATGCTACTCCAGTCCTCATTACTCTGAAGGATCCCTCAGTTTCCTCACAAGAAGCAGTCCCTCTAAGGCCTGAGGCAACGGCTGGGCTTCAGCTTATCATTTCTAACTTTCTTTCTCTTGGGCTACTTAAACCCATCAGTTCCCCTTGTAACAATCCTGTATTAGTGGACAGGAAAAAGGACAAGTCCTATAGACTAGTAATCCACCACCGCCTATCACAGAAAATGGCTGAATCATTAAAACTGGAAACGTTTGGACACTCCAAGAATAACTGGACTCATTAGCTGGAGTCGCCCTCCAAAATCAAAGGGCATTAGAACTCCTCATGTTACAGCCTCAGCTGAGGAAACATGACTATATATTAAGAAACAGTGGTGCTTCTATGTTAACAAATCAAGACAAGTCCAATAGAACATTCAGAGCATCCTTGAATCCTCATCTAGGATCAAGACCTCAGCCTCTTTCTGGGATTCAAATGCATGGGTCATGTCTTTACTTCTTCCCTTTGCAGCCCCATTATTAATCATACTAGTGTTTTGGTAATCAACTTACTACTGTGTTTCCCAAAAAATAAGATCTAAGCAGAAAAGAAGCCCTAATGCATCTTTTGGAACAAAAATTAATATAAGACCAGGTCTTATTTTCAGGGAAATATAACAGGAGACATAGCAGCCCTACCTAATATCATATTTCCCCGAAAGTGAGACCGGGTCTTATATTGATTTTTGCTCCAAAAGACTCATTAGGGCTTCTTTTCCGGTAAGGTCTTATTTTCAGGAAAACATGGTAGCTAAATTTATCTCTTCTAGAATAGAGGCTACAAAGCTACAAATGGTCATAAACAACTATTGACCCTTGGGACCTCAAGTTTCAGATACTTATCATGGGGCAGATGGATGGACTCTTCCCTCCGCCTCCTCTGATCAGTAGTTAGCAAGCAGATGGAACCCAAAGAAGTCTCAACATCCCTTTACAGCAGGAAGCAGCCAGAGCGGTCATGGCCTCAAAGTCCCCAAAGATTTGGTTCCTAATGTTCGAGGAGGGAAAATGTTAGGTAGATGTTGGAAAATGGAGGAGGAGGAGGGTTGGGAGGGGGTCCATAGTGCCTACAGAAAAGGCTTATAACTAGCTTTGATTACCTGCCTCCAGCCACTTATCTGCTTTTTCTACAACTGGGGACAAGAGGTACCCTGGAACAAGTCAAGGATCTGAGTCAACAGACCTCCACCCATTTTAGGAGGTCACGCCCTCTTTTGGAAGAGCATGTACCTACCACTTTTCCCTCCAAATCAATATGTAACTCTCTTACCCCACCCAGCAAATTAGAAGTCCTCTGGACAAGAGCTCTCTCTGTCTCTCTCTCTCTCTGTCTCTCTCTCTCTGTCTCTCTCTCTCTCTCTCTCTCTCTCTCTCTCTCTCTCTCTCTGTTATTCTCTCTCTCTCTCTCTCCCTCCCTCTTTCCATCTCCCACCTCGCCTAAGTGTCTCTCTCCCACCTCGGCTAGGCCCATTCTCTTCCCTAAGGCTGTATCACTAATAAACCTGCTTGCATAGTAATCAGCTTGCTGACCTTTGATGTTTCACTGCCTCAGCAAGAAGAACAGAGACTCCCGTAACAATAACACCACCTTAAGACACAAACACATTATTATATAGCTGTGCAAAAGTACTTACTTCTTTATATACTTATTGTATAAGCTTTTTCATTTTTTAAATTAAAACTTTTGTTTTACCTTTTAAACATTTTATTATAAGTTAAGACACAAACCCACACATTAGCCTAGGCCTACATAGGTCAGGATCAGCAATATCACCGTCCTCCACATCCACATCTTATCCGACTGGAAGGTCTTCGGGGCAGTAACATGCATGGAGCTGTCATCTCCTATGATAACGATGCCTTCTTCTGGCATACCTTCTGAAGGACCTGCCTGAGGCTCTTCTTGAGGAGATGCCAGTCTTTTCAAAAATATGGCTGTTTGCGTGGTTTTTTCTCTTTTTCATCATTGATTTGTTTATACGAGATAATGCACCATGAACATTCCTCTCTATTAATGAAAACTTTTCAGTGTTGGGGCCCATGTTTTCAAACACTTTTAAGAGTGTGTTGAGGTCTGCAAAAGCTTCTGCTAACTCCTTCACTGTGAATTTCCTCGGGGGTTCTTCTTCTCCCACAGTTTCCTTTTCTCTTGCCTCATCTTCAGCTATGTGTTCCTGTTTCAGTTCCAACAACTCCTCACTAGTCAATTGCCCAGTCAATTGCCCACTAGTCAATTACCTCTAGGTCATGTTCATCCACACCCAGATTAAAGTTGTTTGCCAGCTCAGCCACAGCCTTGTTGATTTTTTTCAAGTTCCCCATCCTTGGCAAATACTCTGAAGTCATGGATGAACGTCTTGAGTATATTCTTTAAGATACCATTCATACATTCCTTGGTATATATGAATCCAAAACCCAAGCAAAGCTCTTGATGTAGTCACAGATGTTCTAATCCTTCCAGAATTGTATCGCTGTCGTCCTCGTTTGCAGCAATAGCCTGCACAAAGGTCCTCCCCAGGTAGTAGTCCTTAAATGCAGCTATAATTCCTTGATCCATTGGTTGGATCCAAAAGTGGTTAGAGGGAGAAACACCACTTTGATATTGGGATGTAGATCACCAATAAAAAGGGGACGTCTAGGAGCATTATCAACGATAAGCAAAATCTTGAAAGGTATGTTATTCTCCGAAGAGTACCTCTTCATTTTGCTGGCAGAACAATTCAGGAGGGCATCTTGGATAAAGAGATTGGTCATCATGACTTCTTACTGGTCCTATAGTACACTGGCAGTGTGTACTGACCGATATGCAGGAAGGGCCTGAGGGGGGGGTGTGGTCTCACTGTGTCAGACCACAAAGGGTTTCAATATGTAGCCTGCAACATTGCCCCGAAGCAAGACTGTTATCCTGTCCTTAAAAGCCTTCAAAGCCGGCATTGACTTGGCATTGTCCTGGCATTCCCAACTTCTCTTCATCTGTGTTCAACTTTTTGTCTAAAACCTGAAATCCACCTCCTATCTCTTGCAGACTGCGCTATGAGGACTAATTTAATAAAACAGAACAGAACAAAAACAAATTAGGCGTATACCTGAAGGTATTATTTGAAGCAGTCACTTTCAACTGAGGTGGGTGGAGGGTAAGAAGGAAGAGGAGGATCTTGCCCATCAGGGCACAAAGAAGCTGCATTCGGCAACCTCTGGAGACAATTTTGCAGTTGTCACAACTGCAGGGTGCTACTGACATCTAGAGGGTATATGCAATAATGCTGGGTAAATATCCTTGATGACAGCTTCCCACAACAAAAAATTATCCAGCCCAAATGCCAATGATGACAAAGCTGAGAAACTGATTTACGTCAATCTCTTGGATGAGTCATTAAGTTACTGAAGTTTCAGTTTCCCAAGCCAATTTTAGATCAGTTACCACGCTTCACTTTCTATTTCCCCTTTTCTGTAGTTGCTGTGTCTTATATGTTGAAAAAAGAAACTCAAAAGACAGTAAATACACCACTGTTTTTACCAAGAATCCATCTAATCCAACAGTCTGTGAAAAAGAGGTTGATATTCAAATTCTGTCTAGTAATTTCAGCATGTTCAACACCCAGTCAACAGTTAGGTCTTTGTTTCTTCTCAATCCTGAAAATGTATATTCCTTTAAGATTTTTATAGGTGGCTTTTGTTTTTCTGCATTTTCATTTCTAAACAATATAAGTAGATAACCAGGAGTTTTGTGGGTTTTTTTTCCTTTGACTTTTACCATTGATTATTTACTTGTTAATAAGCAAAGATTATCTCTTGGCCCAGTTCCAGCTGAGAGAAAGGAAGGCAAAGAAGTAGAAACAAGGAAGGAAAAACATGATCAAGGCACTGGGCAATTTTTCAAACATTGGAGCTCTGTTCAATTTTTTCTACAACCTTGGTAAGGAGGAAATTCTGGACTTATTTTTCTACCCAAAATAAACCATTCAGTGCCTTTTCTAAAAGGTGGCCTCCCACTTAAGATAAACATTGTGACTAAAATACACAAACTTTGTATTGTGACTATAATAGTCTATACGCCCACCACCTCTACATTACGTCTCTGACCTCCAGTCTTACGACTTCCCCCGCTCTCCATACTCTGCACACAATCTGCAGAGGCCAGCTATGCTCCCACGTCCAGATCTTTGCATGTACTGTTTTCCCTGCTAAACGCTCTCCCAGAGCCCCATATCCACAGTGATCACTCCCTCACCTTGTTCACATCTTTGCTCAACTGCTACTTTCCCTCACCCAAATTTTTATAATAGCACAACACCCTGACTCCAACCCTCATATTTATTAGATTTAAACACCAGAAAACTACTAGAGCACGAATATTGTCTTTTCCTTGTCAACAAGGTGTGACTAACGTGAACTGTTTTATCAATTAATTGTACTGATGGTCTTCTTATGCGATAACAAGAACATAAGTTGAAGGATAGATGGATGGATGGACAGATCTGTAATAAAGCAAATTTGTAAAATGTGACTGTAGAATCTAGGTGGTTAGTGTTTGTTGTAAAATTCTCTCAACTCTTCTGTTTGACGATGTTCATAATAAAATGTTAGGATGAAAAAGTCAAAGACAATATCTAAAAAGTAAATCAAAGTGAGGCAAATATACCAAAATATATATGGGTTACAGGATGAAACTACATGGAGAGGAAGTATTCCAGGTGACTTTTAACACAGTATAATTTCACTACATCTCTAGAAGGATACATCTTATGGATGAAAAGGAAACATATATATATATATATATATATATATATATATATATATATATATATATATAAAATATATGTATATATATTATATATATATAATATATGTATGTATCTTAAACTCTGTTCAGCAATCATTTGGAAGGTGCTTTGTTAATTTTGTTATTCTGCGACTGTTGTTAGTGTATTGTGGAATAAATCATGAAAGTTATCACTTTGAAAAGCGATATTGAGCTTGGAAAAAAAGACACACAGATGTAAGATCAATTAGGTTAAGTAAAATCTTGTAAACTTGCATTTGTAAGATGAACTCATGATATATTTTATCTTTAAAATATACACACAATACCAATGTCATTTTCCTGTTTTTGATATTGTACAATGGTTACACAAGATGTTGCTCTTGCACGGGAGGGTGAAATACTCTTTCTGCAACTTCCTATGAGTCTACAACTGTTACAAAATAAGCCTGAAATATGTGCTTGACTATGTTGAAGTAAGCCGAACTGTGGGTCAAGGTGGGCTGAGTGGAGCCTTGAAAACCCATGACAAGATATGAAGATCATCAGACCATTCATAACAAAGGACTTCTGGTGTCTTTGAGTCGTTCTCTATGGATGTGATTGGAAGTATTTAGGAATAATCTCAAAAGCTAAATGCATACTTTTTATATAGTGTTCAAACCACTAGAAATTCCATTCTTTTTCCATCCCTTCCTGGGGATCAGGAAGAGACTGAGGAGTTAATTGCCCACCGTGCAAGTAGGGAAACAAGGCAGAGTAATGAAGATACTGAATCGGCTTCACACGAAGGGAAGTACACCCAGGGACTGAGTCCCAGATTGCTCATTCAGGGAATTTCAGTCATACCGTTTCCCTGAAAATAAGACCTAGCCGGACAATCAGCTCTAATGAGTCTTTTGGAGCAAAAACTAATATAAGATCTGGTATTATATTATATTATATTATATTATATTATATTATATTATATTATATTATATTATACCCAGTCTTATATTAAAATAAGACCAGGTCTTATATTAATTTTTGCTCCAAAAGACGCATTAGAGCTGATTGTCCAGCTAGGTCTTATTTTCAGGGAAACGCGGTACAATAGACACCAAGGATGATCAAAGTTCTGGTTTCAGCCCACATGTACATCAAAATCACCTGAAGATTTTTTTCAATATTGAGGTTGGGGGCCAATTTCCAGAGATGATTTCAATTGGTCTGTGGTGGGGCCTAGTTAGCATTATTCTTAAAACCTCCCTAGGTGATTCTAATATGCAGTAGGGATTGAGATCCAACGCTCTATTCCAAATCACTTACAATTGCTTTTTTCCCCAGTAATTCTTTATCAGCTGAGGAAAGTGAGGCTCACAGAGGTGAAGTGGCTTATCACTGCTGGTGACTCACTCAGGGAGCTGGTTTCAGACTCATACCCCAGTGCTGAAATCACACACACACATGCACGTACACATACATGTACTTTGTTGCCTTTTTCTCTTTCCTTAATGCTGCTCTGTCTTGTGTGACTCATGGGTCTGTATATCCCAAGAAGGCACTGGGCAAGATTCTGAATGCCTAATAAGCCTGAGCCAGAGCCCTTCGAATCAAGACCACTGTCAAATCCACAGCAATGACAAGGTAAACATTTTGTCTGCCTTGCTGCATTCTATCCAATGCATTGGAAAGTTACAAACCCAATTGCTTTTTCCCCCAATAATTCCAAAGACACCTTGTTCCCAAAAAAGAGAGGTTTTCTAGTTCATTTCAGCACTTGCTTATACGCGAAGCCTGAACATTTATCAGAATGCATGAATAAACCTGTCTTATTTATTAAGAAATTTTTATTTGTGCAGAACTTTCGGATGTTGTAAACACAATAGGATTGAAAGGGTTGCTGAGTAGTGAAACTAACCATCTTTGCTGAGCTGTCTTGCAGAACAAAAATTTTCTCTGAAAGGCTAACCAAAAGCCATAGTATTTTGTTCCTGTTGAAACCAGATAAGGATGCCTAAAAGAAACAAAGACTGACCCTGCTTCACTAGAATGCTAAATTCTCCTCCCCAGGTAGAACTTATTCACTATTTTCTGTACATGGGAGGTATGATAAAGTATGATTCTTTACTGTGCCTGTGCTAGGATGAACCAGCCCCTACATATGTATATAATGACTTGTCCCTTTTTGAAGAATATGCATAACTAGTCCCAGTAAAGGTGATTTCCCTTTTCTATTCTGGGAGATGCTGCTTCGGGTAGATGTTCCCAGTGCTCTCCTTACTTGCTACAAGTAATAAATTTTCTTTGCTTATATACTATCTTGGTTGAAATTCAATAGGTGATGCCCACGAAGAGATGAATCCCTTGCATTCAGTAACAATGTCTCAGTGGAAGCTTAAGAATTGGTGAGATAGGAGATGAACTAGGCAGGAAGGACTGAGTGGAAACTTTTTAGATCTAGCCTTGTGTCCATTGTTTCTAAGAGGAAAATACTCTTGCAGCTCCTCTGTTTCTTATTTTCTTCTGTTTCTTATTTTAAAAGACGGAGTACAGTAGGTAGCTGTTTTTAAAAAGAAAGCATTACTTTAACTTGATGATTATAATCGTCATCGTCATCACCTCTAGCAGGCTTCTATGTGCCAGGTAGTTGCTAATTATTTAAACTCGAGTTCCACAAACTATAGTTAAGGTTGAGTTAGAATTTGACTCAAAATGTGGGTATCCATGCTAGAGAAATAGAGGGCTTTCCATGCCAAACCACAGCACCTTCTCTTACCTCCTACCAACAGTGATCAGGGATTAAGAGACTCTCTTGGGATTGGGCTTATTTCCTTCATTCCTGAACTAGGTGGGTTACTTATTTCTTTCAAGCTGAAACCCAAAGTAACAGTAGTATCCTGGTTACTTAATTAGGAGTAGGTTTATTTTATATTATACATTTACACAAAAGTAGATTCCTTCCATATATAGGAGGCTAACTGAAAATGGGCCTACCTTTTCTCAAATCTTCCTTTTCTGCGCTATCATCCAGAATCCAGCCGCCAACCTCCATGACAAGCAACAATGGGCTGAAGTTCTTCCTTAGGGTATGAGGCAGATCTGATTCTGAACTGGGTTTCTATAGCACTAGTAACACACCTCAATATAGTCCCGTGTCCAGTCATTGGTAATCTGGTTTCATACAACTCAGAAATCACCTGGAAACCTCATAAGACACACTTCTGGTCTTTGTCCTTTGACTCTTGATGGTGAAGCTGTGGACAAAAGATACCATCATAACTTTCCATTTTTTACCTCAAATTCTCTATTTCTCTCAGCTCAACCATTTGATACTCCTCTCTGTGATTAAACTTCCTTGGTTTTCATTATTTTCAGGCCACACGGAAAAACATGGCTGACAATGGTACCCAAATATATATGTTACAGGTCCAATACTTCCCAGAATCAGCTTTCCGGTGAAGCAAATCTATTTGTCTTCTCTCAATAAGCACTTCCCCATGATTAAATAAACTGTGGTGGGGATAAATTTGCTTTACAAAAGCTGCTGGGGAGTCACCACATTATCACAGGTATCAGGAGAGTGGGGCAATTTCCATTGAAAAATGGGGAGAAACAGGAGCCCAGCAGACACCAGTTATAGTAGACTCACCTGTACCCAAGACTCCAGTCTCAGCACTTATTTTTCTCCACCTCTTATCACAAACACCATGAATACAGAAGATGACATGGGCCAAGTTGGGTTAGGCCAAACTTGGGTACCATGGGCAAGAGGACCGGACAAGGCTCTTGCATAGGTATGACAATCAAGTCTGGTGAATAAGAATACTTTAGATAACTATAATAGAGAGCATTAAAAATGAGAAAATGTTATCACTTAGACCTAACATGCTTTGTTTGAAGTCTCAAGATGGTAGCACATGCATTTTCTCTGTTTCTCTGTATAAGGAAGTGCTTACAGGCCTCTTATTCTTATGACCATTCTCCATAAGGATATGCCAAGGCACAGAATTATCAGTAAAATACATGCTCTCAGCAAATAGGAGCAAAGTTGGGTTAAGACTCCAGTTTAGAGGTTTACAGATTTTTATATCCTAAAAGGAGCAACTTCTGTTTCCAGATGAGCAAACAGAGGCACAGATCTGGGGCATGACTTGGCAAATTCAGACAGCCAGTCTTCCCAGGTGTCCTTGGCTCCAGGTTCAGTAGACTCTACATACTGTCATGCTCCTAGCTCCCCAGGTTTCTACAAGGCCAGCTAGACTCTGACAGGAATTAGCACATCATTAAAACTGCTTTCACCAGCTTCTCCTCAGTTTTCAAAACAAAGTGAAGAAAGCAATCACTTGTTTAAGTCTCATTTTCCTTATTATTTAAGTTCATGAAGTTGTCGTGAACTCTGACAACTTCAGTTTCAGTTTCAGTTTCAGTTTTCACTTTCGTTTCCCATTTCCAGCCCACAGATTATCATATTAGGTACTGTTTGTCTTCCTTATATAGCCCTGTCATGGGGCTTAAATTTACTTGAAAGTCCACAAGACAGGCTGGCCAGATCTCAGAGGAGCCCATCCAGCTAAACTTAACACTGCAGAACTGCTGCCTAATTCACAGAAACCATGAGGTAAGGATTTCTCCTGCTTCTCTTTCTATCTAAAGTTTTTTTGGGGGAAAAAGTTAATCAATACTATCTCAACAGACTTAGTTTCAGTGATGTTGTCAAGTTACTTTACTCTTCTATTTGAGCATCTGCTTATGGACTCTGTGTGTGTGTGTGTGTGTGTGTGTGTGTGTGTGTGTGTGTGTGTACACACACATTCATACACACACATAAACTGTTTTACTAATTCTGGTGTTTTTATTTTTGTTAGCATTGTCCTAAAGAAGCTTACCTCACACTAAAGCCCGGAGAAGGGGAAAATGGGAAAAGAGTTTTGCAGGAAGGGAGAAGATGACCCCAATCTCTGAAATTGTTTTCCACCAAACTCACTTCTGTCTGACACAGGGAGGGAATGGACAGTTTGTCTAGATAAAGACATTGCTTTTAGCTGGCTCCTCCCCATGGAGGAAAAGTAGGACCTGAGCCACAGTCTTGTGGTCTCTCAGATGTCTTGAGGGAAATATTGCGGGATGTGGTGGGAGAAGCTCACAGCCTAGAAAACAAAGCCTTCCTCTGTAGGCTTCTGTTGTCACTCTCTGCACCTCTGGGCTCCTATGGCAGGCCTTCTCAGTCTGACTGGATTTAAGATAAGCAGATTACTTCTCCCCTGGGGAAGCCAGGTGGTCTGCAGATCTTTGATCTCCTCCTGTCCATGGGACGTGGCTGAAGTTCTGGGCTTGGGTACAGCCACATCTTCCTTAGCTAAAGGACCTAATATGGGAATTTCTATATTGTGTACATTGAATCTAGATTCAAATAACCCCTGATATCCACAGATTAAATAAAAAGAAGACAATCACTATTAATCTGCAGATTTCCCCTGAGTGTTCCAGTGGGCAAAATTTCGAAGGGTCATAAGTTCCAGAAAATGTACAATTACAGACCTTTGATTAATTTGGTCCACAGATAGAGTGGGTTGTCACTGATAATTAAAATAATTATTATTTATCTTTGTTATAATTACTAAAATATTGTTATTATTATATAAAAGTAGCTATCACTTCCTGAATGCTTATTAAGTGCCAGCATAGCTTCTAAAAGTATAATCTAAATTATTACATTTAACCCTCAAAAAAATCTGTGAGGCGGGTATTCATATTATACTCATTGTGCAATAATGAATCTTAGATTTAAAAATGTTAAGATCACACAGATAATAAGTGATAGAGCAGAGACATGAACTACAGTCTCTATTCAATAATACCTTTTTAATCTTTAAACCAATGTTTCTTAGAGGATACAGTGGGGATCCAGGAGGTTATTTCAGATGGCATACTAATTAGCTCTTATGTTTTAAGGCTTTTGTGTTTATTTCAACATGTACTAGAAAAAAAAATTTGTTCAGGTGAGTGATATGATTTTTTTATTATGATAAAATACACATAAGATAAAATTTACCATTTTTAACTATTTTTAACTACACAATTATGTAGTATTTAGAACATTTGCAATATTGTGCCACTATCACCAGTATCTACTTCAAGAACATTTTCATCACTTTCAGGGGAAACCTATTAAGTAGTCACACCCCACTCATCCTTAGACCCAGGCCCTGACAACCCTTAATCAATTTACTGTCTCTGGATTTTCCTATCGTGTATATTTCATAGAAACAGAAGCATGCGATGTGTGGCCTTTTGTGTCTGGCTTATTTCACTTAGCATAATGTCGATTGAGATGTTCATGTAGGGTTTTTCCCTTCATTCTGTTAATGTGATGTATTAAATTGATTGATTTTCATACATTGAACCATTCTTGCATTCCAGGAATAAATCCCCCTTGGCCATGGTGTACAATCTTTTTATTAGGTCATTAAATTCAGTGTGCCAGTATTTTGTTGAGGATTTTGCATCAATATTCATAAAGGAAATTGGTCTGCAGTTTAATTTGTTTTCTTTTTGTCTTTGTTTGGCTTTGGTATAAGGGTAATGTTGGCCTCAGAATTCGTGAGTGTGGAAGTACAGTGTTCTTCCTGTTTAATTTTTTGGATAGTTTTAGAATTGATGTTAACTTTTCTTTTATGAGGAGTCCAACGCCTGGCTTAAAATCCACATGTGGTTTTTCAGCCCTGACCATAGGAAATTACAAAGGCTTTCCTGACAGATCTTTTGGGGGAAAGCTGTCTTTCACACAACAGACTTGAGGCACAAGCAGTGAATTGCAATCTCTGAAGGAGGTTAGTCAAGGACTTAGGCCCCTCTGGCTCATCACGCTCTGCACTTAATTTGCTTTCCTAGCGCAGGCACTTCCATCTCTTGGTTTCTTTATTTGAGGCATTGGGCAGAGGTCTTCTTTAGGTATTAGGTTGGTGCAAAAGTAATTGCAATATAAAAGGTTAAAAATAATTGCAAAAACCGCAATTACTTTTGCACCAATGTAACACTTCGGCTGAGATCTCCGTTAGCAGGGATAAAAGGGAAAACTTGAAAACACTTTTCCCCATTATGACTCTGTACCCAGTACTTTTCCACTTCTAGTCCTCACCCTCATGCTTCCCTGGACTTCAGGGTCCATTAACTACCAGAAACTTTTGTTCAGGGCTCTCAGACAAGTCTGCGCTGATCTACCCGAACTTAAACTGGTGTGCCATTCTGTGGGGGAAAATGGAACAGTGGAGTTGGCGTTTTCTCCAGGTTTATACCCTTGCTTATTTCGTCATAGTAACAATAAATAAAATGCTTAACTCTTTCATCTTGGGCTTGTTGCTTTAATTGGCTACTTTGATACCTGGCAGCTCAGCCCTCTCTCTCTCCCAGCTCAGCTGTACTCCTTACACTTAAAACAGATAGTGGAATTCACCATACAATTCAGGGAAGCCATCTGGTTCTGAGCTTTTCTTTGTTGGGAGCATTTTAAATTTTTCATATAGGCATATACCTGTATTAGCTAGATCATCATCTAATGTTTTTATTGTTTGATTAGATTTTTTTTGCATTAAGCCATTTACTTTGAGTGGAAGTAATGGTAGTTACTTATTGAATTTGAATGGAAGGTGTGGTAGTTACTCATTGAGATTATTCTCTACCCTGTCTGTCTCTTTCTCATCAGAAGTGTGCAATGAGTAATGTAACTGAAATGGCCAGAAATCGCCATCCCTGGGCCACATTTTGACTCAGCAAAAGGCAACAATTTCTGGCTTACTTGGACATGCAGAGTGTTTTCTTCTCTTTGGTTTCCTTTCCCCAGTACAGTAGTCCTGTTGGGGGCAGTGCCTGTCTATACTAGGGAAATCTACCACTCTTTGGTAGCTTGTCCAAAGACTGGCTGGATCAATTCAATATGGTGTGTCAGATCAATGCATTCTCCACGTTCTCCAATCCAGCTCTACCATTTGAAACCTTGGGTAGGCCTGACTCTATTCTGGAAGTCAGTATCCTACAGAGGAGGAATAAAGGGAAGTGTTCTTCCCTTTAAGTAACAAAAGAAATTGCCTTACCTACAGACTAAATGGATAACATGGGGAAAGAAGCAACAGTACCTTTCCTCTGTCTCTCTCTCTCTCTCTCTCTCTCACACACACACACACACATACACACACGCACACACACACATACACACACACACACATATGCCTTCAAGGAGAATCATTATTATCATTTTTCTTGATTCCATTTTAGTAATGGGAATGGAATAAGTCATATTAAGATTTGGGCAAAGAACTTCTGCCTCCAAAAACATAGAGTAGATGTATATTTCCCTTTTTCTCTTGCTAAGTAAGTTAAAAACCCTGCATGTAAGATTTAAAACAAATATAAGAACACATTGAATAGTGGATAAAATAAGACAGGTCAGCTGAGAAACTTGGGACTCAAGGAAAGACAATGCAGTGGATTTTGTGGGCTTTCTCTTTTCTGCGTGTATCCCAGAACGAGTACTGGAGAAGCCAGCAATCTAGTAATGCCAACAGGCATGGACAGAACAATCCCATGAAAAGCCTGCTCTCTCTATCTAGCAAAAGGACCAAGAGAGAGACAGCCTACGAAGACAGAAAATTTATAAATAACCATTCTACTCCAGCCAAACTCCATAGGAAAATAAATGAATGAATGAATGAATGAATGAATGAATGAATAAATAAATAAATAAATACATAAATACATAAATAAAATGGTAGCACCATTCTGAACACTACCAGCAAATGCTGAGTGGGAAGCCTAGACTTCTATCCTTCCCAAAACACCCAAATAGATAAGTATCCCAACTCTCTCCCTTCTCGTGCCCTCACCAAGGTGATGCTAGAATGCCAAGTGGAGTGAAGACTTTCATCCCCACTCACGTGTTCACAAGGATCCCTGTCTCTGTCGTGTCATCTAACACTGTTCCTTTCCCTGCCTTGCTAAATCCCTGAGACCCCACCCGACCCAACTTTCATACACACCCAAGCCGCTTCCAGTGGGTTTTCCCTATAAATGGCTTGTCTTGGGCCATCTCTCTCTCTCTCTCACACACACACACACATACACACACGCACACACACACATACACACACACACACACATATGCCTTCAAGGAGAATCATTATTATCATTTTTCTTGATTCCATTTTAGTAATGGGAATGGAATAAGTCATATTAAGATTTGGGCAAAGAACTTCTGCCTCCAAAAACATAGAGTAGATGTATATTTCCCTTTTTCTCAAATCTCTCAGACTTTCCTAAAATCTCTCAAAGGTTCACATAACCCAAACAAGCAGCATCTGGCTTTGGCATGTCCTGTACCTCTGGCTGAGCAGTCCTAAGACCAGCACTAGCAATAGCCACCTCAGTTCACAACTTAGCCTCTCAAGGCACCTCCAAGCCCAGCACAGGTGGCAGCCATCTTCAGATTGCTTTGTGGCTCATGCTAAGTGGCCCCGGGCAGGGCTCAGGCTGCAGCTGAACATGGTCTCCAGTGGGTCTCCTCCCAGGAGACACAGGCCTGGAATGTACAGTGGCCGGTCAGACCTAGCAGAAGCATCACCCAGCCACCTCCAAGGACAGCACACCCAAAGGGCAGATTGGGCAGCCATCAGAGCCCTGCTAAAGTGAATCCTGCTCTGTAGGGTCAGCCCCTACACCTCAGCTCCTCCATAGTTACATCCAGTTCTCACAATAAATCTGTCCAAGGATCAATCCCTTCCTTCCATTTATGTGCATACAGCAATGAAACCTCAACCACAACAGGAGGACACACACAACCTACAGAAGGGACACACCTGGAGCATCCAGCTTTGGTCAACAGGGAGGCTGTGCCAGTGGGCCCCACAGGACACCTACTACATAAGGCCATTCTACTAAGACCAGGAGGCATAGCAGTCTGACCTAATGCATAGAAACAAACACAAGGAGGAAACTAAAATGGGGAGATGACGAAACATGTTCCAAAAAATTGAGTGCAGTTTAAGGGGCCTCTGGGACAATATCAAGCGTACCAACATTCGCAATATAGGGCTACCAGGAGAAGAGAGGGAGCAAGGAATTGAAAACCTATCCAAAGAAATAATGACAGAAAACTTCCCTAACCTGGTAAAAGAAATGGACATACAAGCCCAGGAAGCACAGAGAGTCCCAAACAAGATAAACCCAAAAAAGCCCACACTGAGACACATCATAATTAAAACACCAAAGGTTAAATACAAAGAGAGAATCTTAAGAGCAACAAGAAAAAAGCAGTTAGTTACCTACAAGGGAGCCCCCCCATAAGACTGTCAGCTGATTTCTCAACAGACACTTTGCAGGCAAACAGGGAGTGGCAGGTAATATTCCAAGTGATGAAAAGCAACGACATGCAACCAAGACTGCTCTACCCAGCAAAGCTGTCATTTAGAATTGAAGGAGCTTCCCAAACAAGAAACAGCTAAAGTTGTTCATCACCACCAAACCAGTATTACAAGGACTCTTAGAGGGACTTCTTTAAGATGGGAGGGGAGGTTAAGGACGGGTGAAAGGGGAAGGGATTAAGAAGAACAAATTAGGTGTTATACAATAGTCATGAGGAGGTAGGTTATAGCATAAGGAATATAATCAACAATATTGTAATAACTAGGTATGATGCCAGATCGGTACTAGATCTATCAGGGTGATAGATGGGAATGGGGTTGGGGTCAGGGTGAAAAAGGTGAAGGCATTAAGAAATATAAGTTGATAATTAATACAGTATGGGGAATATAATCAACAATGTTGTAAAGATTATGTGAGGTGCCAGACAGGCACTGTACTTATCAGGGGATCATGTCATAGACTGTATAAATGCCTGACCATTATGTTATACACCTGAAGGGGTGAAGTAGAATAATATTGAATGTCAACTATAACTAAATATATAGGTATATATAATCACAGAATGTGGAGTACAACATAGGGAAGATAGTCGATGATATTGCAACAGCTATATAAGATGTCAGAGGGGGGTGGGTTATCACTTTATGAGGGATTTAAATGTCTAACTATTGCATTGCATTGTACAGCTGAAACTAATATAAAAAATTGAAAAAAAAAGAATTTTGCAGCATATTTGCCATATACAGCTGATGCTAAATTGTGGGCATTTTGTAATGTGTCTTTTAAAATAGGATTCTCTTAACTTTCTTGAATACATTTTCTTAATGGACTTGTGTCATATTTCTTCACTACCTTAGTTATGAACATATCATTTTTGTAGCTCACAGGTTGGGCGTTAAACAAAGCAAACACAAAAGTTATATTTTTCAGTTAAATATTGATTATTCCTACTTACCTGATTTGTGGCACAGAGATGAGGCTGATGAAACTGAAAAAGAAGGATAATTCTGTCTTTCCATAGTAGGTGTTAATGGTGGGATGTGGCATTCATCTTCAGAGAGGCTGTCCCTTCAGTTCCCGAGAAATAACTCAGGCTTACCCTACTTTCCATTTCCCATTGAGTATCTCAGATGTGGAGGAAAACTGGTGTGTCTGACTGCTTAGGCTTGGGTAGCATTGTGAAGAGGATAAAGATTGTTTTCGGAGACCTTTCATCTCTCTTCTGCACTTTCTTCCACGTTTACTTTTCTTTTCCTTTTCCCAATAGGAAGAGGCTGGATGTGAGGTCACACTGATTGGCTGAAAGGATTCTCTATTCCTGGATCCTTTTTCATTTTCAAAGAATTTCAAAGAAAGCACTGATAGTTTATGGTATTGAAATTTCAGATAGTCTGATTCTTTATTCAGAAGGTTCCTGGTTGTGGTGTGATCCTTGTAGAGCACACATATCTTTTTGGGCTCTTCAGATCTCATCACACGCATCTGCCAATTTTATCTCAAAGCCAGCTGATTGTGGAGGCAGTATACGGACTGTCAAATGCTAAAAAATTTAGGACGTCTTTATAGGATTCTCTTGAAACCTTAATCTTTGACTTTTTCTCCTCGCCTTCTTGGTTTTTCACCATTTTGTACAGAATATGCAAAAATTTGGTTTATAATTAGAAATGTGCAATCTAAAAATAAATTAACATTGAGAGTGGATGGGAAGTTTCGTTGTATAATGGAAGATGGTCAAGTAATGTAAAACAATAATGAATCACTGGAAGAAGGAAAAACTGCTTAGATGATGATTAGAAGCTTACAAGTTACTAGTTTTGAGTACTACATATTAAACATTTAAATTCAATGAATAACTTAAAATAAATTTATAAGTAAATTGTACTTTTAAATGTAATATGCTAATTACAATTTTGAGAAAATGTAATAGATTTACTTCCCTAAGTGAAACAAATTTAAATAATATAAATAAATAAATAAATAAATAAATAAAATGCCAAATGTTAGAGCCAAAGAAAGAATCTTAAAAGCAGTAAGAGAAAAGCAGTTAGTTACTTACAAGGGACCTCCCATAAGACTGTCAGCTGATTTCTCAACAGAATCTTTGCAGGGCAAAAGGGATTGACAAGAAATATTCAAAGTGATAAAAAGCAAGGACCTACCACCAAAACTACTCTACCCAGCAATGCTATCATTTAAAATTGAAGGACAGATAAAGAGCTTCCCAGACAAGAAAAAGTTAAAGGAGTTCATCACCACCAAACCAGTATTACAAACAAGAAATTTTAGAAGGACTTCTTTAAGACCAAAAAAATAAAATCAAAATTAAATGGCAATAACTATATACCTATCAGCAATTACTATCAATGTAAATGGATTAAATATTACAATCAAAAGACATAGAGTGGCTGAACGGATAAAAAAACAATACCCTTTAATATGCTTCCTATAAGAGACTGACTTCACTGAAATCTATGTAATTTTACTAACAATTGTCACCCCAATAAATTAAAAAAAAGAGAGAGAGACTGACTTCAAATGGAAAGACACACATAGACTGAAAGTAAAGGGATGGGAAAAGATATTTCATAAAAATTAAAATGAAAAAGAAAAAGCTGGGGTAGCAATATTTATGCCAGACAAAACAGACTTTAAAACAAAGACTTTAAAACAAAGGCTATAACAAGAGTATATAAACACAGTAATCTCACTTCTGGGTATTTATCTGAAGAAACCCAAAATGCTACTTGGCGGGGATGAATGCATCCATATGTTCGTTGCGGCATTGTTTACAATGGCCAAGATGTGGAGGCAGCCTGGGTGTCCGCTGTTGGATGAAAGGGTAAAGAGTAGGTGGTACATATATATAATGAAATATTGCTCAGCCAGGGAAGGGAATGGGTTCTTGCCATCTGCAGCAGCATGGATGGACCTGGAGGGTATGGTGCTGAGTGGAGTATGTCCGACAGAGAAAGACAGATGCCATGTGATTTCGCTTATATGTGGAATCTAAAGAACAAGACAAATGAACAAACAAAATAGAAATGAATTCATAGATACAGAGGACATTCTGATGGTTGTCGATGGGAGGGGGTTGGGGGTGAATGAGAAAGGGAAAGGGATTAAGAAGTACAAATTGGTCATTACACAGTAGTCATGGAGATGTAGGGTATGGCATAAGGAATATAGTCAATAATATTGTAATAATATGTATAGTGTCATATGGGTCCTAGATTTATTGGGGTAATAGATGGGAGGGACGGTTGGGTAGCAGGATGTAAAAGGTAAAGACATTAAGAAGTACAAATTGGTAGTTACAAAAGAGTCATGGGGATATAAAGTAAAGCACAGGGAACATAGTCAATGATATAGTAATAACTATGTATAGTGCTAGGTGGGTACTAGACTAGTCAGGGGGATCACTACTTAAATTATATAAACGTCTAACTACTATGCTGTACACCCGAGACACAAAATCATATTAAATGTCAACTGTAATTGAAAAATTAGAAAAGAGGGGAGGGGAAGAGGAAGGGGAATAAGAGGTTCAAATTTCCAGGTATAAAACTAGTCATGGGGATGTAACACCCAGCATAGGGAGTATAATCAATATTATAGTGATAGCATGATACAGTGTCAGATGGTTGCTGGACTTATCACGGTGACCACTTTTTTAAGTATATAAACATTGACTAATCATAGTGTACCCCTGAAACTAATATAATATTGCATGTTAGCTGAATTGTAATAAAAATCTTTTTAAAACACCTTATTAGGGAATAAAAAGATAAGCTACCCACTGAGAGAAAATATTTGAAAAGCACACACCTCACAAAGAACTCATATCTAGAATCTATAAAGAATTCTCGAAACCAAACAATAAAAACAAACAATCCAATTAGAAAACAGGCAAAAGATATGAAGATGTATTTCACCAAAGAGGATATGTGAATGACAAATAAACATGTGAAAAGATGTTCAACACCACTAGCCATTAGGGAAATGCAAAGTAAGACCACAATGAGAGATCACTACACACCTATTAGAAGAGCTAAAATTAAATTTAAAAAAGTGAAAATACCAAATACTAGTAAGGTTGCAGAGAACTGGGTCATTCATACATTGCTAGTAGAAATGTAAGATGACATATAACACTGAAAAATAGTGGCAGTTTCTTAAAAATGTAAGCACACACTCAACATATAACCTGGCAATTGCACCCCTGATCATTTACCCCTGAGAAAGGAAAATCTATTTTGTTTGTTTGTACAGGCAAAATCCTGTACACAACTATTCATAGCACCTTTATCTGTAATAGGCCCAAACCGGAGATACCTGAAATGTCAGTGATGAGTGAAAAAAGCCAATATCTAAAGGTCACGTACTATAGAACTCCATTTATGTGATATTCTTGACATGACAAAATTATAGAGATAAAGAACAAATTAGTGGTTATCAGAGACTAGGGATGTTTGGGGAGGAAAAGAGGAGACACGTGACTATAAAAGGATAGTTGATAGATATTTGTGAAGATGAAGTAGTTCTGTATCTTGATCAAGGTGGTGGTTCCATGGATTTACTCATGTGATAAAAAACATAGAACTATATACATATGATACCAATTTCAATTTCCTAATTTAATATTGTACTATAGTTGTGTAAGATATAATAATTGGGAGAAATTGAGTGACGTGTACATTGAAACTACGTACTACCTTTACAACGTTCTGTGAATCTGTAAATATTTCCAAATAATAGATGCAAGAAAATAATTGGTCAGAATTCTCTCTTTTAGGTGACCTTATTTTGTTGCATAACCTGCAGACTAAGGCCCTGATGTTCTGCATTTCTAAATGGGCTCTGTCCAAATTACATTAAAAGAAAAATAGGAAACTCTTATCTAGCACTTTATAGGCTCTCAGTGCTTTACATATATGGCTTACTAAGCCTTACCAACCCCAGTGTGATAAGTAGTATTATTATCCCTATTTTACAAATGTAACTTTGAAGCACAAAGAGGTTACCTGTATAGAAAGTGCTGGAGCCAGCATAGGGAGCCAAGCAAATTACATTCAAACTCCATGCAGATCTTAGAAATACAGCTGACCATTGACAAACATGGAGGGTAGGGATGCCAACCCTATCCCTCACCCCCCATCTTCACACAGTCCAAACTCCACTATAACTTTGAACTGTACAATTGGCCTTGTGTATCCTTGGATGCAACCAACCACAGATGGAAACAGTAGTATTTTCCATCCACTGTGGGGAATACGAAAATACTATTTTCCATCCAAGGTTGATTGAATCCCTGGGGGCAAAACCCGTTAGGAAAGGCCAACTGTGTTTATTGAAAACAATCCATGCATAAGTGGACACACCCAGTTCAAACTGATGTTGTTCAAGAGTCAACGATAGAGAGACTCTAAGGAAATCAAAGCAGGGATGTCCTTTTCAAGGCAATAAATATAAAGAGTTTTACCTGGCATCTTTCCACTGGCTGTTCCTCACCTAACAAAGAAAATCTGGTTTTGTTTTCACAGTAAGCATACTGCTGAAGATAAGATCAAAGATGGGCTGGATCAGTTGAGATGCCACTTTACGTGGAAGTTGCTAATTGAAGACACTGAAATGACTGATTTAGAAAATAGAGTCTTCGATGAGATTGAGTTCCTCGACACCAAATACAATGTGGGAATATACAACCTTCTGGCCTATGTGAAACACCTGAAAGGCCAGAATAAGGAAGCCCTGGAGAGCTTGAAAGAAGCTGAAGACTTAATCCAGCAAGAACATGCCAATCAATCAGACCTGAGAAGTCTGGTTACCTGGGGCAACTATGCCTGGCTGTATTACCACATGGGCCGACTGGCAGAAGCCAGGATTTACCTGGACAAGGTGGAGAACACTTGCAAGAAGTTTGGCAGTCCTAACTGCTACAGAATGGAGTGTCCTGAGATGGACTGTGAGGAAGGATGGGCCCTGCTGAAATGTGGAGGAAAGAATTATGTACGGGCCAAGGCCTGCTTTGAAAAGGCTCTGGAAGTGGACCCTGAAAACCCTGAATTCAGCACTGGGTATGCAATCGCCACCTATCGTCTGGATAGCTTTAACAAAACAACACAGATCAATCAGGCATTTTGTCTGCACTCCCTAAAAGAGGCCATGAGGCTAAATCCGGAAGATGCATATATTAAGGTGCTCCTTGCTCTGAAGCTTCAGGATATGGGACAAGAAGCTGAGGGAGAAAAGTACATTGAAGAAGCACTGACCAGCGAGTCCTCGCAGACCTACGTCTTTCGCTATGCAGCCAAGTTTTACCGAAGAAAACGCTCTGTGGACAAAGCTCTTCAGCTCCTAAAAAAGGCTTTACGGGCAACACCCTCCTCTGCCTTCCTGCATCATCAGATGGGGCTTTGCTATAGAACACAAGTTTTTGAAATAAAGAAAGCTACAAACTTTCAGCCTAAAGGACAGGATAGAGAAACTGTTGACAGAATAACAAAATTAGCCATATCTCATTTTGAATTTGCTCTGGAACAAAAGCCCACACTTGAAATTGCTTATAAACATCTGGCAGATATGTACATAGAAGCAGGCAACTACAGAAAAGCTGAAGATACTTATCAAAAATTATTGTGCTTGAAATCACTTGAAGAAGAAAACCTGCAAGAGATATATTTCCACTATGGCCAATTTCAGGAATTTCAAAGGAAATCTGAAGTCGATGCAATTATCTGTTATTTAAAATCAATAAAAATAGCAAAACCTTCATTTACAAGGGATAAAAGTATCAGTGCTTTGGAGAAACAGGCTTTGAAGAAACTTTGGAGAAATGCCTTAGACATAGAAAGCTTGAGTATCCTTGGGTTCATCCACAAATTGAAAGGAGAAATGAATGAAGCCCTGGAGTATTATGAGCGGGCCCTATGGCTGTCGGCTGACGTTGAGAACCCTGTGGGATATGATTGGTAGGCGCTGAAATATGGAACACTCTCACATTTCATTAGATTTTAGGTTAACATGTACTAATCATCTTTTCTGCTTGCTGCTTTCAGAAACGTATGTAATTCCCTGTAATGATGTAATGTTTGGACAGTTATTCAAACCTGATAATATGTTAGTTGTATTCAAAAGATAGTGAAACAGTAAGTATTTCTGTGTGTGAGAGGAAGAGAGAGAGAATCCATTTCTCTGTGAATGTTATATAGTAGAAATAACAGTTTGTTAAGTAGATTTATAGCAAATAAAACACTGCACTTACATAAAATAAAATGACTCATTCATTTGATCAACAAATAGATTTCAGTGCTAGATACCAAAAATACTATGGTGACGCAGGGGAGGAAAAGTTCTATTTCCTCTACCCATCTTAGGTTCATTGGCTGGAGCCCCATAAATTAGAGTGACAATACACAGATTAACAAGAGAAAAATAAAATTTCATTAATATGTGCATCTCACATACACATCAGAGTACCCAGTAATGAGTAACTCAAAGAGGTGATTAGATTGTAGGCTTTTGTAGCATCCTAACAAATGAACAATAAATTTTTAGAGAAGTGATAAGACAAGAAAAAGAACTTTGAGTTTCTAGGGTGGCAATTTTTAGAAAGGTAGATATATGGGGAAAACTAATGTAAAATAACCGTTTGTTACTAAGGTTTGTTATGTAGATTCCTCTGGCAGTGACTCTGGACTGATAAGTGCCTGGAGTTTTCTCAGGTGATTAACTCTGTATTCCCTGGTAGAGAGGAGAGGGGGGACACCTTCACAAATTTATGGGCTGCTTTTAGGCAAATGGGGGATGGCAGAGAGTTTTTTTTATATCTGCTTTTCAATTGCTTTCTGCTCAAAATAATTCTTAATGCCCATGTAGCATATTTGGGGGTGGCATATTCTGCTTCTCTTCAGTGAACAATGCAGACATTTTCCCAAAACCTCATGTAGTTTACAATCTAGTGAGACAGACACTAAAACAAGTACTCAGTCAATTAAAGGTCAGCTTGCTCCATGAATATGTTTGAAATTTAATACATTGTGAGTTGTTTCAAGCAGTTTCTCTTGTGTTGTGCCAGTTGGTCTGAAGTGCTATTTATTCAGTCATTTGCTAGTATTGATCTAGTTAGAGCTAAATGATCTGAGAGACCATCTGTCGCAATCATCTTTCATTATGACATTTTATTAAAAGGCAATGCACAGTAATATTTTTAAAAAGGAAAAATAAGAAAGCAATGTTATTGTTTTTTCATTGTTATATGTTTTGGGGGAGGATATATTAATTTCCTATTGTGGCTATAACAAATTACCACAAACTGGGTGGCTTAAGAACACACAGATTTATTATCTCACAGCTTTGTAGCTAAGAAGTCTGAAGTAGGTTTCACTAGACTGAAATTAAGGTGTTGGCACAGTCATACTTCCTCCAGAGACTCCAGGGGATAATCCTTTTGTACCAGCTTCTAGGCTCCCTGCGTTTCTTTGTGGGAACCTCTGATCTGTGAGAATACACATCCTCAAGGAATTTTCAGAAATATTGGTCTGGGCTTTGGATTGCTACTGAAATTTTATAGAAATTAGAGTGAGCAAAATTTATATCATTGCAGGGCAGGTGTCAAGAGTTACATAGAAGCAATCTTCCCAACTTTCTTATCACTAAAACAAGAGATTTATTAGATTTCACAAAGACAACACCTTAAAGTGTTTGTGTTTGGGGAAGGAGGCTATTTGGTTCTAAGATTAATCTAACCACTGCCAAGTCTCACAGAGTCAGAAATATTAAAAATAAACAATTGTTGGATTGGTCAATACTAGGCAACTCTTCCCAGGCATTGTTGAGCATCATTTGCACCCAGAAAGCAGAGCTAATTAACGCAAGGTAAGTCTCAGGATTATGAGTGTGTTTGTGTGATGCGTGTTTGACAATCTCCAGAGATCACGGTTGCTTACTGTGTATTATGACCTAATACCATCTCTCTGTCCCATCATTCCAAACTCTGAAAGAGATCTCTACACTTCCCATAGCTCAATAAAATTAAAACGGGGGGAAAACCTGGATGCTTGCAGAGAAAAACAACAAAACAGTAAATCCAGAAAAACAGTTACTCTTTTGTATTGAAAGACTTAACACGCTATTGCCAAACTTAACACGAGTATCTCCAGGCATTACCAATAGGTTTCTTTAAATTGATGGTTGAATTTCAGGAGCTTGTTATGCCCATGTAAATGACTGACAGAACCTCAGTTGGTGTCCTTATTTAGAGTTCCTGCCACTGAAGAATTTCGCCAAATACACAGGGATCAGGCCAAGCCATGGCTCTTGGCATTCACTGTTGTGATAGGTGTTCCTGTCCAGGTGTTTGCTAATTGCTGTCTGTATACGATCGCAGGCTCCAGCTCCTTGGGGAATCTCCCCGGCCACCAGTGTCTCCATTCTCATGATGCTGCTAGAGGTGAAACTGCGTTGGGACTCCAGGCCTCTACCCTATATCCTGCCCCAGCTTGGATTACCACCATCAGTGTGTCCACAACTCTGTATCTTTTCCCCAGCTAGACCACATGTGATACAGACACCTCCACTCTGGAGTCCCATGCTGAAAGGAGAATGCCTTCTCTGACATTCCCCTTGATGTCCATCCTTTGACCCAGGCCTCCTCCTGAGTTCCACCACTATTCCTTCTCTTCACCTGCATTCAATATTTCCCCTCCTACCTAAGTCCACTTTCTATTTCTTGCAGGCTGTGCTATGAGGACTAGTTTTTTTTTTAAAGGCATATGTGTATACAGGAGAGCATGAGGGTATTCCTTGTAGCCCTGATTATTTGTAGCACTGAGGGAGATAGAGAGTAAGAAGGAAGAGAGGGATTTTGCCCCTCGGGGCACAAAGAAGTTGCACTTGGCAACCTCTGGAGGCAATTTTGGTTGTCACAACTATGGGGTGTTATTGCCATCTAGTGGGTATACATAAGAATGCTTTGTAAACATCCTCGATACACAGAACAGCTTCCCAAATGACAAATTATCCAGCCCAAATATCAATGGTGCTAAGGCTAAGAAACTCGGACTTACATTCATCTCCTAGAAGAGTGACTGCCAATGAGTGTTCTGAAACACTATCTTGAGGAGTACCTACCTATTCCTTAAGTTTCAGTTTCCCAAGCAGATATTAGATCAGTTGCCATGTTTCACTATTTCCCTTTTTCTCTAGTTACTGTGTTTTACACGTTGTTGAGAAGAACTTCAAAAGACAATACACTACTGATTTTACCAAGAATCCACCTAATCCAACAGTGTGTGAAAAAAAAGATTGATATGCAAATTCCATCTAGTAATTTCAGCATGTTCAACACCTACTCAACAGATCTTTGTTTCTTCTCAATCCTGAAAATGTATATTCCTTTAAAATTTTTTATGGTTGCCTTTTGTCTTTCTGAATTTGAATTTCTAAACATATAAATAGAAAAACCAGGGTTTTTTTCCCTTTGATTTTTTTTACCATGGATTGCTTACTTGTTATCCATTTAAACCTTAATAAGCAAACACTATCTATTGGCCCAGATACAGTTGAAAGAAAGGAAAGGAAAGAAGTAGGAACAAGGAAGAAAAGGCACTGGAAAATTTTTCAAACATTGGAGCTCTATTAAATTTTTTTACAACCTTGGTAAGGAGGAAATTCTGGGCTTATTTTTCTACCCAAAATAAACCATTCAGTACCTTTTCTAAAATGTGACCTCCCACTTAAGATACATATTACAATAGCCTACAGACCACCATACATACATTGCTTCTCTGACCTGATGTCTTACAACTTTTCCCTGCTTTCTCCACTGCAGCCACACCATTTGTCAACTATGCTCTTCCCTTCAGGTCTTTACGCTTACTGTTTCCCCGCTTGGTACACACTTCCCTAGTTCCATATCCACTCCTACACCCCCTCAGATCTTTGCTGAATTGCCACTTTCTCAATGAAACCTTCCCTCGCTCACATATTTATAATAGCAAAACACCCTGTGCTCCCATCCTCTCTATGCTTTTTCTGCATAGCATCATCTGACACATAATGTTTTATTTGTTCTTTATCTCACACACTGGAAATTAACTCCAGGAAAATAACTCCTTATGTCTAAGTCAGTGCTATTATTAACAGGACCTGAACAATGTAGGGCTCCTAGCAGTTGCTCAATAAAACTTGTTGAATGAATGAGTGATTGAAGTACAAGTAGACAAAAATTTTAGTGTATGGATGTTTGGCATTTTTCTGCCTAGATTCCCAATACCACCCCCATCTTTATTGGGAACTTATTACAGAAAGAACAATTGGCAAGGATACGGAAAGTGAATACTCTCATACAATTGTTAAGTGGGGGTGTATAAACCTTTACAAAGCTATTAGGCAGTATCTACTAAAATTTTAAATTTATATACATTTTGACCAAAAATATCGCTCAATTTACCCAGTGGAAATAATGGCACCAGTGCACATCGTTGCACTGCCTATTGAATGAAAACTGGAAGTGGTAGTTCCGTTTCAATTTAGGATGAACAAAGCTGGAAGGAGTATCACTGCCACCTCTACAACAAAAATAACGCTGAACAATCTCCTGTCATTTTATTAAAAAAAAAAAAAAAAGCACGCGGATTCAGGGAGACCAACGTCCAGAGGCCTAGATGCTCAATTCAACTCTAAACGATCTCGCGTTTTGCAAACGTCTCCTGCGGGCCCCTCAATCCAGCCCGGGGGATGGGGAGGGGGGTGGTCCCCACGCATCCCTTCCAGAAGTTTCCGTTTCCTGGAGCGGGACTCCGCCTAGCCCAGGATCAGATTTACTTTCTAGTTTCCTTTTCCCGCTCCGGTCCTGCCTTTAACAAAGACACATGCCCTCGCAGGGACCTAACGCTGCAGACGCCTAGTGGGAAGCGCGCGCCCGCCAGCCCGTCCAGCCCGCGGCGCACGCGCACACGCCCGCTCACGCTCCCACGCCCGCGCGCATCCCGCCGCTCGGCTGCGGGAGAGTCCGGTCCTGAGCTGAAAGCCTGCGGGGTCTGGCCTCCTTCCTGGAAGGTCCTCAGCGCCCAGCCGCCATGAGGTAAGGGCTTTTCCCGCTTCTCCGCCCACACCGGGGAGTCCTTTGTTTCAAACGGATGCTTTCCTTGTATTCCGTTACCCAACGCCGCGCTGCGGCTCGTGTACTAAAGAGGCCGAGCTCCCGGTGCCCGGCAGCCAGGCGTCTGTGTTGGGACGCTTCCCGGGCGCCCTGTCCAGGTCCCGGGCGTCTGAATCCGGGCTGGACCAGGGTGGTGTCCAAGCGGACGCTTCCCTGGAGTCCCTGGCGCCCCTCCCCGGCGCCCGCAGTCCGCACTGTCCGGTGTGGCCAGGCGACGAGCCCGGGGAGGTTTGTCCTCTCCCGGCGCCGCAGTGGTGACCGTGCTTGGTTCGCGCCCCCCCAGCCTCCCCACCCCCGGTCTCCCCACCCCCCCAGCGTCGTTCCGCGCAGCTCTACGTGGCACTGGGCTCCTGAGGCCCATCGCCTTTCTCTCCTCCCCAAGCCTGCAGCTGCCATTCCCTCCTTTTGGCAGACGCGGTTTGGCCGCAGCTCCAGGCGGCCCGTTTGTCTCCTGCCATTTTGCCTTTCTGCTTTCTGGGTCGGAGTTCTGCCCTTCCTGCGAGCTCCCTGTGAACCACGGACAGATTGGTATTGTTCCACCCAATCCGCTATTTTATCAGGATTTCTTTATCTGTCTCCTTTCCTAGTTTATGGTGATGGCGTCCTGGTCCCACCTTTTTTTTTTTTTTTTTTTTGTATCCGCAGGGGCTCGCACCCTGCCAGTGTGTGATCCGGGAACCATTCCCATTTAATAAGTTGAGGAATGAGAGGTGAAGGTCCTGGGCTCCTGACGCCGATAATCCTTTGTGCTGCTAGTTGGGTGACCCAAAGCAAAGTTTCTGAAACTCTGTGAGTCTGTTCTTACATGTGAAAATTAATGGCATCCATCTCTCAGGACTTTGGAAAGGGTTAATTAACTGCTTAGCCCATGATATTTGCACATGTTGGCTATTGTTAGAAGCAAAAAAAAAAAAAAAAAAAAAAAAAGAATAAGTCCCTAACTTTTAACGTTTGTGAGAAGGGAGGGTGGTATTAGGAAGGGCCTGAAGAAACAAAGAGGAAAAGGAGGGGTGCACTGTGTGTGTAGATGCAGAATGGGGTGGAAGAACGGTGGACCTCGTTGGGGATTGTCTCCCAAGGACATTGAAAGACTGCTTCTTCCTAGACAAAAAAAATTTACTGAAACATGAATGTTGCCTCCTCAGACATAATAGCCTCTCTCTGCCAGCTTCCCAGAGACAAGGCTAAAAGTGTAAGCAGACAAAGTTTAAAAAATACAACTTCTCCTGGCCTTCCAGTTGTGTGTAAATTTCACAGAATCTGAGCATAGCACTTCAGTGGCTGACTGTCTCTTTGAGATCTCTCAACTATATTCATAATGCCCAAGGCAGCCCTCCTCATCTTTTTTTGGGGCCAGGCTGGTAGAAACCTTCAGAACAGAGACCAGTGGTTCTTTTACTCTGTGGATGGGCAGAGTGCTGGTAAGCCCGTATTGTTGTGGATGTGAGCAGGCTGTTAAGGCCATGGCAATTCTTGCCCATGATTTTGGTGCAGTTACACCAGAGAAAGAAACAACTACCAAGAGACAGTCATGCCATGTTTCCCCGTGAGGACCATAGGAAACAGTTCAAAACCTATTTTCAAAATCCAAACATGGAGCCAGAGACAGAGCCTGTCACATATAAAGACAAGCGGGATAAGGAAGACTTGAAGTGGGAAAAAGGTTGGAACCATTTGCAGAAAGGGAAAAACTAGCAGGAATTCCTTCATCTGATATTGAGGTGCTTTTTATGACAGGCATATACCTAGGCTACTAGTATGTAATTGCATTCATTCATTCAACAAATATTCATTTATTGAGCTTCTATTATATACCTGAAATAATAACAGATGCTAGGGACACAGAGGTGAAAAAACAAAATCAGAACAAGGTCTCTGCTCTCATGGGGCTTTACATTTAAATGGGGGAACTAGACGATAGATCGGTGAGTAAATAATCAACATAATTCAGAAAGTGGTAAGAGCTATAAGGAAAATAAAATAGTGTAATGGCCTAAGGGAGTAACCTAGAATGGAGGGGTCTATTTTAGATAGCTCTGCCACAGACAGCGTCTTAAATAAGGAATATTTGAGCTGAGTTACTAGTCATTCAAAGATTAGGGCCAGAGCATTCCAAGTGGAGTAGAAACAACAGGGTGTAAAAATCCTCGAACTTGATATGTTCGAGATAGGAAGAAGATAGGTCTAAAACAGTGAATGAGGAGAGTGTGAAGGAGAGTACTAGAAGGTTGGATGGATAGACAAGGCCCGCTCCTTTAGGGACTTGTAGGACATAGCGGGGCTAGATTAATATCTAAGGGTATTGGGAAGCCATTGAGAGATTTTAAGCCAGAAGACTAACATAATCTGGTTTACATTTTCAGAAGTTTACTAGTAAGTACTATGTGGGAACCAAAAGTGGAAGCAGGGAAAGCAGATTTTGCCTCAGCTCAAAGGAAAGATAATTGTTGTTTAAACTAGGAAAATAGCAGTAGAAATGGGGAAAAGTGGAGGATTTGAGTTGTATCTGGAAGGTAGAATTAACAGGATTTAGAAGAAGGGTTGAGAGAAAAGGAATCAAAGATTATTCCTCTGTTACTTGGTCTGTGGAACTAAGAGATGCCAAATAAAGTGGGGAAGACTAAGGAGGGAACAGAGTCAAGGAACTCAGGTTTCTGTATTGGATGTTTGTTTGGGATGCCAGATGAACTTCTGATTGAAGGTGCATGTGAACTAAAAATTAGGTAAGTCTGGAATTCAGGGGAGAGATCAGAGATAGAGGAAATACTCTGGGAGGTCATCAGCATATATAACAACATGCTTAATTGGATTGTGGGGAAAAGTATTTTAATTCACTTAATGATAATTATGTCTTTGAAACCTAAGATTCTTGCACCTCCTTCAGATCACTTTTAACATATTTTTACCCAGTTCTTTTGTTGTTTGAGAGAATCACTAATCATCCTTAAATAAATAGATCTCTCTGTCAAACCCTATCTAAAGCACTCTGCACAGCACATCCTGGTGAGAAGTAGCTCCATCTCAAAACAACTCCAACAAAGTAGAATATTTGTGACTATTTGTAGATTGAGGGCTCAGATTTGAAATCACTGGTTTCTTAACCCGAGATGTTTAAATATCTGGCATCTCTTCCAATGGTTGTCACACAAACCGCTTACCTGCTCTTTAAACTGCTCTAAAATCCCTTTTTGTGTTCTTTTTAGGTCATCCTGAGGCAAAGTGAATTTTACATGCATTAGATATATCCTATGTTTTAAAGCAAATTATTCTATAAAACAAGCTCCAATTTTTATTTTAGAGGTAGTGCAGTATTATGGCTGAAAGGCCTAAGCTTTTGAGTCAGGCAGAACTAGGCTTGGCTCTTGGCTCAGCCACTCAGATGTGTAACCTTTAGACATTTAATTTAAACTGTATCTGCCAGTCCTCATCCATAAAATTGTGAAAATAATAAGAGGTTGTTATAAAAATGAAGTGTAATTTATATAAAGTGCTTGGTACACTGCCCAGCATGTAGTAAATTATCAATCACTGTAGATTTAGTTACTTACTGTGTTTTGAGAACTCATCTCATTCTAGATGGTATATTATAAACAGTGTACATTTATACTATTGAGTTGAATCTGCAGTGAACCCAGGTCATGTACATAAAGTTGTTTTTTCAAATATATCCTTGTTTTCCATTTAATTTAGCTCTTCACCTTGAATAAAATAGCAGAACTTTCAAGTTAAAGGAGAGCTCTAACCTGTTGGGCTTGAGGCCTTTTTATCCATTAAGCCCTATAGGCCCAGTGTCTCTAATTGTCCCATGCAGTAGCCACCAGTCCTATATGACTACGTTAATTAAAGTAAATTAAACTAAAAACTCACTTCCTCCATTGTACTGGCTACATTTCAAGTGCTCAGTGGCCATATGTGGCTGGCGTCTACCGTAGTGTATAGCATGGATAAGAGCATTTCATCATGGCAGCAAGTTCTATTGGAAAACTTGTCTAGAACCTACAATCACTAAAATGTGGGATCTTTATATATGTGTATATTTATATACACAAACAGAGAAAGAGAATAAATATGAAAACATTATAAAATTGAAATTAATAAGCTAATTTAAATTGTCTACTAAATATAATACTTAATCAACTATTAATGTTTACATTTAGTATTTATTAAAAAATGAAAAACATTTCGTGAAGTACTATATTAGATTACAAATATGAAATGGTTGTATTTTCCTAATCAGTACTGTTAATTGAGCAATTAATCCAGTTCTCTAACTTTTCTGTCACTTCAGGCTATTAGGACAGCCCCTTTCCAGTTTCAAAAGACTCTGTCCAATTCAGTTTAAAACTTCAATCTCATGTTTGATTCAAAGCACTCTTTTCCTCCTTCCTAACCCCAGCAAATATTGATACAAGTGCTGTGAAGAACAGGAAAAAGACTAGACTTTAGGATGGTTGGCAAGGTGGGTGGGGGTGCAGCTTTACCTAAGGTGGTCAGGAGTAGGCCTCTTCAGAGAGGTGCGATTTGAGCCAAGACCAGAATTACAAGAATAAGCCCTAGAACTCTCTTAGGAAGAGTGCACAGAGTAAGGGAATAAAAAGCAGGTACAAATGCCCTGAGGTAGGTGCATACTTGGCATAAGACATAATAAACAATGAAGTTTTTTTTAAAGGCCAGTATGGCTGGAGTGCAGTCCATGAGAGGAAAGGGGTACAAAATGAGGCTTGAGAAATAGACATGGGCCAGATAATGAAGGCCATAGCATAGGTTAGGGGTTTGGGGCTGGAGATAAAGATTTGAGTATTAACAAGGAATAGCTTCACTTCTGCTTTATAGTCCATCTTTCTTGCAATTATTCTCCCCTCTCTCCTACAAGCATCATTTCTCCCTTAATACTGGATCATTCCCGCTGGCATATCACTGAGTCATTAAAAATATCATGATTTTTTTTGTTTACAATTCCTCCAGCCTCCCTCCAGCCATAGCTCTACCTCTCTACTCCCTTCATAGTAAAATTCCTTACAAGAGCGCCCTATATTCCCCATGTCCACTTCATCACCTCCCATGATTCCTTCAACCCACTCCAGTAATGTTTTCATCCCTTCCATTCTATTAAAACTTATCAAGGTCCCTCACAATTTGACTCCTGCCAAAACAGTGATCTCTTCTCTGTCCTCATTTTCTTAACATCTTAGAATCATTTTATACATTGAATAATATCTCTTTTTTGAAATAAACATTTTCTTCTTTAGCCTTTCATGACAATGGGTTTCTTTGTTTTCCTATACCCTCACTGGTTATTCTTTCTTGGCCTCTTTTCCTGGTCCTTCTATTCTGATTGACCTGAAGTGAATTACAACTTAGTTTTTGACTTTCTCTATGCTCACTCCTTAGGGAATTTCATTCTAGATCTCCTGGTTTTAAAGTTCATCTGCATGCTGACTCCCAATTTTATATCCTTTGTTCTACCTTCACTCCTCTTCATCTCCAGATTTTTCTTCATTAACATTCAACTATATACTTGACATCTTCACTTGAATGTCTAATAGACACCTCAGTTAACATTTCCAAATAGTTCTCTTGATTTATCCACTCAGTTCCTGAAGTCAAAAGCAGAGGAATCATCCTTGATGTCCTCTTTCCATTCTGGCCCTCCCCATACCCAATCCATCAGAAAGACTGGTCAGTTCTGCCTCCAAAATACAACCATCCAGTCCTCACTAATCCTCTGCTACAACCCGAGTGTAAACTGGCATCGTCTCTTCTTGGATTCCTTCATTACTTGCCTTCATATCTCTTTCAGGGGAGATTTGCTCTGGCCATGCTATGTAAGTTGGAACTACCTCCCAGACACTCTGCCAGCCATCCATTTCACTCTCCTACTTTATTTTTCTCCTTAACACTTATTATCATCTCACATACTCTATATTTTCATTTATATTTTTGTCTTAACGGCACACCCCAACCCTGTTAGAATGTAAGCTACGTGAAGTAAGGATTTTTTTTTTCTATTTTGTTCTCTGCTGTATCCCCAATACTTAGAACAGTGTCCTGCATATAGTAGGCTCTCAATAAATATTTATTGAATGAATACTTCCCCCACCAGTTTCCCAACTTCCTCTCTTGACCCTCTACGGTCCATTCTCCACAGAGCAGCTAGAGGGATTTTTTTTTTTAAACCTAGATCAAACATTTTCATTTCCCTACTTGAAATTTTTTCTCCAGTGGTTTCCCATTGCAATTAGAATAAAATTTATATCCCTTATCATAGCCTATCAAGCCCTGCATCATCTGTCTCTTCCTCCTCCTCCTCCTTATCTCTTGCTATGCTTTTTGTTTATGCTTCCTTCTGTCTCCTGAATACTCCGAATTTGTTCTGACATCAGGGTTTGCACTTGCTGGTACCTGAGCCCAAACGAGGGCTTCTCACCTCAGCTTTACTGACATTTGGGGCTAGATCATTCTTGATTGTTGGGTTTGACCTGTGCATCAGAGGATATTTAGCTGTATCCCTCACATTGATCCTGTAGATGCCAGTAGCCATTCCTCCTATAAGTGGGGACTTATCAGAATTGTCTCCACACATGGCCAAATGTCCCCTGGGGGAAGGGCAAAATCCCCACGCAGTTGATAAGCTCTGGCTTAGACCATTCTGCCCTCAGATCTTCTGTGCCTCCCTTTCATTGTTGAGATTTTACTTCAGTGGCCCTTTTCACAAGAGCTAGTCCTTGACAGTCATAACTAAGTACCCCATCCCTACCACCACTTAATCCCATTGCTCTGATTCTTTTCCTTCTTAACACTATTACTGTCCGGAATTACGTTGTTCGTTGATTTGTATACATGTTTATTTTCTGTCAACACCTTTTGTTCCTTTCTCTCCCAAAATGGCATTACCATGAAGAAAGGGCCTTTTTCTGTCTTGTTCACTCCTATATCCACTACAACTAGAAAGTTTTCTGGTATGTATGACGTGGGATGGTCAATAAATGTTCATTGATAGACATATTACCGTAGTTCCCATAAACATTTATGCAAATATGTATTTACATTGTATATACAAGGGGGGTAGTCCTGTGTGCAGCATAAAAGGAAATACACGCACACTACACTGTACACTGTTTATTTCATAATTAGAGCATTTCCCTCTTTGAGAAACCCTAAGTATTTTTTTGTACATTTCTGTGGCGTTTAATTACGGCCAGTAGTAGATTTAGAAATCTTTCCTGATTGCCTAACCACCACCATCAAACAAACAAATAAAACTAGGTATATTAATCAGGACTTTTGTCAGTTGTAGACAGTAGAAACCCAACTCAACATTAAGCAAGAAGAGATTTGCTTAACTAAACATAAGTCCGTGGGTAGACAAGGAGATCCAGGCAAGAATGGATGCAGGTATTTCGTCAGTGTCATGAGCTGTCTTTCTTTCTTCCTGTCTAAGCTCTGCTTTCCTCTATGTCACATTCTCAGGCAGGCGCAGATTTCTCAGGCAGGCTCTCTCCAAGAATTTGGAAAGATGGCCACTCCAAGCTTATATTCTACAAGTGTAAATTTTTTTGAAGGAAGAGATAATTTCAGCAAAATTATATTTGATTGGACATTCTCCAAATCAATCACTGGAGCCAGGAAATGGCTGGACTGTCTTGTGCCTTCCCGTAGGCTGAAATGAAGGGTAGACACCCATCCAAAATCACATGGACTGAGAGTAAGGGGAAAGGTTGTTCCACAAAGAAAAACCAAAAGAAGGGGTCCTCACCAAGTAAGAACCCCAGATGTCCAGAACACTGGCCTATAATATACCCTTCCTGGGTCACTTCCATGGAACTTAGTTGGAATGCGGAGTTATAGCTGACTGTGTACTTATAATGTAAACTCTGTATAAGCAGGGCTGTGTCTTGTTCACAGTTACATTCCCATGGTTGTTCAGAAGGTCTTGCACATAAAAGGCTCTTATTAATAAATAACTATTTCTTACCCTTTCCTTACCCCTTCTTCTTCCTAGTTTCAGAGACAGTGTTTCCAACGGGCCCTGCAGAGGTTACACTGTCTCGCACAAAAGGAGCTCAATAAGTATTTCTTGTGGTGAAGTGAATATTAGGGGCAACGATAAGTTAACAATAGGCGTTAGCCTTTATAGCCCACAACCCCAGAGGTCAGAAGGATGTGGCACTTACATCAAAAACTACTAAGCTTCCTTTTGGCTTTTCCCCATCTTTATCTAAATGTTTGTTGCTCCCTCTTTTTATCTCTCTTAAACTTACGTTTCTCTCAATCTCTTGGTATACCTGTTGCTGTCTGTATCTGTGCCTGTTCTCTGTAGGCTTTCCTTTTTTCCTCCTTTCCTCCTTCCTTCCTTCTCTCTCCTGCTTCCTTCCTTTCTTTCCCTGCAAAAATGATATATTCGTGCAGCTTCTCTGTCTCCCTTAATGTACTTCCATTTCTCATTTCTTACCTTCTCTTTTTCTCTCCCTTACTACTCATAATACAGAAATGAAAATTTTATATTAATTATTGACTGTATATATTTATTCTTAATTTTCAAGTCTAGGAAATAAAACATCTAAATTGCCCCTTTCTAAAAATAGGTGGTCCTTGTGGGTTAGTGACTGCCAAAAGGAAATAGATACCCTGTAACAGAAAACGCTGTCATCTCCAGAATTGGTTTTGTAGTAAATAATGAGTTTCATGAAATATTTCTAGGACATAACTGTACACAGAAGAAGCTAGTATAAGGTTATAGGAACCTATAACTATAAGATCAAATAAAAGATAAAATTGGTTGTTAAGCAAAGAACAGTGTTTAAGGTTTAAAAATTGTTTCCTTTATTTCTTCAAAAATTAAAAAGTATTTTATCTTTGACAGTGAAATTCCTAAGGACTCCTTGAAGACCTTTCTGTTGGAGTTAGAATGTCACTTTACCTGGAATTTACTTAAGGAAGATATTGATCTGTTTGATGTGGAAGATACAATTGGGCAACAGCTTGAATTTCTTACCACAAAATCCAGGCTCACTCTTTATAACTTACTGGCCTATGTGAAACACCTGAAAGGCCAAAATAAAGATGCGCTGGAGTGCTTGGAACAAGCAGAAGAAATAATCCAGCGGGAACATTCAGACAAAGAAGAAGTACGAAGTTTGGTCACTTGGGGAAACTATGCCTGGGTGTATTACCACATGGACCAGCTTACAGAAGCTCAGAAGTATATAGACAAGGTAGGGAATGTCTGCAAGAAATTGTCCAGTCCTTTCAACTACAAGTTGGAGTGTCCTGAGATTGACTGTGAGAAAGGATGGGCACTCTTGAAATTTGGAGGAAAGTATTACCAAAAGGCTAAAGCAGCTTTCGAGAAGGCTCTGGAAGTGGAACCTGACAATCCAGAATTTAACATCGGCTATGCCATCACAGTGTATCGGCTGGACGATTCTGACAGAGAAGGTTCTATAAAGAGCTTCTCCTTGGGTCCTCTGAGGAAGGCTGTTACCCTGAATCCAGATAACACCTACATTAAGGTTTTCCTGGCACTGAAGCTTCAAGATGTACATGCTGAAGCTGAAGGGGAAAAGTATATTGAAGAAATCCTGGACCAGATATCCTCCCAACCTTATGTCCTTCGTTACGCAGCCAAATTCTACCGGAGAAAAAATTCTTGGGACAAAGCTCTTGAGCTTTTGAAAAAGGCCTTGGAGGTGACACCGACCTCTTCTTTCCTACATCACCAAATGGGACTTTGCTATAGAGCACAAATGATCCAAATCAAGAAGACCACACGCAACAGACCTAAAGGAAAAGATAAACTGAAAGTTGATGGGCTGATTACATCTGCTATATTTCATTTCAAGGCGGCTGTGGAACGAGACTCTATGTTTGCATTTGCCTACACGGATCTGGCCAACATGTACGCCGAGGCAGGCCAATATAGCAATGCTGAAGACATTTTCCAGAAAGCCCTTCGTCTGGAGAACATAACTGATGATCACAAACATCAGATCCACTACCACTATGGCCGCTTTCAGGAATTTCACCGTAAATCAGAAAGTACTGCCATCCACCATTACTTAGAAGCCTTAAAGGTCAAAGACAGGTCCTCCCTACGTACCAAATTGACAAGTGCGCTGAAGAAATTGGCTACCAAGAGACTTGGTCACAACGCCTCAGATGTGCAGAGTTTAAGTGCCCTCGGGTTTGTTTACAAGCTGGAGGGAGAAAAGAGGCAAGCGGCTGAGTACTACGAGAGGGCCCAAAAGATAGATCCAGAAAACGCAGAATTCCTTACTGCTCTCTGTGAGCTTCGACTTGCCATTTAACTCCATACGCTAGGAAATCAGTTCTAAAGCTCTTCTCTCTATTTTGGGTTCTTATACTTTTGTTTGTTTTAATCCATGGTTCATTACAGAGCCAGTTTTTATTGAATGGTGGTTGTGTCCCAGGCATCATTTAAATACTTTATATACGTTATGATGAATCATTTACTGTTTTCTATTTTTTTTAATTAAAATACTATAATCCATTAAGAAACAGCAACATTCCAGCTGTTGTAACTTTTAAAAATGGCATGGCCATTATGACTTTATACCCCTTATCCTGCTATTTATAATAATTTTCTGATTATTTTCCATATTACTTACGCAGTGAGTATAATCTACATAAGCCTTTGACACTTAGGTTAGGAACTCTTTCAGGGGTACAAAATTATGTTAGTTAAGCTCTTAATTATGTACCTTGCAAAAGGTTGAACTTTCCAGTTATAGGTGTTCTGACTTCAATGAGGATATTTAACTGTCAAGCAGCTAGTCACCTAAAGAATCCTCTTTGTTGGAAGAAAAAAGTTCATAATAAAAAGTTTGTCATCTCTGATGACTTCAATAAAAGAAAAAACTAGAACATGAGAAAAGAAGATTTCCTCAAATATAGAACTTTAGGGTCCCATGAGAAATCAGAAGTATTAACTCCCAAAATGTTCATTAAGTAGCTAGAAATAGTTATGAGAGAAAAATGAATAATAGAAAATCATTAGTCTCAAGTTTCTCTGGTTCTTTTAACTAGAAGAATAAACCCAAACTGAGTCTAGGTGGAATTAGTTTTTTCCAGTTAGAATTGCAGTATTTTTAGGTTAAAATAATTGATATGGAAAGCAGACCAATTGAGAAATTGGGAAAATGGGTAAAGTAGATGTCCCTAACCTATATCCCTAGAATACCAAGATTCAGTGAGTTAGTTTTGGGTCTGGATTGGGTAGAGTTGTCATACCCCCAATTTCTGGCCTTTGGTTAACTGCTTTAGTATTCCATCTTACTTCTGTGAAGCTTTTTCTTTTGTCTGAAGTTTTCAGATTGACATGTTTTCCTATAGATCCTCCAAGAATAGGTAGGTCCTGCTTTCAGTTTTACTACCTAATTTAAAGGGTCATTGCTAAGGGCTCTTACCCCAGGAGACTTTTTAAATTGGGATGTTGCTAAAAGGGGCTTCTCTAATGTTTCTTTGATTATAGACTATACAATTGTATTTACCACCACAGTATTAGTGCGAGAGTGTGCCATGTGATTTAATTCTCTATACCTCCAATGTAGCTCTTAAAACTAATGTGTATGTGTATGTGTTTTACTTTTTGTTACTATTTTTATTTTTTAAATTTCTATTATGATTTTGATTATTATAAAAGTAGTGAGTTCTCATTGTAAAATTTCAAATAATGCAGAAGTATATGAATTTAAAAGTAAGAGCACTTCCTTCATCCTGCCCCAATTCTACACCCCCAAGGTAAACTGTTAACAATTTGATATGTATCCTTCCAGATATTTTTTTCTATGCATATTCGAACATACATATATACTGCAATGTATTTCATGAATTAAAATTTTTTAAATGTTTTACTTAAGTCCCTGCTGTTTTTGTTTATTTTGCTCATTTTTTTTTTTTTTTTTTTATTTAAAAAGGGAGAACAGGGAAGGGAATGACCTTTACTCAAATATTGTAGAAGTTCAGGACTGGAAGTCCTGACCTATTAGTAGAAGATTTGTCACATTTTGCCGCAAATATTTTATTTTGCAGCAGGTCATTTTTTCTCACTGGAAATAATGTAATCAAGGTTATATTCCCAAGTAGGCACTTAACATGTAATGAAATAGTTAAGGTATCAAAACAAAGATATAACTATCAGCCTCTATATTTAGATATTAGACCATAAGGTCTATTAAATGACTTTAAATTCAATAGATATTAAAACATTGAAATATATAAGAAGTTATAACAGGCTAAGAAAGCAAAAAGCAGCATAAGAAAAACTACAACTAAAATATTGAACTAAAATTACTATGTTTATAACTTTAAATTTTGTCAATAATTATACTGCTTTACTAAAGTTTATAACTATTTAGAGATAATTTCATACTCTTGGGTTTAAAAAAGAGCTCAGAGTTGACTGTTCTCAACTGTCAAAACTTCCAAGTTTTGATGGCTTGAATTATCTTCCTAAATGATAATTTCATCTTCAGATAGCCCTTATTCTTAGAAATGTATTCCTTCCATTTAACTAAAGATTTACAGCTTGGAGTTTACACATTTTGGTCTGTCTTTCGTGACCTCAAAGATCTAATCTTTTTCGACAAACCAAAAATAGGCCCAGGGAAGTGGTTGTAATTTCCCTTCAGGGTCATCTGACCCTTTGGGAAGAGAGAAGTGCCTCTTTCCCAAATCTTCAAGGTGCTCTTGGAAACTATTTTGTTCTGTAAAGCTATGTCACCAGCCCCACAAAAGCTGAGGAAAACCCTTTCCACAGGTGAATCAGCTGGCAGGAAAACTGCTTCAGAGTAATGGAACTTTTAAACACATTTTCTGTGTTCTCTGGGTACAGAACTAGTCACGTGCTATCCACCAGAGTTTCAAAGACAGTATAGGCAGTCACTATTCCTTTCAAGATTGAGCCCATACAAATTATTTCAAGAAAAACTGCATAAAACCACAGAACTTGAGAACCAGGAAGACCCTGAGAAAACGCCTGCTCCCACCATCTTTACTAATAAAAAGGTTGGGTCCCGGATTGGTGATGTGACTTAAGATTTCACAACACTGGCACCCATCATTGCATTTGAACTGAGGCCATGCTTCCCAGCATGGCAGGGATATTAACTCAGGCCCTGACCTAGAAAAGGCAGAACTCCTGACAGGTGACTTGGGCTCAAGGATTCCCCACCAGCCTTCCAAATTTTCCTTAAAACTATACTGTAGTCTAAGATGCTTCCAACCCAACTTTTCTTCCTTCTCTCTCTCCTTGGACTTGGAGTCAGGTCTGCGTCACAGTCCAGTGGCCCCCCAGCCTCTCCCTGCTCCCTTCCATTTTCTCTCATGGGTGTGGCCCTAATAAATTTCTTGTATTAAATCCTGCCTTGGTATCTGTTTTGGAGGTCAAATTAACTCACCTGGTGAAATAAATGTAATTAGATGATTAATTGGCTGTAGGGTAAGTCACCTTTACATACTATAAATGCTACTTATTGTTTTTCCAATTTTGGCTCAGTAATTATGGTTAAATAACAACATAAATCTTTTCAACCTTGTAATATTTAATGTTTGATTTGGAAAAGAGAAGGGGGAAAGAAGTTAAGGGAAGGGTAAAGACCCCCCCAAAAAACACCTCATCTTACAAAAAGAAGTTAATAGATAATAGTTAATACTTGATGAAATAAAGTTTTGAGTGTTATTGTAAATAAGTGATAAGAAATGAACCATAATAGTTTAAAAAATGGCAGGAATTGGAATAGGGTTTCTTTAAATTCAGTAATTAATCCTCACTTAGCAGAAAATCAAGTCTACATTAAGTAAATCAAGAAATAGTATTATAAGTACACCATTGCCGGTTCAGATTGCCTCCTCCCCCAAACCTGACGTTTCTTCCTCCCTCCCCACAAAACAGACCTACTATATTTTATATTTAATGGCCACAGCCTTTTATCACTTAACTTTCTGCTGTAACACTCCCTCTTCTCCTCTCCCCTACTTCTCTTCCAGGACCACAGTTTCTCATTCCTCTCCTTCTCTTCTTAGCCAAGGTTCCCTGGTTCATAGAGAGGTGGTTTCCTCTTAGCTTCCTCTTTTCATGTAATCAAGCCACCCATGTGCACCTCATCTCCCACCCCAAAGAAAACGCCCACCTTCTCTGGCAGTTTCAGAGATAAATGTATTCATTAAGCATTTTGTTGTACTTCACTTTAAGTGAATTTAAAAAACAGCATCTAATTACTAGAAACATGCACAGAAATGCCACGTATATATTCCCATGTCTGCTCTGAACCTACCTAGAGGGGTCCTCTATCTCTCTTTCATGACGGCACATAGGCAGAGTAAACACAATAATGAAGGTGAGATGTGTAAGTTTGGGGAAAGCCATACCTCATGGGAGCACACAGGTGCCTCACAGATAAACTCTGCAGGACAAACATGGCTTGATGTCACTTGCTTGGGTTGAACATCGAAGACACTGAACACATTGACCTTTCCTATCCTTCAGAAAAAGCCAATCCTCTAAGCTTCCATTCCTACATCAGAGGCGAAAAGAGGGTAAGGATAAAGAAAGGAGATGAACACCTAAGAGTTGGGAAGTGAGCTTATAGCAGGTTCCCTCTATACATATCCCTAACTCACCACCAGATTGAAGCAAAGCCCTAAGAAAATGCTAGTTCAGCCACTTCTCTAGACCTGTGACACATGAATAATGGTAGCTCTTACATAGTGTACCGGGTACTGTACTAAGTGCATTACATGTATCAAACTTATAAAATCCTCAAAAATCCCTATAGATAAGCATTTTTAGTATTTCCTTTACATGAGTAAAATGGAATTTAGAGAGATTAAGACACATTGCTACTATGAGGTGGAAAAATGACTTAAACCCTGGGGTCTGGTGCTAAAATCTAGCACTTAACCACTATATAGTATTTTTTATTACATTTATTTAGGTGACATTAGTAAAATACAGGGTTTCAAGTGTACACTTTTATAATACATCATTTATATATTGCATTGTGTGTTCACCACCCATTCTCCTTTTATCACCATATATTTGATCCCCTTTTCCAACTCTTCTACCTCTCTCCTCCCCCTTACCGCTTTTTTTTATTTATTTATTTTTTTTTATTAATTAATTTATTTATTAGTTTCAGGTGTACAAAACAAGGTAATACTTAGACGTTCATCATTTATATCCCTCATACTGTGAACCCCCCTCCCCCCATCCACTATCCCTCCGACCTCACACTGAACCATCACATTATATATATAAAATTATAGTTGGCATTCATTAATGTTTAGCTTCTGATGTACAATGCCATGATCAGGTATCCACAGTATCCCTGAGGTGGTCTCCCAAATAGGACGCATGTCCATCGGATACCCAACAAAGTCTTTACAACATTATAGAATACCTTCCCCAAATTAATTTTCAAAAGAAAAACCCTGAAGCCATCTTGTGGTTACCAGCTGCTTCCAAATCCCTTCACCTTTCCCCTTATCCCCAACCCCCTCCCACACACCCATCTAACCACTCTCGGTTTTTTCTCTGCGTCCCCAAAACTGACTCTGATTAGTTCATTCACATAGTCTTTTCTTTAGATTCCATATATAAGTGAGATCATATGGTACTTGTCTTTCTCTTTCTGACTTATTTCACTTAACATAATGTTCTCTAGATCCATCCATGTTGCTGCAAATGATAAGATTTCTTTCTTCTTTATGGCTGCGTAATACTCCATTGTATAAATGTACCACAGCTTCTTAATCCAGTCATCTACCGATGGGCATTTTGGTTGTTTCCATATCTTGGCTATTGTGTAAAGTGCTGCAATAAACATAGGAGTGCATACAGATTTTTGAATTGGAGTTTTGGATTTCTCCGGGTAGATGCCTAGGAGTGGAATTACTGGATCATAGGGTAGTTCCATTTTCAGATTCCTGAGATACCTCCATACTGTTTTCCATAGTGGCTGCACTAATCTGCAGTCCCACCAACAGTGCACTAGCGTTCCCTTTTCTCCACATCCGCGCCAGCATTTGTTGTTTGTTGATTTATTGATAATAGCCATTTTGACTGGAGTGAGGTGGTATCTCATTGTGGTTTTTATTTGCCTTTCTCTGATGGTTAGTGAGGTTGAGCATTTCTTCATATGTCTTCTTGCCTTCTGTATGTCCTTTTTAGAGAAATGTCTCCCCAAATCCTCTGCCCATTTTTTAATTGGGTTGTTTGTTTTTTTGGAGTTGAGTTGAGTAAGTTTTTTATAGATTTGTGATATTAATCCCTTATCAGATATATCATTGGCAAATATCTTTTCCCATAGAGTAGGATCCCTTTTTGTTTTATTGATGGTTTCCTTTGCTGTGAAAAAACTTTTTAGTTTGATGTAATCCCACATGTTTATTTTTTCTCTTACTTCGCTCGCGCGAGGGGATATATCAGTGAAAATCTTACTCCGGGTAATGTCCATGAAGTTTCTTCCTATATTTTCTTCTAGATATTTTATGGTTTCAGATCTTACTTTTTTTTTAAATGTGTTTCTTTTCTTTACCCTTTATGTTATGTATAAGTGTATAGTGCCTTATTTTGTGTGGGGGTTTCCATTTCCTGCTTTTGTCTGTCTGTTAGTAATCTTGCTCATGGTTTTATATTCTTTCGTGTTTTTTTTTGGTTTCAGGTCAAATAGTCAACTTCAGTATTTCCTGTAATGCACGTCATGTGTTAGAAAATTCCCTCAGCTTCTGTACGTCTGGGAAGGTCTTTATTCCTTCTTCACATCTAAAGGATAACTTTGCTATCCTCATTCTTGTCTGGTAATTTCTTTCAATAGTTTGAATATTTGATTCCTCTCCCTACTGGCTTGTAGAGTTTCTGCTGAAAAATCTGATGATAATCTAATGGGCTTTCCTTTATAGGTTACTGTCTTCTTTTTCCTGGCTGCCTTGAGAATTCTTTCTTTGTCATTAATTTTTGACAGTATCGATACAATGTGCCTTGGAGAAGGCCTGTTGGGATTGAGGTAATTAGGTGTTCTGTTTGCTTCTTGGATTCAAGGATCCAGTTCTTTCCATAGGTTTGGACAGTTCTTGTTGACTGAATAGACTCTGTTCCCTTCCCTCTTTCTTCTCCTTCTGGTATACCCATTATTCTTATATTGCTCTTTCTGATGGAGTCAGAAAGTTCTTATAGAGTTCTTTCATTTCTTTTACCTCTCAGGTTTCTTCTTCCATGTCATTTCCAGATTTCTCTCTTCAATATCACTAATTTTTTCCTCCATGACTATTTCCTAAGCTGGCTATTTCATTCTTCACTTCTTTTATTGAGTTTTTCATCTCCAGAATTTCTATTTGGTTCTTATTTAAAATTTCAATCTCTTTGGTAAAATATTCATTTTGTTCATTGATTTTATTTCTGAGTCCATTAAACTGCCTCAGTTTTCTTGCATCTCATTAAGTTTTTTCAGAACTACAATCTTGAATTCTCAATCATTTAAATTACATATTGCCATGTCTTTTAGTTTCATTTTCTGGAGATTTTTCATTTTCTTTCCGAGCTGCCTTGTTACCTTGGTTATTCATAGCAATTAATGAATTATTATTTCTCTTCCTGGGCATCTACAGGAGTGAATTCTGCAGCAGGTTGATAAGAAGAGGTCTTTCTTTTGCTTTCCAGTAGGTGCTCGTGGAACATTTTATTTTCTCTTGCATTATTCTGGTTTCTTGCACAATGGGAGGTTTCATGGAAGGTGGGTTTTTCATCTGTATTCAGGTTGCCTTGGTCTCAGAGCACTGCCCTCATGGGAGAATGTGGTGAATGATGGGGTTCTGAGACTCTGAAACCCCAGTGCTGCCCCTGCAGCCTGATCAGCAGCCCTGGTTGTCCCTGCAGGGATCAGCCCAGAAAAGTGGGAGCAGGGTGTCCTGGGAGAGGTGGCAGGTGTGTTTGTGGCTCCGAGCAATAGGGACTTCTAGCCCACAGCTGTCTCGCCCATACAGCTCCTTCCCTGTCACCAGAATTAGCCACACTGTATCTGCTGCTCCAAGAATGTCTCTCCAATTCTCAGGGCTGTAGACACTGTTTGTTAATCTGACACTGCTATAGTTTCATTTGGAGCCCACTTCTAACACTGGGAGGGTGAGGGGAGGCAAGCTCTGAGAGTTTGGGAGGTGGCCAGGCTACATGTCTTTGTTTTCTGCCTGGCAGTGAAGGCCTAACCTGCAGTTCTCACCCTCTATATTTGGTCTTTGCCCTGAGGTTTCTGCCCTGATCACTAGGGTATAATATGCGGATCTCTCAGGCAGGATTGTCGGCCACAGGGAGTGCACCGACAGCCTGAATCCTTTCCTCTCTTGGGGCTGCTGAGTCCTGTGGCTCCATGGCCCGTGTCTCTACACTTCTCCCTTCCCTCCTCCCTTGCTCACCTGATTTGCCCACCTTTATATGTTTCGATGCACAGATCTCAGATGTGTTTATGTGTTGTGTAGGGTATCCTATGTTGAATTATAGCTGTTCAATTTGTTGTAACTTCCAGGGGAGATTTCATGGAGCACCCTCACACCGCCATGTTTCTGATGTCACTCCTCAGTATTTTCTAAATAGTATAAAATTTGGAATGAAGGCTATAGAAAGATAAGACCAATCTTTATAGAGACTGTAGGGGAATGCTACAAAGGATCATACTGAACTGAGACATCCTGCAATCGTAGGGCACCCAACACTGTTTTACACAGAGTCCCAAAACTCACGGGAAGAAACTGTGAAAGAGAACTAGTTCTCCACATCAGCTGCCCCTTGATGCTGGGATTAAAGCTGCTCTGAAACCCCTGGAGAGAATGGCCTAAGAAATCAAGGGACTCAGTCTAAGAGAGGGGCTTGTCTCAAGAGTCAGATGTGAGAAATCAGAGATTTGGAACACATTCCTCAAACCTATTTTGGAAGGCCAAAGAACCAGTAAACAATTAGAAGCCCGGACACCCGGTTCTTTGTCCTTAAGAGGAAGGATACATCTCCTATGCACATACCAACCAGAATCAGAATCTTCCCCCAGTGTGGAGAGCAACACAAGGTGAGGAAGAAGAAGGCTTACCACATGTAACTGCCAGCAGTAGGCTCGGTCACCTACTTTACCTCCCCTGGGTTTTCCTAGAACCTCCAAGTCAGGGACTTTGGAAAGTGCCTCTGAGCCCCTAATTCCACTGAATATGAATTAGTTGAAAAGTAGCTTCACCTCTCTTCACAAGCTTCCCCTTTTCCACACCACATGAACTCCAGCAACTTGACGCTTCGATCTCACCAAAACAAACAACAACAAAAACAAAACCCCCAAAATAAAAATCACTTAGAATTTGTGTATAAAAACCCTTTACTGAGAAGATTTCAGGAAAGAAGACTCTACAGCTTAAAACTTAATATCAGATAATCCCTGGGTTTTTTTGTTTGTTTGATTGTTTTGAGAGAGAATAGGAGAAAATGGGGGAGAGAGAAAGAAGGGGGAAAAAAGGAAAGAGGAATGGAGAAAGAAAAAAGACCCTCAAATATCCTTTGATGTCCCTGCCTCTTTCCATGATTCTAAGCCTTACCTCTTTCCCTATGTATACACTTCTCCCTCTGAAATGAGAACCAATTCTTCCATTTTCCTTAAACAGTAATTTAATTCTCTCTACCTCTTCTCCTCATATTTAGCCACAGACCCACCTATGCATAACCAATTTCATGAAGCTATTTAGTTCAACAAAAGGGTCTTTCATTTTAACACGATATACTTTCCTTTTAAAGGAATTCTTGTCATAAATAAATAGAATTCCTTACAACTTCACATGAATAACACATTTTAAAGTAAATTCAATCACTTAATCAGTCATAATCTGTGTACAGTATAATAACATGATGTTTTATGCTTCCAAATTGACACAAAATATACTCCCCTATGTCATTTGGTTCCCACATTTCTCAAAATTTGAATTTTGATATGTGTTTGAGATTCTGTGTGTTACACTTTAACTCAATCCTTTATTGGCTCATATCAAATCAATTAACACATTGGTAGGGGACCAAGAATGGGACCCAGGGGCCGGCTTGGTGGCTCAGGTGGTTGGGCGCTGTGCTCCTAATGCCGAGGTCGCCTGTTTGATTCCCACATGGGCCAGTGAGCTGCGCCCTCTACAACTAAGATTGTGAACAACAGGTCTCCCGGGAGCTGTGCTACCGTGAGCAGCTGGAGGTTGACGTGAGCTACCGTGGGCTGCTGCAGTGGGCTGTGAGCTACTGCAGTGGGCTACTGAGTGCTTGTATGAGCTGCCGTGGGCTACCATGCGCTGCCATGAGTGGCTGGCAGCCAGCGTGAGTGGCTGGCAGCTGGCAAGAGCTGCAGTGAGCTGCTGTGAGTGGCCAACCGACGACTAGCAACCCACAACTGGCGACCAATTGCCTCAGGTGGGGGGAGCGCAAGGCTCATAATACCAGCATGGGCCAGGGAGCTGTGTCCTACACAACTAGACTGAGAAACAACGGCTTGAACTGGGGTGGGTGCGTGGGGGAGGCAGAAGAAAGAGGGAGAAAAAAAAGAATGGGATCCAGGATAGCAATCTGAATTCCTAAGGAATGCAGAAGACTCAAAAAAAAAATTTTTTTACATTAAATTTCACCAATGGTTATCCATAGTCAAGTCAACCAAAATCATTATCATGTTAACTTTGATATTTCACATAGAGAAATGACCTGAACAATCAAAATGCTGAAAAACACCACACAGCATCCTTATCCCTCTATTTGTACTTGCAAGAGGATAAATGTGGAATGGGTAATGAGCAGGACTGGGGACAAGAAGAGCAGAGAACAATAATATTTGTTCGAAGTCTGGCCTTGTCCAGTTGAACTGCAATTGGAGGCATCACGCACTTTGGGGAGGTAGACTCCCTAATTCCAGCAGATGGCAGTGCCGCATAACATGTCAATAAAAAAATGAAAAAAGGAAAAAACTTATCCGAAGCTCTAGACTCTTTAAGAAAATTCACTAATCATCAGGGAAGTGCAAGTCTAAACCACAGTGAGATACCACCGCACACCAGTCAGAATGGCTGTTATCAAAGAGTCAACAAATACCACGTGTTGGAGAGAATATGGAGAAAAGGGAGCCCTTAAGCACTGTTGGTGGGACTGCAAACTGGCGCAGCCCCTATGGAAAACAGTATGGAGAATCCGCAAAAACCTAAAAATAGATATACCATCCAACCCAGCAATTCCACTTCTGGGTATTTATCCAAAACACAAAAAATCAAAAACACCCACAAAAATACTAATTCAAAAACATATCTGCACCCCTATGTTAATTGCAGCATTATTTGTAATAGCCAAGATATGGAAGCAACCTAAGTGTAGACAAGTACCATATGTTTTCACTTATATGTGGAATCTAAAAACTAAACAAAACAAAATTCATAGAAACAGAGACCAAAGGGATGGTTACCAGAAGGGAAAGGGTGTGGGGATGGGTGGAAAGGGGAAGGGGAATATAATCAATAATATTGTAGTAAGTTTACACGATGACAGATGATTACTAGAATTAGTGGGGTGATCTCATTGTCGGGTATGAAAATGTCAAATCACTGTATTCTATACCTGGAACTAATATAATCAATGTAAGATTGTATAACCAACTATATTTAAATAAATTTTAAAAAGGAAAACTTACGGATGATCCCTTTTCAGAGTTGAGAGGTTAATATTGAAGTATAGCACCCTAAAAATGCCCTAAAAATTTGTTTTCAATTTAGAGAAGTCAAGTGCAGCCGCAAAAGTCCCAGACACCCTTATGAGTCCCCTCACCAGAACATTTATCGGTGTCAATCTGTGTTTTGTTCTGCATTAACCTTAGGTATCTTCCAGAACCTCAGGCAGCCACATAAAGCTGCTGTGCCACATTCGTTTCCCTTATTCCCAGCTTCTTCCCCTGAAAAGAGTAGAGGCTGATTCCAACCCATTCAATCCCATACCTGGTGTCATGCGGGGTCTCTGGTCCCACTCCCAGCATAAGAACGCAGGATATGGTGAGGCCAAAAAGGAACACCCACGGAGCCATGGATGGGGGGTTCATACCACTAAAGTCTCGCTGGCGGCTGGGTTGGAGACACAGAAAGCAGGCTCCAGACTATGCACAATCTGCCATCCACTTCTCTGCCTACCAACCCCATTTGCTATCTGCAATACACTGTCCGCTTCTCTGCCCGCCTGCCCGCCCCCCACCCCCGCCCCCGCCCCTAACCTCACACCCCACCCCTAATCCCCCATCCCCCACCCCTGCTCAGTGTAGCCCCAGCAGTTATATTAGTGGCTAATGGCTAAGGGGTAACAGCTGATGGCCACCCAGCCAGAATGGATGGCCATCTGATTACAGCTGATGGCCATCTAATAACCAAGCCAGCACCTTTCCACATGACGCCGAGAGCGTGGAACCTGCTCTCTGGGACTCTGTTCCCACACCTGGGTTCTTTGGAACCTCCTCAAATTTCTCCAGCCCGTAATGGCTTCTTCTTCTCCTAACCCCCAGAATATGCAGTGTTCTTAGCATTTAAAAACATCTTGGTGTTTTTCTCACCTGCGTTAGTTTCAATTTGCCAATTTGGCAATAAACTTGAGACATGGAAGGGATGTTATGTGTATTTTGAATTCCCCACCATATATAACATGGCAGGTTTCAAAGAGGTACTCAGTAAGTAGTTGTCGCTTGATTATCTCCTTTCAGCCCCTCTTAGAAGTGCTTGCCAGCATCCTGTCTAATTTTCACTAATGTCCTATGAGTTAGAGGCCAGCCATAGGACCGGGCAAAAGACTCTAGCCGGGGACTTTTCCTACTCCTAGCCAAACCCTAGCATAAAGTTTTTGTGAAGCAAAAACAGCTTGTGTGGTGCCTATAACTGTAACTCCATCTTTTCATGCATGAGGCACATATGCTCCATCTTTTCCCAGTGTTCAGGGCTTCCGTGCATGAACAGTGCCCTGCACTCAATTTAAGCACAGCAGAGCTATTTAAATGAAGCCTGTCCGTGTAGGTTAAACACAGTTGCATCATATTTACATTCAGGCCTCAATCAGGTAGCAGGCAGCATTGGCCACAGGTATAAAACATCTGTTGTTTGGTGGAGGTTTAAACAAAGACAAGACTCAAACGTTGAAATATGAGAAAAGAAACTCAGATGTCTACTTTGAAGTCACTCTATTTCATTTCAACAATTTCAGAACTATATATATTGGGACCAGGAAGATGAGTGCCAAATTGACATTATCACCTTCACCATCACTGGGCAATGGTGCAGGCACTTCAGAAAGAAGTCAGCTCCTGACTGAGAAAGCCGACTTTGATAATGTGGAAGGTGGAACCCCCCTTTGTGCCAAAGTGTGCTCCCCAACCTTCTCCCTACTCCCTCCACACAAATGTTCCCTAAGAGAAGCCTAAATCCATAGAAAGCAAATTCAGTCACTTAGCCTGGAAGTAGTGGTCTCGATAGAAGCAGACTCTTGGGAAAACTCTAGGAAATTTCCAACCTAGAATCTTCCCATCTATACTAATTGGAAGATACAAGCATAATCCAAAGGATTTTGGATTATGCTCAAAGGAGGGTCTGTTTCCAAATGACTTCTTGAACCTACATATGACAGTCTGAGTGGGCGCAAAGGGAAGGAGGCAGGCTCCAGCGTCAGACAGCTTCCTAGTTTTACAGGATTTCACTAGAGGCACTGGAGTGCAGTGGCCTGCGAGTCACGGCTTTGGGACCTGGTGCCTCAGTTTCCACATCTATAGAATAGTGATAACTTAGGTTATTATGGGAATGACATAAGACAATGCATAGAAAGTGCTTGGCATAGTAGCTAACACATTGGAAGGACCCAATACATAGTATTGGGTTTTGTATATTATTTGATTACTTACCACATATTTATATGCCGGCTACATCCTAGCATGATCTACACAGGCCCACTCACCATTCAATCCAAACCCATCATGCAGGGGAAAAATGTTTTTCCAAACACAACTGTAAATTCATTTTATTAAGCTCTTGAAATAAGAAAATATTTCCATAAATATCTGATCTATTCATGAAATCACAATCTGAAAAAGAGGCCCAATGGTCCAGTGTGTTTATAGAAGTTAGTTTCCTTTGCTTTCTGTTCAATTTCAGAGTAGAGCTTGCAGTGATATAAATATTTAAGATTTAGAATTACCCCACCACAATTTTATTCTTGATTCCACAAAACACATCATTCCCATGAATCCTTCCATTTTGAAATAAACAATATAAGCACATGGAAACTTAACAGTGAAATTTTGTGTAGATGACAATGATAGTCTCTAAGATCTACATTTTCCTACTGGCTTTCTAAAAATGCTGCTCCAAAAAGGAAAGCAAAATACAAATTTATGCATGTTTAAAGTCAAAACATCCCAAATATTTTATACAAATTTGTAAAAGCTCTGATCTCTACGCTCATTTTTTATGAATATTTATAATACTTTAGGGAAATTATATTTCAGAACCAGATAAATAAAATTTTACTGTGATCATCACTAGGAAAAATATATATAATAATATTTATAACTATTTATATTTCAAAAAAATCTTTAGACTTGAAGATTCAACAAATGACATTCAGTGTAAAGTGCTATTCCAAACACATATAACTTCATTTCTAACTTTGACTTTTTACAGATATTTTCCAAATATTGTTTTAAAATTAAAAATAATGAAGTAAGTAGGTTCAAAACTAAATTCTCTAAGTAAAAATATAACAGATAACATTCAAATTTCTCTTTGGAAACCAACTATGAAATATTACAGGTTTCTCCCATCAAATCAAGTCAGTATTTCATTCTGAAAGCAATGTATTAATATGTAATTTTATGAAATAATCCAGTTATAGGCAAAGACTCTTGCTGAACATGCTTAGTCAACATAGAAGCTTCCTCATTGCTGTGTTTTTTTCTCAGTTCCCAGGGGCAGGGCATTTGTGAGGCCTCTTGGGGGGTGGTGGATTAAATGGCCTTCAGGGTCAAAACAGTTCCTTGAGGTTCAGATTTAAATGTGTGAAATAACTAAAATCCCCTCTCAATTGTATAACTTGTCCCTATTTACAGGGGCAACATAATTTGGGATTCAGGATTACAATTCTGCGGATTTAAAATGGTTGGAGATAGACTGGGGGATCTGGCTGTTCTCTTCTCTTCCCTTGCCCTCCCTCTCTTCAATCTGAAGACTCAGAAATTATCCCAAACCATTGGAAAGGAGAGGACTTGGCAATTAGTGAACTGCTCTAACCCAATGCGTTAAGTTATGTAGAAGAGGTCTATAAAATGTAAAATATCACACCACTAGCCTTCTTAACCTTCTTGTTCTCGGGGGGTCCCTCTGCCCTGACCAAAGCTGTACTTTATGAGAGTGCTATGATGCTGAGGTTAAGCCCTGAAGCCTTCTCATTCAGCTGAAAATGTCCACCAAGTTTCTAATGATTATCCATAAAGAGATGAAGAGCAGTGGACAATAGAGCAAGAACTAACACAGGGAGAAAGGAATCTTCCCTTTAGAATATCTCTAGAATATTTTTCAAGCAAAACCCCCAAAGTCCTGTTTTTCTGTAATGATAAACCTAAATGTCTGATCTGAGAAGAAAACTCTCACCAGAGACCTGCTGATTCAAGAATTCAAGTCCTGACTAGTTGGAATACTGCCAACAATTTCTGTTCCTAACAGGAATGTGTCTGCAATTTAACTAGGAGGTGGTTTTTGTTTTGTTTTTTTCTCTTTAGAAGTGTTGGTGTTAACTTTTCAGGTAGAAATCGCCCTTGTAACTTGGTGTGCTCTGCGAAATTTAAAGTATTGTGTGTGACAGTAACAGAGGTGAGAGCCTGGGACCCAGTCTCAGGGAAAAAGCTTTCAGTTTCCAGTGCATAATTTCAAATAGCTCTTACCAGCCACCCTTTAAGATCATTTCCAACGATTGCATTCCATGATTCTATGGATTCTCAAAGTGGTGCCTACCCAAAGGCAAGAGCTAGTTGGAGGAGTAAGAGAGGGGAAAACTAGACAGTCACTTTCTTTCTGTGTTAATCATTGCCTTTGGAAGGATTCTCCCACAATCCCGTTTAAAACCTTACTGAGAAACTCCTCTATGAAAAAGGTTTGGCATCTTCACTTTTCACCACCACACTCAACCTGATCCCCTTCTCCAAACAGCATAAAGTAAACACATCTACATGTCAATGTTTCCCTTTACCTTCTAACTGAAAAGGGAAGATAGAAGGGCAGAGTTTCAGAAAAAAGCTGCTGCCCAGTGTCATCTGCTTTGGTCATGCCTTGAAATTTCCTCTAATTACAGCTAATTGTATCAGCTATGTCCTAACATTTTCCATAGAGGATGCTCATTGCCTGAAAAACATGAGTTCAATTGTGAGTACAAGTCTCAAATGAGGAAACTGAGTCAGTCCAGCTTGCTTTGTTATTTGCTATTTCCCCCATCAATGTTAACAAAACAGTAATAATAATTTCCTTGGGAGGCAATGCTCCTGCCAAAATAAAATGTTTTAGAAACATGTACAGTCCAGTGGTCCCACCTCTCTCAGCCCTGCAGATTCCCAGGCTCAAAGTCACTGATCACGTGGGGTTGTAACCAGGCACTGCCATGGCCACAGATTCGTCTTTCTGATCTAATTCACTTGCTACAGAATAAGCCACCAATCCATTGGCCCATAGCTGAAGCTTGGGATCAGATTCTTTAGCAGGGAACCGCAGCTGGGTTTTTTTCATCTTCTTCACAAGTCTAGCAAAGCCAAGTAGCACAGAACTAAATATCATTGAAAATCCACAGAGAAGAAATGCTGCAGTGTAGCTGCCAGTCGTATCTACCAGCCATCCTGTAACAAGCAACAGCAAAATTATATTGTAGAGTAGAGAATTTAATTACTCACCTACTCTCAAATCCAATAATTTGTAAGGCTAATAACAATAGATGGCTAGCACTGCCATTATAACCTTGACACAAAAAGCAGATCTAAAAATATGGTGCAGCAACTGAAAAATGCATTCTATTTTCTAGGGTAACTACTAAAATGGACTGTTGTTATTATGTAAAGTGTTTGAAAGAGTGTTTGTCACATTCTTAGTAATCAAAAAAATAAATATTTATTAGTTATCCCATTAAAATAGGGTAGAAAAGATAAAAATAGCACCATTCAAATTATTGATTTTAGGCTCAACTATCTAGTTTGTTAAGAGAAAATAATCACACAAAATGCTAGTAGTATTCGCAGCACCCACATACTATCTATCTACAGTAACATAACATGCTTCTGGATAAAGCAGAATCTAAATTTTCGATTAGATACAGTCATTGTACCCCATCCAGTTTGAAAACCAGAACTTTGGGCCATTTTAGAAGTTGCAAATGCAAATTTCAGAAGACATGATTCTGTTACCACAGCAGCTTATCTCTTGTTACAGCAGCTTAATCTCAACAGCTCTTCCAGCTCTAAATTTTGAGAAGAACCAGGGCATATGATATGCAAAACATGGGCCACAATGATCAGAAAATCAATGAGGTAAAATTAGACCTTGGCAAGCAATTGTTCTGTGATTAAAAAGTTAAATTCTTCCAAACATATACTGTGTTTCCCCAAAAATAAGACCTAACCGGAAAATAAGCCCTAGCATGATTTTTCAGGATGACAGCCCCTGAACAGAAGCCCTAATGCGTCTTTTGCAGCAAAAGTTAATATAAAACCCGGTCTTATTTTCGGGGAAACACGGTATTGCCAAGAAAATGCACCATAGAAGCATATGGTATCTCTTCTCACCCCTTCAAATCCATTAGTCAAAAAAGGCATGTAGAAATTGTTATAAGCCCCAGAAAGTTTCCTGCAATCCAAAGTACTATCAAATATTCTAGTTATTTTGTGATTTACTTGTGCATTTCTGTAGCAGCAAACAGAAGAGACTGAGAAGACAGTTGTCATTCTAATCAAATAAGAGAAATATTACAATAAGTACTCACACTCTACTCCCCTAATACCTAGCAATGAGTATAATGTCTGATCTACCAAATAAAGACGGTGGATTGAAAAAAAGACCCAGGAATCCCAATTTTATGTATGTCCTATGACTTTTTAACAGAATTACACTACTTCTAAAGGTTAGTAAACACAAAAACTGGCTATGAAGGGGGGATGTGGGACTATATGGAGGGCCATTTTCAAAAAACAATACGAAACGTATCGTCCTCCATCATGGAGTTTAAACTGACCCAGAATTTTCATCTGTAGCCATTAAGCAGCCAATTTCCCCATAATTGCTGCTTTAGCAACTGCTAGGGTTTGGAAGTAACCCTAAACTGTCTACTCACAACAGCAGCCAAAGTAGAAATCCTGCCTTCTTCAAAAAATTTTCTTCTTTTCCTTCTAGGCACATGTTTGGCTCATTTCTCTTTGGCCTGTCTTCAGAACCCTTCCTTCTCTTGGTTTTAATTTAGGCAGGTAATAATCTGGACTCGGTATTCTCACTCTAGTGAGTTTGCCAATCACAAGAAAGCTGTTTGAGAATGTAGATTCCCTGAACTCAGCCCCAAAGATTCAGATCGCAGTAGGAGGGTCAAGGAATCTGCATTTTTCACAAGGGCCCCTGGGATTCTGATGCAGGTGGTCCCAGGACCGCAGTCTGAGAGACACTGGTCTGGATATTGAACTCCAGGAAGGAGGAACAGGTTGCAGCCTGTTTGCTGCTATATTGTACCAAGTGCAATGCTAGAGTGCACAAGCAATGCAGATGTATTCCATCACTCGTTTCATCACCCTTTACATTTCTGTAGCAGTTTAGAGTTTGCAAAACATTCTAGATGCTTTATCTGATGGCTCCCAAATCTATATGTCAAATCTAGCCTCCCTCTAAAGCTCAGATTTTATCCTTAAACAGCTCTATTCGTCATTCGATTGGGTATTTCGGATATCTCAATATGTCTAAACATTCATTATTTTTCTGTCAAAGCCACTTTCTCCAACTTCCTTATTTCTTTTAACCATGCCATTATTTTCTAAGTCATTTTGGACTTCTTGCTCTCCTTCACCGCCACATGCTAAATTCAGTTGATTTTCTTTCTTTCTTTCTTTCTTTTTTATAAAACTTCCCCCTTGGTCCCAGAGCTCATTTTCATTTCTGCTGCAGCAGCCCTAATTCAGGCCTTTATCAGTTTGCTCCTGAACTATCAGAATGAAATCCTAACTGCTTCTCCCCTGAATAACCAGATCAATTGCTAGATCACATTTTCTAAAATATACTCTTTATCATATTACCCCTTTGCACAAAAACTGTAATACTACCATAGTCTCTGAAGAATACAGGGTCCCAGGTCCTTTGGCTGGCACGCAACACTTGGCTGCAACACCCACACTTACCATTTCAGCCTTACCACCACTGTCTCTTATTAAAATCCCGTACTCCCACCAGACTTCCTTCTGAATGGGCCTGACTTCTTTATAAGTCTGAACAGCTGCTCCATTCCATTGCTCCCATTAATACTGTGGAATGGAACCAAGCCCCTAATTTGGGACATGTTCTTTCCAGGTAGGCCAAGGTCCCTACTTAGTGAGAAGATTGTAAAACAAAAATGTAGTTCAGATCATGATGTTCTGGTGGCTCTCGCATCCCTTCCTCTTTTACTCTTTCCCAACTTACTTCCAATTCTTATTTCCTGTATGTGAGTCCACTGTTTTCACATCAATACAATAAGAGGTGACTGGGGGTTCTCTCTGGAAACTTACCTGCAATGGGTGGGCTCACCAAGTATGGCACTGCATGAAGGAAGTACACCACCCCGAGTGCTGATGACAAAGAGGTGGTCCCCACTATTTCTGCGGTCACGACTGGGATCAAAGTCACATAGGCACCATCAAAGTAGCCAAATGTACACGAGAAAGGCACGAGCAGAGGGAGACTTTGAAGCATTGGGAGGCAGAGATAGCAGAGCCCATCTAGTCCCACGGCAAAGAGGTAGCAAACATATTGGTATTTCTTCAGACACCTGTGGATTGAAGAACAAGAATGAGCGCAGTGTGCACAGGTCCTGGCAGAGAGCATGAGAACATGGCCGTGCAGCGGTAAGTACCGCAGCTGTTTACAGAGATGGCTTCCCCATCGTGTGTTATATGCGTTGTCTTCTTATCTTTCTTTTGGTGTATGCAAATGCAAGAATTTATCTCCTCAGGAAGTATGGTGCGGCAGAAAATAACACATGCTCTAAAATTAGAAAGAAGTTTGAATCCAGTTCTATCACTTACTAACTGCCGAACACTAACTTCAGTTTCTTTAGATGTAAAATGAGAAGGTTACTATCTCATCGGGTTACCCTAAGGATAATTGTGAAATAACATGTAGTGTCAAGAAACTAACATTTTCTACCATATTAGATAACATGCTTTCAGATATGTTGTCCATTGGTATCTGGCACAACATACATGCTCAATAACCTAAGTGGTTATACAAAGAGGAAGCCATAATATGAAGACATTAAAATGATTTGCCAGAGACTATGAATGTCTTGTACTGTACTGGACTTATTTCAAGTCCTCCCCAATGAAACTTCCAGTAACACTTTCTCTCTGTAGCTCCAAACCCATCTATGATACCCATTGTTTCAAAGACTCTATATAACATCAGTACAAGCCATTTGTGTTTTACAAATGTTTTTTCACCCACAGTCTCATTTGAGCCTCACAAAGTGCTATGAAGTTTACAGGCAAATATTGCACTGGCCTGTTTTACAGATGAAGACCCTTGAGGATCTGAGGGGTAGGTGATTTTCTCTATTCTCTCTCAGGGATAATAAGAGGCAGGGCCAGCATAAGAACCTTCTATCACATCTACACAAGCCTTCTTGATGTTGAGTTATTTGATTGTAAAGACAGAAATCCCTGCTCTCCCCCTCTTCCTTAACCCTTAAAAATGTGGAATTAATCCTAACTATTATATTCATAACATGGCAGTTGGATCCTGATTGATTACCCAAATTAAAATATGTGAGAAGCCACATAATACTAGCTCTCCCAGGTCATAGCTCAAGTGTGAAGAGTCCATCATTTAGGAGAATATGAGTAGCTTGCTATCTTCAATCCAAACAGATAAGCATTTGTTGAAGAAACGATTTAGTAGATTTCTTAGACCTTTGGTTTCTAAGCCTCAAAGTATGTAAGTATTTGCTATTTGCACTGTCAAATATAAATATGTGGCCACAGATCATGTGTTCTTACTGTCCCTGATCCTCCTTCCTAGACTGGATTCTGCTCCTCTCTCCACTGCCAGCCAGGTTCTGAGATGATGCAAAAGAAACTAAGACCATGACTCCCAGCCATAAATTGTCTTATCTGAGGACTGACTTGATTTAGGATGGAATTAACTCTGTCCCCAGAACTTGTAGTTGCCCTCGTGTTCTGCAATTTAGAAACACCCACCATCCTAAACCATCTAGAACAGGGGTCGGCAAACTATGGCCAAATCCAGCCCACCACCTGTTTTTGCACTACCTGTGAACTAAGAATGGCTTTTCCATTTTTGAATCATTGGGGGGAAAAAACCAAAAGAACAATATTTTGTGACATGTCAAAAGTATAAGACAAATTCAAATTTTAGTGTCCATAAATCAAGTCTTATTGGAACACAGCCACTCCCATTTGTTCACATATTGTCTATGGCTGTTTTTGTGCTACAACAACAGACATGGGTAGTTGCAATCATATGACCCGCAAAGCCAAAAATATTTACTATCAATCCCTTTATAGAAAAGGTTTGCCAACCTCTGACTACAAGAACCAACAAGGGAGTTGCCTTCAGATATTGAAAACTTGTCAGCATTATTCAGATCTAGGTATTCTACAAGGAAAGGGGCTGAGGGAAACTCCAAACTTAAAGTTGCCTGGTGGGGAACCAATGGTGGATTTACGAATTTTACCTTCTGTCGGTTAGCCATCCAAATGTGACATTGCCAATAATGTCAATCACGCCAAGTATGGACATAAGAAAAGCAGCTTGCTGGTGACTCACTCCAACACTCAAGGCATAAGGCACCAAGTAGACAAAGAGAGGGCTGCAGCCGTAAGCCATGAACAGAACAGAGATGGCTAACACAACAAAATCTGACATCAGCAAAAAACTGTATTCCTGGTGCAAAGAGCAACAGAGGCGGGCCTGCACCCATTCTTTAGTCAAAGTTGAATAGGGAGACGCCTGCTGAAAGTCTCGTTTCTCAGTTCTACAGATTTGCTTCTGTTCTGGAGTTGTATGGTCCTCTTTAAGAGTAATTGGCCGCATCAAGGCACCACAAACACAGAGATGTAAAACGAAGCCCCCAAGAATGAGTAATGCTCCCCGCCAGGAAAACTGTTCAATAAGGAACTGAACCACAGGAGCCAGGATGAAGGTGCCAATGCCACTTCCCGACATGGCAATCCCATAAGCAAGGGCTTTCCGTCTGCTGAAATACTTGCCAACCATGGCAATAGCTGGAGAATAACAAAGTGCAAATCCAAGACCTGGGAATGAAGAGAACTCCGTGAGTGCTGGTACACCATGAACAGCCAATGAAAGAAAACATCTTAGAATGAAGTTATTTGCGTTAAAGACAACCTGACCTTCTGTTAAACCCTTTTAAAACTGTTTCCTACACCAATCTGAAAATGGGCCTCCCCTCACCAGTCATCCACAATTTGGAAAGTATAGCATACATATGATTTTCTTCTTGGAAAGAAAAACCTTAAGGAAATAAACCTTCTTAAACAAAATGAAATGAAGAACTATTTTTCCAACTACATTGGAATTAACTAGAAAATGAGGATAATGCTGACCTAAGAAATTATTCTCTCTAACAGCACCTCTTTTTAACTGAAATTATCCAGAGAATTGCTTCAACCCTTTACTGCCTGTGAAGACACCTTCTGATCACCTGGACCACTCTGGAATTTGGGTGTAAATAGCATTTATGACCCCATGAAAGTTCCAGAGTAATTTCATGTAATTGGGAAACATCATACCAATTTTATACATGGACACCACATGTACACATAGCAACCTGAAAATATTCCTTAAAGCCAGCAGAAAGCCTTTTAAAGACTTCCAGCTTCTATTCCTTTTAAGTCAAGACAATCTGAAGGACTTTAAACCTAGAATTCATGGCATCTAATGTCAAAGAAGGAAACAGAGAATGACCTGCAGTGCCTGTTCCCATCTGCAGTGCAGTCACCAATGACCCCAACTGGCCTGGGTTTCCCAGATGGAAGACTCAGTGCTAAGACCAGGACAGTCCCTGGGGAACTGGGATGACTGGACACCATACCAAGCATTTGGGTTACATGGGACAGATAACTTTTTTATCCAACAGAGCTAAATGTATAGCCTCTCTGTGAGATTATATCATGCATCGACCTGATCATGCTACCCCGATGGCACAGTCCCTGGCATGAGTTAGTGCTACTCTCCACACCCCTCTGGGTGATGGGGCAAACTGCTACTCCAGTCCCGCCAACCCACCCCGCGTTGATCCCACCCATTCCCCTTATGGAATACACATATGTTGCTTTTCTTTCTATGGGGTTCATTATGATTCTCTAAAGTATACTGCCATAACATGACACTGAGAGAGAATGTGTAATACAAGAATATTCACAACAGGGGGCTTTCTTTTTTAAATTGGAAACCCCCATTTATTGGAGAATGATATTCACTATAAAGCAAGGGCAACTCAGTTGACAGCAAATAGTAATTTAATGTCCTGGCAAAGATGTTGATCTACATTAGATGTTGATTTACATTACACTGGCTAATATCCTGTAGCTTCTGAGTACAGAATCTCAACCATACACTGCTGCCAAAGGGAAAGCTAACAGTTCCTTTTATCATGTGGCTGAATTAAAGTGGTGATACAGTTTCATTACAGTAGTACAGTCAATTGCATTTCGAGCTCTTTTGTTTAACTGCTAGGTAGATAGACATAAGCTAGGTCAGTTAAATTATGCATCTAACAAAATAAATATTTTATGAATTACTGCTTTGTTGTTGTGCTTGACAAGCCCTGAATGGGATGGGGGTGAGACAAGTGGAACAAAGTGCCCTTACCTGTAAGAACTCCCAGTGTGAGGTAGAGATGCTTCAGACTGGTGGCAAAGGAGCCCAGGATGAGACCAGTAGATGCAAGCAAGCCACCTAGCATGATTCCCACTTGACAGGATAAATGGTTACTGACAACACTCCCAAGTGGAGCTTCAAAAACAATAATAAACAGGTTCAGCAAAAAGGCCTTGAGGGAATGTGAAAAATAGGGGTCTTGCATTGGCAGAGCAGAGAATGAGTGACCTTTAAAGCATCAAGCCTCTCCCTCCAACCTCACCCCACATGCTCATTCTATAGATATGGAAACTGAGGAGCGGGGAAATGAATTGTCCACGGGCACATCGAGAATCAGTAGCAAAGCTGGAACTAGGATCAAGTCTCCTGACTGGATTTCAGTGTTCATTTCACTTATCCATTCTATTACAGTCAACATCCCAGGACTATGGGGTGTTGTTTAAACAGTGAGTCAACTCCTTATTTAAACTACACATGCACAGGATGTACCTTGTATGTTTCTTATAGTATTGTTCATACACCATTAGCAATAATTGTGACAGTTACTTGGGAAGAGGGAAAGTAAGAAATACTGCGTGGTCAGCAGTGTTACGCAGAAAAAGGCCAAGGAGAGAGATCACAGACAAATGCTACAATCTGGCATTGTTTTCAGGCTTTAGGAAACCCTACAGATGAGAAGTCAAAGCCCAGAAAAATTTAAGAAAATGCTCACGCCCATGGTGACATTTTGGTCAGCCTCATTCCATTCGTGGCAGAATTGTACCAACCTTCAGGTTTATAGACTATTAAATCTGGAAGAGGCTAAGGAGAAACTGAAGTTCAGGGGAATGTGACATGCCCAAGATCACCGAGAGGTATAGCTCAGGGCACCTGACATCGAGTGCGGGGTTATTTCACCCTTTTCCTCTGGCTCCTTGTGTCCCAGGACTGATGGCAGGGAGGATGGGTAAGGAAACCATGTAAAGGTCTTCCTAAGGAACAATTCATGCTGACACCAGTACTCCTAATGACAAGAGTCACCAGAAGAGCCAGTTCTCTACAGTATAAGTTTTGTATTGATCAGGTTGAAATTTGGGCCTGATTCAAATGTACAGGATAGAATCCGTCATCAGCCTGATGTTTCCTGTCTAGTTAAAACAGTGGCTGGCTGTATATATAACCTCCGGAGCTCAGAAATGAGCAAATATCTTGAAACTATGTCTAATTCTCCAGGCTGTTGCTGCTATAGTTGTTGGAAAAGTTGACAAAATTTTCACTAAATTCAATGAAAAATGCTCACTTCACGGTTCATGATAGGACAGATATATCCCCAATGAGTGTCCTAGATGTGATTCTGCAGCCTCTTGTTCACTCTGTACACAGCTAATATTGCCAGGTGAGCAAGTGGGTGTATGGTAATTGTGTAAAACAGGCCTCAGGTCCTCACATGGAATTTATATAGGCTGCATATTTAAGGTCATGCTACAATGACCCTGCTTTAGCTCAGCGCCTCATGTAGTCATTGTGACCATATTGGTCACTGAAGGTCATTTATTCCTCTTTTGGGGATTATAAATATTCTCAAAAGTGAGGGAAATGAGTTACCTGTATCCTCTGAGAAAGACAAGCATGGCTCTCTTGGTGTGCTCCTACAAAGGCTGTGACTAATCATGTGAACTTAAAAACCCAGTGACTGCCTTACTGCTTTAAAAAAATATACATATGTAGACAGGCTAGAAAACCCAAAGATACGATTGTTTTTGGATACCTTATGACCCTTCAGTGTTATCAGTAGAAAGAATCAATTTAGACTTTTCATGAAACCTGCTTTTAGTCCTAGAATGGCTCTCAGATGACCTCCAACCAGGGAAATAAATTGCAGCACGATTTAACTGATTCCTGAGTATGTACACTTTTTTTTCTAAAAATAAATAGAAACTAGTACTTACATTGGAATCTGATGACATTATTTATGAGTTACTAAATAATATAGTATTTCCCTCTTGCCACCAAGACATGGCCTGAAAAGATAACAGTTTTCTGAAATACTCAGGAATCATCAAAATGAAAGGATTAAATGTGTCTAGCCTGCAAATAGATTGTATCAATTTGACTCAATCTTGGAAACTCTTGAAGCCACAAATTTAATAACTTTGGTTTGAAAATTATAAAAAGAAAAATCTCAAGGTTAGTTTTCCTCTCATATATAGATGGAATGAGAGATTCCATGAATTTTGAGAGCACTCTATGTACCCTATATATAGCACCGTTGGGATTTTTTGAATGAAATTATAGCCATAGTGAATGTGTCATCTCATAATTACACCATTCTATACTTCCCCAATACTTCTCTAAGACTGAAGATTTATGCATGAGAAGTGATGATATCTCTGAGACAAAGTTTGAAACCTCTAGGAAGGAAACAAAATGAAAACAAGATTTGAGATGCATTGCACATTTTGTTTGCACTCATTTAAGGAGATCATGTAGAAATGGTTCACGGTACTATTCAATGACTGTTTACATGACTGAAAATGTTGGAAGAAAGAAACCAAGAATATACTGTATGATTAGCTGCTTGCAAAATCAGGACAAGTCCTATGATGCCCAGCACCCTATCTTTATATGGAAGAACAAAATGGCATGTGTCCTTCTGAGTTATTAAGTACCTGTTCCATCTGACATCAGCCAAGACCATTAATTTCAAGAGCACATTGGTTGGGTTTGACAGAAAATAGGATCAATATTTTCTTTTAGTCCTAGCCAATTTTTACCTTGCTACTTAGAAAATTTGGTAATCAAAGGCAGTAGAAGGTCATTGTCATGTACAGTTTGAGAGTAGCCAGTAATTGTCTATCCCTGGTAATAATACTCACCACAGAGCATGGTCATACAGTCTACAATGGAATGGATCCACGCTGTTTGTGCATAGTCCTGAGCAAAGTATGTCTGGAACTCCACAAAAAAAATGGAAATACATCTGAAAAATACAGAGCAAGCATGTTTTACACATACACACAAAAAAAGAATGAACATGGACATTCGAATGAACATTTGAATCAGAGCTTAAAGCATGACATCCTAATTCAGGACAGGAAGCTTTTAGAGCTCAGTGATAACAGGAGAAGAAATCAGGCCTTGTGGCTTGGGGATGAGGTAGGAAGTTATCAGTCTCCGTGGATAGGCCTATATTCCAATTCATTATGCGTCAGCAGCCCATAATAGCCTCTTATTTCACTCTCCCTCCTCTCCAGTTGCTGCTGGATGCAGCACATTAAAAGGATCATTCACCATGATTAAGTGGGATTTATCCCTGGGCTGCATAATGGTTCAACATAAATTGATCAGTGTGATACATCACATTAATATAATGAAAGAAAAGAATCATATGATCATCTCAATAGATGCAGAAAAAGCCTTTGATAAAATTCAACATCCATTCATGATAAAAACTCTTTTAACAAACTAGGCATAAAAGTAACATGTCTCAACAGAATAAAGGCTATATATGACAATCCCACAACTAACATCACACTCATGGGGTGGCCGGTTAGCTCAGTTGGTTGGAGCATGGTGCTAATAGCACCAAGGTTGCCAGATTGATCCCAGCATGGGTCACTATGAGCTGCGACCTCCTTAAAAAAAAAAAAAAAAGAAATCATACTCAATGGTGGAAGGTTGAAAGTGTTTCCTCCAAGATCAGGAACAAGACAAGGGTGCCCACTTTCACCACTCCTATTCAACATAGTACAGGAAGTCTTAGCTAGAGCAAACAGGCAAGAAAAAGAAATAAAACGTATCAGAATTGTAAAGGAACCCAATAAATTTAATTAAAAAAAAGAAAAAAATTAAAAAAAAATGAATTGTAAAGGAAGAAGTAAAATTGTCTCTGTTCACAGATGACAAGATTTTACATAAAGAATATCCTAAAGACTCAACCAAAAAAACGTGTCACGCAGCAGCCTGTCTGTCCCCTCATGCCTATCCCTAAAGAAAGAAGAGTCTGTGAGACTGTTCCTTTCAGGCACTTTGTTTCACCTTTGTGCTTAAACTTCATGTCGCAAAAGATGGTTGGTCAGCCAATGATGGGTAAGATTCCTCACGGGAGGAACAACCCAAGCCAGGCGGAACCCTGTGGGGACCACCAGGAGAACTCACGGGGTCGATAGAGGTGGGCACAGCCCCCACCTTCCCCCGCTAAGGAGCACTTCTGCCTATGTGGCTATATCCCTTCCCACATCCTGCTTGGGAAGTGAGCCAATGATGTGATAACATCAGTTCTCCTTCCATTCTTATCAATATGTTTCAGCATAAAGGATTTGTCCCTGGGGAGGCACATACCATAATTGTTAAGACATCATGGGACTTTCCATTCCAGCTGTTTGCAGGCAAGGATGATTGATTTGAATCAGTTTTCTGGTATGATGTATGAGACTCACAGACCATGGAGTAAACAATACTACTTCCTGTGTATATATCAATAAAAGCCAGAAGGCGGCCCAATTCAGGGCTCTCAGTCCTTTGAGGTTGGGAGACCCTTGGCCCCCTGTTTTATAACTTTCTTGATTTCTGTTTCTTTCTTAACCCTTTGCCGCTCCTTCTCATTTTCTCATTGCCTGTGTTGCACTGGACACGACAAAAACTGTTAAATCTAATCAGTGTATTAAATAAAGTTGCAAAATATAAAACTCACATACAAAAATCATTAGCATTTCTATACACTAACAACAAAATTTCAAAAAAAGAAATAAAGAAATCAATCCCATTTACGATAGCATCAAAAACAATAAAACAGACATAAATTTAACAAAGGAGGTGAAAGATCTTTACAAGAAATTATAAGACATTGATGAAAGAAATCAAAGAAGATTCAAACAAATGGAAAGGTATCCTGTGTTCATGGATTGGAAGACAATATTATTAAAATGTCAATACAACCAAAAATCATCTATAGATTCAATGCACTCTCTATCAGGATTCCAATGGCTTTTTTTTTTTAAACAGAAGTAGAAAAGATGCTCCTAAAATTTATATGGAACCATAAAAGACGCTGAATAGCCAAAGAAATTCTGACAAAGAAGAACAAAACAGGGAGTATCACATTTCCTGATTCAAGCTATACTATAAAGCTATAGTCATCAAACAGTATGGTGATGGCATAAGAACAGACAAATAGAGCAAAGGAATAGAATCAAGAGCCCAGAAATAAACCTGAGCATATTCAGTCAATTAATATTTGACAAAGGAGCCAAGAATACTCAATGGAAAAAAGACTGTCTCTTCAATAAGTGGTGCTGGAATAATTGGATATTCACATGTAAAAGAATAAAATTGGACCCATATCTTACACCATTCACAAAACAATTAACCTGAAATGGATTAGAAACTTAAATGTAAGACCTGAAACCATGAAACTCCTAGAAGAAAACATAGGGATAAATATCCTTAACATGGGTCTTGGTAATGATTTTTTTGGATATGATACCCAAAGCACAAGTAATAAAATCAAAAAGAAATAAGTGGGACTGTAGCAAACTAAAAATCCCCTGCACAGCAAAAGAAACAATCAACAAAGTAAAAACACAACCTATAGAATGGGAAAAAAATATTTGCAAACCATATAGCTGATAAGGGTTTAATATCCAAAACACATATAAATAACTCATTCAATTCAACAGTAAAAAACTAAATAAGCCAATTAAGAAATGGGCAAAAGACCTCAATAGACATTTTGCCAAGGAAGATGTACAAAAGGTGAATAGATACATGAAAATATGCTCAACATCACTAATCATTAGGGAAATGCAAATTAAAACCACAATGAGCTATCTCCTGAAGGTCTATTAGAACGGCCATTATCAAAATACAAGAGATAACAAATGCTGGTGAGGATGTGAAGAAAAGGGAACCCTTGTGCACTGTTGGTGGGAATGTAAACTGGTATAGCCACTATGAAAAACAGTATAGAGGATCCCAAAAAATATATAAATAGAACCACATGTGATCCAGCAATTCCATTGCTGGGAATACAGCCAAAGGAAATGAGGAAATGAAAACACTAACTTGAAGAGCTATCTGAACCCCCATGTTCATTGCAGCATCATTCACAATAGCCAAGACATGGAAACAACCTAAGTGTCCATCAATGGACGAATGGATAAAGAAGTCTAAAAAATATATGTGTGTTTGTGTGTGTGTGTGTGTGTGTGTGTGTGTGTGTGTGTGTACACACAATGGAATATTATTCAGCCACAAAATAATGAGGAAATCCTATCATTTATGACAACATGGATAGATCTTGAAGGCATTATGCTAAGGGAAATAAGTCAGACAAAGAAAGACAAATATTGTATGATTTCACTTATATTTGGAATCTTAAAAACAAATAAACAAACTCATAGGAAAAGAGATTAGCCTTATGGTTATCAGAGGCCGAGTGTGGGGAAGGGGTAAGCGCAGGAAAGTGATCAAAGAGTACAAACTTCCGGTTATAAGGTAAATAAGTACTAGGGATGTAAGGTACAACATGATGACGATAGCTAACACTGCTCTGTGAGATGCAGGAAAGTTGTTCAGAAAGTGAACCCTGAGAATTCTCATCACAAGGAGAAAATTTGTTTTTCCTTCTTTTTCTTCCTTTTCTTTTTATTGTATGTATATGAGAAGATGGGTGTTAGCTGAACCTATTGTGGTCATCATTTCACAATGTATATAAATCAAACCACCACGCTGTACACCTTAAACTTATACAGTATGTTCATGATTTCTCCACAAAAGTGGAAATAAAAAAACAAAAGACGAAAAGAATTAATTGTCCAATAGGTACTGATCCTCAGAACTGACACATCACCCTGTAGACTGCTTTCCTCGTCCCCATCTCCATTTCTCTCGATTCCTTCCTGGTTCACAACATTTAGATTCTGATGTTGTCTATGCCTTCTCCCTTTTCTCTTCCACGCTTATTCTGCTCAGGTAGCCTCCTCTCACCCTCTTCCAGTAACTTCTGATAACAGGACTTTGCTACCAGCCACAACCCTCTTTTCTGGTTTCTAGCAACCCTTCCTATAAAGCACAGAACTCACTTCCAGAACTTTCCTGTCATGGGAATGATGGAAGCTTCCACATGTAAGAACCAAGATGAAAGAGAATCCTTTTAACTCTGTGATCACTTCTCACCCGGAACACACGATCCATAATACTGATGAGAGAAAAATCAGACTCAGCACCAATCACATTACTTTAAACAAGTCTACAGTTTATTATGACACATAATCAACCAACCCTATTGCTGCAGAAATAAACATCCTGCTTCTTTCCTGCGTTCTATATTTATTATGAAGGTAATATCAATGCTTTTATTGACGATGCCATCAATCAAATTTATTAGTGCGAATTTCTTTCTTTGGCTGCCAAGTGTGTGCTGCCAGAGAAGAACAGAGTTTAATTTGAATGAAAGCACCTGTAGAGGAAAGAGCTGGCACACGCAGGTTCCAAGTATGTATTTGTTCCAAGGAGTCTCAATGTATACACGTTTAGCTTAAGCATTTTCAACACTGTCCCTTGGATAAAAGAAAAAGAGAGAGAGAAGGAGATGCGAGCAAGTGAGACTGACAGAATCCCTGTATTTATGCTGTTGCTCTCCTTCAACCTAGAACTCAACCCCCACCATGAGAGACAAATGCAGAATGAAACAAAAGAATTTAAATTCTGGGTTTTAAGCTTCCAATGGTTCGGTGTCTGGTAAGCCAGGAGGTTTTCAAGGGCTATTTTGATCTTACATGTTTTTCCTTTCTAGGATGAGCTGCTTATGAAAACAGATGGCTGGAACAGCCACAATATTTAGTCTAAAAATATTTAACACTATAAGTTTATGTGTCAGATCTTATAGAAGAGACCACATTCCTTATAAAGAAAAAGATATCTGAGCAGTCAAAGGAAACACACACACCCCATTCAATGACAGGTTCAGAAGTAGAATGAAGCAGACTTAAAAGAAAAGATAAGCCAGATCACCTTAATAAATCAAGAAAAATCCCACCTACCTGGTTACTGCCCGGGTACAGATGGTGACAAGGAAACAGCCAGCCACAATCATCCAGCCCCAGCCTCCATCTGGAGGGGCGGTGGACTGAGCTCTATTTACTTTTGCCATAGTTTCGATTCTCTTCTCTTCTTTTCCAAGTTATTCCAACAGCCCCGTTATGATCTTGAAAGAATCTGCTGTCAACTTCTTGGTATTCAAAGACTGGCATAGAATGCTACCTGGCACATGGGTTACTGGCCATCTGAAACCAAAAATGAGAACATACTTGTATTTTATTGCCATTTCCAAAGACTGATTTTTTTCACATAGCAAAAATGATTATTTGTAACTATGGATACTGGACTGGGGCAAAGGTCATTAGTTGTCCTTAGTACCCATCCTCCTCCTTTTTAATAATAGGACCTCTCAAATTTCAGCCAAATCCACATGCATCCAGTTTGATTCCATTTTCCCTGGCCTTTCTTTAAGGTAGGTGTGGCAATGTGGTTTATTCTATGAAAGAGATGTGAGAAAAAATAAGAAATGCCACATGTGGTTCATCAGCTCAAAAGCACTTTCCAGGACTTCCCCCATCCCTTTTCCGACAGCCTGAAACATGGATTTGGAGATGAGACCACATAGTTTCAACCACGCAGACCAGGACATTGCCCGAGGGAGGGGCTGGCACAACTACAGGATAGAGACAGCCTGAGTCCCAGTCCCCAAAGACTCTGGAGAAGGTCTGCCTCTCCAGGTCTGGACCTCACATACCTCTCACTGTAACAGGAAAGATAGAATAAGCTTCAATTTCATTTGAGCCTCTGTATTTCGGAGTCTCTCTGCTACAACAGCCTATACTGTATCCTAATATCATACTGAATGAGTCTGAGAGTAACTTCTTTGGGCTTTCTGACTAAGAATGCTATAATTTTTAAAGAGTGTAATTGAAGCAAAAAGAGAAGGACAAAACAGAAAAGAGAGCTCAGAAGCTAGTACATAATAATTCAATATAACTAAATAAGGTAGCAAAGATTGATGGAGAATAAAGGCTCACTCCCTACATTATATTACAACTCTCCATTTAGCTCTTGACCTTATAGATAGATCAGAGTTAAATGTGAAAGAAAGAAATCATCAAAAATCTAGGTGAAAGTATAGGCAAATATTTATCTGTTCTCTAGAGAGGAGAAGGACTCTCTGAGATGTAATGTAACAAACCAAGAGAAAATTTTATTGATTTGTCTAAATTAAAATTTAACATTTCTATACATCTAAGCATTAATAAATAAAGCCAACAGGTAAAACCTGAACTGAGAGGTATAAAAACATTAGGAAGATTAATTCATTCAACTACCAACACTTATGGAGTGTTTAATACGTGTTAGGCACTATTTCCAGTCACAGGGGATTCCATCGCCAAGACTTGGGCCTACCTCTTCATCTTATTAGACATCATGTGAATGTGGGGAGGCTGACAAAGATGGAGCAAACTACTGAAGAGTATAAATCTATCAAAAGGATTAGAAGAGCAGTATTGGTATAAATATTAAGCCTACTGATTTAAAGAAAATCGAAATTATTATTTTAAATGATAATATTGCTAATCACTGGCCTAAGTACTGAGTAAGAGCAAAAATACTGGTATCCAGGCTAAGTGAGAATAATACAGAGCTACCTTTTACAGAGAGCTAGCCACAGGCCACACTGCTAGTAAGGGGCATTGTAGACTGTATCTCAGGTAACCCTTACAATAACCAGAGGAGGTAGACATTAGTGTCCCCATTTTATATATGTAGAAACTCAGGCTAAAGAGATTAAGTAATTTGTCCAATTACTATTAACACTACCCAGCAGCAGTAAAAGGATATGAATCTTTGTCTTATTGTAAAGTCATTTTTCCTAACCGCTTCCACTGCATTTCCTTATTCCTTGTCATAAATTCATATACATTTTTGTCTAATCCAGACACCTATAATTCTTGCTGATGACACACGAGGAGGATGGCATTAACCGCAGCATGATGCAGCTAAAAATGCAGTTCTTTAAATGGTACCATTGGTATTTTCCCTGAAATATGCCTGTAGGTCACTGACTGGATCAGTCATGGAATTATCTGATTTCAAAGCAAAACCAACCTTCCAAAGGAATCTCCAATACGCTGGAGCTTCAGGATAAGTCTCTCTAAAACTTAACTTTGTGTCATGGGGAAATACTTTTTTAAAAAAACTAGTTTCAAGGGTACAAAACAACATAGTGACTAGACATTTCCATATATACCTCACAAAGTAATAATGCCAATAAGTTTATTACCCATCTGACACTGTATGGTTATTAGAATATTATTGACTATATTCCCTATGCTGTTACTATATATCCTCATGACTAATTTTTAAATTATAATTGACATTCAATATCATTTTATATTAACTTCAGGTGTACAGCATAGTGGTTAGACATTTACATAATTTATGAAGTGACCCCCTCAATAAGTCTAGTACCCATCTGACACTATACATAGTTATTACAATATTATTAACTATATTCTCTACGCTGTACTTTACATTATTGTGAGTCTTTTGTAACTACCAATTTGTACTTAATCCCTTCACTTTTCTCACCCAGTCCCCCAGCCTCCCTCCCATCTAGCAACCATCAGTTTGTTCTCTGTATCTATGGGTCTGTTTCTGTTTTGTTTGTTCATTTATTTTGTTCTTTAGATTCCACATATAAGGAGCTAATATGGTGTTTACCTTTCTCTGTCTGACTTATTTCACTTAGCATAATATTCTGTATGTCTATCCAGATTTCTGTTGCAAATGGCAAGATTTCTTTTTTTGTGTGGCATAGTAATATTGCATTGTATATATGTACCACAATTTCTTTATCCAATTGCAATTCCTATCAAAATACCAATGGCATGTTGCCACAGAACTAGAACAAATAATCCTAAAATTTATATGGAATGATAAAAGACCCTGAATAGCCACGATCATCTTGAAAAAGAAGAACGAAGCTGAAGGCATAGAGATACGTGATATCAAAGTACACTACAAGGCCATGGTAATCAAAACAGCATGGTATTGACATAAAAACAAACACATAGATCAATGGAACAGAATAGAGAGCCCAGAAATAAATCCATGCCTATATGGTCATTTAATCTATGACAAAGGAAGCAAGAATATACACTAAGGTAGAGACAGTCTATTCAATAAATGGTGCTGGGAAAACTGGACACATGTACAAGAAAATAAAACTGGACCAACTTCTTACTCTATATGGGTCAGTACTTTTAATAGTCAACTACTTTCTTCCCCAGAATTAAACACTAAAAGAAAAATTCATTTAATAGATCTACCATACTTGTATCTTTACCTTAATATATACCGCCTACTACAGCAGACAGAGCTAGTTGCCTACCCCAAATCCATAGTTCACCCCTTCCACCATTCTACCATATCCTGGGTTTTGTTCAGGTATCTGCTCTCTTTCTGGCTCTCTTTCTGGAAGCCTGGCCCAATCCATTGTTTCACAGAATGGGTTTTGATTAGTTTCCCTTTCCCTTGTCAGTGAGTGATTAGGGATAGGATATGAAGTAATTCTAGCCAGTGAGCTATGAGGGACGTCCTTTGGGAAAGGTTTCCTTGCTCTTAAGAAAAGACACAGGAAAGAAGACCCTCTTCCTTCTGAAGACAGTTTGAATCTGAATATAATACCTGGAACTAACGCATCCACCTCCTAACCATGAAGAAAGTCTGAGGACAGCCAATAAGCCAAGGACAGCAAAGCAAAAAGACGAAAAAAACCTGGGACCTTAAGGATGTCACTGAGCCACTGAATTAACCAATTCTGGAGCCACCCTATTTAGCTTGTTAGGTAATACATTTTACTTATTGTTGGAAATAGTTGATATTTCTGTTATGTCTGCCAAAAGAAACATGTCTTCAGACAGTGGTGTGCTGGATCCAACTGTTTACTGCATCTCATTCCCATGCCATGTTTAATGACATTATATTGATGGCTTGAAATTGGCCCTGGTGGGAGTGTCTATTCCACAAAATTCATATACTAGAAAACTCCACATACGGCTTTTTGTATTCTCTGAAAAAACCAGTTGTTAAACATTTACCAGCACACCACTGCAACTTCAGAGTAACTTAAGGTATATACAGTAAACATTCTATGAAAAATGAAGTAAAGCCAAAGAACTGAGAAAGAATTTAAATATCTATACAGTGCGCTAGCAACTTAGCTAGCTTCTCACCTTTTTTTTTTTTAACAGTTTTTTTTTTTTTAAGATTTTATTGGGGAGGGGGAACAGGACTTTATTGGGGGACAGTGTGTACTTCCAAGACTTTTTCCAAGTCAAGTTGTTGTCCTTTCAGTCTTAGTTGTGGAGGGTGCAGCTCAGCTCCAGGTCCAGTTGCCGTTGTTGGTTGCAGGCAACCTTGTGGTTGAGAGCCTACTGGCCCATGTGGGAATCGAACTGGCAGCCTTCAGCGTTAGGAGCACAGAGCTCCAACTGCCTGAGCCACTGGGCCAGCCCTCACCTTTTTAATAAGGCATTTTGTCTGTCTTTATTGGGCAGAGGTCATCAAACTACAGCCCTTAAGCAAAATTTGGCCTGCTGCCTTTTTTAGTAAATAAAATTTTGTTGGAACACAGCCACGCTCATTTATTTGCATTTTGTCTTTGACTGCTTTCATGTAAAATGGCAACTGAGTAGTTGTAACAGAATGGACGGCTAGCCATACCTAAGGTATTTACTGTCTGGCCTTTTTCAGAGAAAGTGTGCAAACCCCTATTCTCGGGAGATGTGATGCATTGATCTGCAGAATAAAATGCCAATATTTGGGAGGACAGGGCAGGGGGTAATCAGCATTTATGACTTTGGAGGTCTCAGACACCTAAAAATCCAGAATTCCAAATTCTCTTGAAGAACTGAAAGCACTAAAGATCCTGGGCTGCTGTTCCTTTGTGGCAGCCATGGGCTAGAGCCAAGTAGCAATACCTTCGTTTGGGTAGGCCTGTACTCCCCACGTCATCCTGACACTGGCATCCTGTTTTGTCCAGCCCTTGGGCCATTTCACTCACGGACAACACCTGCGGGGCCCCTGGAAGAAATAAGGTTTTCAACTTCTGCCTATACTATGTTGCTATCAGTTTCTTGTACAGCCACCCATGACTCACGTTTATGGTATGGTTTATATCTAGCGCTCCGCCGCACGATTTCAACAGGACTAGCAGTTGAGATTCTACCACTATCTGCATACAAACACACACAACAGAGTTACTCATCTGTTGGACACAATTAGATGCCGAGTGTCATGAAGTGACAGAATCAATTGTACACGTAAAAAAGCCAAAGCTTAGATACCTCTGCCTTGGTATAGTCACAGCCCCTTCATAGGTTTTTCCATTAAACTAATCCCCAAGGTTAAGCTATTTTCCAACTTAAGACTCTAAAGCCATCTACCTACCCATAAATGTGACATGAAACCATCCTCTCAGTTAGTGCTGCCCAGTGCTGTAAAGAATCCTGAAACAGTCATATTGTGCAACAACCCTTTGGAAAGCAATATAGTGCAACGGATCAAGAACTGGAAGCTATTCATATTTTTTGAATAATAATCTCATTTCTGAGAAGCTATCCTAAGGAAACAATTTAAAAGAAGTTCAACACTATAGGCAAAAAAATAATAGCTGCGTTATGAATAATATATAAAACAGAAACAACCTAAGTGCTCAACAGCTGGGAAGTGTTTAAAGAGTTAGTGCTATATTAAATAAATGGACTAGTATACAACTGTTTAAAATTATAAACAAGAAGATAATATTATAATATGGGAAAACATTTATGATGCCATGTTAAAGCAAAAAAAAGTCTCTAAAATTGTGTGTGTCTTGTAAGAGAAACTGTGTAAAACTTATGTAAAGGTCCTGTCCTTGTAATTGTCACAAATAATAGCAAAAAGGAATATAATTGGGCTGGTATAATTATGATTCATTTTCAAAATTGCATTCAATCCATTTTATGTATACTTTTCTTAAGTAGATACTTCAGTTCTACTCCTATAGTATAAATATGAGCACAAAAAGAGTTTCTCAAGGACTGAAAATAACCATACCATTTATTGATAGTACACAATGAAAAGTAGGTGATTATTCCATAGAGGACACACTGTATTAAAAGCCCCTGGCAAAATAAAATGTGTTCTTTACAAAAATATTGAGTCTCATTAATTTTTCCTTTGCCTCTGCTATCCCCAGATAATTCCATTTTCATTTGTTTTAATTGAGCAACCTCTCTTTGGCATTCCCACATTTTATAAGAACTGATTGGTGAGGACCTCTCAAATAGATCAATGGCGTGTAAGTCCAAATAAACAATGTAACACTCCTGAGTAGAGCTGTAGTGACAACATAATGAGCAAAGGTCTGTTGTAAGTTAGAGTCAACCTGGATAAAGCCACAGGACAAGGAACATTCTCACAGGATCACAGGGCAGGGAGAAATAACGGCTCTGAGAACATTGGCAGCCAATCGTAGTTTTTCTAAGTTCTTGGTTTATTAGTGCTCTCATGAAAAATCTGCTCAGTCACCCCAGATAAAGTCACTGACACATCTGTACCCCTTCTTTTTGCCAGCACCAACATTGGCTTTTGCAGTCCTCCTAACTTCCTTCATTCTGCTTTTGCGTTCCTTTCACTGTTTTCTTGAGGTCTTTTTCTTCTCACAGAGGCCATGTCTTGCAAGTCTTTGTTTGGGTTCCTTTTACTTTGTGTAACCCAAGGAGTCATGAATCATGCCAAAGCCAGTTGTTGCCACCACCAGAATGGGCTCTGAATCCAAATACAAAGATGACATCTGGTGTGGTCTTGTACATTTTGGCTAGTTTTTCCCGAATTTCTGTCTTAGGTACTGTTGCCTTCCCAGGATGAAGGACATCCAGCACCATTTGTTTCCATTGAAGTAGTCTATTGGTCATGAACTTCCTGGTCCAGAGAGTTACTATGTCGTTCATGATGGTGGCCGACCCTCAAGCAGCCAGGGAGGAAAAGAGCTGCAATAGTATTTTTAATCATTGCTCATGAACAGTTGCCCTGGAGCCTCACAAGCCTCAGAGACAAGCACTATTTTCTCCCTTTCACGATGGAGAAGTTGAAGCTCAGAGAAATGATGGGACCTGCCTGACATCACTGCATCTGAATCCAAATGGAACAGGTGGCTCTGGTCAGTTCTGGACAGTGCACTTGTCCATCTGCCCTTCAGATTTCAAAATTGTTATCGGGCATTTCTGTCAACAAGCCATCCAAGTAAGGGAAAAGCTTAAGCACCCAGTCCTGTGACTGACCATGACGAAAGGAAGAGAAGGAAGCCCACAAGATTACTGCAGTAGTATAAATACTCACAAAACAACTCCTATGAATTTCTTTCAAAACATGTCGTTTAAAGATTTACGTGTATTCAGAAGAAATGTTTCTGAATTTCGTAGACAGACTAACCTCGTTTCCTAGAGACTTCTGCAAAGTCTCTAGGAAAGAGACTTCTACAGTTTTCCTGCAGTTTCCTTAGAATAACAGCCTGAGCATTCTTGTGGAAAATTAACCCACTTGATATTACACAAATATAATAGACAAGTCTTTAAGTTGATAGTATACCTAAAACTATAAGCAAAGCAAGCATGTTACCATCATGCAATTCATTTTACTAATCATCCTCCAGTTTATTTGATTTTGACATCCAACCACTGAAATTTAATTGAATTCTGCATTTCATTGTGGTTTCAGGAAACTTCTGAAACAAAAGAGGCGCTATATTATAATGTTCCTCTAAGAGTACTCCTTAACAATACAAGTTGGGATATAGCCTCAACTTCACTGTATCCTCCTTGCTTTCAAAAATCCAATCATTTGCAAAGACTTTTCGGTGAAAGTCAACACCTCTCCCGTAAAGCACTCCGTTTGTGGGGCAAGTCTTTCACTCGCCCTCAGTCAAGTTTTCTGAAGTGATCCCTTCTATCAGTAGAAAACCTACACATTTCTTACAGTCAGTATGCAGCTGGACTAAAGGCAACAGTGGTCCTGGAAATACTTGTTTTTGTAGGCTCCCAACACCATCTTTCCTACTTCCTCAATCCCATCTACTTCCAGTGCCTTAACCTTTAGCCGTACCCTTACTTTATAAATTGGTTTGCAACCACACAAGAGATAAAGGTGTGTGGCAGAAAGGTATCAAGAGTGAGAATCAAGACCACTGGGCCCAAGTTACACTAGTTAGTTGGATGACCCTGTGCGAATCACTTCCTCTCCATCATATTTCCTAATTTATAAAACCAGGACATGAAATTATTGGCATCTATCCTTTAAACCAGGTGGCTGATTGTTAAGCATCTCTTTCCCAATATGTAAGTCACCTGGTAGACTAGGCACAATCAGGAAACTCTGGCTGGCTTCACTTTTTATTACCTAACACTTCTTTGATAAAGGAGGCTGTGGGGACAAAACCCCAAAAAGCAGTTTCCAGGCTCTCGGCCTCACATAGAAAGGTGCTGGCTCGGGTAGTAAATGGCCATCAACTGTGATCAGATGCCAGCAGCTGTGGCTAGTTGGCCGTCAGCTGTAACCCGTAGGCCATTGGCCACTAATATAACGGCTGTGGCTACGCTAGCAGAAAAAAGGAATGGGGGCTAGCAAGAAGATGGTGGCTGGCAAACGCGGACTGCTGTTAGGCAGATTATGCAGATCCTGCTTCCTGTGTCTCCAGCCCAGCCGCCAGCGAGAATATATTGGTTTGACTCCCCTATCTATGGCTCCGTGGGTGTTCCTTTTTGGCCTTACCGTGTCCTGCGTTCTTGGGCGGGGAGTGGGAGCTGAGACCCTGCACGACAGAGGCAAGTCCTCTTTGTTTTTATTTAAGAATCATGAAATTTGCCTGTCTCTCTCTCTCTCTCTCTCTCTCTCTCTCTCTCTCTCTCTCTCTCTCTCCCTCCCTCTCTCTCTCTCTCTCTCTCGACATTTCTAAAATATTCCTTTACTACAGATATTTTTGAAATATCTCCAGGTGTATTTATTGCTCATTGTTGGTAAGCCCGTTTCTCTCAGTGGCCCCTTCTACCATGTTTCCCCAAAAATAAGACTTAGCCAGACAATCAGCTCAAATGCGTCTTTTGGAGCCAAAATTAATATAAGACCCAGTCTTATTTTACTATACGATAAGACCGGGTATAATATAATATAATATAATATAATATAATATAATATAATATAATATAATATAATATAATATAAATATAATATTATAATATAATACAATATAATATAAGACTGGGTCTTATACTAATTTTTGCTCCAAAAGACGCATTAGAGCTAATGTTACAGCTAGGTCTTATTTTGGGAGAAATACGGTAAGAGATAAGAGGCAAGGCTATGTCAAAAGGGAAAGTGATTCCATGGCAAATATCCTGAGTGAAATGGAGACTCAGCACGATACACAATGAGGACAGAAGCCAGTACCAGCAAGATGAGTTTCACCAGCAGAACGCCCAGTGACCAATACTAGGGAAAACTTTGCTCAAACCAGTGAGAACTCAAGGACCTCCATGCCAACCACCTCTCCCACCACTACAATGAGGACACATGAATTCTCCCCTAAACCAGACAGTAATAAGGAGAAGGAGGAATAAACACAATAGAGGGTAGAAACAACCCTATTAACCTTGGATCTGGCTGAATATTGATCCAAAAAGGACTCAGTTAACACGAAAGAGAGTACTTTAAACTTGCAGAGACTGCTAGAAACTTTTTTAGATTGAGATATAATTTAATACAACAAAGTACACCCATTTTAAGTCTACCTTTCAATGACTTTTTAACAAATACATATACTCATATAACCACAACTACCACAATCAAAACACACATAGAATATTTTCATCTCCTCATGCTCCTTTGCAGTCACTCTCCCCTAACCTCACCATTTCACTCATTGATTTGCTTTCTGTCGATATAGATTAGTTCTATCTGTCCAGAATTCCATGAAAATAGAATCACACAAATTTTGCTTCTGACTTCTTTCATTTTTGATGTTTTGAGATTCATCCACGTTGTTGTGTATATCTGTAGTTTCCTTTTTATTGCTAAATAATAATTTGTTTTAAGGATACACAACCATTTATTTATATATTCATCTGTTGATAGGCATTAGGGTTGTTTCCAGTTTTAAACCGTTATGAATAAAGCTTCTCCGAACATCTGTGTACAAGTCTTTTTGTGAATATGTGTTTTCATTCTATTGAGTAAATACCTAGGCGTAAGTTTGCTGAGTCGTGTTATAACTATACGTATGTTTAACTTTAGAAGAAACTGTCAAACTGCTTTTCAAGATATCTGTATGATGCTGTCTGATGTTACTAGTAACATTTTAGAGTTCCACTTACTCCAATGTATAATGGATTCTCATTGTAGTTTTAATTTACACTTGCCTGATGACTAATAATGTTAACCATTTTTTCATGTAAATATTAACTATTCATATAGCTTAGTTTGTGAAGTATCTATTCAAATACCATACCCATTTTTTCACTAGGTTGTTTATCTTATTATTGCGCTATAAGAATTCTTTGTATATTCTAGATACAAGTCCTTTGTAGACTCATGTGCTGCAAATATTTTCTCCATTCTGTGGCTTGCCTATTCATTTCTCTCTCTCTCTTTTAAGAATGGAAATAATTTATTTCTAAAAGTGAGCCTATTCATTTCTTAATGGTGCATTTTGAAGAGCAGAAGCTACTCTACTATTGCCTCTGCAGTGGAGGGGTACTCTTTCAGGATACACCGTTTCAGTCTTAGAGTGTCCTGTCTGAAGCTCTTTTATTTAGATCCTCTCTCCTATCTCTGCAGAAAGAGAGAAACAATGATACTATTCCTGATCAGGGAAACCCAGTATCCTCAGCCACAATCTGTCTTGTTCCATGTTCAGCCTATACATAGGACCATTTTTTAGTCAAATATCAGCCTCGCTCCCAGTCTAATTCACTCCCACCTATCCTATGATATACAATTCTTGCAACTCACTGAAAAAAATACAAGGTTATTACCTTTTTATGTGCTATTTCCTTTACCTTCAAATTCCTTCCTTCCTCACTTCCTCACCTGACTTAGCTATCATTTCTGCTTCAACTGCCTCCACCCCACCCTTATCCCTCAAAGTGCTCATAGTTACCTCCCTTTTGCAGACTCTCTTGGAGAGCTCTCTACATGCCTCTCCTGGCCCTTATTAAATACACTTTTGTTGTCTATTTATCTGTCTCTTTCTGCCTCTAGACTATTTAACTCCACAGAACAGAAACTATCTTGAGTCATCCTTACATCTTCCCCCAGTTTTCTCCTCAACACACGTTCTGCCCAGTGCAGACGAAGAGCTCTCCCAGTGTCCAACAAATGAATGAAGTAAGTTCTGCTTCGCCAGAAAGAACCCCATCAAGTCACAAAAAATAAATTAAAAGCATAAATAACAGTTATTAGTTTTTAAATGGTAACTCAACTGAAATAAATATGAAAAGCACTTTATATTCATTAGAGATGTCTAATCTTCAGACATAAAGCAAGAAAGTGAGCCATTACAACTAGAAAATGAAAAGTATTTAGCATAACCAGCTTCTCTCTGATACACACCCGGGAGCAATGCAGTTTTGTCACAGAGGTACCAGCCACTACTTAGAGCTCAAGTCTCAGCCTCCTGGGCCACAGAGTAAACCACACAATAATAATGGTAACAATAGTTAATATTTGGGGGCATTTAAATCCACCAGGCTCTGGATTCACTACTATACCTTATCTCATTTTATCTTCATCCCATGAAGGAGGTATTATAATCTCCATTTTACAGATAAAGTAAGGAATGCTCTAATTATCTCAGATCCAACCTCAGCCTGATTCCCAAGCGCGTGCTCTTTTTCCCTAAATCACTGCATCCTACTGCTTTCCACTGGCCTCTTAGCTGGCATGGTGGAAGACATTCCTATTATGTTCCTTCTTGAATCCTCAGCACCTAGACCAGAGCCTGGCATATATCTGCTAAATGTCGTAGTTAAATGTCACCACGTTTGTGGAAGAGAAAGATATCTTGTCTCCCAGTTACTGGACATTTTATTACTTCCTTTCCCTCAGGATTGAATGCCTGGTTCTACCCCAACCCAGGACTCAAGGCCGCATTGAATACCGTGGTCTGCAGCGTGGAATCCCAGCAGACACCATGTGTACTGGAGGACAATCTTCCAAGTACACTATGAGAGAATTCCAACTTTCCTACAGAAGCTTTACAGCAGTGGGGCAAAGTGTTTCAGCGGGTAGCCTTACAGACTTCTGGAGCCAAACGCAAACTCTGAAAAGGACTGAACATGGGAGGGAAGTTAAAGAAACCCTTGTCTCTCTGCTTGGGTGCGCACAGTCTCTGGCCCAGGGACCCGACTGTTATTTCCACTCAGAGTCTCTGGACCTTGGGGAAGCCTCCTACTGCTAATGGATTAATTCATTTTTGCTACACATGTGGTATGAAAAAAATATTATTCTCAGGTGAAGACAGAGTAGTGATACACTTCTTTTTTTTTTTTTTAATTTTTACTTTCTGCTTTTCTCTGCTTCGTCCTCAAACAGATCTTGGTAACAGGGGAGTAAATAATTACTGACTTCAACCAGAAATTTTTGGATGTTTGTCAGGGACATTTGGGCACTAAACTGAAACACTGACCTTTGGTAATGAAGCTGCCAAAGTTTCCACATTGTGTGTGAGATTTTCGGGGACAGGAATACTTTACGTAAGACCTAGAATAAACAGCAGAGTGATTCATATGATATTTGGTCTACAGACAGAGAGAAAAAGGTACAATTTGTAGTTTATCTAAGAGGCAGAGAGAGTAGAAGGTAAGATTCTTTCCCATCCTGTCAGCTCCTCATTCACGGAGGATTCTAGGTAACGTCAGAAAAATGCTTACTTCTGAGTCTAATAGTTTGTTGACATTGCAATTCATAAGCAAGAACTCGCCCCCAACTACCATTCTCTGCAGTAATACAGTTCTTTTCTCTCTTCGTTGAAAGTCCATGTAAAAGACCTGAGCTGTAGCCTTCTTTGAAAAAAAAAAAATACAACATGCAGTCAAGTATCTCAGTGCTTGGCACAATGTCCACTATAAAGCTGGTGCTCAAAAAATATGTGCTTGGGGGAATAAATGTTTGCATCTAACTCAGTGGCCTTGCAGGACTCTAATTCTAATTTTGTACTTTTTCAGCCTATGGAATTATTAGGACAAACTATGTTATATCAGAGGCTTCTCGGCTGCAGAGGAGAAACTTGGGGTTTGAGATGCATGTCACAGAGTGTTTTTGTGAGTTGACAGAGAGACTTTTATTGAAGAACAGTCCTGCCTGTCAATACCACATTTTCCCCACTCTGTAATCACTGCTACCCACCATGTTGTTGACATGGGAAGAGTAACGAGTCACATTGTTCAGTCCAATATTTCAGGTTAAGTCCACACTGCACGGAGTGTTGTGGAGAACTGGAGTTTGAAAGAGAGCAGGCAGAAGAGCACAGGTCTGCACTCAGAACGCAGGACACCCTCGGTGCTCCCAGGCTTCACACCGTCTCCAATGCCTGGGACAGTGCCTCAAAGAGAACAGGCACTCAACAAATATTTAGTGAATGAACACTCCCAATTCTCAAGTTCTGGACATGTTCCCAAAACACACAGGGAAAGGGTACAGGGAGCTTGAGGAATGGGGAAGAGACATTACCCAGCCTTTCTTTGTTCTTTTCATCCACTGTCATACCAGATTAACCATCCTTCCCAGCATCTGGGTAACAGAGCCCTCAGTGAATATATTTCACTGAGTCCACAGCAGCAGGACCAAGCCCTGACTCCAGACCAGGAAACAGAACTTCACTGCCAGGTTGGCTCTCTCTCCTTGCTTTTGCAGAGTGGCTAAAAATGCGCATGGACTGCTGGGGGGGTCACCTACTGAGCCTGGCACTAGGCCCATGGTCTGCCCCACAAGGCACAAGCCATGGAATTCCACAGGCCCTTAGAGATGTTTATTTTTGTGCTCTGTAGACACTGCTCACTGCGTGAGCACAGCAGGTCACACAAAGGACAAGGTGTTGCCAAGCCTGAGAATGAGGACCTGAATTTCTTCCTGGAAATGAAAAGGTTAGAAATGATTTTATAAAAATCCTTTCAAGGTGTGGGTGGTCGTCTTGGTCTCTATCCCGATCATTGAATAGTTAGGACCTAACCAGTTCATTCCACCTCCTAGTTCGAGACAAAAGGAAAAGTTTGGTGAATTTTTAACAACAAAGGCCTTGGAAATAGTTCCTAATTTTTTTTTTTCAGTTACAGTTGACATTCAGTATTATTTATGTTAGCTTCAGGTATACAACATAGTGGTTAGACATCTATATAATTTATGAATGGTCACCCAATAAGTCTAGTACTAACCTGGAACCATATATAGTTATTACAATATTATTGTCTATGTTCCCTGTGCTGCACTTTACATCCCTGTGACTATTTTGTAACTGGCAATTTGTACTTCTTAATCCCTTCATCTTTTTCACCAATCCCCCCAACCCCCCTATCTGGCAACCATCAATTTGTTCTCTGTATCTACCAGTCAGTTTCTGTTTTTTGTGTTCATTTATTTTGTTCTTTAGATTGCACGTAAAAATGAGATGACATGGGTTTTGGTTTTTTTTTGCATGTGAGCTCACTCTACACATTTTAAAATATTTCCTTAGCCAACCATGGCAATAATTTTTAAGATAAGTTACCTGTTGATTAAAAATCAAGACCACAGTTAAAATGAATTTCATCATGTTTTCCAATATATTTTATTTATTTTATGAATCACTGAGACACTTACAAACATTTGAAAAACAGTGATAACTGCGGACAGAATATTATTCTGTCCACGGACAATGCTGCAGGTACTTGTGGATGTTTACACCCTCCCAGGTCTGAGACACCCGGATTAGAAGGCCTCTCTGTTCATTACGGGGAGGGCTAGTGCCTTGGAGAACATACATTCCTTCTGGTTTACTAGCTGTATTATTTATTCAAGGTCCCATTAGGAACCAGGAAATTGGGGTGACAACAAAGACACTATTTATAAAGGTGTGAACAGTGTTCATAAAATCTATAAAAAGTCAGTAGAGTCCCCTGGGGCTAGTAAGAGTTGGAAGTCATACCACCTCTATGCAGTTACTAGAAACTTCTATAGAGTCACTGTCGACAGTGTTGGGTAAAGGAAAGCAGCCAGTCCACAAAGATCTGACAGTAAAAGAAGCAAGAAAAGCAATACATCGATTCATACTCTTCCTGCCTTCCATGTCCCATCAAGTCTGAACTCAATGGGAACACAGTTCACACAGCTCATATATGTCAACCACCCAGGGCAGAGAACAGGGAGGAAATGAGATGGACATTGAACGTGGAGGGGCAAATGGAAACTGTCCTGCATACTAGTGTAATCTGTAAGCTTACCCTCTGTTGCACTAGGGCTGTGGTTAAAAGATGAAGTCGAGTTCTGAGCCAATGTTGGGCCTTGTCTCTACACTAGATCAAGTTGCTCAAGGTTGCCAACTCAAATCTTTTGGTGTATTTCAAATACAAAACTAAATTGTGAAACCAATCTCCTCTTCTGCTGCTCATACTGAAGCGCTCCCTTAGTTTCAGCCAGTGATCACCTTTAAATGGACAACTCCCAAATCTGCATCTTTGCTGCCAATCTTCCTCAAAAGTTGCAGACTCAAATCTCCAGCAGCTTACAAGGTACCTCAAATTCATATGTCCAAAAGAGCACTCACTATTCTCCCCTAGAAACACATTTTTTAGTGGTTTTACCATGTTCCAACTAGGCAGACTAGAACACTGAGTCCTTTTGACAACTCCCCAACTCTTACAACAAGTGAGTCCAACTCTTATCACTTCTACTTGTATCCCTCTCACATCCACCCTCCCTTTTAAATCCCCATTGCCTTGTACCTGAGCTAAGTCTGAGTCTGTCCTGTTTTGGCCTAGTTCAGTCATGATTCTACCACATATGCAGTGATCCTAAGACTTCTTTGCCACTTACCAATTGTAAGCTCTTACTTAGAGTCTCTGTGCTTCACTTTCCTTATCTGTAGGATAGATCCAGGTATAGGAACTGGAATTAGAGACCCAGACCTCCTTTCCTTTGATTCCCTGGGGTGGGAAGTCCCATAAAGTTAGCACACCTGGCCTTTCTCTACCTCCTCACTTACTTTTCTCCAGAGGAAGACGAGTTCGTTATCTGATTCATGGGTTTGGGAGTAATAGCTGCACAGGCTCAGCTCAGCCCTTCTCTCTCTCTTTTTTTTTTTTTCACTTGGGTTCTGCCTGTTAGAGAATGTTCATCCTTCTCAGCACTTCATACTATAAATGAAATAGGAGCAGGTGTCCTTGCAAGTACATAGGCCTGTGATTGTTGGGGGGTGGGGGGGATTGCGACTGGCTAAGTCTTGTCTTTTTTATGGGGAAGTACCACAATCCTACTTGGCTGGTGGTTCTAAGCCTCATTCCCTAATTATCAGTGTTATTGGCACTTAGGGCATTTTGATTTTCATTTGCCTGATACCTGTTTCTATCTCTAAATTGGTTTTGAACTGAGGTAGAAAAATGAGTGTTTTTTGTTGATCCTTTCAAATCCCAACTATTACCTCATAGTATTGTTGAGCAAATAATGTAATCCATATTAAATCACATTAAGCACTCAAATAAATGGTAGCTACTGTTACTATTGTTATAGACCGCCACGAGCCTTAGGAAAGGGATGAGGAATTTATAGTTTCAACAACCTATGATTGTTATATTTTATATCGCGATAGTGGAGAATGACAGTTACATCTAGAAGTTCATGACCTGAAAAACAAGATGTCTCACCATCTCCTCTCCAAAGATTTCACATAGAGGCGTTTACATGTGTTCTGAGGCTGGGTGCGAACAATGTTCTGAAAGAGCACTTCTCTGAAAAGGAGGCTGACAAGAGGCCCTGAGGTCATGATGCAGGTCTAAACAGTAACATAACATGGCTCAGAAAAAAAAACAATTGTTAAATAAACAACAACCCCACACTCTGACAGGAAACCCTTATCTAAAGAATTCTAGGAGTTTTACCCTCAGTTGTACTACTGCTCTTTGAGGCCTCTAAAACTGTGCTACAAATATGAAGGCTACATTACATTTTTAAGTACATAGAACAGTGCCCATGGCATGAGGTCAGATACATCTGGCTTTGAATCCTAGCTCAGACAATTACAAGATGTGTGACTTTGACATGTGACTTAACTTTCTGCATCTCAGTCTCCTGCTGTGTACATTGGAGTTAATAGTTCCTCTTTAATAGAGCTTTAATGAGGATTAAAGTGCAAAATATCAAACATATCAAAATATCAAAAAGGGCAAACATATCAAAGCACTTGATACCTACTAAGTGTTCACATATTAACATATACTTCCTTATAACATGTCCTTCCTTATAATACCAAAAGATACATATTCCTCTTCATTTGTTTGTTTCAATAATTTTCCAAATTAAAAAGCAAAGCAATTGTATACTTTGGTAGCTATACAGTAGCATACAGTAGACACTTAAAAATACTTAGCTAAGTTATACTTATACCAGTTACTAGTTCAAGTAGTGACATGATGAGCAATTATTAGTAAATAAATATATTAATCATAGCTGAAAGCACTCATATTTCTTTTCTTAGAGTATCAAAAGAAAAAAGTCAAAGAGAGACCCAGCAACTTCATCTTTCTATGTCAATTTTTCCTTATGATATAAATACAATACCATACCATTAAATAATTAAGTGGGAAGGATGGCAAAGAGAAAATGACAGAGAAAAAAATAAGTCCTTGAAATACCATGTTCCTTGAACATTTAAACAATTTTCACTTCTTTGCAGTATTTAGTTTCTTTCTTTTGAACTGTGCACTGAAATTCTTTACAGGCAAATATCCATATACCAAATAGCTGTGTCTATTTTCTCTTCTCTTTAATGATTTTTCCTAAATTGTACACAGATGGCACTTCCAATCTTTGGATTACTATAAAGCCTTTACGAATAATGATATGAGAACTATAACAGCACCAAAAAATGCCTAACTCATTACTCTCAGAAGACAAAATGTGAGTGCTATGAGTACAACTATAGAAAATACATATGTACAAGGACAAAATGAGAAATGAATGCACAAAAGTAGAAAATGGTTGTGTGAGGAAAGTAAAATAATGACCCTTGCATGCATTTTCTGACTTAATACTCTTGTACCCTTCTAACAAATAATAACAGAACCACTTTTAAATAGTTGTAAATAAATGTGTACTTGCTGTTTTATTTTTTCCATTTAACATTGATTCACATGATTTTTAAAATATATTTGGTAGAGTTGACATTTGCCATTTTATATATTCATCATATTTATGTTTGCCCATTTTATTCAAACTTGTCAAGATTTTACCCTCCCAGTAATACTTGAGATGGCTTTGCTTTGGGACCACTCTCTCATATGTGAATTAAAGGGTACCCCTCATTTCTTTTTTTCCAACAGTCTGAAATCTATTTGTGGACATAGAAACTTTACATTCATATTTTAAGTTGTCTAATGAAGGACTACAATTGACAGAATATAGATTGTTGTTCTTTTAAAAAAATATATGTGAATGTTAGAAATAAAGAGATTTATTCCAGCATGGTCTCTCAGTATAATTTTCAAAATTGTTTTCCTCTTACAAAGTGATGCAATATTTCATGAGTAATAACATGGAATGAAAAAGTATTATTGTTGTAATTGTTTATTATTATTATCCTATTACCTTAGGATAACTGCACTACACAGAATGAGAATGCAATGTTCTTTCTCATGGCATTTTAGGCTCACATGAGAATGTCATTCTCTTTTCTTTGAAAAAACTTCTTGAGAGAATGCTGATAACGACAAAATTGTCTTTGCTGGGGGCTGAGAAAAGAATGAGTTACTTAATAGTTTCAGGATAAAAATAAAGGCTTGAGTTGTTATACTGAATAGTTTTAGAATCTCTAAATGAGGCTGGACATAGAAAAAAATTAATTTCTACAAAGTAATTAGTCATCTATAAGACTGAAAATTATAGTTTTGTCTGTACTTAATCATTCTTGTCTTTAACCCATATTCCTCACCTAGAATAGAGTGTCAAATAATACAAATGTAATTTATTTGGTTTCTTATTTCTTAACAACACAACCAATTAAGATCACAGTAAAACAAAACAAACAAACAGGAAAAAAACAGGGCTGATGAATGGCTCACATATATAAGACATTTTATTCTGAGGAACATTCCAACAGCCAATGCAGTCAATGTATTTTTACTGTGTATTCTACAAGTTTGATTTTTATGGGCTTTAAGTTCATCCAATGAAAAACTGTAATCACAGTGTAGGGGAAAAGTATCACAGGCAAATCTGTAACCTAGTGTGAGATCATTGTTGAGAATCTAACAGCAAAGGAATAGACCAATAAGAAACAGAAAGAAAAAAAGAAAAGACAAAAAGACCCCTAAAATTCAACAGAGTGGAGTCATTTTGGAAGAAAACACATCAACATGCCATAATACGAAGCTTCTCAACTGCTGAACAGGCTACAAGTGTGATATGGATTTGTATTAGTCAGCTCAGGCTGCATAACAAAATAACACTGACTGGGTAGCTTAAACAACAGACATTTATTTCTCACAATTCTGGAGACTAGAGCCCACGATCAAGGAGCCAACAATTTCTATTTCCGGTAAGAGCTTTCTTCCTGGCTTGTAGATGGCCACCTTCTCACTATATCCTTATGTGACCTTTCTGCCATGTGTGCACTTAAGGATAGAGGCAGCAAAGGAGCTTTTTGGTGTCTCTTCTCATAAGGACATTAATCGTATCAGATCAGGTCCCCACCTTTATGACTTCATTTAACCTCAGTTACTTCCTTAGAGACCCCCATCTCCAAATACAGCCACACTAGGGGGTTAGGACTTCAACATATAAATTTGAGAGGGACACAGACATTTTAGTCCATAATAGAATCCCTCAGCTCACAGGGCAGACGGGCAGAGTCTCGGGTAGCCAGAGCCCAGGGCAGTCACCAAGGCCAGGAACAGCCTCATGGTTCCCACAACGTGACATAGAAAGATGATGATTTTTGAGCTCTGTTTCTGTGAGAGAGGTTGGGAAGCCCTGCTTTAATGGACCCTGAATGCATCACTGCATTGTTGATCATTATGATAATACATCTCAATGACCCCGTAGCATGAAGAAAAAATCATAACAATTAATGCTTAAATAGCATTCATATGGGCTGCACCCTGCTTAGTGTTTTTACACTTGTTAACTCATTTAATGCTCACAAACAGCCCTCTGATGTGTGAAGGCAAGTGACAGTCCTTTGGCATCGAATTGCCTGAGTTCAAATCTCAGCTTCTGCACTTTTAGCTCTGCAACCTTGGTCAAGGTACTAAGTCTCTTTGAACTTTGGTTTCCTCATCTACAACATGGAGATAAACATGCAAATGTACAATTCCAAAAAGCTCTTAAAACCCAAAAATTTCCTTATATTGGTAGTGTACTCATTTTGTGGCAAGCAACAGCTTTTATTTCTATTAGTGCAATAGTCTTGTTTTATTGCAGAATTATTTGTGGCTGGTTGATTACAGGATGGTCTCCCACACCCTGCTGGAGGGTTACAAATATATGCTCTACATACCATAATAAAAACACCTCATCCTAAGAATTTCTGAAAAAGTTTCAACTCACAGTTGGTGTGAGAATTAGTAAGTTAATTTAACTAACACACTTAGAACAGTGCCTGGCACATGTGATTGTGATACACAAGTATTAGCTATTATTGTTGTAACTGTTTATTATTATTATCACTGCCATTCTCTACATGAGGAAACTGAGACAAAAAGAGATCATATGGTATGTTCAAGGCATGCCTAGCATGTGGCACAGTTGAAAGTGAACCCAGATAGTCTGGCTTCAAAGACTGATCTCAACCACTGCACTGGACCATCTCCACAAGTTACATAGGTTTCATTTTTGCTCAATAATGTTCAGTGTTCCATGTTTAAGAAGGCAATGCTTTTATAAAATATTTTTTAGAAATTTTATCCAGTTAAAATCGGGAATATTGGGTACTTTATGGAGCACATAGAAATTCAGTTCCAATGGAATTCAGCTCCACAGAATGACTGGAGGGTAACGGTGGGGCAGGGGACATGTTGCCACGTTACTGAGGTACAGGATCTGCACCTCCCTGGCTGGGCTCATTGGACCAGGAGTCCACACCTGATCCCAAGGAACCAATCCAGAGGCTGACCCAATCTCTGTGATTCTATGTCTTTGGATCTGGGAATTGGGAAATGGAGCAATCGAGTCAGGCTGGAGTTGGGAGGTGCTGTGAGCCAGGGCTGGGGAGCTTTTCACTGCATGTATGTGTACAGAGGCCAGAGAACCAGGACAGCAAGGAAGCACTTCCCTGTAGACCAGTGCTTCTCAACCAGGGGTAATTTGGCTCTGGGGGACATTGGGTAACGTCCAGAGAGATATTTTGTTGTCACAACCAGGGTGGTTTTTTTTTTGGTTGTTGTTGTTGTTTTTAATCTAGTGGGCAGACATCAGGGATGCTGCTAATCATTCTACAGTGTACAGGACAGACCTGGAACAAATGGAATTTTCTGGCCCAAAATGTTAATTGTGATGAGGTTAAGAAACCCTGACATAGACTCAGAGCAAGCAACTATGTGGTACATAGTGAGCGCGAGACGGAGAAATTAATTGCTTTGGTTCTAATGGCTTCCCAGGTCCTTATTCCAGCTGCTCAGAAAGCCTAATGGCTCTTCCTGCCACAGGTCCTCCTGAGGTACTTTTGGCCCATGTTCTTCCTGTCCATGTATCATTCCATGAAAATTCCCCTTGTTCTTATACCAGTTTAATGAGTTTATGTTACCTGCAACCAAAGATACCTGAGACAGGTTCCAGGTATGGCAGGAACCTGGATGGCAGGAAGAGCATTTCTGCTAGAGGAAATGGTGTAGGTAGAGGCACAGAGGTTGAGAAGGCCTGTGCAGAAACATAGAGGGAAAAATGAAGAACGATGCAGCTGAAAGGAAAAACATGAGTCAGGGCAAAGCAGCAGCAAAAAGCCTGGTGTGTTTCCAGGCAGAAAGGAGAGTGGCCTGACGAGATCAGCAGGTGCATGCTGGGAAAATTAAAGAAATTCATCTACGTGGAAACAGTTTTGAGAGATGCATCAGAATATACAATTGCATATCTGTGATGGTTCTAAACCTAATTCCTCATTCGAATGCACAGAAGAAAAGTAGCTTTGGGAATGTATACTCCCCTGGCAAGCCATCGCTACTTAGTGGAAACATTGCCCCCTCAGTTAAAACCCATGATTAGATACACTCAATGAGCAGGATTTTCCAACGATGTGACATTCACCAAAGCAGAGGTGGAAATCTCTAGCATTCATGGCAATCAGCCGAAATCGTTTTTAATCAGTAAGCTCCTCAGTCCCCCATTCTATGCTCTGGGGGAAGAAGCATCATGTTTTGTAGGGTTGGTGGGCAGCGAGCTCACTGCCAGGCTCTGAGGAGTGGTTGTATATAAAAGCCCCATGTGGTTTATTTATTTAAAAACAAAAAACAAAAAGAAAGAAAGACAGTCCACAAACACTGAGAAATGGACTTTTCCCCACCTCAGTCAAAGAAAATTTAGGATTCATAAAAGCATCATTAATTCCTTCTGGGGAAGAAAAATTAAAACAAGAGAGCCATATACATATGTAAATTCTGGGGCTGTGACATGTAACAGAAATAAGTATAAAAACAAAGAGAAAAAGAAATGAATATTATGGGGACAGGAGCCTCCTCCATACATTCTCTTTTTCTCTCCTTTGTTTTCTAATATGGATAGTGTGACTCTTTGAGGAAAAGTTGTTTTTATAGTTGGCAGGGCAGCAGTCCTAGATAAGAAAATAGTAGATACATAGTGTTCCAGAAGAGATATGGGTGTCTTCCTGATACTGAATCTACCCCTGCAGGTCAAAAGACACTCCAGAATGAAATTTGGAACTCTGGGGTGAAATGTATAACCCTTTAACTGCCAGTGGGCAGTGCCTCAAAAGGCTGATGGGACGCCACAGTGAATCCCTCCCACAGCTGGCGGGGAAGGAGGCTATGGGCTCGGTGGGATCTGTACAAAGGGTCACATTCCTCTGAACGAGCAGAGCTGTCCTGGGGAAAGGCAACAAGACTTCTCGAAGCAGAAATAACATCTGACCAACTACTTCGGCGTTTAAAGGAAATGTGACCAAAATGGTGTGGCAAAAAGACAACTCAACATTTTAATTCTATAGGTCAATATCATCATCATAACAGCACCTACTATTTTTTGAGCATTTCTCTGTGAGCCAGGCATTGTGCCCAGGGAATCGCACACATTATAGTCCTTCAGAACAGGACCTGGGTATTTGCTCTTTGTCAGTGGAACTTGGCATCATGGTACCATAATTTTATATAGCAGAATTTCAGTTTCCTTTCCCAATTAATCCCATGCCTTGTAGAAGTGTTAAAGGTTTGGGAGCCAAACCCCCATATCCTCATATTGACAGGCTGTGGGAGAGGTTCAGTGAAGCTTTACAATAAACTTTCTTTAATTAGTTGCGTCACTGCAATGCCTATGCCTGGAATAGCAGCAGTAGCAACAAACTGACAATAGTGACAGTTCAACCCACAAAAGATGCCTTAGAAAGCTATGAATGTCCCTTTTCTGAGCAGTTTAGAGGATTCCCAAAGAACCACCTCCTTCTTATAAAAGAAGTCAGGAGGAAGGATATGGCCTAAGATGCAGAGAGCTCCCAGTGAACTAAAATATAAGCTATACACAGAGATATCAAGATCTGGTTGAGATTCTTCTGCACCATATCAGGGTAAGTAGAAGGTTTGGTGTGACAAGAGTCTAAACGAGAACTGACATGTCAGGAAAGTGACTAGGGAGTGGCTTACATCCCTGTCAGTGCTAGTTACTATATGGCTTCATGGAAGGAGACTTTCGTGAAGAAAGAAAGGGAGATACTAATAATAATTTCTAGAAAATGTGGGCATATTATAATGACATTATCATTTTGGGGGGGAAAACACTTTGAAATTGTTCTTAGTATTGTTTTCAAAATCAGGTCATTTACGTAAGGAAATCAGGCCCACCATTATATAAACACACAGTATTTTGACCCCAATAGTACTGCCCAATTTGATTGTCAATATTGCCCACCCGTGCACATACCAAGTAAGATTGTGCCTTATTCTCCTGATCCCCTTTCCTACTGAGCCAGGACCTAAAGGAGTTAAATAATAATGATAATAATAATAATAATAATAATAATATAGCAAGCTAGAAAATAAGAAACATTAGGCTGGAAAAGAGTGAAGGATCATGCCTCCTTCTTCCACTACAAACAGCCAACTTTGTAGAGGCCTTGCTTGGGGGAGGAAGTAAGAATTGGCATAAAGTTAAATTCTAACTTTTTATTATTTGCTTGGTTTAGATATTCTAATTTCTGAATTGAGACTATGTTCATGACTTGAAGTGACCAGAGAACTGTCTGTTACCCAAAAATGAACAGAAAACCATGAGGCCTGTCTAAGTTTTCATCTAAAGATAGAGGAAGGCTATTCCCACTAAACAAGTTTTAAAGGGAAAATAGGAGGTGAAAAATAAAGTTGTGGTTATATTACATTCTGCAAGTGAATGTATTACCATATTACCATATACACCTAAGGAAGTATAACATATCCATGGGATCTATAAAAAGTTCATGGAACTCATCTCTAGAGGCAATACCAATCAAGAAAAGTTTAGATCAATTCATGGATAATAGCAAATAGGTTGTCAAGGGAAAGAGGGTATATCTGGAAGATGCTGTCACTCTTTGGGGCTAACATGATATCTATGTCTTCCCACTGGCTTCTTTTGTTTATGGTGTCATGCTTACAAACAAACAAAAGATCAATCTCAGTGTTTCAAAGCTGTGTGCATCTTAATTGACTATAACAATTATGTACCAAGACAGAATAATCTATCATGATTATTACTTCATTGACCAAGACCTTTTAAACAAGACTCTATAAAGATGATGATAAATGTATATGGATTATCCACTAAAGGTTATTATTGATCTTCCCTTGAAGTTATCCTTTATCTTCTATGGCTTGAGACAGAGCAGTTTAGGACAAGAATGGAGACAACCCATCTATCCCGAAAAGAACTTAACAAAAGTTAACCATAAATAATTTATTTGGTGAGTCTGTACTACTTTCTCATAGTGGGTATCCATAAAAATGAAATTAAAAGGACCATTTAGATGTGTTGTATAGCACTATGGGGTTTCTATTCACAAATAGTACTGTATTTAAGCCTCAGACCCTCTAGTGAGGAAAACAGAAAAGGGTGATGGTCATTTGATTTTTTCTTCCCAGTATTCGTGCCCTTTCCTGTGTGCAACAGCGTCTCAGCTTTCCTTTGAGCAGCTTACCCATTCTCAGTTCATGCTCCTTGGGAACCTGCATGCTTCTGGAGAGGCCTGGCCAATTAGAGACACAACAACTCATTCAAAGACTTATGAACCAATCTAGACCAAAAAGAGTCAGCCCTGGGAAATTTTCTGGAACAATCGGGTAGAAGTTCCCAAGTCATAGAATGGATGCATACAGCTGCTGGTGGCCATTTTTATCTCCACTTGCAGAGACCCCAACTAAAATGACATCAACTCAGGAAAGAGAAGGAGGAAGAGGTATAGAGAAATATGTATTTCTGATATTGTGCAAACATCGGAATTCAACTATATCTAAATTCCACCCCGGGGTTCTCTGTTAAGTAATAAATGAGTTAGTTTTTTGCTTTTAGTCACATTGAGTTTGATTTCTCACTTGAACCCCAAAATCCTGACTAGTTTCTTAAAGTATTGCTATTCTTGTCTTATTAATATGCTTCAGTGCTTCTATGATTTTCTAAGATCAAGTAGTAATAAGGCTGAGCCAAGATGACAACTCCAAGCTATGAAATTCCTCATCAGTGGCTCTTCCCAATTCCTCAGCTTGGCTCTCTATTCTACCTATTTATATTACAAGTGTTTTATAGGCCTAAACAAATACATCTTTATCTCTTTTTGCACAAAGTCAAATAATCAGAACGGCCAGCAGCCATGTCAGAAGCAGGAGGATCAGGAGAATAAGTTTGTAACATAAACCAGACAAGTGAAAGGTTCTCACTAAAGTAATTCTGTCAAAACAGACTAGTACCAAATTAATCATCAGTTCCTCTGATGCTAAAACCTCCAGAAGCCCGTGAAATTGAAGGATTGTGAGCGACACGAACAAAGTAGAAATGAAGAAAGTCCAAGTAATAATATTGGCTCCATTCCTATTGGTAAATTAATTTAATCACCCACAGACTACTTTTTTCTTTTTCTAGAAGATGGCAATGCAGGAATTTTTAATATTGAGTTTATTCGTTTTCTAATATAAAAGTCTGCCAAGATTATTAAATAGAGCATGTGTTTTCAATCCAACAAAGAAATCCATTAGTCAAGGATCAAAGCGGACATGTAGCTAGTTCATGAATAAAAACATATGTTCTATCTCACATTGTTGATAGAAATATTAATTGGTTCATTTTTTTTAGTGATATTTGGCAGTGTCTATCAAAAGTTTAAATGAACTGCTGACCCAATGCTTCTACATTTAGGAATTTGTCATATAGTAACACTCCCCCAAATGCTCAGATATGTTTGTATAAGGGTGCATTAGCATTATTTATAACTGCAAACACATTGGAATAAGTTTCCATTAGCAGGGAATCAGATGGATAAATTGTGGTACATTCACCTTCTAATTTAATATAGCAAATTGAACTCACATGTTTATCTCTGTTCTTTCCTAAAAGGAATAAAAAAGAAATAAGCCACAAAGATAAAGAGAAAAGGAGAGAGGATGACAGCAAATACAAGATATGAACCAAATATTGGAAGCTGGGAAGTGAACAGGTGGTTTACAGCTTAGCAAAACAGAGGGCATTGAAACCTAACCCAATAGGGAAGGAACACAACAAGAAAGAAGCCAATGGCAGAATCAAAGAAAGACTTGGGAATGGAAGAATGGAGGACTTCTAAAGGCAGCAAGTGCGGGATGGGGTTAAAAATAGGAGAATTGATGGAAAGTCTTTCAAAGTTCTTCCCCTCTGTGGAAAAAACTGGTATTTACTCTGTGGAAACGCTATACACAATGTTATTAGAGACAGCAGATACAGCTAGGAACAGAAGGGGAAGGAGACACATCATAGGAACCTAAGGGGATTAAATGAAAATCATGCTGAATGGTGAAACCCTATCCCAAAACCCTGGCCCCATCTGACTTCCAGAACTACCAGCCAAGCTTCTAACTTCCGGGCAAAAGACTGACATATATTTTTGGAGAAAGTAATCAAACTGAGAGAAAAGGTACTAACACTTGTGAGATGCCAGAACTACATCCAACAAAACTGCTGCCTCCAGAGCTGCTCATTCACAGTGCAGCTTGCCAATACACAAATTCTTCCGACTAATCAGCTTTTTTGTATTTTGTTCTTAAATTATTAGACAGCCAAAGACCAACAGGTAATTAAAAGCCTCTAATATAAAAGTTGGGATGGGGGATTCAGGAAGGGGAGGGCAGGGAATGAACTCAGAGGAAACAAGGGCAATGACAATTCAGGGTATGAAAGAAAAGGACAAGGACAGGAAACAACTTTCTTAAAAAAAACTATAGTTAATAACTTCAGAGAGCTAACGAAAAGACAGTGTATAAACGAAACAAGGAAAAGAGGCTAAAAAGAAAGAAACATTTAGGAACTAACAAAGAACTCTTGGAATTAAAAACATGATAGTGGAAAAAAGGGGGTAAAGGTGAAAGAGAATAAGAGGTCCAAATTTCCAGGTATAAAACAAATAAGTCATTGGGGATGTAATGTATAGCATAGGGAATATAGTCCGTAATACTGTGATAGCATGGTACGGTGTCAGATGGCTGCTGGACTTATCATGGTGATTACTTCTTTAGGTATATAAATGTTGAATACCTATGGTGTACCCCTGAAACTAATATAATACTGTATATTAGCTACATTTTAATGAAAATCTTAAAAATAAATAAACAAAAGTTCAAAGTCTCACAATGAGCACTGAAGAAAAGTTGGAGTGGAACTTTAGCTTAAAAACATGAACCAAAAACAACAAAAGAACAAGAGAAACAAATGAGAAACAAAAACTCATAGACACACACAATAGTTCAGTGGTTACCAAAGGGTAAGGGGGTAGGGGGTGGCAGATGAGGGTAAGGGGGATCAAATATATGGTGATGGAAGGACAACTGACTCTGGGTGGTGAACACACAATGGGATTTACAGATGATGTAATACAGAATTGTACACCTGAAATATATGTAACTTTACTAACAATTGTCATCCCAATAAACTTTAATTAAAAAAATGAAACAAAAAATTATCAAGAGGCCTGCCCTGTGGCTCAGGCGGTTAGAGCTCCATGCTCCTAACTCAGAAGGCTGCTGGTTTGATTCCCACATGGGCCAGTGGGCCCTCAACCACAAGGCTGCCAGTTCAATTCCTTGAGTCCCACAAGGGATGATGGGCAGCGCCACCTGCAACTAAGATTGAACATGCCACCTTGAGCTGAGCTGCCACTGAGCTCCCGGATGGCTCAGTTGGTTGGAGTGCGTCGTCTCAACCACAAGGTTGCGGGTTCGACTCCCACAAGGGATGGTGGGCAGCGTCCCCTACAACTAAGATTAAACAGGACACCTTGAGATGAGATTAAACAGGACACCTTGAGATGAGCTGCCTCCCGGATGGCTCAGTTGGTTGGAGTACGGGCTCTCAACTACAAAGTTGCCGGTTTGACTCCTGCAAGGGATGGTGGGCTGCGCCCCCTGCAACTGAAAACAGCAACTGGACCTGGAGCTGAGCTGCACTCTCCACAACTAAGATTGAAAGGACAACAACTTGACTTGGATAAAAGGCCTGGAAGTACACACTGTTCCCAATAAAGTCCTGTTCCCCTTCCCCAATAAAATCTTTTTTTAAAAAAATTATCAAGATACATTTATGTTAGTGTGTAGTTCATGAAAGTAAAGAATAAAACTATTTTTAAAATATTATAGTGGAAATTTGAAATTTAATAGAAAGATTGGATAATAAAGTTGAAGAAATATCCCAAAACATAGACAAAAACACAAAGATATTGAATGTCAGAGAGAAAGAATAAGAAAATTGTTGAATTAGTTCAGAAGATCCAACATTCAAATTACAGGTGTCCCTCAAACAGAAAAAACAGGAGGAAAACACATGATGAAAGATGCATTATAAAAACATATCCCACTTTGAATAGCCAACAAAATTAATGAAAAAAACCGACGATCTCACACCATTCACAAAAATCAATTTCAGCTGTATTACACAACTAAATATGAAGGACAAAACAATTAAACTTTAAGAAGATATCTTCAAGAGCTGGAGGTAGGGAAAGAATTCTAAGACAGGGCTCAAAAGCCCTAACCATAAAGGGGAAGAACACTGTTACATTTGATTACATTAAAATTAATGTGTTCATCAAAATATATCAAAAGAATGAAAAAGCAAGACAGAGAGTAGAATATATCTACAACATAACCAACAAAGGGTTCCTTTCAAGAATATAAAAGGAACTCTATTAATCAACATGACTAATAGAAGGACTTGGATAAGCAGTCCACACAAACATAAATCCAATGGCCAATGAATACATGAGAAGGTGCTCAACCTCATTTGCAACCAGAAAAACACAAATTAAGAACACAATGGGAGAACTGTGAGCCCTAGTGTAAACTATAAAGTTTAGTTAATAATAATAATAATAATAGTAATAATAATAATGTATCAATACTGGCTTATCAACCATAACAAATGTATCACACCAGTGCAAGATAATAATAGAGGAAACGAAGGGAGGGCTGGAGAAAGAGTAAATGGAAACTCTGTACTTTCTTTTCAATTTTTTTTGTAAACCTAAAACTGCTCTAAGCAATAAAGACTATTAATTAAACACACACACACACACACACACACACACACAGATACCACTATGCACACACCAGACTGATACAAAGTTTTATAAGATTAGCTACACCAAGTGTTGGCAAGGATGCAGAGCAATGGGAACCCTCCTATACTATTGGTGGAAGTGTAAATTGGTACAATTATTTTGGAAAACCACTTGGTATTATCTACTAAAAGATAGGCATTCCACGTGACCTCTCCTAAGCATATACCGACAGACCTGCATACACATAGGCACCAGAGTGCACATATGAGAGTGTTTATGCAGGCATCCTTTGTAAACACCCCCAACTGGAAAAGCCCAAATGTCTATCAGCATCATGTAGTAATTTGAACAGAGGAATAGCATGTAGCAATGAAAGTGAAAGAACAGCAGCTACCTGCGTCCACAGGAATCTCACAAACAGAATGAGTGAAAGAAACAAGCCCCCAAGTTACATGAACAGTTAGTGGTTCATCCTCATAAGTTTCATAAACAGTTCAAACTGTATCATTTAGGTATGTACACACAAATGGTCAATGTATAAAGAAAAACAAAGAAGTGAAGTCCACAAAAGATAGTGGTTACTTAGTGGAGGGGAGGGAAATGTGATCAGAGAGAGGCACACAGAAAGGGGGTGGGGGGTGTCTTCTAAAATACTGGCAATGTTCTATTTCTTAATTTGGGTGGGAGTCACATAGAAGAAAGAAAAGAAAAAGAGCAAGCATTCTAAAAATGCTGATGGCCCCTCTGGTATTTTTAACTCTTGGTCCCCTGCATTCTCCAGAGCATGCGTTATCACTGCAGCCAAGTTAGAGCATCAATAAGCAAACTTCTGGGACCAGGAGGGCCGAGCCCCCTCACATGCTTTCACAGAACTACTACGTGAAATGTTCCTCTCTCCACCTTCATAAAGGGTCAAAGGAGAGCTCTCTGGCTGAACCAACTGTGTAAAGTGAGGGTAGCTGGCAACAGTGATGGAAAGGCACCTGAAAGACTGACAAACTTTGTTAAAAGAAAGGCGATCTAATTAGTTCAGAGCAAACATTTTCTTAGTGCTTTAAGCATTTACTATGCCAGCAGCAAGAAATTTAGAAACTGTGTTTAACCTGATTGGTGGTATTAGATATTTGAAGAAAAAAATGTACCCACAGGAAAAAGAGTGGGATTGAGGATGGGTAAACAAACAAAGTAACATCATAAAAAATAAATAAATAACAAAATACAATAAAAGAAAGACGGTGCTTAGGCCCATTTTGATAGTGTACCAGAAACTAGGGGTTATAATCAATCCAATTCAAAGAAAAAAAAGTGTTCTAAAACAAAAATGATAAAATCTAACTTAGCTACATTCCCCCACCTCCCAACATTAAAGAATGTTTCTGATTTATTCTTACGTCTTTAATGATGAACACACAGTCCTCAGGGCTAAGAAAATTTAGAGGAGCATGTTTTCCTTCTCTCTTTTCCAACTTAACAAGAGAATGAGTCACTCTCTTAAGAAAGTTGTGTTCACAGCTGCACAGAGAAATCCAATAAATGCTCCTTGCCCCAACCATCCACATTCTCTATGCCACTGGGCACAGGAATATCCCATGTGGGCCTACTCTCTTACCCCACTCCTTCCCCACTCCTTCTGGAGTTTGGATTCTGGGAAGGAAGCCTGTCCATCAGTATAAAACTGCATCAAACCATATGTAGGAGATAAATAAGAACCACAGATTTATAGAGTGCTAGAAGAGATGCTAGGAATTACCTAGGTTGTGAGTGCATGGTCAGCTGGCACCCATGGGCCAAATATAGCTTACCAATGTTTTCTTTGGCTCTCATGTTGATTTTTTTTTTAATTAGAGCCAGTTTCCAATATTTAAGAACCAGATAATTTCACATAAAAATCCAGATTTATTGCTTTGCTTTAAAAAATCTGGAGATTCTGACAACCCAATCCTGTCTGACGACAATACTTGGCCTCTACACTTGTACCTCACTGGCCCCTGATGTAGTTCAAGACCTTCAGCAAAATGACTCACAGAGGTCTCACAGTAAGCTGAACCAGCAGTAAGATGAGAACAGGGACCAGTGGGTCCTTTGCTACACAACCCTAGAATGACGAAAGTTGGCCATTCTCTAGAGTTGCTCAACTTCCCAACATCTTTGTTCGTAATGCTCAGAGCAGCCTAGTCATAGAAGCCATCGAACAATGCTTTGACATGGAACCTGGCCCACCGGCATGGAGCCCAGGCATTCAGATCCATCAGAGAGCTGGAAAAAAAACCACAGCTTTTCCAAGGGTTCCTCAGGGTTCTAAGCTCACAATCCCCCGTTACTGGCTGAACAGGAAGTAAATTCCTTTTATGGTTGCAGCTCAGTGTCAGGGAGCTCTAGCACTGAATTTCCAGGAAGTCCTAGGACTGTGAGCTCAGGAGGAAGTGATTTCTTTAAGAGCATGTATTTATTTCCTCAAAACTATTATTATAAGGGCACACAGACTACACAAAGTTAGAAGTAGATACCATTTTTACATTATCTACTTTTGTACTATTTGACAATTTAACAAGAAATAAGTATTACCATTATAAATAGTCAAAATAAAGATAGTAACATTTCTAGTTCAATTGATTGAAATTAATTACATTAGCTATGGACTCTCATTTATATACGATTGGCTGATGTATAATTACTACCAAGGGAAATTGTTCCAGGTATACAGTTATGTGAACAAATCAAGTTGAAAAACCGCGTATGGTCTACCTCATTTTTATCAAGCATACATAATATTTAAAATATCCACAAAAACCTGGAACATGATGTTTTAGAAGATTTAGAAAGGAAAGACTAAGGCAAAGCTATAAAATGGAACTAGGGAGGATATTTACACAGATAAAATCAATACACTTTGTACACGGGGTAGGAGGGAGGGTGTCCACAAAATTTGGCCTTAATATTTCTACCACACAGACTATAAAAGGAAACCCAGCTAATTACATAATTTGCAATGTCCATAAGGTAAAGAAAAATCAATTAGACTAAAGCCAGACAATTTTTTCTAACAATAATAATGAACACTTAGATAGTGCTTACCTTATGCCTGGATACCATTCATTAAATCTTCTCACTAATGATGCAAGGGAGGGCTAAAAACTATCAGCACCATTTTGCAGATGGGGAAATGGAGGCACACCGAAGTGAATGACTCACTGAAGGTCACACAGGTATTTAAACACTGCCTGGAGGGCTGGCTCCAGAGTCCCTGCGAATCCCAGTTGAGGCTGGAATTCAGACAGAGTAATTTTTAACTGCTACATACCTCCTCAGTTTCTCAGAGGGAAAACTGTGGTGTAAGACTAACATCTTCAATAGCATTCTTACAGCAGGCACCGTGACACATTTTGGTGGGGCTTTTCAATTGGGCTACAAAGTTGGGCAGGTGGCAGCACTATTGATTGGACCACATCACTCCCCTGCGTCAAACTCTCCAAGGGTTTCCGCATTGCCTTGAGAATACCACCTAACTTCCTTTATAACACACAAGGCCTTGAAAGATCTAATCCTCTTCAAATCTTCAAAACACCAACCTCTTACCATTCTTCCCCTCAATTATGGTGAAGCAGCTTCTCAAGCCTTCCTTCTGTTCTCTAAACATGCCGACCCCATTTTTGCCTCAGGGCCTTTGCACTTACTCTTCCAGCCTGGAATGCTGTCTTCACTGTCTTCAGATAGTTGGCTCCTTCTTGTCATTCAGACTTCAAGTTAAATGTGTCACTCTAAGAGAGCCCTTCTCCACCATCATAATTTATGATGCCCCCTGTCCCCCTAAACTCTAGTAACTCTCTATTAAATTAGTCTGGTTCATTTTCTTCGTAGCACATTTATCACCATTTGAAGTTGTCTCATTTATTATTTGTTCATTGTTTGTCTTCACAACAAAGCTCCATGAGGGAGGGAATCTCGTCTATCTTATTTACTACTGGATTCCTAGCATCTGAAACATGCCTAGCACAGCCGGTCCCCAATAAATATCAGTTGAAATTGAAAAATTAATTGCCTCATGAATGGAAGACCATTTGATTAACATGTTGCTTTTCATTTCAGTTATGTAGGTTAGCTACTTGTACCACCCAGAATCACAACCGCTTGAAAGCCCTGCCTCAGTCAGAGCAGCATAGGGAGCACACAGCCTGTACAACCACGATTTCATGCTGGAATTCAGCCAAGAGGGACACAGAAATATTCCTGATACCACTGAGAACTAGGTCCCGCATGCATTCACCAGCTGACCGGCACTGCTCCTGAGAAGAACTCAGCAGCGTGCTCAGGAGTTTGCAGCATTTCAGAGCAATGCACTGGAAGGCCATCAAAAATGTCTCAAGTGCCTCGAGCCCTTGGGATCAGAGAAGCAAATAAACATCAGTCAACTTGGCTATACATTTGCCAAGCATCAATAAAGTCAATACCCCTTCCATCAGGAACGTGCAGTTAAGTTTTCCAGCTGCCAAATCAGATTGGTTGCCACAGACTGAGGCCAACATGACATTTATAATTATTAATTCGTCAGAGGATCAGGAATTCCCTAACTTCCTATCAACTAGGACTCCATCTGTCCAAAGAAGCCAGCAGTCGGCTTTCTCTTATGTCTTTATCAAAGATTGAAAACATGAGGAGCAAGAGTGCTAGGCAAAGCTTGTAGGAAACGTGCGCTACCCACAATCAAAACTACAATCTGAGGTCAGGGTCAGTGGTTCCTATTTGGTAATAAGTACCCTGTCAAAACAGACAAGCGCTTAATTCAGTCCAGTGAATTTTCTCAGAAGCAGCCGTGTGTTGTTCAAAACAAGAGGCATTAAAGAGGACAAGGCAACACTCTCTGTCATACAACACTCTCTTATTAAATTATAAATATATCAAATGACTTATTTCTCACATAACTGGCTTCTACCTTTTCTTGACGTTACTTTCCTTTGACGTGAAATATGCCATCCTAAAGTGGTAGGTTCTTGATTCACCTCATAATTTTATTTTAGCTTTATTTTATTTGAAAAGATTTAAAAATAAGGTAGTGACTTGCAAATGAAGAGAATGTACTATTAACGGAATGCTATCTAATTCATAGTTGTTATCCCAACCCCACTTACATTTATAAAAGTTCCCTGTAAAATCCCATTCAATGGGGAAGGACCTCTTAATAGCTCTTTGCCTCCTGTGTGTGAGGATGCAGAGCGATGAAGTGAATGAATCATGAAGGGAGTTCACACCATGGGGGCAGAGAGAGGAGGGAAAGTCCACTAAGTGCCTGAAGCCTGTGAATTTGTAGATATGCCTAAAGAATGAAGAGACACACAAACAGGTGAGTCATAGGCAGTGACCTTGGGGCCAGGTAGGTCAGGAGGGGTGGGCATGTTCACTGTAATTGGAAAAGATGAGCGAGCTCTCAGTTACGAGATGGGACTAGGAGAAAAAGTACTTGCAGTGGAGTCTACAATTGTCCCCATACAATTTGGGCCACCAAGAACTACAGCGATGGAAAGGATGGTAGGCGTCTGAAGAGGCTGTGGAGGAGGACGAGCCTATGTGCTGCGAGGCTGGGAATGAGGGAGGAAGACGACAGAAAGCCAAAACTCAAAGTTCCCCATTGCTTCTCTTGTGAGAAGTCTATGTGTGAGAAAACTGAACACAAGGAAGAAATGCGGAGAGGAAATAGTGATGTCTCACTGACATGTAATTTGATTAAGAAATGGTATTACTCTTGTGCCTTCCAATAACAATTTGTCCTCAGCTTCAACTCCTTTCATTGCTAGGAGGCCCCAGATCTAGTCATCAAATCTTTCTCATATCTGCAGAAAACCAGAACAAGTCCTAACAGCTCAAGCTCAGACAGTTCCAACAGTCTCTTTGACTTTGCTTCAAATTCTTGGCCTTTAAACGAGGCAGCCAGAATTAAGTCAAAACAAAACAAACCATAAAATGGCTTCCACAAAAGGTCACTGATAATTTATTAAAAGATCCAATAATGTGTAAAAAGGCCCCCAACTGTGCCTTTCCTTATCACCTGTCCCGATTCATCACTCTATCCTTAAAAAAAAAGTATGCTGTAATCCACCCTTTCAGCGTGCACATGATCAAATATAGTAACTAAAAAAAGAAAGGAATAGATTATGTTATTGTAAACTGGACACTTATTTTTATAAAGGTAGTAATTTGCTCATGAAAAAAATCCTTCCAGCTCTTTCTGAATTGGTACACATGCAATCTTGACTGCTTTTTAGGCTGCCATACACACTTGTGATGAGCTTAAAACTCTTTGGAAAATTACAGAATATATAATTTCACAGAATAGAAAGAAATACCTTTCCCTTTCATTTGTAATCAACTAAGATGACCAGCCAGTACCTTGGAGAGTAAACATAACAAAAAAGGAGATTTCTTTGGGCTAAATATCAAAATGGGGGAGGAAGATGGTCTGAGGCACCCAAAAGCCCCGGCTGATTGTAATAGTAGCTGCAATTGAATCCGCTGCCAAGGAGTCCTGTTTCTACTTCACCGGGCAGAGGAATGTATGGCAGCTGGGCCTCAAGCACTGGAGCATTCATGGATAGCCTCAACGTGGAGAGTGGCAACATGACAAGGGCAACATAAAGTTCAAAATCAACAAGTATGAGGACCCATGTGAAGGTTCCACAGCCAGGGTCAAATAGGAGGTACCTTCAACCTCTGATTGATATAGCTGGACTCTGAGTTTCCAACCTTTTTAATAAGACATATTATACATGCTTAATACTGGGGGGGAAAAGAGAGAATAGAGCAAAAGACAATAATAAAAATCATCTACATCCTGCCACCCAATAAGCACTGTTTTTATTTGGAGTAAATACTTTGGAGAATTTTGTTCTGTATTATATGGGTAAGTAAATCCACAATTTTAAAAAACAAAACTGTGATCATTCTATCTGTAACTTTCTCTTTTCACTTAATTTGATAACATTAATGTTAATCATTGTACTCTGATCAGTTTAATGGCTGCAAAGTATTTGATTGTATGAAATACTGTAATTGATTTTACAAATCCTCTATTGTTGGACAGTTAGGTTGCCTCTGATTTTTCTCTCCCCAAAAGATGTTGCATGATTCGATCACGTGACACATCAGGTTACACTACATTTCTGATGATCATTCTTCTGGACGCCCTATGGTCATTCGCAAATATTCTAAAAATCTTACACTTCGGAGAACTTCCTATTTCCTCACCTTTAAAAATATGTATTAACTATTTAATACCTGTAATATGTTAATAACGAATATCAAATATAATGTTGAATGCTTAATTTAAAATACCAACTAAGTAGTGGTACACTTTCAAACTTTCTATGGAGGAAAAAAAGTTAGAAATGTTACGAACTGAACATGCCGCCCTGGGCAATATTCATACTATTTAACAAGAGGCGGATAGAGGCACTGATCACTCAGAGGAGAGGCCAGCAGGACACAGACTCATTCTGACAATCCAAGACCACTTCTGTAATGCTTGTGGCCTGCTGAGACTGTCAGGTCCTTCCAGCGGAAAATCCCCCAAGTGGGGAATGCTGAGGCACCGGGTTGGCGGATTGGCTGTCTCCTGGCTCAAGGTAGCACCCTGACAATGCTGGAGACGGCAGGAGGTCATGATTCCTGAAACGGGAATCCGGGCCACATTCACATCCTTAACACCCGCTAATTTGCAAAAAACAGTCACCCCGGGCACTGACGACTGAACAGAACAGCCAGAATCAGAGAACTCTATTCCTGGCCAGCAGCCTGCATTTTCTCTCTCCACAACTATCAATTTTGCCTGATTCTGTAGGTCCAGAAAGGTTCCGTTTGTTGAAATTGAAGATAAAGGCAGCCGCAAATGCTTCTTATCCCCATTCCCCCCCACCCCCACCCCCGAAGAAGCTCAAAGACAAGGCACATGTTTCCCAGATCCAAGCTCCCAGGCTTGTTATTCTAATGACCTCATCAGTCGCATTACAGAAAGCTGGGTCTGAGAGTACTGCTCCCTGCGGGATGGTTTCCTGGGGAGCTCCCAGCTCCAGACACAGCTCTGCAGCCCCCACCATGGAATCCACGGACTGGGCAGTCATGCACCCCATCAGTGGGTTCCATGAACTAAGCCATCATTAATTAACTGCAGAAAGTCATCACAGTTAGTACAAGGACAGACAGGATTTTTCCTAATGCTTTATTTTCAATTAAACAGCAAAACTAGAGTTAAATAAACCAGATGCTGCCTTGTAGAGCCAATAATATTTTATAATCATGGTTATTTGGCAAATTAAGGCAATAGACCAAGCAGAATGCCAAAATAAGCAACCTCTGCTTATATTATAATTACTGTAATCTCACCCAGAAATCACTTATCCAGAAATATTAGCTACATGAAAAAGACCTAAAAGCTAATAAAATTAAAATCTGTGCAATTTATTCACAAGAACAGACCAGTGTATCTGACTTGTTCAATTTTACTCTAGAGATCATCCTTACTGGCTTAGTTAGTTTTTCAAGGCAACAATGAATGCAAACTCAGGAAGACAGGGATTTTTGTCGGTTTTATCCACCAATGTCTCCCTAAACCAAGGACAGAACTTAAGTATCTGCTGAAGGGTAAAAGAATAAACCCTTACATGTTCTCCTCAATTTGGCCAAAGTCCAGTCCTCTCAATTGTGTCTCGACTCAGGTACAGTACACTTGAGCTCCCAAAGACATTTAATCTTGCAAACCCTGGTTTAAGTGCTGCAACAAACCATGTACTTGTAAATGGATACTCTAAATAACTGATAAGATTTCTTGCAGGAATATCGATATTCTCTCTGTGATCTTGTGTCCACTGGCTGTTTGCTTAGCACCCTGGCAAGGTAAGTGTCTCCCTTGTTTCCTACTAGATTGTAAACTCCTTCACACTTGTTATTAAGGCAAATCAACTGAATTGAGCTGGAAAGAGGAATTTTAGCTCTGCGCCTAGCCTTCACCATTTCAAGCCTTTCCAAACTGAACTCCACCTGGACAGGTATAGTCTGAGTAATTGTTTTCAATCCCTTCATATTACCGGCATATTGTAGGAACTGTGACACTGTCATTTCCCATTTGAATTGCAGCACTTCTCTTGGATTAACATTTTGTCCAGGTTATAAGAGTTTTGTGGTCAATCTGACCACATTTCCAATGAGGGCCAGGAATCCACTAAATCCATGATAGGCAAACACATTTTGCCAAGGCCTAATTAAAAAAAAAAAAATCAAGTGTTTAAGAGCCATGTTATTTTTCAATTCAAAATGAAAATAGTTTATTGAGTCCTATTGAGGAAAGGGTGGGATTAAAAATATACATTCTTATCACTGAGAACACCGATACTATTCACGTCTTGAGTAGAAGACTCACTTTTTAAATCAAGAAGCTCCTGTTTGGGCATCTCTGGGAAATAACCAGGGGCTATTGGGCAGTTTTCTGATCTTTTATATTTTATAGCACTTTACTATCCACAAAGGGGGCTTTCAGGCATTATCCTGAACAACTCCTCAAAAGACTGATTACCACATTCCCACAATCCTAAACTAACATAACTTGTAAGTTACCCCACTGATTTAATAACAGTTTTTCAAGGAAAAGGAAAAGTTAAGAAAAACTAGTGTATTAAATATATCCATCCAATGTCAATCATATCTTATTTCAGAAACATTAAAATGAGGAAAAAATAATAGGGCACCTGAGATTTGGGGAAACTGGGACTAGATTCTTCTAATCCTGAAGTGACTTGCCCAAAGTCACTTACTTGAGTGCTGTACCTGAAGGACTACGGCCTGGGCATCGTCATGTTTTTCATGCAGTAGTAGCTGGACACCAACAAATACCAGCACTGCAAAAACAGAGATGACCCAGGGGCAACCCCTGGCCCTCCTCCCAACCTCTCCACGGTAAGGGGCTCTGCTCTCTGCTTGGGCAAGGCAGGTCAGTGTCAGGCAGAAAGCCAGAACAGCACAAGCAGCTCTTCTTTCCTAAAGGGGTGGCTGCCAGTACACTCCCTTGCTGCTAAACCTGGGAGTATCCTGGTTCCCAAAGCCTCAACTAGGTAGGTCCCAGAGAGGACAACATATTCCTGACCCCCAGCCTCTACCCTCACAGCTGTTCTGTCTGGCTGGAGACAGGCACACTTGGTTTCCTTAGGTAATTTGTCCACGCAGAGATGGTGGCCTGGGAGCACACCCACCAAACTGTTAGCAGTGTAAGCCTGAGGCATGGGAGAAGGTGGAGGAAGCAGTATGTCCTTTATTCCCTTCTATAAAGTCTGAATTATTCTAGAGGCAATTTTGAAAATTCAAATCTAGAAAAAGAAACCCTCCCTCTGCCTCCCCTCCCCCCACTCCCAAAAAAGAATATACAATTTGAATGTAGAAAGGTTTGGGTGGAAATCCAGGCTTTCCCGTTGACTTGCTGTGTAATCAGGTAGGAATAGCCTTTCAGGCCTCCATTTTCTACCTATTTCATAGGGTGGCTCTGGGATCCTCCCCAAACAGTTTAGTTGCTGTCACAGCATCTCTCTACCTTCCCTGGTCTCACTGTGTGGTCAGTCTGTCCTTGGACCCCTCCAAAGCAGGGGTGATCCCACTCTTAGTCTTTTGCCTATTATCATACCTGACACATTACCTAGGGAAACGTACAGGCAGAGAATAAAACATAAACACAATTTATATCATATACACTATGGTTGCAACTATGATTTTTAAAAATCTAGTGAAGAATAGTGGCAGTTCTTACCTCTGACTTTCCATTGCTATATAGCCTCATTCATCAAAATATTGGAGGGGGGGGTAGGAAGAGATGGGGAGAAGCAATTTAGGAATTGCTGAGAAAATTATATGGGAAACACTCACATGAATGAAAGTCTTTCCACCTTCACCACAATGCCAAAACATACTCCAGATTCATACTGCGTCAGCAAAAAACAATGAGTATCTCCCACTTCATTTTTCCCATCAATTTACTCACAGACTCTCTTAAGAGTATAGCAGAATTCCCAGGGTGAGGGACAGAACTATGAATAAAAAGCAGATGTGTCTGAAAGATAGGCCTTCAGGGAATCTATCCACATGCAGATCAAGAAGCCTCAGAGCAGTAATTCACCCTAAGGGGAAGATTAATCAAACTGCACGAGTTTAGTTTCTTCCCAGGACTTTAAGGACTAACAGAAAGGGAGTTCCTCAAAATCCAGTACAGGCTGAGCCACAGAAACACCCTTCTTATTAGAATTGGGAGGGGGACCTGGGAAAAAGTAAGTTACATTGTGTCAGAACAGTTCAGATTTTATGGAACTATTTTATGATCCCAGGCATATGAAACACCACAGAATGGGAAAACACATAATCCCAAAGTAACACTACAAGTGTGTCATTTTCACCACTCAAAAACCTTCCATGAACCAATCAAGCAATATGTATAAAAAGTTCAAACCCTTTAACCCAGCTATATTCTCCTTCAGGAAAACTATCATAAGGCTATAAACCTAAATATGGAAGAAATTCACTTCACAACAACATTGAAAGCAGGGCAATTTACAACATCCAAAAACATCCACAAAAAATGATAACCCCGCCACTTACTGACTTCATTACATGACGCGTCTCTTGACCACTAGGCCTGGATACAATACAATTCAGGCTTGATTTGTTCATGAGGCTCAGATGAGACAATATATGAAAGAATCTAATAAGCATTTCTAAATCCCTCTACTATTTCCAAAGTATAAATATGCAAAAAGTTTATATTTGGGCAAATGAAAGAATAGTGGTAAGAAAAACATCAAGTATTCTAAAAGTATGTATACACCTGTGTTTTGCAAATCCCTTGTGCAGTGAGCCCTGAACTAGTTAGCTAAAGACAATCTGTGGCAGATAACAGAGCAATTTTCAGAGGCCCCACAGCTAGCAGCCACTACTCAGTCACACAGGCCCCAAAAATGAAAGCCATGGGTGAAACTAAGCCCATACCTGTTCTCTGTCCCCACCCTTGAGCCTCACTATTCCAGATCTCACCTTAACTGAGACTGCAAATAAGGATTCACTAAAGTGCCTTGAGTACGACGGTTGTTTAGCGAGCAACAGAGAATCATTTAAGCCTGTACCTGGAACATATAAATGCTCAGTAAATAAAAATTGTTATTCTTATCATTATTATTATAATTAAACGAATGATTAGCATTTTTATAACTTCTTAAAGTTTATATAACTTGTTTTCAACTCCCACAATGATCCTACAAAAAGAAAACAGATTCACAGAAGTTGGTAATTTGTCCAACTTCATACTGCTAACAAATGCTGAAGTTGGGGACTTGACCGCCAACTGAGGCTCTTTCCCCTTGACAAAGCTAGAATCTCCTAATAATGGCCTCAAGCCTTCCCTCTATCATAGACATGATTCCCAATATCCAGTCTATCTCCAGTGGTTAATCAAGAATTATGGCAATCCTGCTGCCCCTGCCAGCCACAGACTGATTTAAAGAAAGGGCAGTGACCCAATTCTTGCCAATGACTTGAAGAAAAGTCTTTTGGGAGCTTCTGGGAAAGGTTTCCTCACTACAGAGGATATAGGAAGACATGGCTTCTACTCTTCCAGTGGATGTTTCCCATCTTGATCTGACCCTTCAAACAACTGTAGCCGTCTTGGGACCATGACTGAAATCAGATTGAAAATGAAACCAACACATCGCAGGGACAGAGTGAAGAGAATCACAAGGAAGCAAAGTCAGAGCTCAGACATTCTGCTCCTGGCCTTTCTACTACATGAAGGAATTCCTCTCTTTACTAGTGAGGCCAGTTCAGGTTGGAATTTCTGCTCCTTACACCCCAAAACATCCTACCTGATACATTATCTACACATGCCACTTACGTGTCAGACCCAGCACACATATTCTAACCTTATGCGGTAGCTCCATGTCTTCAAAAAGGCGGGGGGGTGGGCGGGGCTTTCTAAGCTTACATCAGATCTAATTCTGATTTCCTGAAATCCTAAATGGGCAGAAGAGAAAAGGAGACAGTGGTATGCACAGCTGTACGAAGGGAACACATATTGCTCGTTCCCATTACATGGCTAACTATAGAAGCAAAGACACCACACTGATTCCCACTGAAGTTTCCAGCCCCTCTCCCATGACCCCCACCCCCACAAGTGACAACATACTCTACATCTGGAAGCCTGATGTTCCTCAGCTGTTTCTCTCTGCCCAGAGAGTGCTGTATTGTGCACTACCAGGAGAAAAGACAAGAGGAGGGAAAAGGAAGAGGAAGAGAAGATTTCATCAGAGCACATAATCTTTTCTTTCCGGGGTGATGATGACTATTTGGCTAAAGCATCCAAAGTTACTTGTGAAATGTGTTTTGCCAAGTGATACTTCAAGTTCCTTTTTCAAAAACAACAGTACAAAATATAAGCTATTCAGCTGTTCTTTGACAATGTTTCTTTGAGACCACTGAGTGATTTTTATTGCATGCCAGATATCAGCAAATCCTTCGTATCTTTCTCTAAGGCCATAACATACGTGAATTGCAGCTTTCTGAAATCCAGATTAGTCCTTAGGGCTTCTGGGTACCATCCTCCAATGAGAGACAGTGTCTAGTCAACATCTTCCCAACATCTCTGCTGATCTCAGACTCAACCTTGATCTCATCATGTTCTGTGAGATTTACCTCCAATCCATTTCACTCATGTCCTCCCAAAGCCACACTATCAACCTATCATCACTGGTTCCAACCATCACTTCTGAAATCCAGAGCTGTTGTGAGAATTAAGTATCCCTCTATAACCACAACTTTCTATCCTCCACAAGTCTCCAATTCCTCAATTCCTATTGCACCTAGTTTTCAACTTCCTTGAGCTCTTAGGCCCCTCCTCCTGGATTTCCTCCCATTCCATCAGTTTGCAGTGCTCCCCTTTCTTCTCTTTAGAGCCTAGAGCTCACAATCAATCACATCAATTGCTGTCTCTCTGGCACCCCCACTCTTTCCAAGCCGCCAATCTCCAATCCCCATCAATGCAAAATCCAAACATTTCCACTCCTATAACTAGTAAGGCAAGTTCTGCTAAAAGGAAATCTCTCAACCTTACAGAGTAATAATGCAACACAATTATCATTTCCAACACAGGCTAAGTGTTTGGAGTGACTCAGCAACCTTATATTGTACCTGCTCCACACACACAATGGTTATTCAGAATCTTAAGTGCTCTGTGCATCCATCATTTTCAGCAGTATAACAGACGGTGAACAGCTTTGCACCCTGGTTTTGCCTCTTAGTAGCTGTATAGCCTCAGGCAAGTTGCTTAATCCCTGCGGCTTCAGTTGTCTCATTTGTAAAATTAGTATAATAATTTCTTCTTCACAGGTTGTTACAAGAAATTAGTGAGTGAACATTGTTAACCTAATTTTAACAATGTTTAGAATTTAGTGTCCAAAACATGTTGGATACTATTTGACAGAGAGAATTAGGCTATTGGATGGATGTTCCCCCATTTTCTTTAATTCAGCTATTCCTCCAGGTTACTCAGATCCACATGCATCCTCATCACTTTTCTGTCTTTCTCAAAGAAAGATGTGCCTGCCCTTTTAATTTCTCCAGTAAATATCCCCCTCTCCAATTTTCTATATTTCGAACCTAGACCTTTATACTGGGTTCTCTTCAGCCTATAAATTTACTCAAGTGTCTCTCATCTGGAAAGCAGGAAGGAAGAATGTGGAGGGGAAGAAAACCCCCCTTCAGTCTTACTACCCTTTCCAACTTTCTACCACCAATTACTTTCTTCCCTTCACAAACCCAGTCTTTTCAGGACCAGCCTACATTGATAATCTCCTAGTTCCCTTTCTCATTCCCATCTCACTGGAATGGAATTTGCCTCCTGCCTCCCTGTTTTTGACATTATCACCAATGCCTCCTAATTGCCAGTGGTAACTCTGCCAACCCCAATGAACTGATGTCTCTAGCATTTGGCACTGCTGAGCTCTCTCTCATTATTCTTTCCTCCCCAAATTTCCACAACAGGAATCTATCCTGTTTATTCTTCTTCACCACAGACCTGTGCTTCTCACTTCTTTTCTAGATCCTTCTTCTGACCACTCATTACGTGGTGTCACTTATTCATTCATTCAACAAACGTACTGAACACTTACCATATGTCAGGTACTTTCAAGCTTTTGGGACCAGGTAAGCTGAGTCCGCTGAAACAACTCCAGGGCACTATTCACAGGGAGGTGCAACTACTCAGAAATATTAATGGTGCTTTCTGAAGTTGTGCACTGGCATAACTATACAGAAGACTAGTCTGTGTCCTTACAGTTGGTGTAGTGAAGAAGATCAACACATAACTAGCCAATGAGAGTAGCAGAAGAAAGTTACAATCACAAAGCTGTGCTCTGGGTGTAACAGGAACACAATTTTTTGACCCATCCCACACTTCACCCTTCACACACTCCGCAGGTAATTACATCCAGCCATGTGATTTCAACTGAGGCTATTAGCCAAGGATGCCCAAATTTTGTATTGCTTGCACAGATTATCAAACTTTTGTCCAAACATCTCTACCAAGTTCCCTATAGGGCATCAAGCACCAGGAATATCAATGTAAATAAAGCAGAAGCCTTACCATGAGGCATTAACCCTATTTCCCATCTGTACCGTTTCAACAGAAGCCTAATTCACCACATGCTTGGACCTGTCTTGAAGCCCCATTCAGAATTATCTGTTTGAAACACAAGCTAATTTTATCACCCACCCCCTACTCCTGCCCAGCTCCTCTGTTTAAAAACGTTCAAGGACCATTCTTAGCAGCCAAAGCAAAATCAAAACTCCTTGTACCTTAGTGTGACACACAAGACCCTAAATCACCAAGCTCCTGCTTGCTCTCCGGGCACCCGGCCCCCTGCACACCAGCCACACCAAGCCACCCTGAGGAACTGAGCTGTTCCTCCAACCCACAGCGCACTTTCCCACCACAGCACATTTGCACCTATTGCTCCTGCTGCCTAGAATGGCCTTCCCTGAATGGTTCACCTCGTGACTTTCTATGATTCTTCAATGGTTTGACCAACTGAGAGCATGGAGTCCTCCAGCTCTGAACTCACATGGAAGGCGGTCACTTGTGGAACTCACCACAATGCCGCGATTGTCTGTTGTAATGCCAGGGGTGAGGCTGGGGCTTAGCTCCCAGCACGTGAATGCAGGATACAGTGAGGCCAAAAAGCAACAACAACAAAGCCATAGATGGGGGGTTCGTACCACTATATTCTCACTGGCGGCCCTGCGAGACACAGGAAGTAGGATCCGCAACACCCATGCATACTAACGTAGCCAAGGCAGTTACATACAAAACAATAGTGGCTAATGGCTAACTGGTCACAGCTGATGGCCAGTTAGTTACATGAGTGCTTGTGCATGTGTGGGTTATATAACTGAGCTAGCACCTTTCCATGTGAAACCGAAAGCCTGGAAACTGCTCTCCTGGCCCTTTCAACATCTGTCCACACACCTGTCTTCCCTGGGGAACTGTCCGCCTTTGACCCAGAGCCCTGTACTCTCTGTAGACCTTCAGCACTCAGCACTGTGTCCAGCACATGCTGGCTTCTCAGCCGGATGCAGACGTAAATGCACAAAGTTCATTTAACATTGTTTAATCACAATATTTTTTATGAGACTTTAAAGGTAATTAATTCTATTTCACCAATTCAAATGTCTCTTCCAGCTTAAAAGTAATAAATATATATATATATATATATATGTATATTTAAAAAAACTCCACTGAAACTTTACCTTAATGTAGCCTGTATGTGCAGCCAATTAGGTATACTATTACGTGAGAATTTATAAAGGAAGCAGAATGTGCCAGGACGATTCTGAGATGCCAATTTGGTGCTCAATGTCATTTGGAATTTGAGGTAGACCTGCATCTCTAATAAAATTAGAATATATGGTTGCTTATATTTTATCTTCTTTGAACGTGGAAGATAATTAAAGAGCTAATCAGAAACAGTTTTGGGGACAAAAAGAAAAAACCGAGAGTTGTTAGATGGGTGGGGGGGAGGGTGGGGATAAGGGGAAAGGTGAAGGGATTAGGAAGCAGCTGGTAACCACAAGATGGCCTCAGGGTTTTTTGAAAATTAATTTGGGGAACGTATTCAATAATGTTGTAAAGATTTTGCTGGGTATCCGATGGACATGCGTCCTATTTGGGAGACCACCTCAGGGATACTGTGGATGCCTGATCATGGCATTGTACACCATGTAAGCTAAACATTAATGAATGCAAACTATAATTTTATATATATAATGTGATGGCTCGGTGTGAGGTCAGAGGGATAGTGGATGGGGGAAGGGGGATTCACAGTGTGAGGGATATAAATGATGAACGTCTAAGTATTACCTTGTCTTATACACCTGAAACTAATAAATTAAAATAAAAAATATATATAAATTTAAAAAAAAAGAAGTCAACCTAAAGAAGTAAAAAGTAGAGAAAAATGGGGCTTAATTTTTGATGCAAGACCAGTCCTTTTATTATTGGAATGCCCAATTAAGAAAAATATTTCTGACAGTACCTTATTTATAAGCATTTATTTATTTATTACCCAGGTACTTAGACTTTTTCTGAGAGTGTTTATGAGTTTCTAAGTTAAGATAATACCCTGTTGCCTGGTGAGCCTTGGAACTTAATTTGCCAAAGAGCTGGCCAGCATTGAGGGCAGGGTCTGTGTCGATGAAACAAAATGAAGCTTCAGACTCATATGCAATGGGACTTACCCATGGGTCTCCTTGGAACCACACCTAGAATCTAGCAGTCACCGCTCTAATTCCAAAAGAGAGCATGAAGACATCGGGGAAACGTCTGAATCATAAAAGTCAAGGAAACACAATACTTCTTAACAAATCATCTTACGCCAAAAATACCACAATGGCTGTCTGCACTGCCAAATCCACTAGCTAAACACTCAAATTTATCTTCTCATTGTGTGTCTCAATACCCATGCAGAAGGAGCACTACAGTTTTGTGCAGGCTGCAGGGTTTTCAAAGAAAAAGAAAACTTCCTTGGTGGTTTCCATGGCCTGTGCTCGGACACTACCAAGCTACACACACACACATACACTCATGCTCCAACCCTTTTGACAGTTATGCACACACATATGTGGGGAAATAGCAAATTAAAATATAAAAAAGAAAACGTCATTGACCAATGTGCATCGGGTCAACGTGAGCACAGAAGAGGGCACCTGGCCCTTAGCTCTTCCTTAGGATTTTATCTTTGACCCATCTCACATCTCTCTAGAAACACTCTCCTTGGGTACTTACACACACACACACACACACACACACACACACACACACACACACGACTTAAACTGAGTCTCTATGCTGATAGCTCCCAAACTATATTTCTTGCCCAGAATAACTAACTGCTCATTTGGCTCGCTTTCCCTAGAAGCATGGAGGATATAAAGTTAAGGACACCAAAGTCTTCCCTTGCTTTTTCAACACAGATGCAGAATAGTAGCTTAAAACTATTAGGAGCTACCAAAACTACATGAACCAAATTTGGCAGGGAAAGGGAAGCAGACACTCAGAAACCTAGTGGCCTAGTCATTTACAAATTTGTTGTTGCCGAGAAATCCTTTGTTCAAATAAAATCTTACTTAGAAACCCAAAATGTGAATCCAAGAATAGCACACCTGCTCAGTTGCAGAAGAGACCACCGAAAGGAACCCTAAGCAGGACCCTGGACATCTCTCCACACACATTGTCCCCAGGCTCCACACCAGCCCCTGAGACTCCGTGGAACTCCCAGAAATCTACAAAATATAGTTCAAAAACTATTGGTCAAGATCCATGAAGGTGCTGTTTTTAATATGAGAATCAACAGTTAAGGCACAATTTGGGAAAGCTAACTGGTAACGGTATTTCGGAATTTCCACGAGTATGAAAAGAACAAAATGTCATTAAAAATAGTGAGTTAGATCAGTGTTTTCCCAGTTCTATGCCAATCGCCTCACTACAGTTTCTCAAAGACACTAGATCCCAATGACAAGAGAAAATGTAAAATTAGTCAGAATGTGTTTAAGTTCTATAAGGCCAGGTATTAACTGCCATCTTTCTTATATGAGTCCTATATTATGTCTTTCTTATATAAAAGTTCTATATTTCCAAAATCTCTTTTGGTTCAATTAACTTTGAAAAATTATCCAGAGGCAAATTTGAGCATTAGGATTTACAACTCAACCAGTTAAGGAAACTCATAATAAACAAGAACACATCTATTAAGTATTATACAGAAAACAGATTGTTGGAGAGGAAAAGATCAAATTATTATCCTCTAGAAATCTACTTTATGACACCACAATCACCAAAAACATGGTCAATTGATTGGTTGGTTGACTGTAATGGTACCAATTTGGTTGGTTTGGTTATTTTGACATTGTGTAGACAAAAGCTCCGTGAATCGGAAAGAAGGGGAAAAGATCAGTGAAAATTCATCCCACCATCAGGAAACCCTCCCATATACTGAGTGGATACTGTATAAAAAAATTGCAAAAAAAGAAAAGAAGTATTACGTGTAATTTTTTTCATATGTTAAGAAAATACCATCACAACCATTTGTTTCAATAAAATCTGTTCTGAAAAAGCATAAAATTATTAAGTATTATATAAATCAGTGGTTTGCAGCCCCACCTGCACATGAGATTCACCAGGGGAGATTTAAAAACCACCGATGCCCTGGCCATACCCTAGACCTACTGAATCAGAACTTTTGAGAGTGGATCCTTGGCACCACTGTTTTTTTCCTTCCCCAGGTGACTCTAATGATGGATCACTCAGTTGTCAATCACCAACCTGGACAAACTACTCCTTTTTGATAGCAGTGATGCCTTTGAGTTTGGGCTCCCCCCATTCGTGACTAGTTAATAATGATGGGTAAGGTTGCTTTTTACTACCGTGTTTCCCTGAAAATAAGACCTAGCTGGACCATCAGCTCTAATGCATCTTTTGGAGCAAAAATTAATATAAGACCCAGTATTATATTATATTATATTATATTATATTATATTATATTATATTATATTATATTATATGACCGGGTCTTATATTAATTTTTGCTCCAACAGACACATTACAGCTGATGGTCCGGCTAGATCTTATTTTTGGGGAAACACGGTAATTGTCTGGTTGACCCATATCTGACTGAAGAAACAGCATGCTATTCTCCCTCCACGCAGATATTACTTTGCTGTGGTGTGGGTTTGCAGGTTGTTTTTTTGTTTTGTTTTGTTTTGTGATTCCTTCATGGGCTATGAGTTCAGTTATTTCGAAGTTACAGGTTCAAAGGCCTGAAATTGCTATTTCAAGAAACACAACTGTCTTCAGTAGATAAATATGAGCTCACTCCCATGGAAAGTATTTCTTCAAAAGTAGTAGAATTAAAAAAACAATTCCAGTTGGTCCCCCAAATAAGAAACTGTAACCTTAATCTGAAATATGTTAGATAAACCTGCACATGGTTAAGTTTGCTCATAAACATTTTTAAAAAGTATAAAGTCAACAAATTTTTAAGTATTTTATGTTGCTAATTTGTTTTACACACATGAACCGGGGAGCCATAAGACTGTGGAGGGGAAAGGGTTGTGTTTTTTATGGTGATTTGGAACTTGAAAACTAGATTCAGGTCTCCTCTATAATCTTAAGTGATTAACATTACAGCCATAAGAGAGGCTCATAAACATGGAATTTCTCCAGATGCAGAGAAATGAGCTATTTTTAAGAAACATTGGGTACCCTAAGAAATTTAAACATTAAAAGCTCTGGTTACTGAAGCAATCAGAAGCCAGTGAAAACTCAAAAAGTTGATACACCATATTTCAAACATTTTATTTCAACTTCAGTCACATAAAGTAAAATCATTCATGAACCTTCGGTTCTCAGGTCGTGATTAGAGTTCTGTGGTGCCTTTCTTGGGTAAACCACTCCCAGATTTTCTGCTTCCACTTCTTAAAAGCACTTATAACTTAAAGATACTTGGGAAAAAAAACTGAGTGCAAAATCTTTCTAGATTTTTTTACTATAGTTTTTTAATCTTTTACAGCTGTATATTCCACACCTAAGGAGTATTAGCTTATTTGTTGATGTTGCTTTTTCAAAAAATCTTTACATTCTTTTTTTTTTTGATTGAGATAAAATTCACTATTTTAATCATTTTAAAGGGTACATACAATTCAGTGGTTTTTAGTACATTCATAATATTGTAAAACCATCACCACTATCTAATTCTAGAACATAGCCATCACCCGAAAAAAAAACCCTGTACCTATTATCAGTCACTCTCAATTCTCCCCACTTCCATACCCTGACAACCACTAATCTACTTTTTATCTCTATGGATTTGCTTATTCTCTCTGTATTTGCTTATTGTGGGCATTTCATATAAGTGGAATCATACAATATGTGTTTTGTGTGTGTGTGTGTGTGTGTGTGTGTGTGTGTGTGTGTGTGTGTCTGGTTTCTCTCGTTTAATATAACATTTTCATGGTTCATCCATGTGTCGATATTGTTTTTTAACATGGCTTACTTTTATGGCCCTATATGGCAATCAACTTAGTTATTTTCACAGAAATAACATTCTTAGTTTGCCATTCACATTTATGTAGTTTTTAATTAAATTGCAAAATTACAATAGTAAGTACTGGAATAAACAGGTCTATGATCACACACCACCGTAAGCATCCACCTCAGTTGATAAAAGCTAAGTTTATTATGATAACAATTATTTAGCACAGGCGTCTCTGTGCTCTGAGCAACAACCAGTACATGTTTCAGAGGGAAAGGAAAGGGTTGGTTAACCCAATGAGTTGTTTTAGTGCTGGCCAATACGCCATTACCCAGGGCGAAGGGTTACGTTTGCAGAGGGTGTAGGGGCAGTAACCCAATATAACCTCAACTGGTCCCCACAAGAAAACCTTCTATATATCTTCAAAAAGAAGCAAGGATGTGTACTCATAAAGGTAGGTATACCCTTCTGCCTCTATAAAAGCTTTACCATCCTGTCTTTCAAGGAACAGCTCAAATGTGTTGTCGACAAAGTCTTCCCTAAGCCTTGACCCTGCATAGTACCTACTACACGCTCTCTCTCCTTCCTTTTAATTTCCAAAGGACTTATCTGTCTTATGTGGTTATAAATAGTACAATAGCTAGCCATGTCTTTTCTTACATACCAGGCTGTTAGCTGATTCAGAGGCAGGTTCTGTGCCGTGATATCACCTACTGCCACCCACACATGAAAAGAAGTGCTCAGAGCACAATCATTACACAAATATTTAAGGAGCAGAAGTTCAATAAATATTTATTAAGTAATGAATGAGCACATTAGCTAAATAACTAATGAATGGTGTGTAATGTCTTACCTGGCTACAATAACTCACTCCGTTCATCAATGTGCAGCAAAAGAAGGGGCAAAGGGATCTGACAGGGCAGAGTAGTGGGCAAATGAAGAAAATCAACTACTCTGGGTGCCCAGCAGCCATCAAAAATCATGAGGTTCCTCCAAGGGTTTGACAGAAATCACTTTCAAATAGGACACTGTTAAAAAATGACACTTCCTGATGTCCTTTGATGTAAAACAAATTAAAAACAGAGAGAAAAATCTTTGTACTCAAAATCTCCCAACATCTTCAAGTGTGGATTTGTTTTTTTTCTCAATTAAATTATTATACTACTTTAATGGCTGAGGTTTTTAAGATATACTGGAAAGGTACTCATAAGAAAATAACTTCCAAAGCGGCAATTTAAAAAACAAAGCAATTGACTATTAAGGAATGCATAAACAACCCCAAAAGCTGCACTGAATACTTTTTTTTTTTTGGCTGTATACGACTGAAAAACTGCCAAGTTCATTTTGATAAGCCATTGTTAAAAACAATAAACATGCCTGGGCTTGCAAACCATGCCATTTGAAGAAAAAGCAATTGAGAGAATTAGAAAATGCTTAAAACTGCAAAGTCCGATTAAAAAGAAAAACTTTTGTGGAAACGGGTTTACCAATAAGTCACCACACCGTACCTACCGCTTATTACTATGGAGGGAATGGAGTGCAAAATGTAAAGTGAGACAAAATAAAAGAAGAACATCTTCATAAATAAATAAAAAGCTACATCTTACAAACTAATACAATTACAGTCTGCAACACTAACGTGGGGGCACTAACACAATGGAGAAAATGAATCTTCCTGTGCTTCATTAAGTTTAATGTCACCACAGTGATGGCCCTGCACTAAAGGAAACAAAATTGCAGGGACTCTGAATACACAGACATAAATAACCAAATGTAGGAATTTCTCTTCTTGCATAGTAGAATGTCAGTTCATAAAAGTCAAAATAACTTCATCAGAAATTGTTTTCAGTGATTTTAAAATTAGCAGATTCATGGGATTGGAAGGAAGATAATTTGGAATACTTAACGTTCTTTTCCGTACGTAGGCAAAACTGAAATTCTCTTCTACCTGCCAAACAAAATCTTGGAAAATTTCTAATGAAGGGATTGTAACTTGAGGATCAAAGTTCTTTGTTTTGATCATTGACATATCCCAAATGCCCAGAAGAGCACCAGGCACCAGGCAATAGACACGCAATAAATATCTGTTCAATTGAACTAAATTGAAAAACACGAAAAATGTGCAATGCAATGCTAAAATGCTAAATAAGTCTGTTTAAAATTCCTTTCTCAGCTTGGTTATAGGTCATGGTGTTAATCACAACACACAAATGGTCCTCATACAAGACATTTTTCTCAAGTAAGCTCCACAGCCGTAAATCACATCTTTGCCTAACCAATCACCACCATAGGGGGCAGAGAAGCAGACAGAGGGATGGGGGTAAATTTAGTCCATCTGTTCTGATTACCATTCTTCTGGAAGTTTACCTGGGATGTATCATAATATTCATTTTCATATAAGAATGTAAATGTTATTTAAAATTAAAGGTTTCTATTATTTTAATTGTACTACAAAGGCGGTTTGACTAAATCAATCTCTCATCTATTTCAGAATCCCATCAATTAAAAAAAAGATAAATAAAAACATGAGGAAATGATATGATTAGTTGATTCTAGTCATATCATTTTTGTTCAAAATGCCTGGTAGCAATATGCTTTGAAAACTGAACTAAGTGGCAAGGAAAAGGCCTGCATTCTCATGTTGGTTCCATCACCAATTAACACTATGAGCTTTGCCAATCTTCGTCAACCAGAATCTGAGCTTCCTGGACTGTAAGGTGAGGGGTTTGAACCGATGATCTCTAAAACCTTTTTCCAATTTCCAAGATCCTGTGATTATAAGTGATCAAATCTGGTCACTTAACTCCTACTCTTTATTTCCATTCTTTATTTCTTCAACAGACAGGATGGACACCTTGGGGGTAGAGGGTAGATATCATTAGCCTAGTTTGGCATGACATTTATTGGGGCAGAGGATAAACTATGCAGAGGCAGGTGATGATTTTAAAAGCTAGTGATCTCAGATACCTGTGGAGAATCTATGTTTCTAAATTTGGCAGGGCTGAACACTTTCCTCCTGGGTCAAGCTGGCTGTGCCACCAGAGTGCCCAGCTCTCAGCAAATAAACAGGTAGGATGAACTAATTAGAGTCCCTTCAGAATGGAAGGCTTTAACCAGTGTGCTTGCTGGCAGGTCCCATCTGACTCAACATTAAAAAAAAAAAAAAGTTATAAGAGTTTCATAATGCTGAATTGTGAAAACGGCAGGGGAACCAAATACTGGTAGCCCCAGGACTTGAATCTGCTTTAAAATTTCCTTGCCAACACTTTTCCCTGAGTCCAAACTACAGGTATCACTGCATTTCTTCGAGGACAAGAAGCAACTGAGAAGTGCAGTTCAGTCACTTGACAGTTTGAAGGCTGGTGTGTTTTTATCACACCACACACGAGAAATGAATATTATCACTACCTGAGGCAGCTGGGAATTAAACAACAAGAACAACAACAACAACAACGCTGAAAACGATCTGGAAGAAAGGCGGTCTCTATTGCACGGAGAAGTCTGCATTTGGAAACAACAGGAGATGGAGATCAAAGTCGCTCCCTCGCCAGCCACCTGCCCAGAAACTGCTGGAGCGCAGGCCCAAAACCAACAAGGCAAGTGGGCACATGGCTCCCCCTTGACCCAGCAGACGCTCCGAAGGCCCCGGGTTGGGATGGCGGGCTCCCGGCGCGTTGCTGGGCGCTGGGGCAGAGGGGGAGCGAACCAAGCGCCTTCTGCCAATTCCACGAAACCCAGCCCTAGGGCCCCGCGAAGGATGCCTGGGTCACCTGAGACACTGCGCGCTCCACAGCCCAGCCGGGGAGCTGGAAGAGAGTAAGCCAACGGGGTTCTCTGGCTCACAGGCTGGGGATCCCGGAGTCCCAGCCGCCCGCGGGGACCGCGCCCGGGCCACCTCGCGGGGCCAGGCTTCAGTGCTCCGCAGCCGCCCGCAGCGCGCAGACCCCCGTGCCGCCGGACCCCGGGCCACGCCCGCCCCAGCCCGGCCCTGCCGCGTCCTCACCTCGCGTCGACCGCTGCCGTCCAGGCGGTAGTGCGCGGACATGCCCCCGGGGCGCACCCACTGTGCCGCGTCTCTGCGCAGTGGCCCCTTCCCGGGACCCAGGCGCCGCGGTCCGCGCTTCCGAGGGGCGGGGAGTGGACGGCAGGGCGGAGGCTCTGGCGGAGCTGGGGCCGGGGGGCGAGCGGGCAGCGCTGGGGGAGGAGGGAGCGGCGGGGGAAATCTCAGGGCGCAGCACCCCCAGCTCAGCCGTGGACTTTCTGCCGGGAGAGAGAGAGCGGGATTTATCCCTGGGATGCGCTCTGCGTGCTGCGACTTGGCGAGGGGTGAGGGGCGCGCGGGAGGAGGGACGCCTCGCCGTTATGTAATGGACGGGCCACCGATGTCCCATGCCAGCTCGCTCGAGGACTGCCCGACCGTCCCCGGGGAACACCTCAGCAAGCAGAGGGGCCCGGCGTTCCCCCAAAGAACTTTCCCCTGCAGGGTCAAAGAGCAAGATCTCGAAAAAGAACGCAAAGACTCCCTTAACGTGTATGTGGCAGGGATCTGGATGCTGCCGGCCAGCCCTTCCCGTTCACAGCACAGGAAACTGAGGCCCCGGTGTTAGTTAAAAGCGTTGTCTCTTGGAGTTAGATGTACCCGGATTCAACTCTCCTGAGTGACCTCAGACAACTTACCTAAATCTCTGAGCCTCAGTTTCTACACCTGTAAAATGAGAATACCCGTAATACTAGTGTTCACTTCATGTGGTTGCTCAGAGGACAAAAATGAATGAGGTTCAGGGGCCGGTTACATAACGCGCCCCCAGGAAATGTTACTGTCTCTGTGCTAAGGTTGGCCCAGCTCCCCGACCTTCGCCTTGAAGGGTGCTGTCTCACCGGCCTGAAGAAGGACCTGCCTGAGTCTGCCACGAGGTACTGCTCCTAAGGCAGGTTCCAGGCTCACCTTTCTGTAAATGTCTCTCCCTTTCAGAAGTGAGTTCTCGAGTTCTCGGAACTGACAAGGTCTCGGTCCAACCTCTTGGGGTCATGCTTGCTACTCAACAACATCTGTCATCCTCTGGGAGCTTGCTAGAAACGCAAAATCTCAGGCCCAATCTCAGAGCCTGTAAATCGTCATTTGTATTTTAACAAGAATTCCTAGGTGATGTAGTGGCTTGTATATCTGTTTCAAAATAAGGGCAACTTTCTGGAAAATTTGAGAAGAGGCGTAGAAAGTTACTGAGCAGTGGCCACACAATACCTTAGGATATATTTTTTTTAACAGACTCCTACAAGCGTTCCTCATTTGATCCTATGGCTATTTTGTCTCTTCCCCTTCTGTTTCTTGCTCTTTATATTGTGTTTTCCCGAAAATAAGACTGGCTCTTATATTAATTTTTGCTCCAAAAGACGCATTAAGGCTTATGTTCAGGGGAATGTCGTTCTGAAAAATCATGCTAGGGCTCATTTTCCAGTTAGGTCTTATTTTCGGGAAAACACCGTAAATCTGTATTTAAGTCCTATTTTGCACTTGCAAAAAAACTCTGGGTTACATTTAACTAATGATTAGTGAATCTATGTCTGAAACACACCAAAAAATTAGCAAATACAGCTTGTAAAAGAATTCATTAGCATTGAAAATGGACTTCTAAGTGTAGGGGCAGGGTTGAGCCCTGAGCTCTCATCTGTGAAGGTCTTTAGTTTAAAGGCTTAAATACTTTTGCAGCTCAGAAAAATACTCCTCTTAGTTAAACATTACTTTGGGTGGCAAATAAGCCCCATTCTCCACTTAAACAACATAGGACAATCAGTGTTTTAAAAAGTTTTGGAGAATAGAAAGGAACCTCACAGGCTTCCTTCCATCTAAGTCACCACTTATAGGGACTTTCACAAAGCTCAAAGCAAGTATTTTGTTTATCTCATTAAATGCTGTATGTTCAGGTTTGATGTTTGTTTGTTTGTGATTCCTAGAATGTTCAGATATTGTTTGCCTGACTCTATCTCTGGCAGACTGACTCATTTTTTTTGACATTTAATATTATTTTATATTAATTTCAGATGTACAGAATAATAGTTAGACATTTATATAATTTACGAAGTGATCCCCCTGAGTAGTACCCACCTGGCAGTAAACATAGCTATTACCGTATTATTGATCATATTCCCTATGCTTTACATCCCCATGACTATTTTATAACTACCAATTTGTATTTCTTAATTCCTTCACCTTTTTCACCCTGCCCCCAACACCCTCCTATCTATCCCCCAATAAATCTAGTACCCATCTGACACCATACAGAGTTATTACAATATTATTGACTATATTCCTGTGCTAACCCTACCTCCCCATGACTACTGTATAACAACAAATTTGTACCTTTTTTTTTTTTTTAAGATTTTATTGGGAAAGGGGAACAGGACTTTATTGGGGAACAGTGTGTACTTCCAGGCCTTTTTTCCAAGTCAAGTTGTCCTTTCAATCTTAGTTGTGGAGGGCGCAGCTCAGCTTCAGGTCCGGTTGCTGTTGTTAGTTGCAGGGGGCACAGCCCAAAATCCCTTGCAGGAGTCGAGGAATTGAACTGGCAACCTTGTGGTTGAGAGCCCGCTGGCCCATGTGGGAGTTGAATCGGCAGCCTTCGGAGTTAGGAGCATGGAGCTCTAACCGCCTGAGCCACCGGGCCGGCCCAAATTTGTACTTCTTAATCCCTTCCTCTTTTTCACCCATCCCCAACCTCCCTCCCATCTGACAACCATCAAAATGTTCTCTGTATCTATGAGTTTGTTTCTGTTTTATTTGTTTGTTTATTTTGTTCTTTAGATTCCACTTATAAGTGAAATTATATAACATTTGTCTTTCACTGTCTGACTTATTACACTCAGCACAGTACCCTTTAGGTCCATGTTGTTGCAGATGGCAAGATTTCATTCTTTTTTATGACTGAGTAATATTCCGTTGTATATATATGTACCACCTCTTTTTTATCCATTCTTCCATTCCGGGACACCAAGTTTTCCTTCATATTTTTGCTATTGTAAATAATGCTGCAATAGACATATGGATGAGCATGTCCCCTTGAAGTAGTATTTTGGGTTTCTTCAGATAAGGACCCAGAAGTGGGATTACTAGGTCTTTCTTTGTCTCTTGTTACAGTCTGTTTTAAAATCTATTTTGTCTGGTATAAGTCCTGCTACCACAGCTTTGTTTGTTTGTTTTCATTTTCATGAAATATCTTTTCCGTCCCTTTACTTTCATTCTGTGTGTGTCTTTTGATCTCAAGTGAGTCTCTTGCAGGCAGCATATGTAAGGGTCTTTTTTTCTTATCCATTCAGGCCTTTGTCTTTTGATTGGAGCATTTAATCTATTTAGATGAAAATAATTTTTGATAGGTATGTAGATATTGCCATTCTATTATTCATATTTTTTATTTTTATTTTTCCATCTCAAAGAAGTAACTCTAAGATTCCTTGTTATACTGTTTTGAAGGTGATGAACTCCTTTAGCTTTTCCTTGTCTGGAAGCTCTTTATTTGTTCTTTGATTCTAAATGATAGCTTTGCTGGATAGAGTAATCTTGGTTGTAGGTTCTTTGTTTTTCATCACTTTGAATATTTCCTGCCAGTCCCTTCTGGCCTGTTGAGAAATCAGCTGACAGTCGTATGGGAGCTCCCTTACAGGTAACTAAGTGCTTTTCTCTTGCTGCTTTTAAAATTCTTTCTTTGTCTTTAACCTTTGCCATTTTAATTATGGTGTGTCTTGGTGTGGATCTCTTTGGGTTCATCTTATTTGAGACTCTGCGCTTCCTGGGCTTGTATGTCTATTTCCTTCACCAGGTTAGGGAAGTTTTCCATCATTATTTCTTCAAATAGGTTTTCAATTCCTTGCTCTCGCTCTTCTCCTTCTGATACTCCTATGATGTGAATGTTGGTACACTTAATGTTGTCCCAGAAGCCCCTTAAACTATCCTTATTTTTTTGGATGCCTTTTTCTTTTTGCTGTTCTGATTGGGTGTTTTCTGCTACCTTATCTTCTAAATTGCTGATTCGAGCCTTTGCTTCACCTAATCAATTGTTGATTCCCTATAATGTATTCTTCATTTCCATTATTGTATTCTTTATTTCCAACTGGTTCTTTTTTGTTTTTTATCTCCATTTTTATGTTTCCTATCTTTTTGTTGAAGTTTTCGGAGATCATTAAGCGTCCTTATATCCAGCGTTTGGAGCTCTGCATCTGGTAGATTACTTGTCTCCAATTTGTTTAGTTTTTTTTTTCCCCTGGAGCTTTGTTCTGTCCTTTTATTTGGGACATGTTTCTTTGTCTCCCCATTTTAGCTTCCGCCCTGTGTTTGTTTCTCTGTATTAGGTAGGGCTGCTATGTCTCCCAGTCTTAGTAGAGTGGCCTTTTGTAGTAGGTGTGCTGTGGGGCTCAGTGGCTCATTCTTTCTTGTCATCTGAGCTGCACATTCCAGGTGTGTTCCTTGTGCCCTCCTCTTGTAGTTTTGCCTTGGTTGCTATTTGCACATCAAGGGAAGTGATTGACCCTCGGGTTCATTGGTTGTGAGGACTGGCTGTGACTACAGTGGAGGAGCTGTGGTATAGGGGCTGTCCCTACAGAGCAAAATCTGCATCAGCAGGGCTCTGGTGCCTGTCCAATCCACCTCTTGGGTGTGTGGGCCTTGGAAGTGGCTGGGTGGTGCTCCAGTTCATTTTGAAGCTGGCCACTTGTCACCCCAACCCCAGGGCCACCTGGGAGGGGACCCACTGCAGGTCAAGTTCAGCCACAGCCCATGCCCCATCTGGAGCCACCCTGAAAGAACCACAAAGCAATCTGCAGATGGCCGCTCACTGTGCTGTGCTTGGAAGTGCCAAGTCACAAACCAAAGCTGGCTGCTGCTAGTTCTGAGCTTAGTTTGGCTGAGTTCTGCTCAGCCAAAAGTATGGAACACACTCAAGCCAGATGCTCCTTGTCTGGGTTCTGTGAACTTTTCAGAAACCTTTGGACAGTCTGCAGCATGAGTCAAGGCAGGTGGTTTCTATGAAAAAGCCACAGGAAGCAGCCTGTGTGTGCCTGAAAGTTGGGAGGGGTGGGGGTCTCAGAGTTACCAGGGCATGGCAAACGCACAGCATTAGTCAGCTTGATGGAGACTCAGATATGGCGTCTGCACACAGGAAAGGGGGAGGGCTCAACAAAGAAACAGTGGCTTCCACCAGCTTCTCTGTCTGGGAGAAAGCTGCCCATGTAGCCTTCATCCTAATGTCAGACACCTCAGTTCCCCCAACCCTTCCTCTGTCACCTGTCACCTCTCCAGCTGCTGCCCCAGTGCTAGAGCTCAGAGCCAGTGATTCCATTGGTGGGTAAGTCTGTGCGCCGTCCCATTAATTAAGAGGAACGCCTGGGAGTGCAGCCACCCTCCGGCTCACTCAGCCACTATCTCTGCTGGGTTTCACAGCCAGAAATTATGGGGACTTCTCTCCCCGGCACTGGGATCCTGGGCTGGGGATGGGCTGAGATCCCTCACTCCTCCAGGGGGGACCTCCACAGCCGAGATATCCCTCCCAACTTTTAATGGTCACACGCTGGTGTGGGACTAGCCCATTCCCCATTTCTACCCCTCCTACCAGTCTCAAGGTGGCTTCTTCTGCACGTCCTTAGGTGTAGGGCTTCAGTTCAGAAAGATTTCAGGCGATTCTCAATGAAAGTTGTTTTGTAGTTTAGTTGTAATTTTGATGTGGTCGTGAGAGAAGGTTAACAAGCGTTTACCTACTCCGCCTTCTTGACTGAAACTCTTCGATGCTCAACTTTTGAGAGATGAGTAATTGTGGATTGTTGATAATGAAAAGGAAGCTCATGCTGACAGGTCATACCTGGTAGGAAAGGTTACATCCATCTGTCGACCCTTTGGGGTTTCCTCTGAAAGCTCTTGAACAAGCTGATGCCACAGGTGTGGGCAGTATGGAGGTGGAGGAGGGGAAGATGGAAAGAGGAAAGGAAACTCCTTCCTCCAAGGTCTGAGAGTTGGAGGAGCTGAAAAGGGGAGGAGAAAGCACTTCTGTTTGCCCTAGGAGGGAGGAGAAAAACGCCGCATTTTTCCTAAACAGCACTAACCAACAGAATTTTCTGCAAATGGAAATGTTCTCTATTTGTGCTGCCATCTGAAACAACTATGATATGTGGCTATTTACATTTTAATTAAAATTCATGGGGGGGGGGCTTGTGTCTTTGTTTTTTAGTGCCAGTCTGTTGTGCTAACCACATTTCCAGTGCTCCATACCAATATGTGGCCGGTAGCTACCATACTGGACAGTATGTAAAACATTTCCTTTATCACAGAAAGTTCTATTGGACAGTGGTGCTTAGAGGCCGGGATTTTGGTGAATGAGCCCAGAGAGTGCAGTTTTTCCAAATCATATGCAGAACCTCACCTATCCTGAGGCAGGTAGAGGAACTGATCATTAAACCCAGGTCGTTGAGTCTTTGTGAGAGTCAAAATGGGATAATCCATAGAATGTGCTGAATGCAAGGCCCTACACATACATAGTATCGGGCTGGTGCAAAAGTAATTGCAGTCTAAAAGGTTAAAAATAATTGCAAAAACTGCAATTACTTTTGCACCAACCTAAGAAATACACGAAACTTCTTAACCAGCATTAGCATTAGGAGTCATTTTACATTTTTAAAAAGTTGGGAGGACATGGTACTACAGTTACATCGTTATTAGGTTAAGAAACTTCTGCTTATGCGGTCAGCTGCGCTGGTACCTGCACTACCATGTATATTTGCGTTCTAGCCTCCTCCCCTCACCTCTTCCTCCTCACACAGAGCTAGCACTACCTGTTCTGTTCTGGCCTAGAGGCACAGCATACTTGGTCAAATCCCTACCATTTGTATCCAGTAAATAACAAGCGTGTTAACTAAAATCACATTGCACCATGGTTCAGGGGAATCAATTTTCAGATGTGATTCTCAGAAGCATGACACCTTTGGGTACATCCATTATGGAAGGAATTGTTTGTTCCTGTTATTTGGTCAAACAAGGATGTGCGGACTCAGCAGAGAGAAATGAGAACATTGGTTCCAGATAAGTAATATTTAGGGTGTCCATGTCAGACTGGAAGCTACCAGAAGGTTGGGGGTTGGGGACAGAAACTTAAGGTTTTTGCCTAAATAGAATGTGAAAGTTTATTTTTATGACTAATAAAGATTCTAAGGATAAGTACAAACAGCACAATAAAAGAGGCAAGTATTTTATGCTGTCAGTCATACAAATTAAGGCAATACATGGAATGGAAAATAGTGAAATTCTTCCCTGCACACCAAGAAGCATAGATTTCTGAATAACCTTTTTCTTAAACTCCTGTTCTTCTGACTTTTGAAATATGATCACATCCTGTGGGCACCTTTCAGATCCCTCTTTCTTAATTGTCTTCCTTGGTCCTTTTTCATCACTTCATTTCTTTTCTTACGAACATTTTTGTAGAATGCAGCCACTGTTTGTCTGTTCTCCTTTCTTATCCCATATCCTGATCACATTGTCATGAATGTGGCTAGCACCTGCCTGTCAGAAGCAATGTACTTCTCTCTGAACTCCAATTCTTATCACCCCCATTGCATATTGTCAATTAAATTCTCCCCACCCTGTTACTTCAAACGTTAACCTATCAGGAACTAAAGTTATCATTATAATCTGCTCTTAGCTCCCCCAAAACTTTCCAGTTTCTCCTCTCTGACATCACTGCCTTGGTCTCTGGTGCTAAAATTCTCTCATTTAATATGACTTGAAGCCATGCAATCATTTTAACCCATTTTCTTCTTCAGGGAGTCATGGTCTAACTGAAAGGCATTGAATTTGGAATTAGAAAACCTACATAAAACTCCCACTTCGGCCACTTCTTAGCAGTATGAACTTACAAAATTTATTAACCCTCCTAAGTCTAGAGTTTCTCATCTATAAAATAAGTCAATAGTACCATTCAAAAAATACAGTTTGAGCAGCTACTTACCCCAGCCTCTAATTCAGTTGACTCTCTTCCTCCACACTAATGACATTTTGGACCTGATAATTCTTTGTTGTGGGACTGCCCTGTGCATTGTAAAATATTTAGCAGCATCTCTAGTCTTTACCCATTCCTTGCCTATAGTAATCCTCCTAGTCATGAAATCACAGTTGTTTTCAGATGTTACCAAATGTCTCCACCTCTTGCTGGCTGGGTAATCTTGGGCAAGTTATGTAACAATTCAAAACGTAAGTTTCTTCTTTTGTCAAATGAGCATAATAACAACACCTTCCTTGTAGGACCATTGTGAAGGTTAAATGAGACATATACTTTTGAAGTACCTAGCACAATAGCTGACATGTGAATCAGGGCTAGTCCAGTGATTGTTTTAGCCAGTGGAAAAGGAATAACGGTGGGGCCAATTCTGAGTCTTAAGGGAACACGTCCCCATCTGGCTCTCACTCAGAACCCTCCATCACCCTGAGAACAAGCCTGGGGTGCCTACTGCAAGATGACAGAACATGTGGGGCTGAGCTCAGGCAGCTCCGTCACCCCAGTCAAGGCCCCAGACACCAGAAGAGCCAAGCCAAGTTCAGTAAAGCTGGCTACTACCCCCACAGCAGGCTTCACGTGCACAAGTGAGCCCACTGAGACCAGCTCACATCAGAACTGACCAGCCCACCTACACACTCACACACAACAATAAAGGTGTGCTGTTGTAGCCATGGCAGTGTTGTGGTTGTTTGTCATGTGGCATTATTTAAGCTAGAGCTAACTAATATAAACTCACACTATCTGCAGATTTTATATATACCTTGTAATAATATAAAGAGAAACGTTTTTGCAAATGTATCTATCACAAGTCTTTCCCCCTCCCCCCAGGTTTTACCATGCTATTATGTTCTTTTCAATTACTCAACAGGAAAAAAACCATGTTGTGAGCAAGATATGAGAAGAGAAATTATTTGTGTTTAATGGGCCAATTTAATGAGCAACTAAATTGCAAACTGAACTACACTGCGAGGCTCTCCTTTATTTCTAGCATCAGACAAATTCAATGCAAACAGATCAACCGGTATTTTTGAGTGTCTAGTCTGTATAGGCACTAGGCACAGTACAACTGTGTTTTAAGACATGGTTCCTGTCTTCGAGGAATTTACAGTGTAATTGAAATATAAGTAGCCATGCAAATAAGAGTAATTGAATAACAATAAAAGATTTCAAGAACACCTTCACCACAACCTTATGTTTTGAAAAGACAATGTGCATGATTATTTTGATGAAGGAAGTCAACACTTGGTAGGCCAATCCAGAGGAGAAATAAGATGCTAAGTGAAGAGTGACTTTACAGCGGGGCTGAAACGCCTTCTTGGAACATTTCAATAAGCAGGTGGGAAGACTCTCTTGGTAGGTGAACCTACAGATAATAGTATTAGCAGCGGGAAAGTGCAAGGTGTTTTTGGCAGTGAGTAAATAAGTCGTTTTGATGAGAACAGAGAAAATCAATAGGACCAAGTGACTGATTAGATATGAAGTGGAAGAGGCCTGAGTAGCACGTGTGTCTCCAGCCAGGAGGATGGTGATCATTAACAGAGAAAAAAGTTAAGAGGTAGCAGCTAGTGAACTATTCAATATTAGACACGTGGAGCTCCAGGTGGGTGTGAAACACCCAGCAGGCTGTTGGAAATTCAAGTGAGGGGCCAAGGAGGAAGACCAAAGTTAGAGATATGGCTTGAAAATCTTCAGTGCAAGAGAGCTGAGATGAAACCAGAGCAGAAGGGCAGACTGGAGCTCGGTGAATGCCCGCAACGTCTAGTAAAAGAGATAAGAAAGATGCAGAGCTGCCTGCAAGCAGGATGCAGCAAGTACCATATAAGTCACATAAGTGTGTGCAATGCAGGGACTCAGCTCCCGCTCCCTGCACAAGAATGCAGGATATGGTGTGGCCAAAAAGGAACATCGACGGAGCCATGGATGGGGGTTCATACCACTATATTCTCGATGGTGGCTGGTCGAGACACAAAAGCGAACATCCGCCAGTACCCCAACAGGGGGTCTTCCTGCACCCCAGTCTGGCTGGTGGCTGGGAGAGACACAGGAAGTAAGATCCACACGATCCGCAATCCGCCATCCTCGCTTGCTAACTGCAATCCGTGCTTGCTAGCTCAGCCATGGCAGTTATATCAGTGACCAATGGTTAACTAGTAACAGCTGATGGCCACCCAGCCACAGCTGACGGCCATCTAATACCCGAGCCAGCACCTTTCCACGTGAGGCCGAGAGCCTGGAAACTGCTCTCTGGGACTCTGTCCCCACAGTGTGAACCATTCAGAGAAGGGAGAGAGGTGTACATGAGCAGAGCAGAAACATTCTCTTTCAAGAGAAGATTGATGATAATGAGCAGGACGTGCTCAAAGCAGGACCAGATGGCTTCTGTAAGTCACTTGAAGGGATGCGTGGTTCTGGCTGGACAGCTCACCTGCTAACAATAGAAACACGGTGGAGACTGATAATCAGCCAGCTTTAGAGCTGATTTGCCCTTTTTATTTGATGATCTTCTTAATAGCTTCATATAGCAAGCTTCCGCTTACCTTTATTCATTTTGATAAATTCAGAAAGGGCAAGTTGAAGAAAATATTTCATGAGGGTAAAGCCAACTCACATAGATAAAGCATCAGGGTATATGAACAATGGCCAGATCCCCTTTTATTTTCAATGCCGGAAGTACATCTTAAGTGTTACACAAATCACACAAACAGGGCACTATTGTCTCTGCTTCTTTCAGCAGAGACACATATTTGCACACTCCTATCAATTAGTTCTCATGGCTATAGATGATGTCATGATAACATCATTAAGAAAGTACAATTCATCCCAACCATTGGAAGAACCACTCAAAGAGTTTCTAGCAATATAAATAATAGCCATCAGTTATATTTTATTTCAATAGAATGTGAAAAATAGAAAAGCACAAAGTAAAAAAAAAATCTACCTTGTTTTTTATATTTTTTAAAAAGTTTATAAAATAAGCCATAAGTCTTTAGTTACCAGACACATCCACATTAACCACTCTGGTCAATATCTGCTCCAAGGGCTGTGCTCCAGGAATACTACATATAGCAGCCAGTACTTTAACAAGCTTTTCAAGTGTCTCAACACCCTGAAATTTGAGAACCATCACCTAGGTATTCTAGGGAGACCCAAGGACAGTTGGAAAGGGGGAAGGCGCCCCAGTAAACAGGACTCAGCCCTCCTTTTTTTCTTTTCTCCCTCTTTAAATAGAGAAGCTCTGTGCTATGGTTTTATGATATTGGGTTTCTATCCATTCCATTTATCAAGCTAGAAATCTGGGAGTGATACCTTACCTCCCACATCAATCCACCAGCAAGTCCTGTCAATCATCTTATCAAAATATATATCAAAACCTGCCTGCCTTTTTTCCATCTGTACTGCCAACACCCTAATCCAGTCCACCATCTTCTCTCTTCTACTCCTGCAATATCCTAAGCGATCTCTTTGTTTCTGCTCTTTAGACCCCTCCAGTCCATTCTCATTAGAACACCAAGAAGGATTTTTTCCAAAACTTAAATTATATCACATTGCCTTACAGCTTAAAACCTTTCTATGATTCCCAAAGCACAAAAATGAAATCTGGGCTCCTCTGATCATGACCCATAAGTGTCACACCCCGGCCTGTCTCTACACCATCTTGTGCCACACTACCCATGTCTCGATGTAATGCTAACCACACTGTTTTGTTTAGTTTAGTTTTTTTTTCTCAGCACCAAGCCTAGGAGGCCCAGGCCTTTGCATTCACACTTCTTTTTGCAAAGAACTCAGTTTAAAGGTCACCTCCCCAGAGGTCTTTCAAGACCATTCTATTCAGACTCAATTTCCCTCTCCATATTCTCCACCTTAGCACTTTATTTCCTTCTGTCATGCTGGATGTCATGCGGGGTCTCTGATCCTGCTCCCCAGATAAGAACACAGGATATGGTGAGGCCAAAAAGGAACACCCATGGAGCCATAGATAGGGGAGTCATACCACTATATTCTCGCTGGTGGCTGGGTTGGAGACACAGGAAGCAGGAGCCACACTATCTGGAACCTGCCATCCACTTGTCTCTGCCAACCAACCTCACTTGCTTCTTCAATCTGCTCTGGCTAGCTCAGCCACCATCTTCTTACTAGCTCCATCTGCTGTTACCATAGCCACAGCAGTTATATTAGTGGCCAATGGCTCACTGGTTACAGCTGACGGCCAACTAGCCACAACTGCTGGCCATCCAATCACAGTTGATGGCCATTTACTACCCGAGTGAGCACCTTTCCAGGTGAGGGTGAGAGCCTGGAAAGTGCCCTCCTGGCTCTGTCCCCACACCTTCATAATAACATTTATTGCAACTTGAATTTTTTGTTTGCTTTCATTTGTTGGGCTCTAAACTAAAAGCTCAACGAGGAAAGGAACCATGTCCATCGAGTTCACCATTGTGTCTCTGGTACCTAGAGTGGTGCCTGGCATACATTAGGAACTTGATTATTGGATAAATGAATGAAATGATCCAAAGTCATCAACGTGTAGAAGCCCTTGATACAGACAATTTAGAAATTTTCATTTTGGGTGGGGTAGGAATGAGCATTTTGAAATTAAATTCCATTCCAGACTTATATTGGTGACTGGTGATCTAAAATTCCCAAGCCTGTTTCCTTCCAACATTAAATCCAACACTGTCATCTAGTGGAGTTAGATCACATGGTGTTGGGAAACTTCTAGGACGCTAACAGGTTGTTTTGTCCCTTTTCAAGAGGGATTTATTGATGTTTATCTGTAGGTACAAAGCTACCACAGGCAGCAGTAAGAATTTGAGCTCTTTGGGGGAGAATGTCAATTGATTATATAGCATTCATAATTAATACTTATTATTATTATATTAAAACCATTTTAATTTCATACAATCTCATTTTAGAATTATAGTCTGTTGCTCAAGAACATTGTGACAATCTGTTTTGGAGTGAGGCATCATCTGGAGAGGGTCTAAAGCAGTATTACTGAATTAGATTTGGCAGCTCACCAACTATGGACAACAGTACATTGTATTTCCCATCACTAATGGAAGGACGTGTGAGAGGACAGAGCAGTGTTATCCTCGAAGGCGTGGAAGTGGGTGCAGATGATGAGAACTACCTCTAAGTTCCCTTCAATTGCTTCTGATGCTTCAATTCCAGCTAAGCCAATTCAGCCCAACTGAAAAACAGATATTCAAGGCCTTCTGTGTGCCAGGAACTGGGCTGGCAATATGTCTGAACAATTTAGACACTCACTCTGCCCTAACACAGACAGTGAATGGGAGGGGAAGAAGACAGTAAAATCAGCACTTGGCTCTCCTCTCGAATGCCAGTGTGACAAAAGAATTAGCCATGTGTAGTCAATAACCAAAGAAATAGCACTTTCTTGAATGGTGCCAAAATATTTTTCATCTCCAGTTCCATGAAATGACCACTAGATACATTTGAAATGACCCCAGAATTTAAAGCCTCAGCTGCCTTCACTTGAAAGGATTTTACTATGTACTTCATCCCCTCATTCATTTGAGCCCCTTCACCATACCCACATGTTTATTGTGTTTTCCTGAGCCATTTTTCTTAATTGAATAGTAAAATCCATATGCACTTCCCTTATTAGATTTATGGAATAATAGAATGCCTGACTTGCCCAGAATTTCTTGATATGCTCCCTTGCAGTTGTTTTCTAATACACTGTTGTGCTTATAGTTACTCACATTTGATAGTACCATCATGCTGCCTATTTGTAATGCATGGCAGCCAGAGTAGTGCAGCTTTTGTTTTCTCATTTGTCCCTCTGCAATAATTATCCTTCTCCACATTAGGTACTACTTTCATTGTTAGTATAAATCACTCTCTTTTAAATCATCTCAGCATCAACATTGCCAAGTAGCATTGCTCATTTTAAGCCTAATTAATTTAAAATTGACAATAGTTGCCTCACTAGTTGTCAAACATTTCCTCCACTTTTTTCCAACTATTTTGTGACTGCCTGGAAAGAATACAGATTATGGGGCAATGTTGGCTAAGTCATTAACTTCTCTGAGTCTGTTATTTTGTCTGTAAAATTAGAGGAGTGAATTGAGTTAGAGATTAAGTTACTGGACAAAAAGGCAAATTTAGCTCTCAGATAAGCTTGGATTGGCCCTCACAACGTTTTAAAAATTCTCGTTCATTGGCAACCTTCTAAAATTAGGAGATTTCCCAGGAAACTCCAGATTTCTGGCTTTTTTTGAAAAATCAAAATTTGAATTCCCTTGAAAAATGTGGCCTCAGAGATTCCCAGTGTTAGTCTCACCTTCTTCTCAAATTCACAAATGACAAGGGAGGAAGGTACCACTAACCACCTCATTCTCTTCTGATAGGAGCTGAAGATGGTTATGCCCCCATGTTCTGTTCCAGGTGAAATCCAATAGGAGACTTAGAAGAACCAAAGTTATAAAAGGAAGTGCTCTTAATGCCCTAGAAAATTCTTTGAGAAAAGAGGAAAACAGCCATCTCACCTTTGGTCTCATGTTATGATCTTGCATTGTTCAATATTTATCACTGTTTGTGTTTAACAGATTGGTTTTTTTAAAATAATTAGGAGAGATGAGGTAGAGGACAGGTGGTTTATCTTGCCCCCTTACCCTTCCCAGTTCTCTGAATTCACTTTTCCTTGAGCGATTCTTTCTGTTTGGTGACGTAAGAGATGGCATATTTGAATTAAGGAAAGTGGGTCTTATTTTGGGGTTGTAAAATAAGAGAGAAGAAAATTCTATCTGAGCTGATTGGGAGCGAATGGTCTTTAACTTGGACACCTCTACTTAATGTCAGCTCTCTACTTAATGTCAGTCCCCACCTGGCCCATTTTAGGTATTTAGATTTATCTGTCTGGCCCTTTTGGTCATATGAGTTTCCATTAGATAGCTCTAAGTCCCCTTCCATCTTAATAAATCTAAACATTTCTAAAATATTTCAAGTGTGTTGAGCCTCTGCCAGCAAGTGTGTCCCTCCTTTCCGCCTCGACTGAGTATCACCAGTCTACACACGAAGAAGCAAACCTTATGTGTCTTCCATTAAATCCTCGGCCCCTACAAAAATTTCTAGCACCTAAGAGGCACTCAGTAACTATTTTTGGAATGAAGTATTCAAGGTAAGCAATTACCTTTGGAAAGGGTCCATGATGATTAAAGAGCAAATGAGTGTTTAAGAGAGCACCTTAGTTATAAAATCATTATACTTTATGTTACTCAGTAGAGAGGGATAACCAGCTTACAATGCTGTGGTTTGAATATTTTGTTATTTAAACTCCCCATTAACATATCCTGGATACAAATACAGTCAGGTTTTCAGATTTCATTTTTAGTTTTACAGGCTAGCTATGCGAGGTCTGACAATTAAGTTTACGAACTCATCCAAGAAAGAGTGCTACATACCTCATTGCTGAATATCACCAAGGTTACCTTCAAAATACTCCTCTTGGAAAGCTATGCACCGATGCCAACGCCTAGTCCACCCTTCAAAGCAATTTTGGAACTCTTTTTCTGGAATGGCCATCAGAGCTATTGCTGTATTGCCCTTGATGTCCTGAATGTCATCAAAATGTTGTCCTTTCAATATTTCCTTCATTTTCAGGTAAAGAAACATGTCATTGGGGGCCAGATCAGGACAGTAGGGAGAGTGTTCCAATACAATTATTTGTTTACTGGCTAAAAATTCCCTCACACAGTGCCGTGTGAGCTGGTGCATTGTTGTGATGCAAGAGCCATGAATTGTTGGCAAAAAGTTCGGATCGTATAACTTTTTCACGCAGCCTTTTCAGCACTTCCAAATAGTAAACTTGGTGAACTGTTTGTCCAGTTGGTACAAATTCATAATGAATAATCCCTCTGATATCAAAAAAAGTTAACAACAAGCTCATGAACTTAATTGTCAGACCTCGTATATTTCTGGCAAGAATGAAGCAAAAACGGTAAGCCTAAGTCTTAAAGGAATAAAGAACTTGCTTCTTGGTGAAGAGTAGACAATGCATTTTCTGAAAATCAAGTTTCTGAATGGAGCCAGGGTGGGCATAGGTGGCAGAACACTACCCCCTTGTGTTTACTGTTGGCACTTGCATCACCTTTCTTTGCCAACTGTCAGTCAACCCACACGTGCCCCCTCCACTCCCTCCCCCACACCACGCTAGGAACTAGGGAGCATCACTGAGCAAAACACACACAGCTCCTGAGATCTCATGACAAATATGCTCATCAATGATTGAATCATTCGAATACAAACGGAATTTCAAATTGCACTAACTGTTTTGGAGGAAAGGATGTGGTGCTTTGAGAAGGATTCAGCTTTATTCTCTGCCTCCCAAGCAGAACATAGATCAATTTATTGTGAATCCTAAATGCCCAGGCAGTATACTAAGCATTTCTTATGCATTATCTCATTTAATCCTCTCAAAAACTACAGGCAGGTAATGTGTAGATAAATAATTTGCACAAGATCACACAGCTAGTAAGTGGTAGGACTAAGATGTTTAATGTTTTACTCCCATCTTGTTTACTGACTGAAAGAAAAGGTAAACAACCCAAGATACTATAACAGTGTTTCTTAAATAAGAGGAAGTGTGAACCCTTTAAAGGAATCAAAAACTTCTCACAGATTTATTTTCCCATCATCACATCCCGTGTCAACTTGTAAAAGTAAAAGGGACAACACTGTAGACCCAACAAATTCAGGGGGCCATATTGCAGGCCTCACAAGCTCAGTGACCAAAAGTAACCTCACAGGATGACCTGATCATAAATTCCTAACGGGGCAGGTCATGGTGGGTAGTCACGTCCCAGGCCTCCAGCTTCCATAGCAAAGGACAGTCTCTACGATAAGTGAGCCCTGTCTATTATTCTTATGCATACAGGATAACAAAACCTTTGAAATGTCAAAGTAATTATTATTTCCAGACCCCTCAGGGGCACAACCCCTGGCATCAAAGCAAAAGACCATTGTGCTTTGTTATCATGTAAATGTTAATTGTTAACTATTCTGTGCCCACCAATGTAAAAGAAGTATGTATTGCTTCATTTTGCATTTTATTCAATCCTAGAGATTTCGCTGCTTTGCTTTGTCTCACCTCCCAAATCTACCACCAATGGATTTCAAGTAACCTTCCTTACGTTCTCTCCTTTGATTCTAAATTCATGAAAAGAACTGCAAAACTACCATTCTCAGGAGGATTTTCTCAATCCCTTGAGATCTTGTTTCTAAGCATGTCCTCATATTTGGCTTCAATAAATTCTTATAAAATTTTTCTATAGGTTTAGGTGTTCTTTTGTCAACAAACTTTAATTATTTTTATTATAATGCTTATTGCTTTTGTTCATATAAAAAGGTTAGGTATGAACATTCACATCTTTAATTCTTACATGACTATAAAACAAAAGCAAATGTGCAAGTTAAATACAAACAAACTTATTATTCAACATGGTGTATTGTAATAACTTCAAATTAACAGGAACAATGTGGCACTAATTTAAAAATAAATACATAAGAGATGTCTACCATGAGTCAAGCACTGTTCCCATCACTGGCAGTACACTGGCAGAGACAAACAATAAACATATAACTAGTGAAATATAGAGTCAGTTGGTGGTAAGTGCTGTGGAGAGAAATACAACAAGGAGAAAATGGTCAGGCAGGTGATATTTATGCAGATACCAGAAGGAGGTGAGGGAGCATGCCTGAGCTATCTGCAGGGAAAGCATTCCAAATGAGCCTGGGGCAAGGGAAAAGACCCTGGTTTGGGAGTGTGTTTGGTATACAATATTTGAGAGAAAGCAAGGAGGCCAGTGGGATTCAAGCAGAGTGAACCAGGGAGGACATTGTAGGAAATGAAGTGGGGTCAGGGCAAGGGTAAATCATATGGCGGATGATGATGTCTGCTGAAATTACCTCTTGGACTCATCTCCTTCACTGCCCAAGACACTGTTACTCCCTCCATACAGAACCATTTATATATAGTGCTCCAAATAGACTGTATTTGCCTCCAATGCCTACCTAAGCTGACTCCTCTTCACACTTCAAGTTTAAGGAAGAAAGATTGAAGTTTACCTGTCAGTCATTGTCAAGATGAAGTGGTAGTTATAGTTTGAAACGAGAAATATCTGAGGAGCATCTGGAACAGAAGTGAAATGATGAAATGAAGACCATGGATCTCATAGAAATGCTAACTCTATAGGGGAACATCTGCATCTGCCCAGAGAGGACTTTATCTAATTATTATATACCTAAGGCTCATTATATGTCAAACTCTGTTTGGCACTAAAGATACAGAGAAGCTCTGAACTGTTATCACCAGAGAAGACAAATGCTTCTCATACTAAAATATATTTTCAGTCTAGTCAAACTTACATCATCTAACTAAACTAAACAAACTATGAATTTCAAGTACAGAGGTCACTTACTTAAAATTCTTGTAATTTCTCTACAGAATCTTCTCAAACTACTCCCTTCTATGATAGGCTCAGAGAGACGCTCAAAATAAAATTACTTTTTAAGTTGTTAAAATTCTTGATAAGCGCTGAACTTAGTTACACTGACTACCTTAAAAAGAATAACATCTGTATTCATGATATAAATACTGATGACTGTCAATTTTTAAATCCTCAAAATTAGCAACAATTACCATAGTGCTTCCCAGATTAAAATGAATTTTTACAAACAAATTTCATTTGATACTCATAAACCCCAGAAAGAAGGTGTTATTTACTTTCATCTCTTTCTAGAGGATTAAGTAACGAAGTGAAGTTTGCCCCTGGTCCTTTAGGTAACAGGTAGAGCCAGGTCTCTAAACCAAACCAAGTTTCATGTAGATTTCACAGTGACTGCAAAATCCCCTATAATATTTTCTTATTTCAGTCTTGACAGGGATATTATTATACATTGACAGCTTATTTAAAAATTTCATGTTACAGTAATTATTTCAATATGAAAGAGACAATCATTTTGAAACACATCTAAAAAGTGTACTTTCCCAGAAGCCACTGCTGCCTATAGCAATGGCTAGATCCATGTCGTATTGTATGTTATAGTATCAAAGCACCCTTAGTGGCTAATTGGTCAGGCACCAGTCAACTTTGCAGGGAAAGCAGTCCTTAAGTTGATATAATTTCAGTTTAGTTAATTTCACTGACTAGTAGTATGGGCAATGACCAGGAAATTTCTAGGAAAGTAATGCCATCTAGTGGTAATTATCAGGTAATATATGTAATGTACCCGCAATAAATTGCAAATAAAATACATAGAATAATTATTCAGCCATAAAAAGGAATTAAATACTGGTACATGCTACATTGCTACTATATCTTTAAAACATTATGCTAAGCGAAAAAAGCCAGACACAAAAAGACACAGATTGAATGATTCCATTTATGTGAAATATCCAGAATAGGTAAATCCATGGAGACAGGAAGCACACTAGTACTTGTCAGGGACTGGGTGAGGGGGGAATCAGAAGTGACTGATTAATGGGCAGTGAATTTTCTTTGGGGTGATGAAAAGGTTTGGATCTAGATAGTTGCACAAAGTTATGAAAAGTACTAAAATGAAAGTACTTTCCATGAAAGTACTAAATGAAAGTAATAAATGCCACTGAATTGCTCGCTTTAAAACGGTTAATTTCATCTTATGTGAATTTCACCTAATTAAAACTAATTTTTTAATAAATAGATAGGACATACTAACTTATAACATCTGCATTTACACAAAGCTATAATAAACCATATTTGTCCTGTAATTTGTTGACTCAGGCAATGTCCTAGGCGCTATGAGGATATGAAGATGTGTAACTCAGTTTCCATCTTTAAAAGTTACAAATCAGTGAAGAGTTGTACATTCAAATAACAATATTGAAGGCAGAATGTGATAAGTGGCAGAAGGGAGATAAAATATAACTACTCTGATCAACTGGAGAAGAGTGGCCACTCTTCATATTGGGGGCCCAGGTAGGGTGGTGGTGTAGGAAAGACACCTGGGGAAGGTGGTTTCAGAGTTGGAGCTTGATGAAACCAACACACTGTATGGAGAACCTGAGCTTAAATTTAAATACGCTGCCATCAAGCCCAACAAACTGCAGTTCATCTCTCTGTTGCCTATTCTAGCACTGAGACCCAGGCACTAATGTTCTGAAAAGTACGTCTCACCTAGCAGGCATTAGAGGAACAGTTGGAAGTGAACTCCCACCATGCGTCGCTCTGACTGAGATCTGGGGGCAGTCTATGGAGTCTTGGCTACCCAGGAAGAAAACTGGGGGAGAAAAAAAAGAACCCCCAAGAAAATTCACAGTGAAGTGGTTAGGAGAAGCTTTCGCAGACCTCAGCAAGCTCCGTTAAAATTTGAAAACATGGACCTCAACACTGAAAGGATTTCATTAATAGAGAGTAACGTTCATGGTACATTATCTGCTTATAAATAAATAGATCATGAAAAAGAAACAAACCAAGCAAACTGCCATGAACATATCTATGAAAAAGAGTGGCATCTTCTCAAGAAAATCCTCAGGCAGGTCCTTCAGAAGGTATTCCAGAAGAAGCCATTGTTATCATAGGAGAAGACAGCTCCATGCATGTTACTGCCCCGAAGACCTTCCAGTTGGACAAGACGTGGATGTGGAGGACAGTGATATTGATGACCTTGACCTTGTATAGGCCTAGGCTATTGTGTTTGTATCCTAATTTTTAACAAAAAAAAGTTTAAAAAGTAAAATTTGTAAAAATAGAAACAGGCTTATAGAATATGGATATAAAAAATATTTTTATGCAGCTGTACAATGTGTAGTTTAAGCTAAGTGTTATTAAAAAGTGAAAAAGTTTTAAAAACTGAAAAAGTTCATAAAGTTATTAAAAAAAAAAATTTTTATAGTTAGTGTAGCTTAAGTGTAGTGTTTATAAAGTCTACAATAGTGTAAAACAATGTCCTCAGCCTTCACATTCACTCACCACTCACTCACACTCACCCAAGTCATTTCCTGTTCTGTAAGCTCCATTCATGATAAGTGCCCATACAGGTGTCCCACTTTTTATCTTTTATACTGTATTTTTACTGTCTCTTTTCTATGTTTAGATATGTGTAGATGCTTACCATTGTGCTACACAGTAGCACACAGTAGCATGTTGTAAAGGTTTGTAGCCTAAGAGCAATAGGCTATATTATGTGTAGTAGGTTATACCATCTAGGTTTGTACAAGTGCACATGATGTTCGCACAATGATGAAATCACCTAATGGCACATTTCTTTTTTTTTTTTTAAAGATTTTATTGGGGAAGGAGAACAGGACGTTATTGGGGAACAGTGTGTACTTCCAGGACTTTTTTTTTCCAAGTCAAGTTGTTGTCCCTTCAATCTTAGTTGTGGAGGGTGTCGTTCAGCTTCAAGTTGTTGCCCTTTCAGTCTTAGTTGTGGAGGGCGCAGCTCAGTTCCAGGTCCAGTTGCCGTTTCTAGTTGCAGGGGGCGCAGCCCACCATCCCTTGCAGGAGTCAAACCGGCAACCTTGTGGTTGAGAGGACGTGCTCCAACCAACTGAGCCATCTGGGAGCTCAGCGGCAGCTCAGCTCAAGGTGCCATGTTCAATCTTAGTTGCAGGGGGCGGAGCCCACCATCCCTTGTGGGACTCCAGGAATTGAACTGGCAACCTTGTGGTTGAGAGCCCACTGGCCTATGTGGGAATCGAACCGGCAGCCTTCGGAGTTAGGAGCACGGAGTTCTAACCGCCTGAGCCACCGGCCCGGCCCCCTAATGACACATTTCTCAAAACATCTCTCTGTGGTTAAGTGATGCATGACTGTATACCTAAAACCCATCTTATTTCTCAACGTATGAAGAGAACTTGTGATCACCTCTTATCTCTTTCTCCTCATAACCTTATCTTGAACTTCATGTTTCTTATTCCTATGCATGTTTTTTATATTTTTAATATGCAGGTATATATTCAAAATAAATCTAGAGTATTAAAATGATATATTTCCATAAGTACCTATAAATGCAAATGAATAGATAAAAACTGGAAATGTATATACTGAACTACATCAGTGCTTACTTCTAGGGAGACAGGGTGAGTGGAATATGATGAGTAAAGTAGGATTCTCATTTCTGTATTATTGAATTATTATAAGGAGATTGTGTCACTTTTGTAATGTTTAAATTGGCAAAAAATAAACATATTTTAGATCACATCTGATCAGAAAAACTTTCACTAGTTTCCTTCACCTCAGTGTCCTGCAGCCAGACACTCTCACTCAATATTTATTGATGCTGAAATATTATGACTACTTACCTTCAATGTTCTTTGCTGCCCATAACCCAGTTGTTCTCAACCCTGATTAGAATAATTTAGGGAGAGTTAAAAATACTGACAACCTGAACCCTTTCCCAACAAAGTAATTGAAATCTCTGCAGATAGGGCCAAGGAATCTGTATTCTACCAAGCCCCTCAAATGAGTTCTATGCTTATTAATGGCGATATCACAGACCATACACCTATGCAGGCTTAACTCGACTGAAGACATTTAGGTGGTTGTTGACCTCATTAGAAAAACAAACATCGTGTGTTGTAACAAAACTACTGTATACCAAATAGAAAAACATGCTTGAAAAATTAAAAGAAATCTTGTGGATAGAAATCCAGTGCCTAGGTAACATAGTTATCCAATTCTTTGCATTGTCATGACACTTTAGCAGGCTTTCAAAAAATACTGAATTGGTTGAATGGATGAATAAATAAGTGAACACATGAAAATGACCAGTGAGTCCAAATAAGCCAAGGAAAGTTTAACTAGAGGAAATATTCATTTGTTCAAGATATTACTGAGTATCTACTATATGCCAGACTCTGCTAAACCCTAGAGTCATTTGGAGTCTACCAAGATAAGGACTTTTGGGTCTTTAATAGCTCAGGTGGGGAGAGAAAAGTTGGCGACTTTATTCTTTTCTTAATCTTTTCTGATGAGGAAAAAATGAGTTGTCTTGGTGTGGGAATATGTGCCAGTACTAAATTTCCAAAGGTCCAGAAAATGAAGTAAACATCCTAACAAGACACCAGAATAAGTGAGCTGGAAGGGGATGAGAAGCGAGAATTCTGCGGTACTGGCCACTTACATTCACACTCCTAAACAGCTGCACACATTTTCAGAGTCATTATTTCTGAGTTAGCATTCCAAACCTTCTTTGGGCTTCCCTAAGGACAGAGTCAAAGTGGATAAATTATGTCCCCTCAAACTTCAAAGGAGCAAAATTTAAAGAAACTTTGAATCAACTACTTTTGTCGTTAATGTGCAGCGCCAGTATAGCCCTGCCATCTGTTTTCATTTATGAGTGCCATAACTGCTACATATTCTTACATAAATATTTGAACCAGCTGCCAAGATGAAATTTTGTTAATAGCACATTTTTAAAGTCATATAGTTCCAAGTTTGACTTGTAACAGAAGTATGAGTGTTTTTAACAGGCTAGAGAGCCTGTTTCAAGGATAGAATGGAATGTAAAGGTCAGTTGTATGCTCATTTTGCTTCTCCACTAAAACCACAAAAGTTTGCGATTCATAATCATGCCAGTTGACTTTTTTAGTCCATGTGTGTCATTAATCACCATTATAACCCTGACTTGATTCAAACACAAAAATGTAGTGTGGTTATATGATTAGAAAGTTCTTTATAGTCCCTGCCTTCTGTTGATTAAAATACCAACTTTAACTTTGTTGAAAGAAGCGGTCTCTGTCTCCTACCCCATTCCCTATATCAGTACCTTCAGAAAAGTGAGGATTATTGAAAATAAAGTATAAAGTAAGGGGGGGAAACAGAAAAATAAAGAGAGAGAAATAATCACTAGGCAGTGTTGACTTTGGAAGCAGAATATGTGCCTCAAAAGTCTTAACAAACACCCCTCCTCAATGGGCCAAGGCTGTAGCCCGCTGTTAGAACAGCCAAATGAGACATTAAAAACAGTAAGTCTTGGCTCAAGTGATGTGATTGGTTCAAATGTCAAAATCATTGGGGGATTTTGTACATCTCTGTTGACTCTGTTTAAATGCTACAAGGAAGCTCTAGGAGGTCATGATTGTATGAAATGTAGCAATTAAGAAAAGTTTACTTTGAATAGGGTTTTAATATTTCAATATTAATATTTAATGTTTTAATATTAAAATATTAAATATTTCAATATTTTAAATATTTTATTAATAAGCTATAGTAGCAATCCATGAACACACATTTCAAGTCCATGGAACAACTATACAGATATAGTATAGTTGTGAAATGCCGTGAAATGATTCATATAGCTTAAGTTTTCAAAATGATAGATCTTATCCTTCAAAAAATAGTGTATACAGAGTGAAAACATAAAGTAGGTTTTTTTTTTCTTTATATTTTCACCTCATTATCACCTCATCAAGTAGGGGGAAAACATATCTCTGGTTCTAAATAAATTAAACGACCCTGGGGATAAAAATTTTAGAAACTACTTAGTAAGAGCTAAAGACAATATATTTATTTTAATAATCTTTAATTTAATATGGCTCAGGGTTTTCAAAGTAGCATGGTTTTACGATACACAGGAAATTAACAGAGCTTGGTAAAATACCTAGAAGTACCAAGACAAATACGTGATTTGTAGTCACGAGAATTTTGACATTTTAGAGCTTAAGAATTTAAAACAACCCCTCTCCTCAATTCATGGGAGCACTACACATTTTTTTTAAAAAAGGAAGTAATGACTTTCAATTACTTTTATGTTCACATTTGGGGGAAATGGAAAGACATCTTCCTAGATGAGAGAGCCCTGAATTCTGCCAACTCAGGTATGGGAATTGGGACTAGACACTATGCCAGGCTCACGGGAGGTGACTAATAAGTACTTGTTGCATTTAATAGGCCTTTTATAGAATGGAGATTAATAAATAGGGTTTAGCTTAACTTATGTCATGGAGACCTTTATAAACATGCTCTTTATTAGGAAACTGAGTGGGGTTTTTGGTTTGTTTTGTTTTTTCATAGATTATTGTTGCTGTTGTCAGAGAAAATTTGGAGGACCCCTAGGTGAGAAAGGATTACATGATTGCAAGCTATGACTACTGTTTCCCATAGCCCCAAATAATTATACCACATCATTGCCTCTGACATTCAGTTTAATGGCCTTTTGGGAAGAAATGGAATCTTTACATTTCCATGTACAGTCCTTAAAGTTTTCAGTGTGTTTGCAGGGTACTTCAAAAATGCAAAGTGTTTGAGTAATCAGAGATGACAGCAACAATAAGTACAGGCTGACCTTATGAAAATGTCTTTTGTCATTTCCATATTTGGAGAGGGTGGTGGCTCACCTGAGATGATCTTCAGACAACCTTAAGCAGAGTAGCTGCCCAGATAAGAGCTTCTGCCAACTAATCTTAGAACATTTCCTTCTTATGACAAAGAGGTACTAGAAAAATGCAGAGTGGAACAGAAACTGGAAACTAGAGTACAAAACTGGGCTGGCAAAACCAGTTTCAACATAAAATACTTGTGTCAAATATTTTAAGGGGTGCCAGTCATGGTGCAGGAGCCAAAGTTGGTTGATGTCTATGTGGTGCCATCATTTCTGAACATAAAGACAGCAATTGGGTTTGTTTAATCAGTTGATCATGAAACAATGGTGCTTTCCTGCAATTGGATATGACCTGCCAGAGAATCAGGAAGGTTTGAGTGTGGATATGTTTTATTTCTCAAATGTACAATCCTATAATACATCATCTGTATATTGCATTGTGTGTTCACAACCCAAAGTCTTGTCTCCTTCTGTCACCATATATTTTATCCCTTTACCCTTTTCTACCTCCCTTCACCCTGCTTTCCCTCTGGTAACCACCATACTATTGTCTGTGTCCATGACTTCGTTTTGTTTGTTCATTTGTTGGTTTTTGTTTTACAAGGTCTGACAATTAAGTTCACAAACTCATTCTAGAAAAAGTGCTACATACCTCATTGCTGAATATCACTATGGTCACCTTTGAAGTACTCCCCTTGGGAAGCTATGCCCCGATGTCAGCACCTAGTCCACCCTTCAAAGCAATTTTGAAACTTTCTGGAATGACCATCAGAGCTGTCATTGTATCTTGATGTCCTGAATGTCATCAAAATGTCAAAATGTCATCAAAATGTCCTGAATGTCATCAAAATGTTTATCTTCAGATAAAGAAAGAAGTTATTGGGGGCCAGATCAGCTAAGTAGGAAGGGTGTCACAATATGGTTTTTTGTTTACTGGCTAAAAACTACCTCACAGACAGTCCCTGTGAGCTGGTGCATTGTTGTGATGCAAGAGGGATGAATTGTTGGTGAAAAGTTCAGGTCATCTAACTTTTCACACAGCCTTTTCAGCACTTCCAAATAGTAAACTTGGTTAACTGTTTGTCCAGTTGGTAGAAATTCATAATGAATAATCCCTCTGATATCAAAAAAAGGTTAGCAACATCATTGCAACAAGTTTGCAAACTTAACTGTCAGAACTCATATATTTCACATGTGTGAAATCATAGTTATTGTCGTTTTCCGTCTGACTTATTTCACTTAGCGTGATATTCTCAAGATCCATCCATGTTGTTGCAAGTGGCAATATTTCATCCTTTCTTATTATGGTTGATTAATATCCCATTGTATACATATATGTACCACATCTTCTTTATCCAATCATCCATCAGAGGACACTTAGGTTGTTACCATGTCTTGGCTACCATGTATAATGCTGCAGTGAACATAGGAGTACATATAGCTCTACAAATAAATGTTTTCAAACTAGGGGGGTAGATACCCAGAAGAGGGATTGCTGGGTCATGTGGTAATTCCATTCTTAATTTAAGAAATGGAGACGGTTTTTAATACTGGCAGTAATGTAACCTTTAAGACAATGATTCTCAAATATAAGTGTTTAGGATCATTTGGAGATATTTTAAAAAATGCATTCTGGGGCCTCACTCCCAGAGATCCTGATTCTAAAGATCTGGGGAGAGGTCCCCAAATAGGCATGTTAAGCAAATTCTCAGATTATCCTGAGGCATGTCGGCCTACACTGCACTTTAAGATGTTCTGTATTACACATCATAAAGTATATAAATGCCTAATCACCATGTTATACACTTAAAACTAATATGTCAACTATGATGAAAAAACATTTTTAAAAAATTTTAAAATGAGCATACCTGTATTATAAGCATCTTCTTCAATAAAAGCCATCTGACATCTGAGATGCTACAATTACTTAAGCAATTGTGCTGAGCTGTCATTGAGAACATAGGATTCTATTTTAAAAAGTACCTTTGACCTACATCATTTCTAGGGACAAAATAAATAAATAAACAAACAAACAAACAAACAAACAGGAGTCAAAATAACTCAATAAAATTCCTTTTTAAATCATCTTTAAGGAGAACAATGGATTTAGAAGACAAACTCTTCATAACAAACTGTAATCAAATAAAATAAGTCATTTGCTTGCTGAAATTATTTGCTGAAATTAAAAATTGCATCACCACTAAAAATTTCAAATCTAATGCAAAATACTAAAAGCCAAATACCATAATTTCTACAGACCACTCCTCAAAAACGTAATAATTGAAAGATTAGTAACAAAAAAACAAAATCACATTAAAATGAACTGGTTTCATAAGAAATATAAAATTTCAAAAGAAACATGAGAGATAAGAAATGCAAGTGATTGAATAAAACAGAAAACATTTATCTCAAATCATAATAGAGAAAATTGACATAGAAATCAATAATCGTTCCATTTTGATATGGGTGTTCACGATGGCAAGTCAGTATTTTGTAGACTCCCGTATTTCTTCCTGGACAAGATGAAATACATATTATTTTAACCACACAGAAGATTAGTCAATAAGTATTTTGTTTGTTGGTGGATTGTTTTATAGGCACTCTAGTATGTACAATGCTAGCATAAGTATCTGTGTAGAGTGTGGTGGAAGTATGATGAAGGTAAAAAGGGAGAAAGGCCAATGGAGGAATGTTAACATGAACTGAATAACAAAGATGGAAGGCACTTGAGCTACCAGGAACTCAGACCAGCCAATGTGAAATTTTGAACTTGAGTATAAAGAAATTTCAGTGAGACGAATGACAGGAGTGATACACGGCCAAGACTTTGAGTCTCTACAAAATCCCTTTTGGAAAATGGAAGCAAACATCTGGACCCAAAGAGGCTTTGATTTTTCTCAGAAGGGCATTTTAGGAGTCTTGATTCTAAGTACGTGATTATGAACATATTCCTATACTTTTCCAAACTTCAATCTTTTCTCCTATGAAATGAATAGCAGGAATCCCCACTTTGTCCATTGTCTAGGCAGATGAAAAAAGGTTCCGTACCCAGAGTGCCTTGCACACGAAAGTCTTAATCCATCAGAGCTGTCATTGTTATGAACTCTTTTTCGGGTAAACACCTTTTATTCCCATGTGATACTTTGTAAAGGGCAGGCTCAATGCCTAATTATTAGAATCACAGAAGCTCAGGTTTGGAAGAATGTCAAAAGTCATATCTGTTCCAAGCTCGCTCTCTTCTTCCAATGCCAGGTCAGAACCTCAGAGTTCAAAGCAGGCTAATAATTTGGTACCTTCCCAGCTGATCTTCCCTAAACACTCGTTCAGCATTTATTTAGGAATTTAAAAATTAGAATACTAGCGAAAAGTGTAGTTTTCGTTTCTCATGCTTGGTAACCTTGCTTTGGGCAAGGCCTTGGCATAGTTTTGCAACTTACCAATTGAGTGATCAAAATTAACTTCTCTTGGGTTGAAATGTTAAGACTCTGTTATTGCTTCCAAAGTTTCTTTTGTAGCACTGGATCAGTGAGGAAAAGCTGACATTAAAACATGAGTCTTAATTAATCAACAATGAACATTACGTAATGAGTTAATAAATCTCTACATCTTAAAGTCTGCATGCCAGGCATTTAGAATTTGCTTGGCCTCCAAAAACTAGGCACAATTTGGTGTTTTCTTTTTAAAACAAATCTTAATGCCTTATACCCTTTTAAAAAGGTTAATTTCTTATATCCAAGTGGGGTTATATCTTGCTAATGTCCTTCTCTATGGCCACTATAACAGATTATGTCACAGATGGAATGGTCCTTAAGATTTTCTGAGACCAAGCTTTATAAGGACAGGGATCCCTACAGCCTGATTTTGCTGAGACAGTCCTCACGATTAAATAACGACCACAGACAGCCCTGACTACCACCGGGAGTTGAGGTCAGACATGAATTGTAAAAACACAAACGGATGGGAAGAATTGTGTAATTAACTGAATGTTCAGGGCAGAGCTAACAAAACTGTTTTTCTGGACAACACCATTTTCTCCCCAGTTGCTGGAAGTTGTGTTAGGATCTACAGATAATTGCCTCCTTTCTCCCTTTCATTTTGCCTGTCTAAACAGTGCATAAATAGTTGAAAAATTCAGTGTTGATGCTGGCGCTTGAACAGACACACAGGAATGACTGTTCATTTTAAAACTTATAAATCCAATATAAATAGTAATCAAACTCCAAAGGAGAATGCTTAAAAAGGTTCCTGTTTAAAATTCACAATCGCATTTAACTTGCCTAATTTCAATCCCCACACTTATGGAGCTTAATACAGAACACTCTTGGCCTACATTTAAAATAATGTGACAGTTGACCAATAATTCATGTAGTCGATTTAAAATATGCTCTGCCTTAATTATAGTTTTAATATAAACTCTCTAGATCCATGACTTGCAGGATTAACTTGGGGTCTCTCTCTTCCCCAACACACCACGTATACACACATACACGAACACTCATGCACAACATAAATGCTAGAAAACATAGTCTGAGAACATACTGTGGAAAAAATATTCACTATGTCAGAATAAATAAACTTGAGTAGTTAATGGAAAGCAATTATTTTAAAATTTAAATATCTCTTAAAGATACACGAGAAAACATAGATCACTTGCCTCACTAAAGGAATATGCTAAAACAGACATAATTCATTAGCTGTCATGGCAGCCAAATGGCATAAATTCTTTAGATGCTGAACCTGGTTAAAATAGCAGCAAATTTCATGAACTGAGTGAAGGGGAGGAAGAGAGAAGAAAACAACTACTATACAAAAAGTCCAATTTTTTTCTAGTTGTTCTATAGCCTAAGGGAAATTTTCAAATTCTTCTTAAGCTATAATTGCAAAAATTTAAAAAGGAAACTCATTTTAAAACAAAACAACAACTGGTGCTGAGACTGCTTGCACTTACATGACAGTGCCCTCTACTGGAACCACATCAATTTTCGGTCACACAAATTTTACTAAATGTACTAGGTGGCTGTGTCTGAAAATATGATTATTTGATGAATTATTTCATATAATGAATTATTTCATATAAATAAATATGATTATTTAATGAAATTAAAGGGAAAATAAGGTGGAAAAGCAAAAACAAGTAGAATATTTTACAAAATTGAAAATGACACATTAGGTTTTAAACAAGGAACATCCAATAAATATACATAAATTCACCTTTGTGCTCTATTCAAATAATTTTTTCCAATCTTCAAATTTAACTTGCTTTCAAAAATCAGCTTCATTGAAATATAATTCATACATCATTTAATTCATTTAAAGTGTATATTTCAATGATTTCTAATCGAGTTGTACAGCCATCATCTCGGTCTATTTTAGAACATTTTTATCATCCAAAAAAGCAACCTCAAATTTATTAGCAGTAATTCATTTCTCTCTAATCCCCAACCCTAGGAAACCACTAATCCACTTTCTGTCTCTGTAAATTTGCTTATTCTGGACATTTTATGTAACTGGAATCATACAATATGTGGTCTTTTGTGATTAGCTTCTTTCACCTAGCATAATATTCTCAAGGTTCATCCATGTAATAGGTATCGGTACTTCATTATTTTTTATGGCCAAATAGCATTTACAGCTATAAACATTCCCCTCAAGCACAGCATTGGCGACATCCAATAAAGTTTTGGCAAGTTGTGTTATTTTCATTCATATCCAAGTATTTTATGATTTCCTTTGTGATTTCTTCTTTGACCCACCGATCATTTAGGAGTGTATTGTTTAATTTTTACGTATTTGTGAATTTCCCATTTTTCTTCTGTTATTGATAGCTAATTTAATTTCATTGTCATCAGGGAACATACTTGTATGATTCAATTCTTTTGAACTTTTGGAGGCTTTTTTTATGGCTGAGCATAAATGCTTCACATGCATTTGAGAAGGTACGTTCTGTTGCTGTTGGGTGAAATGCCTTATATTAATAGGTGTCTGTTAGGTCCATGGGGTTGATACAGTGTTGTTCAAATCTTATACTTCCTTTCTGATATTCTGACTAGTTATTCCATCCACTATGGAAAGTGGGGTTTTGCAATCTTCAACTATGGTTCAATTTTCTATTTCTCACTTCAGTTTTATCCATTTTTGCTTCGTATTATTTGGGGCCATGTTATTACATTCCCTAGATTAAAAAAAAAAAAAAACTAGTATCCTCAGATTTGCTAATATATCCGTACCGAAATTCTTATGAAGTAATTTTCATGAAGTTTTACATTATAGGAGACTTTGAGATGACTATTTTTTAAGGATCCATCCCCGCTATTAAACAACAGTCAAAATGAGGTTGATTTGCCTGTTTTATAATACAAATTTAACAATTTGTTACTTTGCAGAATGGATATATTACTCCTATTAATTCCAATACATTTCTAAGGAGAATATGTTAACTATTTTGTAGTTTCCAAAAACCATTAGACATTCTAGAAATGAAGTACGTATGCTTATCTGTGAATAACTGATATCTTAATTATAATCTATCCCTATTTACTTATTAGAGTAGGTGTTCATGTTCTACATCACATTAGTTCACCTAAGATAAAATAACACTTTGGCACTTCTTAACTTTTAAAATCTAAATTTCCATCCAAGATCTGCCACCAACTTACCTTTAGCCTAGAGAAGTTGCTTTGGCTTTGTCTGTCTTGTAAAGTAGAGATAACACTACCTGTTTGCCTAATTCATAAGGATACTGAGGATAAAATAGCTAATAAATGAGACATTTTGAAAATTAAATGTTCTTAACAAATACGTTTTTAAAACGACAGACCTTGCATTACAACAAAATAATTGCACACACATGAGAAAACAATCAGCATTTGCAAAAGGCCAAAAACAAAAGACAATATGCATGTTACACCCATAACTTGGAGGCAGAAGCAGAGGCTGTGTGAATGGCAGCTCCCTTTCGGGGAGCTGCCCACTGCTGACTTTTACTGAGCATGTAGGCCCAACAGCTTTCAGCTCTGTCTTATTATCATTTAATCCTCACAATCATATTAGGGAAGAATTAATTTTATCCCCATGTTACAGATGATCTAACGGAGGCTTTCAGAGGTTAAGGATCTCACTCAAAGTCACCGCTCTCAACCAAACAGACTAACTAGAGTTTTGCTAACTCACTCAACTGTGCTGCCTTCCCAAAAACTGCAAGAAAGATTCTTTTGACCTGACAAATTCATTATAATTCCCCATAATAGAATCAAAACCTCAGGATTAGGAAGAACTTAAAGACTTTCCATACAATTAAAGTGAGATATCATTTTTATCTATAAGATTGGCAAAGATAAAAGGATTGATAGTACCTAGGGTGGGTGAGTATATAAGAAAATAGGCACTATTAACACTATTTAGTGTATAAACTCATACTTTTTGGAAGGGCAATTTGGCAGGAACTACCGAAATGTAAAATATAAAAATAGAGTCCTGGGTTGGTCGACATTTGGTACAGTTGTGGACAGGGTATAACGCTAAAAATACATGTTGGAGCTGAAACAGGAAATTGAAAAGTTTCTAAAAGCTTCCAGAAAAGAGGAAGGAAAATTGTCATATACAAAGCTCAGGAGGCAGAATGGTAGCAGGCTTTCTCACAATATTGGAAGCTTGGCAATAATAGGGCTATGCCTTCAGATTTTTGAAGGAAAATATCTAACCTAAAATTCTGTACCTTGCCACACTATCAATCAGGTATGAGGGTGGAATAAAACTATTTTTAGAAATTTTTAGACATACAAGTACTCAAAAAAATTCCCTCATCAGCCTACCCTTTTCTGGGAAGCTGGTATACTCAAAATGGTGAAATAAAACATTAAAGAAAAGAAAACATGGGTACTGCTATGTTCCATAGTCTTGTGGGAACTAGTTGACTTTTCAGATTGTGTGCATGTAAACTTGTTGAAAACTTTTAAAAAACACATACCTTTGAATAAAAGATGAATTCTTACTGGAGACTGGTTGAGAATTGTTTGTTGACATTAACTGAAACATCAATTAATTCTAGTTTGAAATATTTCATGTTTACCTGATAGAGCATAAAAAAAAGCAAAGAGTTTTAATACAAATTCCCTTTAATTGTGTATTGCAAGTGATGAATACTTCTAAGCCAGCCTTTTTACAAAGGCTCCGTATGGTTACACTGTGGCATCACCAATACACACCTTTCGGAAAATGAAACAATCCAGCTTATGGGAGCAGGCGCTTTTTACTTGGTTAAAAAGAATCCAGTGTCAATATCATATATAGATTCAAAAGTACTGTGTGTCAAACTTGGTGTGTTCTGGAAACCACTAAGGGACTCTGGTCATAACAAAGGCATTGACAATTAAGATTCAAGTGAACAGTTCAAATAACATCGTTTCATGAAACAGTAGTAAAAAAGGTGCACTACTAAATATTAATATATTTATTATATATTAATTACTCGTGTATCATTTTAAATACATATGCAAACTAAATTAAATATTCTAAATACAATTAAATGAATTAGTGATCAAACTGCTTCCCAAAAACATTTTTCATTTTCACTGACGTGATTTCAAAAAAGCAAGATGAACTTACATGTCATTCCTCAAGAGCTGAGGCCATAACTTACTCATTTGTATCCCATGCCTACCTAAGGAAGTCCTCCTTCCTCTCTATCACATCACCCTGTTCTTTCCTTCACAGAATCTATCACTATCTTTATTTTCATGTTTATTTATTGGCTTATGTGCTTAAAGTCTGCCTCCCTCACCAGAATGTAGGCCCAATGAAAGCTGGGACCTTGCTGTCTTATTCACAACTGAATGGATCTTAAATGTTACCCATTCAGTTAATTTTGACTGAATGCCTCCCAGATCATAGGCATTCAGTCAAAATTAAACTGATGAAGAGTGAATGAATGAACATCTGATAGACCCAGTAGAAAGGTGTATTAAATCTTGCACACAAATTTGACGTGATCTTCTGATCGCGGGGAGGAAAAGTGCCTTTTCCCCAAGCAATTCTCACAAGTAATGGAGTTTATGTTGAGCATTGGTGTAGAAACCTTTCTACTCACTGAACAGAATCATAGTAGAACTGTAGCTATTAGTAGCCTTTGTCCTGTGGGAAAATTCTCAAAAGTTTATACAACCATCTCAGTTACAGAGAAACGTGGTCCACTAAGCAGCTACTGCAAGAGATTTGGCACAACAGAGGAAACCAAGTAAAAAAGATAATGGAATGGTGTTATGTATTCAAAAGCATGGTTAACTGGTTTACTCATTTACCTCAATAAGACATTTTGCTCCATTATCACTTGGAAGCCAGATTAATTCTAGTTTCACTTTACTTGAAACTCTTTGATGGCTCCACACTGACTACAGAAAAGACCAAAATCTTCAGCATGGAATATGAGTCCTTCCATAATCTGTTTGGATTCCTCCCAGTATATGGTTTGTCTCACTAACCAGACTCCAGCTGAAGCAAATAGCTCCCAGTTCCCAGAGTAAGCCCAGATGTTTCCTCTTGCAATGCTTCTCTCACCCTGCTCTCTGCTGGGAAGCTCTCCTTCCCCTTCTGGTGCACTCCTTGGTCTCTACTTGTTGGTTAAGACTGAAGACTTTTCTAGCCCCCTTCTCCAGGATAAGTGACCAATCCCTCCTTCAAGGGTAGCCTTCTACCCTCACTTATAGACTATCTATAGGACCTGGCCCATGGTAATGCATAAAACTGCATTTCCCACTGCTCTTCCCATCGTTTACTCCAGGCACACTGGACTCCTAGCAATTCCTCAAACCTCCATCCTCATTTGCCAGGAGTAAAATATTTTCTTTCAGGTATTTACATGAGCTCCCAACTTCATTTGACTCTGCTCAAATGTCACCTCCTAAAAGAGGTTGTCTTTGACCACTCAATGAGTGTTGTATCTGTCTTCCCTTCTAGACTGTAAGCTCTGTGAGGATGGGTCTTTGTTTTGCTCCCGGCTGTAAATATCTGCAAATGAATGAATGACACCTGTGACACTTTATTACCTGTGTGGGCCTAAGATTTCTGTCCTCCTGCCAGACAGCAGTCTGAATCCTCTTCTTCACCTCTAATCTCCTCAGCTCCTGCTAGACACAAAGTAACTTCTTACTATTCCTTGTATGACTGAATGATGTCAAGTATAAATTACCTGTAACAATGGCTCCCAACAAAGGGACCCCGAATCCATATACACTACATAGGCTGAAGAATACAGCTATATTTCCACAATCCCTTCATCTGAAACTGTTGGGACCAGATGTTATTTCAAAACTCAGAATTGTTCACTACTTAACACCCCTAATAGGGTCTGAGGCAGTACCCTATAATCAAACACATGAATAGCTTTGCAACAAAACATGTCCAAAGTCCTACAAAGTGTGACAAATAATGCTCAAGTCAACTTTTTCTGTCAAGTGAACTATCAAGATAAATTTGAAGAGTTAGAGATTTTGGAATTGTGGCCTTCAGCTGTAGACATATGCCAGGATATGGAGATCTGTGACGTATCTCTGCCAAAATGGGTTCCCCACATTCCAGAAGGTTAGAAATCACTGGTTTAATGCATTCATTTAAAACATCTATTTTTGGTACAGCTAACATCAATAAAGCATTTACTGTGTGTCAGCCCTTGTGGTAGTCTCTTTACATATGGAGGTAAAAACTACTATTTGTCTCATTTTATGAGTGAGGAAACTAGGGCTTAGTGAGAAGGTTAGTAACTTGCTGTACAGCTGGTCAGTGGCTGAGCTGGATCCAAACCGAAGCTGCCTGGCAGTCAAAAGCCATGCTCTGGATCATCCTGACTTCATATAGTTCAAAATAAAAATTCTCCAGTCTCCCCAAGTTTCTTTGTGATGTTGAGCCAAAGTAAAGTTTCTGTAATTCAAGTAAATGCAAAAACTCTCAGGCTATAAGCCCACTGCTGTGGAAAAAGGGTTGGCTAAAGGGGGTTAAATATACAAGAATGGTGATGGAAGAACTGAGTCTAGGTAGTGAATGCACAATGAAATTTATAGATGATGTATTATGGAAATGAATGCTTGAAACCTGTATAACTTTACTAACCAATGTCACCCAATTAATTGAATAAACATTAAAAGAAAGACTAACTATATGTAGCCAACATTTAACTGGTATAATGGAGTAATTTATTTCCTCAGCTAAAGCAACATTTCAAACATCTGCAAGAAGAGTGATTCCGGATAATTAAAAAATTGTATAGTCACACCAACTTGCCCTGATTTCTTTAGCAGAAGCATGATCCAAGGTGTGCTATTCCCTGACAGATGAGAGTAGGAATGGTAGACGAGAACAATCAAAAAAGGCACTATTGTAGATAATATGTAGATTTTTTTTTTACACTTATCTTTTTCATCTTGAATACATTTTCATCGTGAAAATGTATTCACGATGACCAGATTTTGAAACTCGTTTGGAATTACCAAATATAGTAGCGATATTTTGGGAATGAAGAGTTACTTGTATAAGAATAAAACCATATGTATAAAAAAATCCCTGCATAGAGCTACAGATTCAATTGAAGAGACAACGTTTTGGACTTTACCACACTTATGGTATGTAGATTATGAAATGTAGAGTTAGCAAAAACACAACATACATTCATTTTGTGGTAGAAAAGTAGATTATATGAACATGAAGAATAAGAAATGAAAATAACATATACACTAAAAAAATCACAACAGAAACAGGCTTTATTTCAACCAGACAAGTGAATACTTCGATTAACATCAACTTCTTGAAGATTTAAAGATGTGGAAATTAAAGGTGGTGCTCAGAAGATAGAGAAAGAAAGATTCATCATGGAGCAATGTATGCTTTTCCCAAATCCCTTTCAACAATATGCTCAATTCAAAAGATTAATTAGTTCTAAATCATTAGAGCTCATGCTTTTCAATATTCGTACAAGACTGACATTTAAAGGTTGCCCATCAGTCCCAATGATGTCTTTCAAAAAGAATATATCTAGAGAGACCAGTAGGTTAATTTTTTTTTTCAATTTGAGAAACTGAGATTGAAATTCAGTTTTTAGTTTAAAATATTTCAAATGAAAAAAACTTAATTATTATTTAAGGTGCCTTGTCATAAAGCTCCTAGGTACATACATGAACAAAACAAATAGCTATTACTACCTGACTTCTAAACCTCCCAATGTGAACAGTTCATCTACCGGGAGACTTTGCCCTGTAAATTTCAATGTCCTGCACAAGGATTTGCTGCATGGATGAGGACATTTCACCATAGAACCTTTCAATTTGATACAACCTGACATAAAATAAATCCAACAAAACACTATATATTCAAAAGGGATGAGACAAAATTGCATATAATTTTCAACTTCCGCCAGACTCATTAAATTCATGAGCACATTCAGAGTTTTCCCTTCAAGGCCACTTTTGAGAGCTTTAGATCTCGTGTTTAACTTTGTATTGGTTGGACAGCACCTTGATTAATATGAACAATTACATTAAAGAAAGATATGGCCAAGAGGGGAGTCATTGGAGAACAGACACAGCGGGGAAAACTCTTCTTCCATTAAGACATTCAAACAGAAAAAAAAAACAAGACAAAAAAGGTAAACAAACAAACAAAATAGTGTTCACAGTAAAACATGCCAGATTGGTAGTTTCATTTGAAACCAACAGCAAATCATGAAACGTCATGAAAAATATAAGTAAAGGTAAAATCTCCTAGAGTAATTACTAAATGAATTTAAAAATCACCACACTGATCAGTAAACCCCAGAAGAAAAATAAACAGCACTTACATTTCCGGTCCTTCTTAAACATCATACAACTTCTCAAAGTTAATGCATAAAATTGGTAGGTTTGGCCACACTGCACAATTTTTTTTTTTTTAAAAATACAGTATACAGAAAAAAACTCTTGTATTCCCCGTTTTGAACCATAAGCTCAAGACCCAAGAGTGAAAGATCAGCTAGAAGGATTCTGAATTATTTACAAATCCAGCAGGTGTATCTGCCATGAATGGCTTGGCTTTCCGTTCCACAGTGGCTTCCACCTTCTCCAGCAGCAGTTCTCAGGTCTCTGTTCTCACAGAAGGCTGTTCCACCTATGGCTCATCTTTACTAGTCATCAGTCATTTTGAACAGTTCTAACAGTGCCCCAACAGCTCCAAAATAACCCTACAAAAACAATGGGAAAACTGTATAATTATCTCTGAACTTAATCAAATACCTATTATTATTTTTTTGTTTGTTTGTTTTTCCATACTCATGCTTTTATTTATTTGTTCAATGGACATTTCCATTTTCCTCCACTACAACCACAATATGCACGGTTATGTGTGCTGGCCATGAGCAGTGGGTGGTGACATTTAGTTAGCAGCCATTGAGACCTTTCCCCTGGATCTCCGTGAATACCTCTTATTTTTAATAACTCTAGGAATGCTGCCCCCTAATGTTGTAGATAAATGTAAAACTTTAACTGCCATGAAACATGGTGGAATAATAATTTATTGAAATTCTATTTACTTATATATATTAAATAAGTTAACTGATGTAAAGTGCTTAGAAAAATGGCACTTAGTGTGTGCTATATAAGTGTTGCATGTTGTTATTATTATAATTATTTCATTTTAATTCTTGCCATGGCAAAATTTATATTACCCCCATTTCACAGATGAGAAATGGAAGGTAATAAATTACCCTTTCAGAGTCACATGACTTGTGCCAGAGTTCAGCCCCAAATCTATCAGACTTCAAAGCTGTAATGTCTCACAGGGAAGAACTGTAAGCTTCCCTCAGTAGATCTTGGAAAGGCATCTAATGTAGCCTGAGCTTCACTTTGCTCACCTGTAAAAGAAAATCCCATGTTTCTGTGAAAATGAAAAAAAGAAATTTTTGGAGAACCTTATTTCCAAAAGGCAGGAGACTCCACTCCACTGATAAAGGCCTAACTTGACAGTTACTGCAGAAACTTCTGCTGCTGTCAGCTACCATTTATTGAGGACTCACTATATGCTACAAATTGTTCTAAGCACTTTACATAGGCTTACGCATTCAATCTTCACAATAACTTTAGGAGACATACTATTATACCCCATTTTACAAATGCTAAAAACGAGAGGGAGACGTAGAGTCATTTCATGGTCTAATGCCTCCCAGTCAGAGGCTGTGCTCTTCACTGCTCGGCTAGACTATGTCTCTTAGGAGATGCTCACTAGTATGAATCAGTGAGAGGTGAGAGACTGAATGAGGACTCCTGAGGCAGAGCAGGAAAGCCAACCATAACAGCACCTCCCAAAAGTTCTCTCTCCATGGTATCCCCCAGTAAGGCCTTCCTAAGCCAGAGCGAACTTAAGAGTGCAGAGAATTTTCTGAGATATATCCAAGAGGTTATAAAAACGCTCTACTTTCACTGGCCGTAGAGACTTGAATTACGATAATCAGTAGCAAACCAAAGCCACAGTCAGCAGAGGCCTAGGACTGTATAAAGTGACATGCATTTTTATCCACAGATGTGGGTTTCCCCAAAACACTGGATCTTATCCCCTATCTTACCACCCAGTAACTAACTACCAGTGTGCCCTTGCAGATGGCTTTTAGTCCCTGACGGCTTCCAGGGGTTGTTTTCTGCTTTAGTTCAAGAGAATCTGGACTTAGGGTTGCCAGATAAAACATACATAAATGCCAGATAAAATAACTGTGTTCTGTATTTTTAATCACTAAATATGGCAACACTAGCTGGACTAGAACAGTGGTTTTCATTTTAACTATTTTTTTTTAAAGCTGAGATGCTTTTTTTCTTTTCCAAACAAAATCCTATGTGAAAAATCGATAAACAGATTAAAAGGGAGCTGTTCTGGTTAAGGGACAGGAGGTGAAAATTCTGGGACTCCATTCCCCTCACCTGCCAAAAGTTTTATCACGCCAAGCGTTAAGCCTTTTTTTTTCAAAAAGGTTTTCTTTAGTTTTAACTTCTATCATTGGGCCTTAACTATTTCGTTATTTGAGTTCCTATTGTTTCATGCTTTAATAAAAACAAAATATGGGCTTAGAGAGGTCTAAATAATATAAATGCATCAGCACCTTTTCAAATAAGTAACTCAGTTTGGCAATGAGAAAAATGACACAGTAGTTAACAACTGGAATTCATGATACTGGTTGTTTCTGTTGTAATATACCCAAGGGATGAGGTACCTGCTGTAATAAATAGTTGCTCTCTACAGAACTGAATTTAAAGGGGGGCGGGGATAGAGGAGGTAGGAAGAGGGAAGGGCCCCATAACTCCTCTTAGAAACCTCTGATTTCTATTAGTGTAGAAACTCGATTTAAGGGACTCTGAATTAACCGACGCTCTCCATTTTGTCTGTAAGCAGACTAGTTGATGACCAGGGACACCAGTCTCTCAAGGTCAAGGTCTTAGTAGCCCAAGAATTTCTGCTCTCACCAGTTGATTTGTTGACTTGCCAAAAGTCAGCTGTATTTATCCTCAAATTTGTTTATATGTGTCATTGTTCATGTAATAATCTAATTTAATTATGTACCAACTCGACCAGGAAAAAGAGTATAAAATGAATGGTCACGTCTATGAAAATCCAGTTAAATTCTTGACAAAGATTGAAAGATAGTTAACACTGAAAATTGGTACGAGAGTAAATCTTAAAAGTTCTCATCACCAGGAATACAAAAATCTTTGTAACAACGTGTGGTAATGGATGATAACTTATTGTGGTAACCATTTTGTAATATATACATATATCAAATCACTATGTGACACATAAACTTACATAATATTATGTGTCAATTATATCTCAATAAAACTGGAAAGAAAACAAAACAAGATTGAAAAAGGTAGTCACAAAGCATTGCTCTCTATTTAGGTGGGTGCCCCATATGAAAGATTGAGGGGAAAATCTATGATTCTGCAATCAAATTGCTTCACAAGTATCTTTAACTTCTTGATCCACTTTAAAGAAATAAATCAGAAATCAAAGAAAATGAATATGAAAAAAAATTATGGAAAAAAAAAGAGCTACAATCAGCAGAACCCATGCTCAAAAACAGGCCTTGGTCCAACAACAACAAATTGGTGAGTCGAACATTTATACATTTATGTTAAAATAAAATGGTTAAAGTAGGGAGATATTTTTTAAGGATTATTCATTTTAACTGATTTCCTTTTTTTTTTAATTAACCAACTACCAGTCTGGATTTGGATAAGAAAGCTTCCATTTTATATAGTTTTTCCTTATCCTCTGCATAAATTCAAACTGAGGGACCCACTCATATGCCAGACAACCCAAAAAACTTCCACATAGGACAATTAAGTCCACGTAAGTTCAACCTACCTCATGTTCCAAAAACAGAGCTTTTAGCTGTCCTTTGGACCAAAAATCCATGGCATATGCTAGCAGCTTCATGGAGACCATATTGATTCTGAGAAAATTCCCAGCAAACACAACTCTGTCAATATTCTGGGGGGAAAAATTAAAGAAAAACAATCGAACCATGGCATAAAAACAGCATTTAGCAAAGACCCAATGTTCTGTGCATCATTACACTTCCAGGACCTTGCAGAATAATTTTTTTAAGTGGAATTATTTCAGAATTCCCAAGATGAAGTCGAATAAACCTCATAGTGCATTCCACAAGAACAGGAAGGTGAGATTTTGGTTGGACGACACAGAGACTGACATTGACCTTATTTGCAGGTATTATGTTAGGTTGCCCTGGGTCTGATAGGAGATTCCACTCCCAACACTCATACATATATAGAGAGAGAGAATTGTAACTGGAGTTCAAGTTCAGCTAAATTTGCTTGTGCATTCCTTCAATCCCCCAAACTTCCAATTATAAAATATTATAACCAACTCATAAATAAAATGACCATGGTATATGTTATTCATCTAATGCGTTTGCTCTGTGCCAAACACTGGGAATACAAAAAGAAACAATGCCCAGTCTCTACCTTTACAATATATGGTGGGATATCCTACTCGCTCAACATGTGGGTTAAAATATGGTAATGAAAAATATCTTTGTATTTTTATTGTCATGGATACAGATTTGCATTCTGAACACACACTTAACACTGAGTTTAGCCTGTCTACCATGCAGAGGTTGCTCACTCCCTCACAGAGCCAGTTGCTATGGTCACTCATATCAAAGAGAAGAGAGTCTTGGAGGCTGGCATTATTTTCTGTTCAGACTATTGAGAATAACTGGGTCTGGGAACATTGCCTTTTAACTGTCTCAAGTTTTAACAATGCATGTTCATGAGCCCATTAACCACTGTGAAAAATGTCCATGGGTAGAGGGGTGGGAGGTGATATTAATAAATTTCCACAAATAAAAGCTGTAGCCACAAACCACCCAAATTGAGAAATGGCAAGGAACATTCAAAGTAAGAAAATCAGATTAATGAGGAACTTAATTAAATTTAGGCATTTCGCCTTTTCCCCCAAAACAAAGAAGTTCAAGGTAGGATTTGTTTAAAGCCCAGTCCTGCATTACTCTAGCAGAAAGCCAGAAAGAATAGACGTGGCATTAAAAGCCGATGGACACTCCTTATTTCAAGTAAATTCCAGGTAGGTCAAAGATAAAAAGAAAAGAAAAAGACTGGAGGAAAACATGAGAGAATTCTTTTTAAAAATAATGTTTAAGTAGAAAAGATATAATACTCAGAATCCATTAAAAAGACTGATATATGTTTTTACTTCGAAAAATCAAATATTTATTCAGGGAAAAACATCACCATGAATAAATCCAAATGAAAGGCAATAAACAAAAAGTATTTCCAGTACATTTAATATAAAATGTATTGGTTACCTACAAATCAATAAGAAAAAGGCCAACAATCCAATAGAAAAATGGGTGAACAGTATTAATATATAGTTCACACACACACAAAAGGGAAAATACTAAATATTAAATAGATAAAAAAGAATCAGCTTCACTTACAATACAGATTAAAACCAAAACAAGGTAGAATTTTTTACTTACTAAATTGAAAAAAAGAAAGTTTGATAACCCTCCATGGAGAAACTCGTACTCTTACACTCTGATGGTAGGAAATTAATTAGAACCACATCGATGGAGGAAATTTTATAGTATCGATCAAAATTACAATCAATATACCCTTTCACTCAGCAATTTCACTTCTAGACTTACCCTATAGATATAGCCATATGTATGCAAAATGATGTACATGTGTGTTACGATGTGTGTGTGTGTGTGTCTGTGTGTGTGTGTACTAGATACATGAATATACTACAGGTTTTTTAATAGCAAGGTCTAGAAAAGCCTAAATATCATTAGGGAATTTAATCAAATCATGCATAGCATACCTACATATAAGGATACTATATGGCCATTAAAAAACAAAGCAATTCTAAATATACCTATCTGAACAAACTCAAGATATATTATCATGTAAAAAAGCAAAAAGCAACATTTCCAGAAGTGCGTATTGAAGTGTGTAGGGTAGACTGATATAATGTCTGGGATTTGCTTTCTAATATTTTAGCAAAAAAGAGAGGAGGAGGAGGAAGAAAAAAGATAGAGAAAGAAAGCCTGGCAAAGTCTTAATAATCGTTGTCTGGGATGATGACTATATGGAGGTTCTTTATACTATTCTCTCTCCTTTATGTATGTTTACCAATTTAATAAAAAGTTGATAAACAACTAAAGCAAGATGTAGAATCGTATATAGAAAATGAATGGCATGGCATATGATTATATCTCAATAAAACTGTTGTTAAAAAAAAGAATGTTATATAGAGTTTGCTACCTTTGGAAGGATATGTTTATTCCATATTTCATACAACACAGAGTAAAAACAAACAAACAAAAAAACTAAAAACAACAGCTGCCTCTAGTGAGGTTAACATTGAGGGCCAGAGGTGAACATGGTGACTCACTTCCCTGTTTACCCTTCTGGTGTCTTCAGAGTCTGTTATGTGTTTGTATTATTCTCTCTTTAAAAATGAATAAAAACATATTTAAGTTGATAGAGAAGCATTTCATAGCATTCCAATAACCAACGCAAAAATATGTTAGATTCAGTACAGGTGGCTGAAATCAAAGATTCTCCAATCAGTGATTCCAGGGAGCAAAGCCATGACTGAAGAATTTGCATCAGGGACACGTGGTGTTATCAGACCCTAGTGTGTCCACAGGGAGCCTGCAAGGGCAGGACGCCAGCTAATAGAGCCCTTGCCCAAGGTGATGGGTGATTACTCTCATTCATTCAACTCCACAGAAACCTCAAAAATAGTTACTCAAACGAGCACGGAACGTGCCTATACTTTCAAACAGCCACTTTTGCTGTGGTAATAAAATAAATGGTACTGAAATTGAAATAAAAAGTTAAAAATAAAATCAGTTGTCCTTCCCCTAAAGTGATTACAATACCTGTAAAAAGACCTGCTGGCTCACTCAAGCTCTGTGGAAAGCAGGGGAAAGGTCTATTGCTCTATTTCCAACAAATTGACCTTTGAGAGTCCATGAGTACAGCCAACTAAACACATATTAGTTTTAGGGATTGTTTGGCTATGTGGAAAAACTCTCTTTAAAGGTTAATGTCAAAAAAAATAAATAATTCTGTTAGTGAGTCTCATGACTAAAACGGACTTTGAAAAGTCATGTCTCTATAATACATTCTTTGACCTGAATGACAGCCTCACATTTAAACTCCATTGAAATGGGGACTTACTAAAAAGTATGGCACCAACAGGCCAGTGACATATTCTATTCAATATCATGAAAGGAAGGTGTTTCTCTTGTAACCCCAGAACTCAAAGACAGGGCTGGCACCAATGTATCATAAAGACTACCTCATTCCCTGTTTAACACGCCACTATTCAACTAGAAGGGGACTCGAGGAGGTTTCTGAAGTACCTGTAATGTTCTATTTCTTGATCTGAATGGTGGCTATACAGGTGTGAGTGAAAATTCACTTAGGATTTGAGCCCTCTTCTGCAGTACATCATATTTCTATTAAACTATAGTTTAAAAAACTCTATTACTAATGCTACCATGATTCTTTAATACTTCTCCTAACCCTCTTTCTTGTCTTCCTAACATAGCTCAGTGAAAGCTGTTCCACTTTACGCATCTTGTATTTCAGAAAAAAGGGTTCCATTTTTTTCCAAAGGAATTTAGCAACAATTCAAAACCTGTTACCAAAGCTTTGTCTGTCACCAGCTCCACCCCTTCTTGTGCCTGGGGCTCTGGCTGGCCTCAACTGCAGCAAGCTCTCTGTGCTTTGATAGCCCTGTACAATGCTGCTTGAACTCCATGCCACAAGGCAACACTGTAAAGAAGCTGAAAGCAAAGAGAATATCAAATATTGTAAGTGGAATGTTTCACCCAAAAATATCTGCAAGGATGCACAAAGCTTTTCCTCACACTTCAACAGGCACATGGTAATAATGGTGGTTAGAGAGGCTATGGCACAGTTTATAATTTTACCATGTTTCTTCCACAGTTAGATGGTTTCATTTATCACCCAGTACCTACTTAAAAATAATACACATATTCTTTTCCTCCCCGCACACATAGTCCTCCCATTTTACAGACTGTGACTACCACAAAGGACAGGTTTCCCAAGGATCTAGTTTTGTAAGGGTCACAGTTATTGCACTGCCAAAGCGATGTGGATGAATGACAGGTGGCTTTCCCTGGGTTAAGGCCTTACCTCATTCAGTGCACACATCCGAGCAATGGAGCCAATATTGTTGGTGATGGTGACCAGGGTGGCTCGGGCGAGGTCCTCCTTGCTGATGGAATCTCGCTTTTCCTTACTCATCATGTTGCCAAAGCTATGTTGGAAATATTAGTGAGAGTGTTCAAAATCATTCCCAAGAAGATTCCATGCTTCCACCAAAGTACTGTGGAAAGCTGTATGAATAAGTCTGTTCAAACTCAAGTGACCTGATTCCACTGCCATGGTTTACAAGCAGACAGGATTACGGACATGAATGGTTGGCTGCCCTTTTCTTAATAGGGACAAAACAGCATGGCTCTTAACAGGGGGAAAAAATTCTTTTTTAATGTCTCTAGATAGCTGAACAAGAATGAAATAGGGGAAACTATTTCAAGTTTTCCAGAACCTTCTTTCAAAGCTGCCCTATTTTAAGCACCAGCATCAAGAAACATCTCAGAGCTTCATAAAGGGCAAGAGATCAAGTGTGAGCTCCGATCCCATAGATACTTGCACCAGGCTGGCGGTGGGGTAAGATTTTTAAAAACGATTGAATGAATAGCCAGGGTGGAGAGGCTGCCTTGTGTTTAATCACTACTGCTCCTAGCTACTTAGTCTCTACCTTGATGCTACAGCAGATCCTTGAAGGCCAAATCGCTCATAGTCTCCTCCGTAAATGTCCTTCACCAGCTTATCAACATTGGTGCTGTCGCCTTTAGCTGCCATTTCCAGAGCTTCTTCAAATGTCTCACAACCAGTCAGCAAGCAACATAGGCCTAGGAATGTTCCACCTCCAAGACTAAAGGAACAATAAGGTTTATTTTTTAAAATTACGGAAACATATCCCATCCGACTCCCCAACTACATCAAGACCACTAATCTGGGTTAATAAAAACAGAAGAAAAACAAAGGGGCACTTGAAGTAAAGTGCTAGGGTACAAAAGAGCTTTAAGAGTAGATCGGATAAAAAGAGAGAGCAGAGACTAAAAAGAAACCTCAAGGAAAACATGCCCCTGAATTTAAGAGCAAAACCAGAGAGGGATTCTCACTGATTTCTGTTGTGAGACCTTCAACTAGCCACTAACCTGTACTTTATTCAGTCTTCTCACCTACAAAATGGAGCCAAATCATGATAGCTCTTATTTGGGTTGTCTGAAAGCAGCAAATAACCATAGAAATGATTGCTATATATTTGAAAAGAATATACATATAACTATATATGACTATAACTATATATATATATACACACATATATACATAGAGAGAGGGTGCCAAAAAAACGTATACACATTTTAAGAAAGGAAAAAACTATTAAAATTGTAATACTCAACATATACCAATAACAAAAGATGACTACAAGTCATGTGTACACATTGGCATCTATATAGATATATATCTCAGGGATGCCAAAAAACTGTATACAAGTGAACACTTTGGTCAGTGTTGCTCAAGCAGTAGTTCGCCATAATCAGAAGTGTCTGGACGCTGATGGTCACCACTTTGAGCACCTCTTGTAATTGCAGAAGTCAAACGTGACTTGTATTCATCTTTTGTTATTGGTATATATTGAGTATTACAATTTTAATACAGTTCTCCTTTCTTAAAACATGTATACTTTTTTTGGATATATGGAGATATATATATATATATGTATATATATATATATATATATATATATATACATATATATATATTTGAAATACAAATACTTAGAAAAAGAAACTATGGGTACATGAAGCAGAGTTCACATCTACGGAGCCAAATTCTATGATGACAAACTAACCTAGGACTCAGCTAGGAATAGCCAGCCCAAAAGCTGTATCTTTCACTCGACCTCACTCCTATAGCAGAGATTTCTGAAAGGAAGTCAATAATTGGTCTCATATTATATGTTTTTCTAGTAGACTCTGGAAAAGGTTACTAATATTTTACTTAACTACCAAGAGTCAAAAATAGTAACAACAGTCATAAAATGGTTCCAAGGCTCAAACTATGTTTTAAATTTCAGTTGTTTGGGGGAACATTCCTCTAAAAGAACCTTTTTAGACAAAATTGGAAACTAGTTATGGTAGTTGAGAATGAACTCAATTAACATCAAAGTTGCCCAAGGTGTATTAACATCAAAGTTACCCAAGGTAATTTTATTTATGTTTAACCTGGCAGGTCATGCTCTGTTGTCAGTTTCAGTCTACTCTACAAAACTACTGGGCTTTAATGGGAATGCTTTTTGGTTTGCAGGTCATCTGGATTTGTCTTATTTTCTCTATATACATCTTTTTTTTACAAAGTCTTTGCTCATATTTCTAGCTTTCTCTTTCATCAACACTAATAACTTCTTTGAACATCAGGTATCAGTATTAAGGCATTCAACAACCTACTCCAAACATAGGCAACTGAAGACTTGGCTGACTTAGAAAGAAGGCAACTCATCAACTGATATGTTGGTATGAGTGAAAAAAGACAAGTGCTTTGTATGACTGGAAAATGACAGGTGACTCCAGACAAAGGATGGAAGCTGAATGGGGAAAGCGAGCATGCACTTGGACAGCTGGCACACTGCACATAGGAGGAAAGAATGCACAGTCACAGAAGAGCACTTTATTAATATCCCCAGCCTGCTAACCATTGTTTAATCAAGTGATTTTCTTGCTTATAATCAGATACATCTGTTTATTTCAGCAGACACACACAGTAAGATGCTCAGCAAATCAGAGACAAAAACATGTTGCTAGAAACAGCTGTTGAATATCAACACTGTTTTTTTTTAAAAAAAAAAAAAACCTTACAGTGAGGGATTTTAGGGAGAAGTAGAAGAAACCTTCAATTACCAAGTGCTTGTGCCCTTAAAATAGATTCCCAAACAACGACATGAGCTGTACTACAACTCTCACTGAAGTTTCAAAATTCTTTACATTCCTCTTTTAATAGGCTACGTACACATTCTAACAATGTCAGCTGTGAAGTCCTGTTCCTCCCCCCAATGGCTCTTCTAATAAAATTGGAATTGTGTCAATAGAAAAAAAAAATGTTGCTACCGTATCTAGGATGCCATAAAATTACACCTAACACTGAAAAGAACCATTAAAAATCATGTTAAAAAGAAAACTGATATCCTGTTATGAAGTGGCTTCCTAAAAATAAAAACGTTCAAGAGAAAATAAGGTATAATATGTACCATAACAAAAACCTGGAGTTACAGTTATCAGTTCACAATAGAAGTAGCAAAACTTAAAGCTTAAACCGTTTGCTTAGATCAGTGATTCTCACAGTATGTTCCACATGCATACGTTTACTGTTGACCATGGCAGTTTATCTCGGTGGTTTTCAAACTGGGATCAAAAGACAACTTTGGTAGAACAACTCTGGTTGAACCAGGAGGACGTGGGGCCCAGAACTGATGTTTCATTCCTCTCCCCTACACTTGGCAGCCTGTGAAAGGGCTCTCTATTAACATTCAGTCTCCAGTAGCACATTTCCAAAACTACTGGTTAAAGAAAGATTGTAGCTAAGCTTAGACATCCAGACAGGGTTTCTTGATGACTGCAAAGCACTGATCATTAATGGGCATCTACGAATACCTACGATGTATTGGCCTTATTATACGTGAAATAGAATCCAAATACCACAATTAGCTCATTAGCAGCTATTCAGGAAGATGACCGAAACCCCTAGAACCTCCAGGTTTGAGAAAGTTCACTTGTGATGTAACTTATGGATGTGTTAGTAAACAAAATAAATATTTCTAATTGTGGAAAATAAGTTTAGCCTGTTGTTACCTTGGGGTTAGCTCTACCAATTCAATAACTCCTTCTGGGAAGAAATCTCTAGTTCTTCCTTAAAAATTGTACCTTTATCAGGAGCTCACTCTCCAAGGTAAAACCAGGTCAGTTGAAATACCCATTCATCTCTAATGCATCTGACAGTCCTCATGAGGCCATGGGATCAACTGTGATTCTTGTGTGGGCAAGCAGGCTTAGTTCTGTATTCTCAGTGAGAAAATGTATACCTATTGGTAATTAACTGACACACTAAAGCCTATATTCTGGACACAAGCAGGATTCAGTCACAGAGTGAGAGAGTGTGTGTCAGCCAAGGTTTCTCAACACCAGTACTACTGACTTTTGGGGTTTGGTACTTTTTGTTGAGCAGGGCTGCTCTATGCATTACAGTATATTTAGCACTATCCCTAACCTCTACCCACTAGGTGCCAGTAGAACCCGACCTCCAGCTGTGACAATTAAAAAATGTCTTCAGGGGTGCCGGCCCGGTGGCTCAGGCAGTTAGAGCTCCATGCTCCTAACTCCGAAGGCTGCCGGTTCGATTCCCACATGGGCCAGTGGGCTCTCAACCACAAGGGTGCCGGTTCAACTCCTCGAGTCCCGCAAGGGATGGTGGGCTCTGCCCCCTGCAACTAAGATTGAACACGGCACCTTGAGCTGAGCTGCCGCTGAGCTCTCAAATGGCTCAGTTGGTTGGAGTGTGTCCTCTCAACCACAAGGTTGCCAGTTCGACTCCTGCAAGGGATGGTGGGCTGTGCCCCCTGCAACTAGCAACAGCAACTGGACCTGGAGCTGAGCTGCGCCCTCCACAACTAAGACTGAAAGGACAACAACTTGACTTGGAAAAAAAATCCTGGAAGTACACACTGTTCCCCCAATAAAGTCCTGTTCCCCTTCCCCAATAAAATCCTTTAACAAAAAAAAATGTCTTCAGACATTGCCAAAATCCCCTAGGAGGATACATCTCCCTTTCCCCAATGGCGAACCACTGATTTATACAGACCCATCACAAGTCTGGAAATATAGTAGAAAAGTAACGCTCTTGTCCTAATGGGGGAGCAGTACTGTAGCATTTCAGTACTGGAAAAGCCTGTCGAAACTATCTAAGAAACCACCCCCTTCATGGCACAAATGAAGATACTGAAGCCCAGAGAAGTTATGCAATATCTTCTTCATCTATCCCACACAATGGTTTGAATATCAGGTCCCAAAGCACATTCCACAGGGCACTAGTTCCTGAAGTTGTTCCTCCAGAAAAGGGCTCTGTGGTCCAATAGGATGGAGAAACACTTCATACCAAATCCTTCTCTTAGAAGGAAAACCTGTTTAGGTTGGTTTACACCAGGAATTCCCCAAGATTTCTGACCCCAGATCTTTTCCCTGTTGAATCCCCATTAACAGGAAGCTGAGCTCACCTGCCCTTGGGTGTGTGTGCCTAAAAACACAAGGTGCTCTGCCCAACTGTGAGGGCAGAGCTGTTTCCCTGTCCGTTGCCTTCCAAAATTCTCTTTCAGGTGTACCAGCTATTCAGTTTTTAGCTGGAGCATTCACCTGAGGGTAACAAACATTCCTTATAAACTCAGTTTGTTTTATAAACTCAGTTTAGTTTACCGCTTGGAATGATGTATTAGTTCAAGGAGTTCATCCTGTTCATCAACAACCAAGGTGGTTCCAAAAGATGGTTTCTGACCATCCAGGTATCCTTTCATCTGGATTCTACTGTGTATATTGTCCCCGACATTCATTTGGCACTTAATACATACTGTCTGTCTTTTGGGCAAACTTCTGATGGATGTGACCCTTCTTCCCTGAACCTAACAAGTTTCCAGCAAGGCAAGGGCTGTGTTTTATTAACCTTTATATAAATCACCCTTGTCACATCTCCAGTAAATGCTTTTTGGTTGACTGAGGGTAAGCTCTTTCTTTTCAAATTGTATTCACTTTAAATAACCTTTTTATAAACTGGTCTTCAAGAAAAAGGCCTGGGTGTAAGCCTAGAAAGGTTCTCTGAGTGGAAACCATGTTTACCTGGTCCCTGTAACTCTTTTATAGTTGTCCTTGGAGTACACGGCTAGGATGCTGACACCTGAGCCCATGTTCACCAGCAGCATAGGGTATGGGTTATCAAGGCAGCACGGCTTTTTCTGACACAATTCAGGATTTGTGGGATTTTCAAAATAGTAACATTCCGGGTTGCCGTTGAAGCCAACGGAGTCAACATAGAGCAGGCCCTGAATCAGACAGTCCAGTTCGTCCAGTTTATGAAGCTGCAGATTCGCAATCTGAAAAAGAATAAATCCTTGTGAGAGAGGTTGCCCACGACCTCAGGGGAAGCGCCCGAAGTTTTCAGCTGGACTTCAATGTGTCATTAAGAGTATGGAAACACCAAGCTGTATCCAATCTTGTTGATAATTAGTCACTCCACTGGAGAAGTGGTTTTGACCGGACGTCAGACATCCTGTCTGCTCACAGTGCGTGCTAAAGGATCGGAGCTTGCCTGGCTGCTGGAAAAGCATTTTATTAGCACGTGTGGGGGGTTGAATGGTGGCCCCTGCAAAATAACACCCATGTCCTAATTTTTAGAACCTGCGTTACCTTATTTGGAAAAAGGATCTTTGCAAATGTAATTAAAGATATTGAGATAAAGAGAACTTCATGGAATATCTGTTGGGGTGCCAATGACAAGTTTCCTTAAGAAACACACAAGAAAAGATTTGATAGACACAGAAGAGAAGGCCCTGTGAAGATAAAGGCAGAGATTGAGTGCTGCACCACGGCCAGGGAATGACAACAGCCACCGGAAGCTGAAAAAGGAAAGGAATGGAATCTGACCAAGAGCCTCTGAAGAAGTGTGGTTCTGCCAACACCCTGATTTTAGTCTTCAGGCCTCCAAAACTACGACTGAATAAATTTCTGTAGTTTTAAAACACTAAGATTGTGGTAATTTGTTACAGCAGCCACAGGAAACAAATACAGCACACCACTGAGATAGGGGATGCTCTCACAAAGTGAGGAGAGTAGAAATGTTCTGAAAGCAGCAAGAATCCTACACTTCCTTGACAGGACATGACACCCGAGGGTGGCATGTTGAGCCTGGGAGCTGGGGACAATCTTCTTAGCCCACAAAGTCCAGCTCCCCTTTTCCCAGGCCTTGGCTTTGGAGTTAGGCAGACCTGGCTTTGAATTCTGGCTCTACCACTTATTTAACTGAGGGATGTAGGGCAAGGTACTAACTTCTACAAGCCTCAGTTTCCTCATCTGTAAAAATGGGGATAATAATACCCATTACGCAGTGTTGTTGTAAAGATTAAATATGATAATACATGTAAACTGCTTACACGGGGCTTGGCATGAACAAAGGACTCAAAAAATGTTGGCTCCTTTATTAATACCTGGAGTGGCCTCAAAGTGTCCTTTCATGCTCCTATGAGACAAAAACTCCCATTCTCCTAGGTATATGGGGGAAACATAAAGGGGAATGAGTTGGCTGTGGGCTAGCCTTGGGGATGAGTGGCCTACTTTGCCTCCTCAGAAGTTTAATTCATGATCCTCAAGAGTGGTATTATTGCTGGTCCAGGGGTCTGGGTTGATGATCATTTTCCATGGACACACACACACACATAAATCTAGCAATCACCCACATAAAACTGAACCAATTAAGGAAGATAATCTATAAGGTCTAACTTAAATTTTTGGAAAATCTCTTTATGAAAACAATAGCTAGTATTTGTTGTTTACTACATGCCAAGCACTTACACGATGTCATTTAATTCTCACAAAAACCCTACAAGTAAGTACTATTATCCTTATTCTATGGTTAAGGCTCATGAAGCTTAAATAACTTTCCTTACTTGATACAACTTGCAGATATCTCCCACAGACTCCCTGTTCTTCCTCAGCTTATACCATCACACTTACAGCACTGGTGTGTTTTGGGGTTCATTCTGGTTTGTTTTGGGGGTTCATCAAGTGCCCCTGAGCATCACGCTCAAAGGCCTGTCCAAAAAAACATTTGTTCAATAAAAAAGGAAGTTATCACCTCCTAGATCACCCCAAACTGAAAAGTGGCAATTTCATCAGCCCATCTGTGGGTCATAGGTTAACTCACTTAAAAATTAATCAGAGGTCCATCAACAACATTGACAGCTATGTCCAGAGCCAACAGCACAAAGTCGGACAGAGACACAGTGTGTCCAGCTGGACATCCTGAAACTACAGGAAGGAAAAAGAAAAACCTGTCAGGGCAAATAAACTAAGCAAAGGAAACACTGTTACCTCACCTTTCCCCTCAAAATCATTTTCAAATAAAGTACTTAGCAGCAAACAAACATGTCTTCTACACATTTCACCTAGGGATGGATGTTTCTGAAGCCTGAGGTGAGGCATCCCCAAACTGGGAAACGGAAATATGAGTCACTTTCATTGAGACCCATAGAGACCTCAGCCGTCTTCACCATCCAGGAAGAAGGAGAGGCTCCCAAGTGTGAGCAACAAGTCAAATCATAACTTGGACTCTCAAACATGCCAAACAAGATGGGAATTACTCCTCAGACTTTGCAGTTCATTTGTACAACTGAATTACTGTGTGGGAAGCCTAAAATAGCATGTCCAGATCCCATCTCCAGAGAAACACTTTCTTTGCATCAGTGATTCCCTGCATGCTAAAATTAGAAAACGTGGATCCTAAACATAAGGCATGCTCAGGATACAACTGTAAGAGGTTCTCCTCGTGCAATTCATCTCAGTCTGTCAAAAATAACTAAACAGCTAAGTAAATAAATAAATCTGGTAAAAACCATCCCAAGAGGTTCTGGACTCCTAATACTCTGTATGGGTGTATTTATTCTGTGCCTCTACTCCCAGCCAGTTCTATCACTCTCCTACAGTTGAGAAATGAGTCACCAAATTGTATTTCAGAAATGAATAAAATACACATCTGTATGATACCTTACACTTCCCAAAGCAGAGAGAGCAGGAAGGATTTTTAGGACAGCAGAACCGAAAGGGACCGCTGGAGAATAGGACATGTAGCATTCTTGTGCTACATAGATAAGAAAACTAAAGCTGAAGAGAAGTTAAGAGGCTCTAGGAGTGCACTCTAGGTAAGAGCCGGGGCTCGGCCTCAGTTCTGATTCAGAAGGAACGGTCCCACGCTAGAACGGTGAGCTCCTAGACTCAAGGGTACCCTGTCTGTTCATCCCCACTAAGGAGCCCGAAGTGAATCAAGGTGACCTGGAGCATTTATGCAATATCTGTCAATGCCTCCATCACTCTTTTGGGGTAATGTATGTTCTGGGAGGAAGTTACTCAATACATGTTGGTAACAAGCAAGTGTGCTTCTCAAGGTTCTGAACTGAGGAAGGTCATGTCTCATTACAACCAAGGCTCAGAAGCCTCTGTTCTCTTGAGCAGGCTGCTGGAGCCTAATCAGACTGAAGCAGGGAGCAAGTCTGAAGGACAGTCATGCACTGTTTAGACGGGTAGTGTCATTAGGAGATTTCATTGCTCGAACATCACAAAGCACTTTCACAGACTTAGATGGTACAGCCCGCTGCTCCTAGGCTATAAGCCTGGACAACATGTTACTGTACAAAACACGAGAGAAAACAATGCAATCAAGACATGCAATAAACATGAAACGTGTGAGGCTGCTTCCAGCCTAACGTGGCTTACTGTTTTACAGCAGACTTATTTTTTTAATAAGTAGAAAGAGCACACTCTAAAATAATAATAAAAAGTACAGTAAATACATAAACCAGTAGCACGGTTGTTTATTATCATTATCAAATATTACGTACTGTACATAATTAATTGTATGCGCTATACTTTTATATGACTGGCAGTGCAGTAGGTTTGTTTACACCATCATCACCACAAACATGTGAGTACGGAATTGCACTCTGACGTCACTAGGTGCCAGGACTCTTTCAGCTCCATTAGAATCTTACGGGACCACCGTCATATATGCCATCCCTTGTTGACCAAAACGGTGTTATGTGGCGCATGACTGTATTTTCCAAACAGCCTGGCCAGGTGGTGCGTACACCTGTAAAAGAAAGTATATGGGCTGCCTTCTGTTTTCATACTTAGTCTTGGCCAAAGTGAAGACAGAATTGAAGAAGACAGATCTCTTCCTGTAGCCTGTTTGTCAGTGCACTAAGTGATGTGCCCTTATCCTTCCAAAGCCTGTGAGGATGAATAGATTTTATCATCCTCTTTGCTAAGCATCCATTCATTTACTCACAACAAGCATTCCTCATGCTCCTTCTATACACCAAGTACTGTAGAGAACAAAACAAAGCGCCTGCCCCCCTTGAACTTATTATATTCTGGTACCGGGAAATGATCAATCACCAAATAAGCTCGTGAATTTAGAACACAGCAAATGGCAGTAAGTGGAGAAAATGTGGGGCAAGGGAGACAGGGAGTGCTAGGCTGGTCTTTGTGTGGTGAAGTAACATCGGAGCAGGGACCCGGAGAAGTAAGACAGCAAACCAGGCCTGTAACCGGGGAAGAGCATTTTAGGCAGAGGGCACAGTAAGTGTTAAGCCTGTAGGTGTGCTTTAGGTGACCTACTGCCACTTTTCAGATGATGAAAGTGAGGCACAGACAAGGGACATGTCTTACCCAAAGTCACCCAGCTAGTTAAATGCAGAAAGAGGCCTACAATTCAAGACTTTTTCAATTATGAACTGAAATTTAATTTTCATGCCCCTGGATCTCAACCTTCTCAGTTTCAAAACTCTTTGATCCTTGAGCCCCTTTGGTGGGAAAAAGAGCCCATGAATCATTTAAGTAAGAGGCAGCATCAAATTCTACTGCTGAGTAGGGAAAAGGGACACAGAATAAAAAAGCCAAAACCTAAATATAATCAGTCTCATTTAGGGTTCTGTGCTAGGACTCCACTGCCAGCTCTTCCAGAAACTATTTAGTATAGTCAATGAAATAAATGTACCTTTGATTATACAAATAAAATGTTCATTTATAGCTTAATACCAAAAAATACACATTGATTCATTAATTTATCCATTAATGACAGACTTTATGACAAGTCCGATTCCATTAGTTCCATGACAAAATGCCAGTAATTTGTACTCTAGCCTCTGAGAAAACGTATTTTACATCTTACCTCACTGTATTTTCAACTTTCTGGCACGACTAATCCCAAAGTCTTCCAACCCTCCCTTCTCCTATGTTCAATCACTTCTGTTAAACTAGTTTCTTTTATTTTCTCCACCTTTAATTTTACTTTACTCTGACCTTATTCCCCGTGAGATGAGGCTCAATATAGATGAGCAAATGGGAACAATCGATATTAAGAGATTGCTAAATAAAGACAAAGTTTGGACTCTATGTGTCCCATGCATATCTTCCATTTAGCAAAATTTGTCACATCTAAATGAGCAACCCAGAGTTGGAATGCACTACCCGTCAGAATACCGCATTACTTTATTATGTCTAACCATACTCCCTAAATTATGTTCATTAATAAAGAAATTCATCTATAAACAATATAAAGGTTTTTTTGTTTGCGCAGAACTTCTGAGTCATCTTCAAAAACAAGAAAGACAGTGCAAATGGTTCGACAGAACTCACAATTTTTAGTTAAGACTTCTAGAAAGTCTTTTCTGAGGGCCTCGGACTATGTATCTGTAAGACTGGGAAAGTGATTATGCTTTTCATAAAACTGTAGTTAAGTGTCTATGGAAAACTCTGACTAAAATACTTTGGAAGGGGGTTTGTCATCGTGTCTTTAGCGTACTGTACAACAGTAATTGTAACAAAAATGATAACAATGAGAATTATATTTATTGAGCACTAACTAAGTGCCAGGTATATAATATCTCACTTAATCCTTCGTGTAACAGCCCTATGAGGTAGGAACTATCCATACAGATGAGGAAACTGAGGCACAGAGAGGTGAATCAACTTGTCTCAAGTCCTAAGGCTAGTTAGTAGTAGTTTAGTTTTCCGGTATGAGATGCCATGATTATGGACATGTGAAAGGTTTCCTACCTTTCACTGAGAGGTGGTTTTGTTGTTTTAACAAGGACAAACCCACATACCATTCGGAAGTCCTCTTCGAACTTGAAAGCCCCGCCTCCTGTGGCACAGAGAGTAGTGTGAAGGCTGGAGAAGTTCTTCTCGCTGCCCATCTGAATGAACGTGTGCATAGCGCTGCTGGGGAAGCGGATGAAATGCAGGTTCCCTTTGCGCCCACACATGGTCAAGTTTTTCAGTTCCAGGTGGACATCCCGGATCCCAGTTTTCCCATAAGCAATATTAGAAGTCAAATACTTCCTGATGCTCTTCAGGTTCTCCACTTCCTCTTGTTCCTCTTCGGCTGTAATATCCTTAGGTTCGAAGTAGACCAATTTAACCAACGTGCCACCGATATCCATGCCAAACCATGGGAATGCTAGAGGACAGAAAGACAGAGTGTTGCTGAATTCTATACAGGCAAAGAAAGGTTTTTAGTATTCAATAAGGAAATGCAGTGGTGTCACATCTGTATGGGCACTGAACATTCAGTTTCCCTGAATTCAACTATATGTGCCTAAAAGAGAAGACAGACCAGGAGAAATTCACAATTTAAATGGTGCTCATGATTCTGCCCACACTCCACTCAATTAGAGTCTGCCTTAGGATTGAGTATGAGGTGAGAAATAGGATTCTGCAGTTTCCTAAAGCAGTCTCAGTTCCCATGTGCTTCCCAGGGCTCAAGAATCTCACCAAGTTGGGTGCAGTTCCGATACTTACAGAATACATATTTTGCATATACAATGGCTCCCAAATGCTAACCATTTTATCACAATCTTGACTAAAGAAACAGTGACCTGTTCCAATGCCATGGGAAAAACTGGATTTGCTAGGTGTACCCATAGGCGATGTATTGACCTCTTAAGCTTCACAATGCCTTCCTAGGATATTTTTCAATGACAATTTTCACAGCATTCAATTTTTGTCTCCATGAGCTGACTTTATAAGACATGACTCTACTGCTTCACTCTACAGAATAAATAGGAAGCAGAAAGGGAGAGAAAGTGGGCTATGAGAGATGATGGGCAGACATGATGGTGGCAGAACTCTAAAATGAACAGCTCCTGTTACATCTGATTTCTTCATTAAGCAGAGACACTTGGTGCATCTCAAACAGCCTACCTAGAAGTCCCCAACACAGCTGCATGCTATACTAGAATTGCCTTTAACATTCTAATATCTGGTCTCCTCTCCCACGGATTCTGATTTAATCCAGGGATGGGACCTGGCATGAGTATTTCTTAAAAGTTCTCCAGTGGTTACCACCTGTAGGCTTGGGAACTACTAGACCAGAAGAACCACAGCCACTGACAAGCAAGCCCACGAATAAGCACAGCTCCTCACCAGGTCTGCAACAAGAAGGCCTCTAGATAAAGATACGTAATATACGTATCTCACAGATGACGTTTCTTGGTCCATTCTCTAAAATGGTATACATACACACAAACACAGCAGGTCCTCCAATAACGTCGTTTCCTTATAATATTGATGGGATGCCATAGGAACTTAACACTTGTCTGTGTCGATTAGCCTATGGTAAATTGGTTTTGTTATATGTCACTTTGCTTAAAGTCACAGAACCTACCGACATTAACACGAGGACTTAATGTGTATATATATATATATATATATATATATATATATATATATAATTTTTTGTCTTAATCGGCTGGAGATGTTTGTCTATGACAAAATGAATCTCCATTGTAATTATTTTTATTGTTATTAGGAGAATGGGCTGAGCTCCCTGAACAGGCTGACTTTATTTAGAGGCAACCTGGAAAGTTATTGCTGTGCTGTTAAATGAACACAGAGTAAACCCAAATGAGTATCCAAAATCTGGAGTCTCCCGTTTCATTCCCTCAGCAGACTCCAGTGGCTAAACCTGAAACTGTAATATGAAAACTGAATGTAAAGACACGGGGAGCTAAATTGACCTCTTTCAAAAGTTTAATTACTCAGCCCTAGAAAACATCCATATGAGTAAGCCCTGGTCAAAGTGTGCATATTTTATACCTAGAGATTACACTGCCAGGCACATAAATGGGACGTACAGAGTTCTTTGTTCTCAGCAGCCCTCTACATTGATATGCTGAGGACAGAGGGTTTGAGGAAAGAGAGGAGGAAGATTCTCTGGACACAGATTCTTCTTTCCTGTGTGTCACTGCTGTCATTTAGCTTAGCTGCTCCACACTTGGTAAGCAGTAACTTGAACAGTAAGTATGGAAAAATAAAATCCCAAACTGCCAAAAGATTAAGATCAACAAATTCAACTGATAAGACCAAGGTAACAAATATCCTATTATCTTTGTGGAAGTTTGCAGAGCAAGTCCCACACAGGCCAGTATCGGTTGGGAAGCTCGCTCGTCCTAGCAGAAGATCACAGAAAACTGGAAACAGTTCATCCCTACTAGTCAATTCAGCTCATAGATAATGTTTCTTGGTCCATTCTCCAAAACTCACTGTCCCATCAGCATGGCACACAGTGTAGGTAGGTCCCTGAATCAGGATTCAGAACAACTACTTTCCAGAAGCAACCAGCTCACTATTACTTCCTCCACCTCTCTGGATCTCAATTCCATTATCTGTGAAAGGTAGATTGCATTAGAATTATTTCCAGTTCCCTCCCTACTATAAACTTTCTATAGATTCTTTAAAAAAATACCAAAAAAAAAAAATCACAACCCTATACTCCTTCTTAAACCAGATGTAATTTTTTAAAATTTCTAGAATATTCAGAAGGATGTTCATCAGGAGACCAGGTTCTAATCATATAGGCTGACCATAGCCCCAATTTTAAACTTCACCGAACTACTACGCTATGGCATGTCAACAGGTGATTAGACTATGCAATCAGTGTTGCAGTTATAATTCATTCTTATCAAAGTAGGGTAGACACTTACACCTGGACAGGATGCAGGAATGGTATTCTGGAACATTGTAAGATAACAACTTTGGAAAGACTGACAACATCTATTAAAATCAAAAGTACACATACGTTTTTAACCCAGCTAGCTAATCCCTCTCCAGAACCATATGCAGCACCCTTTAGAGTGGCCAAATTAAAAACAAACAAAAACTGGAAACAAAAGTGCATGCCCTTTAACAAGGGAACTGTTCAATAAAGTATATGACTTCCAAACAATGGAATGTTGGGCAACCATTAAAAAGAATGAATGAGACCCATACTAGCTGCCTGGAGAAATAACCCCAATTTTCTGTTAATGAGAAAAGCAAAAGGTTCCTAGCAGTATAAATAATTTACTTACCCTATTTGGTATGAAAAGAAATGAGGTAAGGAAGAGGGAGGAAGAGAGGAAGAAAAGGGAGAAGGGACAGAGGATGGGGTGAAGGATGGAAGGAAGACCCTTACACATTTATATGAGCCAACAGAAATGTATAGAAACCCACCCCTCCAGGTTGTTACTATTATTAAGGGGTGGCAGGATGAAGAGGTTGTATAGGTACCGTGTTTCCCCGAAAATAAGACCTAGCCTGATCATCAGCTCTAATACATCTTTTGGAGCAAAAATTAATGTAAGACCCGGTATTATAAGACATGGTATGGTAATGGTATGGTATAAGACCGGGTCTTATATTAATTTTTGCTCCAAAAGACACATTAGCACTGATGGTCGGGCTAGGTCTTATTCTTGGAGAAATATGGTAGCAGCTAGAAATCAGGGGAGGAGATGGACAAAATTCTATACTTAGAACTTGCAGTACGTGCGGCAGAGGTAAAAAGTAAGAATTCAGTGATAAAGAAAAACAGGAGCATCTCAGCGCAGAATGGGCAGAACAAGCAGTGTGAAATCCAGACAATAATGTAGTTCTGGACCATAAATCCAGCGTTCACCCAGCCACAGCTGTCACCAGCCTGTAGGATGAAGAGTCACTACATGGCCTTTTAGCTGGTAGGATATTGTACAGGCAACTGGAAAGTCTCATACTTTAAAAACACGACAGGGGACATCTAAACATTTTATAAATTATTTGGAATCCTGGTTTCTTCTTCCTGCTTCACCAACTGCTCCTTTTTGAGCCGTTTCAAAGCTTTGTTGGCCACTCAACAAAAGAGTAAGAAAAAGGATAGAGCTTTGAAAATTCAGTTAAATATTACATCAGCAATTTTAGTTAAAGTAAAAAGGGATAGGATTGGAATACTGTAGTAGTTTAAACAGCAGTAGAAATTGTTTTCACTTACCTATGTTCCTTTCTTAACTTGAATGCTCTTGAAAAGCATTTTAATGCTTTTATAAGACTTTCGTACTTTAAGTGTAGGTTTTGTTTTTGGTTTTTATCGTCCTGATATCAAGGTCTACCTAAATCTACACTTCCTGTGGATGGAGATAGAAGAGAAGGTGAAGAAACAACATCTCAATGGAGCTATCATTCATGACTCGTTTTTTCTTTAATCCAGGATATCTCGATGCTCTGATAAATTTAGCTAAACCACTGGTAAGAGTCTGTTCCGTGTCTGCCAGAAGTGATATTGGTTCTAGATACAGAATATTTGCACTCACCCTTTACTCCTTCTTAAACCAGATGTAATTTTTTAAAATTTCTAGACTATTCAGAAGGAGGTTCATCAGGAGACCAGGCTCAAACTGCATGAGAAGACTTGCGCAAACAAGTAAGCTGGTCTACTCATTCAAAATGGTTTCTATCATAATGAGGAGTGTGCAAACTAGAAGCTGATGTTCATAAAACAAGGTGCTATGGATAAGTGGCTGACTTTAGGTCCATCTTCTCTCAGCATATTCTAAAGAATAAAAGGAATTATTTCCTAAAGAAATTCTGGCCCACGTGTACAAGGAGACATATTCAAATAGGTTCACTGCAGCAATTTATAACCAAAAACTGGTAGTAATCAAAGTGTCCAACAATATGGAAATAAAAAGTGATATGCTATATAGTTATGAGAATCGACTAGGTTTACATGTCTCAAGATGGAGAGAGTTCAAAAACAATGATGAAGGAAACCTCCTTTAATGGTGAGCAGAAGTGTAGGTCATCGTTTCCAGGCCAGAACATTTAGTTACAGGCATGAGACTCTCCAGAGCTTTCCCACAGCAATGGGAAGCATTCCAGGCAGTGGCTGGTCCATCAGCCTAGGTCCTGGCGTGAGGACGCAGCCAATCCTCAATGCACATACAGCATGAGCACAAAATAAACCTTTGTTCTTTAAACCGCTGAGATTTGGGAATTGTCTGTTACTGCAAAGGAACTTGGCCTATTGTGACTGCTGCTGGAAATGGAGTATTGCTTCAACAGCAACAAAAAAAATGTGGCACTGGCTTAGAGGCCAGGCAGCAGGGAGTAAGGAAACAAATTCTAGAGGCTAGCGAAGCATTTGGTAAAACCACCATGTATGAGAACTTAGAAGGTAGGTGATACACCTAAAGAAGTAGTAGATCTCATGGAAAAGGTTGAAGGTCAAATGTTAGAAGCATGTGTTGGTGACTACTGGCTACATTTTAAAAGGCATAACCCAAAAAAAGAGCAAGAGATGGGCTCAGAAAATAATGGACTGGTTTGCAAACAAAAAGGAAAAGGGAATCAAGTCCATCAAGTCAGACTTGGAGAGCTGGAAAATAGCTGCTTCTCTTCCCTGACACATAAATGACAAAACTGAGAGAGCCTTTGAGTAACAAAGATCAATTAGCACTTAGCTTTGGAGTGAGGTTCAGAGGAAGAGAATGGCTATTATACTCCCTCTCAACACCCTGAAAGGGTAAAGATGTCTCTAAGTAAAGATGCAGTTAAGTGGCTTCTCAGTTAATTCTTTCAATTAGAAAAGCTCAGGGGAAAATACACTAGATGTGGCTTTCCCACCAAAGCCTGTTAGGTTCAAAGTAACATCAACTGCAATAAAGAAAGGCTGGAAGTACAAGCACAAAGGCCTACAGTGAGTATAAATACTATGCCAAGAACTGAGTGCAGGGCATGTGGAAATAAGCTAGAGTACAACAGATAAGAAATCTAGTTCCTTTTGAAAAGAGTGGTGCTGCCAAAGAAACTAAAAGCCTGAACCTAAAATGGCTGGGAAAAGTGTTCAAGACCTGGAAGAACTCTAGAGCCCCAACTCTCAAAGGCAGGAAGCAGCTGAGAAAGCTGGTCTGCCCCTATTGGGGTCACATTCTCCAGTGCTCACTTAAGATGTGATCAAGGAGGCTACTGGGAAAAGCCCAGGGCTGAAGACAGCAATGCAGTGGGGAGGCCCTCCCTGAGAGAAGAATCAGGACCCCAAAAGAACATTCTCCACCTACCAGGCAGGAAGCCTTGAAGATTTCAGAATTGCTTCAGAATTGGGAATGCCTGAGGTCCAATGAATGGGTGTCTCCCATTCACCCCAACCCTTGTTTCACCATTATATATTAATATACAATGTGGGGGTAGGGTGAACAGCAGGTAACTTGCCTTTTTTGGTTCAGGTTTATAGATTGAGTTGATGTCAAAACAACTAGGTATCACACCCTAATTTGGAGACTACTGTGCCTCACGCAGGTGCTATGACTGGATGGGACTCCAAGGCTGTCTCCTTTGGGAAGGGCATGACTATGTCTCACCTGCAGGCGGGAGAGTGGGCCAATTTGGTAATCAGAAACTCAAATTGTGGTAGTCACTGGTGCTGCTGGCCAAATATTTCTGGTTCTCTTCCTCCCACACCCATGCGGTCAGACTGTAACTCCTGGCCATTTTACAATTGAGCTGGGAAATGTGCCTAATCCGGCCAGTGAATGGAGAATGGAAATGGTGTATGTCACTTCCAAACAGGAGCGCCTATGACTGGCATTAGACCCTTCAGAACTCTTTCTGTTACCATGACCAGCAGAATCCAAGATAATGATTGCTCAGATAATCATGAGTCACAGAGTGAAGATGAGCCAGGCTGGAGCCCCCAGCCATCCCTCAATAGACTCGTAGTGTGAATGAGAAATAAACCTTTGTTGTTTTAAGTCTTAGAGATTTGAGAGTTATTTGTTACTGAAGAGTGATCTCACCTATCCCGACTAATGTACTGTCCATCAAAATCTTTGGCTGTTTTTTTTTCCTCTGGAACCCTCCCTCTCCTGTAGAACCAGACTCAGGGACTGCCAGTATTGCTGATAAACATGTGGTAGCTAAGTAAGAATAAAAAGGTATGTACATCCTGCTGCATTTATTTCTGTCTAAAAACTTCTCTAATCAAATATATGGTGATAGAAGGAGAACTGACTCTGGGTGGTGAACACACAGTGGGATTTATAGATGATGTAATACAGAATTGTACACCTGAAATCTATGTAATTTTACTAACAATTGTCACTCCAATAAATTAAAAAAAACAAAAAACTTCTCTAAACACAAGCCAAGGCTGGCAACCCCGGTAGTAATTAAAACCATGAAATGAATCCATATTCCAAAAATTGTGATAAAAATATTTTAAAATTTCATTGGTAGTTGATGGCTTTAAAACAAAGCTTGCTTCTTAAAGACCTTTTCAGAACACTAAAATAGTCTCTAAGGAACACTTATGCTTCCTGCAGTAAATTTCAAAGGTTACAGTGAACTCCAAATAGCAAAAATGAGATGGGGGGGGGGGGAGAATCAACAACCACAGATAAGGTTTCCAGCAGTCAAAGGAACAATTTTAAAGAGCAAAGGGAATCTGCCATTAGAAAATCTACCTCCTCTTGAACAATAAGCCACAGAGCTTTAAAAGGGGTTCCTGGTGAGACGCAGATCAAGTTCCCTAACGCCCATATTTCTTCTTGTATGTAAATTAGGCACCAAGTGCTCAAGATTAGCTCCTTTGGGCACAGCTTAACTCAGTAACCAGTTGTTCACCAACAGTAACAGATCTCTCAAGGTACCACCAAGCTGGAATGGACTGTCATAATAATTTGTTGTGAATAGGGAGCAGCCAGACTGAATTTCTTTTCCCACAATTTGTGAAGAGATTTGTGAGGCAAACTAATTGGTGGAAAAGATGTCTGAGGAGGTGTAACCAACAGGAAAAAGGGCTTTTAAAGTACTTTGGAGATATTTTTACACTACATAAATTCTAATTACATTGGAGTTGCCTAAGAACCTCTACATGTTAAAAAAACCAAACCAAACCAAAATAAAACCAAACGAAAAACTTTCATTAACTTAGATCTAGGTGTGTGATACAATTGTATTTCTTTTAAAATTTCCTTTCTGAGAGCTGGGGTTCCCTTCACTACATCTAAATTTGGTTGACAGTATAATTCTTTGCTAATATAGTCATAGAAACATGTAACTTTATGAGGTGGAAGGGACCTTCAGTCGAGTCCAACACCCTGTTTACAGATAAGAAAATTAAGGCTTAAAAAGATCAAGGAATTGTCTAAGGTCGGTCACACTAAGTATCATCAGAGCCAATTTTCCATTTCACGAGCCAGTAAATCCCCCTTTTTGAAAGGCTAGTCTGAGTTGTCTGTCAATTACAACTGAGAGCATCCCCACAGATAGAATGATTATGGGCAAGTTCCTTTCTTGAGCCATTTACTAAGCTGTAAAATGGTGGTGGAATAAACCGATCACCAAAGTTCTGCCTAGTTTTCACATTCTATCTCACACACACAAACACACACACAAAGCCCTCCAAAACCATATATATGGGTTATATATATTATATAGATAATATATATATTATATATAGTGTTTTTGTTTTTGTTTTTTTAAGGAGGGAGCAGCTCACAGCGGCCCATGCGGGGATCGAACTGGCAACCTTGGTGCTACCAGCACCACGCTCTAACCAACTGAGCTGACCAGCCATCCCGAAAAAAACATATTTTTAACAGCATAAAACATGAGTTGAAAACCTAAACTATTTAAGAACTTTGAAGAAAGTGGTAAATGTAAAATTTACTACAAGGGTTTCTGTAACACCGTAAAGAAACCCATAATTATTGCACACAGAGCAATCTGCTAAACATTAAATACTCTATGCAGAGGAACTTGAGCCATGGTTTCTTTCAAATTAATACCAGATTTCTTTAGTTTGAATTTTAGTCACATGGCAATACCCAGTATTGGCAAGGGTTACAAGGGCAGACCCTTGCAGAGTACCGATGGGAATGTAAACTAGCACAATCTTTCCATTGGTCTATTTTTTATATATTAAAAAGCTCCAAACTGCTATACACGTTGATACACTAGAGCCACTTTACACTAAATAATTATGCATGTATTCAAAATTTTACCTGAAGTCATTGAAGTTTTACTACTAGTAATGAGAAAACTAATTTATTATCCAAAAATAAAGGGCTGCTTAAATCAATGATTACCTATTTTGTAGCACAGCACTTAATGATGTCAGAGTGTTCATTCTGTATTATTAGGTGGAAAGGTCGGGTGATTAATGGTACAGTTCATATGTTTACAATTTTGCGCAAAAATTAAATGGCCATTTGTAGACAGAAGACAAGACTAGAAACTTTAAGCCAAAATGTTAATGGCCATTCATCCCTGGATAGTGAATTAGGGTGATTTTTTTTCCTTCTTCTTCTGGCTTTTCTGATGATGCTTTTCAATCTTTTATAATCAATACATTTAATCACAATCAGAGTTATTTTAGAATTCTCAATCAAAACCTTCCCTCGAATGATGTGAAAGAAAAATTGTTTTAACTTGGCTTCAATGAGCAGACAGATGATTTATAGTCATAGGAGAGAATATGCTGGCATTCCCCATCTCAACAGCTTCTCCCCTTCTCCTCATGTAATAGCCTCCCCATATCAAGTTTGTTACACACAAGCCATCAAGAAGAACAAGGAAGGGCAGGTCAGGGCGGGGCTGGAGGGGCATCCTTGTCCCCACCCTCCCCACCCCTCACTGTAGCTGGGAAGCAGAAGATAGAATTAGATCACGTGATGTTGGAGTAGAACTTATCTTGGTGACTTTAGGATGCTGGTCCCATTGTTAGGTATAATTATGAAAAATTAAGAATCCAAGAAAGAACTGCCAGAGAAGAATTAAAAATAAGATTTTAAATGAAAGTACCCACCTTGATCCTGAAAGAAAAGAAACCAATGGCAACAGCAGCAATTGAGCAGGGTCCTGGGCATAGAAAACCCACATACAAACCACTGAAGTCAGTGTAAACAAAGTTGAGATCGACTATAAAACACTGTATGTACCATAAGGAGGCTTTCAATCAAGAAAAGAAGTATGTGTAAGTTGGGAAGGAAGGAAGGAAGGAAGGAAGGAAGGAAGGAAGGAAGGAAGGAAGGAAGGAAGGAAGGAAGGAAGAAAGGGAAAGGAGGTTGGGGAGGGAGGGAGGGAGAAAGGGAGGGAGGGAGGAAAAGGAAAGCATGACACCCAAGAGCAGAGTTGTTGAGCCAGTTAGACTCTTGACACCACCAGCTCTCCCTCAGGTAGGAATTTAGAGTAGGAAGAGGCTTGATTTACCCACCTACAATAATACACTATCATCAGGGCAAAACGCTTTATGTTAAATTTGGCATTTCAAAACACACTTAAAGGGACCCAGGTATGTTTGCAGGAAAGGATCACTGTGGGAAAGGCCACACACCCTCAGATTTTGATCAACTTTCTCCTTCTCGCCCAGACAAGGGTGGGAACAAAAGGGCTGATCATATTCTCATATTCAAGAGTGAAAAAGAGAATAGTGAGGATTCCTTTCAGGACTTCTGAGGCAAGAAATATTATCACATCAGCCACAAGAACTAAAGTCTGGATTTCACCACCTCTGCATGCAAGCCCAAAGGATCTGTTAGCCACAACAGGTTCCGTGCCAAGGACCTGCGGTATTTTTAGACACTCACAAAAATATTTAATTTCTTTAAAAATCGGAAGAAAACATCTGACCTTTCAGGTCAAAGAAAATGTTGTACTATATCATATCAATATATTAATCTTTATACCAACACAGTAGAAAAACATTTTTATTTCTTTCATATGGAGGAAGGGGGCCCATGAAGGAACATGTGCACAGGATCCATGAAAAGTGGCCTGTTTACATTTTGCTCCACACGCAATCCCAGGTTAGAACGGACAGGATACCATACCAAAGTGTACTCTGCATTTGCAATTTGAACTGAATCTCTATGGTTTATTTACAATTATATTTCCTTCAAACAACTTCAATTTCGGTATTTAGTGCAACTAAGTTTTAAAGTGTTTACTTACATATATTTTTTAAAAAACCAATGGTGCTATGTTCACCCATATTATGAGTATGTCTCAAATCTGCCTTATCATCAAAACCACTTAAGGCACTTGTTAAAAATATAGACTCCCAGGCCACTGCCTGGAGATACTGATGCAGTGGGATTGGAGAAAATGTTTTCAAGGAAGAGGCTTGCGTAATTCTCACTGGTCAAGTTGAAAACCACTGTTCTGGTTAAACCAAACTCAATACTTGAAGCAGCTGGACCGCGATTTAACAGTGAGAAATCAGAAGTTTGAATGAGTTGTTTTCCTTGCTTGTTATTTCAAGGGACCGTGAGGCTGGCAACTGAGGGCAAGGTACAGCCATGACCCGGCAGGCGGTCTCCTTCCCAGGAGGGTCTTGAACACATCTAATTGCTTGTTAATGAAATTATTTATGGACAATTTATTACAGGAGTACCGCAGGTGATTTTCAATACAGGCTTTGACGTTCCAGCTATCATCCACGCATGACTAAGCCCCATGGCTCTGGCTTTAGATGTGTTCCACATATAATTAAATGTTGTCATTGTGCTTCTCTCTCCTAGTGAGTCCCATTTTAAAAGTAACCAGGCATTCCTCCATAAAGAAGTGAGCTCTGGCAACAGTGCTTGTGCATTTAGGTCGTGCGGGCAGACCTCTGATCTACAACTCATGTGGTCGCCCTTGACACAGACAACCACATGAAACCAGAACAGACAGAAACACCGACATAAAAGCTATGTTACTTTTTTGGTAGTTTAAGGCTAAGATTTGAGAGAACAACAACAAAAAAGGCACCATTCTCTTACAGGGCACCATTCTGGTGGCACCAGTAAATGTATTCTTAGCTTGGATCTGACCAGGAGGAAGCAGGGGCAAGATGAAGCTTGAGATGAGGCGACCCAAAAATGTCAAACCCCTGAGGTTAAAAATACGTGTCCTTGATTCTCTTCTTCAAGTCCCTGAGCCGTTCATTGAGGTGCAGTTTCTTCCTCAAGGTCCTGGGGCATCTCCCCGCCACCCTTACAATCAGAATAGAAAGAGAGGCGTCACTCTAGTGACCACTGAGCTCATCTTGTCCATCATCCCTGCAGTCAAGCCCTGTGTTTCTGCTCCACGTCTCAAGGAGAGGAAGTGGTAGGCAGATGAAATTCGTTTCCCATTCCGAAGTCAAGTTCTCAGGCTGAAGAGGTGGGAGGAAAACACAATTCCAGACCATCATGGTCATCTCCCCTATTTCCCATCAAGAAGCTGCCTGTCCTGCCCAATCTAGAGGCAAGGGAAGGTGAATATCAACCTTCCGTGTGGTCCCCACCTTTAATTTCGCCACCTTCTTCATCAGAAATACAGCCCTTCAACTAAAAAGAAGATTCCACAGATTCGACTATGCAGGCATACGAGGGTACCCGTGTGACGATCTCCAATGGGATTGTCTCAGCAACCGAAAGGATCGCAACTTGCACCCAGAATGGCTCCTCCAGCTACCTAATGCCCCGAACTGCCGCTCAGGATGGTAATCTCATTACTTGATTAAACAAATCCCAGTTTAAATTACCAAGAGGTTTAGCTTTCTCTCTTGACAAGCCACCCGAGCATGCTTACTTACTCCAGGGAAGCTCCAGACAATTTAACACCAGGGAGTGGAGTTAATTAAAGAGGCTTCCAGGAGAGCAGCACTGCTCGTCGGCACCACCAGGCAGAACACGTCTACTTGAAATGGGATTTGTTCATTTATTTTAGCTCGACAGTGAACGTCTCACAAATCTTTCAAGTTGAGCTGAGTGGGGACTGAGGAAAGATGCCGGCAGCTCACATGCAACACGAGCTGGAACAGAGAACAGTCACAGCACCCTCCTCAAATACTGTGAGAACAACTACATCCTTGTGCATCCTCCAACTCATTGAACAGCCTTGCGGCAATGAACCTGTCCCCTTGTCACTTATGGTCTAGTCCACAAGGACTGATAAAGAACAATCTGGAAAGGAATGAAAACTCTGCTGAGTGAAATTCACATTGTCCTGGTACCAGACTCTACTTAACTAAAATAATCCTTTAGTATTTATGAATGGCAGCTACAGGCAGGGTTCCCGCTTAAGCACCGTAACTAAAACAAAGTAAAGCCCGACACGTCCTAGCCATTCAAGGACTTTATAGTCAAACTGGAGATGACATTCAAACCTATAGAAAATTTAAAAATCACAGGATGTTAGTGTTGCAAGGACATAGGGCTCTTTCAGGAAAATGCACACCAAGACCACAATGAGATACCACTTGAAACCCACGAGGATGGCTGTAATTCTAAAAAATGGAAAATAAGTGTCGGTGAGGATGTGGAGCTCTCACACACTGCTTGTGGGAATATAAAAGACTGCAGTCACTTTGGAAAACAGTCTGGCCGTTCTGCAAGAGGCTGCACATGAGTTACTGCATGATCTAGCGAGTCCACTCTTAGGTATATCGCCAAGAGAAATGAAAACATATGTCCTCATAAAAAACTTCTATGCAAATGTCCATAGCAGCATTATTCACAATAGACAAAAAGTAGAAGCAACCCAAACGGCCATCAACTGGATTAAAAACACACGTGATATCTCCACACAATGAAATAGTATTTGGAAAGGAAAAGGAAAAGGGGAGTGACGGCTAATAGATTTTTTTTGGGGGGGAGGGGGGTGATGAAGTGTTCTAAAATTTTAAGGTATGGTATAAGAAATGGAGTCAATAACATTGTAATAACTATGTGCGGTGACAGATGGTTCCTAGACTTATCGTGGTGATCACTTTGTAAGGTATATAAATGTTGAATCACTATGTTGTACACCTAAAACAAATATAATACTATTGTGTCGATTATAATTAAAAATAAAGAAACTTTAAGATAAAATTGATTGCGGTGATGGTTGCACCCTGTAAATATGCTAAAAAACACTGAATGGTACACTTTAAATGAGTTGTTATGTAAATTATATCTCTATAGAGCATATTTTACACATCTATAAAGCTCTGGATCAATCCCTTCATTTTATAGATAACTTACCATTTAAAATGTAAACGATGAATCGTAATAGTTTTTGAAGGAAATCTTTCTAAAATGTATGACCCGCTTTCCCATATTCTTAAAGAAAATGTTAACTCTCTGATGGCTCAGGGTCATATGGACATCAATTTTTGTGCCTCCTCTATACTGATGTCCTCAGGAATGACATAAACCCGTGCTTCCCAGGCTGCCAGAGTTTAGGTATTCTTTTGTCCCTATTATATAGCTTTCTATGTCCTGCTTTTAGACTGACACTGTTCATTTCTTGCTGCTGCCAGTATTAATTACCGCACTGTATGTCTCTCCTGCACCTGCTATGTATGAATGCAGAGAAACCAGAAGTCTGTGACTTTGGCAAGAGTAAACAGATGCGGAGAGAGACAGGATGTACTCAAGTGTAAAATGCATGAGCCTCTCCAAATATATCTACTTTCCAACTCAGAAGCATTTGCTTCCTTTCAGGACCTCAGCTGCCTTCTGGATTATCGCTGGCAAGTCACCATAGTGATGATTACTCTAATCAGTAATAGATTTTTTTTTATTATAACCATTTTTTCAAAGGCACAGCTAGATGTAATATCTAATCAGGGAAAGAGATTAAAACTTAAAAGTATAAATATGAGCAGTTAAAATATTTTATTTATCTGGTGCCATTTAGTGTGGGGACATAGTGCCCTACTGTACCATTTAGATTGGAACCATTTTTTTTTCTGTTACGTCTTAACTCTGGACCTCACATATGAAAAGATAAAAAGCAACATCTTGTTTACATCGCTTTATTTTACCAAAAAAAAAAAAAAATCATACATTTAATGTAAAGTTAATCAATGAGAATGATGCTGTTTTGATGAACTTAAAGGCTGGGCAATTGTCACTTATGAATGACAGTTGCAGTTTAATGAACTTCAGTATCCAATTTATGTCTGTACATTATTTGGATTACACAATATGGGGAAAAGCTTGCTTCAGCGAATAGGTGTAAATCCTAACTGTTTTTCAAACAGCTTTCCTTGCAATTCAGGGGTTTCTTGATTCAAAACTGATTCAGTAGCTTGAAAAGATTCAGTGAAAATGCTTCACGAAAGCTGAATACTAAAAATAACTCCTCCTATTAGTTTGCTTGTAATAGATATAAAAATCAAACAAAAAGCATCTGAACCTTTTAAATGCTAAAACTCTAAGGCAGCATGACCAGGACTTGACAGGTTACCCATTTACTTGTTATTACATAACTGACCCAAGCCAGAGTGAGCGCATTTGCCAAGCAAAAATGCCTAAACTTGCCGAAAATTTACTGGAGTGTGGTGCACGTGTACTGCAGGAGTGTACTGGCTTGTGAAATTTTATGTGGACATACATGCAGAGGACAGACTTTTTTAAATACTTCAGATTGGCTACAAACTTGCCAATCAATGTTTATAGAATTCAGAAGCTTATTCCAAGGTCTATAAATAATGAGTTAACCCAGCAGCCGCATTGTATCAACTAACATTAAAGGCTTACTATGTGTCACGCACTATGCTAGGAGCTTTACATGCAATCTCTAATTCAATTCTCATAACCCAACAAGGTGGGGCACTAGTATTATGGCCATTTTATAGATGCCAAAACTGAGAAGTTAAGGAACTCTCACCCAAACATCAGTTAGGTGGTCTACAGCATGCTTTTTAATTACAGCTTTTAAATAAACAAAAATATTTTTAAAGAAGAATTTTGAATGAATTATTTGGATCCCCTAAAAGTTCCATCCCGTATACAGCCGATACATAGCAAATACCCATTGACAGAAAAACAGGAGCAAACCCGAACACTTTGTACGTTACTTATACAACACAGGATAAAAACTGATATTAATGATGTCCCTATGTTATTAGAAAATATTAGATGATACTCATCATTCTGTCAAAGAAGGCAGGGGTGCATAAAATGCATGTGAAGCCCATTTTTCATAAAACTGACAAAAGCCGTAAAACTGACAAAAGTAAACCAGTCCTGGCAGTTTACAGGTAAGAAGTCATGGATGTTTAACTGGTTTGATCCCCAGGAATGCCTGACAAACCACAGTGATACTAAATGGACTCAGGATCTTGTTCTTTGTCCCAGGTCCAACCGAGTCCAGCACCTCCAGATTCCCAGGCCTGAGCCCAGTCCTACCTCCTAAATGGCTTCGGGACAAGTGCTAGCTTACCTGCTCCCACCCTAATGACTTCAGAGAAGAGAGGGGTGCAATTGTTTTAATACTATTCCTAATTTTTTCATCTTAAGACAAAAATTCGAAAGCACCAGTTTTGGCACAGGTTTTCATTCCAAGAATTTCACTCCAAGAATGAGGTTTCAAATCACAAGCCATAAAGAAATGGTTAAAAATTAATCAGACACAGACAATAACAGGTATGTACTGTTATAACATACAAATCCTCTGAGGCAACACAGTATCAGGTTTTCATCTATCAACAAGCAGGATGTAACAATTTCAACTGTGGTTAGCCAACTGAATTTATTATCTATTTGTGCATCATAAAATACCATCGTCTCTCAATTGGACATGATACATTGTTAACTGATTCAACAAAACAGATTACGGTTATGTTTTTAAAAAAAGGGTTCTTATCCTTTAGAAATATATATGAAAACATTTACCATTGAAATGAATAGGATACCTGAGATTTCCTTCAACATCATTCAGTTTGGGAGGGGAAGGTTCCCGTATAGCAGATAAAATAAAATAAAACTGGACATGCGTTGATAATTATAGAAGCCGAGTGATGAGCAATTAGCAGTTAGTTATACTCTATGCTCTGGTTTTTAAATAACGTTTGAAATTTTCCTAAATAAAGATTTTTTTTCTAATCTAAACATTCTTCAAATATTCACTCAGGGCAGTGAGAGAATGAAATAAGGATAAAGAAGCCCAAAGTTATGATTTTCCTGTGATTAATACTTTGGTGCGTGTGTGTGTGTATGTAAAGACAGAGCATATTATATTCTTCTCCTTTCCTTGGTCCCCCTGATGCATTGTTGGTACACTAACACCTGCTTGTCCTACTAATTGGGTAATCCAGCACTGAGCCAAACTATATTTGAGATAGGAATTTAAGAGGGAGAAAGGGAGGCAGATAACAATGTGATTCTAAATTCTACCCTCATACCACAGTGGGCCCTCAAATATTTGTCAAATGCCTCCTTTCCCTCATCTAACTTATCTTCTGGCATTGTCCTATTTAGCAGAGGACATGTTGACCTTTTCCTCCCATTCTCTGTCCTCAACTGCTTTAATAATTCATTTGTATTACTGATGTTCTCTGAGACTTTTCTCTGAGTGACCTGTGACCTGAATCCCAGTCAGTAGTGTACTGATAAATGTCTAACAACTGGCTCTGAAAATACAGCCTGATTTTCAGCATTTGCCAGTTTTCATTGTATAAATACACCCACTAGGGCCAATGTCAAGCTACCAACACAAGCACGTTGAATGCAGAGTTAGAAAGTAAGGAGTCAGCTCGTAGATCCTATAGGAGCCAACTCCAGCATACCACTGGCTCTCCTGTGGTATCTCCTTCCACTCTTTGAAAGTGTTGATGAAATGTTACATGTCACCCCAAAGAATAAATCACAGGTGGGCCACTTCCTAATAGTAAGAACCTTCCTTAAAAGGTAAGAATAGGAGACATCGCCTTGGCCAAACTGATATTTTTTTCCCCTAAATACGTAGCATCTCTTTATATATTTTTTTTTCATCAACCAGAGGTATAGGGGAAGTATAAATAAAGAGTAAGTGATCTCAAGTAGCCTCAAGTATGTTCAAGTCCTCTGACTCAAACACCCAGAGTTTAATGACTTATGGAAGTGCCGTGGCATATGAATAAAATCAAGCCAGTCAATGGGTTTCAGGCTATACTGTAGTTTAGAACCACATGACACTGGGTATCTCATCCAGAGTCTAGCACAGTGCCGGGCCCAAAAGAATAAAAATTGGTTGGTCCTTGTAGTACCCATATGGATTATTAAATCTCAGCACTCAAGGCCACCCAGGGCAATACTTACCTGATCCCTTTATGACAACCCCAAAAGGCATCCTTCCGTCTTAGCTTTCATACTTTCTGACAACCCAATACAACCTGCACTGAATCTCATGGGTGATGGGAGTCTGGCAGGTGACAGTTTGAGTCTTGGTTCTTCACAGGGTAGGACACCAAGGAAAAGTCAAGATTAAACAATGGTCTTTACATACCTAAGGAGCTGTCATGTAGAAGACATCTTAGATATACTATATTGTCAAGGAACACACAGTACAGTCATGCAGAGGCAGATTTTGACAGTATACGGAAGGACATCTAACAGCACCACCCATAAAAATACCTAACATTTATTAAGTGCTTTTGTTTTCCTGGAAGCCTTACCAAACTGCTTACACACATCAAGCTTGAGGTTAACTAAGTCCATCCCTTCCTGTTTCACTTCTGGACTGCCTACCTCAGGCTGTCCAGGAGTTGTTTATCCAGAAGCCCCAGAGGGTTCCTAGTAACTGGCACTGCCCAGGCTGACCACAGGTCACAGAGGTTGACGAAGGTCCAGACTGTCCTGAGCTGCTATCTAAAGTCCCTGTGGACTCAGATTCAGCGTAGGGTCAAGGCCAGGCACACCAGAAGGTCCACAGGCTGGTCTTGAAAGCAACAGATGCCCAGAAATACCCATGCCATCCTCTGCCAAAACGAAGTTTGAAAGACTGTGGGTTAAAAAGAACCAAGAACTGGTGCAGCTGTTCTGAATTCTGATGCCGTATTCAATTCATGAAACTTGTATAAAGGAAAAGGGCTCACTTTTCTAATCCTTTTCATCTCTTTCGTGCATATCTGCCTCCCTCAAGGGTGGAGATAGCAAAGAGAGGCGATCAAAGGAAGATACTTCCTTTTTAAAAATGAATTTTGCCCTGACACTAGATTAGCAGCAAAATAAATCACACAGTCATTACTCATCAAGTCGTCAACATTCCTCACTCTTAGGCAAGGTCTCAGGAGTAGCTAATGGGGCAATCTATGAAAGTGACAATGAGGCCAAGTCTTGTGACAGGACTTGTGTCCTTCTAGAAATGTCAGAGAGAATTAGGGGAGCCTCCATTCAGGAGGTGATGTCAGATCAGGTTGGAGGGTAACCTGAAACTCAGTCCCAAAAATGTTCTTAGTTGGGACAAGATGAGTTCATGGAAATCCTGAGATTTCAGAAAGTCTTGCAAGCCTCTGTGACTAAATAACTCATATAAATATTAGATGTCCTTTATTATTAGTAGATAGTATCAACAGTAAAATAATTTTTACTATGTATATACCAGGGTCAAGGCATTCTACTCTATACTTTATACATGGTTTCTACAGTTGGTCCTCACACGTGAAAGATAAGCACCATTATCTCTACTCAACAAAGCGAGCCTCTAAGTACTTAAGAATCTCACACTGTTAGTAAGTAGTAGAATGAGAATCTGAATCCAGGTCTGGTGGCTCCAAAGTGCTTTCCATCACAGAATACTGCCCACACTTCCTGGGAACACACTAGAATGGTCTGGTCCCACAGCCCAACAAAGTCAAAATCTGAACTCAGATGGTTTTACCCCGAGTACTTGAGCCCTCCCTCAATTTCTTCACCTGTAAAGGAGGATCATGATAGTACCTGTCTTAGTCCGTTCGCACCGCTGTAACAGAAATACCATAGAGTGGATAGTTTATAAACCACAGACATTTCTCACAGTTCTGGAATCCAAGACCAACTTCTGGCAGACTTGGTGTCTGGGGAGGGCCCACTTCCCACATGGCTGTCTTTTTGCTGTAACCTCACGTGGCAGAAGGGGCTGGCTAGCTCTCCAGGGTCTCTTTTATAAGGGCACTCATCTCCATCATAAGGGTTCCAACATCATGAGTTAATTACCTCCCAAATGCCCCACCTCTTAATACCATCACATTAGTTAGGAAATCAATATATGAATTTTGCGGGGATACAAGCATTCAATCTAACATAATACCTATCTCAAAGGGTGCTGAGAGTGTTTGATGTTACTAATACTTCCACAAGCATACAGATGAGCTTTTCGCCAAAGCTGTAAAAATTGCACACACTTACTTATCTTTTCTGAAAGTTTTACAGAACATACTTCTTTTTCCCAACATAAATACATAATATTGTGGCAGAAAAAAATGCCAGCTAGCCAGCAATGGAGTTAGACTTGAGTTTGCATTTTGGTCCTGCCATTCACTAACTACGGGCCTTCGGGCAGGTTGCTTCACTTCTGAGCCTCTCCTTTCTCATCTGTAAAAACCAGAGTGGGAGTGGTAATTGCATGCTTTTATAAAAACACACAGAACAATACATACACAGCTGTTACTCAATAATAGCTACTCTAATTATTCAGTCAATCAAACCAACCACAGTAGGTACCTACTATTGTCATAAGTTTTTCCATCTTCTTCCCAAACTACAGAGAAATCTGTTAGAGGTCCAGATCATTGTTTTGATGAAACTGCCTCTAAAAATAACATTCCCTCACCCCTTTGAATCATCTGCTGCTTTCAAATACATTCGCAAGGAGAAAATACACACACACACACACGATTAGCCAATTCTAAGAATCTAAAAGATATCATAAATTAAGCAATGAGATATGAAGCTTGAGACAGCTGCACTATCTAGAGAAAAGGTCTACTTAGAAATTCTGTGTACCATTTTGGAAACAGTTTCCATATTTGTTTTAGAATATTGTCATCCCAAGGTGAATACTGGTTTACATATTAAAGTTAAAGCACATGTAATTAAATATAATAGAAGTTAAACCTTGATTTATTTTTATTTTTATGGTAATTGTTTTGTATTAAAAGACACACACACACACACACACACACACACACACACACTCATACACACACACACAAGGCTATCACAAAAAAGAAAAACCAAAAAGCTGTCAATTAAAACCAGTACTCTTTTGTTTCCCTATTAATTCTGTCTCCAAAAGCATGATGGGTTTTGTTTTATTAACTTGTGAAATGCCCCACACGTTAACAATTAACAGCACTCTTTCTAACTTTGGTTACTATGCCAAACAAAATATGCTTTGTATTAATGTTCAAATCCACTTACTGATCTTTTTGGGGAAAAGTGGTGTTCATATGTCTACCAGATCCTGATACTTGACTTAACCACTTAGATGCTGGACAGCTAGGCCTGAAATTCTTAATCTTCAGTTCCCATGTGTACTGTATAATTTATAACTTCATTGACAAACTTGGGGATCTGACCATGTCCCAGAAAGTAGCGATGCTAGAATGTGCTCTTGCTTTCCAATTTAGTCTTTTGTTCTTAAATTTGCAGTCCTTCCCATCCATCTAGAAGGGCTGATTATGTTTTTTTTAATGCACATGTATCCACACTCGATGCAGATACAACCAAAACAATTCTACTTATCTATCTTTTATTCTGCTTATTCTAATTAGCCTGATTCAGAGGTAGTGGAAAGCCCGAGTGGCAAAGGTAAATATCCCAACATTTAGAAAATTGAAGCCTTGTACTTTCACAATGGTGGCCAGATAAAAATGGTAACAGATTTGGGTTTCTTCTCTTTGTAACCAAAAGTATGTTATGTGTATAATGAACTCTACCTATCTTCTGCTAGTGATGTATATGGATGATCTGGGAAGTTGGACTTTCCCAGCCACCAGGCCACCGTCCTGCTTTTTGCAACACACTGGGACGGAGAAGGGCAGAAGCGCTCCAGCCTTCTGATGATGCTCAAATATTTGCCTTTCTGTAGCATAGTATTCAGTGACTTAAACAATTATCTGCTTCGCAATTTTTTCCTCTCCTCTAATGTGGCTTATCTAACAGCCTAAAATATCCAGGATTTCAAGGCAACATCTATACACTACTGTGTGCTATTTCTGTTCCTCCTCCAGAAACTATGATATGTATTTACCAATTTCATCCAAAGTAACCTACTGAGTAAAAAGAGTTATGTACTAAAGTGACACTGTAGCACTAGTAATGCTATGGAGACCCTTGCTGCAGCCTAAAGCTATGAGACAGGTTAAGTACATTAGGGTATGTCCATAGAATGGAATATTGGGAAAACAACACAATCATTAAAAATGATGTTTTAATAACCGTAAGAAAATGCTTATGTTAAAATATTTAAATAAAGTTACCAAAACCTTATTTTAGTGTTGCCTTTAAAATACGGCACATTTTAAGCTGTTGTTTTGAGTGACAGAACTGTGAGTACTTTCTCCTGCTTTTTTGGTACATTTTTGTGTTATCCAACATTTTGAGGGGGAAGGGTAAACAAAGTAATTATGGGACTAAAAGTATTTCAGCTAATCAAATAAAGCCTTTTGGTCTTTCTTATACTAGGCCTGTTTTTTTATTGTTGCTTTGTATTTTTGTTTGTTTGTTTTAACTATGAAAGTCAGTTTGAGATTGTCTCTGCCACCTCAACCGTCTTGTCCTGTGGATTAATGGTGGAGGGTGTTCTGTACAGTGGGGAAGACAGCTGGCATTTACTGAATAACTGCTATAAGCCAAGCAGGAATTGAAGTTCTTTATATATATTATCTTATTTAATCCTCACATCAACCTGATGAGGTAGTATGATTATCTCCATCTTACTGATACTAAAACTGAAGCATAAAAGTTAAGTAACTGGCCCCAGGTCATCCAGCTGCAATTCAAACGCAAGCCCTCTGGGGTCTGAATGACTACTTAGACACTCACTGAATTTTATTAGGACTATCATGAGTTGCAAAATATTTGGGAGGTAAGCTGACTCCATAAAGTGCTATTTCTGTTTGCTTCAAACAGAGCCCTAAGGAGCAGACCAAAGGAATCTCCCTAACTGATACCTTACGGAAACTTCACGAAGGACTTTGTCAAAGTCTGCTGTAGAGATGGACACAGCTACCTCCATGGGGTGGTGATGTCACTGGTAACTTTTTTTCTGTGACATCCATCAAATGTTCATGTGCAAGGAAAAAGAGAAAAAATATATATCATCTATAATCAGTCTTCCAAAAGACAAAAACAAAAAACCAAAAAAAAACACCAAGCATAATTAAATACTAAGTGAAGTGGCAAAGTGGACAACTGGTACAAAAGTCATGTAGGAAGAACTCTCAACTCCGAAGTACCATAGAATTTTGAAGGTACAAGAAACAAGTCCAGAATTTCAAGATGAGAGCTAGGAACTTGGTTGAGGTCACACAGCTTTTAAAAAGTGGGTGAAGTAGCTAAGGTAACTTCAGGAAGCAGTCTTGGAAAAGCTTTCCAAGGATAGCGTAGAGTGAGGTGATGGTCCTTGAGATGAAAACAGTAGACAATACTCTCATTTCCTGGTTTAGCAAAATCAACCTGTACTGGTCTGATTTTTAAATTATAAGATTGAGAATATTTCCTGCATGGTGGGCTCAGATGTAATTTTTTTAAATAATCAAAAACTACTGAGCTGTTTTATTCCATGCACTGTTTTTAAAAATTAAGTATTTTAATGTGTACTGCATTCTACCCAAAATATTACAAATAGAAATTCACCTACCCACACATGCATCCCAGGTGCCTATTTGAGAAGTGATGTGTGGCTATCCTAACACACTTCTGGTTTGGACAGAAGTTGGCATCTGATGTTGTAAACTGGTAATTAGGAATTATTTGTCCAGCTTTGATACTTCCCTCACTGACATCCTCTTAAATTTCATTTAAAGCACTTAAATACTCTTTGTAATACATAATTGCTCACGGAAAAATCTATCAATCAGAAGAAAACAGGCATAAGCTTAATTCTTAGTAGATTCATCTTAGAGTACCTAAACACCAACTGATTGAGCAACTTTTTATAACAAGATACCTGAATATTAATAGGAATGTATAAAGATATTAACTTAAGCCTAGGTTCACGTAAGAAATTTTGGTAGTGAACACATCAGATGCATCTCCAAACATGTGAAAAATATTTCAGAAATGTTTCTTTGGATTTGAGAACAGAAAACACAATAGGATAATGAAAAGTCAATTATTATGAATCATTTTTAAAAGTTTGTAAGCATCATGGTCACTAAACTCAAATATAAACCATTTACTTTATGACACAAGGCACATATGCATAGTTGTATTTTCTTATATTCTAAAATAATTCCTGTGCGTTTGCAAGCACAAGTCTCTAAGTCTCCAGATTATATTTCCTTTGCCTCCAAGCCATTACTAAGAGTATATTTTCAATTCCTCAGATATTATTTTAAGAGGTGGTACACCCTCAATTCAACATAGACCATTTAAGCTAGCAATCAATACTAAACAAAAACTCAATACAGTTCTCATTATATTTTAGCTATTTATATTGCAAACTCTCATACAATTTGGTAACATAGATTAGAGAAATAACTAAAACACGGTTTCAAAAGAAGTAAAATAGGTTAATAAATCACAAGTAACTACTATCAAATACATAAAGAAGGTCCTTTTCTAACAAGTCTCAAGAACAAACTCAGGTGCTGGATGTCTTCCCTTACAACGATAGCCAAATTTGCTATGGCTTCAAAGTTCCAGAAAAGATCTTTACTTTCAACCTAAACATTTCAGACCTACAAAACACAAGTATCAGAATCACCAAGTCCCACAGTCAGGTTAAAATACTTGCCCAAGTCTCGAAGATTTTAACTGAATACAGAAAAGCTAAGAGTTAAAATTGATAAACAGAAACAGAAAAAACTGAATCTGTTTGACAAATATCAAGCTTTTACAGACAAATCCAAAACCTATCTAGCAATTTCATTATATCAAACAGAATAACCTGTAGGCAAAAGGTGCATGTTTTAATGCAATCACTCATTAGCATGCATTCCACTTACTTTGCTTTTTGCCATTTATAAGCTTCATTAAAGACGCCCAGAAAGAGGTAACCAGTTGAATGAGGTTCAGCTCAGATAGGAAAACCAGTTCTAAACTCGTTACAAATTTGCATCCCAGAACGTCCCGCGGGGAAGGTACTCTTTACAAATTAACTTTACACGTACAAGCTTTAGATTGTGAAATAATGCATTTCAGCGTTCTGCGCTGTACATTACCATTAGCAACCCAACTCTATCTCTGCAAGCCCCGAAAAAAAAAAAATCCACCTCCAATCCTCATTGGTCCACATAGTTCCGGCCCACATGGTATCAGTGGGAGTGTCTGGCACAGCCGGTCCTTTCATTGGCTGCGAAGAAACAGCGTCTAACAGGGGTTGTCAAACTCCACGCCTCCAGACCTCGCGTTCGCCAATAGACCCAAGGTACTGGCGGCTCTTCTACGATTCAAAGGGCAAGCTGGCTGCCTGAGCGCCAACCCCAGAAAGACGAACTCTGAGAAGGGCAAGGGGAGCTCCGACTCTCCCTTCTGCTTTACTCCTACCCCGGACCCCACCAAATGTTCACGCACGTGCATTTTCCCACAAATTAGAAAACCAGGCAATGCGTTCGCTTTCTATGGAGCCGCGAGCAAGGCTCGGGCTCGGCGTCCACCGGCCCATTCTACAGATGGTGGCAAGCAAGGCTCAGGCGCAGGTAGCTATCTTTAGTGCTTAGCGCCCCTGGGGGAAAAGTTCCGAGCGCCCCCTCCGACAGCGGGCTCCGGGGCGCTCCCCGCGCCCCCCGCGGTTCTGGGGGCCGGCCCTGCGTGCTGCGCCTGCCTCGCGTCGGCGCTCCCCTCCCAGCGGGACTTACGCGGCCTGTTCTTCTTCCCCGAGTCCATCCTCCTCCGCAGCCGGCATTTCTTGGCTGGGGAGTCGTGCTCAGCGGGCGGCGGCTGCGGCTGGAGCTCGGGCTGCAGCTGGAGCAGGAGGCGCGGGGGCGCCGGGTCGCCGCCGCCCACGGATCCGCGGTGGGAGAAGCGCGGCTGCTGGGCCGGCAGCTGGTGGAAACCGTTGTGCAGCAGCCCGTTCACGGCGGCAGCGCGGGCGCCGGCGGGCTCCCCCGGGCTGTGCGGGGCCGAGCGCTCCGCCTGCCGGCCGCAGTCGCCCGCGCCGGGGGCTGGCGGGGCAGCGCGCGGGCCCCGCCTCACGCGGCCTCGCTGGGAGTCCTGCTCAGACGTCGGGATGTCCTCGGAGCCTCCCTGCGGCTCCCGAGGCAGCCGCCGCAGAGCCGGCGGCGGGGGGAGGCGAGCCGGGCGCTCCCCCGCGCCTCCCCCCGGCTCCCCGAGCTCCTCCGCGCCCTGCCCCCCGCATGCCGACCCCGCCGCGCCGGCCTGGAGCATGCCCGCCGCGGGCGCGGAATCGGGGCTCCCGGCGCACCCCCAGCCGGGGCCCCCGCAGCCCGCCTCCCCCAAGTCTCCCGGCCGCGCGACTTCAAACGCGGCTCCCTCGCTCCCCAGACCAGCCTCCGCCACTGAGCATGCCCAGTCCTGCCCGCTGCCGCCACCGACGAGTTTCAACCTGCGGACTGAAGTTCTCGGCTTTGCAAAGAAGAGATGGGCGGGCTGGGCTTTGTTTGGCGGAGCGAGCGGAGAAGCCGCCGGGCGAGACGGGCGCGAGAGAGGAGAGCTGCTTCCGGAGCAATGGCGGGGGACGCCGATAAATGTTTGCAAGGGCGGCAGCTTTGCTGATCCTGTCCCCAGTGGGTTAGGTGGCCTTTGCAAGGTCATTCACGTTGTTCCCTCCTCCCTGAAACCTTTGTGAGGGTGCGTGTGTTTGGTGAAGTGACCAGACTACTCACAAGCCTGAGGGGAGGGCCGGCAACAATTATTTTTAGAAAGGTAGGCTGATTAGGAAAGGAGTGATATTTCTTTGCTGGCACCGACACAAACACCATGTGGTCTTGGGGAGTTGTCTTTTGCAGGAGGAAACCTAGGAATCCAGTGTAAGGACAGTGAAGGACACAGCTGTAGGCAGGATCAACCAATGTTGGAAGAGACCAAGTAAACAGAAGCAGTTCCAAGCTATAAAAAGCACTTTCCTCACCCAGAAAGGACTTGAAGAGACAATGTCATTCTATTAATAGCGTAAGAAGTTGCCTGTGTTTTAAGGACATAGGTCACCATCAACATCGCATGGTGGTCAACACCATCAGTTTGGGAGTCAAAACGGGGTTCAAATTTCAACTTAGCCTTTGTGCAAACTCAGAGAAAGTCTTTGCTCAAATTAAACACACCTGCCCATAGGAAACAGGACTGAGCATGCTCCATTGGCAGGACAAATTTGGGTGGTGAGGACCTTCCCAAAGTTGTGTAACCCTTGGAGGCTTCAGTTTTTGACTACCTAAAAGTACCTGGTACAATCCTGGCACACAGTAATTGCTCAAAAGAGGTCATTATCCTTATTACACGGTTATTGTTTGTTCACCATTTCAAACCAGGGCAGCAAGAGCAAATTAAGTTCATAGCCGTATTTATTGTGTGTGATGTTCTCCATCGTTTGTTAACCTATGGAAGAGTCAGAGGCCTCCGTGCATTCAGCAGCAGCTGGGGCCTATGGCTCAGATTGGCAATTCCTTCCAGCAGAGCCTTACCTAGAATCAGATTTAGAACCAGTGGCCACCTGAGAGCTCTGGTCCATCCACTCATTTCCCTGCCCCTTCACCCCCATAAGAAAACAGCCACAGAGAGGTAGCTGAGGTTATTAAGAGCAAAGCTAGGGTTAAACCCTAAATCTAAACAGAAAAAAAAACCTAGATGAAGTAGCCCCTGCCTACCTTTCCTGCCTTATCTTGGGCTGTCTATGCTCCCCTCTACAAAGCAGCCTTTCAGTTCCTCAGACAAATGATTATCCCTTTGCATCTGATGTTTCTAATTGCCTGAAATTCTCTTCCCCCGATGTCTTTGTCTACTGGATTCCAATTCAATCTTTAGATTTCTGCTTCAATCTCCTATACTTAGAGATACCTTCCCCAACTCTTAGGACTAGATTAGGTCTCCCTACTCCCTATACTTTACCTTTGTGACTGTTAGGTAGAAGTTAGGAAATGGAGGAGGAGGAGGGGCGGGTGGGGTCCCACAGTGCCTGCAGAAAACGCTCATAACCAGCTTCAATTAACTGCTTCCAGCCACATATCTGTTTTTACAGCACATGACAAGAGGTGGTCTGGAGCAAGATCAGGATCTGAGTCAACAGACCTCCACCCATCTTACGGGGTCACACCCTCCTGTGGAAGAGCATGTATCACCTTTTCCTGCCAAATCAATATGTAACTCCCTCACCCCACCCAGCAAAGTGGAAGTCCTCGGGACAAGGACTCTCTCTCTGGCCCCTGGCCCTGGAGCTCTCTTGCTGGCTGACTGACTCTCTCTCTCTCTCTCTCTCTCTCTCTCTCTCTCTCTCTCTCCCTCCCTCCCTCCCCTCTTCCCCACTTCCACTAGGCCCATTCTCTTCCCTGAATATGTATCACTAATAAACCCTACTTGCTGACCTTTGCTTCTGCACTGCATAGGTAAGAACTGAGACCCCCATAACAACTCTATCAGTTTTAATTCTACAATGAGGAGAATAATAGAACATCACTGAATTGTTACAACGATGAAATGTAAAGTGCCCCGCACATCATAAGTACTATGAAAAAGTTAGCTATTATTATTTTATTTCCTGTCTCCCTTCACTACACAGTAATCTCCATTAAGGCAGATGACTATTCTTCATAATTATATCCCTAGGCAGCTCTTGGTAATTATTTGTAACTGAATAGATGACAGGTGATATTTCACGCAGGGCATATCTCACTTTCTACTGTAAATTTGCTTTTAAAAAGTCTCTGTTGCTACTCCTAAATATTCAAATATATAGTTTTCAAATTCCTATGTAACTTAAACTGAGTAGTTTAGGTAGCAATTTACATCCCAGATGCAAATAGAAGCTTTAGCAATGCAGAATCTCCAAGGACATCATCTCTCCAGCTTCATCCCCAGACTGTGGTGAGGAAGGCCTGAGCCAGGTGGCTCAAATCCAGGTAGGGCAGAAGTGCTGTTACTGGGGACAGAACGTCCTCCACCAGCTTCCTTTCTCCTGCCCTTGTCAGAATGGATCAGTTACACCTGGCATGTGGTAGGGAGGAAGAGGGTGGCATCTCACAGGTTTATTCAAGGGTATGTGTCGGAGGTGTAACTTTGAGGCATGAGCTATCATGTGCTCCAGCAGGGGCATGGAATACATGTTTGGAGAGAATGCAGGGTGGAAGGAACCCACAGCCACTTCCCTCCCTCTGTTCATTCATTTATTTATTTGCCAATTATTTATTAAGTGTGTACTACGTTGCTGTGGGGGTTCAGAAGGAGCCACCCCAAGATGTGCCTCAGTGGTATGTGTTGTGGTGTGGAATTAACCCCTGGTCATTCGCAAAAGTTGAAAACATTCACAGACTCTACAAAGGAAGTTTGTATTGAAGTTGGGGCAGACAGAGAATGTCCATGGCAGTGTCCAAAGATGATGACTGCCTCGGGTAGTAAGGAGAGAAACACTGGTGGGAGGCGGGGGGTAGGAGGTGGGGGTCGCTGGGGTAGAGTGGACAGCTGCACCTAATTTTCAGTTAGCTTTTTCTTATATAGGAAAGGAGGAGTTAGTCAGGGAGGTCTGGGGGTCTGGGGGCTGACATCCCTTCCTGGGGTCTGGTCTGTTTGAATATTGATGTTATCTCCAGACTCTGGACCCACACTTGGACTCGGCCATCAGCCATCGATTGCTGTGACTTTAATGCATCACCAGTAAAAACTGCAAGAAATTGTAAATTGGATTCCAGTGTCCCAGCACCTGAGGATTAATAGTTCTTTTTAGGTTAGGATTTGTAAATGAACGAGGTATGGGTAGCCTTGAGAAAGGGAACGAACAGAGTTCTTCAGTTAATCAGTAAGGAGAGAAACAGAAAGAAAACAGATGAATATCAGGATGGATCAAACTGCAAACAAAGTCTCATTACAGGTGGCTAGATTGCAAGCCATGCAGTGAGTTAAACTGCAAACTAGCTAAGTCTAACTGCTTTATGGATTCCCTGGACTTCACCCTTACAGTATGCAGACTACTTTGAGCTAAAGGCAATTTTAGCTTCTGACTCAATAGAAATTTCGGGTCCTTCCTTTAACTACTATCTATAGGGCACGGCAAAGTTTTAAGGCCCCAAGGTACATTACCTCATCCCTTGCTCAGGGTGTCTTACATACCTCAATCCCCCTTTCTGTCTCCTGACTCTCATGCATGCGGGGGTTCCCATACATATGTGTATATGTGTTAAATTTGGTTATTTTCTCTTGTTAATCTGTCTCAGGTCTATTTGTTTATTAGACCAGCCAAAAGAACCTTAGGGGTAGGGGAAAGCTTGTTCCTCCCCCAAACTGCAGACACTAAAACATGCTGAGAATACAAAGACAAAAACAGATGCCTTCACTGCCCTCTAGGGCCTTATAATTCATCAAGAGAGAGGTAAGTCAAGGGTTCTCCAATATCCCCGTACATAAGAATAATTCAGAAAGTCTTTACTTTTTAACTTTTTGTTGAAAATAATATACACACAGAAATGTATACATATCCTAAGGTAGAGCTCAATGAATTTTGCACAAATGAACACCCCGTGTAACCACAGCACCTGATCAAGAAAGAACATTATCTAGGGAATTTTTTTTCTTTTTTTTTGGGAGGGGGGCAATTTTTTTAAGAACAGATTCTGGGCGCAGGTCCATAGACTGATGCAGTACGTTTGGAGCATAGGCATTTGCATAGTGATGAGGGTGATGATAATAAATATACTTTAAAGAAATAAAACGAACAATTTTTTAATGGGATTATAATGCACGTGGTCTTTGCTTGGAGAAACAATGAACGAAGCAAAGTATGCCACCTATGGCACGGCAGGTGTGGATGAATAAGGGGCTATGTAATAAATCTAACCAAAGCAACCACACAGATGGTCTAATCATAAATTCCTAACTGAGCAAGTCATGGGGGGCAGTGATTCTCCGGGCTTATAGAGGTTTTATCTTTTAGCAGACCTTGGGAATGCCTCTGTTTCAGATGCCTCCAAGGCATAATCACCCTCAAGGGAGCACATAATCTTGTTAATTATCCTGTCCTTTGCTTTCTCCCACCTTCATGTAATCTTCCTTACATTCCCTCTCTAATTCTAAATGTTTAAAATTCTAACTAGAAAACTGTCGTTCTTCAGAGCATTTGAGATCTTCTGACATGTTTGGCTTAAATAAATTTATAAAAATTCTCTACTGGTTTGGACATTACTTATACAAGTAACTCCAGAGGACTCTCGAGTAAGCAATGATGGAGGAGGAAGGTGGTGCTGAGATAGATGTTAAAACAGGCTTCAGGGAGGAAATGACGTTTAAACGGAATTATCAATAATAACCAGATTTCTTCAGAGAACGAAATCCATTCAGAACTGGAGGGGCTAAAGACGCTGCAGGTGGGATTGAAACCTTGTGGAATATTTGGGAAACTGCCAAGAATTCAACAAGGCTGAAGAACAGCTTGTGAAGGGAGGAGGTGAGCAACGGTCCAAATCTCAGATGGCTTTCTGTGGCAAAGGAAAGAGTTTATAGACTTTTTCCTGAGGGCCAGGGGAAACCACTGAAGAATTTTAGGCTGCAGAAAAACTATTAGATTTGCATTCTAGAAGGATCTCTGGTAGCAGTCTGGAGAATAGACTTGGGGAGGATATCCCTAGTTGGAGAGATCAGCACATGTGAATTGGCGATTATTGGGAAAGACGAGATAACAAGTGATAAGGGGCTGAGTGAAGGACACAGCATTCAGAATGAGATCATCAGGTGGATTTAAGAATTAGTTAAAGGTAGAATCTATAGGACTTGGCGGCCAATTGCAGGGTGAGGGAGAGGTAAGGCAGGATGATTTCCATGTTTCCAGTTTGTGCAACAGGGAACATAGTGGTTTCAACACGCAAGATAAAATATGCAGAAAAGGATCAAGACCTATCTATATTCTTTCTGGGTCTTACACTTTATGAAGAATGAGGCTTTAAAAATATAGCTCTGATCATGATATTCTTGTAGCAAAAACAAAGTTCTTGCCCTTATCTAGATTACAGAAAAGACAGACCTTATGCACATAATCACCACAAAAGCAAAGGTGTAAGTGCATTCTACAAAGTGCAAAAGGGTAAAGACTAGCAGTGCCATGAGGACACATAGAGGGGTGACCTGGCCTAGTCTGAAGCTTCGGCAGACAAAATGACATTTAAGCTGAATTCTGAATATTGAATAGAAGTTAGCCAAGGTTGAAGTGCGTGTGGAGGAGGTGTTCTTAGTCTACCCTTTATCATAAATATGGTAGGCACTTCCTAAATATTTGCTGAAAGAAAGAATGAATTGCCCCTGTCCCTCTCAATAGGGCAAGTCAAATGTAAGGAAAATTATTCACTGGAATGAACCATTGCAGACGAATTAAGCCAATCTCTTTCTCTTTCTTTTTCTTTTATATTGGTTGCTTTTCTCTCTGGTGATGGAGTATTTTCTTCTCAATACTTTTGTTTCCTATTTAAGGTTCTTTTGTTTTGTTTTGTTTTTTTTCCAGTTAACAGAGATACAAAAATTTAGCATCAACCGCTGGTACTACCAGTAATAACTGTGTGTACAGGAATGAAACACACCCCACATGAACAAACTTCTTGTCAGTCACTAATTTTTTTTTGAGCATCTATTATGATTTGGTGAAGGGAGAGGGAGTGTGGCTACCTAGAAAGCTAATAAGGTATAATCAGCGTGACCCCAGTATTGGGCATAATTTCAGGAATGGAGCTGGATTTAGCAAAATTTTAATAGTTTTATTGTCTAACATTTATTGAGTCCTTACATGCTATACACCACACTAAGCACACTCTAAGCACACTTTTTAATCAGTACATGTGAATTGGCAACTATTATTAACCTCATATTCCAGATGAGAGAACTGAAGCTTAGAGAGGCTCATTAACTTGCCCAAGTTCACACAGCAGACAATGTGTAACTGACATTTGAACCCAGCTCTGGGCAGCTCTAGAACCTGCACAATTCATGACTCAACTGTAGTGCCTCCCAAAAGGCAGTGTATCTCCCATTACCTGCAGACTTTGCACCACGATTGCAAACACCTGATCCAATATTCCACCCTATAGCATTGCCTTTCATAACAATTATTGGGTCCCTTTATTTCTCACGAAAATATTTTTGCAGTCTAGTATCTCAGATTCTTGTTTCCAAAAAAGCCTATTTTCCCTTTGTAAACATTTCCTAGCTATAACAATCTACTATAGCAATATCTATTTGGTGTCTTTATTCAACAAATATTTTTAAACGATGCTACATGTACAAGCCACTGTTCGAAGTACTGAGGTTATAGTGATGAGCAAGGCAAAAAAAGGTCCCTCCCATCATGGAGCATATGTTTTTCGGGGGTGGGTGGTGGGGTGAGCAGGGGAAGACAGAAAACGAACAAGTACAAGTAAATGAATAAATGCAGATTGGGTTAAGTGACATAAAAATTAAACAGAATGAAGTGAAAGAGACTAACTGGAAGTGGGGGCCAGTTTAGATGGGGTAACATTGGTTAATATCATCACATAAATTTCAGGTGTACACTGTGCAATATGACATCTGTATACTCTATTGTGTGCTCACCATCTGAAGTCTAGTCTCCTTCCATCACCATATGTTTGATCCTTTTTACCCTCTTCTTCCTCCTTCCACCCCTCTAGTAGCCACCATTCTGTTGTCTGTATCTATGAGTTTACTTATTTTTGAAACCACTATATTGAGGTATGATTGACATACAAAAAGCTGTCATATTTCATGTATACAACTTGATGAGATTGGAGATAATTATACGTCGTGAAACCATGACCACAATCCATACCATAAACCTATCCATCACCTCCAAAAGATTCCTTCTGCTATCTTTATTATTTATTATTATGATGATGATAAGAACACTTAACATAAGATCTATCTTCTTAGCAAATTTGCAAGTATGCAATATAGTATTATTAGCTACAGGCATTCCACTACAGTACTTTACTTATCTTTTTTTCTGGGACTTTACTTATCTTTCATAGACATGTACTTTGGATCAAAGCCAATGCCAATGGTGAGCAACTGTTTTTTACACAGGAGCCAATTTAACAACTAGGGTAGAGACACCACTTATTTTCAGCCGGTGTTTATCATTCAAATATCTTTTTTAAATCCCATAATGAATAAAGAAAGGTTTTTCTTTGTGTAGTGGCATTAAACAACATTTTTTAAAAAGATTTTATTGGGGAAGGGGAACAGGACTTTATTGGGGAACAGTGGGTACTTCCAGGACTTTTTTCCAAGTCAAGTTGTTGTCCTTTCAATCTTAGTTGTGGAGGGCGCAGCTCAGCTCCAGGTCCAGTTGCCATTTTCTAGTTGCAGGGGGCACAGCCCACCATCCTTTGCGGGAGTTGAAACCAGCAACCTTGTGGTTGAGAGGACTCGCTCCAACCAACGAGCCATCTGGGAGCTCAGCGGCAGCTCAGCTCAAGGTCCCCTGTTCAATTTTAGTTGCAGAGGCTGCTGCCCACCATCCCTTGTGGGACTTGAGGCATTGAACTGGCAACCTTGTGGTTGAAAGCCCACTGGCCCATGTGGGAATCGAACCGGCAGCCTTCTGAGTTAGGAGCATGGAGCTCTAAACGCCTGAGCCATGGGGCCGGCCCCAAACAACATTTTTTTATGCCCCTGATTTTGTGTATCTGGAATTTGGACAGGGCTCAGGGGAAATAGCTTGTCTATTTCATGATGACTGGATAGCTGGGGTGGCTGAAATGGCTATAGATATCTGGAATGGTTCAACTGGGCCGCGTATCTGAAGGCTTAATTCTGGCTGCAGTTTGATTCCAGTGTTTCTCCACATCATGTCTACTAGAGTTAAAATGTCCAAGATGGCTTCTTCATTTCCATGTCAGCACCTAGGTTGGAATGGGTGGAGCTCCTTCTGTATACCAATATTTTCCTTGGGCTGGCTGGTCATCATTCTCTTTCCACATGCTATCTCTGTCTGCTGGGCTACTCCGGGCTTCCTCACAACATGGCATTCTCAAGGTAGTAAGACTTATGTGGTGGTTGGCTTTAAAAATGTATATTCAGACTGCTTAGATTAATCTCCTTTATAGCATAAAAGAATGTTATTGATAAGAGTGGCACTGTAATTTAGCCACTAAATTATTAAAGCTTGGACATTTTTGAGAAGAAGGAACATAGAAGTGTTTTCTATTCTTTCATCCTAAGATTAGATCAAAAGCTGTATTGTGAAGTTAGGCCAACTGCTGGCCAAGGCTGGTTCATACCAGCTTGCACCTTCTTGCCCTTGTCCTGCCGTTATCCTTATTCTTCAGAGTACTTGACCCAATCGGCCTGATCACGTATCAGCTGGCATGGCTGCTGGTCTTGACATTTTCACCTCTTTGGCACAAGCTACATCATGTTAAGTAAAATTGTAAGTGGACATATGAAGATTCATAAAAATGGACTCACCTTGTACTGCATCTTTAAATTCTACTCATGGCAATTTATAGCACTTTATTTTAATCCAAGTTCAAAAGAAGAAAAATGAGCTATATATACAATTGTGTTACAGTGTCATTTATGAGAGAGAGAGAGAGAAGAGAAGAGAGATTGGTTACAAGTAACCAATGTATTCAGCAGCAATAAAGGGGAACGGTTTACTTTCTTTGTTTAAGAGGTTGTACAGTGTAGTGATGATTAGGATTATGGACTCCAGAGTCAGAGTCACACTACATAAGTTCAAATCCTGGTCCTGCCAATTATTAGCTGTGTAATTTGGAGCAAGTTACTTAACTTCTCTGTACCTCAGTTTCTCATCTTTAAAATGGTAATAATAGTACCTACCTTACAGGGTTGTTTAGAGGATTAAGTGAGGTAATATGTGAAAAGCAATTTAAATAGTGTCTGGAAAATAATGCCAAATTAGCACAGTAGTTATAATTATTAAGTTATTGAAATATATTTACTGGGACTTACTATGTGCCAGATGCTGGAGTGCTGGAAATAATACGTTGAATAGGACATAACTCCTATCCTGGTGAGAGATAAGTATGAAGCACTCATGGGAAGTACAATATAAAATGAAGGAATGGATAAGGGTGTCTAGGAATGTGGAAGTGGGAACATCTTCCTCCTTCTGGAGAGGACAGGAGATGCTCCCTGGAGGTGGCAATGTTTCCGTCAAGCCCTGAAGGAGATGTAATAGTTTACGAAGTGGACAGGAGAGGAGAGGGGTAGTAGGTGAGTTATTCCAGACAGAATAACCCCCATACATTAGGCCATGTGCTTTTCAGGCAATATGGGTTGGAGGGGTAGGTGAGGCTGAACATGTAGGCAAGAGCCCAAACCAGTCAGAAAACATTTGCAGTAATGTAGGCAAGGAGTAGGCTGTTCTGAACTAGAGTAATGGCAGGAGCAACCCAGGTGTAGCTCAGGTTTTTGGCTTGGGTGTCTGAATGGGTAGAGGAATGTGGTCAATTAGATAGAATGTCATATAGTCTTTAAAATGATCGTTATGAAGACTATGTAGCAAGATGAAAAAAAAAAATGTTCATGTTGTCATAGTAACTGATGAAAACAACCTACTAATCATGTCTGTACCATGTCTGACTATGAACCAAGCAAATATATTCAAAGATGAGGTGAGGAAGGGACAAGAAATTATCAAAATAGTTTGATTTCTTAGGATATTAAAATTGTGGATGATCTGTTTTAATTTATATAAATGCTCTTGTAACTTTGAAGAAAAAATAGTATACAAAAATTAAAATAAAATATTGTTTGAGATTTTGCCGTTGTTTTAGATTTCCTTTAATTCCTAACTTTTCTTTTGCTAACAATTGAATGGAGATACAATTCATCGACCATAGAATTCACCCATTTAAAGGGTACAATTCAATGGTTTTTAATATATTCACAGAATTGTGCAACCATCACCAAAATCAATTTCAGAACATTTTCATCATCCCAGAATGAAACCCCATGCCCATTAGCAGTCAATCCCCATTTCTCCTTAAACCCTAGCTCTAGGCAAATAGCAATCTACTTTCTGTTTCTATAGATTGCCTATTCTAGACATTTTACATGAATGAAATCATACTGGCTTTTTTTACTTAACATAACGTTTTCAAGTCTCACCTACTAGTATTGTAGCATGCATCAATACTTAATTTATTTTCGTGGCTGAGTAATATTCCACTGCATAGATATACCAATTTGCTTACCCATTCTTCAGTCAATGGACATTTGGGTTGCTTTCACTTTGGGGCTATTATGAATAATAGTCGTATGAACATTTGTGTACAAGTTTTTGTGTGGCTGTATGTTTTCATTTATCCTGGGTATATATTAACTTTTAAAGTATGAAAATGCAAAGGGACATGAGGGATACTTTGGGGGCAATGGATAGATTATATCATGATTGTGGTAGTGGTTACGTATCTCTTTATGTTGATCAAAACTCACTGAATTGTACACTTACATTGATGGAATTAATTCTATTTAGGTTATATCTCAGTAAAGATGACCCCTTTCCCCTCAAAAAAAATAAAGGATGGGATTGTAGGGGGATTGATTTGGAGGCGTATTAATATATATAAAATGTTTTAACATGACATAATGCTTTTCTGTATACCAATATTTTCATATATATTGTCTCACTAAAACAAATAAAAACTATGATCATTTCAATAAGCCAGTGAGATAAGCAAGAAGGTATTATTGTGTCCATTTTAGATATGAGCAAAATAGACCTACAGAAGTTGGTTAAGCGGTTTGTCCACTGTAATACAACTGCTAAGTAGCAGAGACAGAATTTCTTCCACCTTTTACCTCTGCAGTTTTCAAATGCTTAATCACAATTGCTTACAAAAACTGAAGGAGAAAGAAGCTACACTTGCACAGATTTCATATTTGGACACAAGAATAAAGAAGTTGCACCATATGCTGTCTCTTCCATGACCTAGAATAAAAGTGAAAAAGTGATAACTTAAAATCACAGTAACTAGAACAAAAACTCTGAAAAGCAAGAAAATGTTAAAATACTCCACCTTTGATCACAATGCTCTTTTAAGTTGCTCTAACACTTGAGCTTTGCCTTTTTTCTTCTGTGGGTCCTGCATTTATGTGTGCTCAGATCCTTTGCCTGCTGTCCCTCTGCCACGTTCAGTAAGGCCATCTGTCCCCTGCCTTTCTCAGGTTTCAGTCAGTTGTCTTCCAGCTGGCTTTGTCCAAGGGAGGCACTGGTAAGAGAATGGCAGGGTCCACTTTTCCTTCGCTCATTGCCTTGGGTGACATCTCCAAAACTGCCGCTCCTCTTCTGGGTTCTCCAACACCTACGGGATATGTCTGCCTTGATTCTGTCTTCTGCTGGGTGACCTTCATTCCTGCGCTCCAATGACACCACCTATTCCCTGTGTTTCGCCAGTCTAAAGGTGGTGGTGGGTTTGTGCATTTCTTCACGGTCCTCTGATTAGCTTCTCTGCCTCTTTCTTCTGAACACTGAGGGTGATTTCTCTTCTCTTGGTTGGATTTTGAATAATAGACAGTCTGTGGTATTGACTCAGGATTTGATCTAGGACCATCCCTGAAAACGGTTTTAAAGCTTTAACCACTTCACATCTTTTTCTGGCTCACTCCTCAGGCACGTTTAGAGATGACATCCATCATTCCATTATGGGTGGGTCAGAGATGCCGTTGTATCTGTATCAGAAAAGCAACTCTTAGAAAATTAATAATGTATTTATCAAATTGGCTGGTCTGCCATCATCCAACAGCTGAAACAATGTCTATAACAGGTCTGGAATCTCTGAATAAACCTTCAGTTGCCTATTTGTCATATAACATTTAGCATGTTAAATTAATATAGTAGAGATTTTATTAGTCAGTATAATTAACACGAGTTTCTGTAATACATCATTCCAAAATCTGAGTGGCTTACTAAACGTTTATTTGTAGCTCACAAAGAGTTCAAAGGGGTCAGCTGGGGCTTTCTGCTCATGCAGTCATTTAGGAGCCTAGTATTGCCCTAGATGTTGACATCCAGCTAGCAGATGAGGGATGAAAGCGAGCATAGAGGATTGTGGGAGATGTTTTAGGGACGAGGCCTGGAAGCAACATACATCAACTTGGTCCACGTATCATTGGTCAGAACTTAATCGTGTGCCCCCACCTAATTGCAGGAGAGGCTGAAAAATTAAGTTTAACTTAATGCCTAGGAGGAAAAAAGAAATGAGCTTAGACAACACATGGTTGGTCTCTGCCGTTATTTGCCCTTCTGGTCAATAAATTTCTGTCTCACTCTTCTTCCCGTATATAAAATAAACTCCTCCAACTCCCATCCTGCAGAAAATTATCCAAAGCCACTGTATCCAGCTAAAAGCCCTGGGTGATTGCTCACTTATCTCCATCTGGTTCACATGTGGTTCTTTTTGGTTGAGTAATTTAAAAACTAAAAAGAAGAGCCCTCTGCCCCCTGCTCCTTTCTCATCCCCAAATATACAACGGCGAGCAGAGACAACTTCAGTGTCTCATTTGGAAAGAGAAGAAATGAAAGATACAAAGCCAACATCACTTTAAAGCAGTACGGCAGGCATTGTAACATTTTGCTGACCAGGAAACTGGGAAATGTCTTTGATTGGACTCTATTTCTCCTCTACGATAGGAATTATTGTGTTCATATTTCTCTTTGACCCCTGGTTCCTCACTTTGGGAATTCTCTTCATTGTTTGTTATCCTCTATGTCAATATCTGAAGTGGGTGATTAGGAGTAAGTTATCTCTGGGGCTATGCAGATTTTGGAGTCTGCTTCCTTTTCATGGAAAGCTGGGAGTCCAAGGTTAGTTGTTGTTTTAGGCCTTTGTCCCAGACTTTTGTTTTCTTTAGAAATACTATTTCCTCAGAAACTTAACAGGCTTCTCTTTGATTTCCTTCTACACAGTTCCTGTCCACAAACTACATCCCAAATACTTTCCTAGACATAGTTTTCAATCTTCTTTATGTCTTTGTTTTCCTTATCCTTATGTGTTTTTCAACTTAATGGCTGCCATCTTGATGCTGTCAGGTTTGAGTGGGAAGTCCACAACTGTAATGTCATCTTTGCCATAAGGTGGTGACTTAGAAGGCCTTTGTTGCTAACAGTTTTCTTAATCTTATTTCCTACTATTTGGGGTCTAGAAGACTTCAAGACTTCAAATTTATAGTTTTCCTATTTTCTTTTATTTCTTCCTTCAAACTGCCCAAACTTGCCAACCGATAGTGGCTAATATGTACTAACCGTTTGGTTCTTTCCAACTGTTTCTCTTGGAGCTGACAGGTCAGTAAGCATATGGCCTACCTCCTAAGTTATTACAAGCGAGAATTTTTGCCAAATGTTTTGCCATTGCACAGCATGGATTGCTACCTTTTCTGCCTCTGGAATCAGTTTCCTTTCTTCCCACAACTGACATGCTAAGCCAGTGCCACTTACTTTATATTTTTGTTTTAGGAGCATTCTGCTTTAACGTCTCATTTGGGGTTTTCATCATAGTATTATTGCTAGTTGCATAAAATGAACTTCCAAATCTCAAAGGCTTAACACAAAAAACACAGTAACACAATAAAATTCATTTCTTACCCTACAATCCAATGTAGGAGGACACGGTTGAGAGGAAACTGCTTCATGCAGTCAAGCTAACAGAGGCACCGCCATCTTCAATGCATGAGTCCCAGGTTTTCTCTGATCATGGATCTCCAGCTAGCAGCTGGGAGAGGACAGAGAGCATGGATGATCAAATAGGATGTTTAAGAAGCCAGGTCTGTGAGTGGCATATATATAGCTTCAATATTTTTAGAAAAAGCGTTCAGGAATCAGCTCTGATTGGTCCTGTTGGCTCATTGCCTTCCATTAAATGATCCATGTAACTAGGGGAATTCAGACTTTTCTTACCAGGACTGTGTTTGTCATATGCTTAATCCTAGAACTAGAGGCCAGGATCAACTCCATCTGAAGTTACACTGAGAGATACACGAAGTGGTTTCCCCCAAAGAAACCACCAGAATAGAGGAAAAGAGATACTGGAAAATCAAACCAACAAATGTTTATTATGTAAGCTAAAAACCTGACTGACTTCTCTAGGGGAAACTCGCAAACACAGCCTCATGGCACAGTAATTATCAAATAAAGCAGGAGGGAGTAAAAATGCAAGTAGCAGGTGGGAAATAGGGAAGGGAAATAACAGTAATTCAACTAAGGGAAACATGGGGTTCCCAGAAAACCTTACTACACTATTTACACTTTTTCCCTGTTATTAAATTGCCCCTCCCCCTCCAATCTGCCAAAGACAGGGGAATCTTGGGCTTTATTTTTAGCATGAATCAGATGTCACAAGGGCCATGTCAGTTAAATAAATGAGTTGAGTAGGAAGCAGGATGAATCCAGGAAGTGCATGCTCTTTGCAAAGTGAACAGTAGCTATTCAACTCCAACTAACTATTGTCAAGTGGGAATGCAGGCCTGGTATTGCCAGATCTGGTTTTTCAAGAGAAGTCAGAAATACAGATTTTTACATGAAATCTTACGATGTTTACATGTACATGTGGTAGTCAGTCTCTGAGACTGCCTCCAGTGATCGTCTCCCCACGGTATTCAAATCCTTGTGTAGTCACCTAACAAGGTATATCACTATATCAGGGTTGGTCTGAGTGATTAATAAAACATGGCAAAACTGATGATACACGACCTACTTCCAAGGGTAGGTCATAAAAGATAAGAAAGACTGCCTTGCTTTCTCTAGGATTAGGTACTTAGGGAAACCAGCCACTCTGAAATGAGGTTACTCAGGCAGCCTGTGAAGAATTCCACGTGGGGAGTAACTGGGGTCTCCCAGCGAAAGCCCTTACCACCTTGCCCGCCCTGTGAGTGAGCCAGTCCCCAGTCAAGCCTTCAGATGATGCAGCCCCAGCCACCATCACGTCTGAAAACTCATTGTTGACCCTGAGCCTCAGCAAAGACACTGAGATAATAGATGTTTACTATTGTTTTAAGCCACTAAGTTTAAAGATACATTGTCGCACAGCAACAGGAAACTACTAATAGTCATAGCAAATTTGAAATTTTTTAAAAAAATGTAAAAGCCGTGCGAGTAAAAAAAAAAAGTTTCCTTGGGCTGAATTCAGAGTGCCAGTTGATAATATCCATAGACAGGAAAGCAAGAAACCGAAAGTGCCTGTTTTCTGATTCTTGTTTGCTTTGAATTGAATTTTTCAACCGCAATGAATCCCATAGGAAAACTGATTTAAAAAACTGAATTATTTTTCAGATGCAGTTAGATTTGTGTTCCAATATGATCACACCACTTACTGGTTATAACACCTTGGAAAAAAATTTACTTAAACTCTTTTTGCTACAATGTCCTCATTTGTAAAAGGGGAATAACAATAGAAGCACCTCTGAGGAAAAATTGTGAAGAACTTCGAAATGACAATAAAACAAGATTAGTATGCGTTCTAGCTAGTTTTCCCATTCAGATTATCTCTGCATTTTACTGTCTTTGAGCTATTTTACAGATTTATAAGTTGTAGGAAACAGGGTAATGCATAAACCTATAAATTGTGCCTAGTGGTGTGTGATTGATTATTGTCCTGTGACTATAGACCATTTTGCCCCTATAAAGTTCATTTTAGCATTCCTGATGAGTCAATGTATTTGTATGCTCTTTGGATTCTCGTTTGAACTGGTTGTAACAGCTTCCTTATTTCATCATTAACTGATATGGTAAATAAAATCAGAGACACACGTTCATTTCATATTTGTATGTGAATCATGATTCTACTTAAAAATTATCCTTGAACAGACTTCAGAGTGCTGTTATGATGATTAAATTAATTAGTGCAGGTAAAGCCCTTAGCATAGTGCCAGGGATACAGTGCTCAGTACTATTAGTTCATTTTACAAGGATAAAGAAAGGGTGGTGAAGAAGCAATGATGCGAGGTCACCAATTTAGGTCAGAAAAAGGTCTACACATTCCTGTTTTCTGAAAAAGAGTATTCAGAGACAACAATTTTGTAAATTGTTGTCAAACAGCAGTCAAAATTTTACAACAATTTTGTAAATTGTTGTCAAACAGCAGTCAAAATTCTAACATAGTAATTACATAACTACAAGATCTCAGACAAGTCTTGTAACCCCTCCCATCCCAATGAGAACGTAATACTTCTTTCAACAGTTCTGGTGAAGGCTTACAAAAGCAACATACATGCAGAGAGGGTACTGTGAATGAGCTAGAAAGGTTATTGGTCTACAAAAAAGATTTAGAACGCACATGTCTGAGTGTTCTTTAAAATTCTGTGCCGTCTGGCAAGTAACTGAAATGCCTTAAGTGGGCCAGGTATATGTAACAGCCAGTTATCCATTTGTTTTTGTTTTAGATAGAGATCAAATATTTGATAGAGATAATTTTTTTTATTATAAGATCAATAGAACAAACCTGATGATCACTGGAAAGAGATACTGTGGTCTGGCATCAGAAGCAGAATGGAATGGAATGTTACACTGGATGGGTAGCTCCAGTTAATTGCTGCCACCCAGGAATTCATACCTAGAGTTTTATAAGACCAGCGAGAAATCTCAATTATTACATGAAATTTATTAGTCCAAGCAATTTCTTAAACATCCATGCCAGCCAATCTGAACACAGCTACCATTCTTGTGTGACCTTTGCTTTAGGTCATGATGTTTTGGATGTGCTCTTTGGGTGGCAACGATTTGTTGGTGATACTCACCAGGTGTTGCTTATCACTGTTTGAAGCCTTTTGTTACTGGTGTGAGTAGAAGATGAAGTGCCAGAGAACTGCCTGGCCCTTTTTGCCAATCAAGCTGGAGTTGTTAGTTGTCAACTAATATTTGTGGCTCTGCTGATAAAGACATTGAACACTTTGTTTCACCCTTCACACTTAGCTTTGTCCATCACAATGTGTAAATGTGAGGAGAGAGCGTTCTAAATATGTTAATCCTTTTAGGAAGCTTTGTAGTACAGTAGAAAGTAGATGACTTTGGAGTCATACAAACATAGATTTGAATCCCAGCTGTACTGCTTAAGAGCTAACCAACCATGAATATTCTGTTTATGTCTCCAAGCCTCAGTTTCCTCACGTATAAAAAGAGATTAACACCTGCACATTGAACCAGGATCCTTTCATCTTCCTGCTCTACCATCTTTCGTGTGTAGTTTTTATTATAGTTCTTCGGTTACAAGGTGGCTGCTGCATCTGTAAGCATGGCTTTTGAGTTCCAGGCTGGAAGAAGGGAGGAGAGTGAAGGTTAAAAAGCACATGTCAGGTGAGTATGTCTCTTTTATGAAAATTCAGTAGCTTTCCTAGGTGTCATACTTAGCAGACTTTTGCTTATTCGCTTTACAGCAACCCTTGGTTGCAGGGAAACTTGGAAAATAAAGATGTTTTTTAGCTGGGCACATTTCCGTTTACATATACAGTAGAATTCTACTACTGCAGATGGAAGATCTGCTACTAGGTAAAAACAACAACAACAACAACAAAAACCCCCAAAAAACCCCAGCAGTATCTGCCAAAGTGGTCAATACTTCTAGATATTATGTTTATATTAATTTTATGTCAGCTAGTCTCTCTCTTTTGTTATCATACCCAAAATGCTAGTCATATGGGGTGTGTGTGTGTGTGTGTGTGTGTGTGTCCATGTGTCCATTCTGGTTTCTTGACCATATAGCTGGTACATCAGAAGTACATTCCCTTTTACCACGTAAGGACACAGAGAGGAGACGGCCATCTATCAATCAGGAAACAAGTTCTTACCAGATGCCGAATCTGCTGCACTTTGATCTTGGACTCTTCAGCCTCCAGAACTAGGAGAAGTAAATTTTTGTTGTTTAAGCCAAAATGAAAAAAAGTACATTCTTCTCAAGTAGATTTCACAAAGGCTTAATTTGTTTTAAAGAAGAAATTTTTTATATAAGTAACTATGTCAAGAAAGTACCTTTGGGTTTTCTTTCTGCTAAAGGTTGCTACAATAACAAGAACTATTTTCATTCCAATAATAGCTAAAATTTAGTGAGCAGTTATTGTGCAAAGTGCTTTATGTTTATTAAATTCATCATAAAATCTCTGTAAGGCACACTCCATAATCACTACTTTACTAATATGAGAACAGATGCTCAACGTAGTTAATTTACATAAGATCACACAGCTAATACATAATGGAGCCAATAGTTGAATTTGGATCTCTCTGATTGCAAAACTCCTGCTCTTAGTCACCAGATTATAATCAGACTACAAGACGTTTCTCACTTACTTCTGGAGAGTCAGTCCAAACTTAATTCTAAAGATCAAATCTTGACCTCACCATTTGGTCAATGCCACAGTGATGATTGTTGTAGGTACGAATTATCATAGGACGGTAAAATTATTGGGATAAAGTGTGATGAGAAATAGGGTATACACACATTTTCAAAGTATCTGCACAAAAGATACTTATTAATTATAAAGGCATAAGAGTAACTTTACAGTGAAGAAAGCAGGCACACCCCACTGTAACCAAGTAATCAAAGATAACATCATTAGTAAGGAGATATATCAACATCACATGACTCCTGAAAGGATACACGGAGAAGGGCACCGCATCACTTCTGTGTATTTTTGCTAAAAATGCATAACCAGAATTTAATCACAAGAACATCAGACACACCTAACTTGAAGGACCTTCTACAAAATAACTGCCCAGTATTCCCAAAGTGTCAATGTCATAAAGGACAAAGAAACATTGAAGAACTATCTCTGATTAAAGCAGACTGAAAAAACATGAGGACTAAATGTAATGTATGATCCTGGATTAGATCCAGGACAATAAAAAAAAAATAGTGTGACAATTAGTGAAATTTGAGTAAAACTTGTATATTAGTTAATAGGATATCATTAACGTTAATTTCCTGATTTTCATAGTTGAATTATCATTACGTACATTGTGAACATTTGGGAAGCTGGATGAACGATATATAAGAACTAATTTTTGAGTTTTATGGTGAGTTTTTTTTTTCATCTTTTTTGCAAGTCTAAAATTATTTTAAAATGAAAAGTTTAAAAATACCCTTGTCTTCCCTCTTTACTTATTAAAATGGTTTACTTATCAAAATTATGTCAGAACAAAGAGTAAATGGACGATAAGTATGTGTCCATCAGCTTTCTCATCCGCTCTGTATTTTGTGTTCTGTCTCTAATAGGCTGCCACGTTCCTTTGTCCAGATGGTGCCACGCTCAAAGTTTCCAGATCTCAGAGAGAGCTATTTATACCCTAGATAGCGTACACTTGTATAGTCATTATGACAATTTTCTGGCAAATGAAAGAACAATGTTTTGTGCTAACAAAAATCAATGTATTATGACAGTTTACCATCATATGGAAGTAAAGTGTCTTGGGAAGGGTGTATTTTTTTCCTTCTAATTTGCATAAAAGCACAGAGTCGGCTAGCAATGCCCTATGCACCATCACATCCAAAGCCACAAAAAGGTACAACATATCCTCCTGTAGACTGGATCTAGTCACAGGCCATCTCCTGGCAGGAGGGATAATCCTTTTCTTAATCCAACCTTCAGCAAGAGAATGGAAACTTCCTGTAAGATTTTAAAATGTCCTGAGGCAGATGTCCCCAGGTTGGTTGTGAGAAGACTATAATGACTAGCCAATGTGTAAAGAGGAAATGCAGCAGGAGCTGGTGTTAGACCTCAGAGTTGTAAGAAAAATAGGTGATTCTCAAATTACCCCCCAAAGGTTCCTGAACAGTAGAGGAGAATTCTATCAGATAGGATGCTTTGGGCTGCAAATAATGGAGAACCCAGCTCAAAGTAGTTTAAACAATGAATATGTTTATTAACAGGCAGTCCAGAGCTCAGATGTGCCCCAGGGCAAGTACCATAAGGCTTCCACTTCATTTCTTTGGCATTCTCTTGCTTCAGTCTTCCTTTGTGTATCTGTCTTGTCTCCAGACCAGGACACTCATGGTTACTAAGTGGCTTACCGGAGGAAATGGAGACACATGCATGTTTGTTCATGTTCTATAGGAGAAAAAGAAAACTTTCTACCCAACTATACTACAGAAATCTTTCCCTTCAGTCTGATTGGGCCAACTTAGGTATATGCCCACTCCTCTGCCAATAATACTCCTAAGGGAAAGCTGTACCCTTAATGACTGAAGTCTGAGATCCTACACCATCCAGCAGCAAGGTAGTGGGATCAGTTTCAGTGGCTTAAAGTAAGCAAGATACACTCACAAAGCTGGGGATGAGGTTAAAATCCTTTGAGTCATGAGACTTCTGAAGGAAGAGTAAACATCTGAACAAAATCAGGGCTTTGTGAGGGAAAGGAATGGGGATAGTGGAAGCTGGGGAAGTGAATTCCTGCCCGTTGTGAATCTAAGTTGCTGGTATAAAGCGATCCTTTACAAGCAGGATATTGGCCATTTCTTCTTTTTTAAAAAATGGGTTATACCGCTATGGAAAATAGTATGGAGGTTTCTCAAAAAATTAAAAATAGACTTCTAGTGTGAAAGGATCAGAGAACAGTCTCTCTTTAGTTCTTTGGAAGAAGGTGGATAAAAAGAAACTTCTTTAAAAATGGCAATGGTATCAGAATTCCTCAAGCAGGCCTGGTTTATTGACAATGAAGAGCAGGAATACATTAACACTGTGAAAGGATCCAAAGGTGGTCCCGGGTCAGCAGTGAGCCCCTATCCTGGCTTCAATCCATTCTCGGATGTTGCTGCCTTGCATAAGGCAATAATGGTTAAAGGTGTGGATGAAGCAACCATCATTGACATTCTCATCAAGAGAAACAATGCACAGCGTCAACAGATCAAAGCAGCATATCTCCAGGAAAAAGGAAAGCCCCTGGATGAAACTCTGAGGAAAGCCCTCACAGGTCACCTTGAGGAAGTTGCTTTGGCTCTATTAAAAACTCCAGCCCAATTTGATGCTGATGAACTCTGTGCTGCCATGAAGGTCCTTGGAACTGATGAAGACACTCTGAATGAAATTTTGGCATCAAGAACTAACAGAGAAATCAGAGAAATTAACAGAGTCTATAGAGAAGAATTGAAGAGAGACCTGGCTAAAGACATCACCTCACACACATCTGGAGATTACCAGAAGGCTTTGCTTTCTCTTACTAAGGGTGACCGATCTGAGGATTTTAGCCAAAGTGAAGATTTGGCTGACTCAGACGCCAGGGCATTATATGAAGCAGGGGAAAGGAGAAAAGGGACAGATGTGAATGTGTTCAATACCATTCTTACCACCAGAAGCTATTCCCATCTTCGCAGAGTGTTTCAGAAATATGCCAAGTACAGTAAGCATGACATGAACAAAGTTCTGGACCTGGAGATGAAAGGTGACATCGAGAAATGCTTCACAATTGTGAAGTGTGCCACAAACAAGCCAATGTTCTTTGCTGAGAAGCTTCATCAGGCCATGAAGGGTGCTGGAACTCGTCATAAGACATTGATCAGAATTATGGTTTCTCGTTCTGAAGTCGACATGAATGATATCAAAGCATGCTATCAGAAGTTGTATGGTATCTCTCTCTGCCAAGCTATCCTGGATGAAACCAAAGGAGATTATGAGAAAATCCTGGTGGCACTCTGTGGAGGACAATAAACATTCCTTTGATGATCTCAAGCTTTTTTTGATCAGAAGATTTTTTAATCATATCTTTTCATTCCATATTATAGACTTAAATAGGAAAGTTTCCTCAGTAGTATTAGTCCAGCTAACTGCCTTCTGAAACTGTAGCCTATAAATCATTTTTTGTATCACAACTCTGTATAATAGAAATAAGTTTTTGAAAAATATATTTACCCCGACTATAAAACCCCATAAATAGGTTCTAGTAACATTACCTGAGAAAGATGTCTATGTAACAGAAAATAAAATGATTTTACAGGACAAAAAAAAACAATAAAAAAAATAAATAAAAATAGAACCACCATATGACCCAGCAACCCACTACTGGTTATATATCCAAAGGAATTGAAAACAGGATCTCAAAGAGATATATGCACCCATGTTCATAGCAGCATTATTCACAATAACCGATAGGTAGAAGTAATCCAAATGTCCACCAACAGATGAATGGATAAAACATGGTATATATGTATATAATATATATACCATATTATATATGCTGAATATATATATATATATACTGAATATATATATATATGAATATATGTATATATATATTTAGCCTTAAAAAGGAAGGAAATCTTGTCACAAGCTACAACATGGATAAACCTTGAGGACATTATGCTAAATGAAATAAGTCAGTCACAAGGAGATAAATATTATATGTTTCTATTTATATGAGGTGTCTAAAGTAGTCAAATTCACCAAAAAAGAAAGTAGAATGGTGGTTACCAGAGGCTGGGAGGGGAGAAAAGAAGAGTTGTTTAATGGGTACGGAGTTTCAGATTAGTAATATCAAAGAGTTCTGGAGATCTGTTTCAGAACAATGTAAATATACTTAACACTACTGAATTGTACCTTAGAAATAATTAAGATGGTAAATTTTATGTTAAGTGTTTTTTAAATCACAATACATTTTAATCAATTTTTAAACATAAAATGTTTCCAATAAAAGAGAAATAGATTCAGAAAAGGAATAAAGCTCACTTTAAATAATGTAAAAAGAAAAATAAGATAAACTGTGCCAACATGTTGAATAATAAAGGGATCTTTTCTTGTTTTATTATATAAAATACAAGCAAAGGACACACATTCTTAAAATGTAGGATGGGAATGATACACAGTCCTAGAAATTCTTCAATAAAAGGTTTGGTTTCATTTGTTTTCTTATATATCCATACAGACACTGCTTTCTTATGTGTAGATCCAGAAGATGTAAAAGTAAGTATTATAAAAGTCCATCACATCATTCTACTAATGCAGGCTGCATCTATAATTCATAAATATGTCAACAAAATCATTTTCTTTTCAACCCCATTTTATTTAATTTGTAAAATCCTTTTCTGGCTTTATCTTAAAAATTCATATACATTTCTAGCTCTGTTTCATAATATATCTGAGTTGGGTTTATTTTAGAGTGAATCACCTCTTTCAATTTTGTGGAAAATTGATTACTCTAAGAATATATTTATCCTGTGGCACCTAGAAACCTCTGGCACTTGGCCATGTACACCAATGTCAGTTTGAGAGGCAAGGTATGGCATCCAGAGGAATGGATTTTCTGGAAGACAATCCCTCTGTCTAATAATAGGGAACTAGTTAAGGGAATTGCAATGCTGTTGCATGACAGGCTATTAGCTAGCCATTAAAAGGCTTAGGAAGAGCCTGTTTTTTAAATGCGGGAAAAGCTTACTTTTAATAAGTAAAAAATAAAAAGAGAATGTAATGTTGACCCTGACTATAAAAGAAACTGGCAACACTAACCATAATGGAAATTTGAAACATGTACACAGAAATACCCCAAAAGAAATAGATGAAAATGTTAACAGTAGTATTCTTTTGGGAAAATGTTAACAGTAGTATTCTTCAGGAGACTTTTTCTGTGTATTTTCAATTTTCTTGGATATTTTTTCATTATTTATATGATATCTGAAATATTTAGTAAGGGAAAAGTGAACTGGGGTAAACACACAGACTGTGGGTCCAAGGTTCTCACTTATGAAAACCTGAAAGTTACAACCCCTATTTAGGCTGCTCAGAGGACTCATACCACCTCCAACATCCCTGCTGTTTTATTTTTAATGTGTTTTTGACAGTTGAGGTCACTATAAAAATACCACTGTAAACACAAAAATAAAGGTAGATCCAAAATTAAAAGATGGATTAGTTTTCTGAGTGATTTAACTCCTTAGCTATTTAGAAGTTTATTTCTGAATAATAAAAAAATCCTGTAAACAAATACAAAGATAGACCCCAAATTAGGAGATGGGTCAGTTTTCTCAGTGATTTACCTCCTTAGCTATTTAAATTTTTATTCTGAGTAATAACAAAAAATTCCTACTAGTATTGCAAGTAAGCTAATTTAGAACACAATGAAATTCTTGGTTGTTTGAAATAGGATTAAAATAAAAGTCTTCCACCTGGAAATATGGAATTGCTGTTCAAAGGGATATAATTCAAAAATCTCCTGAAAGCACATCTATGTGTGAAAACTCATTTCATTTTACCCTTCCCTTACATAATGCATGTATTACAAATTGAGAAGGTGCCAGGGTTTGTTCCATTTAAATGCTCTTTAGTAGTATTATCATTCTGTTTCTGGCAAACACAATTTTACACAAGCATAAACCATGTGGATATTCTGAGATTAGAATAATTTAGATTCTGTCCTTTGGACACAATGTGTTTATCTAGTGTAAGATGATGGAATGTCCCTTTGTAGGTAAGACAGTTATGGGTTTGGATTGCAAACTGTGTTAAGATTCAAGTCCCTGGACCTTGTCCACTTGCGAGAAAATCAAATAACAAACATTTCTTTCACATTTGAAATGTTCACCTGAGCCTCTATTTCAGCCTGTTCACCTGAGCCTTTATTTCTTCATACCTGAAGATCAAAACACCTGCCTCATAGGGTCCTTCTGAGGATTAAGCAAGGTTCACCTGTGAGGTCTGGGGGAGTGCTTAGCCATATTTACTTGGTGTTCGGTTGCTGTTGATTCTTTTACTTTTTTTTCTGATCATTTCTTTTTCTTCAAGATGGGACTGCTAGAATGAATGGCAGAAGCTGGTATCAACACCTATGGAAGGCCTTGGGCTAGGGAAGTTCAAGGGGCAATGTTTCTCATAGCAACAATAATAGCAACCATAATGTCTACTACCATTAAGACCCTATTATAAACCAGACACTCCTGGACAATAAACTATGTCAGTGGTGTGGTTTTTATTTTTTTTGAACTTCAGTTGTTTGTTTATTTTTAAATTTTTATTGGGGAGTATTGGGGAACAGTGTGTTTTTCCAGGGCCCATCAGCTCCAAATCGTTGTCCTTCAATCTAGTTATGGAGGGTGCTGCTCACTGGCCCGTGTGGGAATCCAACCTGCAACTCTGTTGTTCAGAGCTTGTTTTTTAACCAACTGAGCCACTCGGCTGCCCCATGTCAGTGGTTTTTAAACTGTTCTGCGGAGTTCTAAGATTCCATAGAGGGCCTCAGGAGCTGCAGTGGAGAGCAAAAGGGAGACCAAGGAGTTCTCCTTCAAGACTGTCTCCTCTGCTTCATCTAGAACAGTTTTGCTTTTACCTGTTTAACATTTGATCCTCTACTCAAGATTTTGTTGGAACCTAGTATGTCTGTTAAGATATGTTTGAAAACTTCTACAGAGATATTGAATCAAGATGGCAACATAAACAAACACATGTTCATCTAGCTTTCGTCTCCTGATTTAAATTCTAAAACTAACCCAAAGGATATACATAAGTAAATAAATAGATATTTTAAGATCATGCCGATTTACAAGATGAATTACTCTAAGTGGACCAAAAATCCTCGGGGAACTGCTGGAAGACAGAACGTAGAATTGGGGAAACACTGAAGGAGGGAACAACCACTGTCCCCACATAATGAAGAGGGCACCTGTAAATTGTGAAACATGCTTAGGTGTTGCTCCAACATTCAGTATGAGTTTTGAACCACTATGGTGGTAGGAAGAAGCAGGCCGCTTCGCTCCTCCTTTCCTCCTTCCACCTGTGCTATGCAACCAACAGCAAAGGCAATTTCAGTAAATGGGACTACTTGGCCATTACAAACAGGGTAGTACTCGAGAGGCGTACCCCACAAGAAAGCGGAGCTCCCATGCCCAGAAGACGAGCTATTGATCCACTCAGTTTGGTGGTATGTCCTACCTCTCCCTTACAACCACAGGAAACAGAAAACAATAAACAGATAAGCACTCACAGACCTACAGGCAGGCTAACAGTAATTGAAAATGCAAACATAAGGATAGAACCAAGAATCAGCAAACATTTGAAGAAAATCAAACAGGAGTTTCCCATGAGAGAATGGAAGGAATGGAGAAAAGGAAATATTTGAAGAAACAGCAGAACAAAATATCTCATTGCCAATGAAAGACATAAAACTTCCAATGAAAGAGCCCATGAGTGCTGCATAGAATGAATAGAAAAACGCATTTTAAAAAACCCCAGATCATACCTACACACTGGATGATAACATTTCAGAAAATTAAGGATATATGACACTTTCCATTATCCATAGATAAAGAAATTAAGAGCGAACATAAAGCATATTATTTGGGAGAGGAGGGAGAACATTATAATTAGACCTTTGTAAAAATTACAGAAAAAGTTTGATATACATGGAAGTAGGGTCCAAAAATTCAGTCACATGAGGCCAAGTGACACAAGGTTTAGTGTCAGCTGCTGGCTGGTTGTTCACTCTGGCTTCAATGTCAGTGGTGCAGACTTTTAATCATGTGCCTGGCTGAGATTCCCAGGGCAGCACAATGACTCCAGGCACCTGCTGGTTAGTTCACACCTGTTTCAATGACTGCCTGTGAGACTGGAGTGGATAAGACTGCAGATACACGACCCACCCTCCACATCCTTTCCTGCCAAGATGGAGTTGCTGCTATTTCTCTCCCTGCTGAGACTCTCTCCCTTCCATATTATGCTTCTCTCACACAACTTGAGCTCACTCCAAACCAAGAGCAGTACTCAGTGGAGAATGGGAACCAATCGCCAGTCAGTTTATACATGAGTTCACATGACATGAGGGTATACTATATCTTATAAGAGTAGCTAGCAGAGAGCTGGGGCTTGAGCTAATGTGAAATAAGAGGGGCAGCAGTGAGGACAATAAAGAAAGGCTGGTCTGGCAGAGGGGCTGCAAGATAATATTTGCCTAGAGTCTGGGAATAGTAAGCCCCAAAGGTAAAGAGGATAATGTGAAAACAGTATAGAAAATTGGATTTTGTTAGATCAAAAAAGATTGTTGAGAAAAAAATGCACACAATATAGTGTCAACTAAAAATAAGATGGCCCCCAAAACCCTGTAAATATAGTTTGATCCTTGAGTGTGTACTTAAATCTGTTATATACCTGCTGCTGTGAGATGCTGAAAGCAGGGTAGAGAAAAAGAATGAATGGACATGGTTTCTACCTTCATAGGGCTCAGAATTTAGCACAATAGATAACTTTGAAAGTAAACAAATATTAAGAGTGATTATCACTGATTGTAAGATTACAGGTGAGTTTTTCTTTTTCATAAATCATATTTTCCATGTTTTCTACAATAACTACATATGCCTTTTATAAGAGAAAAGCAATAAATCTTAATTATTTTTACATTTTTTGTCTTAAAAAATATTTTTTCTAAATCTTATATTTTTAAATGAATAAATGCTACAAAGAAACCAAAGCACAGGAGGCCAGGTGATAATCAAATCACATTTCTAAAGCTAACAATAGCTTTATTTATAAAGCAGAATACCAATTTTATTTATTCAGCTCTGTTCAAGGCCTTTTGATAAGCAGTTGAGGTTATACACAAAGGCTCAATAATAAATTCTTTCCTCACAAGCAAGATTAAATTATTGTTTATGTGGTACTTATGTTAGAGGGAGCTGAGGGAATGGTCAGCAGACAGATAAGAAATTAATTATATTATTTGATGAATAAGGGCTAACTGAAGGTGTATGTATTTTATAAACACACAATGTAGCTTGTTGTAGCGTAACATTTTTCTATCCTCCAATTTGAAAAACGCTTCCATCTCTTGGATGAAGATTTAGGAGATACTCTAGCACATATTATAAGCAGCACATTGCCAAAGCATCTTTTAGTGTGATAAAATTTAAAAAATGTTTATTACTACCTATGCTAAGTTGACTTATTAACTTCAAAAAGACCTTGTCTTAATTTTACTCTTAAGAGTAGGGGAATGGAATAATAAAAATTACATTTAATGGGCTTTTCCTTTGTGCCAGGCATTTTACACATAATCTCATTGGAGCTTCACAACAAAACTGTAAGGTAAATATTACAGGTCCACAACCTCTTATCCAAAACCCTAGGGACCAGATGTATTTTGGAAACGAGACTTTTTCTGGAATTTAAAAAGAAATTGGAATTCTTTGGAATATGGTATATATACTATAGACTCTGAAACACTCCAAATGGGCAGGAAACACAAGATTTCTGCAGAGAAATATTTGAAAACTCACACAAAGTGGAAAAAAGACCATAAATAATACTACAACTTATATACATAAACAAATTAGCAAGTTTATTGGTAAATGAAATAGCAGGATAAATATAGACCATACTTAAGCTTGCAATTTCTTTTGTCACTTCTAATAAAGCTTATTTTTAAGAAAAATTTTGAGTAAACTTTCAAATTTATACTGATGAAAACTAACCCGTAAGACATGCAATAAATATTTGTTCTTTCTGGCTGCTTGAGAATCTTGGAGAAGATTACCACTGTCTCTGAAACCACGTTGGAGCTGGATATTTAATGATGAGCCAGAAACGGGATTCTCAAGTGATGAATAGGCATTATCACAGAGGGCCTTTTTAAAGCGTTTCCTCTCTGTCACTGATCTCAACACATGTTTCTGTCTAAGCAGTTTCTCTTTAATTGAATGAATTGATGTGATCTCTTGCTCTCTGATAAATGCATATTGTTCAAGGCTAGCAATTAATCAGTTACACATTTTCACCATCTGGCCTGTAGAGATTTTTTTTCACGCATTCTCTTCATGTCATTACCACTTACTGCCACTATCTTCATACTGATCTGTCCTGAACACCAATGTTATCTTGCATGTGCCTGTGGCACTAGCCCACTCAGGAACAATCAACCTTTGCTTGGTGTCCTTGAAATCTGTTGGTGCCCTTTCATCAGCCATTGTTAAGGTTTCTCTAGGAACGTGGCACCAGTACAGAACTGTTTCATCAGCCTTGTAAATGTGTTCAGGGCTACAGTTTTTATCATATTCTTAGCAAATTCATCAATATAATTTTCAACGGTTTCATGATCAGCAGAAGCTTTTTCACCATAGATTTTAAGATCCTTGATCCCATAACACTTCTTAAATTTCTGCAGCCAGGCTTCTGAATATTCATACTCACCTTCAATGTACCGTTCTTCATGGTATATTCTAGCTTGTTTCATGACCAAGAAACCAGTCAGTGGGGTATCTTTACTTCTTTGTTGTTGAATCCATTCAATCAATACACGGCCACGGTCTTCATTTTTGGCCTCATGCAATGTTTTGCTATTTTTCATTAGTTCTTGGTTGTCACTGTCACAGCAAAATTTCAACAACTTATCGTTCTGTTTTTTTCAAGTCATATGTGATAGTGGTTCCCACACCAAATTCTTCAGTCAGACACCTCAAAGACACACCACCATCAAGCTTCAGCAGAACTCTGCTTTCTGAGCTATTGATAAAGACAGACGCTTCCTTTTCTTCTTCTCACTGTTACCTATAGGCTTGTCTTCGACTGTTTTGGGCATTTGCACAGTGCAATTAATCCCCAAGTCACAAAATGTCAGCAAACAGCAAAAAGAGTGTGACTGAGGGATATGAGTGCTGAGACATAAACGAGGTTTCACTTTTGTCCACAGCGGATATTGCTGCCAAATAGTCCTAACGCTAAACTTACAAAAACACTTTCAGGTTTCAGAGAGTTGTTTTTTTGTTTTGTTTTGTTTTGTTTTTTTGTCTTATTTTGGAATTATGCAATAGAGATTGTGGACCTATGTGAAAAATATCACTTTAATGATGAAAATATTGAGACTCAATTAGCAGCTTGCCCAGCTATTACTTGTCTTCTCTGCTCTATTCAGTCTCCTAAAATTTACTTTATGGGACAAAGAAATTTGGAGGGTGGTGTTATTGCCTGCCAAGAAAATTTGAGTTGGAATATTTTTAGCAAAGGAACCTGATACTCTGAGCTGTTAGATCGATACAGTCAGTAGCTGAGCCCCCTGCTGCATAACATGAAGATGCCCTGGCAAGAAGAGGTTGGGGACGCTAAATTTATAGTCATTGAAAATGGATGTTTCTTTTGTTTTTTCAGTTACAGTTGACATTCAACATTCAGAATTATTTTACATTCATTTCACGTATGCAATATAGTGGTTATATAATTTACATAATTTATATAATTTACAAAGTGATTCCCCCAATTAGTTAGTACCCACCTGGCACTATACGTAGTTATTACAATGTTATTGACTATATTCCCTATGCTGTACTTTACACACCCTTGATTATTTCATGACTATCAATTTCTTAATCCCCTCACCTTTTTCACCCATCCCTCCTACCCTTCTCCCATCCAGCAACCACCAGTTTGTTCTCTGTCATAAATGTTTCTTTTTGTACCAAATTATCTGTTTGGTACTCATCTGCCTAGTTACATATTGCTCCACAATGAGTAATCAGAAAAAAATGAAAGAAAACAGCTCCTTTCAAATATGTCCCGAACATTCCCACGAATTTCCCCTAAATATCCATTTATCGGAAAGGTTTTCTGTTTGTTTTTTAAGTGTTCTACAAATTTTACATCCCAACTGTGACTCACAATTATTGTTGATCAAGTTCAGTATTAAAATATATTTTAGGCATCCTACTAAAATATTTCCACTTAGAAAGAATTCATTAGAATTTTGAATGACTTTCAAGCTTCTGTGGTTTGGGGCCCTATATCATGTGCTATATTCTGAGTTCTTTTTGGAGAGCCAGCTTTTCTTTCTCACTCTCATCATCCGCATATTTGTTTAGCTCTTCATCAAACATCTAATAATATGAACTATTATAAAAGACTTAAGACTGTTGACTCAGTCCCAAGTTTTTCTCTTTTTTCCTGTCAGGTCCAAGAGTAGTCCTTTGGGCTGAGGGGCTTACAAAAATGAGTAAAGCACAGTTCCTGTAATTCCAAAAGGGTTTAAAACCTAGCAAATAAATACAGGAAATATATAAAATCCAATGAAGATTTTCTCCTTTAGGAGAGGAAGAGATTATATTTATTAGGTGGGGCTAGATCATTCTTATTATTTATCAGCACTGGACTCTCCTGTTAGATTGTAATAGTAATGACCATTTACTGGATGTCTTCTGTACCTAAGAGAAGCTGGCACTTAGGCATCAGACTCAGAAAGGTCCATTGACCTTGCTCCGTGTCACAAACTTTCTAAGTGACAGGCCTGGGATTCACACATCTATTTGACTATACAGCCCTGCTTATTTGCCTCCCCCTTTCTTCAACATACTCTTTCCTTTGCCTTGAGCAAACATTCTGTATTCCCACCTCTCTGTTCATTATATCATCATAGTCCATTCTACTTTTTTTTTTTTGGAGGGAGAATTTTTATAAGAGTTTATTTGAGCCAAACTGCTGACATGCTGGGTAGCAAGACCTCAAATACTCCCTCTTCTACTTTATAAAAGAAAGGCAATCCCTTACTCATCTGGAATCTTCTTATGGTTTGTTGTTCCAAGGAGTGAAAATCTCCTGATTGACCAACAAAGGGACAATTCAAATGATTGGTTTTGGGGAAGCTTCCTTGAATAATTAATCAAAGTACAAAAAAAATCTGCCTAATGCTTGTCTTTCTTATTCATATTTTTATTAAGGGCAAAGTGTTGATTTGGAACCAGGATAGTTTGACCAGTGTTGGGATTTTCTGAATTAAATTAGAATCAGCAGCGGGGTGACTCTACCTCTACCCCTTTTGGACTACTATCAAAGAATGCAACGCTCTTGAGAGAGTTCTATGAAAGCAAAACAGAGATAGCTAAAAAAAAAACCACTTTTTTATGGAAAGCAATTCTTTTCAGCTATTTAAAAAATACGCATCGTAGCACCTGTCATTAGTTGGAAAGAAAAGCATTCTAAATAGCCTAAATAACAGTGGTAGCAATGCTGATTATTTTTTAGGCTAAGTGGAATAATTTTTAGGAATACCAACTTTGGTTAACAACTGCAGATGAAATTTTTATAAAATTTCTCTCAGATTAATTGTACATTATCCAATAAAGTAGTTAAAATCTATTTTATCAAATCAGATCATGCAATATTTATTCTGATTACAGTCGATTCCCATTTTATCTTCTGAATTATTTAACTTTTACTAACGCCCAATAATAACACATGAATTTGCTAGACCAATTAGTTATTAGCTATGTGAGAGAGACTGGCTATATGCTTAGCAACAGGGTTTCCTCTTCCTCAGTGTGCAGGAAAACCACATTTCCCATTCTTCCTTGCAGTTAGGTTAGGGCATCATGCCTCGGTTCCTACCAAAGGAACATGAGTAGAAGTAATGTACACCACGTCCAGGCCTAGTATTAAACCCCTCTGCACCATTATTCAAGCTTTCTCCTTTCCTTCTGCTAGGTCCATGGAGGTCAATACTGCAGATTACAAGATGAAAAGAACCAAGCCATTGTTCTGAAAGCAGTTGCCAGGACAGTCCCTCTACTTGTACTGTGGCTATAAAATGCATGAGAAAAAAAACAGCGTGGAGTTGTTTTTTACAGTAGATAGCTTTACTTACCCTGATTAATATAAACAGTATTCCTTTATCTTTTATTAAACATGTAAGAAAAGTTTGGTTATGATGTCTAATGCAGTTAGTGACTTAAAATCTCTGATTTTTAAGTATGCTTTTAATTGTATTCAAAAATTTAATGTCAGTGTTCAAATCATACACATGTACATTTCCTAAAGAATATCATACCTATTGTCATAGGTCTCGCTTCATATTTAACTTCTACTTTTAATTGGATAGTATACTGCATTACAACAAATTAAGTAACGAAAAATGTATTGCTTTGTTTTAATCAACTAATGTAAAATTAATTATATTAGAGCTATATCATTTTAACCTTGACTCCTTTTAGAAATATTTTGTATAACACAGATTCTAACTTTTTTCTCAGTGTTTTTATACTATTCCTTAAAACAAACATTAACAAATTTATTTGAACTGAAAAAAAAATCAGAGTTTTTCCAACAGAGAATATGTCTTATCTGACTGATTATTTGACAATGAAGACTGGCTTTGTCAATTAGGTTACATAGCAACATTTTTCTATACATTCAATAAACAGGAACTTTAAGATTTTGACAAATATTTTCAAAACAGGGCCAGCCCGGTGGCTCAGGCGGTTAGAGCTCCATGCTCTTAACTCCGAAGGCTGCCGGTTCGATTCCCACATGGGCCAGTGGGCTCTCAAAAAAAAATATATATATATTTTTAAAACATGTGATAAAAGTTTTATAAAATATAGTGTATTAGCACAGATATTGAAATTAATATTTTCAATTTTATTGAGCATTTTGGTTTAAATAAAGTGCTGCTGAGTGAAAGAGTAAAAGGTATAATTGTCACTTTATAATAATTAAGAAAGACTTTTTTGGTGTCGTTGCAGAGATTGAGACTCTAATGTCTGTGTAATAAAACCCTTTATAAGTTAGATGTTTTCTACTTCATAGCTTTCAACAAAATTAAAAAGAGAATGTAATGGAATTGTGGTAAATCTTTAAAAATAATTTTGAATAATATATAACTTATTTTTGGCATCTAATTCAAAAGAAGTTCAAAGAATTGGGTGACACTGTTATAATTAAATTGTTTCTATTCCTATATTTTTCTGTGTATAACATAACTTAACATTTACATCTATAAAAATCAAAACCACCAATAGAGTGGAAGTGGTATTCTGTGCTATTTTAGACATAATTTTTTTCCACAAGTACGTGAACTAATGAAAAAATAAATCCCCGTTAATCACAATAAGAGGTACACTTCTGAAAATGTAGATATTTGTTAATTTAAAAATATTTAATGTATTGGCTTAACTACTTGGGTAATAATTGTCATGATAACTACAGAAGTGTTTTTTAAAAGCCTTTTGAGCACAAACACTTCTACATTAGAGTAAAAAACTTATGTTAGGGTAAAATTTTGGGGGAAATGGGATGAAAAGGAATTCAGGAAGGAAAAAGAAGCAATGCTAATTTTCTGATTGCTAAAGAAGAGTTTATTTATGTATTTTTAAAACCTGTGCTAGTCTCTAAATTGCTAATATGAGATCATACTATACTATTTATAACTTGATATTTTTTTATGTGTATCTATTTTTTAGAAATTGGTTATGTTCTGTGTATTTATATTCTGGCTTTGCCACTCACTAATGATGAGTGGTTGAGCGGGTCACTTACTATTTTTCAAGGCCCTGTTTTTTTCCCCCATATAAAATGAGTAGGTTGAACCAGATCATTTGCAGGCCCTTTTATGTCCCTAACATTCTATTACCTCTATAAGTAAAGACTCAGAAATATTCGTTTAGATGAATAAAAACAAATAAGTATCTAAAAAATGCATTTATTTTCCTTTTCTTTCTTCATTTTCCTGCTTCCTTCTTCCCTTCCTCCTCTCATCCTTTCTTCCTCCCAATATCACTAAGGTCTTGCTGGCATACAGCAAAGATTGTATTTTTTGAGGGATTTACTGAAATTGCTCTCATCATTTATCAATTAATTACTGTAATTCAATCATTTCCCTTAACGAAAAAAAATTAGTTTCATGACATCATTCTTTTCCCTAGTAATTGAAATCTGAAAAGCATGCAATAAAGACAACATTTTCTAAAATAAAAAGATCATACTGGCATGATCCTACTTCTTCCTTCCAAAGAAGCTAGAATCTTGAAACAGCTCATCAGAAACAAAACTCTTTGGAAAAGACAAAATCACCAGAAAGTCTATAACTGGTGCTGAAGAACATGTATGTGAGGTTTACTGGCACCACCTTCTGCTATTTTCAAAACAATGCAAGATACAATCTGCAAATAGTGCCATTTTGGATTTAAGCAGTTCCATTTTGGTAATGGAATGTTGTGGTTTTTCATATTTGCTATGTTATGAGCAGGGAGCAAAGGTCTTGAAATATTAGTGCTGTGGGTGGCCGGTTGGTTCAGTTTGTTACAGCCTGGTGCTGATATGAAAATAGAATTGAACCTGCAAGTAAAAAAAGAGGGCCCACTTGAGATGTTTTCTCTAAGGAGGTAATATTTTAGATGAGATCTAAAGGAGGAAGTGAAGGGAGCCATAGAATGAAGGGGGAAGAGTGAACTCAGGTGGAGGGAATAAATTATGCAAAGGTTCATACACTGGAAAGAACCTGGTATATTTGTGGTACACAGAACCTGTCAACTTACTGCATAAAGTTAAGGGGTGATGTTGGCCGGTGCCTGATCCTGCAGGGCCTGGTTGGCTGCTACAAAGAATTAGAAATTTTCTTCCCCCTCTACTTTTTATGTTAGAAAATCTCAAAGTTATTTTAACAAGTTGAAAGAGTGGCACAATGTACACTGGTACACCTTTTATCTAGACCCACCAATTATTAACTTTTTGCCACATTTGCTTTCTTTGTTCTATTCTCTGTTCTTATTTTTTTATTCTCTCTCATATTCTCTGTAGTTTTTATTTTTATGTTTTGCCAAAATCTTTTGAAGGTAAGTTGCAGGTATTGTGACACTTTGCTGCTAAATAATGAAGCAAGTATCTTTCAAAAACAAAGACATTCCACATAGTCACAAATCATCACATGCAAAAAATTTAATACTGATTCAGTAACCTCTAATATGTAGTTCGTATTTAAATTCCTCCAACTGTCCACAAAATGTCCTTTGTACTTACTTTTTTGAAATCTATGAGCCAATCAAGATTCATGAATTTCATTTAGCAATGTTTCTTTGTCTCCTGACTAAAGCAATTCTCCACCTGTGTTTGTTTTCCTTTTCCCCTAACCGTGACATTTTTGTCTTATAAAATGTTATACATTCTTTTTTTTTTCATACTTATTACCACTAGCAATTTATATTTGTCTGGTGCTGTCTTTGTTGTTCCCTCACCTCCTAAAATGTAAGTTCTCTGAGTCTGAGAACTCTGTAGGGGAGAAAATGAGGAGGGATGGCGGGGAGTGAGTTTGGAGGAATGGGTGAAGGCCAGATTCCGTACACGACTTAGCTAAGTGACTGACTTGGATCCTTATTCTAGGAACAAGGAGAAACCACTGGACTAAGCCTAAACATAGTACAATCCAGTTTGCCTCTGTTTTAAAAAGTTTCATCTCCTGGAGCAAAGAATGGAGGCAACTGAGGAAGATGCCGTTAAGCCAGTTATGAGGCTGCTGCAGCCATCCCAGCAAGACATGATGATAATTTGGACTTAAGAGATGGCAGAGCAGATGCAGAAAACTAGATGGATTTCGGAGGTATTTTTTCCTGCATTTTCATTTTGGGACCAGTCACTGAGTGTTCCCTTAGGAAAACAGAGCTAACTTGATTGGGAGATGCTTAAGATTTAGCCCCCATTTGAAATACTTCCATCTATGCTCTTGAAATGAGCATAAGATGAAAATGTTAAGTTACATCAAGCTGGTTTCCTGCCCTGGTCACAGCCTTTACTGGTAGCAATAGCTAACTTTTGATGTGGCAGGTAGTATTCTAAGCACTTTATACTCATTTAATCCTAACAGTAATCCTATGAGATATTTTGTTATTGTCCCCATTTAACAGAGGAGGAAACTGAGGCATGGAGCTATTCCGGAATGGTAAAGGTATCTACTGCATAAAGGTGTTAAAAAGTTGGAATCAGGTAATATTTGTAAAATATTTATAAAAATACCTGGCACGTGTTAAATAACTTCTTAAATTTGTATAAGTAAACAGTAGAATTGGAATTGGAATCTGGGTAGTCTGGCTCCAGAGTCTGTGCAGTTCTGCTGCCTCTCAAAGTGTGGACCCAACACCCCTAGAATTCCATTAAAAGAACACTGAGTACATATAACTCCTGGGAATTGCAAAATGGAGATTTTTCTATTTATTATTCCTTTTGTGCTCGTTAGCTGATGTTTTTGTGTAATGAAGAGCTTTTCATTTTTATTCCCTTTCCTCCTCTCTCTTTCAGGGAGAGGACTTAAAAAGAATTAAATCAGTCTTAATCTATTCTCATTATTCTTGCTGATGCTCAAATTGTTCAGAACATGGTCAGTGGAAGTCCTTTTAAGCCAGGTCTAATGTCTTTTTGAAATGATCCCATTAATCTCTAAGGACTTCTTTGCTTTTTGACAATAACACTCCAGGCTTACTTTGTAATTTTCCTGCCCCCAACCTAAAATCAGCCTTCTCTCCTAGGAGAACTGGTTGCTTTTAGTGACTTAGAAATCATTTGGGTAGTTTGGTGCTAGGTAAACTCGTTGTTACTGGGGTGTCAGGGCTCAATGCCTCTAGGCCCTTTCAAGGGACCCAATTAAGATTAAAAAACAAAAAAAGAATCATGACTTCATTCTACTGCCTCCAATTCAAATCCAACACTATGGGGTTCTTCCTTACCTTCTATCATTCCATGTTTGTTATCTCCCTTTCCCATAGTGAGAACCCTAGTTCTAAACAACACGAATATATTTATTAATTTACTTTTTCCTATGACACATGAATAATGGTTTCAAAATTACTATCCCAATACCCCTTTCAAAATCAAACCTATTAAGCAAAAGCATTGATTTCTTGGCACTTGTTTTTGCTCTTACAGTCTTACAACTCGTAACGGCCGTATGTAAGAGTACTGTGCTCAAGTTAATTGAACAAAATTTTTCTCTGTATGGTTTCGCTCGCAATTTGATATACAGATAGATTTTCTTTCTTTGTATTAAAATTTAAAGCTTGCTTTTATTTCCATTACTTTAAATTTTTTGAAAAAGTGGAACTATATTTAAAAAATAAGTCACTCAGAGAAACCACACTCCCATTACTAATCCTTGCAAAACATTCTCACCCCCACCCCGTCCCCTATAGGTAACCATTTTCAACTAATTTTCTGAGTTATAATTTTTGTATTTATCGTTCCAAAAATATGGTAAAATGTGATATATTATATTCTCATTTCTTACACAAGTTAGTGTACTTTGTGTATTCTTTTGCACCTTTTTTTCTTCACTTAACAATATAAATACAATTTTATTCTAAAAAGTCATTAAAGGAGTTTAAGCCAGCGAGTGACATAATCATTTTCGTTTTCAGAAGATTAGTTTGATGACTCTATAAAAAATGGTGTGGAGGAGAGCAGGATCTGAAGCAGGAAGACATGTCAGGTGGTTGTGGTGGTCTGGGCAATGAAAAAGTTAAGGAGTATTTATTTCACTTTTAACACCAAAGTACAACAGATATATTTGTTTATGAACTGGATGAGAGTGGGGAGGGAAAAGGAGGATTCAGAGATGATGCTTTTATTTGTCTTGTGTAACTGGGTAGATACCTGGTGGTGTCATTTCCTGAGATGGAGATTAGGGCAGAGAGGATTTGGGTTTTGGAGTGAAAAATCAGGTCCCACATTGAACATGTTAAGTTAGAGATACATGTTCTACCTCTAAGTGGAGATGATAACTGGGTACTTAGATATCTGCATCTGGTGGGAGCTCAGAGGATGGGTCTGGAGAAGATGAGGAATTTAGGCTTCACCTATATAAAGATATTGAAATCCATGGGAGTTGATGAGGTTGACAAGAGGAAGAGTGTATAGGAGAGAAAACGTGGGAACTCAGAACCAGGCTCTGAGGACTCCCACAATTTAGAGCTTAGACAGGAGAGATAGAAAAGTAGACTCAGATGGGTGGTCAATGATGTTAGGAACAAACAAGGAGAGAGTGAACTTTTGCTGATCCAGAAGCCAAATGAAGAGTGTTTCGAGGCTGAAACATATAACTGTGTGGATAAAACATTCAACTGTATGGAATGCTTCCACGAGCTAGAATGAAATGACAGGGAATCCATTGGATTTTGTATTTATCTTTCCTCCAGGCCTGGTGTTACGTTCCCTGTTCCCTTTGCCTGGAATGCCTCTCTCTCTCTCTCTCTCTCTCTCTCTCTCTCTCTCTCTCTCTCTCTCTCGTTCTCTCCCCACCCCCCTCCCTTTTTTTTTTTGTTTAAAAAACACAAACCTAGTTAAATCCTAATGACCCTTGGAAATCTAGACCAAACATTATTTGCCCAGGTTCTCTGTCACATAGTCTTACGACTCTAAGTACATTTCCAACTGCTCACTACAGTTGTAATTTCTCAATTATTTGTATTTTTTAACTGGTTGGATCTCCCACTAGAATGTAAGCTTCTGGAGGGTTAATGTCTGTTTTGCTCACTCTCCTCCAGTTTCCCTAACTCCTAACCTAGTGTTTGGCACATAGCAGGTTTCCAGTACTTGTCAAACTATAAATAAATGTAATTCCTGGAAGGTTCAAGAGCTGGGAATCAGTTAACAGCTAGTAAAAGCACTGAAGGCATCATCAAGTATGCCAGGAAGGCTGTATTTAGGGGTAGACTTGCCTGAAGGAACAATGGATACTTTGATACAGAGCCTACTAAAAATACTTGAGTTCCAGACTGAACAGGAAGTTTTTCTTTCATCTTTCCTCCTTTCTTCCTTTCCACCTCTACTTTTTTTCATTTTTACTCCTGGCCTTGCATCCTCTTCTGTACTCCAAACTGGCTCACCTCAAATATGACTATTTTGTGGAGAAAGAAGGCGCACCGAATGAAGAGACAGTGGGTAGTGAGGGAAGGGGGAGGTTATAGGAGATATAAATAATAGAACAATAAGGAAAGGAAGACAGTAAGCTCATCAAACTAGGTATGCTAATAATGCTACTAATAAGCAATTGAAAATAAGACCACATGTAAGAGGGTGGGTCTTAAAGTCAATCAGCTGAGTTTAAAGCCCAGCTCCACCATAAATACCTATACGCCTTTGAGCAAATTACTTAACCATAATGAACTCAGTTTCCTCCAAATCTGTAAAATGGGTTTAACAGTAACTATCTCAAAGGGCTGCTGTCAGGATCAGTAAGACAATCCATTTTATACGTGTAGCACCATGACTGGCACAAGCTGAATGCTCAATTAACGTCTAGGGTTATTTTTCTTTAAAATGAAGTACAGCAGGGGAGAGATGGTGTAATGTAGGGTCTCAGCTCCCGCTCCCCACACAAGAACGAAGGATATGGTGAGGCCAAAAAGGAACACCAATGGAGCCATAGATAGGCGAGTCATACCACTATATCCTCGCTGGCGGCTGGGTTGGGGACACAGGAAGCAGGAGCCACACCATGGGCAATCAGCCCACTGCTTCTCTGCCAATCAACAACCCCCAAGCATAGCCACAGCAGTTATATTAGCGGCTAATGGCGAACAGGTAACAGCTGATGGCCACCCAGCCACAGCGGATGGCCATCTAACAACCGAGCTAACACCTTTCCAGGTGAGGCAGAGAGCCTGGAAATTGCTCTCTGGGCCTCTGTCCCCACAGATGGCCTAAGCAGTAAATGCTTGTCATGTGAATGTCATCGCACCGCACTCAACAGAAGACGATCGCTTTAACAGCAGAAAAGGAGGCACTCGCACTGCAAAGACCTTGCCTATGCAGGGAATTTAGATTGTCCCAGTACAGCGCCTCGCAGCGGTAGCTGCTTTCTATTTTCAGAAAAGAAAAATAAAGGAAGAGAGAAAGATCATGCTTATAAGAAACCTATTCAGGGAAAACTTTATTTCGTCCATTACGGCCGCGGTGGACGACAGGTAGGGTCCTGCAGCGCGGGAAGTGACCCTCGGGGTGCTGGCGGCGCTCCCTGTAAGTGACTTTCCGGATGCGGAGCCCGTCCTGGGACAGGCCCGGGAAGTTACTAGCCCGCCATTCCTCGGCCCGTCCCTAAGAGAGTCGCGGGGCTAAGTGTGGTGGCAGCGGCCTCACATCGGGGCCTTCGCCACGTCTTTATTGTCTCCAGGATGGTGTCCAAGATCCACCTACGTCCCCGCCAACAGAGGGTGGCACAGACCGCAGCCACGAGGCAACGCCGTTCCCATCACTAGGCGCCCAGCTCGGCGGGAGGTTCCGCCTCTCCGCGCGGGACGCCCACCAGCCTCCGCCCATTGGTAGCCTGACGTTCCGAGCTCCGCCCCCAGATTTGAAAGCTTCGGCCGGGAGCGGGTGGGAAACCCACAGCGCGAGCCTGCGGCGCTCCCCGGCCTCGCTCTGGAAGCTCCGCCCACTCCCAGCGTTCAGTGCGCTGCCCTGGCCGCCATTGTTTGAATTTGAAAACCCAAACTTCGCGGTGCTGCTCGCAGGTTGGGCAGGCCGGCAACGTTGGCAGGTGAGCAGGTGGCCCGGGTGATGGTGAGCAGAAGGAGGTGGGTGACTGCGCACCGATCAGGCCAGAGGCGGGGAAGCGGCTCTGGCAGTGGGATCGTCTTCCCACGGGGCTCTTGACGACCCTGAGGTTACTCCCAGGAACTGGGCTGTGGGAAGATGGGGGTGCGCCCCCCGCACCTGGAGCGCGGCGGAGGGTTGAGCCTCCTTCCTTGGATCGGGGTTTAAATTTCGTCTCCACCGCCTGTTAGCTGCGTGACGCAAGATTCCGTGTTTAATCTTGGTGGGGCTCAGTTTTCTTATTTGTTAACAAGGGGTGATGATAATAGGACCTCCCTTTTCCAGTTTTGTGAAGATAAAATGTGTAACGTTGTTAGAAACATGCTGGTACGTAGTAGGTGCAGAGTGTTGGCAGTCAGTATTTTTATTATTGTCGCTGCTGTTATTGTTGAGGCGTACGCCTCTATTGCCACACCTATTTTCCTGTGTCCCCGAGGTGAGTACTTTGCTTGTCCGGTACATGGCCTCTTTTTTGGGGGGGGGGCGAGGGGAGCCCTGTGGTGGCCGCCTGTGCATTATTACCAGGCTGCTGTCGATCCTGGGGCATGTCCTTGTTGGGCTTCACTGTGCCCAGCGTACGTGGGTGTGCGTGGCGCCCTCAACCCATTTCACCTCCTGCTTCGCTGATTCCTGCTGGCACCACTCGGATGTTCTTTGTTGAAGAACTCATTGACACATGTTCATGCCTCCCGCAATCCTTGCTGACGACGATCCAAGTCAGATTTATGTTCTTTTACAACACAGTAGCATTGTTTACCCAGCAGCAGCATAGCGGTGTGTATATTTTGTTAGGTATCGAAGACCCGACATTTCAAGTTGCAAAATAATATCAAGGACTCATCAATTCGTTATGGAGACTTTTTTTTTTTTTGAGGCTCTATTTTGTTGATGACATTCATAAACCTCCTTCAGTAGCAGATTTTTTTTTGTTTTTTTCACTGATCTTCAACCATGGAATCTCACTGGAGAGAAGGTAAAGGTTAAGTTCCTCAGTCATGGCAACAGCCTTCTGAAATAAGAAATGAGGTCTGGATCCCTGCAGTTGCTAAAGATAGTATCACCAAAGAGAAGCAGGACCAATTTTTTTTTTTTTTTGGCATAGAGGATTTTATCATTGAAGTCACTAGATGGAATTTTTATCACTCATACATCTCTGAATTTGTCATGGGGGATACAAAATAGTATAAAACAGTCCTTGTCCCCAAGAAATTTCTGGTCTAGTTAGGGAGGCCACACATAAGTAGCATTTAACTAAACGTACAGGGTGACAGTACACCTCAACCATTTTATAATTGTTAAGAGACAATTTATTCATTGAAAACTGAGCATATGAACAAGTAGAATCTATAATCTTTTAAAAAAGAGGTACAGATATTTCTATTATAATTCACTAATTTTATAAAAGATTTATCAACACTTTTTTTTAATTTATTGGGGTGACAATTGTTAGTAAAAATTACATTTCAGGTGTACAATTCTGTATTATATCATCTATAAATCCCATTGTGTTATCGACACTTTTTTGAAGGGAGGTGAAACAAAAATTAATTGAGGGCAAAAAATGAAACTTACCTTCCAGTTTCCTGGGCATTTCCATGAAATCTGAGTCATGAAATGTCAAGGCAGTACTTTCATGTTTTTGCAAGCGTTTCCCCTATGTTCTAGATCAGTGGTTATTTTTTACTCTATCGGATACCCGTTTTCTTAATTTTCACCCATAAATTACATGTTTGAAATATTTCATCAAACTGCATTTAAGTAACTTCCCCATTTTCATTACATCACTGATTATACAATAAAAACAACAGCAGTAAAGATACTAAACTTGGTTAATTGTATGGTGGGTTGATCATGTACTTTATTGGGCCTTGTTCAAGGTAAATGTATAATTTCCTTAGTCCTTTTTCAATTTAGGAAAAGCAAAAACAGCCTGTTGAATGGCGTTTGGGGATTTCAGGACTTATCAAGGAAAAAGATATGACCACAAAGTGGCAGGAGCACACAAGGAGCTTTACTGGGGTTGCATGCAAAAATCCCACAGCACGAAACCTACCAGAGACTAGAGTTAGAAGGGTAAGGGCACTGGAATTAGGGGCAGGGAGAGAAGAATCAGAAAGGGGACTTACTGTGTCTAAGTGATGTTGTCAGTAGCACAGCATGGAGTCCCTGGGTTGAGTGGCTTGGGGTCTTTATAGTCCTGGGCTTTACCTGTGGCTAGCAGGATGCAGTTTCATGGGGTGTGCAAAGGAGTTAAGCTTTAAATGGCTAACAATCAGCTTATTTGAGCTATATTAAAAAAAGCAATAGATGTGTAAAATGAGAGTTAGCACCTTAGTGGGGTGTTGAACTAACACCCTGGCCTGCTGTGAAGAATTAAACAACATAGTACCAATATACAGGTGCCATGTTTGGCTCATTTATAGAACACCTGTGGATGCCCGTTACTACTTTCCTGAGCCAGGAACCCAAGTTTGGGAGTCACTGTTCTGGATATTTCATAATACTGTCAAAGAATGGCAGGGCAGGGAGCTCTCTTTCTTTCTCTCTGGTTTTATGGCATCTAGTAGTGTCCCAGTGAATATTTGAATGTTAATATTTTTTCTGTTAAGATTACCCCTAAGTTTACCTTTAAGTTTGGTAACTTGATGTTTCAGTTAGTTGTAGTAGTTTACTGATGCATTATTCCATATTCACCTTTAATTTTTAAGACCTGTGATATGTCAGGTACTATTTTGAATATGTTCGCATACATTAAATTTCCCTTTGCACTTGCATTATTTAGAAGAATTCAGTTGAAAGTGTCCAGGTAACTAAGTTTAACTCCTAAATGCTAAAACATTATGAAACATTATGAAGTGTGTAAGTAACATTTTTCAGCAGACACAAAATAACAAAGTAACACAAGGTTATTTACTCCACCTTTCCTGTTGTGATTCCTGAGAGGATTTCAGGCAGACATATAAATGTTTTATATTGTCTTACTTTTTTGGATTACCTTTACTCATGAAGTCTCTCGATGAATCTATCCATAGGTTGGGTCATATGAATACTAGTGTCAGGCTGTGTCCAGTAGTATTTGTTTCAGAATCTGTATATATGATCTTTTGTCTTTTCCATGGGTCACCGTGTTGTATATATAGATAAAGCAGTCTAATGTTTTCCTTCTCTGGAAATCTAGTTATATGGGGGGAAGTACTGAGTTGGACTAAGACTTTTTAAAGTATGGGTGGCTTACATGCTGATTTATTAAGGCTGTCTAAAGAAATTGCTGTTATTCTTGCAGAATGGAATCTAATTTAAATCAAGATGGAGTGCCTAGACCATCGTATGTTGTTAGTGCTGACCCAGTTGCAAGGCCTTCGGAAGTAAATTTTGACAGCATTAAGCTTGATCTTTCTCATGAATTTTCCTTAGTTGCTTCAAGCACGGAGGTAAGTACAAGAAAAGTGTTATGTTGACTATCATGATTGAGTGGAAATTTGTGTGGCACACACGTACTTGCAGGCAGGTATGACTAGAGCAGAGCTTTCCAAACTTTGTGGGCTTAAGGCAACCCTCTGAAGGGGACCAAAGTCTTGCCACTTCAAGATGAACCTTTTGGGAAATTGATTTTAAGCTGGTTATTAAGAAACGAAAGCTAAGCATGGCTTTTACATTTTTTAAGTGGTTGAAGAAAAATCAAAAGAACCTTTGACCCTTTTCCTTTCAAGCCTGAGATAATTCAGATGGAGAGGTCTGCTTTAGGAAGGGAATCTTGACATAGTCACCTTGAGGATTTTCACCTTAACCTAATTTGAATTCAGTATGGTAGATAGTAAGGATCCAAGCAGGGGCCTGTTAGCTGCTAGAACCTCCTGTGTCCCGTCCTTCTGTGTTGTCTAGCAGGAATTTGTTTGCTGCAGTCTACTTCCCCTTGGAAATCCCTGCCCCCTTCTCCTTTTTCCGTAATGACGTGTAAGACTGAACTGCCCAGTGCCTCTTTGGGGTTTTCATATTCTTATGGACCCTCAAATATACATTCATATGATAAACTTGGGACATTTTCTCCTGCAATTTGTCTCTGTTAAGTTGATTTTTAGCCCAGTTAGAAGAACTTAGAAGGTGGGAGGAAAATTTTCTTTTTAGCCCCCACACTTCTTATCTCAGTAATTTTTTCATAATGCCCTAAATACATAACAGTTCCCTTTCAAATAATAGGTCCAAACAACTTAAAAACTAACTCTGACCTAACCTAGTAGCCATTTTAAAAAAATTAAGTAAAAAAAAAAAAATTTTACCTTCATTCTTCTATTATCACAGTTATTTATTAACGGGATATGTGTACATTTTGGGCACTGCACAATTTCTCAAGCTTTGGAATCAGATTAAACATTGACACCCGTATTTTTTGTTCCTTATTGTTTGGGGGGAGTACTTTTTATCACAGTAACTACTGAAAAATCCATCTTCACAAAGATATGATATCAAAAGAAATAGTGTAATCTAATATTGAAACTGAACTGCTTTGAGCTAGTAGTTCTTGGTGTTCAACATATGTCAGGTAGTATTGTTATTGCCTTAAAAATGTAAAACACTCCACTATGCCCCTAAGAATTTCAGGCCTTAGTTTAAAAAATAATACAGATTTTTGTAAGTTAAAATAATTCAGTAGTATTTAAGAAGTGAAAGTCCTTCCACCACCCTTCCTATTACTGTAATGTTTGCTGTGTGTCTTTGTAGACTTTTTCTTGTACATTTACTTTGCAGTCCATTTTTATTCTGTTACCTTTTAGATTGTTAATTTTGATGCTTTCGAAAGATGGACTAACCCAGTTTATGAAGAATGATGGGAGGGGAAAGAGGAGTATAGGAAATATAGATAAAAGAGTAATATTTAATACCCATCATGTGCCAGGCTCTTTAACTTTGGCTCATTTAGTAATCATAAATAAAGAAAAGAAGGGAGGAAGGGATGCCTCTTGGAATATAATGGAATCATGCTTTATGTAGTGCAGGTTTTTGCACTACATAAAAGTGGCCATAAGTTTTTAGTTCCTTAGGGTAAATACCAAGGAGCATGATTGCTGGATCATGTGGCAAAATCATGTTTAGTTTTATAAGAAACTGCTAACCTGTCTTCCAAAGTGGCTGCACTGTTTTACATTCCCACCAGCAATGAAGGAGAGTTCCTATTGTTCCACATCCTCATCAGCGTTTGGGGTCAGTGTTCTAGATTATGATCATTCTAGTAGGTATGCAGTATATCTCTTTAATTTACATTTCTCTGATGACCTATGTTGTGGAACATCTTTTCATATGCTTATCTGCCATCTGTATATCTTATTTTATAAGGTGCCTGTTAAAGTCTTTGGCCTGTTTTTAAATCGGGTTGTTTGTGTTCTTATTGTTGAATTTTAAGAGTTCTTCGTGTATTTTGGATAGCAGTCCTTTATTTTATATATCTTTTGCACATATTTTCTCCAAGTCTGAGGCTTGTTTTTTCATTCTCTTAACAATGTATTTCACAGAGCAGAAGTTTTTAATTTTAGTGAAGCCCAGCTTATCAATTATTTATTTCATGGATTGTGTGCCTTTCAGGTTGAATCTAAAAACTCATTGCCAGACCCAAGGTCATCTAGGTTTTCTAGGACTTTAATAGTTTTGCATTTTACATTTAGGTTTGTATCCATCGTGAGTTAATTTTTGTGAAGGGTCTGTCTAGATTTTCTTGCATGTGGATGTCCAGTTATTCCAGCACCATTTGTTGAAAAGACTGTCTGCTCCACTGTATTGCCTTTGCTTTTACAAAGGTCAGTTGACTATATGCATGGGGACCTATTTCTGGGCTCTCTGTTGTGTTCCATTGATTGATTCTGTTCTTTTGCCATTACCACACCATCCTGATTACTGTAGTTTTATAGTATACCTTGAAGTCAGGTAATGTCAGTCTTTCAACTATGTTCTTCTCTTGCAATTTTATGTTGGCCATTCTGGGCAGTCTTTATTTTTAGCCATTCTAATAGGTATGTATTAGTATCAAATTGGTATTTACATTTACCTAATAACTGATGATGTTAAATATGTTTTCATGTGCTTATCTGCCGTTTGTGTATCTTTGGTGAAGTGTCAATTTAAATATTTTGTTCATTTTAAAAAATTGAGTTGGTTGTTTTCTTATTATTGAATTTTAAGTGTTCTTTATATTTTCCTGATACAACTGTTTATCAGATATGTCCTTTGCAATTTTTTCCCCCCAGTCTATGGCTCATTTTTCATCTCTTATGTTTCTGAAGAGAAGTTTTTAATTTTGCGGAAGTGCATTTTATCAGTTTGTTCTATTAGGGATTGTGCTTGGGTGTTGTATCTAAGAAATCTTTGCCTAATTCAGACTACAAAGATTTTCTTCTGTATTTTCTTTTAGAAGTTTTACATTTAGTAGGTCTATGATCCATTTTGAATTACAATATACAGTGTGAGGCGCTTAATTGATCTTGCATTCCTGCAATAAACCATATTTGGTTAGGATATATTATCTTAATTTACATATTGGTTAATATTTTATTAGGGACTTTTTGTACTACTTAAATTAGGGATATTGTGTAATTTATCTGATGACATCTTTATCAGGTGTGGTTTCAAAGTAAGTCACACTCAAAATTAGTTCAAGAAGTGTTCTTTATTTTCTTAAAGAGATTATCTACTATTTATTATAACCTTAAATGTTTGAGGGACTATAACAGTGAATTTCCAGGGCTTGGAGTTTTTTGTGGAATTATTTTATTTGAATGTAAATTGAATTTCTTTAATAAAGGGTTATTCAGATTTTCTGGTTCTTGTGTCTTTTTGCTAAGTTGTATTTTTCAAATTGTTTCCTTTTTACTTTTAGAAATAATTTAAAACATTTCTTTAACATTATTAAAAATGAACGAGGTTCATTTCTTCCCCAAAGGAAGCAGTAAAGACAATGCTGTATAGCAAAAACTTCTCAATGCATGATGGGATTGAGCATTTGGGTTAATAGACTGTTCTGGTTACTTGTGATTTATTCTAGAGCTTTATGTTTTAGTGACTTTGAGCCCTGTTATTTGTATTTAATTATAAAGGTTTGGATTTTGTAGGGAAAAAAGGCTTATTGTAAAGTTCAAGAAGGTAGAGGAAATTGAATCTTATGTTTTTTAAAAAAACAGATTTGTTTTTCTTTAAACAAAATTGTTAAAAACAGAAGAATCACTGCTTAAAGTTTCTGTATAATCTCAGATTGTTATCTAACAATAAGCCACTTTAAAGAAAGATAATCTCTGAAAAGCCGTGTTTTGTATTTTTAAAATACAGGGTTTTTTTTGTTCTTCATTTTTTTAGGCAAACAGTTTGGAATCCAAAGACTATCTTCAGGTTTGTCTTCGAATACGACCATTCACACAGTCTGAAAAAGAACATGAATCTGAGGTTTGTGTTGAATTTAACTGGTTTTTACCATTTTACCTTCATTAAATGGACAAAATACCATTGTTTTTATTTATTTATTAGGGAAATTTTTGTTTGTTTATTCTAGGGCTGTGTGCATATGCTGGACTCACAGACAGTTCTGCTGAAAGATCCTCAGAATACCCTCACTCGGTTAAGTGAGAAAAGCTCTGGACAAATGGCACAGAAATTCAGTTATTCCAAGGTAAGTTACCCATGTCAAACTAAAGAGTTTTCTTTTAGGGAAAGGAGATGGGGCTTAGGCTAAGTTGCTATGTGATTATGTATAATTAACTATATGCATCTTGTACTTACGGAATTTAGATCTTAGGCATTAGTACTTTTTTCTCAAGGGTAAGACTGAAATTTCAGATCTATAAATATATATAGGAAGTGAATAAATCACAATATAATTCATATATATTTTAAGAAAGGTTCTTTTCAGAATTTAGATGAAAACTTGTTTGGCTGGGTCAGATTTATATCTTGAGAACTCTGACAGTAGGTAATCTATCAAGTGTATTTGTGGGAGTTGGGGATATGGCACTTATTTTAAGAATGAATCTCATAAAATCATTAAAAAAAATTTTAAAACATGAGCTATAGAACATATTAATTAACCTGAATTTTCTAAAAAGATTTGTTTTAATAAATGCTTATTTAGGTTTTTGGTCCAGAAACTACACAGAAGGAATTCTTCCATGGTTGCATTATGCAGCCAGTAAAAGATCTCCTGAAAGGACAGAGTCGGCTGATTTTTACTTATGGACTAACCAATTCAGGAAAAACATACACGTTTCAAGGTAAAATGTTTTATTTTTGCTGGAAAGGAAAAAAGCACTAATATTCATTCATTTTTATAATACTTGCATGTAGTTATGTTTCCATTACCTAGTACATTTGCTCCGTTTTGAATAGTCATAGCATAATTAGCATAATTGAGTATGTATTGTTGGTAGCTTTTAATTCAGATTGATTTAATTCATTTGCAAAACTACTTTACCTATATGCTAGAGAATTAGATGATAAAAATTCAGAAAAAGGATTGATGTGACATAGTGAATTAAGCATGGATAACCAAGGAAATGCTTTATATTCATTTTACTTTTATACTTTGTGATTATAGGTGATTGCAAATCTATGGCCTGATCTGAATGTAAAATTTCAGGTTTTGCATCAGAATAATAGTTGATAAAACATCCATGTTACAGTGAAGACCAAAGTGATAAACTGAGTAATCCTTCAACTTCTCTCACTTTTGTTTTAGCTGTTTATTCCTGCATTATTGGTGGTATAAAAGGAGCCTTGGTAATCCAAGGACGTTTTTCACTGAGAGAGTATTAAAACAAAAATTCTTTTCACAGGCACAGAAGAAAATATAGGCATTCTGCCTCGAACTTTGAACGTATTATTTGATAGTCTTCACGAAAGACTATATACAAAAATGAACCTTAAACCACATAGATCCAGAGAATACTTACGGTTATCACCAGACCAAGAGAAAGAAGAAGTTGCTAACAAATGTGCATTGCTTCGGCAAGTTAAAGAGGTATGGAAGTATTTTAGTATGGAAAATATATATAAATCATGACCTTTTATAAGCTCTTTAGTTTGTTTCAGCCTGTATTGGAACGTTTGGTGGTGGTGGTGGTGGTGTTCTTTTTGAGAAAAGTATTAAAAACTTGTTTGAAGGCATCCGTCTTATTTTATATTATACGAACAGCAGAAATATTTAAAACACATGTAAATGCTTCTGGAATCTGTTTTGGTCGTAGAAACAGCATTGTACTTTTTATGTAATGATTTTTAAAAATTCTTTTAATTGTAAAACTAATATGTATACACAAAATCGAAACAAAGGAATGTGAAAAATAAAAAGTGAAAACTTCTGATAGTTTCATTTCCGAAGAGAAAACCACCATTAACAGATTGGAAAGTATTTTTTATGATATTTTTCTCTATATACAAAATTTATGTACAGAGTCTTCGGTATATGTCTATCTATACACAGACAGACACAGTCAAATACACATATATATAGTTGCACATATTTTTTATCTTTATATGTAGGATATAGTCTTTCTTTAAACAAAAATGAGATTTTACTATACATACACTCTATAACTTGCTCTTTCTTTTAACACATTTTAAGTTTCTTACCAGCTTAATTCTTATGTGCCTTAACTGTTAGGGTATGTGTTTACTTCTTTTCTTTTTTAAATTACCATATTTTGCTGTGTATAATGCACACTTTTTGGGCCCAAATGTGTGAGGGAAAAATAAGGATGTGCATTAAAAATGGGTAATACTAACTCTGTATCTATAGAAATGTTTTTAATTCTTTTATTTATACTTATGAGTTAAAAGTGTAACTCTAGAAATCAATAATGATATCCGTATGCAAAATAATACCCTGGAATACGATAATCATTTTTGTTGAACTGACAACGAACTTGCAACAACAAAGAATATTTGGCTTTCTATGGTGTGTAAATATCGTAAATTTGTTACAAGTACATAACATTTCTTATTTTTTGTATCTGTTCTTGTATTTTGTAATTACTTGTTACATGAAATTTCTTGTACCGTAATATGTTAAAAAGTAAATGCTGAAATTCCTTTATAATACAAAAAAACCAAGTACCTAAAGGTAAACAAATACAAATTTGAATTTAAAAATTAAAATGAAAGATTTTTTCCCCCTGAAAATTTGAGCCAAAAACGTGGGTGTGCATTGTACATGGCAAAAGACGGGAGTTTTTCATGAAAAAAATTGTAAATAAAGTCATACTTGTCTGTTTATTCCTCCTGTTCCTCCTGGGTTTTGTGTTATGTTTTCAGATATTTATCCTATTCAAGATGGTTAAAAATTATTAATGGTTTTATAAATTTTTCAAAATATTGTTGGGAATTTCTTTTTTAACATATTTGGAAATCAGCGTTTCAAGGTAATAAAAAGTTGTTGATTAGTGGAGTTCAAAGTTCAGAGTCCATAATTATGGTTGGTGAAAGTGAAATATTATTTCAACAAAATTATGGAGATTGGTGGATAATTGCATAGATAATTCATAGAGAAAATTAGTCATTTATAATGAAAAAAATTCCGTAACAAATTATCCAGTTAAAACAAAATATTATTTGGCTTATAAAATGTAAAATGTTAAAAATGAGATACTCATTTTTATCCATTGATTTAAAGTGTGTTTCCAGAAAGCAGTTTGGCAAACTATTAAGATTGAGAACTTAAAAAAATTTTAATCTTTTCTTCTACCAGTCAAGATTTAGGTATATATCCTAAGGAAATAATTAGAATGCAGAAGAATAAAATAATGTATTAAGGTGTTTATCTTATTATTATTTTCTACTGACAAACTCTTGTAAATAAATGTTGAATAATAGGGAATAATTAAGTCATTTCACATTTATTTAGTTATGTAGCCACCAAATGTTTACAAATAAATTTTATATAGAGAAAGCTTATAATAAGTGTGGAGAAAAGAGTAGAATGGAATAGATTTAAATATTAATAGCAATTGCCTCTGAGTGGCAAGAATTATATATGATGAAATTCTTTTTAATACTCTTCTGTAGTTTCCCACATTTTTTAAACTAGAGAATGTATTATTTAACTAGGAAAGAAATTAATAGATAGGGATCATTGAATTGAGTAGATGAAAAGTTGTGATTTAGTTGGTGACTTATCTGGATAAGTAATTAATATGTTGGTTATTTAACTTATTATAGCTAAAGGAAAGCAAACTAGAAATTGAAGAATTTATTACTAGTTATAAAACATGGTTTTTAACTTTAAAAAAGATCTTTCTTTTTTAGGTTGTTATGCAAAATGACAGTTCTGATACTCTTTATGGTAAGATTTCTTATCTTTAAAAAGTTGACTTCATGAAATATGTTTGAAAAGCTTTTAATTTTTGAATCACTCCTTGTGATTTAATTTCTTTAATGGCATAATAATACTTGGAAAATGGTACATGACTATATGAAATGTCAGTTACTATAAAGTTTATTTAAGTTTAATATCACAGATACCCCTTTCACTGGTTGTAACTTTCGTGTTAAATTCATGTTGAATTAAATGTCCTTTACATTTAATTTCAGTTTAGTTCATTAGTATATTTTCAAAAAGAAAAGATACAAAGAAGCAAAACTTTGGTTAATATAGATATTATTTACATCTGCTTTGGTTCAAAAGATATTTAACATGACTGGTCAAAAGATCAAGGATATTTATTTTTTCAAGTCTAGGAGTCTTGATCTGTTCTGTTGTTTCATTGTTTTAGTCAGTTGCTTAATTTTGTGATTATCCTTTTTTATTTTTTGTAGGAAGCTTAACAAACTCTTTGAATATCCCAGAGTTTGAAGAATCCATGAAAGATTGTGAACAAGCTAGCTTGAATATGGATAATAACATAAAATTTTCTCTGTGGGTTTCTTTCTTTGAGATTTATAATGAATGTATTTATGACTTGTTTGTTCCTGTGTCGTCCAAGTTCCAAAAGAGAAAGATGCTACGCCTTTCCCAAGATATAAAGGGCTATTCTTTTGTAAAAGGTATGCTAATATGTTTTTTTTTTTTATTGCCGTGAAGTTCCTTTCTAGGCTTTGTTACAGCTATAGGAAAGCAAACTAGAAATTGAAAAATTTATCACTAATTATTAATATCAAGATAATAAGTGAAGTTTGTGCTTCAGAAGTACTTTTTGCTATGTTAATTAAACCTGATTGTTAAGGGGTCTATTTTAGTACCCATTGTGTTTACTTATCACTGATTGAATTTTAAGGGATGGGAAAAGCTGTGTGTATTGATACATTATGCTGCTGCTTTGTAACAGTGTCCAAACTTTGGAGTTATGGAACTGTTTCTGTTCTTTCACAATGGTATTTTTTCAATGTTTTTAAACCACTAATCACAGTAGGAAATACATAATAACATTGTAACCCAGTACCTATGTGTGTGTATATATACTTATAACTCAAAAATTTCATTAATTATACTTACCCTTACTATAAGGAATGTACTGTGATGTTTTTTGTATTCTACTTCAGTTTTACAAAATGCTGGTTTTGACTAAATAAAATTTGATTTCTTAATTCACTAATGAATTGTAATCTGCAATGTCTCACAGATAGGTAATTGTGTAGGTTTAATCTGTACTGTTTTTTGTGTTGTTTTTTTTTCCTGGATGTCTAATTCTGAGGAATCATACCTGTTTTTTAGTTTTCCCTTTGGCTGAATCTATAGAAGAATTTTCACTTTGTGTGTTTGTATAACTTAAATACTGGAAAAATTTTAAAAATATCCTTCTTTAGTGTGCCTCTTTTCTAGTGGAATATGGAATAGCTGAGTTGACTCCATTTAGGGCATGTTATTAAAAGAAAGATTTCATTGTGTGTCTTTGGGAAAAGAGATCATAAATCTTCAACAAGATTACATTGTACAGCAAATACTTTATATAAGTTGATATGTGTCCTTTTTATTTTTTAAAGATTTACAATGGATTCAAGTATCTGATTCCAAAGAAGCATATAGACTATTGAAACTAGGAATAAAGCACCAGAGTGTTGCCTTCACAAAACTGAACAATGTTTCTAGTAGAAGGTAAGGAGAAAACCCTATGGTGTAAGCCTGAAGCACCCAACGTATTGTGTGCTAATTTAAATACAACTAATTTCAGATTAAAGTGTGCAGGAGGTTTTCTGTTTTGTTAAGTGAATTCATAGGGATAAAGAATTCTATAAACTAACCTCACATGACTGTTGGGACACTGTTCTAAGAAAAGATTTACTAATTTGCATGAAGTCTCTGAGGTATTTTTATTTTTTCTTTATGTGACTATTTAACCTCAATATGCTGAGTTGCCTGTAATGGTGGACTTTCTTTGTCTTTTCCACTTAATTCCGTGAACACAAGTCTATATGCACACTCTTAAGACAGAATCTAAAGGGTTAAGAAAAGAATGTTTTTATAGAAGGGGTTGGGGGATGGGAGACAAAAGGAAATAAGTTTAATGAGATATTTAAAACAGATTTTCTTTTAAGGGACCCTGTCCCCCATGAAGGTATGAAGATAATATATGATCCAGATAATATATAGGTCAGATGTATAGTTTAGGTCAGATGTATATTTTGCTTTAGGTGTATATTCAAAGATCAGCTGTACATAATATTTTAACTAACAATGTGATCTTTGCAAGGCAACGAGACTATTATAAACAATTCCATTAGTAGAAATTGGAATGTTAAGAGAAGGAGTAGGTTTGAGGGATTTAAGGCTAAGTGAAAAATAAGACATTTGGTTTTAGATAGTTGGAAATATAGGTGACAGTGGAATAGTGGAGCTAGTTGGCAAATGCAGTGCTGGAGGTATGGCTAGTATTAGGATATAGATGTTGATTTAGATGCTTGTGTCTCCTATTTAAAATGTAAAAATTAAAAATGAAAGATAATATTTGATGCTTGTGTATTTCTTTTAGTCACAGCATATTCACTGTTAGAATATTACAGATTGAAGATTCTGAAACACCTCGTGTAATGCGAGTCAGTGAGTAAGTTGAGCATTCTTCAAATTGTAATTATTTTGAATTATTTTGTTTTGAAGAACTTTTAAAGTTTGTTTATTTGTTTATTCAGATTGTCTTTATGTGATCTTGCTGGTTCAGAACGAAGCATGAAGACACAGAATGAAGGTGAAAGGTTAAGAGAGACTGGGAACATCAATACTTCTTTATTGACTCTGGGAAAGTGTATTAATGTTTTGAAGAACAGTGAAAAGTCAAAGTAAGGGTTGCTGAAAGTGTTGTTTACATATTAAGTATTATAATATTTAAACTTGCAACTTTGCTTGCGTTAGAAAGTTCTTTTTCATTTTTATCCTGCTTCTTATGTAATGACTGTATGGATTACAATTAAAATACCCAGAGATCATGGATTTTAAAAAATGATAAAAATAAAAAGAGTGTTGGTCAATGTCAGTGAATCATCAAGTAATCACAATATATTCCATAGCAAATATATATCGACAGACACTTAATATAATAAGGTTCTCATGATGCTGATTTAGCATCTAAAATCACTTTATTGTGTTCTTCTAGGTGTGATCGATTTCCGCATTAATTAACATTTTAGGCTGAGTAAATTATAAATCAGCCTTCATTTCCAGTTAAGGTGTTTCATGGCATATATTGTATAATTGCTGTATTCTAAATAACACAAGACAGTTCAGTGAGATTTTCTTAGCATTTTGCCTAATGGGTTATTGTATTATTGTTAGTAGTAGTATTTAAAGAAACCAACATAAATAAACAGAAAATGACTATTACAGGTGGAATGAATCACTAACTTAGACTAATTTAAGTCTATGATAGCTAGATTAATTTTTTTCTTTTTTTTTTGGTAAAAATTTATCAGCATCCTGACTTCATGACATTTAACTTACAATTATTTTAATATTTTTTTCCATAGGTTTCAACAGCATGTGCCTTTCCGGGAAAGTAAACTGACCCACTATTTTCAAAGTTTTTTTAATGGTAAAGGGAAAATATGTATGATTGTTAACATCAGCCAATGTTGTTTTGCCTATGACGAAACACTCAATGTATTGAAGTTCTCAGCCATTGCACAAAAGGTAAATATGTTCAGACTTCTGCAGAATCTGTTAAGCCTCTTATTATTAGAATATTAATGATTTTTTTCTTGGAATAGATGATACATTTTGCACTTATCACTGTAAACCTAAGGAATAATTGAAAATTAAAATATAAATATTTGACCAAACAGGAGGACATGGGAAAAGATTCAAAGTTACCCCTGCTAGGATTAAAATGACCTCCTATTAAGTGTTAATAATAGACACCCATTACAAATTATGAATAATATTCTTCCATCGAATTATCTGCTTTTCCATTTTGGTTCATTTAGTGATTAATCGGTTAATCCCCCTGCTAAGAATAGTACTAAGAACTTAACCCAGTAAATTTACCTGTAGTATACATGGGTAATTAGCTTTTTTGTTAACGAATGTTCATTTAAGCATGCTAATTTCTTCTTGAATATTTTTTTACCTAGGTTTTAAACACTCGAGTTGTCGTTTGAATTAAATTTATAAAATTATTTTTTAGTGGACAGTTCTTTCCTGTTCTAAAAGTCATATTGAATATTTTAATAGGTTTGTGTTCCAGACATTTTAAATTCCACTCAAGAGAAATCATTTGGACCTGTCAAATCTTCTCAAGATGTATCACTGAACATTAATAATTCAGATAATAAAATATTAAATGTAAAAAGATCTACGATTTCATGGGAAAGTAGTCTGGAAGATCTGGTGGAAAATGAAGATTTGGTTGAGGAGCTAGAAGAAGCTGAAGGAAACCAAAATGTGGAAAGTGAACCTACTGATGAAGATCTAGACACAACATTAGAGGAAGATAAGGCTTTCATTAGCCATGCGGAGAAGAGAGTATGTATTAAGAACTTATACTTCTAAGCTTGGCTTATTCTGAAATTAAGGTTAACAATTCTTAAGGCTCCCTCTCTTTCAAGTGTTTTCAACAATACACTAAATTTTTTATATATCAACTTTATATTTTGAAAAATTTCAAACCTACAGGAAGACTAGCTCAGTAAATACCCATTTACTCTTCACCTGGAATTGCCATTTGTTAACATTTTACCGTATTTAATTCTCTTTCGATGAGTATTTGCACATTGTTTTTCTCTGTACCATTTGAAAACAAGATGCAGACATAATGACACCTTATATCTACTTGAGCATAGTATATTTCCTAATAACATGGACATTTTCCTCATGATCACAGGCCTTTTTCATACCTAAGCAATTTTCCATTGTTACAATAATCTATTATACTTTCCACAGTGAGATTTTTCCAGTTATTCCAATATGTCCTTTACAGCTACTCTGTTTTTGATCTACAACTAGTTTAAACATTGCTTTTGCTTCTCATGTTTCTTTAGTTACCTCTAACATAGCATGGATATTTTGAAAAAGTTGAGGCTAGTTGTCTTACTGAATACCCCCAATCTGGATTTGTCTGATTATTTCCTCATGATTCAGGTTTAACACTATTATGTAAGTGAAGTTGTGAATGTTGCATCATATCAGGAGACAATGATGTCTGATTTCCATCCCCATTCTTGGTGATGCTAACTTTTGCTCACTTTAAGGTATTGTGTTTAAGGTATTGTGTTTCAATTCTGTCTCCCTTGTAAAAGCGTTACCTGTGGGATGATACTTTGAGACTACGTGAATATCTTGTTCCCCAGTGCCTTTTCATCCAATGATTTTTGCATATTCCACCAAGCTTTTACTTTGCAGTCTTAAGTACAAATGCTCATAATGTCTATCCAGTACCAATTGCTCTCTTCCTTCAAAAACATGAATTGCTTGTCGTCTTAGATTTATGGTAAATAAATAAGATTTCATAGTCTCTGCCCAAATGCAGTTCACACATATGTTAAATTGAATTAATTCTGAAATTTAGATCATGTCCACATTAATTGATAACTACATATGTATACATGGAGTCTTCTTACCAGAGTCCCAGGAACACTGATGACCTTGTTGTGCTCATGGATGTGCTGTAATAGTGTGGACATGTCTCACATCATGGTACTCTTTTGGACTGTAGAATCCAAGTAGATGGACAATTTATTGGGTTAAATACTAATTTCAGTAATTTACTTCAGTGTCCCTGAAAGCCATCATTGCACCTGTGTTGATTGGAAATGAGCATGAAAACTTCACATGGTACTAATCCCAGTTTATCTAGTCACTATGTGATTGGACCTCCTTTACCTTGGACTTCTGTAATGTAGTATTTCCCTCCGTGACTAAAGGAGCCATTAATAGTCCTATTTTAATTTGTACTGATCTTAAAGCTGAAATTTATATATAATGTTGATTAAACTTGAAATGTTAGCAATATTTCTGAATTTACTAGGAAAAAATGATGCTACAGTTTATAATAGTGTAAATGCATATCTTATCGATTATATACTTTAAAAATTTCATCAAAAATTTTTCTAATATTTAACTTTCAGAAATGAAAATGAATAGGCTTTGCATGCATGTTTTATATTAGCATTTAATTGGAGGATTGGGAGTATTAAAAGTAGTATGAAATATATTGATATTAGCATATTTATACTTATAGTTCATTTATCTAGAATAATCAACCAGAATTTTTTCAACAAAAACTTTTATTAGATGCTAACAATGATAAAAAATTAAACATTGAGAATTTTTAAAATAAACCAATTTCCCAAGGTATTCCCACATATATGCAGATCACTCTAGTCTCCCACGTTTCTTCTTCAGTAGTTATTATTTATTGTTTTAAAGAGTGGGAAGGTGTGTGGTTGTTTAAAATTATAAAAGTATTATATAATCATGGTAGAATCGGGGGGAAAAAAGAGGGAAAAATTAAACATAAAGATCTGTAATCTACCACTTATGTTAATGGGTTTTTACCATACATCTGTTTTGTAACCTTGTTTTCTTTATTTAAAAATGAATTGTGAAAAGTATAAATTGATAAAATGTAAGCCATCATTATTCATTGCAATAGTTGATGGTACCATAATTGAACCAATCTCTTACATGTAATTGTTGAGTTGGGTTTCACTATTTTTACTTTAAATACAACCACTAGTACAAAATAACACTAATAACCATTCTTAAAGCCAACATACTAGGTCCTGTTGTATAATTGTTTTCTCAGTATAAGTTCTTTGAAGTTGAACTTCAAAATCAGGATATCTGTAGAAATATTTTCAAAATTAAAATTTTTGAGACATTGAAAAATCTGTAGCATTGAGAGAGTTAATTGGTTAATTTATTGTTGAGAAATTTTAATCAGAAACCTTAAAAAAGAATATCAGGCTGTTACCTTAATTTTATAATTTATTACAAATCTATACTGGCCATGTCATGTGTTAATTGCTTTATTTATTCATTGACCATATTACATGATTATATACATTTTTTGAAAGGCTATATAGAGTTTTTGCTCACACTTGGATAGTTATAGAAGCCCAATAAGATAACTAAGTAACATCTCTCTTTGCCATTTGGAGAGTGTTTTGGGGGTACTTAGTAACTATTCTCTATAACATTTAGGCTTTAGATTTTGACAGACCAAATTTTAAACCAAACCCTAAGCATTTACCACATACCTTGTCCTTATTCTCCTACATATGAAATGTAAATGATGCTACCAAGCTCACAGAAGGTTGTGTGGATTGAATGAAATCAAATAGAAATTCCCCAAAGTAGTTGCTGGTGGATAATAGGTGCTCAAACTTCATTTCCTTTCTTTCTTAATGTAGCTAGACAATGAAGAGATTTCAGTTACTATAAATCTATTTCTAAAATGTGGAGAGGCCCACCTGATTTTTCAGATTAATGAATCTCTGCAAATACGTAATTTTCAATGAGATTAATATCACTATTAAAAGGACGCATAATTATAATCAACTAAATGGAAAGTTTTATATCTCTTGGGACATATTTGTTCTTTTATTAGAATTTTAATATTTATATGTTTTAGAAATTGTTGGATTTAATAGAAGACTTGAGAAAAAAACTGATAAAGGAAAGAAAAGAAAAGTTAACATTGGAATTTAGAATTCGTGAAGAGGTTACACAAGAGTTTACTCAATATTTGGCTCAACGGGAAGCTGACTTTAAGTAAGTTATTTCTTTCATGGCCTGGTGAAAATGGAGAATTTTATTTGCTTGCTTAAATTTTTTAAAAATTTATATTAGGTAGCTTCTGAATTCTGACTTCTTTATATAGGCTTGGAAATAGTTGTTAACTAATCTCCATGGTGATTCTGAGTTACACACAAATAATTATTTGAATCTTTTAGTTTGTACTGTACTTAATTTTAGAAATTTAAAACAGAAACACGGTAGTGCTTTTTCTCAGTGGGATTCATTTGTGTTATGCAGGGAAACACTCCTTCAGGAACGGGAGATATTAGAAGAAAATGCTGAATGTCGTTTGGCTATCTTCAAAGACTTGGTTGGTAAAAGTGACAGTGAAGAAGAACCAGTGAATCAAGATTGTACCATGAAAGTTCAAACCAAAGTATGTTAACTGAAATATTAAATCCATTAAGGTTTTTGGTACAGGATTTAGTGTAAACATCAATGATAAGAAACATTAATACTGTAGAATTGAAAAACTTACTATGTAGCTTTATTATAATTAACCATGCTTTGTTAGGAATGTAAGCACACAGTTTAAGTATAACAATTGGACTTGAAAAATTTATTTCTCTATTACATTTGTATCTCAGTTTGGTCTTGCTTGAGTCATAGTATTGATTATAGGTAGATAGTTTCCTTTTTGTCTGATTATGGAATATCCCTCTCAGGTTTATTGAAACTTAAACAAGTTTAAAGGTATAAAGGACCCAATGGGTCATTTACTTGCTGCTCTGGTTAAAACAAAAATGTTTATATTTAAAAAGGATTGTTTTTTCTGGCCAACTGACCATTCCCTACTATTGAAGAAACATTCCTTTCTGCTGCTTCCACTGAGGGTGAAGTTGATCACATCCTTTTGTGGTTTTTTTGTTACTGTTTTATTTTTTAATTACTCAGTTCAGGGACCTGAGATGGTGATGTCCGGGCTCTTGCTGTCAAACCATCATTATGTGTCCCTGACATGATTTGGGTCTTGGTCTGACTTGTGAAAATGGAGGTTTGTTTTCTCGGCTGTCCCAACCAAAGCTTTTTAAAGACTTGTTATGTAACTGAAAGTATACCTGAATTAGATAATCACAATTGTTCTGTAATGACTTGTCACAGTTTACAGCATTGTTTTTATGGGGAAATAAGTCTTATGTTCCATAAAACAGAAAATGAGTAATGGAACATAACTTTTTCATAATTCGAGATACTTCGATATAATATTTTAAAAGTTCAAGTTGTGAATTTTTTGCTATGTGTTTTTAAAACTTTGTAAATCAGGTGGTACCACACTGTAAGAGTGAAAGCCACTGTTAACATTAGGCATGTGGTTTTTGCTATTTTTAGGAAGCACGTAATTATATAGGAATTGAAGATATTATTGAGTCTCTTCAAGATGATGTCACTGATATTAAGAAACAGGCTGAAATTGCTCACTTATATATTGCATCTCTTGCTGACCCCCAGGAAGCTATTGCTTGTTTAGAAATAAAGTTTAATCAAGTTAAAGCTGAATTAGCTAAAACCAAGGAAGAATTAATCAAAACGCAGGAAGAGTTAAAAAAGAGAAAAAATGGTAAGTAGATGTGCTTTACTTATATTTAAATGATAAAAATGCATAAAAAGAAAGCTGGTTAGTATAAGAGCTTTATGCAGCTTATTTGCCTTAATGATCAGAAAATTACTTGATTTGGGTAACATAGTTCATGTTTTACTATTTTTAAGGCTTTACTGTAATTTACTATTAAAAATATTTTTTGCCTTCATTTACTTTTAGACTAATAAAATGGACTTCTCAAAAAAGGGGAAAGAACTAAGTATTAACTTCATCAGCAAATTAAGAAATCTCATAGGAAATTGTAAAGCTGTAAATTTTGTTCTTCTATACTCTTTATGAACTTTCTTGCTATAGTAGTAGATTCTGCTCTTGGCTTGCAAGTTTGGGATAGAGTGACTCCTGAGGAGTGGTCTTAAGAGGTTTTTTAGATTGGTGCTTCATTCTAGATTTAAGATTAGTGTGTGTGTGTGTGTGTGTGTGTGTGTGTGTGTGTGAGAGAGAGAGAGAGAGACAGAGAGAGAGAGAGAGAGAGAGCGCGCGAGAGCGAGCCATCTAGGTTTTAAGAGACTTAGATGAAATACTCTGCCCTTTTATTTGTGAAACAAGATGGGTAGAAAATAGCAGTAAGTGGTTCCTCTACATTATGACATAGACAGAAAAATACTAGTTCCTTCTCTTCCCTGAAGTTAGGCCAGAAATTTTTTACCATTTAGCACGTCATTCATTTTTATTCTGAGTGTTGAAAGTGGCCTATTCAGAAACATGACCCTATGGTGGAAGAATTAGTAACTGAGTGCTGTGTGTTTCTAGTGTTGTCAGAAATCCCTTTTCGTGAATATAACACTAAAGTCTACCATAGCAGCTTACGTTTTGTGATTATTCAGTGATATATTGTTTTAGATGCTTAGATTTTTTAAAAAATATTTTTATTTTTTTTCAGAATCAGAAATTAACTTAAATTCATTGGTTGAAGAACTTGAGAAATCTAATGAGGTAATAATTGAAGCTTTATTTTTGTCTTGATAAGGAACTTAATTGAAGGGGCATGAATTATGACAAGATACATTTATTTTAAAAATAATTAAAGTAATGAATGTGATAAAAACAATTGAAAAATATATATCTTCACCCTCATACCTCTTTTAAGCGACTGGAAAATTTCTTCAGTCCTTCCAGAAAATATTTACTTATATATATATCGAACACACATACATACATTTAAAAAATTTTTACGCAAAATGGGATTGTGGTTCTGTGTCTTGCTTTTTTCCCCTTAAAAGATGTGTTGGAGTTAATTCTACATCAACACGTATAGATCTATGTCATTTTTTTTCCTGGGTGCATGGTGTTGATTAGATTATTTCAAACTGTGTTTGTTTTGTCTGAAATTACTGAGTGTTTTAAATTATGGGATGTGGAATGAGCAGTGTGTAGCATTGGAATTCTGAAGATCTCTGGCCCCTGGTCCCTTCAGATTAGATAATCATTCCAAATGGTTGTAGATAGATTTGACGTTGATAGATCTACATGTGAAATCACAGGTATACATGGAGGTGAGGTCAATTTAGCGCTCTAAGCTTACTATTTTTCCTGACCTTTTCTGGTATGGGTCTTCTTATTTTAACTTACATTTATCCTTCTAAAGAACTAAATATTTTAAGATATGATCAGATACAAATAATTCAAGATCTTCGTATCTACTCTCCAGTATTTAAAGAAATAATCACAGCAATGTACTTAGCAGAAGACTTTGCAGCTACTGTTTAGACAGTTCCTAATCTTTTCCTTTATTTTTTCTAGTTATAAAAATGGTAGATGCTAGTTGTAAAAACTCAGTTATATTAAACTGTGCAAGATAGAAAATAAAATCCCGTCATCTTTCTCCTAAATTACAAAAAAGAAAGGAAACCAGTAAGTTAGTTGGTAGCACTTTTAGACTTTTACTTTATATTTATTCTTATAAATAAACATACTTTACACTTACTATGTACTTTTTAAGTGTTTTACATATATTAATTCATTTAAATCTCAGAACAACTTTATGATGTAGATAGTATTATTTTTTATTTTTACAGAGACATTAAATTTCTCAAGTTCTCACAACTAGAAAGTAGAGAAGCTAGGATTCAAACCAAGACAGTCTGATTCCAGATTCTTCTTACCCAATATGCTATATTGCTTCTGTTTCCTTTGTTTATATAAGTACATACTATTTTTTAAATAAAAATAAGTTAATGCTATGCATAGTGTGTTGTCCCTGGTATTTTTGCTTATTCTAAAATTTTGAAGGAATTCTACAACTGCATCATATTTTCATTTTAGTTATATTTACTAAACATTGCTACTTTTCTTTTCAAAGAAAATAATTATGCAGAATCAAAGAATTCAAGAATTGAAAGATAAAATTTATCAAAACGAGGATACTATTAACAACTTTCAGAATCTGAAGTTTCATTTGGAAGACACATTTAAAAGCAATGTAAGAAATTAACTTTATTTGTCTGCGTTATAAATTACATTAAAAGTATGTTTTGGTTCAACATAAAGTAATTTAAAATAGCTTAAATAACTAAGATTGATTTTCTAAGAATGTTGAATTGTTTATTCTGATGTTTAATTCAGTTTACTGTTGTGCAAAGGAGATAATTTGAATCTGTCATGGAGTTGAAAATTCTCATGTTGTCAGAGGTGTGATCTTTTTATCCCAGGATTTTGTTATTTATCATTGACAGCAAGGTACTTATAGTGAGAAAGCATGGTAGTTGTTCTTCATGACATTTTCTGTTTAGGGTGCTTTTTTTCTCCCATAAATAACCCATTACTTTATGATTTTAAAAATCCATTTCATCTCTATCTCTTAAGAATAAAATGTTTTCTGATTTTATAATGTAAAATGGCATTTTGTTTTTTCATACACTTCCCCGCCCCCCCCAAAATGGACTGCTACTGGTATATAGGAATTTAAGTAATCTCTACATTAAAAAAAAAAAAAAATCCCTGCCTTTACCATACCGTTGATTACTTTATAGACTTGCACTTAACTGCTGAGTTTCGCCCTTCCTCTTTCCGGATAAGACTGGATTATACCTCTTTTCTCCTAGCCTTTTAGGAAGGCATAGTATTCACCTTACAAAATAAAAATCTAAATGATTTTATCATTTAGATAAATTAGGAACTCAATTTTAAAGCTGTATGTAGACTATATTTTTGAATATGATAGGCTACAGGCTAAGGTGAGAACCTTTTCTGGGAGTTCTTAAAGTGAAAGAAAATGCTACTTATCTTTGAGAGGCTTTGGTTATAAAATAAAACAATTGTTGAGTTTCTAGAGTGGGACCTCAAAATTTTACATATAAGTTTCTATAAGAAACAGTTTTGTCACAGTGTTTTTGTATTTTTCTTTTCAAAGCACATATGAATGTGACTTCAGGGTAAGTGTTTTAGGGTTCTATAGTTATCCCCAAATAAGTCTAACCCACCTTATCACGTTAGGAAATCTAAAGATGAATTTGTTTTTTGGTATCAGGGTAAAACTATGTTTAACTGATTTTAAGACAAGTATTTTTGTCCTCCTCAGTGAATGTACACATTAGTTAATATTACTCATTTGCCAGAGCCATTAGTTATTTTAGGGTAAGACTTAAGAAATAACTTAGAAAATGTTGTCACAAATTTGAAAATAAAATTTTTATGGTACACTATTAAAACATAATTTATATAGTTTTTATGTTTATTATAACTTTCTATATGTAAACTGATCTGAATTTATTTTACTTCAGGACAAGGCTGGTACATCTTTAATAATAAAGAATGACTTGTATTGTAATGAAACCATTGAAATGCCTAAGGACGACAAAACTAAAACTTACTCAGGAAGAAAAAGATTAAATGAAAATGAACTTCAACAAGATGCACCACCAACAAAGAAAGGTACTGCTCCATTTGCTAGCAAGAGGCCTTTAAGAAAGCTAATTCCTAAACCAGTAAACAGAAAGGTTGCAAATGGAAAAAAGTGTACTTGTCTAAGGAAAACAACCTGAGGAAATCTAAATGTCGCTAATATTTACGCCAACGTTATGAACTGCTTCGAGGATGGGTGTATTTAAAGCTGTCTTTATTATATTTTTAGATATTGTGCTTTTATCACTTTTGCATGCCTACAATTCTTTTACTTCTATGGTTATAATAATTAAAACATATCACTTTCATTTTGATAGTTATAGTACTTTTTTTGCCAAAATCTCTCCACATTGTTTTCCTTCTTTGCATTCTTCATTCATTTGGAGAACAGGATGTTTGACAGGAAGACTGAGCTAAATGTTACTAAAGACAAATGTTCTTGTATTATTTACTATAGAATTACTAAAAAAAGTGGGTGAATACTTTGCTATATCTCCTTGTTTATGTGCAAGAGCATATCAACTTTTACATTCTCTCTAAGCTATTCATTCTTTTGGAAAACTTTTGTAGTATGATACAGGGAGTCACAGCTCTCTAAGAGAAAGTACATTAGCTTTAGAAAACTGACTAGCTGCTTCACCTTGAGAAAAATGGGTAAGTTAAATCTTCTTTGGTCATTAGTAAAATACCACCTGCCTCCTGACGTTGTTTAGGATGAAAACAATCGGGCAATACATCAACATAATAAACACCTCATAGAACCTTATGAATGTAAAATGAATGTTTTCAGAAGTAGGTACCTTAAAGGATAATATTGCTTTAGATACATGGTTTATAGGATATACAGTACTTGTGTGAGCTAATAGATCTACACTAATATGCATACACCTTCTTATCCATTGAAGGAAGGCTGCTTTGTGATTGGGAATAACCTTGCTATGATTTCCATAGCACCATTCCTCTCTTTCGTTCACCTTGGTCAATGCCATAGACTAGCTGAGAATGTAGGATCAATAAATAGATAACTAGGAAGTGGAAGTGGCCAGGAGCAAGTGTTATAAACAATGTGGCGAATCCTAAAGGTAACCCATTCATTAAGAAGATTACTTAAAAACCTTAGTTGTTAGCTCTAAATAATTTAGATGTGGGTAGATTTAAACAAGTTTTGGTAACATTTTTATTTCTTGTTAAAAATCACAACCACTTTGGCTATTTCTTGATTGTTCATCTTGTTAGAAACTATAGGGATTACATAAGGGATCATATGAAAATCATAGATATAACCAGCCTCCTTTACCTTGTCTGCTACTAAAAAATCTCCTGACCAAAAATATATGACACCGATAACTACTAGGATAGGATCAGGGGCTTGATAGTTTCATCAGAAGCGTGTTTTCTGTTCTTAAAAGGGAATGCAAAGCCATTAGGAAAGTGAATTTACTTGTTTGAGGTCACTGTATCTGTACCACGGGGAAGCTGGTAACCATGTAAACAGTCCAACAAATAAGCCTTCAGATAATGACAGAGGAGACAAAGCAGAGATACAATACACTCTGTTGACTTGTAATTTTCAATCAAAATTAATTTTTTACAACAAACTGTATAATAAGCAGTATAAATATAGGTTGAATGTATTGTAAATAATGAATTAAAGTTTAAATTGTATTCCTTTCTAATTGTTTATGTTTATTTTTTAAAGTAAATTGCAGATATGTTAGCGTTTTTCCCATCTTTGTTGCTGGACTCATATGTTAGTTTTTCCCTGACAAGGCTGTCCTGAATATGTTCTATAATCTTTTGATATAAAACATTTTTAAATTTCTGAAAAGCTAGTATAGATATCTGAAAAATAAATCAGACACAAAACAAATTTATCTTGTGTAGTTATCCTGGTTCTTTTCAAAATTTTTCAATTACAGTTGACATACAATATGTTAGTTGCAGTTGTACACCATAGTGGTTTGACATTTGTGTAATTTATAGAGTGATCACCTGGTGTATCCTGGTTCTTAGAATATAGTCAAATTAATGGAACAACATTATTTGATCATAGAAGCTTTCTGTATTCACTTCAGGGTTTAGAAACTATATCCACATAGTAGTATGCGTGATTCAAATCTGTTCACTCAGCATGGTCAGGATCTATTTGTGAGCTCTGAATTTCTGATTGTTGTCATTCTTAACTTGTTTAGATCCCATCTCTTCTAATAAAGCGTTCAGATATTTTTACAACTTGTCTTTTTAAAAGGCAAGAGGATTTGTTTTTTTTACGTTTCTAAGTTACGGGAAAAAAAATCCAGGGCTCTTAACATCATTTTTCTCAATCAGTCATTTCTACTGATAAATTCGTAGGTGTGAAAATAAGTAGAGAATTACATTAAACGGAAAGTAGAACAGAAGTCTGACCCAATGGAGAAGACTGGGTTATTTCGCTTTGGGATGACTTGCCACAACTTTGTAAGATGCTGGGAGACAATCGGATGAAAAAATAATACACTGATTAAAAGTTATTTTTAAAAAATTAATAAGACAAAGTGGGCAAGTTTGTTGTAAAAGTAATAAGGGCAAATCTTTAAGATTCCAGAGTAACTGGAATAAACAGAGAATCAAAGAAAGTGTGGCTATCCAGCAGGGGTAATGCCATATTTCGCCCATCCTCTTTGAGGCAGGATCCACAGTGTAAGTGATAGATAATAAAACCTTGTCCAATGAGCTTTTAAATTTAGTCTGTATTAAAGAAAAGAGATCTTGGGGTCCCATAATGGATCACACAATTACAGCTGCCCAAGAGCATTTAGACCGTTGGGTGAAGTAAAAGACAGTTGTATCTGAAAAATTGAAACTTACACTAAAGCTTGTTTTTGCATATACATGGTGGAAAGTAAAACTGCCTAAATTCTTGGATGAGGTAGGGAGGTGAGATTCTCTGTTATACAGGGATTTTCGGGTGGGGGCATGCTCTCACTGGGGACAAATCAAGTATCTTCAGAAAGCTGGGTTTGTTTTTTTTTTCAGGTTTATTGAGGTATAATTGACAAATTATATTGTAATATATTTAAACTGTAAAACATGGTGATATGATAGCATTGTTGAAGTATTCCTATCCCACCATTAACATATCCATCACCTTTCATATTTACCTTTTTTTCTCTTTTTTTCCCTTTTGGTGAGAATACTCAAGTTCTGCTCTTTAAGCAGATTTCAATTATTCAATACAGTATTATCAACTATAGTCACTATATTATACATTAGATCCTGTGATCTTATTTGTCTTACTACAACTGAAAGTTTGTACTCTTTTCCCATCCTGTCCCTATTTCTCCTCGCCCCAGACCCTGGCGGCAACCATTCTACTCTCTGTTTTTATGAATTTGACCTCCCCCCCCACGTATAACTGATACCATGCAGTAGATGTCTTTCTCTGTTTTGCTTATTTCACACAGCACAATGTCCTCCAGGTGTATCTATGCTGTTGCAAATGGCAGGATTTTGTAAATCTGAATAACGTTGCAGCGTGTGTGTGAGTGATGTACATGTACCACCATGTTTGTTTTCCTTCATTTATTGGACACGTAGGTTCTTTCCATGTCTATTTACATATCTGTTGTAAACAATGCTTCCGTGAGCATGTGGGTGCAGATAGCTCTTTGAGATAGGGATTTCGTTTCCTTTGGATATATCCCCAGAAGTGGGATTGTCGGATCATATGGTAGTTCTATGTTTAATTTTTTGAGCAACTTCTATACTGTTTTCATAGTAGCGATACTAGTTTACATTCCCAACAAAATGCGAAAGTGTTCTCTTTTTTTCACATCTATGCCAGCATTTATTATCTCTTGTCTTTTTGATAATAGCCATTCTAATGGGTGTGAGCTGATACCTCATTGTGGTTTTGATATACATTTCCCTGATGATTAGTGACATTGAACACCTTTTCATGTGTCTGTATGTCTTTGGAAAAATGTATGCACAGGTCCTTTGTCCATTTTTTAATTGGGTCATGTGTCTTTTTTCTGTGTTGTATGAGTTCTTTGTATATTTTGAGTGTTAACCTGTTAGTGGATATATATATGGTTTACAAGTATTTTCTCCCATTCGGTTGCCTTTTCATTTTGTTGATGGTTTCCTTTGCTGTGCAGAGCTTTTTAGCTTGATGTAATCCCACTTGTTTGTTTTTGCTTGTATTGCCTTTGGTGTCAAATCTAATAAGTTGCCAAGACCAATGTTAAGGAAGTTGCCGCCTATGTTTTCTTCTAGGAATTTTAAGATTGTTTTTTCTATTTCTATAAAAATGCCATTGGAATTTTGATAGGGATTGTAATGAATCTGCAGATTGCTTTGAGTAGTATAGATATTTTAACAATATTAATTCTTCCAGTCCACGAACATGGGATATCCATTTATTTGTGTTCTTTTCAATTTCTTTCACCAGTGTTTTATTGTTTTCAATGTACAGATCTTTCACCTCCTTGGTTAAGTTTATTCCTGTTTTATTCTTTTTGATGGGATTCTTTTCTTAATTGCTCTTTCCAGTAGTTTGTTAATGTATAGAAATGCAGCAGGTTTTTATATATTGATTTTATATCTTGAAACTTTACTGAATTTTTTTTTTTTTTACTGAATTCTTTTGGTGGGGTCTTTGGGATTTTCTGTGTGTAAGTTCATGTTGTCGGCAAATGGACAATTTTCTTTCTTTTCAATTTGGATCACTTACTTTTCTTACCTAACTGCTCTGGGTAGGACTTCCAGTAGTTTGTTGAATAGACGTGTTGAGAGTGGGCATTCTTGTCTTATTCCTGATCTTAGAGGAAAAGCTTTCATCTTTTCTCTGTTTAGTATGCTGTCATCTGTGATTTGTCCTTTATTCTGTTGAGTTACGTTTCCTCTCTGCACAGGTTTTTGAGAGGTTTTATCATGAAGGATGTTGAATTTTGTTAAATGCTTTTTCTGTGTCTATTGAGGTGATGATGTGATTTTTATCCTTCAGTTTGTTAATGTGCCATCTCACATTTTGTATCACATTGATTGATTTGAATATGTTGAAGCATGTTTGCATTCCTGGTATAAATCCCACTTCATCTGGTGTATTAACCTTTTAATGTACTGTTCAATTTGGTTTGCTGATACCTTGTTGAGGATTTTTGCATTTAAGATACTCAGTTTTGAAGTCAATAATTTAGTAGATCTGTTGTATGTAATTGTACTTTAAAACTGTTCTTTAGGATATCAGATGTCTGCCTTGGGGTGTCTCATTATGTGATCTCTTTCCTTCTCCCATATTATAATGATAATAAAGATTTGTGGTAGAAAATTTAATGATATAGAAATTTATTAAAAAAGTATAAATAACTGGTAAACCAGCTTAGAGGTAGCTATGGTCATTTTGGTGTACTTCTTTGCTAACTCTCATTAAAACTTACAGAACTGTAATTTTTACATAGATGGGCTTATACCGTGTATGTTTTGCAACTGTTATTTGTTTTTCACTCAGTAGCTTACTTAAATTTTTTCATTAAAAATTTGCTTTCATATGTTTGAATAATGGCTTCTCTGGTAACTTTTTGGTTTTATTAATGTTTGCTAGATTAATAACAATTTTCCTCTTTTTAAAGGACCTACATATGTTAGTCCAACTATCACTGAAGACCAAAAGAAAAGTGAAGAAATGCAACAGAGAGTTTCAGAAGATGAGGAAAACATTAGAGTTTTACCAGAAGATAATGATAGTGAAGAGCTGAGGACACGATTACTCATTGTTGAGAATGAACTTAGACATGAGAAGGAAGAAAAAGTAGAATTAAATAAACAGATTGTTAGTTTGCAGCAGGAACTTGCTTTTTCTGAGAAAAAGAGCTTTTCTTTAAGTACAGAGGTCCAACAAATCCAGTCAAATTATGACAACGCAATTTCTGAATTACGTGCACAGAGAGGTATCAATCACGAACAGGAAGAAAAGATCATGAAATTGTCAAAGGAGATAGAAACCACTAGAAGAAACATCACAAATAATATTTCACAAATACAATTAATGCAAGCAAAAATAGATGAACTACGAACACTTGATTCGGTTTCTCAGATTTCAAACATAGATGTACTCAATCTCCAGGATCTGTCAAGTGGTTCTCAAGAGGATAATTTGTCAAATACACAGTTACACCTTTTGGATAACGATTATTTGGTAAGTAAGCAGGTTAAAGAATATCAAGAACTCAGTAGGGAAAGTTCATTCCACCATAGTGTTGAAGCCCTTTGGGAAGAATGTAAGGAAATTGTAAAGGCCTCCTCCAAAAAAAGTCATCATATCCAGGAACTGGAACAACAAATTGAAAACTTGCAAGCAGAAGTAAAAGGCTATGAGGATGAAAACAAGAGATTAAAAACAGAGGCAAGAAAGAATAAAAATCAAGATGACCTATTAAAAGGAAAAGAAAGTCTTATTCAGCAGCTGACAAAAGAGCTGCAAGAAAAAAACATTCATCTTGATGTTCAAGTACAGCATGTAATTGAAGGAAAGAGAGCACTCTCAGAGCTCACACAAGATGTTACTGGCTATAAAGTGAGAATAACGGAACTTGAAGCACTCTTAGAAACTCAGAAAGATGAACGTAGTCGTTCAGCCAAGTTAGAACAAGAAATTTTGGAAAAGGAATCTGTCATTTTAGAGCAGGAAAAAAATCTGAAGGAATTTCAAACAAATCTTCAGGATTGTATCAAAAACATCAAAGATTTAAATGAAAGGGAAATCAAGTTGAAAGAAGAAATCACACAATTAACAAATAATTTACAAGATGCAAAACATTCTCTTCGATTAAAGGAAGAAGAAAAAGAAACGAACTGGCGACAAACAGAAAAGTAAGCTAATGTTATTAAAATATTTAAAATATGCAAAGCATTCATTTTATTGATTTTCTTATGTGACTTTTAAATAATTCAGGTGGGCATAAGTTAACCTGGTCAAGTATAGCATGTATGATGAGTGAACTTTGTTTATATAAACCTTTGGAACCAAAAGTTCTATGCAAAGATCTTATAAAATCTGAAATCTTCTCTGAAGTACTCACTCATGGTATGGACATTCCAAATTTGTGAAAAGATGTGATTTTGTAGATTGCTCCTAGCTCACATGTATTAGTGGTTAGTGGTAGTTTGTGTAAAAGTGTGGTTTGTGTTTTTTAGGTTGAAAGAGGAGCTTTCTGCAAGCTCTGCTCTTACTCAGAGTCTGAAAGCAGATCTTCAGAGGAAGGAAGAAGATAATGCTGAGCTGAAGGAAAAACTGACCGATGCCAAAAAACAGATTGAACAAGTACAGAAGGAGGTAGGCTATTTGAAAAATTGTGTGTCCAATTTAAAATGATAAAGATGGTTCTCCCTATATATCAAGTTTAGACACTAATTTTAGGATTGAACGAAACATTTATCAACTCCATAATTTTTCTTAAAATGATGAGAGCAGTTATTTCACAAAAGAAGATTTAGTTTAGTTAAACTGAATAATGTCCAACATTAAAAAATATGTGCCTAGCTGGGTGGTGAACACACAATGCAATATATAGATGATGTATTATAGAAATGTATACTTGAAACCTGTATAATTTTATTAACTGATGTCACTCTGATAAATTTAATTTAAAAAAAAAAGAACAAGAAAAATAAATACGTGCCTCGTAGGATTATAATCTTTTGGGTTTATTTTAAGAGCTGCTAAAATTCAAGTTGCCCCCAAATGTAAAAAGCACACTTATGTTTGCAGATAGTATATAGGAGAGTATGCAGTGCAGGTGTAACAAGTTTTTATTATATGTTAATTTAAATAGGAAGTACAATCACACATGATTCCAAATTCAAAATATCAAAAGTAAAATACAGTGAGAATAAAAAACTCCCTTCCACCCCTCTCAGCCTCAAGTTTCTCTCCAAGACATTATATGTTGCCAATTACTTTTTACTTCTCCTACCTTCTATCCTTTCTTTCTCTTATAAAAAATGGAAACAGCCTATATGTGCTGTTGTACACCTTGTTTTTGACTGTCATTTCATGTCAGGATGTAAAGAGTCTCCAAAGAAACTTTTTTATGACTACAAAATGTATTTATTGATTAATCGGTCCACTATTGTTGAACAATTCAGATAGTTTCTACTCTTCTGCTGATTTGAATTATGCAGCAATGTCATTCTGAACATTCGCAAGTCTTTCTGTGGTATAATTCCTAAAAGTGGAATTTATGGGTCACTGGTTTGGACATTTGTAATTTTTATATTTATTATGCTTTTTATAGAATATGCCAATTTACACACCAGAAGTAATGTATGAGAGAGAATGAGAGTATGTTTTTCTCTATACTCTTATCCACAAAGTAGTATTTTATCATACTTTTTTGATATTTGCTAATTTGACAGGTAAATAGTGTATCTCACTCTTTAATTTGAATTTCTCTAATTATGAGTGAGCATCTTTTTGTTTAAAAGCCGTTTGTATATTTTTTTCCTGTGAACTCTATATCCTTTGCCTTCTTAGTTTGAGTTTGCTTTTATTATTGCTTATTACATATTCAGGAAATAATAGCATTTTAAGTATATGAATTGCATATATCCGCATCTTCTTGCTATTTTTCTTGATTTTGATTATGGTTACTTTTTGTCTTGGAGCAAATTTTGATTTTTATAAATTTAAATTTATTTTCATTTATGACTGTTTGATTTTTTTTGTGTTGTACTTAGATTTCTTTTTTAAAAGTGGAAACAATTTTAAAGAATTGTTATTTTTTTACTTTGAGATAGTTACAAAAGAATACTTAAATATGTATGGTCTAAAGAAATTGATAAAACAAATGCTTGTGGGTCCCATTCCTATTCTGTTTCTTACCCCTAAAGTAGTTAACTATACTTACTGTTTTATTTCTTAACTATTAAAAATGTAATTTCATATTTTTAAAATCTCTTAACAATGTATTGTATTTTTCTGAGACTTATTTTTCAGGATATTCCTTAGATTCATTGATGTATAGTTGTAATTAATCACTTTCACTGCTGTATGATACTTCATTGTGTGACTTACTACAATTTATTCATTATCCTGTTGAACATTTAGGTTGTTTCCTTCCCTTTGCCCTTAGAAACAGTGTTTCTGTCTTATACGTTACAGTGGTACACTTTTGCAAGAGTTTATATTCCAAGGGGTAGAATTGCTGTGTCAAAAGATGTGAAGGAGTATCTCATTGTGGTTTGAAATTGCATTCCTCTGATTACAAATGAAGTGCAGCATCTATGTTTTTACTGGTTATTTGTCTATTCCAGTTTTCACTGTGTGAAATCCACGTGTTCATATTTTTTTTAACGTGCTGCCTTTTATTTTTTTTTTATCAGTGAGTAGGATTTCTTTATTCTTGATTCTCATTCTTTGTCAGATAAATATGGCGCAAATATCTTCTAGCTCGCCTGTTGTCTTTCGATGGTTGAAGTTCTTTATTTTATAGCATTATTTTTTTTTTTTACCATTCTTTTGAAAATCAGACTGCCTCATTCTGAAAATATACTCAAAACAAAAGCCAGCATCAGACAGCATCAGCTCCACTTATTTCTCTGATTCTTTTTTCACCTTGGGTTTTTGTTAGCTCAGTATTTCTTGCTTTTTTTGCTAGCTCCTCAGTATATTTAAAAAGATTTTAACTGGTTTTTTTAAATTTATCATTTTATGCTGTTTTTCAACAGAGGATTAGTTTCTTCTAAACTGCTAGGAATTCAAGTTATGGAACAAGTTTTCATTGAACATTAAGAGAACTCCCACAATAATATAATATTAATATAAATTAAAAATGAATGAAAACATAATTGATATGGACTTTCTGATTAAATAAATACTAATTTTCATGACTATTGGGCCTGTAGTAGGTAAGAAGAGGACCTAGTAACTTCTGCATTACTGTGAGCAGAGGTTTTTCCCTCCCCCCACCCCCAGCCTTTTAAGCACTCTCAATCCTGGAAGTTTTGGCCTAAGTTCTAAGTGCTTTATTTATAATGATGTGTAGAGATATGTAAATTGCGTTTCCCATTGCTTTTTTTAGTGGTTAAGTTCCCAGATTCATTGTCAATATATTTAGCAGGCTTCTGATTTAAGTACAGTAATTAAGTGCTAAGTTTTTATGATAACATGGGGAGATTCTTGTGTTATAATGTTAAGTAATAAAAACTGCACTTAATTTTTATCTACATAGTAGGATTAAAACTGAACAATTTGTATAATATAGACTGCAAGGAACTATATCAAAATTATAATTATGTGTTTTGATTATCTTAGGTAATGGCATTATAGGCAATTCTTTTTAAAGCTCTGTTCTTTGCATGTATTAATTTCTTATAATGAATATGTATGCATTCATACTAAGGGAAATGTAATAAAGTTTTTAGTGCAAGAAAAACGCAAACAACACCATCACGAATAATACACAAACTTGTGTTTTTGAAAATTGTACACAGAAAGTTTCCAGCCATGTGACCAATATTTCAAAGGTAGATTAGATTAGAAATGTAAGGCAGTGAAGGTGACCTAAACTGGCAGTAGGAGAATTTTTAGTCAAACCAGCAAGTTTAAAGCTGTGTGGCGTAATTTGGAAAAGCACTTGTTTGTCACTCTGACCACTTCGAAGTTTTGCTTCCTAAGCAGGTAACCTCCTGGCTTAAGATACTATTTCTGAGTACATGATTATCAGGAAGCATTATCAAGCGTGGTGTAATGACTTGTGTTTACATGACGCTCATTACTCAGATCTTAAAAAACAGCTACTTTTTCCAATTAAAACTTTTTATTGTAATATATTATTAGTAAATATTTTTTAAGAAGATACGTGTGAAATCCCTCTCCCCAATCTTATTTCTCTTCTTTCTACATACACAGTCCATGTGTTCTTCTAGATCATTTTGTATGTATTTGACATAATATATGTATAAATAATTATTATATGTACTGTTATGTTTTCACTTTTTCACTTTTGTAAATGGGATCATCTACTTTATATAAATATTGCTTTTCAATTTATTCTGTTTTTAAGATTTTTTTTCTTACCATTATTTATAGAGGTGTCTCTTTTTAAGTAATGTTTTACTGTATAGATGCCAATGTAATGGTACTCTAATGATGGTATTAAGAATGTTTTCTATTTCTCAAAATAAACAATGTTAAGTGCCAATGTTGCTGCTAATGGTAATAATAATAATACTTATTCTAAGTCTGCATATATCATTTCATTTAATTCTCAAATATTAGGGGTAGACACTGTTTTGAACTTCCATTGTATAGATAAGGAAAACTCACTGAGAGAGAGAACTTGTCCAAGTTCACTTAGCTAGTAAGTGGTAGAGCCAGGATGGAAGCTGAGGCAGTCCTATGTGCATCTTGAGGTAACACAGTCTCTTATTATTGGCTGACAGTTTATTAAATCGATGAGAATTGTGTTTATTACTGGACGTCCCATATTTTAAACAAAATAATCAGATAAAAGCAAATATTGATATATGATTATAAAAATCATGTATTTATTGTAGTGTATTTGGAACATATACAAAGCCTAAGTAGGAATGTGAAAAATCCCTCGAAATCAAACCACAAAAAAGCCATTATTATGGCATCTCTTCTTTTTATGAGGGTGGGAGCTTTTTAAAATTAGTTACTTTCAATATTTGAGATCTCTAGGATTGGCATGATGGAAATTGGCTTAAAGATGTACATAAATTACCTTTGTTTCTCTCTCTTTTACCTTTTGCTTGAAGATTTTCATGCTAGTTCATAGTGTTTTTGATTTCTTTAACAGTTTTATAGAATTAGGTACCAAAAATCAGTTGAACTTCTCTTGCATGGGTACCTTTTGATCACATAATTGTTGCATTTTCATCCTGTACCTGCCGTTACGAGTTTTTAATGTATTTTTTGTTTGTTGTATTACTGGATCACACTGCTCAATAAACCTTGGAGATGTGAGCCAGTATTTTTTCCCTAGAATGTCTCTGTTGATTTTTCCATGATGATTTTGCTGTTGCATTGCAAGGTGCTATGTTGATTCTTTTTTGGGAGCATTTACAGTTTTATAGTCTTAAAATGCATGTAAAGAAAATGGTTTCTTTATATGTATTCTGATAATTTGAAGCTGTATCATGTAGTATGTTAGAATATGTAATTTTTCTAATGGGTTTTTAAGGACATGAATGTTTGAACCAGTAGCCATGAATTTTAAACAACAAAAAGCAAACAGTATTTTTAAAAAAATACTTAATTTGTTTTATAAACATTACTTTGTAGGTGTCTGTAATGCGTGATGAGGAGAAATTACTGAGGATTAAATTTAATGAACTGGAGAAAAAGAAAAACCAGTGTTCTCAGGAAATAGATATGAAACAGCGAACTATTCAGCAACTCAAGGTAACAGTTTTGTTTTGAAAGTTAAGGCCATAGTGATTTGCTTTTAGTAAAGAAAGCGTGGAAAGGAAAAAACAATAACTTTACAGGGAGAAACCTGGCAGATACCACCTTAACCAAGTGTTCAAGAATAGCGTCACCACTGGTAAGTCATGTATTTCCTGATTGACAGGAAAGGCATATCTTTTCTGTGCCGTTCTTCCCCCAAATCCATTACCTCAGTCTGATCGTGAAAAAACATCACACAAACCCAAACTGAGGATGTCCTTACAAAATACACGATTCACAGAAAGTGTCAAGGTCATTAAAGAAAAGTTACTGAGTAACTGTCACAGATTGGAGAGTAAGGAGATGTGATGACTAAATGCAGTGTTTGTATTCCGTAGGGGATCCTAGAACTGAAAAAAGGACATCAGTGGAGAAACTAGTGAAATTCAATTAAAGTCTGTAGTGTTAATAGTTTTAATAATACAGATGTGAATTTTTTTTCCATACAAAAATGATTGTTTGCATGTTCTAAATAACAGCTTTGAGACTCAACTGCTTATTTTTCTGTCCAATGTTTTGGTTTTTAAATAAATATACCATGGTAATAGAAGATGGTTAACATTAGAGGAAGTAGGTTAGTTATATAGGAAATCTGCTATCTTTGCAACTCTTTTAAAAATCTAAAATTATTTCAAAACAAAAAGGAAAAAGAAAATAAAGCTCAGGTCTTGTAAAAAATATTTTTTGAAAAGACACTTAAGCAAAATCCCTTTATAAATGGTTATATTTTACTTGACACCAATTAATTGGATGCAGCAATAAAAGAAAAGTTGTTTTATTTGCATGTTGCTTTTCAATGAAGTAAACTAATGAATATTCAGGTGTAAACTTGTGATTTAAATTTCTAACTGAATATAATCCTAATAAAGCAGTCTGTATTTTCATAATAGGGTTCAGAGATTTCCAGGTCTGTAATGATTCTAAGATTTACAAAATGAGGAGATAGTGCTGAAGTTATAACAGATAAGGAATGAGGTTGGATTGCCTGACAGGTAAAACTAGAATTGGAGAGTTTCCAGTGCCCATAATTTAATCTTGCCTCTTATGGCTCTGATTACTTTTCAAACCTTCCATTACTTTATACCTAGAGGGGTGGATGGCCCTAATTTTCTGCATTTGGAATTTACTGATAGAGAGCTTTAAAAATGATTTGTCTTGTTGCTCTTCTGTTAAATACATAAAAACCTACATTTCCCTGTTTTTGCTTTTTGTGGTATGTAAGAGAACACAGTAGCTTAAAATGTTAAGTAAAACCACTGGGCAGTAACTTTGAGGTAGGTTAAAGGTATAAAGTTATTATTATTATTATTTTCTTACTATGCTTTCACGCTGCCCTTGTCTCCAAGGTGAAAGAAACTTGGAAGCTTGAGACTAGTAGTCAGCCTAGTGGAAGACGGATTTCAAACCTAATATCGAACCGTGTTTTCAAGTCCCACCATTAAATATTGTGTTTGTTACATTTGCACTTAATTCGTGTTCTTTCATTTTACAGGAGCAGTTAAGTAATCAGAAAGTGGAAGAAGCTATACAGCAATATGAGAAAGTATGCAAAGGTCAGGAACAAACCTCTACTTCTAGTACTAAAATGACTGGCAAAATATTTAGATGTAATACAATTGCTTTAGCATTTTCCTTTGAAAATTCTAAGGTAACATATGCTGTAATTTTGTCAAAAGAGAAAAGTGTTAATTCTGATGAGTAATTTATCAATGTAAAGTTTGTTCTTGGAAAAATAAAACATTAAGAAATATTCAGTTAAAGGTAGATAATGACCAGTATTTTGTGAAAAATAAAGACAGCCAAAGTTGCATAGGTCACAATAAATGGAATAGAGTTTTAGACAAAATCATGTAAAGAATATACCTCAAGTAAAATATCTTTAAAATTTAAAAATGAGTTTTATAAAGTTTTAAAGAACCATCTAATATTTTAGGTTCAAGTTGTATGTGCTGAATTATGCTTTTTAAACTTAAATTGTATTTATTTTTTATTTGAAATGTTATAAAAATACCTTTGTAGATGGTATATACATATTCATGTTCATAAAACTATGCTGATTCCTCTCTTTCCTGTCACTCACCCCTTAAAAGAAAATTGCATTTTCATTTCTTGAAACTTTCCCTGACTTCTACATTTCTGTTTAAATACTGAATGCCATTCACTTAGCTATCTTAGTACATTTTTTTCAAAAAAATTGAGATATAATAATATGTACCATAAAATTTACCCTTTAGAAGTATACATTTTGGTGGCTTTTAGTATATTCACAAGGTTGTACAATCGATCCCACTATCTAATTCGAGAACATTTTCATCACCCCAAAAAGAAGCTCTGTACCCATTAGCCAGTCTCTGTCAACCACCAGTCTGCTTTCTGTCTCTACGGATTTGCCTATTGTAGACATTTCATGCAAGTGAATTCATACAATATATGGCCTTTTGTTTCTAACTTCTTTCACTTAGCGTGTTCAAGTTTCATCTATATTGTAGCATGTGTCAGCACTTCATTCTTTTTTATGACCAATTAATATTTTGCTGTATGGATAGACCACGCTTTATATGTCACTTCATGGATATTTGGATTGTTTCCAATTTTTGACTTAAATGAATATTTGTGTACAGGTTTTTGGTTTGGTGAATATATGTTTTCAATTCTCTTGGCGTTATCTGTTTAGGAATGGAACTACTACTGGGTCATATGGTAACTCTCTTGTGTTTAACTTTTTGAGGAACTGTCCAATTTTTCTACAGTGGCTATTCCTACCAGCATTTGATGAGGGCTCCACTTTCTCCACATTGTTACCAACACTTGTTATTTTTTCAGTTTTAAAGTTATAGCTATCTTTATTAGTTTCCAAGGACTGGTGTAACAGTACCACAAACTGGCTAGAAATTTATTCTCTCACAGTCCAGAGAGACAGAAATCCAAAATAAAGATATTGATAGCCTCCGTTTGAAGGTTCTAGGGAAGAATTTTTACTCATCTTTTCCAGCTTCTAGTGGTGGACGGCAGTGCTTTGTATTCCTTGGTTTGTGTCAGCATAACTCCTATCTGCCTCTTTTTAAACATGGCCATCTTTCCTCTGGCTGTGTCTGTATCGGTATCTTTTCCTTAATATGTGTCTGTCCATATGTCTCTCTTCTTATAAGAACACTAGTCATGTTGGACTTAGGGCCCACCCTCATCCAGTAGGACTTGATGCTTAACTTGATTACATCTGCAAAAACCCTATTTCCAAATAAGGTTATATTCATAGTGGGTGGACAGGAATTTTGGGGGAACTCTATTTAACCTAACATTCTGGTGAGTATAAAGTAGTATGTAATTGTGGTATTGATTTGCATTTCCCTAATGACTAATGATGTAGTCTAGTCTTCAGCTCTTGGCCATTTGTATATCTTTGGAGAAATGTCTGTTAAGTCCTTTGCCCATTTGAAAACAGGGTTATTTGTCTTTTTATTATGGAGTTATAAAGGTTATATATTATGGATACTAGACCCTTATCAGATAAATGATTTGTACATATTTTCTCCTGTTCTTTGATAGTGCCCTTTGATGTGTTAAAATTTTTAATTTTGATGCAGTCCATTTTACCTATTTTGTTTTGATTGCTTGTGCTTTAGGTGTCATGTTTAAGAAACTGTTGCCTATTCCAAAGACCTCTAGATTTTATTCTATGGTCTTACAGTTTTAGCTCTTATATTTAGGTCTTTGATCCATTTTGAGTTAATCCATTTAACTTTGTATATTGTGGGACGTAAGTGTCTACCTTAATTCTTTAAAGCATATGGAGAACCAGTTGTCCCAGCACCATTTATTGAAAAGACTATTAGTTCCTCCATTGCATTATCTTTGCACCTTTGTAGAAAATCAGTTGACCATGAATGCAAGAGTTTATTTCTGAACTCTCAGTTTTGTTTCATTGATCTGTATGTCTGTCCTTATGCTGGTGACACACTGTATTGTTACTGTGGCTTTATATAAGTTTGAAATGCGATGTGGGAATTCTCCCACTTTTGTTTTTCTTTTGCCAGATTGTTTTGACTATTTTGGGTTCCTCGCATTTCAACATGAATTTTTGGATCAACTTGTCAGTTTCTGCAAATGAGCCAGCTGGAATTTTGATGGGGATTGTGTTAATCTGAGGACCTATTTGGGGAAATTGCCAACCTAACAATATTAATCATGAACGTGGGAGATCGTTTCATTTAGCTAGATCTTGCATAATTCTTTTCAGTGTGTAAGTTTTGCACATCTTTTGTTTATTTCAAAGTATATTATTTTTGTAGTGCTTTTGAAAATGGAATTACTTCTTTAATACCATTTTTGGATTATTCATCACTGATAAATAAAAATAGAATTGGTTTGATTATATTGATCTTGTATCTTGCGACTTTGCTGAACTAGTTTATGAGCTCTAATAAGGTTTTCTTTTTGTGTGTGTGTGGATTCCTTGGGATTTTCTACAAATAGAGATAGTTTTAGTTCTCCCTTTCCATTCTGTTTGCCTTTTATTTCTCATTCTTGCCTAATTTCCTGGTGAAACCTCCAAACAATGTTGAATAGAATTGGTGAAAGGGGACCTTCTTGTCTTGTTTCTGATATTAGGGGAAATTGTTATTCTCTCACCAGTATGTATAATGTTAGGTATATGGGGTTTTGTAGATGCCTTTTATCAGGTTGAAGAAATTAATTCCCTTCTGTTCTTAGTTTGTTGAGTATTTTTATCATGAAAGGGTGTTGGATTTTGTCAGATGCTTTCTTCTGCATCTGTTGAGATGATCATGTGGTTTTATTCTTTATTCTATTAATACTGTGTGTTGCAGTGATTGATTTTCATATGTTGAACCAAATTTGCATTCCTGGGATGAATTCCATTTGGTCATGGTGTATAATGCTGGTTATATGTTGCTGGATTCAGTTTTCTAGTATTTTGTTGAGGTTTTGCATCTATATTCACGAGGGATATTGGCCTATATAGTTTTCTTATGCTGAGTAGTTTTGTATTCTTACTAAATTCTGAAACTGAATGTCTCTTTCTGCCCAAACTATCTTAACTTTCGTATCTTTATTTCTATTACTGTTTCCAATGTATGGACCAGGGGTTAGCAAATGGCAGCCCTCTGACTAAATCCAGCTCACTGCCTAAATATGTAAATAAAGTTTTATTGGAACTTACTCTCTTTTGTATTGTCTGTGGCTGCTTTCACATTATAGTGGCAGAGGTAAATAGTTGTGACAGACCTTGAAATAGTTACTATCTGACCCTTCACAGAAAATGTTTGCCCACCCCTGGTTTCTACTTTAAGTGATATCACTTCCCCTCACCCTCAGATCTAGTACCTAAATTCTGTTACTTTTTCTTAGTGACTCTGCATATTTGTCCTATCTCTGCCAGGCCTTATGTCAAACTCACTCTCTTGTATTGCCAAACAGTTAGATTAAATTTTTCTAAAACTATGTGTCATTTTCCTATTAAAAGTTTTCAATCATTTCCTATTGCCCACAAAATAAACATTCACCCTCAAACTTGACATTCCATCCATCCGGACTTTCTATAATCTGTTATTGTGTAACTTTTCTGTTCCATCCAGCATAATTTATTTTGTTCCCTTATCTTGCCCTGCTCCATTTTGCCCCTATTCCTATAATAAAGAATCCAAATAAAAAACATAATTTCCTTTGGAAATGTATGATTTCAAGACAAAGACCCAAGAAGAAATCACTAAAACAGTGAGTTTCTGTAGATTTGGGAAATTTCAAGAAACCATACCATATAGCCATACGTAGATCTATTTTCTTTTTCCTTTCCTTTTTACTAAAACTCTTTCTTTTTAAAGGTTACATAGTATTCCATTTTATTAATATCAATATGTCAATTTATTTAATATGACCTCTTTTTTTTTCAGTGTGAGAAAAAAAATCTCTTAAAGCCTTAAGTACTGTGACAAAATTGATTAGGCTATAGATAAAATTGATTATAATATGCACAGAAGAGAACACTGTTGCAAGGAATAGAGTTCTTCCTTTGACCAAAGACGTGATGTTGCTTATAAATGAAATACAATTTCAAAGTTCAATAAAGGAAATATTACCTGCTAATTTTGGTTGCTTGTAAAGTTGGGGTAATGATTCCAACTTTCCAAATTTTCGCAAATTTTAATTAAAAAATAAACATTTCCAAAGAAGTCAGAAGGTCAATATAAAGAACACCTGAATGCTGTTTATTAGTCATTTTTTAATATTTTGCTATATTTGCATCTCTCTCTCTCATATATACATGCATATATTAAACTGAGCAACTTGAAACGTATTTACATGCATCAATGATACTTTATGCATAAATAGTTTATTATGAAATTTGTAAGGTAAAGACATTGTCTTACATAATCACAATATCATATCTAAGAAAATAACATTTTATAATCTATTCTGGTAATATGACCTCTTTTTGTGAAAAAACTTTTTTTTATTTCAGACATTATTTTTTTTATTATAGACATTATCATGAATATTTTTGTACCAGAGTCTTTGTGTACACATATAAATATAGTTGTAGAGGAAATTTCTAGCAATTGTTGGCGCAAATGATGTATATTTGAGATTTTGATGAATATTGCTATTCTGATCCCTGAAGTGGTACCAGTTTATATTTAGAGTAATAGTATATGAAGGGCCTATTTCCCCACTTTTTGCCAATATTAGTTGCTACCAAACTTTAAACTTATTGCCAGCGTAATAAGTGAAACACGGTATCACATGGTTTTAAACTTTTGTACTTGTTTTGTACGTATCTGGTGTACTGGTATTCTGAAATAAATTTGAACCATCATTATGCTAGTATTTCTAGTCAGGGGTTTTCTGTGACATTTATGTGTCATTTTTGTCCCTAGCTTGTATTATGTTTCTTCTTTCCTCTTCCTACCTTTTCTCAAATGTTATGCTTAAGCCTTTCTTCCTTGGATCCTCCCCAGGACATTATTAACTCCCAGTAATCCTCTGCCCTGAATGTTGAGTACTTGGTTGCTTGTTCATTTGACAGTCATTTAATTGGCTGTGATTAGATATCTAACTTAATAGTTGTCTTTATGATGCTTTATTTTCTGGTTTGTTTGTTGCATATTTCTGGATTCTTTCCTGAAATAAAACGTAAATCATTGGAGACAGTGACTGATAAAGTAATTCTCTTTTTTCTTTTACTGCTGTTGCCTTTCAAATAATAACTGGATAGCCATTGGTGAGGTTGTTGGTGTCCTGAGACTTTCCTAATTGATAATTAGATACTTAAACTCTTTAGTACTAGTCCTTTAGTGTAGTGCAAAATATAGAGTAGAAGAGGAAAGGGATTCTTTGAGTAAACTTATAATTAATTAATTATAATATAAATGTTTGCAAATCATGCTTTTTTTAAAAAAAATTTTAATTGGGGAATATTGGGGAACAGTGTGTTTTTCCAGGACTCATCAGCCCCATGTCAAGTCGTTGTTTTCAGTCTAGTTGGTGGGGGGCACAGCTCAGCTCCAGGTTAAGTCGTTGTTTTCAATATAGTTGTGGAGTCTTTGTTTTCAATCTAGTTGTGGAGGGCGCAGCTCCCTGGTCCCTGTAGGAATTGAACCAGCAATCTTAGTGTTATGAGCACTGCACTCTAACCACTGAGTGATCAGCCGCCCCCAAAATCATGCTTTTTGACAGAAGAGATTATATTAGGTTGGTGCAAAAGTAATTGCGGTTTGCATAATTATTTTTAACCTTTTAAACCTCAATCACTTCTGCACCAACCTAATGTGATAATACTAAAACTCCTTTAATCGTAGGAGGAATTCTATTTTATTAGCACACCTGGCCAGCTTACAGCAATGGAGCAATATACTGAAAATCACTCGTAATTTTTTTCTTACTGTTTTATTTATTTCAAGCTTGCTTTATGTGCACTTTGAGGGAGCCATCTTCTGATATTTTGTCATTTTTTATGTCACTTTTAGTGACATGAGGTTGAGTTATATGCATTTATAGGTTTATCACTGCTGACATCAGTAATAGTTTTGGTAAGAGGTATCTGAAATGAACTCTGTACTATGTGGGCATCACTGGAGGCAACAAAGTAATCTTTCCTCTATAAGTCTTTCTAGCATACAAGATTAAAGTAAAATTGTTTATAAGTCATTACTGTTATTTTTCAAGGGCTGGGAACAATTTTGGGAAGGGTAGTTGAGCAGTCATTTCCTGAAGAAAGAGCTGGTTTTAAAAACATCAGAAATAAATGTTCGGTTTGAAATTTTTTTTCCATAAAAAATAATTAGTTGAGATTTAAAAACATAAGTCATATTGGGATTGAGCCTTTATTGTTTTTAGGAGGTAAACATTTTGGTTTGAGAATATTAACACTAAAAATAAATGTTTTGCCAAATAATGTTTTTCTCCCTGAATCTCAAGATTTGTGCTTATTAATAAGTATTAATAGTTTAATATAATAAAATTTTGTTAATTTTGTCTGAAATGATTTCATTCATTCTTCAAATCATCCAAGCATCCATCTGTACATCAGATATTTATTTGGTGTTTCATGCACACCAGTGCTCTTCTAGCATTGAGGAGATAGCAGTGAGCAAGACAAACTTTCTGTCTATATGGAACTCCTAGTTAATAAAAGTGTATTTTAATTTTAGAAGAACTCAAGAAAAATTGGATATCTGGATGTAGATGTTAGTAATATCTAAAATGTCCACCCCACATTTTTAGATCTAAATGTTAAAGAAAAAATAATTAAAGACATGCGAATGACACTGGAAGAACAAGAGCAAACTCAGATAGAACAAGATCAAGTACTCGAAGCTAAATTGGAGGAAGCTGAAAGACTAGCCGCAGGTAAAACAAGATTGCTTAAATGTCTCAAGACATATGCTTCCGTTTTGTTTTCCGATTTTTCTAGATTTCTTTCCTTTTAAAGCAGTGTAGTATTTATAATTTATAATGACAAAGTAGTTGTGTTTTGGAAATGTCCTGTCACTTGCCATTTTCTAATGTGATAAAAATTGTTTTATCTATGTAAAATTGTATATAGTAAAGAAGGAATAAGGGCATGTTCATAATAACGGGATAACTGGCAGTGTTCCCCAGACTTTAAGAATAAACCTTCAACTGAGTTTTAATCTCTGACTAGCATTTAGTATCAACTTGTATGTTTATCTCAATAAATACTCTGATTCCATCTTTCAGAATACCATCAGTTTTTCTTTTATTTTTGAGAACTACATTGTTTTCTATAAAATTAATACTTGAAATACATTTATACTGTATACTTTGAACACTATTCAGTGGGTTCCCTAGAGGTCCTTGTAGATCCTTTACTCTAAGAATTTGGTGAGACTCTTAAAAGTGCAGCTCCTAGTATAGTCTTCGTTTTGTCTTGGTCTGTGTTCTTCTGGGCTCTGCTGATTCTTGTCTGTATCCTATGCCACATATATCTCTAAATGGTATAACTTTGCCATGTGCTTTTAAAAATAATTTTGTATTTTCAAATCAGAATTGGAAAAATTGAAGGAAAAATGCAAAGATTTGGAAACCAAAAGTAATCAAAGGTCAAGTAAAGAACTTGAAGATAACACAGACATACTTAGTAAAAAGCTCAGTAAGCTACAAGATGAGTTTCAGGTATGATTTTATGTATGTTTATATGTATGTATGTATGTATGTCTGTATACTCACTATATTTCTCGTGAGAGGAAAATTCAGTAAATATAATTAATTTAGATATGGCTAAAATAATTCCTAGGAAGTGTTAATATATTACTGTTTTTCAGTATACATTGAAATGACATGGGGAGGAAATTCCCAAGATGTAAACTACAATTGCCAATGAAAATACAGCGGTCTAGTCTTCAATTTTGTAATTTATATATTTAGTACTTAAATCACCACGTCTTATGTCTTTGTACCTATTTTTCTACTCCTTAAACATCTTCCTCATCAAATACTGCTGTGGAAAAGATGACTTAGAAAAATTATTTTGATTATTGTAAATTTTTGCAATGTAATCATTAAGTTGGAAAAGAATACAGTTATATATCTGGACACTGGAATATATTTGAAACCATACTATATAGAAGATACTCCATTTTGTGTTTATATTATTTTTCATGTTCAACTTGAATATACTATGTATAGAATACAGCATATGGGGAAAATTATTTTTTAATGGAATGTACTAAATACTACTTAAAATTTTGTGCATTAAAAGTTGAATTCATAACTGGATTTGAGATAGAAGAAAACATAAAGGTTTTGAAAAGTTAGCTGCATCTAAATTATTTTCTTAAATTCAGGCTGTATGTAATCAGATACTGAACAAACACAAAAAATTAGTTACTTTCTTTTATAACTGTTAAGTATATATTCTAGAATTTACCCTTTCTGTAGTGAAAACCCAAAAGCAGCTAGAGCAAAGTAAATACTCCATTCATTATGAAAAAAATACATTAACTATATTGAAAATGTTCATATTAAGGACATTGATATGTTTTGTATTGTCCTCACTGATACAATTGCACATCTTAGATGATAACCTTTGTAGTCCTGGAATGTATTGACATGGTTCATCAAGTACAGTGGTTTTAGAAGTTTTTAAAACAGTGGAATATATCTATGGAAGCCACCTTGAAAATTTCTGATTAACTGTAGTCTCTGTCCAGCTGTTCTAATGAATATTTGTCCTGTTGAACAAGTTATTCTTTATTTGGCATTCTGTATGTATACCCAGGAATATTTTGTTTTTGGAACCATACAATTAGAAATGACTATCAGAAACCATGTCTTTTTTTTCTGACATTTAGGAAGACTTGGGTCTCTGTAACTTGCAGAAATTTCTTTTTTCTTATACTCACTGATGATGGAAAATCTTAAAGAATGGATTCCATAGCAAAATAAAGTTTATAAAGAAAATACTGTTTAGGAAAGCAAACCAGCCATGTTCATTTTGTAATCTGAAATAAACTGATATTGTCATTGTTTAAAGAAAATCACTTTTAAGTTTTTGAAAAGGTAAAAAGTAATGGAGTATATGAAAATGTTATAAAAATAGATTGACTACTTAAATGTGATAGTTATTTGTACTTCTTATATATGTATATAGGAATCTGAACAGAAATACAAATCTGATAAAAAGAAATGGTTAGATGAAAAAATGATGCTGATCACTCAAGCGAAAGAAGCTGAGAATCTACGAAACAAAGAGATGAAAAAATATGCTGAAGACAGAGAGCGTTGTTTAAAGCAACAAACCGAAGTGGTTGGTATCAATTATACTTACTCTTTGATGTATTTCACCTGCTTTTTTTGCTTTGTTAAATTTATTTCTGGGATCCTTATCAATCTATAATGTGGTTGACTGCTTTTCTTTTTTAAAAGCAGATTTTCTGTTTGTATTGTGAATGTAAAGGGGACAAGCTCATGGGGCCACATGGCAGCTCTGACAAGCTCAGTGACCAAAAGTAACCACACAGGATGGTCTGATCACAGATTCCTAATGGGGCAGGTCATGGCGGGTAGTCACTTCCCAGGCCTACAGTTTTCTTAGCTAAGGTCTTCACCCTAAGTGAACCCTGTCCATTGTTCTTATGCATCTAGGATAACATACCTCTGAAATGTTAGTAATTTTCTTTCCTAGACCCCTGTAAGGCACAATTGCAGGCACCAGAGCATAAGACCACAGAAGCCTTCATTGTTACCTTGTTCCCCTTAAACCACCTCAGTGTGCTGTAAATGTTAACTATTAACTATCCTGTACATTCCAGTGTAAGAGAAGTATGTTTCTCATGTTTTTTGTCCAATCCTAGAGATTTCCTCTTTGCTTCCTCCCTCTCCCTTAATCTACCACCAATGGATGTACCTGTACCTGTACAGGTACCATGTACCTGTGTTTTCTCCTTGATTCTAATGCATAAAAAGGAACTGCAAAACTGCCATTCTCATTTCCTCAATCCTTTGAGATCTTGCTTCAGACATGTTCTCAAAAATTCAGCTCAAACAAACTCTTATAAAACTTTTCTATAGGTTTAGACATTCTTTCGTTGACAATAAGAAGACTCTTCTGTCCCAATACATCTTGTAGTTCACTTATGTTCTTATTTTAACTTTTTTCAATGTATTAAGCAAGTTGGGAAGATACCTAATTGCATTTCTGTCTAGATACAGAACTTAAAAGTCTCTTCCTTTTGGTTCCCACAGGTTTATCCCTACTGTATTGTAAAAATTTTTTTGCATTTTGAACTGCAGATTCTACTAACATGGTGTGTATATTTTACTTCATATGCCAGTTTTATCAGGACTTTTTTTTTAAAGTCAACTAAATGGTTTCTAGAAGACTATAGGCAGAAATAACCTTTAGTTTTACATCAACTAGCTTTGTGTCCTTCAGCAATTCTATCATAGCTTATTTTATTTCTTCCTGTTTTAACTGACAAATTAGTCTGATACCCAGTGTTGCCAATCAGAAAAAAGAAGTTAAAAGGCATCATTGATCCTAGGAAAACTATTGAGCAGCACATTAACATTATCTTTTAATGAAAAACTAGTTCTCTGTTTACAACAATACCATGTTTTCCCAAAAATAAGACATAGCCGGACCATCAGCTCTAATGCGTCTTTTGGAGCATAAATTAATATAAGACCCGGTATTATATTATATTATATTATATTATATTATATTATATTATATTATATTATATTATATCTGGTCTTATATAAGACCAGGTCTTATAGTAAAATAAGAATGGGCTTATATTAATTTTTGCTCCAAAAGACTCACTAGAGCTGATATCTGGCTAGGTCTTATTTTTGGGGAAACACGGTAGTAACTTGGCAGTATCGCATTGTCATCTGTTGGTATTGCCTTTGTTTCTGAAAGAATTTTACTGATAACAACCAAACTTGATATTGAAAACAGAAATGCTAATTTTCAGTAAGTTAACAATAATTTTCCCACTGACTTTTAAAAACATTTTACCTTTTTATTTTGAAATCATTTTATTTACAGAAAAGTTACAAAACTAATAGAGTTCTTGCATACTCATCACCCAACTTCTGATGCTAGCCTAGCATCTTACATAAGAGCAGCACAGTGATCAAAACCAACAAATAAATATTATAGTACAGTTAGCTAAATTATGCACCACATTAGAATTTCACCCGTTTTCCCAATAGTGTTTTTTTCTGTCTAGGATCTAATCCAGGATACTACACATTTATTTGTCATGTTTCCTTAGTATCTTGACTCTTTTTCTGTCATATGCCAAATCATATGAGATTAATATTTGTCATTACTCTAGCTCCAAGATGGCAGTATGTTTCATTACATGTGCCAACTACACTTGACTGGAAGTGTACTTTCATGAAGTTTTGGGTTGAGTGGAATTCTGACGCTGCATCAATCTTAACAGGAGAGGTTCTTGCTGGGTTCTCTGTGCTTGTCCCACGCCCAACAAACTGCTCTGGGCAATAGTAAGATGAAAGAGGTGAAACCAGAAGTGTTGGCTGTCAGTCAGTCCAATTTCATTCCAGGAATAGGGTCACTTTTCTTTTCCTAGTCAGTGGTCCCTTATGGTCAGCAAGTAAAGGTGCTTTGAGTTTTTAATCCTAGAGATAGCTAGCTATCTCCTTTCCCCCGTATATTTCTTTACAATCCTACCTGCGTTATCTGTGTCTGCCATATTTAAGAAATAAGTTGTCGATCTTTAAACTTTTAAAATTGTAATATATAACAGTAAGTTAACAAAACAAACATAGTTCAGCGAATTATTGTAAAGCCCACACCCACTTAACTATCACCCAGTTCAAGAAATAGGACATTACTGGCACTACTTCTTTCCCAATAGTAATAACTCACCATTTAATGTGTTAGCTTAATGCTTTAGTTTTGACCATTTTTGAGTTTTATGTAAAAATGGAAATAATACACAATGCATTTGTACCGATCTTTTCGCACTCAGTTATGTTTGTGAAAATCATCAAGTTGTTGCATGTAGCTGGAGTTAGTCCATTTCCATTGCTGACTATTTCAGCGTATCACAGTACCACAGTCTATTCATTTTAATGTTGAAGATATGTAGATTATTTCCTATTTGGGGCTGCTCAATAAATTCTATACACATTGTACACATTTCTCTTAGTGCACATGTGCATGTATTTCTTTTGCATATTTAGCTAAGAATAGAACTGCTAGATATAGGATGGACGTATGTGGAACTCAAGTAGAATGCCAAACTGACTTTAAAAGTAGTTGGAGCAAGGTATGCTCCAACTAGTGTTGTAGTTGCTATATATTCCCACCAATATATGGTGTTGTCAGTCATTTTTTATGGCTTTGATATGCTTTTCCTTAATTACTAATGAGGTTGGAGATAGTTTCATGTGTTCATTGGCTCTGCTTAAACACGACCCTTTGCCCATTTTCTCGTGGATTGTCTAGCCTTTTCTTGTTGGTGTAGGAGTTGCTTATAAAACTTTCTAGATAGGAGCCCTTGGTCCTTAATGTGTTGCAAGTACCTTCTTTCAGTCTCTGGGTTACTTTTTTACTCTTATTACCTTTATGAAGAATATAATAAGTTCTTGAACTTATTTTGGTTCCTTTTCCCAATCTTTTCCTTAATGAAACCAAGGACACGAAGATGTTCTCTTATTTCCTGTTCAGGGTTTTATCTTTCATATTTAGATCCTAGAAATGCTTTTTGTGTTGGAGTGAGATGGGGTGAAGGGGAGCATAGGTTGCTATCCCAAAATATACCTCTTTGGGATATTGATTATTTTAGGCTTGTCAGTTTTAAGAAACATCGGACCTGGAAGAAGCTGTGAAACCAAGTAGAAGTTACCCTTTGTGAAAGCACATTTACATTTATGAGGGATATTTCCATTTGTAAGGGTGCTTTCCTCACTGTACTTGGCCTGCTTTCTCTATGGATGGAAAGAAAAGGCAGGATTTAAATCTGCATGATAATCTTAACCCTGTTCACTATGTTTATCCTGGTAAGCTCCCTAAACTGACTTTCCACCCCAACATCTTTTGTCTTTAGCTGAAAGGAGGTATTTAAGGTGATGGCTTCCACCATTTTGGCAAGTTAGTATTCCTGGGCCTCTCTCACATACGCAGGAGGTAATGCATGTTAATAAATTTTAATTGGTTTTTCTCTCCTGCTTATCTGTCTTGTATTAATTTGATTATTAGTCTAGTGAGAAGAACTTGAATGGTAGAGGGTACATTTTACCTCCCTGACATGGGTGAAGGCTAGGCTTTTTGTTTGTTTGTTTTGTTTTTAATGTGGATTACTAATTTTCTTGGTAGTATTTATTGAAAACCTTTATTCTCACTACTCTGCAACTTTTGTCATAAATCAATTGTCCAAGGATTAATTTTTATATATGGTTTGAGATTAGGATCGGGGGTTATTTTCTTTCATTTGGCTTTTCATTTGTTCCAGCACCCTTTGTTGAAAAGACTGTCGTTTCTTCCATTGAATTTCTTTGGTATTGTAGTAGAATGTCAGTTGACCATACATCTGTGGACCCTTTCATCTATTCCACTGATCTATATCCTTGTACCAATATCACACTGTCTTGATTATTATAGTAGGCTTAAAATGACAGGGTGAGGTTGCTCCTAGTTTGTTTTTCATGTTCAAAATAATTTTGACCATCCCAGATCATTTCCATATAACTTTTAGAGCCAGCTTTTCCATTTCTACGCGCGCACACACACACACACACACACACTTACACACCTGCCCAGATGTTGATTAAAATTTCCCTGACTCTGACAAGAAAAAAGTTCTGAAATGTTCTAAATTAAAATTACAGCTACCGGAGAGTGAAAGAGACAGAACAGGTATAGCCTGTTAATAATAGCTGTGGGCCAGCTCTGACAGAAGACTGCTCACATTTCTGTATATCTGTTGGAATTTAGGATTAATTTCCAGGTGGCTCTTTTCACAGTTATCCAAAAGAGAATAGCCAGATGGCCCTAGAACTCCACCAGCCTCTGCCATCTTGACCCCAGGCGCCTCTGTTTCTTAATTACACATGAACTTTCCAATCTGCTTCCCATTGCTAATCTACAGGAGCCAACACTGCTTCCTTGCTGACTCTGTGCTTGTCCCAGAGCTGGGCCCACTTCAGCTTTTCCCACCCCCTTTGTCCATAGGTAGTATAATCCTTTTAGAACAGCCTAGCCACCTCCCACCCCCACCTTGACGTATAAAAACACTCAACTCTAGGACTGCAGACAGGCTGTCTTTTCACCAAGCAGTGCTGCTGCTGGTTCAGACTTTATGCCCCATGACCAGTCTTTCTTAACTAGCTATGGCCTAATAAACCCTTTCTTTTAAAAAAGACTTAGAGCTGTGGAAGTTAAAAAGTTTTAACAACTCTAGATCTATTTGGGGAGAATTGACATCTTAGCAATATTGAGTCTTTTGATCCTTGAACAGCTTATCTTCATTTACTTAAGTGGTTTTTTTTAATTTCTTTCAGCTTTTTTTTATAGTTTTTCATGTGTAGATCTTAACACATATTTTAATTAAGCGCTATTTCATGGTATAATGCAGGGACTCAGCTCCTGCTCCCCGTACAAGAAGGCAGGACATGGTGAGGCCAAAAAGGAACACCCACGGAGCCATAGATAGGGGAGTCAGACCACTATATTCTTGATGGCTACTGGTGGAGACACAAAAGCAAACATCCGCCAGTACCCCAGCGGGGTCTTCCTGTACCCGCCTCTGTGGTGGCTGGGCGAGACACAGGAAGTAGGATCAACACGATCCGCAATCTACAATCTGCTTGCTAACTGCACTTCCTATCCGCAGTCCACCGCCCGCTTCTCTGCCAACCACCCAACCCCACTTGGTAGCTGCAATCCGCAGTCCGCTTCTCTGCCAACCAACAACCCCCTAGCGTAGCCCCAGCAGTTATATTAGTGGCCGGTGGCTAACCGGTAATAGCTGATGGCCATCTAATAACCCAGCCAGCGCCTTTCAACGTGAGGCTGAGAGCCTGGAAACTGCTCTCTGGGACTCTATCCCCACACATGATTTGTTAACCCATTGAAAAGGGTTTTTTAAATTTTCATTTCTCTGTTGTTCCTATTATTTTTATCATTTGTTTCACTGTAATTTTACCCTCTTGTTTCCCAAATATTGGGGGAAATGCTGGTATTTAAGGGCTATAATTTTTTATTGAAGTAATCAACAAGCTGATGTTTGGAATGAGGTGGGCATGTGGACATTAAATATATATAAAAGCACGTATTTTGTTTTACAAGTACAGTAAACATCTAGACTTGACTATGTAATCTATTTTGAATCTTGTTCACAGTTGTATTTATTGTTATTGATAATAAAATTTCAAATAATTCTTAGATGCATGTTTCAAGATTTATTTTATCATGTTCTGTTATTAGGAAATACTTACAGCACAGCTGGCAGAGAAAGATAGTAACCTTCAAAAGTGGCGAGAAGAACGGGATCAACTGGTTGCAGCTTTAGAAACACAGCTGAAAGCACTGATCTCCAGTAACTTACAGAAAGATAATGAAATTGAACAGTTAAAAAAGATCACATCAGAGGCTTCTAAAACAGTCAGTAGAATCTTGTTCTTTCTATGCTTTTTTAAAAATTGAACATAGAAAATTTTCAAAATTATTTGATTAACTTTTAAAGGCTAAAAAAAGTTTCAGTAGATCAGAGAGGAATCAATTTAAAAATTTATTTGGATATTTTTCATCAATTTTGAGTTCTCAGAGTTTATCTTTTGATGGGTTCAGAGATAATGTCTTCCTAATAGAGTTGTGAAAATTAATTGCGAGCGTTTTTAAAGCAGCACAGTTTCTACCACAGTGAAAGTCAATACATGCTATTATCTCCCCATTATGGATTCAGTAGAATCTTATTTGGTGATAATGGATAGGTGACATACTAGATATATTTGACCTTTGATGAGAAGGCCCACGTTGAAGTTTATCAAGTCTAAAAATGTAATCTGATATTTCTTTATAGATCCCTTATAGATCTATAAGGGTTTAGAAACAGCATATACACTATGTCTGAGAAAGTGGGATGAACAATGTGCAGCAGGAAAAGGTTTAGTTATCAATATGGTCTTTTCTACTCTAATGCTCTACTTGCATTTCCAAGACTCCTCTAGTTTTTCAAAATTGTGTTACCAAAATTCAAATTCCAACTCAGTATAGACATCTCTGGTTCTCTTTCGTCATCTGGGAAATAGGAATAATGATTTTTCTTTCAGTTTTTTATTGGGGAGCAGAGTATTTTTCCAGGGCCCATCAGCTCCAAGTCAAGTTGTTGTCCTTCAATCTAGTTGTGGAGGACACAGCTCAGCTCCAAGTCCAGTCGCTGTTTTCAGTTTTAGCTGCAGGGAGCATAGCCCACCATCCTGTGGGGGAATTGAACCGGCAACATTGTTGTTGAGAGCTCGTGCTCTATCCAACTGAGTCATCTATTAGCTCCAGGAATAATGATTTTTGGCATATCTAACTCGGAGTTGCAACGAAAGAAAATGAGAGAATATATGTAAAACACCTTGGCAGTTGAAAGTAATCTTTCAGATTCTCTTGATATTAGTCTCAGAAGAGGTTAGAGAGTTGCCCAGTCTTTCCCGAGTCTGAGGATGAAAGAGAGGAGCAAAGAGAGTTACATGGGTGTTGAAGAAGTCTTTGATTACTTCCCCTATTCACCCAAATCTTGATTTTATATTCTTTTTGTGAAGTATTTTAATTTAGTTTCTGTTATAGTGACTCATTGCTTTAATATTTCCTTACTTTAGGAAAAAGAAACCATGGAGAATATCAAACCCAGACTTACGAGTTCCACAGATCCTGGCGGAGTTGAAACTGAACCTCAAACAACAAGTTTTGAAATTACCAGGAATGAAGTAGAGGTGGGCGTTTGGTAACACAGTCCACTTCTTTACCCTCTTTACCAGTGACCATTAATTACCAAATAACACATGCAAATATAATTTAATCAATTGTAGGTGCCTTGCTGCACAATTAGCTATATGTGCTCTTGGCTATGGGAAGGAAAACTAGAGGCTTATGAGGAGAGATATTATTTTGGGAGATTAGTTCTCCAAATAGTCATCTCCTCTCAAAATGATATTGATCTCAAACTACAGATCTGTTAATATAAATTAACTTGTTGGTCAGAAATACGAAATCCCACAAAAGATAAAATACAGATGATTATTTACCCTCATAAGAGGTCCCTTTAATTAGCATTCTGTGAAATAGTATTTTTTTGAAATCATACCCATTTAATAACTCACCACATCTCAATAACTCACAATGAATTTCCTTAATTTATAGGAGGCATAGGATTCTCAATATAGAATATAGTGGGCTTAGGGTTCTCAATATAGGTTTCTTATGAAATAGATAAAAATTCTATGTCACTTAAAGTTTTGAAGATAAAATTACCTTAAAAAATTTTAACGCATTTATTGGGATCCATGTCGGGAACCTTGCTAAATACTAAGAATACAAACATAAATAATACATGATCGCCATTCTCAAGGAGTAAAGAATCTATTTAGTAAGACAGATATGTAAATGACTGCCTTGTTTGACCTTACTTTATGGGCTAAGTGGTAGGAAGAAAGTGCTAAGAAGAAACACTGATTGAGGAATACCATGAGTTTTGCCTGAGTGGTTGTGGATGTGGATTAGAAAAAATCACATCATCGTGGATCTTGAAGGTGAATAGAATTTTACCAAGCAGAGAACAGGAAGAGGACATTTTAATCTGGAGACATAACATGCGCCATTCCTTTTCTCTTGGCCTTTCTTTGATAGTTTTTGGTAGTTTCAAATAATTAGCATTGACCTTAGGGACGAATATAAATCATATCATTTGTAGAAAAGATTGAAGTTGATCTGTAAACAAGATTAATTCTGATTGCCTAGGTAATCACATTTGGAACATTTCTTTCTCTATAAATTTATATATGCTGTCCTAAAACGTCCTGATTCAAATTTCCTATTAATAATTCCAGCAGTTATTGTATATTCCACAGTTTTAGAGAATGGTGTTTTTAGGCTATTTTGTACATTTTTTTTTTATTAAATTTATTGGGGTGACAATTGTTAGTAAATTTACATAGATTTCAGGTGTACAATTCTGTATTACATCGTTTATAAATCCCATTGTGTGTTCACCACCCAGAGTCAGTTCTCCTTCCATCACCATATATTTGATCCCCTTTACCTTCATCACCCACCCCCCACCCCCTTACCCTCTGGTAACCACTAAATTATTGTCTGTGTTTATGATGTACATATTTTTTTTTTTGCCTTCATGAAATCATTATGCTCCACTGGACTGAAAGTCCAAAATGATTAAATCCTAATCATATGGCTGATAGTTGATTCTGAGAGCTCAGCTGGACCTATATGTGGCTTCTCCTTGTGACTTGGGCTTCTCACAGTACAGCGGCTAGTTTCTGAGTTGGGGCATATTGAGAGAGAACGTCTTGTAAGTTAGTGTTCCAAGAGTACAGGGTTGAAGTTACAAGGCTTCTTATGGTTGAGCCTCAGAAGATCCATGAGGGTACTTCTAGCACATCCTATTGGTCATTGAAGTCATTGAGGCCCGCCAGATTCAAGGAAGGCGAATGAAACTTCATCTCTCAGTGGGAAGAGTAGCCGAGAATTTGCAGTAAACTTCAATCTACTATAAATTGGGTGCTTATTAAAAATTCTAGACTTTCCTGGGAGAGTTCTGACTTAGTGGGTTTGAGGTAGGCCAAGAATCTTTTAAACAAATTCTCTAGATAATTATTATGATCATACAAGTTTGGGAAATACTAAGTTTCCCTCAATTTTAACATACCATGTATAAACCTAGAGAGGGTAGATGGTAACTCAGTCTGTCTGTTCTTGTCTAACAAATTTGACAAAAGCACACTTTTTATCTTTTCCAATTCAATGTCTTTAATAAGTATTTAAGAGTAAATTCTTTGTGATTTATGAATTCATATACTGCAAATAAGATTTGTTTTCTTTTTAAATTCTGTTGTAGAATGAATCTATAGTCCTTGACTCTTGTGAAGTATCAACAGAAAATAATCAGACTACTCGATTTCCAAAACCTGAGTTAGAGATTCAATTTACACCTTTACGGCCAAACAAAATGGCAGTGAAACACCCTGGGTGTACCTTACCTGTGATGGTTAAGATTTCCAAGGCTCGGAAGAGGAAGAGTAATGAAATGGAAGAGGTAAATACTTAACTGATGAATGAATTTAACAAGCAAACAGAGTTTATTATTAAGCTCAGTTATATAGTTAAACTTTGTTATACTGCCAAAATCAGTATATGAATATGGCATATTCTATACTCTTTAAGAATATCACTGTAGTTTAATAGTTCTCAAACAAAAAGCTCATGGACATTAAAATATATAGCTTATCTCTTATTTCAGTGAAGTTGTGATAGGTCAAATGATGGGGAGTTTTATTGGAAAGCTGTTTTAATATACTAGTCCTGTTCAAACTTAGTCACTTTCCCTCCAGTGAAAAAGAAAAACGGTTGATGAAGAAATGAGAGAAATTAAAATGGCTAACTTGCTTGAGTATAATCTTTGTTAATTAACTAAAATCGTAGGTCTCTATGGTCATAACTCTATGGTCTCTTAGAAGAGAAGTTCTTTTTCTAACAGCCAGTATATTAAAATTTGAACCTCTATTTAGTGGTAAGCTAAAAACTATTTCTTTTTACTGCAGCTTTCTGATTGTAGGTTTATCAAACCTTCTACTATATCACATAAGCTTTCTGATCCTCAGATTCCTCCTTTTGGAAATAAGGATTAGATATAATATGTTTAAAATACTTAGTTTTTGCTCCACATGTCGTAGATACATAATAAATGGTAATAATTTATTTTGAAAATAACTTGTTTTAAGTTTAAAACTAAGTATAAGCTCTCCAGCACAATGATTTTATCTCCAACATTTTTCTTTTTTTACTCCTTTAAAGAGTAGTATATTTTCAAGCTGGTGGAAGAGCAGAAATAGTATTAACCATACTCCTGGGGCTCTCTGTCAGGTAATAAATTTGCTGAATGAATATTATTTAGTATATTTTTTGCTACACCCAGAACACCTGTAGAGATTGTTTGTAGAGCCTTGGTTAATTTTATTCTATAGTTACTTTATATTTAATACATTTTAAAACACTTTTTTATCATCTATGTTGATTTTTCCTTGATTTATTTTTTCAAGGGAAAAGGAAAATTTCTTGTGTACTCAGAGGGTTAAAATACAGTATTTTATTCATTTTACTGTTGATATATATTTCCCATGTATATGTCAGAATAGATACACAGATTGTATAATGTAAAACTTAAAAAATTTTAACTGATTTTGCTAGCTCTTCACTGCTGTAATAAACTGAGGGTTGTAAGGTCCTCATGAAAACCATATATCCTAGACAGTGCGGTATTATACTCCTGTGGAGACTCCAAAGAGCTCTTTATTGAACACTCCAAGCGTGATAGAGTTACAGACTTTCTGTGTTTGCTTCCCACAATTGCCATCTATCTAACCCCTTAAGGAAGTCTGCCTCTTATGACCCTTATGGCTTCTAATTTGTAACTCGAATTCTGAGGTTTAGTCATGATCTTTGCTCTGCTTCTCTTCTTGCCTTTTCTTTCTTTTTAGTTTATGATCTTTGATACAAGTGGGATTTATACCAGTTCAGTTCAGTTAATATCCTACAAAAGGCTTTTCTTAAGATGCCACCATGCCTATTTAGTAAGGAAGGCAGAGTGTTTCTTAATTTTCACATTTTACCAGTGCTTATACTGAAGATTTTTATTTGTTTTTGTTTTTGATGCTGCCAGATTTCAGTTAGAGGTAGATGCTTAGACGTAGATGCTTTGCAGGATTTGGGAATTGGGGAAAGGGCAGGTGTATTGCTATGCTGTATTTTAAAGATTGGATTCAGATAAAAGATGTTATCACTTCTATTCTTTTTCATGTATTTTTCATATAATTTCATTATATTTGGTGTGTGAGAAAAACTCATACCTTCAATTATTTTGTGGTATATATGTGTATTAAATCATTATATTGTACACCTTAAACTTACATATATTATGTAACAATAGTATCTCAATAAAGTTGGGGGGAAATTCGTGGTTTCAGTCAGGGTTTCTGAACTTCAACACAATTGACATTTTGGATTGAATATCTTCTTTCTTTTGGAAGGCTATCCTGGGCATCATAAGGGTGTTAGCAGCATTCTGGCTTCTACCCTCTAGTTGCCAATCAAACCCACCTTCCCCCAGCAATGACATCCAAAAATATCTCCAGACATTGCCAGTGTCTCCTAGGGCTAAAATTGAGAACCATTTTCTTCTTTCCTTTTTATTTATTTTTTATTTTTTTGAGTCTAGAGAAAGAAAACATTGTCAGAAAATTAACCAGTGCTGAAATGTATTATTTTTAGGACTTGGTGAAATGTGAAAATAAGAAGAATGCAACACCCAGAACTAATTTGCAGTCCCCTGTTTCGGAGCATAGCAATTCTTCTGGCAAAAAGCAACAAAAGGTTTGTCTTTTAATTTGTCCAAATTTGACCATTTTTATAACTTACATTTATAAAGTAGAAGATGAAAATAAAGATGCCAAATTTGATTAGTAATTTTCCAGAAATCCACTTTCTTCCAATTATAACTCATTTATCTTCCATTTCCTATTCATCGAATTCAGCTTAGAATATAAGCTTTAGCTTTGGGCCAGTAGCAAGCATTTCTTGACGTATTCACTTCTGACTTAGCACTCTGCCTGTCAATGCTCACTTTGCCATCCTCTGGCCCTTTTATTCCTCTCCTCATGTACTTGATCCCAAGTTCCCTGCCTGTAAATTCATAACCTATGTCTGGCCTCTTTAATTCAACTATTTCCTTCTAACATTCCCCATCAACAATAACAAAAATAATTGTTTGTTTATTAGGTTTCCATACGTCCATCATCTCAGAAAACATATTCTTTACGGAGTCAGGCATCTACAATTAACATAAACTTGGCCACTAAGAAAAAAGAAGGAACACTACAGAAATTTGGAGACTTCTTACAACATTCCCCAACAATTCTTCAATCAAAAGGTTTGCAGAAATTAATTCAGTGACCTTTTATTTTAGGCATAGGGTGTTTTCTGATTGGTAGAAACTCAGTTACAGTGATTATTATATTTCAAATAGACATTGTCTTGTGGTAGGTGGTGGGAGGAAACATGAAAGGATGATATAGGCCTGGGTGTTCACTATGTAGTGGAGAAAGACCTGTATTTACGTAATTGGTCCAGAGCAGGCTGCTTAATGTAGTTAGAGAGTTACAAGTGAAGTGCTGTGGTGGCGTTGGTGGGAAGCGAGCTGTTCTGATGAGGGGCTATGGAAAGACTTTATAGAAGAGATGGGATTTAACGTGGGTATTGAAATGTTGGCAGGATTACAGCTTCTAGAGGTAAGCACTGTTAGTATTGTGGTATATAGTCTGCTAGTGTTTTTCTCTATGCATAGATAAACATTACCTATTTATATATATAAAAAACATGCTTCTATATATATCTGTTGAGTTTTGTTGCTTAACAATTTTTTCTTCATAATATAATATAGCCATGTTAACACCAATGTATTATTACCTATATGCTCATATATACACTCTATTTATACATGTATACATAAACAAAAACATACATATATATGTATACACACACACACACACGAACACACACACATCTGCCATAGGGAATAGTTTTGGCATAGGTAGAATACCAGGAAAGTATAGGGAATGTCCAGGCAATTCTAGGTAGCAATATGCAACCAGCATGTAGAAGGTAGAGAGATTACTGGAGGGAGGGGGCAGGTGGAGGAGTAGTTTCATGAGATTACTTGAGTGGTATCAATAGAATAAATTGGAGACTAGAAGCGAGAAGATTAGGGAAGGAAAGGGACTAAAAGCAGGGGACAGTTGGATTGAGTCAGATAGGGTGTATAAAAGTCCTTTCTGTAAAAATTTACCATAGAGGTTCCCAAACTTTCTTGGTTCATAGTACCCGTAATAACTCAGTAATTTTTTTCAGTGCGCTCCTGCACCCAAAGAAACACCTCATAGTTCCATCCACTAGTACTTAAGGCCAAACAACCACTGAAAATTCAGCTTCTGAAAATTCTGGTTGCAAAGATTGGTCATCATCAAAAGGAATATAACGCATATTATTTTGGAGCTGAACTACCTTGAGTTGTTATCACTGTAGTATCCAGAGCAGGCTGCCTAATGTAATTGTTGAGATACACGGTAGACCTGTGCTCCTGTGAGTTTGCTGCAGCACGTCTCAGGGCACAGTTTGGGAACTTCAGGCTTACCAGACCCATTTGTATATATTTTTTGAAAAAGATATACATCTTTTTAAGGTATAGTTTGAATAAGCATAGAAATAATCTGGAGGGACAAATAGCAAACTGTTAAATGTCTAAATTTGGAGAGGCAGGACTTGTTATTTTAGATACTTGTGTATTTTATTAAATTATACTAACACATATTAAAAGGAAATATGTTTTCAAGGACAGGGAGATATCCATATGCTAATGGACTCTCTTACTTGGTTGACTCAGCTTCTTCACAGCTTTTCTACCTGTACAGCTGGCATGGTGTTTTTAAAAACTCATTTCTAGGAATATAAGATATCCCTATTTTTGGATTATAACTACAGTGCATGTCTGTTGTTGGTTACTTGGAAATACAGGGAAAAAAGAAGAAAATTGAGATTAGTTCTTAAAACCCGTTGCTCTGACAACCGGTTACCTCATTATTTGTTATCACTGGTCTTCCTTTTGCCTGTCTTCTATGTATCATTCAATACATGGCAGACAGTGATCTTTCAGACTGCAAGTTGAATTATTTAATTTTTTGTTTTCTTGTTATCCTTTTCACTAGAATATAAGCTCCAAAAGTGCAAAATGTCTTCTAGTTCACATCCTCAGCTCTTAGAATATAGTTGGCACAGAGTAGTGAGGAGTTTGGTGGCCTCAGGGCAAAATCCAGTGTATGATTTTTTTCAGGCTGACCCTGGGCAGCTTTACCTGTTAGGCCTCATGGGGGGAAGCTGCCCTCCCCACAGCAAACTTGGTACACAGCCAATGCATTGCAATGTCTGAAGTCAGTTACAGTCAAGGACACAGGCCCCCTGCCAGCCATGCTCTTACACGTAACATACCTGCATTCCCAGCCTAGGTGCCTTCATTTGCAGTCTCTTTACTGAGGGACTTCCTTAGGTACCTCTGCCCAAAACCGAATGACAGCGAAGTGGAGGGAACCTTGCAGACCCCTTTCTCCACTTTAACTCTGCTTTTCCATTCCTGTCCCTGCCCCCAGCCTCCAACCCCAGGGTCCATAAACCTGCAAATACACGGGTTTCCTTGGCAATAAGATGACCCTCACTTCTGTGCTGATCCTCCTGACCTAGACCACACACCATTCCATGGGGAGATGCTGTGTTTCCCCAAAAATAAGACCGGGTCTTAGAGTAAGGTTTGCTCCAAAAGACGCATGAGGGCTTATGTTCTGGGGATGTCATCCTGAAAAATCATGCTAGGGCTGATTTTCCGGTTAGGTCTTATTTTGGGGGAAACACTGTAGGGAAAAGGGGGTATAGGAGTTGGCGCTTTCTCAGGTTTAGCTTCTTGGTTAGTCTATTGTTGTAAGTGCTTAAAGGCTTGAGTGTTAACCTGTTTCCCCAAAAATAGCTGATTGTCCCGCTAGATCTTATTTTCAAGGAAACATGGTACTTCCATTTTGATTTGTGTTAATTGGCTACTCTGACATCTGGCAGCTCAGCTCAGAAGCTCAGCTCAGCTCTTGATGAGTAGACCCTCAACTTAGCATACTTCCTTAAATGTTTTTTTTGTATTTTAAAAAATATAGTTGATAATCTATGTATATGGATTTTCTATCCAGGAATTTTTCCAAATGGAAATATGTTTTCTATTAAAATGTGTGTCGGAAAAAGTAAAACAAATGTACAAAGTAAGAAATTAAAAAACTATTCCACTTCCCAGAAGCAATCAACTATTAACAATTTGTGCTCTTTTAGTGCGTGTGTGCGCGCGTGTGTGTATTTGTGTTGACTGTAGGTAAAGGGCTCACAGTTACAAACTGCCTTTACTTACGATGACTTGGGGCATCTCTACAAGTCAGTACTACACTAGAGCTACCATTCTGTTTTTATTGCCCGGTCCACTAGGTATGTATCCTGCTGCTTTGCTTAACATAGCATACGCCTCTCTTCAGTCATTAAAGATGCCTGACTTTTACTGGTGATACTATAGTTTACCAAATCTTTTCATTATTTTGAACATTAGTGAAATGATATTTTATTTACTTGCCTCTTTTTTTTTTTTTTGCTCTTAACCATCTATTCATGTGTTTATTACGCGTTTAATTTTTTTCTTTGTGAATTGTTTATTCATGTTCTTTCACCATTTATGAATTACAGTGCTTTTCTTTTTAGTTTGGTATGTTTCTTTCTTTATTAAGGATTTTATACCTTTGCAGTTAGAAATTATTTATTTCAGAATTTTATGTGTTTTTTTTTTCACAGCAAAGAAGATAATTGAAACGATGAGCTCTTCAAAGCTCTCAAATGTAGAAGTAATTAAAGAAAATGTATCTCGACCAAAGCGGGCCAAACGGAAATTATACACAAATGAAATTTCATCTCCTATTGATATATCTGGCCAAGTGGTAAGCTACTATTTTAGTTTTCTTAAAAGTAAAACTGTTCATGTTCTTTTTAATTTGAAGTACTCATAACAATTTGAATTTTATAATAGTTTGAATTTTTCTTCGTTAGATCAAATCTCTTAAAACATGTTTTAAATGTTATATTTTTGGTACCAGATGGGTTGATTTCATAGTAATTAAATACAAATGCTACATTAATGCATACAAATGTCATGCATTTACATTTATAATCTCATTAGAGGAATTTTAATTCCATCAACAGAATTATCACTATTTAGTAATTTATTTGCTTCTAACATCTATTTTTGTTTTTATCACAAGAGTTGTACAAGTCTGCGCCTAAGTGTGTCTGGTAAAAATATAGAATTGACATTCAATCATTTCCTCCCACTTTTCCTCTAAGCCTTCCAGGTTCTATTAAGAAAAAACTAGTTTGTCACCCTGATTCTATGACTCATTCTCCTCACTCAGAACAGGCTGTGCTATTACAGGGAAAGTTCTAATTTTCTATCATGCTAACATTTGCCTAGTGGATGAAAGTGAAAATAGAAAAGTGATTAAAGGAAAAGCCTTGAAGAGGAAGTGGCCAAGAAAAATCAGGGGAGAGTCCTTTTACAACAGTAGCTATTAGACGTAAGATAGGCAAGTGTAAAAGGCATAAGGGTCAATTAGGATGTGCTGTTGGAAGTACGTTCTCTTGGTCACTTTTCACCATCTGTCTGATTAGTACATAATTTCCTCCCTTGGCTGAAATTCTTTCTTGTTTAATTGCAATATAATGCTCTTTCTGCTTTCTAAGTTACATACTTGCTGCTGCAAAAGCTCATTTCTTAAAAATGATTTGAGTCACGTGTCTCTGAATATTTCAGTAATTATTTCAAGCTATATATGTCCTGAATTTAATAAAGAATGTAAATTATTTTAATTATAGAATTACATAGTGTTCAAAGACTCTTTTACAAAATCTATTATTTTAGGCATGCATTTTTTGGTAGAAGATAATATACCTATCATCCAAGAAGACAAAAAATATGTACCTATTATTTCAATATTAAGCACATTACATATCTCACTAATTATAAATAACCTTTTATTTTTATTTACTTAAAAATTGTAAAATTGTTAATTTCAGATTTTAATGGACCATAAAGTAAGGGAAAGTGATCATCAGATTCTCAAACGACGACTTCGAACTAAAACAGCCAAATAAATCACCATGGAGAATATTTTAATATAAATTTTATATTCATAATCATTGTAACTTACACCCTGACTTTAAAGATAATTGTATATATGATGGTATTAAATCCCTCTGTATATACATTGCTATTTTATACACAGTATAATTTTAATTCAATAAAGAAAATAAGTCAATAAATTTACTTGTCTGCTTTTCTAAGGCTTTTTAATAATAGCTTCTTTTCAAACTGTATGTATTTTCCTATATCCCATGCCTGGGCAAGATGGTATTATTTTTGTTTGTTTTTCTATACATAGATGCCATAGGTCAGACAATTGGTTTACTTATATTTAACAATTTCTTATGAGTTTTTACTCTTCTGTTAGGAAACACAACTGATTTTCACAAATCTGGATTATACTAAGATCCAGGGATTAAGTGTGTACAGATCTGTTGCCAAAATATGTACAGTAGTCCCACCTTAATTGTGGTTTTGCTTTCCTTGGTTTCAGTTACTAAGGTCAACTGCGGTGTGAAAATATTAAGTCAGAAGTTTCAGAAATAAACAATTAAGTTGTAAATTGTGAACCATTCTGAGTAGCGTCACACAATCTCCATGGTCTGGCTTTGTTCGCCCTCCATCCCAAGTTGTCCCACCTGGCTGTGACTCATCCCTTTGTCCATCGTATTCAAACTGTATATGCTCCCCGCCCCCATAATCTCTCAGTAGCCACCGTGGTTATCAGATCAGCAGTTGCAGACTCAGTTTATCTTCAGATAACCCTTGTTTTACTTAATAATGGCCCCAAGTGCAAGAATTGTGATGCTGGCAATTCAGATATGCCAAATAGAATCTGTAAAGTGCTTCCTTTGTTTAAAGGTGAAAGTCTTGACTGAATAAAGAAAGAAAAAAGTATGCTGAGGTTGTTAAGATCTAGGGTAAGAAGGAATCTTCTATTAGTGAAATTATGAAAAAGGAATTGCTAGTTCTGCTGTCACACCTCAAACTGCAAAAGTTTCAGCCACAATGTGTAGTAAGTGCCTAGTTAAGATGGAAAAGACATTAAATTTGTGTGTTGAAGACAACAGAAAAACTGTAATTACTTTTGCACCAACCTAAAGCCTTAGTGGTTATATTGGCTTTTAGTATTGTTTATTGTAATGATGATCCTAAGTAAGGAGGAAAAGTTATCTTTGGTATCTTGTTTAGGAGACACTTAATACCATGTTTAGGAAAAATTTCCATCAAAATAGGTAATCAAAACGTAACCTCTTTAACCACTAAAATGTTTTTATGCTACTCGGTTTTGTTGTGCTAAAAATATATAGTTGATCCTTGTTATTCATAGTCTGTATTTGCAAATTTGCTTACTTGCCAAAATTTATTTGTAACCCAAAATCATTACTCTAGGCACTTTTGTAGTCATTTTCAGACATGCACAGAGTGGCAAAAATATTGAGTGGCCCAACGTGCATATTCTCAGGTAAGGTTGAACATCGTGACACTGCCTTTTTGTTTCAGCTCTCAGATTGTAAACAAGTGTCCACATCCCTGAGTATAGCCTGAAATCACACCTCAACAAGATCTGCACTGCAGACAGTTTGCCAAATTAGAAGGGTTTGAGAGACACCTGGGGTTTTCCACAGATTCATACTAACAAAGCATAAAACCAAGCACACATATGTTGAAAGTAGTAATCAAAATGCCCACTGGCGTAAAAATTAACACTTTTCAGAGGAAGATACAATACAGATTCTCTACCTGTTTTATAATGTGTGATATGCAGTCAAAATTAGTACGGATGGAAAGAAACAGCAAAAGAGTACCATGGTAAAAAAAAAAAAAAGATTAATAAACGATGTTACATGGCCCAAATGTTGAATTTTGCAAAAACTTTTTAAAGTGGCTATTAAGTGCATGTTCAAGGATTTAAAAGAAATGTCTTCTCGATGAGTAGAGAATCTACATAGGGAATCTCAGCAGAGAAATGGAACATTACAAAGAAAATAAAGTGGAATTGTTACAACAGAAAAATAGAATAACAAAAATCTGTATACATTTAACAGCAGTAAGAGATGATGTCAGAAGAAAGTGAACTTAAAAATGGATCAATTCAAATACAATCTGAAGAAAGATTAAAGAAAGAATAGAGCCCCAGGGTCATATGAAACAATATCAGATGGACTAGCACACGTGTAATTGGAGATCCAGAAAAAATAATGAAAATAGGGTAGAAAAAATATATTTGAAGAAATAATGCCCAACTATTTAAAAAGTTTTATGAAGAAAGATTAAAGCTGTGTAAATCCAATTAAGATAAACCAAAGAAAACTACACCTACGAAGATAGTCAATCTACTGAGAAGAAAAATTTGAAAGCAGAAAAGTTAGGAAACTCTTGAGGATACATTGCAAACAAGCTGCTTACTGGGAGAAAATATTGCAATACATAAATCAGACAAAGGACTTAATATATAAGAAACTCTTAAAATTGTAATGAGAACACGACCAACCCCGTAAAAATTTGGTAAAGAATGTTATGTTTCAGTAAAGAAGATATAGGCAGTGGTCCGTATACATGTGAAAAGATGCTCAAGGTCATTAGTTATCATGGGAAGGCACATAAAAGCCACAAGTAGAGGCAAAACTATAGTGAAAGAATGTTCTGGTTGCCCTAATCTACTTATCAAATTGTGCTTCACCTCCCAGCTGCCTGGCTTCCCTAATCATCTACACCACTTTGGCGCAAGATAAAAGCACATTAGCTATTTGAATTCGGCTTACAACCACCACTGCAGGTATAATTGTTATGACTGCAGTTTGATCAAGATGGGCATTTCCCCCCCTTCCCTTCTATGTATTTTTTAAAATACAGAGCTTATCAATATATCTGCTTTGGCAAAATCCCAAACGGTGACCAGACTGGGCACTAGACTGGAATTTTACTGATTAATTTGGTTCTTCAGAGCTCTTCGTTTATTATAGGTGACTAGTACCTTTGGACCAGTATCTCAGTTTCACATACACTACAAAGTCCGTTGTTTCCTAATACATGGAACTCGTTAAGGAAATTTAGGCTTTCCTTAGACCTATTGCATGGCCATATGGGCTAAACTAATGTAAATGGGAGCCTTCATTTTGGCTTTCTGAACCTAAGGCTTGAGCTAGCATAGCCTAATCTAATTAATGGTAACACAAAAATTCTTTCTTTTTGGCCATAATTAGCGAAAAGTTTGGTCTTTTGGTTCTAAAGCTCACTTTTTATTTTCTCTATACCTTCCATGTGTATCGACAAATCCATATAAAATAGCAAGTGGGCTTCATGGTGACGGTATGATTAGGTTCTCTGTACGATCTAAATGCAGATACATCATTTCTGTTCAGTTTGTACACCAGTTTCGCAATACAATGAGATGTTCGCTAGTCCTATAAAACCGAGTGCAGGCACGCCAGTGGCCTAAGCAAGTGTGTCGTTCAAGAATGCAATTTATACACTACTACTTAACTCCCTGTGTTTATCACTCCGTATATCGTGTATTTTGGGACTCTCCTTAATCTTAGATGACCATTTAAAAAACGTATTTGGCAGTGAATAACCATGAATAACCATTTACAACATCAAATGTCATGAGATAAAATAAGTACATAGATTATTGAAGGCCAAAGTTAAAACTAATTTTTGAAATTTTTAATAGAAAACAAATGAGATTTGGAATGTTTTCTCAAAAAACACATCATGTGGGAATTTTATGAAAAGATACATATCATTGATCCAGTAGGCCAGGGGTCTATTAGACCACAGCCATGCCCTTTGCTTAAGTGTTATCTCTGGTTGCATTTGTGCTCTGAAGAGTTGAATGGTTGTAAAAGAGACCCGGTGGTCGCAAAGACTGAATTTCTTAACCATCTGGCCCTATACAGGAAAAAGTTAGTCAGGACTTGCATAGATATGCCAGCAGAACTGGTCTCCTTTTCAATAACTAAATTTTTACCAATAATCTATGTGTCATGATGAAAACTGAGCCGTTATTAGTGGGAATTATTTTTAGAAGCTTTTTATAAAGATAGTGACCAGTTTGAACCGATTTATCTTCATTTGAATATCTTTTATAAAAAAGTGATAAGTAAATGTCACTTTCATGCTACATGTATAATAAGAGCTTCTATAATTGTATATATGCCTTTGATGTATTTTCCTCAAGATTATCAACTGTGTGTTTGGCAAGTGCATATTAAATCTCTAAGCAGTTGAGAAAAGCAGATCTTGGCAAAGTAAGTTTTTAAAAAATGTTTTTTAAAAACCATTTGTAAATAACTTCAAAATTACAGAGATGTTAAAAGAATAAAAATACTACATGGAATACTCATAATCTTTACCCAGATTCCTCTATTCCTTTTCTTAGATTTATTGAGGTATAATTGACAAAATTGTAAGATATTTAAAAGGTACAAAGTGATAATTTGATACATGTATACATTGTAAAAAGACTCTCCTTCCACCCCATCAAATTAACACGTCCATCACCTCCCATATTTGCCTTTTTTGTGTGAGAAAATTTATGTCCTAGCAAATTTCAATTACACAATATGGTGTTATTCAGCAAAGTAAATTTTAATAAGATGAAGGGTAAAGCGGGATCTCTGGACACCTAAAATACTCTAGGGCTGTGTGTTCTTAGATGAGTTCACACTAGTGGGAAGAAGAAATACCCACCTTAATAGGTTCATCAGAGAATTAAATGAGAAAATATGTAACTGATGTAAACACATAAAGTATCAAAATCAGGTTGAAACTACCTGACAGTTTTGCCCAGGGACAAGGCTGATTCTGTGTGTGATTGTGTGGGTGAGAGGGTGAGAGAGAGAGAGAGAGAGGGAGGGAGGGAGAAAGGGAGGGAGGGAGGAAGAGAGAAGGCTACTTCATCATAGGGAGTCACACAGGATCCTTAATGATCTCCCCTCTGGAAGTTGTAAAAGGGCCTCTGGAAGGTTATAGAATTTAACCGCTTAGCTCTGTTTCCTTTATGGCAATCTTGGAAGAATGATTGTCCAGTATTCATCACTGATTTAGAGTTTCTGACTAAGTGGTTCTTAACCCTAATTGCACATTAAAATTAGCTACAGATCTTAAAATACTGATTGATGCCTGGTCCTATTGCAGACCTGATTGAATTCATCTGGGGAGAGGTCTGAGTACTGGGGTTGTTTATGAGGACCAGTGGTGAAACTCAATGCCTCCATGTCTGAGAACCGCTGTGGCAAAGATAAGGTTGTCCACCAGATGGAGACAAAGCACTTCTCCATGAAAAAGTCTCCTCACAAAAGCCTTTCTGACTTCATAGCTGCAGTAACTCCAATTTATGTAATGTACCAAGCAGGGCAAACATGTGGGAAGATAGGTAAAATTATCTTTGGTACTGTTGCTTGCCAACCAAAGATATTCTTGCCACCACTGGGGAAAATTCCAGGAACTAATTTAAAAAATAATGTGGCTAAAAATATATCTGATTCACCCAATTACCTGGACTAGCATCTAGAAATATTTTCAATCCTTTTCCTAGCTCATTTGGATAAAATAGACCATATAAAAAAGAAGGGTTATGTTGCTCAGATAGAGTGGAAAGTTCTGACGTAAGATCACTCGAAGAACTATGCAAATAGAAATCAACATCAGCCCAAGTAAATTAGCTTAAGATATGCTCTCAAGATTTTTGGAAACATGCAGATATAATAACGTGACTTAGATTTATTTTTTTCAATGTGAAGTACTTGATTGGCAGCTCTCAACTTTCAATTTCTCCCATCTCTTGCCTAGCTCTGTCATAGAAGCTGTAAAAGCTGCAAGCTTGATCTCTGTTCCCTTGTAGCTGGAGATGATCAACGAAGTGTAGGGAACAAACCATTGGAGAGGGCTTCCCTTCCAGAATAAAATGACAAAAAAACAAAACAACAAAAAAACACTTTCCCCCACTTCCCTTTTCCCATTTTCTGGGGGACATGAAACTTGTAGATGAAGCAACCATCATTGTCCATGAGATGACAAGTGTGAGGACAAAGCCAGTATAACTAAGGACAGCAGAGAGGGCAGTCTGGAGGAGCTTGCGTCTTGATGGGTCCCTCGGACAGCTACTTCACCATTCAGGGACTGCCTATCTCTTAACATTTTCGCTGTGACATTCGTCTATAGTTGAATGATATTTCCCGGCCACTGACTACGGCATTCGATTTTACCCAGTGAACCCACTGAAACTTCCTTTCAGTGTTCCAGAAAGGAAGTTTAGGAAAGCAGATGTACATTTTTCTGTATTTTTCAAGAATGAATAACAATAGGGAATTCTTATACTTTAATCATTGATTTTGATAAAATGTAGCCTATTAACTGTATTTACTTAAAAATATAAATACTGTAATTATTTTCTGTCGATTTTTGACACATTTTGGAGAATAAACTTGAAATCAATTAACACAGTGAAAAGGTTAACTCGTTATGGGGGGGAAAGGCTTCCTGTGTTTTGAAGCTAAATTTATTCCTAACTGATCCATCATTGAAAAGTTATTATGTTGGCACATAGACATAAACATATTTGTCATATTGACCTTAGAGATTCTCTTTTCTAGCTATTGTTTTTTTAACCTTTGTAGTTAAATAACGAAATTCTGTGGGCTTTAAACAAAATTAGGAATTTAGAAGCTCGACTATCTTTTTAGATTGTTATTTCTAAAAAGCATATATTAAGTGCTTAGTTGTAAATACAAGGCAATCTACCAATCATTCCTGTCCTAACCATGTTTCCCAAGCGGAAATGCATAGTTTGACATATCACCTGGTTATAGGGTGAGTACTTTCAACAGAACGGTGCTAGAAAAAGCCAGGATGTCCTGTCACCCTACCTGACACAGCCCGTGATTCCTCTAGGGTACACACCAGGTCAAAGCACACACCCTGCTAGGGCCAGACACACAGACCCTGCATATAAGCAGTAAACCCAGTAGCAATAGACAGCAGTATTTATATCAACACAGGCCTGACTTGATCTTAAGGGTAGATGACACACAAAGGTATCTAATTGGAAAAAGAACTGAGAAAGAGTAAAATTTCTACATTTTTGATTAAGCAGAGTGGCAGTCCGCAATTTAATAGCTAGGACATTCAGGATAATTGCTATTCTGTAGGCTCGCAAAGATTTCAGGGAAGAGGATTTCACAGAATTCCGGGGCTGTTTAAAGAACTCGGGAGAACTGAGTTGGCAAAATGGGGGGAAGATATGATTGGCGTATGAAGCTTTCTTGGCAAGGTCATAAAGGCATAGCCGGGCCCTCTTGAGCACAACATAGAAATGTGTCGCCTGGAGTCATGTCATATGCCAGTTCTGTGAGCAGCCCAGGGGACAGTGACAGTGGACTTGTAGCAGGCAAAGGTAATTGACTAGGAAGTAGGAGGAAGTTTAAGTCCCGTTAGGTGTTGAACTCCATTAGGGCTGTCCTGATGCCCCCTCACTGTCATGATTTTATCACATGCTGGTAACTCTCAAATCTTTATCTCCAAACTTAACCTCTCCCCAGGTTTCTGACTCATTTCCAGCTGCCTCCTGGTTATCTACACCTGGGGATTTGCACAGCCATTTCAAAACCACCATGTCCAAAAAGGAACTCGCTAAAGTGTCTTTTCTTTCTGTATATTCCCTTCCTTAATTCTGAATTTTTTGGATACAGTGTATTTATTTTATTATTCAGGTATAAATAATATTGACAAATAATATTGTAAGGTATTTAAAGTGTACAATGTGATGATTTGATACACGTACACACTGAAAGGCTTCCTCCCATCGGGTTAATGAACACATCCATCACCTCACATATTTACCTTTTTTTTTCCATATAGTGTTATCAACCATAGTCACCATGTTATACATTAGCACCTCAGAACTTGTTTATTTTATAACTTAACGTTTGTGTAGTGTTCCCAACTTCTCCCTATAACTACAATCCCCCAACTCCCTGGCAACTACTTTTCTGTTCTCTCTTTCTAGTTCAACCTTTTTTTAAAAAAAACAACAATCCAGATATATGTGATACTATGCAGTATTTGGTATTTGTCTTTCTCTTTGACAACTATTTATTGATTCTGCCTCTGTTACTCACTATGCTGGTGCTGATGAGACAGGATTCGCAACACCAGGCCTGGTTCTCCCAACTGCGTTTTCAGTCTGGAGGGGCCGACGGCCATTACACAAGCAAGCGCACAAATAGTGACGTATTTCAATCTGTGATGACGAAGAATGGACACAGGTGCTATCTGAGAGTCAACATGGGAACTTGTCTAATTAGGCAGAATATTGCTCACCTGGTCAACCAACTTAGAACACTGAGCATCACCCTTTCTTTTCCTTCTCTTACCATTGAAAGGAAACAAAGTTTTGCCACCCTGAAGCTGCCTTTTAGGATACTGATTTTAAGCTGTTTATTAAGAAATAAGACTCAGAGGAACTTTTGGTCCTCCCTCCTTTCCTACCCAAGAGATTCAGACAGAAAAACCTGCTTCAGGAAGGAAATCTTAGGACGCTGCCTTAGCCTAATTTGAATTAATATGGTAAATGGGGGTGTAGGGGGTTGATTCAGGCAGGTGCCTGTTAGCTAGCTACCCCATGGTTCTGAGTTGCCTGGCAAGAATTTGCCCGCCATGTGTGTTTCTTCCTCTTCACCTACATGTAAATTGCCCATTCTCACTTCTGAAATCTAAGACCTCATTTCCACCCTTTTCCCTTTGTCCCAAAGTAGTATATACGCAACGTTGTCTCACTGGTTTTGGAATTTTCATGCTTATGTGAATTCCCCGTGTGCATGTATTGAAATTTGATTTTCTCCTGTCAGTCTGTCTCTGTCAATTTGATTATTAGCCCAGCTAGAAGAACTGAGAAGCTGGGGAGAAAGTATTTTTTTTAGCTCCCATACCATTTATATACAATCAACTACCAAATCTTGCCTATTTGACTTCCAAGATATTTTTCAAGCCCATCTCCTCTTTCTCTGCCTCCTTACCCTAATTGAGACTGTCCTTATCCTCTACAAGGACCATGTGTTACTTTTCGATGCCAGGATTTTTACATTTTCCACCTTGCCGGTCATTCCACCCTGGGTCCCTTTCTGTACTGCCTCTAGACAGACTTATCCAAACCCTATATCTGACCATGTTACTTTCCTGCCTAAAGCTTTTCCAGTGTTTTTCCATTTTATGGGATAAAATTAGCTCAGATTTTTTTTTTTTTTAAGATTTTATTGGGGAAGGGGAACAGGACTTTATTGGGGAACAGTGTGTACTTCCAGGCCTTTTTTTCCAAGTCATGGTGTTGTCCTTTCAGTCTTAGTTGTGGAGGGTGCCGTTCAGCTTCAAGTTGTTGTCCTTTCAGTCTTAGTTGTGTGCAGTTCAGCTCCAGGTCCAGTTGCCATTGCTAGTTGCTGGGGGCACAGCCCACCCTCCCTTGCAGGAGTCTAACCGGCAACCTTGTGGTTGAGAGGACGCACTCCAATCAAGTGAGCCATCCGGGAGCTCAGGGGCAGTTCAGCTCAAGGTGCTGTTTTCAATCTTAGTTGCAGGGGGTGCTGCCCACCATCCCTTGCGGGACTCGAGGAATCGAACTGGCAACCTTGTGGTTGAGAGCCCACTGGCCCATCAGGGATTAAACCGGCAGCCTTAGGAGTCAGGAGCACGGAGCTCCAATAGCCTGAGCCACCGGGCCGGGCCCTAGCTCAGATTTCTAACCTCATTGTCATTTTTGTTCCTGTTGAACTTTACACTTGAGCAACACGAAGCTATTCATAGTTCCTTGAGCACACCACGGCATCTCATGCCTCTAAGCCGGTGAGCATGCTGTCCCGCCTCTATGGTTCCACCTCACCCTCTCATCTTTGTCGAACTTCCAGTTTGCTTCTGTCTCGCATGCCCCTCCTGTGTTCATGGTTGTTCATACTTATTTACCCTCATTACTGCACTCGGCAAACTACATTATATTTGTGTATTTCACATTTGCCTCCCTTTCTAGAATGTGGGCACATCAAAGATGGGGCCTTATTTTACTCATCTCTGTGTCCAGCTGTGTGATTGGAAAATGCAGTTTGTAATGGGGCACATTATAAAATGGAACCGGAAGTGAGAGAGATTAGTTTACCTGCAAGACAGGTAATTTGATGCCTAAGACAAGGCAGCAGTCAATGATTTATGGTTTGATTATACAGTTGGCCCCAAAAGTCAGCAGCACAGATGTTACAACTCCCTCACACAGACATGTATTCTCATCAATCCCCAGTGGGCACATCTACTTGATTCACTAAATTGTGAACGTGTGCAAGACATTATCTCTAAGGTAACACCGACCAACTATGCCTTTCACATTTTACCCCATTGAATGGTTCGGGTTGTTGTGGTAATAGCTGCTTGACCCTAACTCTGTCCATAATAGCACGCTGGAGAGTATGGTTTATAGTCTGGGTTTTTAATCATTCAAACTGGGAGTTAAAGAATACTTTCTTGATAGGGGAAGCAGAGTTTACCACCCCAAAATATGCCTTTTTGGATATTGATTATTTTTGAGAAACTTAAAAGACTCAGACAGAACCTTTGACCTCTCCCTTCACCTTCTCCTTAGCTCAAGATAGCAGATGAGTCTTCACTGCGCAATCTGTCCTCGGGTCTTACAGTCTTCTGGAACCCTTGGGTATACTAAATACATAATATGTAAATATGTAATTATGTAATATGTAAATATGTAATGAATTTGGTCATTTTCTCCTGTTAATCTGTCTCACATTGATTTATTAGTCCAGCCAGAAGAATTTAGAAGGGTAGAAAGACAATTTGTTTTTTCTCCCCCACAATAGCAATACATTAAAAACCTCGGTGCTGCAGGTACTTCTAAGGTGGAACATTTACTGACCGTGTTGTTTGGACAGCTGGACAAGTGTAGCTGTGTTTGAGACATACTAAACTTTTTTGTTTGTTTATCAGATATTCAAATTTAATGAGCATCAGGTATTTTATCTGGCAATTCTACATGGAAGTGGCTTGAAGAAACATACCCCACTTTAGGGTCTGATGGACATCGGGGCAATCACCAGACACTCAGAGCCAGCCCCTCCTGGAAATGCCATTTGCATTATGCCTCACGTTTTTGGGGAAGAGAGATATGAAACATCTGAAGTAGAAATGGGGACTTTCTTCCAGGTTCCCTGGTGGCTGGAAGAGGATTAGCTCCTTGGAAGGCATGTTAGTGAACACTAAGTTTCAGAGTTGGTAGACAAAGGCTCTACCTTATGGAAAAGCCAGAGAACGCTTGTGGAAGTAGTGTTTTCTGGGGTTGCATAGATTAATTCCTGACTAAACTCTAAGGTCTGATGAAAAATATATGGCTTGTGAACTATATAGATTGACCCACCAGCTTCTCCATGCATCAATCAATCTAGATAGAAATACCATTTGTTCTTAAGCACTATAAAAAGCAGAAGCATACTGGGTGGGGACTCTTTAAGTGAATAACTCAGGTACAGAGAAACCACTTGAGAACCCTCTGGAAATAGCCAGCAGTGAAAACAGCTAGGAAAGCAGCTGGGAGGGCTAGGAAGAGACTGGCATTGGGCAAAAAGAAAATCACCCATGAGAACAGCAGTGTGGAATCCCTGCCAGAGTTAGGAAACATCAGGGGCAAAATGGGCTGCTTTTTGGGAGACAAAGTTGAGAGAGTGCCTGTGTCATGCGCGGTCTCTGGTCCATCTCCCCGCATAAGAATGCAGGACATGGTGAGGCCAAAAAGGAACACCCACGGAGCCATAGATGGGGAAGTCATACCACTATATTCTTGCTGGTGGCTGGGTTGGAGACACAGGAAGCAGGAGACACACAATCTGCAGTCTGCTATCCGCTTCTCTACCAACCAATCCACCAACTTGCTAGCAACCATCTGCCTCGCTAACTGTAATCAACGTTTGCTAGCTCAGCCACGGCAGTTGTATCAGCGGCCAGTGATTAACTGGTTATAGCTGATGGCCACCCAACCACAGCTGATGACCATCTAATAACTGAGCTAGCATGTTTTCACTTGAGACCGAGAGCCTGGAAACTGCTCTCTGGGACTCTGTCCCCACAACCTTCATGCTGTCCTTCTAAGAATGCAGACGCTGTTCAGAGGATGTGACAGATCCTGGGAGCTTCTATTGCTGAAATCTGGGATTTCAAAAAGCGTCCTCCTTGCCTGCTTTGTGTTAAACTGAACATGGGAAAGGAGCAAGGGCCCTGTGTGGGGGGGAAGCAGAGCATGCCAGGTGAAGGAGAAGTTATTCCTCAGACTGTGCAGTCCAGTTCTGCCGACAGAATTTCTGTTCCATACCTTCTAGCTGTGTAACCTGGGCTATGCTACCTAAGTTCTCTGTTCATTGAGTTCCTAATTTGTCAAAGGGAATTGTAAATGCCTTCTTCCTAGGGTTGGTTTGAGGATGAAAATAAATTGGGCTTTTAAAGTAGTTATGGCAGATCCTAATATATGGATGGTTCTCAGTGAATATTGGCTCATTTTCTTCCTCCCTGAGCAGAAAGTAACACTTTTCCTCTAGGCAAACTAGCAAGCCTGGGGTCCAAGGGACTGGACTCAATTGGAAGAAAAAGGATTTCACACTTAATCCTCTTTCTAATTCATGATTTAACACAGGTCACAAGGAACAGAGCCGTTCTCTACAGGAGGCCTATCTTTTTGATCCTGTACAACCCTACAAACCACAGGACTGAAGACACATAACTGAATTCTCTGGAGCCAGAGACGGACAACACTTACAAACATGGACGGACACTCGTTTATTAATTGTTCTCCCCCTCTAAACAGCATGAGGATCATGTAAACCTTGGCATTTCCAAGCCTCTATAGGCAGCCACCAGCTAAAACTGACAAGAGCGTTTCAAATTCTAGTTAATAGCCTTGTTCTTGTTCCTGTTTCCATGGATCTAGGTGGAAGTTTGGTGGGTGAAAACAAAAAGGTTTACAAATGGTTGGACTGCAGAAACCAGCTCCACTAGGAATCATCAATCATTTTTGGGGTCCTGACCTGCCATTCTAGCACTTCCAATGCACAACTGTTGCTTGAAAGCCAAGCTTCTTGTTCACATGACCAACCAATGCATCCTGGTCTACCTGGTGTTTTCCCAGATATATCGCTAAAAATCAGAGTTCTTGTAAACCTCTCCATCCCGTGCCAACCACGACAGTTGCTCCACCTACTGACAAGGAGCAAAACAAATCACTGAGAGATGGCCCCCATGAACTCTGGAGCTATTGTCTGGGTTCAGGGCAAGGGAAGTCTAGGTAGGGAGTTGGTCCCCAGAGTCACAAAACAGGACTCTTCAATTACTGGGCAAACCCAGAAGGGAGAAAGGTCTCTGAGGCCACTTTGGATAACCAATCAGCAAACTAATTAAAGGCTAGAAAAGCACAGGAACAAAGAAAATTCACTCCTCATCCTGAATTGAAATGTGAGCTAGCCTCAGACAAAAGTCCTCTTTTGGGACTAAGGGTAGAGGAAATAAATGAGCTTCCGAGTGTTACCGGAGAGCAGGCCCTCCTCAGCGCAGCGTCCAGATTCTTGGCGACTCGAGCAAAGAATTGAATGAGACACAGGGGTAAAGATGTGAAAGAAAAGTTTATTAGAAGAGATAATACACTCCAACGAAATAGGAGCAGACCTGAGCAGTTGAGAGTGGTTGAAGGGCCATTATTAGAAGAGAAAGTACACTCCACAGAGTTTGAGCAGGCCGAGAAAAAGAATGTGCTCAAAAGTCTCAAAGGCCCTGACTGGCAAAGACTTGGAGTTTTTATCCCTTTTTTCTCTAGAATGAGCTGTTCCTTTCCAGGCATGGGACCACTTGATTAGCACCTGTGATTGACAAGAGGCTATTACCTCATCTTTTTAGACTGTGCATGTTCCTTCCCAGAATTCAATCTGTTATAATGATATTAATGAACTTTCTGGGCATATGTGTGATATTATAATGATGGTATAATGAGGCCCAGGTGGAATGAAGGTCATTGTGATCTTTACTGCGCAGGTGTGAATGACTGGTTTAATCTAGTTGGGTATTTTGTACCCATTTGTTTCCTCATGGGGTAGATAATTATAGTGAAAAGGGGAAGTTTGGGAGGAGAGGGGAGATCTTTGGGCGCTCGCATTCTGTGGGTTGTGTTGTACGTGCAGGAATGCAGAGACCCGATCCCTGTCTCTAACTACCTGCCTTGTCTTCCCCTTGAGAGATATGATCCCCATAAAATCTCTATGGGAATTTGAGGGACAGGAGGTCTTTTCTTCTGTGTCTGTTTCCCGCTGGGCAGGGGCATAGAGCTGTCCCTACCTACTGGGGATTCACGGAACTCTCGCCCTGTCTGATCTTAGATGAGAGTAGAGAGTCTCAAGATCTGCCTGGAAGACCGTGTTGGCTTCTTTGGTTGGGACTGGCAATCTTGCTGGGGTATCATCTATATCCCCAAGACCCCTGAATGAGGAAAAATACACTTTAATTAATAAATTTAGAAGTATTGGCTTAAAAAGCAGAGCTCAAAGCTACTGATGTGAGGTGGCTACATGATGGAAAATCTATCTGCTCTATGGAGCCTGTGGCCACTTTACTGGTTATTCAGATGGCATTAATTGTCCAAGAGCTGGGCTCAGAATGGGTTGGAAAGAACATTAGGCTTTAATGATTACATTCAGCTAGTATAAATCACAAGCTTTAGGGTAATTATCTAAAGCAGAGGGTAGGAGTTAAAAAACTGGGAAAAAGGAAACTTTAAGGAGAAGGAAACTTAAAATTTCTATAGGAAAGTGGTGGCTGGTTGGCTCAGTTGGTTAGAGAGCGAGCTCTGAGTTGCTGGTTCAATTCCCACGTGGGCCAGTGAGCTGCGCCCTCCACAACTAGATTGAAGACAACGAACTGCCGCTGTCTTTTATATATATATATATATATATTAATATATACATATGTCTATATACATATGTATTTATTTATAAAGTTCTCTATCACATATACTCATTCTTTTAAGTTTCACATCTTGAGAAATGGTTAAATCGGCTTGGTTTATGTTCTTAAAGTAACTTGGGTCTTTCTTTTCAGAACACACTCCAGTCTCCTGGACTGGAGTTTCATGAGGGCAAAGGACAAGTCTGTTTTATTCATCTTTATACTCGTAGTAGCACAGTGCTTGGCCCATAGTAGGTGTTCAATAAAATACTGGTTTGAATTGAATTTCGGACGACACCTTAAAAGAGAAAGAGAACTTGTCCATGGAACAGTGCTGGTTAATGCTAACACTGTATGTCCAAACTGCTTCATGTTTCCATGGAAACATAACCCGTAGTTCACGTAGGCACCTCTACCTGTCAGTGCCAGGTACCCAGAGAGAGTTTAAAAATCCCATTTCCTGGTCTCCAGCTGGTTTTCTCCCGCTGTGGCAAAAATCCTGCAGCTGGAGAAAGGACCCGCCATTGAAAGAGCAGCAGGAGACATCAGTAAGAGGCTTTCAATCCAGAGAAGTAAGGAGGAAGGGTGTGGAACGGCTTCATTCTTCAAACAATACCTACCCTCAGATGGCATGACTCAGGGGGCAAGCCTTCTTGGACAGGGAGGGGAGAGAACAAATCCACCTCACTCTCTCTGAGGGCCTTATTGTTGAGTTCCAGCAATTGCCAACATCAGTTATGCCATTGCTACTTAATAGAACCTTTGCAAAGAGGGATTGCTGGCTTTGGAAAAACCTTGTCAGCTTTTTAAAATCTACTTTGATGGAAAAGACCAACACCAAAATGAAGATTGAAAGACAAGGAGCACTTTCATGGTTTTCTAATTGCTTCCAGGCCTGGGAGGCAGGTGCTGTGCACATTTCAGATAAATTGTAAAACGGTGGAATACTGTAGTTGGATAGATCTTCCCAATTCTGACCCTCAATCTACATCTTCACTGAGGTAGGTGTTGTGAAACGAACCAGGAGGTTCTTTGGGGGCAAATGTAGTAAGCAGTTCTGAACGGTTAGAAGCTGCTGGGGGTTGTATGCTCCAGCTCACAACTTTCTACTAGGTTATGATGGTTTTAGACCAAATCCTGCCACACATACTCACATTTAGTAGCAAGCAGGCCACACAATGATGAGATCTGACCTTTGTTAAAGGAAAAAAATTCTTCACGACACTTGTTAAAACTGTAAGGCAGGCTTTATTCAGGACTATTGAGATAGGTATAGGGACCAGTGCAGTGGTGTTTTGATGTGGGGAGAGAGGTTGGACTCAACTCCTAATACAAGGAAAAGTGGAAATTTACAGCCAAGAAATAGTGTGGGTATGTGGGGAAAGGGGTTAATGGATGGAAAATTATTAAGAGGAAATATCAAAAGTAACGGAGGGAATCTGTCTAAGTTGACCTAATAGGATTCTGGCTGAAGGCAGGCTAGCATGGTCAGCCATCACCTAGGGAATGATGGAGGACGAAAAACCTGATTAGATAGTGAGACGTGGAGGGTGGGGGATTCTGGCTAAACTGACTTAGCAGAATTCTTACTAAACTTGGGCTCTTGAGGATGTGCCCAAGGTCAGGGTCCAGTTGAAAAAGAGCTCAGAGGAGTCTGTTTAGAGTTTGGTCAAGGAGAGAATCTTTGTCACTACGCCTCCATGAGAGGAAACGTGACAATATTATGGCAGACTCAGCTAACTTTGAAGATGCATGCCGACAGCAAGTGTGCCCTTGAATCAGTAGCTGTTCTGTCTAGAATCAAGCCTGGGCTACATTTCAAAGGATAGAGAGTATTATACCTATTAGATATGTTTGCTCTACTTGTATAAGACCAGGAAGAGCCTTTGTAACACTTTTAGCCAAGCCACACGATTTGCAGAATATGAATACTAGTGAGAAACCATAGCTTATTATCATTACCTGGCGTTGATAAAGATAGCTGGGACCTCTGAGGTGTGGCCTTCTGTCACAGTCTTTCACACACTAGCTACCAGCTGTGGAATGCTGTTCCCCTTAGAAGAATGGGCCACTCTAGGAATGTAACTTGGACAGCAGGCAGTCAATGGCAAGTATGAAATGTAAGTTATAGACCCATAGGTCCTCAGGATAAAAAAATAAAATCTGTAACAATAACTTCAATAAGACAAGGCATCCATATGCTTTTTTCCTATGTAGTGCACAGGTTGTGTATAGGGATGATTTTAAGAAAACCCACTTTGGTAACAAAGGAATATTAAAAAAAAGTGTTCCGTCCAATGAGGTGACAAAGAACATTCCTAATGTACAGTATAGCAAAACTTAAAATATTTGTTCCAATCATTACCCCTCTCAAAATATTCCTCATGGACAGAAGTTGTTCCCAGAAGCTCTCATTTTCTCTGCCAATTTTAAATATTCTTCCAAACCCAGATTTTCCCCTCTTCCTCTCCCTCTCTCTGTCCTCTGACTTTCTCTCATAATTATTTTTTCCCCACTTTCTTGTGGAAATCTAGGCTTTCTTACTGACTTTTCACCATTCTCACCATCTGCATAATAAAGCACAGAAGTGAGAGGTGGGTGGGAAGAATGCAGGGCCAATTGCAGAATTGTGGAGAACCAGAAGGGAGGGTGCATATTCACACCCCCTCCCACCTTATGTAACTTACTCAAATCCCAGGTTCATGGATGAGTATGGTATCTCTAGCAATGCATTATTCATTTTGGATCTCTCATTTCTCTGAATCACTCTCTTCCCATTACTATTCATAATGCTACTACAATTAAAAATATATTTATATTTCAGATTTACTGAAGCATATATGCCAGTGAAATTGTTACAAGTTTCAACTACTAATGGAATTGCTATTTTTCTTGTGCTTACAAATGATAGCAATAACATTTATTCTCTAACATTATAGCTGTACCACTGCAATGTTTAAACACATAGAAAAATGATAAATAGAACAACAAGAGGTCTGTACCAATACAAATATCCTCCTGGGAAAAGTTGGCATTGGTTCCTCTCACAGTGGGAGTCAGGTTATTTGACCTGGTAATTAGTGGGACATAATGAAAGATGGAGGATCCTTGGTCTCCTTCTGCTTCTTCTCTGCCCTGATAAAGAAAAGAGTATCCAGAGAATGGCATAGATTTTCCTAAGAATAACCCAGCTAGTTAGTGGCAGAATCAGAACCAGAACCTGTGCTCTTTCCTCTCTTCCATGCTGTCTCTTTGCCAGATTTTGCCTGGCAGAGAATGGTTTGTTTGGACTAGGATGTAAGAACATAAAAACAGAAATTCATTTCTGTGCATACACAGAATTGAATTCTGGGTAACTGGAAAATTTTGGATGGAAAGTAATAAAGGAAAAGTATATCCTCGTGTGGCATAATGTAATTTGGCATCTGTTCTCTGATTTGTCTGCTCATGAAGGAGGAACTCAAGTACATCACCTAGGCTGTGATTGTTAGTTAGGTTGCAAAGTAGCAGTTGGGAATTTTCTGTGATCGAGACTTCCTTTGGCCAGCTGAGAACAGACTGGGCAATGCCCAAAGCCTCAAGCAGGGGAAGTCAATTTAAAAGAGAAGGGTTATCACAGAAAAATTGCACTGGATGGAGTTAAGCAGGCAAAGAAGACGTTATTCAAGGCTATTGCAGGAGAGGTCCAGACTATTGCAATACGGGAGAGAGTGAACTCCACTGAAACAGAAGTCAGGAAGACTTTCAACGTTGAGGTGAGCTAGTGGAAAAGTGGTGGAGGACCTTGGTCAATGTGATTAGGCCATCTGTGTGTGCTAACTGGCGCTCATTGAAGGGTGGGTCCTACCCTCCCACAGAGCCTGCGAGATAGGGGCACTATATTTCTTGATGATCATGTTTTCAGGTCCTACAGAATGAGTCCTAGCTTGTAGAAGATGTACATCTGAAAGTGCCAAGAAAGAATTTACAATTGCAGGCCGCCCTGGTGGCTCAGGCGGTTAGAGCTCCATGCTCCTAACTCCGAAGGCTGCTGGTTCGATTCCCACATGGGCCAGTGGACTCTCAACCACAAGGTTGCTGGTTCAACTCCTCGAATCCCACAAGGGATGGTGGGCAGAGTCCCCTGCAACTAAGATGGAACACGGCACCTTGAACTGAGCTGCCGCTGAGCTCCCGGATGGCTCAGTTGGTTGGAGTGTGTCCTCTCAACCACAAGGTTGCCGGTTCGACTCCCGCAAGGGATGGTGGGCAGCGCCCTGTGCAACTAGCAATGGCAACTGGACCTGTAGCTGAACTGCGCCCTCCACAACTAAGATTGAAAGGACAACACCTTGACTTGGAAAAAAAAGGCCTGGAAGTACACACTGTTCCCCAATAAAGTCCTGTTCCCCTTCCCCAATAAAATCTTTAAAAAAAAAGAATTTACCATTGCAAAATTTGTAAACTACATGCTCTGAGACAAGGTAAGTCAGTCAGGGGCCTATAGTCAGAAAGTAAGTGGTCGAAAGGTTAGTCAAGTGGAGGGGCAGGTGAGGGCCCTCTTTGTCAGGAGCTCAAGGCCTGTAGCAGGAAGCATGTAGATGCAGGTATGTCCACTGAGATAAGCTGGGTTATACTGGAAAGAGTCCCAGTTCAAAAATTTCTCACCACAGGCAAGCCACCAATACCTGAAGTCCCACTGAAAGTGATTCATTCAGTGATTCATTCCTCGCGTGTAATTTTACGCTCCCAGCTCAGTCCACTTTTAAAATGAAGCACTGAATGGACCTAAGGAAAGGTGAAGAAAGGGCCCCATAAACATGGCCACCTTAGGGGAGGTGGATGGGGAAATATTCGAAGGGGTAAGGGAAGGTGGTTTTTAAACTTTTTTGTATGTTCTTCTGAAAATTTACTTTCAACTTAGTGAAATTTAGAACATTCCACTTTTGCACACGTGCATGCATATCCAGTGGACCCTTCCCTCTCCTCTCTCCTAGATGTAACTCCCTTATGTTTAACTTTGTGTTCATGGGTCCTTGCACAATACTCAGCACCTGGCAGTGCAGAGTCAGGGCCTGCTCCAAAGCTATTCTGGTTTCCTGGGTCTGTTGTTCAGAGTTTCAAGGGTCTGGGTCACACCACTTGTTGGATCAAAGGAGACCATAGCTTGGCTTTTCTGAGAGTTGCTGGCTGTGAGCCATCCTCTTCAGGGTAGCTGTACTGCTCACCTCAGGGACCTTGTATTGTGCTTAAGGGGCAGTGCACTTAGAGTACAACGGGAATGGTACCTCCTGGAGTTTTTCAAGGTGAAGGCTGCAGCCCTTCATTTCTCCCTCTTTCAAAGGCTGCTTCAACATCCCCCTCCTCTTTGGCCAGTGGGTATGTTTCCTGCCTAGCCTAGAGTGTGTGGAAGGCAAGCCTGTGCTGTCCTGGTTTCTTGATCCCTGAGGTGGGCAGTCTTTCTGAATCCCAGGGTGACTGTCAAAAGCTGTTCCAGATGCTGCACTGGGCAGGATTCAAAAGGACACCCTCTGTTCAAGAAATCTCTTTCTGGAGCATCTTGTTTTCGTCCACCTGGCAAACTCATACTTATCCCTTACGACGTAGTTCGCATATTGCTTCCTCTGACATTTTCGCCACTTCCCCAGGCAGGGTTAGAAAGTTCGTAGGTTTGGTCCCCTTCCTCTGGGCCTCCTTAGTGCCCTGCTTATCCTCTGTAACAGCAAGGATCACATATATAGAGCACATTCTCTGTGTCAGGTCTCTTCCTGGGTGTTTTAAATTCATAATCTCCAGAATGCTCTGAAGTGCTGTTATTTGTCAGGTGAGGAGGCAGCCTCAGGAAGGTCAATTTGCCTGAGGCCACCCAGCTAGCAAGGACTGGTGCTAGGATTAAAACCGTGGGCTAATCCGGCTAATTGCCAGATGACATGGATATGTTTTGTCTACTGTGCTGCACAGATCCTCTGTGGCTCTGCCTCACTCTGCACTGTAATTGAGTATTTGCAGTCAACACAAGATAGGTCTGTGAAATTAGAGACCATGTCCTATTACTCTTGAATCTTTGAATCTTAGCATGCTGCCCGACCCACACAGAAGATGCTCAGTAAATGCCCCAATTGTCCCTAATTAGTAATTCCAGTCTCATTACTAAGAAAATACCCAGGGGAAGCGTGGAGTCTCAGAGGACCCATTAGTTTTCATTTAGTGTGGAATGACTTCCGTGTTGCTAAATCAAACTGTCAATGTTCAGTCATCATCTTTTGTGACCCAATCACATTTGAATCACTTGAGGTTCCCCCTTTCCTCACTCCTTGACACTAAGCTCTCCTAATATTAGGCCTTCCTCACCGTTCACATCTTGGTCAACTTGATGGCTTCTCCTCTTCTCCCATGTCCTATTTCTGCAGTGCCCTGGGCTCCATCCTTGGTCCTGTGTCCTCTTCTGTTTGCTCACTTGGGGGATCTCAACCCACCTCATGCTTTTAAACACCATCTACATATGGAAAAATATTACTTTTGAATTCATATTCCCAGCTCCAATCTCTCTCCTGAATCCTGACATATATAGGTATCCAACTATTTGGTACACATCTCCCCTCAAATGTCTAGTAGCCATCTCAGACATGGCATGCCCAAAGCTGAACTTCTGATTCTACCTCCTGCCCCTCACATTCACTCCCCTCCTCAAGAAAAAGAAAAGCTCCTCCTCCACAGACTTCTTCATTTCTGAAGTCTTCCTTCATTCCTCTCTTTTTTCTTATTCCTCATGTCTGATCTATAGGGAACTCTGGTGGCTCAGCCTTTCAAATGTATCCAGAATCGGATCACTTCCAATCACCTTTCTGTCACCACGCCTCCATTACCTCCTGTCTGGATTAGGAGGCACTAGGCTTCTAATTGCTTTCTGAGTTTCTCCTTGTAGACCACCACTCACACCTCCTTGAAGTTTTCTGACCACAGTAGCAAGGGTGATCATTTCTACTCCAACTTTACTGAGATATAATTTACACGTAACATTATATAAGCTTGAGATGTACAATGTGATGATTTCATACATATGATGTATCCTTGAGAATGTTCCATGTGCACTTGAGAAGAATGTGTATTCTGCTGTTGTAGGACAGGATGTTCTGTATATCCTCGTTAGGTCTATTTGCTCTAAAGTATAGCTTAAGTTCATTGTTTCCTTATTGCCTTTCTGTCTGGATGATCTGTCCATTGTTGAAAGTGGGATATTGATGTCCCCTACTATTATTACACTATTATCTGGATCTGCCTGCAGATCTGTTAGTTTACTTAATATGTTTAGATGCTCCAATGTTGAGTGTATATATATTTACAATTGTTATATGCTCTTGATGAATTGACCTAATTTATAATTACATAAGAACCTTCTTTGTCTCTTGTTACATTTTTTGACTTAAAGTCAATTTGTCTGATACAACTACAGCTAGTCTCTTTTGGTTTCCATTTGCATGGAATATTTTTTTTCCATCCCTTCACTTCGAATCCATGTGTGTCCTTAAAGTTAAAGTAGGCAGTATTTGTTGGGTCTTAATTTTTATCTATCCAGCCACTCTATGCCTTATGATTGGATCATTTACCCCATTTACATTTATTTATTTATTTATTTATTTATTTATTTTTAAAGATTTTATTGGGGAAGGGGAACAGGACTTTATTGAGGAACGGTGTGTACTTCCAGGACTTTTTACCACGTCACGTTGTTGTCCTTTCAATAAGTTGTTGTCCTTTCAGTCTTAGTTGTGGAGGGTGCAGCTCAGCTCCAGGTCCTGTTGCCGTTGTTAGTTGCAGGGGGCACAGCCCACCATCCCTTGCAGGAGTCAAACCGGCAACCTTGTGGTTGAGAGCTCACTGGCCTATGTGGGAATCGAACCAGCAGCCTTCGGAGTTAGGAGCACGGAGCTCCAACCGCCTGAGCCATCGGGCTGACCCCCCATTTACATTTAGAGTAATTATTGACAGGTAAAGACTTATTAATGCTGTCTTTTAATTTTTTTCTGACTGTTTTGTTGTTCCTTTGTTTCTTTTTTTCATCTTTTGCTATCGACCTTTTATTTTTATCTACCTTTGTGAATTGATGATTTTCTGTAGTAGCATGCTTTAATTTCATCTTCTTTATCTTTTGTTTATGTACTGTAGTTTTTTTGCTTTGTGGTTACCATGAGGTTTACATAAAACATTTTATAGATATAAAAGTCTATTTTACCCTGCTAATAACTTAATTTTGACACATACAAAAATTCTACCCTTTTAGTCTTCCCCCTTTTATGTTTTTGATGTCACACATTTACCTGTTTTATATTGTGTGTTAATTAACAAATTGCAGCTATAGTCATTTTTAATACTTCTATCCTTTAACTTTTATACAAGAGTTAAGTGGTTAACACTCCACAATATTACAGCATGAGAGAATTTTGAATTTGACTATATACTTACCTTTACCAGTGTGTTGTATATTTTCATATGTTTTCAAGTTATTAATTGGTATCCTTTCATTTCGGCTTTAAAAACTGTCAGTGTTTCTTGTAAGACAGGTCTAGTTGTGATGAACTCTCTCAGGTTTTGTTTGTCTGGGAAAGTTTATAATCTCTCTTTCATTTCTGAAGGACAACTGCTGGATAGAGTATTCTAGATTGAATATATATACATATATATGTATATATATGTCCATTTCATGTTGATAACAACTTAATTTCAATATATTAAAAACTTTATCATTTTACTCCCCCTCTCCACATTTTATGTTTTGATGTCAAAATTGATCTTTTAAAACATAAGTCAGATCAAGTAATTCTTATGTTTAAAATCCGGTTCAGTTATGCAAATAGTAAAAGCCAAAGGGCTTATAATAACCCACTGCCAGTGACCCACCCTGATCCCTTATCTCTCTGACCTCATTTCCTACTATTCTTCCCATCTCTTTCTGCAGCCACACTGGCCTGTTACTACATCTCCAGGCCAGGCTTGTCACAGCTGTGGTTCATTGTCTGTTTGTTTCCCTGCATCTTTTTAAACCCAAGATATATACTTGGCTTATCCCTCAACTTCTTTGTGTCTTTATTCGAATATCGATTTCTCAGTAAGGCTTACCTGGACCATCCTATTTATTACAGTAAACTGCCTCCTTATCTCATCCTTAATCTCCCTTACCTGTTATTATTCTTTTTCCAGAGCACTTCCAGGCTTTTTAACATATTGTATGATTTACTGTGTGTGTGTTTTTTTAAAACTTTTATTTATTTTAAGTGTGTTTTTCCAGGACCCATCAGCTCCAAGTCAAGTAGTTGTTTCAGTCCAGTTGGGGAGGGTGCAGCTCATAGTGGCCCATATGGGGACTGAACCGGCAACCTTGTTGTTAAGAGTACCACACTCTAACCAACTGAGCTAATGGGCCATCCCACTATGTTTGTTGTTTATTGTCTGTTATCACCATCCACCATGGTAGTTCCTAGTGATCGGGTATCTTTTTCTGTTTTATTTACTGATAGATCTCAATAAGAACTTGTTTAATAATTGGATACAAGTCGGCTAGAAAATGTCCTAAAAGTGGGAGCTTTGATTTGGGTTGGGTAGGAGCAACGAGAGAAAAGGGTACGAAGACATTCTAGTACCTAAACCACATTGGAGCTACAGTGAGGGCATGAGGTTGTGTTATGGAATGAATTGTGACCCTCACCCCTCCAAATTCATATGTCGAAACCCTAATCCCTGTTGTGACTGTATGTGGAGTTAGAGCCTTTAAAGGGATAATTAATGAGATCATAAGGGTGGTCCTCTTATCCAATAGGACTGGTGCTCTTAGAAGAGGAAGGGACGTGGGGGATGTGTGTACACAGAGGAAAGACGATGTGAGGACACAGTGAAACGGTGGCCATCTGTAAGCCAAGAAGAGAGACAGGCCTCAGAGAAAGCAAACCTGCCAACACCTTGACCTTGGACTTTTCGCCTTCCAAACTGTGAGAAATAAATTTCTTGTATTTAAGCAACCCAATCTATGGTATTTTATTATGGCAGCCCTAGCAGATGGGTAGTATTTGGCGTGAGATCCCTTGCTCCTATCTTGGGCAGCACCGTCAGGGGAAAAGGAGAAGTGACATAGGCAGGAAAATGGGATTGGAGACTTAGTCCTGTGCTAATTTAGATTTTTGCCTAGGTCTATGCTCTTTCCACTGTGCAGGGGTGAAATATATTGACTACCTGACAGGTTTCCTTAATAAGCTTTGCTCCCATTTCATGGCTCCCATTTTAAGTGAAGTGGTTACGCTGAGGATGGGGAAGACTGCTGTGTGGTTTGTTTATTCATTCTTTCAATCATTCATCAAATATGTGGTAGGTACCTACTATGTGCTAAGCTCCTGTGATATAGGGATGAATACAACGTGATCCCCACCCCAAAGGTTATGAACAGGAGCATCTGTTGAGTATGCCTGGGTCGAATTCTGAAGCGTTAACAAATGCCAAATTTAGCACAGGTGCAAACTGAGCCAAAGAGAGTAATTTTAGTTCGTGTATATTAAGAATTTTAAGTACACATAGAGGCCTCCAATGTTTCCAGAAAACAATGCATAAAGCCTTACTCCAAAGGAAGCAACATTCCTAAATGGGCACATCTTCATGCTAATATCTTCATAATTCTGAAACCTCATCTTCTAAATAAATACTCTTGATGAAATTGGGGTTTTGAATATTTCATTGCACCTCAGCAGACAATGTACATATTTGGCTGCAATCTGCACAAATATGTGCAAATCTGCTGGCCATCTGTTGTGCCTGAATTTCTATGGAGACAGCATTTAACCTTTGGGTTAAATGGTTCTTAAGTGGCACAGTGAAGAGGATAATGTCATATCAACACAAGTTGTCATATCAAGTTGCCTCCGTCCTTTCAGTGGCATTTTGTGTTTTGTGAGACCCTAACGTACAGTTTAGTGGGAACTGTTTTCACCATAGGCCGAGTAAGGGTATTTTGTCTCAGATTCAGTACTGGCTTAGAGACAGGAAACAAAATGAATAGGTAGAAATGCACATTTGTTTGGAAGGAAAAGGGTAAACACAGTGGGGCTCCTCAGGGTTTGGTCTGGGTCAGTCTTACTTAAAACTTTTATAGATGATCCAGAGAAAGGTGTTCTCTTCCGCCTCCCCCTCCCCACTCCGGTTCCAGTCATCGGTGGGCTGCTCACAGCAGCTCTCGCTGGGTGGAGCAGCCGGGGGCAGCACACAGCAACACACAGAAGCACACAGCAGCTCATGCCGAGCTCACGCCAAGGTCGGGGTGCTCAGCTCCAGGGAGAGCTGTTGTTCACAATCTTAGCTGCAGAGGGAGCAACTCACTGGCTCATGTGGGAATTGAACCCACGATCTCGGTGCTGGGAGCACAGCATTCCAACCACCTGAGCCACTGGGCCGACCCCCTAGAGAAAGGTTTGCACAGTGAAATCTCCAAGTCTGCAGTGAATGCTGAACTGTTCTGAGTAAGGAAAAGCCAAGCTGTGAATACCAACTGCAGAGAAATAAATCTTAGGAAGCTGTGCTAATGGGTCGGAAAGTGGTCGATGAGTTGAAGTGTTGACATGTGCAATGTAATGCATTTAGAACAGAAAAGTTCAAAATATTTCAAAAGGGTGATTCTAAAAGATGACACAGGAAAATGACTTTGAAATCATGGTAAATTCTTGCCTAATGACATAAGCCCACATGCTTTTGCAGCCAAATATATGCATTATCAAGAGGGAAAGCAAGTACACATATTATTATAAGCATTGCATTAGCTTTTCTAACACTCTGGCCCTTGGCCATGCATTCATTTAATTTATGAGTTTTTGGAGCACCTTCTGTGTGAGTCATATTGGTCAGGGTGCTGGATAGGGACAGGCCTTGGAGGGAGATACCCTGATAAGTAGGCAGTGGGAGTGATGGGAGGAGACCAGTGAGGGTCCTTTAAGTGACCAGGAAGGAGCCTGATGCAGGCAGCTTAGAGTGAGAAGCAGCCAAGAACCTCAGCCATTGTTGAGAGCAACAGTCGATGAGGAAACTTCTAGTGATGGGGTCCTTTGAAGGGTAGCCTGTACTCTTCTGTTTATTCTAAACAACAATTGTTGCCACTTAGAAGTGCCTGCTGCGTGCTTTTATTGTCTCTGCTAAATGCTTTACATCCTTTATTTTGACAATGTTGAACTTTATCTGAGCAGCACCAGTTGAGAAATTTTCCCACTCTTTTGTGTTCTAGGAAATGGCTAAGTGTAAAGGATCTCCTGCTCTCACATATACCAAGGAGGACCAGTCTCCATCTGTCCTTATGACTCTATAAGACTCCAGGATGACTCACTTGTTAACTCAGACCCCCTTCCCGTTTGAAGGTAGAGAACATAAAGAAGATAGGTTTCCTTATATGATGTATAAACATGAGTTTATCTGGGTTTTTGATGTTTGGCAGAGGACACAAGGAACTTACTAATGGTCCATTTAGAAGACAGAAAAGACCTCTGAACCCAAACCCTTTAACAGGAAAACATTAGAAATATTTCTTTTGATCCTATTTTATTTAATGGATTATCATGGCAAGGGCTATTGGAAAGAGACAGTTCATTCTACTTACACATTTTTTTTTGTGTCTGAAAAATTCACTCAGAATTGGGTTTGGTTTAGGATGGCCTGACTCCCAGAGTGTGCAGAGCTCAGTGTTTCAATATTTCCTAAGATTCTGGTGCCCAAATATTTTCTAAATTTTTAAAAGTTACATCAGGACCTTGAAAGGGGCCATGGGAGGTAGAAACAGAGATCCTGGTTGCTAGGAAAATTTTATAATAACAATAAATAATAATGTTTCAATAATGTTTACTATTATGATTATAAAAGTGATCGACATGAAAGTGGTCAATTGTAAAAATGCAGAGAAAATAACAAGAATAAAATTTATTGACATTCCCTCCCCTACAAGGCAGTTATTATCATCCTTATTTTATACATGAATACACTAATAAACATAAGGTTGAACACCCAGGTCTATCTGCCTCAAAATTCACACTCTTGAACCACTCTGTTATACTGTTTCAAATTCTTATCGTTGTCGTGTGAATTCCCCATGGCTGTTACCTTAAACACTGACTTCTATAAAAGAGAAGTTGCCCCAAAACTGGTGTGAGAAGGAATCTTTCCATATGATGTAATCTGCAACCTCCTTTCTGGGAAGAAATTAACATTCCCAATAAAATGCTTAAGTAATTTTCTGGTAAACACGAATGAAATAAAATCTTGTCTGGGAAACCAGTCACCTGTCCACCCTGGTGACTGACACTCAACAATGTAGTGACTTTTAACAAGCATTCTTTTTTTGTATTCTCCGACAACATTTTTTTTTGTGTGTAAAGAATGCATTTCGATGTCCTTACTAGAGGCGTTTGCCCTTGCAGCAAAATTGTAATAAACCTTGAAAGTGCTCATTCATACCTAAATAGTCTGAAGGGTTTTCCTGAATACACTAGACTCCATTCTCCACTGTGGAATCTAGCTTTGTTATAAATTCAATGGATGAGGATCTCATCAACTGCCTACTGTGTTACCAACCCCTCCCCTCTTCTCTATCGTCTTCCCAGCACTCAGTGATTTCTGCTCCTCATTGATCTGGACTGGAGACACTGAGATGGCTTAGTCCTCGCCTCTATTGGAGCCTTGTCTTGGAGCATTTTTCCCCTTAAATGATTATGAGCCACACTTCAAACGCCAAGTGCAGTTTTTCAGGAAAGATGTCATGGGAGGGATGCATCATGAGGATAAGCTTAATTGTCCAAGATCTGGCCTGGAAAGACGAGAGGGGTGATAAACTCCCCGCTAATCTGTAAGGTCAACAGTCTGATCTGAATACCAATGGAGACTGTTTGACAAAATCCTACACACAAGAGAGCACCATTCTTTGCAGCTTAAGTGAGGCATGCTTAGGATAAATAAGATTCTACCGCCTGTGGTGGATAGTGAGCCAAGAGAACTATTAAGAAATTTAAATGGTTTTGATATATTCATGGATAAAAGAGCTACGATTAAAGGACCCTGAAATCCGTAGGAAATGTTGTTCCTGTTAAGATTGTAATCAGGGGCAACTTACATTCCAAATGTGTTGTTAAAGATGCTGCTGGGCTAAATGCACCATTGATCCAATCCAGAAAAGTTATCATTTCTTGTTTTTATTTTGGCTGGAGGGTTTTTGTTTTTTATCATTTTGATAAAAATTACAGAGAAAGAAGCTTATTACTTATATAGCATCCTGCTAAATTTCCCTATGATAAAAGGACAGGGGGCAAGTTGGCCATGAAGAGGGCTCAAGTAGTATTATGTACCATTCCCTAAGGTCTTCATCATCAAGGATAAAGAGTTCAGTGGCTCAGAGTTCAGATTTGAGAGTCTGAATCCCACCCAGCTCTGCCGTGTACCAGACATGAATTTTTCAATAAGTCATTTAACCTCACCCAGCCTGTTTCCTCTTATAGAAAATAGGAGTACTTTCTCCATAGTATCTCTGAAATTACCTGCTCCTGTTTTGTTTTTGTTTTTCTTCACATCACTTTCTCCTTTCTTTGGTAATAATTTTCCTTTAGGGAATAACCTCTTCTTAACTTTGATCTAAATAGTTCAAGTAAAACTTATCTCACATACTAACTCAAAAGGTCAGCAGGTGACCCAGGCCTAGTAATAAGAGAATCTTCCACAGTGATTGGTTTAGTGATGGACATGTGACCAGACCAAGGCCAATCAGAATCAATTCTGGGACTTTTGCTGAAATTGTTAGGTTGTGTATTAGTCAGCTGGGCTGTCATGACAAAATACCATAGTCTGCTGGCTGGTTGAAACAATGGCCATTTATTTTTCACAGTTCTGGATGCTGAGAAGACTAAGATCAAGGTGCCAGGAGGGTCCATTTCTGGTAAGGACTCATCCTAACTTATAGGCAGCTGCCTCCTCATTGTGTCCCCGCATGGTAAAGAGAGAGAGCTCTCTGGTGTCTTCTTCTCCTCTTATAAATTCACCAGTTCCATCAGATTAAGGCCCCATACATATACCCTCATTTAACTTTAATTACCTCCTAAAGGCTCTATCTCCAAATACAGTCACATTAGGGGTTAGGACTTCAATATATGGATTTGGAGGTAGGCACAAGTCAGTCAATAGCAGATTGTTATGTTGATGGGATATAAGCTTGGAGCTAACTACATTCATCTCATAATAATACAGGGATAACCTGAGAATAAAGCAATTTAGAGGAAAGTAGAGCTGAGAGAAAAGCAGTGTCGTGATGACATTGTTGAGGCTGTTGATCCAGCCATGTCTTTAGCCAGCTATGTTTCAAAACCTCCAGGAACTCGATCCTATTCTTTTTTTTTTACTTAAAAATTGTTGAGCTGGATTTTGGCCATTTGAAACCAAAAAATTCTTGACTAATAGTGCATTATTAGGAAGATAAAATGAGATTACACATATAAATTGCTTAACATGGCAGCTGGGGGAGAGTAAGTGTCCAATAAATACTAGCTGTTATTATTATCAGTGATTGCGTCAATGACAGAGTCAAATGATTTTGGATTTTCTGAGACATTTAATGAAACACGGAACAACTTATCATCTGAAAACCACTGTGAGGGTAATTTAGAGAACTTTGAGTTTTGTGGGAACTCATTTTTGAAGGGCATGGGGTTGTTGGACAGATAGCTCTCAGCAAAAAAGAAACAGACACAGCAGCACACAATCCATAACTTTTAGACAATGTGATTTGTCTTTCCAATGAGTTGGAGAAAAGGCCAGTGGAGATATTTTAAAATGGAGAGCTGAAGTTACAGAAGGTGATTGCTTTTGGTCTTTGAATCAATTCAACAAAGTATGATGAGTAGAAGAAAGGAAAAAAAATAGGAAAATATATAATGTTGCTCCAAATGATTTAGCTATTTTATTTGAACAGACATAGAACAAAACTAGTGGTTTGATGTTTTGGTTTTCATAATTGTTGAGATGTTATATCGCTGGAAAAATACCTCAGGACATCAGTTTTGTCCAATTTATGATTGACTTTCATTAACATCAGTGGATTTACTTTGTTTTAATGGTAGAAAATAAATATTCTTACTGTTTTGCTTATGGAAATATTTTCCAACCAGATCTTTTTAAAAATAAACTATTTATATTCCATTTAGAATTTCAAATTTGAACATTAAGTTTTAAGTATAAGTTGATTTCTCTCTCTTTGTCTCACTCTTCTTTCTCTCTGTTAGCATAGAGGAACATTTAAAAAAGGATTCTAGTATTTGCATCTAGAGTTTAGATAACTACAAAATATTTATAGATATTAACAAGATTGCAGTCTTCACCAAGTGGAAAAAAGTAACAAAATGTGTGTGTGTGTGTGTGTGTGTGTGTGTGTGTGTGTGTGTGTGTGTGAAATAAGGTGGAATTAGAAATTTTCAAAGCAATGAAAATGTATAATAATGTGTAGGGATGGAGAACTTGGAACTTAATTTTTAGAAGTGACCCAACACTCTCTGTCAAAATGTAGAAGACCCAGGGCTTTAGAAGACTCTATATTTTATAACTTCAACAATAAGAAAATGAATACAAATCCTAAACTTTTGCCATTTCAAGGGATGAGGAAATATAAAACATAAAAGTAAGATATCTGCACAGTACTGGGACTTGTTATTCTGTACCTTCATTTTAAAATTACTGACATAAAGCAAAAAATTTCTCTTTTGCACCGAGCACCATGTTTGATGTGATAAAAATTTTCAGTAATGTGGTCTGGATTTATTTTTGGTATTGCTATTGGTAAGGGCAGAGTCTTTATGGAAACATATTTTGGAGAATCTTGAGTTTAAAAAGTCGATGGGGAACTGGGGTCATTAACATCAAAGTGCCTACCTCCTTGAGAGCACAACTAAAATGTTTTGTATCCTTCCTTATAATGTTGAGGTAAAATGTTTTTGTATCCTTCTCAAAACTTCAAAAGTATAAATATATGATTTCATTTTCTATTTAGTCCATAAATAGAGAAGAAGGTGAAAATTTTCTTTAAAGCCTGGAATCGTGTGCTAAATTTGTTCAAAATTTAGTGTGTCAGGGTGCTGTTGCAGTAGTTCAAGTGAGATGGATTGAGCTTGGAGCAAGGGGTTGATGGTTGAAATGGTGAAACATTTTATCATTTGAAATTAGGAGTAGCTGTGACATATTACAGTAGCTTGGACAGATAAATGTTTATTTCTCTCGCACACAATTGAAGTCTGCACATAGTCAGCCTAGAATTAGATTGGTGGCTTCACAATCACCAGGACCAGACCCTTGCATCTTGTTTTTCAACATGGGGCTTCCACCTGGCTGGTCCAAGATGGCCACTCTAACTCAAGCCATGTTGTTTTCATTATAGTCAACATGAATGAGGAAGGGAGGAAAAAGGTATGTCCCCTTCTTTTAAGGGCATTGCTAGAAATTACACATGGCACTTGTTACAGCTCTTTGGACAGAGCATAGTCACATGACCTCATGTGGTTGCAAGGAGTATTGGGAAATAAAATGGTTATTCTTAGGACTACCGGTCCAGTTGAAGATCTGGGGTTTTATGTCTAAAGATAAAAGGGAAAATAAACACTGGCGGGCAACCAACATTTTCTGCCACAAAAATAGACAAAGTTGAGATATATTTTGGATGTAAAATGAGCAGGATTTGATGATTGATTTAATGTGGAGAGGAGGGGGTGAAGAAAAGAGAAGGAAGAAACCTGATTTCCACTTTTCTGACGTAATTAATGGCATAAGTGGTAGTACCTTTTTGAAAATGAAGAAATGAAAGGAGGGGCAAATTTGAGGCAAAGAAGAAGAATTAATTAGCTGCTGGGAGTTTGTCTACCCTGCAATTATAGGAGGCAATTTATCATTTTTGTTGTTGTTATATCCTTCCAGAGGTGTTCTATGCCCAAAACAGGCATGTGGGTGTCAATGTGTGTATGATCTGTGTGTATATACCCTCACTCACACACGTACACATACACACACATTAAAAAAAATGTATGAAATGGTAGTGTTCAATCACACCATTATATACCTTGAATTTTTCACTGAATAGGTATATCTTGGAGATGTTTCCATATAAGAACTTGAAAAGGTGCCTTACTATTACTTACTATAGAATATTACATTGTATAGCTGTGCCATAATTTAACCAGTCCCTAAGTTATTTCTAGTTTTTTTCTTACTATGAAAAATGCTGCAATGCATGTCCTTATACATGTGTCATTATCACATGATTGAATATAACTGTGGGATAAATTCCTTTAAGTAAAATTGTTGGGTTTAAAGGCACATACATTTAAAATTTTGATTAGTCTATTTCAATTCATGGAGGTTTTAGCAATTTATACTCCCACCAGCAATCCTCAGAGTATCTCTTTTCCTATACTCTTGCCATCTCAAATGTGTTAAGCTTTCTGATCATTGCCAAGCCTATAAGCTTAAAAAATGGTACTTCGATTTGGTTTCAATTTTCATTTTTTTTTTTTTTTTTACTATGAGTGAGATCAAACACTTTACATGTTTAAAAATCAGTTTTTTTCCTTTTCTAAATATATGTTCATTTTGCTATTGGATTAATTCTTTTCTTATTAATTTGAAGGAATTGATGATATATATGACATAGATTAGCTGTTATGTTTTACAAATATTTTCCTGTTTGTTTATTTTTCCTCACAATAAATTCCTTTCTGTAAATTAAATTTGATTGTTATAATTTTTATTTATTTATTGTGGTGACTGTTATAATTTTTTTACTGAGATATAGTTGACATATAACATTATGTTAGTTTCAAGTGACATGATTAAATACATGTATATATTGCAAAATGGTCACCACAATAAGTCTAATTAACGTTCATCGCCATACATATTTACACATTTTTTTTCTTATGATGAGAACTTTCAAGATTTACTCTTTCAGTAACTTTCAAACAGACAATACAACATTATTAACTATTGTTACCATTACAATACATTACATCCCCAGTATTTACTTGTTTTATAACTGGAAGTTTGTACCTTTTGATCACCTTCATCCATTTGACCCTCCATCCCTTCCTGCCACTCACCAATCTGTTCTGTTATCTCTGACATTTAAAAAAAAATTCCACATTTAAGAGAGATCATACATATTTGTCTTTCTTTGTTTGACTTATTTCACTTAACTTAATGTCCTCAAGGTCTATCTATAGTGTCGAAAAATAGCAGGATTTCCTTCTTTATTGTGGCTGAATAATATTCTGATTATTATTAATGGTTTCATGTTATTATGCAGGTTCAATATAGGTACCTTGTTGGTACTTTAAACTTTTTTTCCTTTGCATACATAATTTTACAAATTGTGCTTATACCATGCATATTAGGTATCTGGTTATTCCTACTTAATAATGGAAATCTTTCTGTGTCATTCAGTATTTTTTAAAAAAATCGTTTTTAATGGTTGCACGTATGGTTCTGTCAAGGCTTTTTAAATACTAATATCCTACCTAACATATATCATTTTAGCATACCACAATCTTTTATTAATAAATAATGTTTATAATAAAAATAATATTTATTAATAAATCATTGTAGTATTTATTGCTTAGCTCTTTCTTCAGTATCTTGTTATGGAGAGCCCATATTTATAACCTATTTTATATTACATTCTTCCATACTGACTGTAACATACTGACTGTTTCTGACACTTCTGTTTGCTTAGATTTAGAATTTTTCACTTTCCTCATTTTCAGTCATTGTTCTCTTTTTGAACTATTTCTGTTTATCTCCATCATGCTAGAATTTCAAGTTGGCCTCACAGTCTACTCAGTCTTTTTAATGTCACATGAACACGTCTTTCATGATTTCTAAGAGTTCCAAGATGCACTCACACACACACACACACACACTCATTTTTGCACTTCTTAAACTTTTACAAATTTAATACATAAACACTTAGAAAAATAGAAAATTCTTCAAGTAAGTATATTAACACTCAGCAATGCTTTTAGCTACTTCAATTTTAAATTTCATTAAAGTAATATATGTTCTCCTTCATAAAGTCTAAAGTTATGTTGGCACCCAATGCAAATCAGCACCTTGTTCCGATCTTCACCACCACTTACTCTCACTCCCCAAAGGCAACAACTTTCACCTCTCTTAAATGTTTCTTCTATTATTTACCTTCACATTTCTGTAACATGTCTCTAATACTATCTCTTAATTTTTCAATTTCTTTTTTTATTTCATTCTTACTATAGAAGATAAGGAGTTGGCTCTGTTACAACTAGGCACATATCCCCTTCTCCCATCTTCCTAATCTAGAAATATATATATTTTATTACATCAATTTCAGTGTTTATTTAGACAACCTGATTTTTCACAGCTGATCTGGTGTATATTAAGATTACATTTCTTATAAAGTTTTTCTATTGTCTTGATTTTTCTTTGCTTATTTTTTCTGTGTATTTACTGCTAATCCATGCTGCCAAATTCTGACTGAGGTCTAAATCACCTTTCCATATGTTCAAATAAAGCTATCCAATTTTTTCCCCTTGGAGGTCAGGGCCACATTCTTACTTTTACAGGTCTTAGGCAGTTTTACCTTTGTGAAGCCCTTTCTCTGTAAAAAAAATAATAAATTTATGAAGCAAAAAGTATATCTTATCCATTCCGGTGGTGGGATGGGCAAGCAGTCGATTATTTATCTGGGGTGGATATTTTGTGGAATTAATTGAGGGAAGAGAGGCCTAAACAATAGGTTGGGGCCAGATTATAGAAGGTCTTGATTGTAGGAAATGGGCAAATATTGAAGATGTCTGAAGGGAGTGCCAGGAAATCACAAGAAATAGTAGCAGAGACTCACGGCTAATCCGAATGTTCCTAACAGAATAGTAGCTTTTATACTGTTCTGAACATAAGTTACAGTAAAAATACATTTTATATTGAAACTTAGTACACACGCACACTCACACACACACACACCTGAAACTTCAGTTTAGCAAAATAAGATTTAGCCTTAGTATGTGTGCTGCACTCTATTTTCATGCTATTCTACTATACTTTACTTCCCTCTATTCTACGTCACTCTATAGTATATCGTGCTGGTTTTTACCCACTAACTTGATTTTTCTTCCTACTAAGGAATGGCCTCAAGTTTGAAAACTATTGTTTTAAGGAGATGAATCAGTGTGGTGAGGGGGAAATAGGAGTCAGAAGACTGTTAATAGGTCACAGAAACAGTTCATTTACAAAGAAGTTCATGAGTTCATTCTTTCCACAAGAATTTATTAAGAATCTATTACATACCAAGCATGAAGATGCAGACACCCACACCCAGTGGTGTCCATAAAGTACTCGAGTTTGGCTGGGGAGACAGGGATCCCATTCACTATTGTAAGTCTTTTATAAATATTTGAGAAAGTATTGAGGGATGGTCTAACTACCTGAGAATAGGGAAGGTTTTATAGAAAAAAAGGGTGCATGAGGTGATTCTTGAAGACTGAGTTTGCCAAGTGGAGGGGACTAGTGGAGTGCATCCTACTGGAAAAGATTGTGTGACAATGACAAAGAGGTCTGAAGCACAAAGTGTGATCTGGGTAGGGTTGCCAGATTTCATAAATAACAATAGAGTGTGCACCCAGTTAAATTTGAATTTCAGGTAACCAATAAATAGTTTTTTGGTATAAGTATGACCCATCGATCTGGGAGGGGTGAGACATTTTATGTGGCTGGAATGTAAGTGGGTGTGGCGAAGTGGTAAGGGTGAATTTGGGGGTGTATTGGGATCATGTTGTGAAATGTTATGACAGAACAAGACTCTCCCCTGTAAACTCTCGCTCACCCTGAAGGCTAATTTGATAATAATTACAGAAGGCTTGAAAAGAAATTTAAAAAATACACACAGAAAACTATGTAACCCTTGAGCCCTTAGCTTATTACCATTAAAAGGCTGAATCCTAATGTGTGGGTGGGATGATTATTAATTATTAGTAATTGTAAATTGCATTTGAGTAATTGTTTCTCACCTTCTAGCCTGCTGATTTCAATTACTTCTAAGATGCTCTTGTCCCTGTTTTGTTGAGAAGAGAGAATGAACACATTTTGCCATGTATACTGATTTCTTATATTCCAGCTGGAAGCCACATATAGGTTGTTAACAGTAATGGAATGAATAACATATGTGTGATCAACCTGGTGAATCTTTTATCTGTTTAAGCAATTTCCTCGAAGTCATAGACACAGATTGTGTAGCTTTCATTCTGCCCCCACCACCTTCCACTCATGTTTGTGGAAATGGCTCCCGTTCCCCATCTATTCTGCACCACATCATAGGTTGGCCTCTGGCAGGCCAGGGTAGGCACCTGACCCAAACAGGACCAGGCAGAGTTCGGTGTCTCTTGCTGTAGTTGTACTTGTAGTTTTAAACTCAGGAGCTCACAGTGGCCATGTTTTTCTGCCATATGGACTGGAAAATCAGAGGAAGCCTCTAAAATCAGAGGAAGCCATTCAGCACTGGGAGGTGGTGGTAGTGGGGGCTTGGGCAGTAGTAATTCAGTGAAGAAAGGATACAGTGTGAGCATTGATGTTATGGCAAAAGCATACTAGAGAGAGAGTAAAGAATCAAGAGACAGAGAAAGTCCGACAGGAGAGAGAGAGAATGAATTAGGAGATGGGGCCTTTGAGAGGTGAGTAGGTCATGAGAGCAAAACCTTCATGGATGAGATTAGTGCCCTTAAGAAAGAGGCTTCTTCATTCAGAGTGCTCGCTCACCCTTTCTGCTGTGTGAGGGCACAGTGGAAAGATGGCTGTCTATGAACTAGAAAGCGGCTTCTCACCAGGCACCAAATCCTCTGGTGACTAGATCATGGGACTTCCCAGCCTCCAGAGCTGTGAGAAATAAATATTTGTTCTTTATAAGCCACCACATCTACAGTATTTTGTCACAGCAGCCTGACTGAACTAAGACAGATGCATGTTCTTAAGCAGCTTCATCACATTTTCCACTTGTTCAAAGTCCAGCCCCAAAATGTTTTTGAGCTTCATTTATCTATTTCTCTCTCTCTCTCTCTCTCTCTCTCTCTCTCTCTCTCTCTCTCTCGTTTTATGGTAAAATCAAAGACAACAAAAAATCTAATATTTTCTTCGTGGCTCATTTTCCCTTTTCTTATGAAAGGTCAGGAGGCTGGAACCGATGAGAGACCTGTAGAAGGTCAAGAGTGATTAGAGGTAGAAATATTTCCAATAGGAGAAAAGTCAGTGTGTGTATGCACTTGTGTGTTTCTCTATTCTCTCTCTCTCTTCTCTCTCAGCAGGGTCTTGGCTTCAGAACGTATGCTGTGCTAAGCTGAGTCTCTCACTCTACTAGGCCATGGAGCATTCAAGGCCTGTGCTGATATCCACCACCTATTTGATTTTTGTGAGTTCTACAGAATCTCTAATGTCAGAAAAAAAAAAAACCTTTTGCTTCCAGAAAAGAATTGAGTTGAGTCAAGAATTTACATGCTTTTTTTGTTTTCTGGCTATACATGCAGTGTTTAACCTAAGCTAAAGCCACCAGTGTGTTTCACTGGGTCTCATGAACTAGGCAGGTATGAAGTTTAGAGTCAATGACTTTTTACCTAAACTGTCTCTGCTGGGGGTGGGTGGTGGATGGTTGGGGTTTTTTGGAAGGAGAACACTGAGGAAGGTCCTCCTCCTTCTCAGGACATTGCTATGTTGCTATCCTCATGAACCTCTATCCAAACCCTCTCCCTCTGCTTGCAGGAGAGAGAATGGGAACTTTTATATACAGGAGTACAAGACAGGAAGGCTTCGTGTGGAGGCAGTTTTTGCTGGTGTGACACTGGAGGGGGTGGTGCCCTTCTGGGGAGCACTTTCAGAAATGACTTGGGGTCTCCTGGGGAAGAATTTAAGGTAAGAGCAGAGGGAATGGAACAACACAAATTTGGTTCGAGGAACATGGCTCGGCGTAAGGCTTTGGGAGCATTTTGCTTTCTAGATCTGCTTCCCTGCTCCCTGTCTGAGGCACTGTGCCAGGCAGGGCCTTGAGGAATGGAGACTGAAACACAAGTGCGCTAGAGTTCCTCTGTCACTGCAGTTTCTATATGTGGCAACTTTGCTACATGAAGGGAATCAACGGAAACCTTTGTCCCAGTTGCCTGGGGAGCCTGTGGCCTGGCCATGGACCAGAGCAGTCCACACCAGGCTTAGCTTGGGTTTTGGATGGAGCAGTGGCAGGAGAGCAGCTATGGTACATGGAACAGGGAGAAGAAACCCTGCAGATATTCCTTGGAACTCCCTGACATATTTGGGAGTGTGGGGTGCGCTAGGGCAGGGCTGGATTCTGCTCTTGTGGGTGGAAATGGAGCTGGAGAAACAGGGTTTTGTTTCTCTCTTTTATTTCTAATACGGAGACCTTGGTTTTTGACTCCACACTGGAATGATCTGGGAAACACTAGTGACAATAGGGGTATAAAACCAATTGCATTTATTGAAAGCCTGTCATTGCTGGAGCTCATTGAAACACGGTAAGCTGACATTTTTTTTTTTTTAATTTATTGGGGTGACAATGATAAGCTGACTTTTAAAAGCCAATGAAAGAATTCTAAAACTATATGCTGCCATTTAGGGAAATTGATCAATAAAAAGAATTTACTTTGCATAGATATGGATAACAAAAATAAATCTCCAGGATTAAGACCCATTAAGGGCATCATAATCTTCCTTCTATTCCTGTCATAAACTTGCGTTCTATGGCCTGAAGCTGCACCTGCACCGAAAAGGCAGCTCCGTCCTGCTTCTCCTCCGCTCCATGGTCCAGCTCAGGAATAGGATGTGTAATGCTTCAGGGCTGGAGCTAGACTCAGTTCAGGGGCTGTCCTAGTTCTGTGAGTCAAGGTCTTGCTCCAAGGAGCTGCCAGGAAATGTGAGTCTCTGTGGCCCTCCTCACTGCCCTTGGTCTCTCTCATCCATCTCAGACCTAGTGTCTGGGAACATTTTAGTATCTCCAATCAGGCCTCCATGGAGCCACCAACTGCTCTCTTGCTGGGATTCTTAGAGATCAGAGAATCTCACTGGGTCACCTTTAATTGTGGGGAAATGGTCCACCTTTTCAGTCAAGTACTGTGGTGACTGAGCTACCATGTGCAAAGTGATGCTCTGGGCAGAGCTGGGAAATCAGCAGGGCTCCAACACACCGCCTCTACCCTGAGGAGTATTTGGGGAGAGAGAACGTACACTGAAATTAGAAAAGGAAGAGAAGAGAAAACAAAAGGACAGCATCATGGAATGGCTAAGAGCTTGGGCTCTGAAACCAAAGACAATTATATTCAAATCCCAGCTTCTGTGAGAGACATTGGGGAAGATCTTTTAACCTCTGTAAGCTTCAATTTTCTTATCTATAAAATGCCAATCATAGTAATATTTGCCTTTGCCTCAGATGCAAAATCCCCTGTAGGCTGTGCAGGCTCTAGGCAAACACTTTTGTGAGTCCCCTGTCTATATAAACAACTTGAGTCTCCCCAAATTGGCATGCCAGCATCATTTTGGTGGCCCATTCTCACACTAGCCTGCAAAAGAAAAATCATTCTGGGCAGCAGGAAAGATTTGCTCACTAGGCTGCCCTTCCAGAGCTAGGGTCATGCCGGTGGCCCTGGGCTGACCCCATACTTGAGAGTTTTGGAGCTTCTTGGCAGCTCGTTGACCCTACCCTGGTGTAAAGGCATGCTTCAGAAAAGCATAGGTGCTTTGAAGTGTGAGCCTGGGGTGTGAGCCCTTCACCTGCCTGTATCTGCAACTAGGTTGTTACGAGGTTGACAAGAGCTAATTTATGGAAAACATCTAGACAATGAGTACAACTAGTAGCATATCATAATTTCTCAAAAACAGTGTTATTGTTCTAATAACAATAATTGCCAGACTTCTGAGGATGGACTGCAATTCTTGGACAGATTAACTAGAAGGAAGAGATTTAGGGATCAAGAGGCCCCTGGAGTGGGGGAGCTGAGAGAAGGTGCCATCAGACAGATGAGCTGTGAAATGGCCTTTAAAGTGTCATCAAGGCATCACCAAATGACCAGACTTGGAACAACAGGAGGCAGCCTTTATTAATGAAGTGTGTTTTGAGTCCTGAAGTCCAAGGAGAGTAGGAGGTGCTGTAGGGGCTGGTTGCAAGGGGAGGGTGCAGCCTGGGGGGCAGCCAAGGCCCAGAGGCTGGGACGTTCAGGGGGTGCTCAGGGAACAGTGGGTAAATGCCACCCCTCCTCTAGTTGGAGTAGAGGTTTGATGCAAACTGTAAATTTGCAGAGAGCTGTCTTGTAAGACTGTGATGAAGGGAGAAGAAAACCCCCTGGGGGCCAAAAGCTGCAAGGGGAAGCCATGTGGAGGGTGGTGTTGGGGTGTGTGGGATAGATGGAGGATGCCTCCCCAAAGAAGAACTCACCAGAAGTATTTCTCTCAGCCTCGCTGGAGTGTATACTCCCCTCCCCCAACTAATTTGCGACTCCCCTGGGCTGCTGAGCCAGAGGTGGGAGGCCTGAGGCAGTGCTGCTCACTTTAGCAAACAGCCACGTGTCTGTGCTAGTGAATCCTGAAAAGGATTAATGCTGCAAATTAAAATTTAGGAAACACACACACTGAAACAACCTTTTAATCTGTAGCCCCAAGTAGGGACATGGCTCTGTTCAAGCAATTAAGCAGCTGTGATGACAAGCAGCAGCCAAACTCTTTACAGCTCAGGTTCATGATTGCAGTAGGTCACAGTGGTTGGTTAGGAAGGGGCGCGAGGCTCCACACCCTACGGTCACAAGCTCTCCCCACTCCCACCCTCCTGGCAGAGTCTCACATCCAGAAGCGAGTCTCCTCTCTTTCCTGTCAAGGGAAGGATGAGGCTGAGAAAAGGTCCTTCACTGGTTTTTGAAGGGGGTGGTGGGGGTGACTTTTGCCAAGGGCAGCTTTCACAGACCCTGGAGAGCAGAGCACGCCAAGAGGCTGCCCCCCTGGGGGGCGTGCTTGGCCTACTCATGATGGGCTTCTCAGGAGCCCCGCAGAGGGGGCGGGTCCACCTTTCTCCTGGACAGGCCTCGCACTGTCGTTTAGAACTGAATGTTTTTAAACAGCATCATTTTCTTTAGTGTTTTTTATTTGAAAAGGAATATACCGAAAATTTGACAAATACAGAAAACCACAAAAAAAACCATGTCACCCATAATCCTTAAACTCTAGAATTCCTGTGAGCGTTTTTGTATGTAATGAGTTGATTTTTCTTTTTTTTTAACTGAAGTAACAGCTGGCATCAATACTCTTGTTTGGTGTGAAATTCTTCTTTCTTTCTTGCTCTCTCTCTGAGAAAAATAAACGGATACATTTTCTGGATTCAGAGTGAGAGAACATCTTGTTCCTTGGTATAGGAAGGACAGAGATGCAGTGTTGGGACTGAGAGTCCTCTGACAGAAGGGATGCAGAGGTGGGGGGAAGCTGGAGGGCAGAGGGGAGGCATTCCTTGCATTGTGTGAATGGATATTTTGGGGGGTGCTGTGAAGACGTGTTAATTTCATGTCTAGGTCAAAACAAAGCCGCACACACGTGGTATTGTGGGAGCTCAGGAAGCCATGAGCACTGAAGCCCCCTGGAAGCTGCAGAAGTCTCAGGGTCAGCGTTTGGATCTCCACAGGCTGTGGTGGAATGACAGGGGTGAGTCAGCTCTACCTGGAAATTTGGGGAAGTGAAATATCCAGCTGGGTTATAAGCACAGAGCTAGAGATTTATCATTGGGATCCTATTTGTCATGTATGTACCTGACAATTAGCTTTTTGATTGTGCTGTAAGTACCTGACATTAAGCTTTTAATTGTCAAAGCATCCATTTCAAAGACATCCATCTGGAATAAACACATTGCCAGTTACACAACTAGGCCTCCCCACCCATGAAGTTCCCCCTTTTTTTCAGAAATCTCTAGTAGACCCAGATAACTGACAGTTTGACTGCGTACTTTTTCTTTCTTTTGCTTTAATTCTAGATTTTATGTTTAAATTTACCAATAAAGAGTGAATCCTTGAAACTCTACGTACCCCTCCTGCAATCCCAATAAAGGCAGAATCCCAGATCCACGCTTTCTCATTCTCTACCTGAGACCTCTCTTTGTGTGGCCCCGGGTGTGCCATGTATCCTCCAGGACATTTGAGTAATAAACCTTGATTTTTCGAAGTTCCCCGATGGTTATTGCTGACAGTGTCTTACAATCATAATAAGAACCACAAGGGCTGGCCCAACTAAAACATTGGCTCCAAAGGGGAAATGTTTGTGGGGCTCGCCACAAGTAATACAGTTGCAGGTGAGTTGCCCCAGGCATTTCTAGCCCATAGCATCACTATCAACAGGCTGAGATAGACACAAAACTATATATGTAAATGAAAGGCTATATATATATATGGCTCCCTTTCGCACATCGCTTCTGGTATGGCAGTTTCTGTCAAATGAATACATTACAATGTGTTCTCATCCACCTTATTCAGCAGATCTGGCACCAGGCGACTTATGGCTCTTCCCCAAAGTGAAGTGAAAATGACCATGAAAGGAAAACGTTTTGAATTGATTCAGGACATTGAGGCAGCCACGATAGCTCAACTACAGGCACAAAAGAGGGCTTCCAGAACTGCTTTAGAAAGTGGCAAGAATGATGGAATAAGTGTGTTCGAGCAAGGGGGAGTACTTTGAGGGGGATTAATGACAATGTCTCTTTTACTGTAATAATTTTTTTAATTTAAACATTCACTGTATTTTTCTAATCATACCTCATATGCACCCCTATGTTTATTGCAGCACTATTTACAATAGTCAAGATATGGAAGCAACATAGTAAGTATCCATCAACAGACAAATGGATAAAGAAGATGTGGTACATTTATCCAAGAATATTATAATAACTATGTATGGTGTTAGACTTATTAGGATGATTACTTCATAAATTATATAAATGTCTAATCACTATGTTGTATACCTGAAACTAATATCATATATGTCAATTATAATTGAAAACTTTTTAAAAATTTTTTTAAAAAATAAAGAGGGTAGTAATTCAAGGCAGTAAGATCATTTTAAATCAATACAAAATTCAGTTTCCAAAACAACTATAAGAAAAGCAGCAGCAGTTTCTAGAAAAAGAATTGCAAAATGCATGACCATAGATGATTTCAGATACTTAATACATACTGTTAGATTTTAAAATAAGATATATACATATAATATACATATATACATATATGTGTATATCTACACATATATACATATATATACACAACATATATACATATGTATGTAAATGTATATTTATTACTTAAAATGTTTAAATCTGAAATATTCCATCCTTTAGATGAAATGCTGACCACTAAATTTGGATGTTGAGGATGTTTTCCCGGCAGTAACTGTTCAAGTAAACCTCCTGACCTGATTAAGAGTTCAGGGTGCTGAGTGTTCACTTTTGAAATACCTGCCACAGCTCTGGCTTTTCCAAAAGACCATCCTGGAGTGCCAGACACAGTGGCAACGATTCTCACATTGTAGGGGCCTATTTTAGTTGTGTGTTTCCACTTCCTCTGTTACACTGGGGGCTCCCTGAACTCAGGTCACCTCATGTTTTACCTTCGTAGCACACTGTCAATCAAACATGCCGTACAGGTTCAGTACATTTTCTTTTTATTAGTTTCAGGTGTGCAAAGCAACGTAATAGTTAGACATTTAGACCTCTCATAAAGTGATAACACCCCCCCCAAGCTACTACCCCTCTGACATCTTATGTAGCTGTTACAATACCATTGACTATCTTCCCTATGCTATACTCTACACCCCGTGACTATATATACCTATATATTTAGTTATACTTGACATTCAATAATATTCTACTTCAGCCCTTCAGGTGTACAGCACATTGGTCAGGCATCTACACTGTCTATGACGTGATCCCCCTGATAAGTCCAGTGCCCGTCTGGCACCTTACATGATCTTTACAACATTGTTGATTATATTCCCCATACTGTATTAACTATCAATTTGTATTGCTTAATGCCTTCACCTTTTTCACCCTGACTCAACCCCATTCCCATCTGTCACCCTGATAGATCTAGTACCTATTTGGCACCGTACCTAGTTATTACAATATTGTTGATTATATTCCTTATGCTATAACCTACATCCCCATGACTACTGTATAACACCCAATTCATTCTTCTTAAAACCCTCCCCTTTTGCCCATCTTTAACCCCCATCACACACAGGTGTAGTACCACCCCGTTCTGCATTTCTGACCTTCCTACCAGGCTGAAGGTGGCTTCTGCTGTCCTTAGTTGAAAGGCTTCAGTTCAGCTTGATTTTAGGTGATTCTCAATAATGCCCTGTTTCCCTGAAAATAAGATCTAGCCAGACAATCAGCTCTAATGTGTCTTTTGGAGCAAAAATTAATAAAAGACCCAGTATTACATTATATTATGTTAGATAAGACCCGGTGTTATATTATAGTAAAATAAAGCTGGATCTTATATTAATTTTTCTTCAAAAGACGCATTAGAGCTCATGGTCTGGCTAGGTCTTATTTTCAGGGACACAGGGTGGTTATTTTGTAGAGTAGTTGTAATTTTGATGTGGTTGTGAGAGAAGGTAAATACAGCATTCACCTACTGCACCATCTTGGTTGTCCTGTCCAGTACATGTTTTTAATAAACATGACTTTTTAAGTTAATGGGTAGACACACAAAATAATTAATGTTGGAGCTCTCCCATTCTGGTGAAGCAGCATTCTAAGCTGACAGTTAAATTTGCTCCCCACACTGCTTAGCTGAGCCCTGAAGAAGGTAAGTGTTCATGATTCCTGCATCCAGGTAACTGGACTTACATAGATTCTTTTCACATATGACACCACATTAGTTTTTCCAAGAGTATTTTGTATTGCCCATTTGTGGGGACAGAGTCCCAGAGAGCAGTTTCCAGGCCCTCGGCCTCACGGGGAAAGGTGTTGACTTGGTTATTAGATGGCCATCAGCTGTAATCAGATGGCTCTCGGCTGTGGCTGGGTAGCCATCAGCTGTTACTGGTTAGCCATTTGCCACTAATATAACTGCCGTGCCTACACTAGTGGGATGGTAGTTGGTTGGCAGAGAAGCACAGATTGCAGCTAGCAAGTGGGTTTGTTGGTTGGCAGAGAAGAGAATGGTGGATCACACATCTTGTGGCTCCTGCTTCCTGTGTCTCCAATCCAGCCGCCAGCGAGACTATAGTGGTATGAACCCTCCATCCATGGCTCCATTGGTGTTCCTTTTTGGCCTCACCATATCCTGAGTTCTTATACGGGGATTGGGACCAGAGACCCATATGACACCATTGTTCTGTTTTCTGAAGCTAAAAGTGAGTGTGGAGAAGGGTGGAGGAGATGAGGGAAGCGGGGTGTAAGGACAGAGCCAGGAGAGCAGTTTCCAGGCTCTCAGCTTTACATGGAAAGGTGCTAGCTCGGTTATTAGATGGCCATCAGCTGTAATCTGATGACCATCCGTGGTGGCTGGGTGGCCATCAGCTGCTACCGGTTAGCCATTGGCCACTAATATAACTGCTGGGGCTACGCTAGGGGGTTGGTTTGTTGGCAGAGAAGCGGACTGCAGATTGCAGCTACCAAGTGGGGTTAGCAAGCTTGGATGGTGGATTGTGGATCGTGTGGATCCCACTTTCTGTGTCTTGCCTGGCCACCAGTGAGACTGGGGTGCAGGAAGACCCCTCGTTGGGGTTCTGGCAGATATTTGCTTTTGTGTCTTGACCAACCACCATCGAGAATATAGTGGTATGACTCCCCTATCTATGGCTCCGTTGGTGTGACTTTTTGGCCTCACCATGTCCTGCCTTCTTGTGTGGGGAGTGGGAGCTGAGACCCTGCATTTCAGAGGGTATAAGCTGAGGTTTCCATTGGCATGCCTTGATACACTATTATTATTTTGACTTTAATTAGGTGGACATTGTAAAGATCACATTTCAATTCTGAAAGAATACATCTAGAGGAAAAATGTAAGGACAAAAACCTGTGTCTTAAATCATTGAAAGGATACCTATGCACACATTTTCACCCAATTCATGATTTTCCCCCCTAATATTTCTGATACCTGAAGAATTGCACTGTTAACTAAAAACTAGATTTCTTTTCGTTGGCAGCTGAGAAGAGAACTACCTCCCAGAACCAACATATCATTTGTTTGGGAAATAAGTGCTTCCTTTTCTTTCTTTCTTCACTGTTTTTGTTTGTTTGTTTTGCCCGTAGTTTCTGTTAAGAAAATGTGAGTCCTGGTACCTGTGTCAAGCAGGTCTCTTTCAGTGACGAGTAAAATAAATGGAGTAGCCACTGGGCAACAACATTCCTTTTTCTCTTCCTAGACTACTTGTCAAAGATAATGCAATATCTATAGTAAGCTCAAAGAAGGAGGAAACTGTAAGTGTTTTTCAGATATTTCATTCAATAGAAGTTTACTTTTTCCATTTTTTCCCTCTTTTTTTCATTCTTACTACTCTAACCGAATTTCAATGAGTTAGATACTTAAGACCAAATCGACTGCATGGCTATTATACTCTCCACAACATCAAAATAGAAACTACTCTAAGAACACATGCTTTTCAGAGTGCATGGAATCTTAGAATCTAGAATCTGAAAACACTAGAGAGCCCATGGAGGTGACATAGCTAAACACCTGTCCTCTTTTTAGTGACCATGGCAGACATCATTAATTGATTACTGTATTTTTTCCATTGTGCAGAGACATGGCCTCAGAATCCTTCTCAGCAAACCATTCTGGTCCTTCTCTATTAATTCATGGGAGTTGGTACTCAAGATGAAAGCTCTTTGCCCAGTGTGACTTGTGGCTTTTATATACCACCTCATCTATAGAAACAGTTTCTCTTATAATGCCTTGGATAGGTGATTCAGGGCTTCCCTTGTCTGCTTCCAACTTATCTCTGTAGCTTCCAGCAATTATATATACCATGAAGTCTAGCCAAATAAAATGCTCTCTGATCCCTAAAGAAAGCCTTCATTTTTCTCGTATTATAATGTAAGTCTTTGGAAGTCTCCAGCATGACTACCACCCTCATAAAATTCTAGCAGTTTTCAATGAGCGTCCAAGTGCTACCTGGGCAGCAAAGTCTTCTATTTATACTTTACAGAACTTTATACAATCACTTTTTCCTTGATGCTCACAGTACTCTACACCTTATAATAAATCCTTGTAGATGCTTTGTCTCCAAGACTTTTTTTTTTTTTAAAGTTGCATTAAAATTTTCTCTTGGCCAACATTTTTGGGTTTCAGAACATCTGGACAAAACATAAAAAACTCAACTAATCTTTTTGGCCTGTCCAGTGCCAAAGGAGTCTGACATTTTTTTTCTTTTTCTACATTTGATTTATTTGATGTTTTTCTCGCCATTGTCAAACCACTTATTCTGGTTTTCATTACCCCAGTCAAATCTGTATCTTAGCAACTATTTTAGAGACACTTTTCTGTAGAATATGTTTTTGTACAAAGGTAGAAAAATATATCTTTCACAGAGCATGACAAATATATAGACAGCTACAGGCTCACTAGCCTGATGATCACAAAATTCATGATAGAAACTCACTGTAATCTCCATAATATTATTCTTCATGATAAAAATAGATGTCAGAATAAATTGAGTCTCTCCTAAGGGAGCTCAGGTTATTCTAAAAAAATCCAGCTTCATTATATGGTGGTCTCGGTCTCGGAAGTCTCATATCCAAATACTGCCTGACATTATAAAGAAGTTTCCACATCTGTAGAACTGTGACATGAAAAACATTTTGAAAAATAACCGACAGCTCTTCTGACTTAAAAAATAACAATGACTCTACATTACTTTTGTTATAAACACAGGGGTCCTTCAATTGATACATGTCTGAGTATTCTTATTAGTTCCAAACTCTGGTTCCTTCTGTTTCTTCCTCAGATTTAACGCAAACCTCACCCTCTTCAAGCTGTCAGCTTCCCCTTTTTCTGTCTTCAGTGGAACTGGCTTATGGCTAATTACAGTTGTTCGTATGATACTCTTCTATTGCTTCAAAATTTATAGTCACCTTCTGTTCTTCTGGCTGAAATAATCTTTATTCTTTTAACCTTTCCGCAGTTCTATTTAATCCCTTTTTTTATTGCTCTCCTATGGATCCTCTCTGAGTTCACTAGATTTTGTTCAATTCTGAATTGAACAGAGGAGTTTAATAAAGGGTTTTTTTCCCATTGTTACAAGGCAGGCCACTTGGTGACTCCTTAATGGGGGAGTGACAGGTGAATCTGCATGAAAAAGCACTTTGTGGACTCTAAAGGAGCACCCAAATGGATGAGACGCTTGGTGCTTGATTGCTCACCTTGAGCAGAGATCCTCATTTCTGGAAGTAGGGTTTAAATATTTCATTTGTGCCTTCATTCATTCATTCATTCAACAATAAACTTGCTAAGGGCCAGACAAGTATTAGAAATTGCACAATGTACGTCCCAAGGGTCTTGAGCTCTGGACCTTATGTGACATCTTTACTTGCTATTTCGATTTTTTCACCTCTAATAAGTAGTGTGAGGAAGTTCTCAGGGATTGGGTCAGAGCAACTTTGAACGACCTCCCTCTCCTCTCTATCTTAATCAAAAGCAAATTCCATCTCCGTTCAGCCATTCAGTCCCAGAGTCCCAGAACACAACCTACGTTCCTTCACCTCATTTCTACACGAGGGCAAGTTTGCTGTTACCTGAGCATTATCTCCTCAGACTGAGGGCAGTATCTGTGTCCCTTTGTGCGAATCTTGATCTTCCAGTCTTCATTTTTCCCCATCATTTTTCTCAGCTGACAAGTTGGACACATGCTAATTATATAAATAAGGATGCTATTGTTTAAACAGAAAGCATTTGTCCAGTTTATTTTAACAATCATTACAGTGCCTACTCCATTGAATTCCTATTCTCTTCTGTACTATGCTAATCAATTTCCACTCTCACAGGGGGCTCACAGCATAAGAGACAGAGGCAGAGATGTATATAAATTAAACTACAAAGCATTATGTAGGATGTAGAGTGTGGGAACCAAGCAGAGTTTGACCTGAGGACAAGGGATAGGAGCTGAATCTCAAAAGATCAGAAGATACCAAATTCTTGTTCTGGTCATGACAGAGTAACAGATAAAGATTTATCCTCTTGTCATAAAAAAATACAAAACTGTAAAACTGACATGAATCAACTATTTACAGCCACAAGGATAGATTTTGAGAGTAGGGAAATCCATGAGGTGAGCTTCCATTCTCCTCAGCTTTTTGCCTGGGGACACTCTCTAAACCTCTGTACAAGGAAGGGAATCCACATACAGACGGGTAGTCTCAGTGGAAGGCACAAACAGAGATCAGAGTTTGGTGTTATTGGACGACTGAAGTTGCTGGTCAAGGTACTGAGAGAAGGAAACTGCGTAGAAAAGGACTTCCATAAATGTGCATAGGGGTTCTTTCCAGTTTTTGGACAGATTTTTAAGCTGTGCCTGTGCAAGATGAGACTCCATTAGACCTGGCAAGAAATAATACTAGGGCTGTGAGTTGACTGGAGATTCCCAAGGTTTGACATTGTGGGGAGACATTGGAGTTTTGAAAAGCTAGAGTGGAAGGCCTTGCCAAATATTTTAGACATTTAACTAAGAACCCAGAAAGGCCATACCTTAAGAATAGGTCTACTCTCACCATCGACAAAGGCTATTTTTAGATACCCCTTTGTGAAGCCTAAAATAAGTCTGAATAAGGTAAAGCTGATCAGGGAGTAAATCAACTGCATGACAGAATAAAACTCAAGACCATTTAAAGGAAGACAACAAAATGCAGACAAACACTCAGTAATATAGCATCCACAATATGTAGATTACGATAAAAAGTAATAGAAATGCAAAAAAGCAGTAACATAATCAGGAGAAATATCAGCTAATACAGACAGAACCAGAGATAACAGATACGCTGGCATTAGCAATCAAGGGCTTTAAAGTGGCTATTGTAAATATGTGCAAAGTCTTAAAGGAACAAAAGAACGACTCTGGGTGGAGAGCACACAATGTGATATATAGATGATGTATTATAGAATTGTACCTTTGAAACCTATGTAATTTTACTACCCATTGTCATCCCAATAAATTCAATTTTTAAAAAAGAAGAATATTAAGAATAAAGAGATTAGAATCTCAGGATAAAAATGAAAATTACAAGGCATAACCAAACTGGAAATTCTCAATTTGAAAAAAAAATTACAAAATGGAAAATACACTGGAATGAATTAACAGAAGATGGGACATTGCAAAAGAAAAGATTGGAGAGCTTCATGAACGATCAACAAAAACTGTGCAAACTGGAACACAGAGGGAAAAAAAAGTTTAAAAATGAAAAAATCTTGGTGACCTATGAGCCAATATCAGGTTGTTTAACATAATTGGGGTCCCAGGAAGAGGGAAAAACACAGTGGAATTTAATTATTCATCTGTCAATAGACACTTAGTTTGTTTCCATATCTTGGCTATTGCGAATAATGCTGCAATGAACACAGGAGTGCAGATATCTTTTTGAAATAGTGATTTCATTTCCTTCTGACATATATCCAGAAATGAAGTGGGATCGCTAGACCATATGGTAGTTCTATTTTTAATTTTTTGAGGAACATCCACATGGTTTTTCATAGTGGCTACACCAATTTACAACATGGAATAAACGTGATAACATTCAATACCCATTCAAGATAAAATTTCTCAGCAAAATAAGAATAGAAGGAAACTTCCTCAGTCTGAGAAAAGTATAAAAAGGCTACAACTAACATCATACTTGATAATGAACGATTGAATACATTCCTGCTAGGATTGGCAATAAGCCAAGGGTGTCTACTCTCACCATCTCTTTTTCATATTGTCCTAGAGGTCCTAGTCAGTGCAATGAGGCATGAAAAGAAACAGAAGGTATACAGATTGGCAAAGAAGTAAAACTGCCTTTATTCTCACTTGACATGATTGTATATATAGAAAAATTTATCTATCAAAGGCCAAAAAAAAGAAAGAAAGAAAGAAAGAAAAAATTAAACTGATAAATGAATTTAGCTAGGTCAAGGAGTTCAAGATCATCCCATAATTAATTGTATTTCTTTTTTTTTAAATTTTGTTTTATTGGGGAATATTGGGGAACAGTGTGTTTCTTGTTTCTCCAGGGCCCATCAGCTCCAAGTTGTTTTCCCTCAATCTAATTGTGGGGGGTGCAGCCCAGCTACAATTCAGTCGCCGTTTTTAATGTTTAGTTGCAGGGGGCATAGCCCACCATCCCATATGAATCCTGCAACCTTGCTGTTGAGAGCTCGTGCTCTAACCAACTGAGCCATCCGGCCACCCCTAATTGTATTTCTACTTACTAACAGTGAACAACTGGAAAATGAAATTAAATACACACAACATTTGCTATAGCATAAAAAAGAAAATACTTAGGAATAAATTTAAGGAAAGCTGTGTGAGAACTTTCTATTGAAAACTACAAAATATTACAAAGAGACTTTAAAAAAACCTCTTTCATTAAAGAAGAAATATAGTATATTCATGAGTTATAAGACACATTATTATTAAGATGTCAGTTCTCTCCAAAGTGATCTATTGATTCATGCAATCTCAATTAAAATCTCAACAAGATTTTAATTTTAGAAATTAACAAGCCGATTCTAAAAATTATGTGAAAATGCAAAAGAACTAGAACAAAGAATTTTGAAAAGAACAACAGGATAAAATTGTTTTAAAATTTACTATAGAGTACACAGTAATGAAGACAATGTATTTTTGATGTAAGGATAGGTGAATAGATAAAGGAATGGCTGGAAACCAGAAATAGAATTCATTAATATAGTCAACTAATTTCTTTTCTTTTTTTAAATTAAAGTTTATTGGGGTGACAATTGTTAGTAAAGTTACATAGACTTCAGGTATACAATTCTGTACTACATCATCTATATATCACATTGTGTGTTCACTACCCAGAGTCAGTTCTCCTTCCATCATCATATATTTGATCCCCTTTATCCTTATCTACGACTTCCCTCTCCCCTTATCCTCTGGTAACCACTGAACTATTGTCTGTGTCTAAGAGTATTTGTTTCTCATTTGTTTGTCTTGTTCTTTTATTGTTTTTGGTTTATATACCACATGTCAGTGAAATCATATGGTTCTCTGCTTTTTCTGTCTGACTTATTTCGCTTAGCATCATACTCTCAAGATCCATCCATGTTGTCACAAGTGGCCCTATTTCATCTTTTCTTACCGCCAAATAGTATTCCATTGTGTATATATACAACAAATTCTTTATTCATTTATATATTGAAGGACATTTTGGTTGTTTCCATGTCTTGGCCACCGTAAATAAAGCTGCAATGAACATTGGAGCACACTTGTCTTTATGTATAAATGTTTTCAGATTTTTGGGTAGATACCCAGGAGAGGGATTGCTGGGTCATATGGTAATTCTATTTGTAATTTTTTGAGGAACCTCCACCACTGCCTTCCATAATGGCTGCACCAGTCTGCATTCCCACCAAGAGTGTATGAGAGTTCCTTTTTCTCCACAACCTCTCCAACACTTGTTACTATTTGTCTTGTTGATGATAGCCATTCTGACTGGGGTGAGGTGACATCTCATGGTTTTTATTTGCATTTCTCTGATGATTACTGATGTTGAGCATTTTTTCATGTGTCTATTTGCCATTTGTCCTCTTTGGAGAAATGTCTCTTCATGTCCTCTGCCCATATATCAACTGGGTTCTTTGTTTCTTTGTTGTTGAGTGCTATGAGTTCCTTGTATATTTTGGATACTAATCCTTATCAGAGACACTGTTTGCAAAAATCTTCTCTTTGGTTGCCTCTTTGGTTTATCGATGGTTTCTTTTGCTGTGCAGAAGCTTTTAAGTTTCATATAGTCCCATTCATTTATTTTAGCTTTTACTTCCCTTGCCTTTGGAGTCAAATTCATGAAATGCTCTTTGAACCCAAGGTCCATAAGTTTAGTACCTATGTTTTCTTCTATGCAGTTTATTGTTTCAGGTCTTATGCTTAAGTCTGATTCATTTTGAATTAATTTTGGTACATGGTGACAGATAGCAGTCCAGTTTCATTCTTTTGCACATGGCTTTCCAATTCTGCCAGTACCATTTATTGAAGAGGCTGCCTTTTCTCCCTTGTATGTTTTTTGCTTCTTTGTCAAAAATTATCTGTCCATATTTATGTGGTTTTATTTCTGGGTTCTCAATTCTATTCCATTGGTCTATGTGTCTGTTTTTCTGCCAATACCATGCTGTTTTGATTATTGTTGCCCTGTAGTACAAGCTAAAGTCAGGGAGTGTGATACCTCCAGCATTGTTCTTTTATCTTAGGATTGCTTTGGCTATTCGGGGTCTTTTGTGGTTCCAAACAAATCTGATGATTTTTTGTTCCATTTCTTTGAAAAATGCCATTGGTATTTTGATGGGGATTGCATTAAATCTGTATATTGCTTTGGGTAATATGGCCATTTTCACTATGTTGATTCTTCCAATCCATGAGAGTGGAATGTCTTTCCATTTCTTTGTGTCTTCTTCAATTTCTTTTAAAAGTATCTTATAGTTTTCAGCATATAGGTCTTTCACATCCTTGGTTAAGTGTATTCCTAGGTATTTTATTCTTTTGCTGCAATTTCAAAAGGAATTTTTAAAATTTCTTTTCCTGAGATTTCATTGTTAGTATATAGGAATGCAATGGACTTTTGTACATTGATTTTGTAGCTGGCGACTTTACTGTATTCGTTGATTGTTTCTAATAGCTTTTTGGTGGAGTCTTTAGGGTTTTCAATGTATAGCATCATGTCATCTGCAAAGAGTAACAATTTAACTTCTTCATTCCCAATTTGGATGCCTTTTATTTCTTTGTCTTGCCTGATTGCTCTGGCGAGGACTTCCAACATTATGTTGAAAAGCAGAAGTGATGGGGACAGCTCTGTCATGTTCCTGAATGTAGAGCAAATGGCTTCAGTTTTTCACCGTTAATTATGATATTAGCTGAGGGTTTTTCATATATGGCCTTTATTATGTTAAGGTATTTTCCTTCTATACCTATTTTATTAAGTGTTTTAACCATAAATGGATGTTGTATCTTGTCAAACTCTTTTCTGCATCAATTAATTTAGTCATATGATTTTTGTCCTTTATTTTATTTATGTGATGTATCACATTGATGGATTTGCGTATGTTGAACCATCCTTGTGCCCCGGGATGAATCTCACTTGATCGTGATGAATAATCTTTTTAATGCATTGTTGTATTCAATTTGCTAGAATTTTGTTTAGGATTTTTGCATCAGTATTCATCAAAGATGTTGGTCTGTAGTTTTCTTTTTTTGTGTTGTCCTTCCCAGGTTTTGGTATCAGGGTAATGTTGGTCTCATAAAATGAGTTAGGGAGTACTGACTCTTCTTCAATTTTTTGGAAGAGTTTGAGCAGGACTGGTATTAGATCCTGTTTGAAGGTTTGGTAGAATTCACTAGTGAAGCCATCTGGTCCCGGACTTTTGCTTTTGGGTAGGTTTTGGATGACTGATTCAATTTCGTTACTGGTGATTGGTCTGTTTAGATTTTCCAGTTCTTCATGATTCAGCCTCGGAAGGCTATATGTTTCTAAGAACTTGTCCATTTCTTCTAGGTTATTGGATTTGGTGGCATATAGTCCTTCATAGTATTCTTGGATGATCCTTTGTGTTTCTGTGGTGTCCGTGATAACTTCCCCTCTTTCATTTCTGATTTTGTTATTTGTGTATTTTTTCTTTTTATCTTAGTGAGTCTAGCCAAGGGTTTGTCAATTTTATTAATCTTTTCAAAGAATCAGCTCTTTGTCATATTAATTTTTTCTATTGTCTTTTTGTTCTCTATTTCATTTAGTTCTGCTCTGATTTTTACTATTTTCTTTCTTCTGCTGACCTTGGGTTTCATTTGTTCTTTTTCTAGTTCTTTAAGGTGTAATGTGAGGTGAATTTATTTGGGATTTTTCTTGTTTCTTGAGATAGGCCTGTAATGATATAGATTTCCCTCTTAAAACTGCTTTCGCTGCATCCCCCAAATTTTGGTAGGATGTATTTTCATTCTCATTTGTTTCTATGTATCTTTTGATCTCTCCTCTTATTTCCTCTCTGACCCAGTTGTTCTTTGAAAGTATGTTGTTTAATCTCCATGTATTGGTGTTTTTTTTCCTGCTTTCTTTTTGCAGTTAATATCCAATTTCAAAGCCTTGTGATCAGAGAATATGCTTGGTATGATTTCAATCTTCTTAAATTTGCTGAGTCTAGTTTTATGTCCCAATATATGGTCTATCCTTGAGACTGTTCCATGTACACTAGAAAAAAATATATAGTCTGATGTTTTAGGATGAAGTGCTCTATAAATGTCAGTTATGTTTATTTAATCTAATGTGTCATTTAGGGCTGCTATTTCTTTATTTATTTTCTGTTTGGATGATCTATCCATAGCTGTCAATGATGTATTTAAGGCCCCTACTATAATTGTGTTTTGGTCAATTTCTCCCTTTAGTTCTGTTAGTAGTTGCTTGGTATATTTCGGTGCTCCCTGATTGGGGGCATAAATATTGATGACTGTTATGTCTTCTTGTTGTATAGTCCCCTTTATCATTATGAAATGTCCATCTTTGTCTCTTGTTGTGTTTTTTATCCTGAAGTCTGTTTAATTTGATATCAGTATGGCTACACCTGATTTTCTCCGGATACTATTTGCTTGGAGTGTCAATTTCCATCTTTTCACTTTGAGTCTGTGTTTGTCCTTGTAGCTGAGATGTGTCTCTTGGAGGCAGCATATGGGTGGGTTTAGTTTTTTGATCCAATCTGCTACTTTGTGTCTTTTTATTGGTGAGTTTAGTTCATTTACATTTAGGATGATTATTGATATGTGAGGATTTCCTATCATTCTATCTTTAGTTTTCTGATAAGACTGTTTTTCCATTTCATTTTTGTTGTTGTCTGTTATTTCTGTGTGGTGGTATTCTATGATTTTTCTCTCCATTTCTTCTTTTATTACATTACATATTTCAGTTCTGGATTTTTTTTTTGAGTGGTTACCCTTAAGTTTATGTAAAAGAAAGTTTGATATTTAGAGTATTCAATTTTATTCAGCATGCTTACTTTCTCCATTATTAATTTCTGACAAAGTTACCAAAGAAATGAAATGTGAGCTATAGCACTGGAAGAAATGAATATCTATAAGGAAAAATGAATCTAGCCTTCTACCTTACTCAGACCACACACAAAAATTAATTCAAGATGGATCATACCCCATATAAAAAAATAAATCCATAAAACTTCTAGAAGTAAACATAGGAGAAAAACGTTCATGAATTTTGGAGCAGTGATTTTCTAGATAAGTCAAAGAAAGCAGATTTCATAAAAGGGAAAATTGATCAATTTACTCAGCAAAATCAATGCTTCTGTTTATCAAAAACATTATTAATTAAAGGATAGCTATACCATAGATAGGGAGAAAATATTCACAAATCATATTTGAAAAACGACTTCTTTTGAGAATATACAAAAGAACTCTTAGTCTTCAAAATGAAAAAGACAAAAACCTCAATTGAAAATGGGCAAAAGTCTTGCTCAGACACCTTATAATGCAAGGTATACAAATGGCCAATAAACACATGAAAAGATAGTTAACATTATTAGCCATCAGAGAAATCAAAATTAAAACCCCAATGTGGTATCACTTCACATAGAATAGAATGAGTAGCAAAAAAAACCCACACACAAAAAAACCTGATAATACCAATGTAATGAATAATGTGGAGAAACTGGAACTCTCACATATTGCTGATGGAATTGTAAAACGGCATGACCTGTTTGGGAAAAGTGTGGGTATTACTTATAGTCAAACATATATTACTCTTCAACTCTCCAAAATAATGCAAACAAAACAAAATGGGAACTTCAAAATAAATGGGAACACAGTCAACAAAAATGCTTATACAAGGACGTGCATAGCTGCCTTATTCATACTCGCAAAATGTAAAACAGTACAAATATCCATCAACAGTAAAAACTAATTATAATATACACAGTTGAATACTAAGAATACTAAGAATGAGCTATTGAGACATGCAGCAACATAGATGTATCTAGTGGTGTGCTGGTAAAGGCTTAGTAACTAGCTCTCTAATAACAAGTAGAAAAACTTCTGATTTGTAGCATTTGCTGATTTTCATGGTGTCATTATTCCCACCATAGCCAATTTTAAGCTACCAGTGTGATGACACTAAACCCAAATTGGGAAGAAATGCATAGTTGCACAGGCTACTGTGAATATATTATACAGAATGAATATAGATAACCTCAGGAAAATAGACAATAGTGAAATGGACTAAAATATTAAGAAATGATGACTTTTGAGATAAGAAGTGATCTTTGTTTCAAATATAATTTAATTGTGAATTATATAGTTTAATTCTTAATAATAGTTACTTTTGACAACCAGCTCTCAAAATTTTTGAAAATTTAGCTGTTAGCTTTGTGAACTGATATAAGTCAGCACCAGCAGCATACCACTGGATGAATTTCCAAAGCATACTGAGTGAAAAAGCCAACCCCTACAGAGTAAATACTGAATGGTTTGATTTATATGAAGCTCTCTAGCAGGCAGAACTAATCTATGGAGATAGAAACTCAGAATATCGTTGTCTCTTGACATGGGATTTGGAATGAGATTGACTGGAACGGAACAAGAGGGAACTTTCTGGGGTACTGGCAAGGTTCTACTGTGTGTCCCTGAAAATAAGACCTAGCTGGACAATCAGCTCTAATGTGTCTTTTGGAGCAAAAATTAATATAAGAACTGGTATTATATTATATTATGTTATATTATATTATAAGATCCGGTCTTATATTACAGGAAAATAAGACCAGGTCTTATACATTTTTGCTCCAAAAGATGCATTAGAGCTGATTGTCCGGCAAGGTCTTATTTTTGGGGAAACATGATATATCTTGATAGGATATATGTTTTTATCAGATTTTATTGAACTATACATTTAAATCAGTGCATTTCTTTGCATGTAAACTGTTCCTGAATAATAAAGAAAAGCAAAATAAAATAAAATAATTAATAAAACGAGACCAACACACACACACACATACTCTCACACACAATTAGGCAAGCCAAAAGAGAGGGCCTACCATGAACAAAGAATATGGAGGTATGAAAAAAATACATTATATTTGGTACACTCCATTGCTTCTGTATGTCTAGAGAATCAAGTTTAATGAGAAGATGGCCAGAGAAGCAGATTGGGGCCTGAATGACTCCTATAATGATCCCTGACAATACCCCTGACATGCAGGCTTCAACTAGCATTTCTGCAAAGGGCAAGGAGAGAAATATTTGAGACTTTGCAGGCCACATACAGACTCTGTTTCATATTCTTCTTCTTGCACAACACTTTAAAAATATAAAAACTAGTTTTAGCTGGAGGGTTGTCCAAAAAACAGTGGTCTGGACTCAGTCTGTCTGCCATAGTTTGCTGACCCCTGTCCTGTACTGAGCACTGTGAGTGGATAAAAGAGGTCTGGTCAACCAGAACCACCACACAAGGGTTACTAGAGAGATTTGGGATTACACAGAAGAAGAGAGTTACTAATTCTTCCTGGAAAAGGCTTCTCAGAGGAGGTGGCATTTGAGTTGAATTTTGGAGGGTAAGAAACAGTTTACATAGAGAAGAACAAGTTACAGGGGAGAGATGTTTTTACTGAGAGGTATCTGCCATTTAATAATCACATGATATGGGGTAAGTCTTTGCTCATCCTGAGTTCCTTCATCTTGAGGGTGGGTCTTCTCATGCTGACCCTTCTAACCTGGAAAAATGCAATGAAGATTAACAGAACAAACCTCCAACAAAAACAAAAATCCTGCTTGAAAGATAAAAGTGCCTTAAAAATGTGGTTGTTACCTCAGACCGCTCATCAGGGTGACTCATGCCACTCGTGTGTGCACAGTAATTGCTGAGATTACTGGGCTTAGGCTGGAATCTTTGGAGACTACCACTCAGCTCTCAAGAGAGGACCAAGTGAGTCAGGAGCAGACTTTGGCATCTCCTTGTTGATTGTCATGTGAGTCATTTGCATATTGACCTAAAACTAAATTTGTTCAGTTCCTTCCTTCTTAAAAGAACAAGTCATGATTATTTGGTGTTTTTGAGGGGCAGTGTCAGGATCTGTTCCTCTCTCTCCAACGACTAATTTTTTCTATTATTCCACAACGCCTGACATTCCAACACCATGGATTCAAGTCCTTCCTCAGAATGAAAACAGCTTTCTGGGGGTGGGGACAGGGGAGCGGGACACCATAAAATGCCTATCAGTCAGAGAAACACTTTAGTGCCTCAGATTCCTGGAAATTATGAAATGCAGATGTTGGGCTCTGAGTAGACTACCTGGGACCAAATTCAGAGTGCAAATTATTCAGTCTTTCTGTTTCTCTGCTTCTTTATACGTGACATGACGACAGTGACACTACCTAGCCATTAGGATATAACACACAACCATATGTCAGGAACATAGCACAGTACCTGGCAGACAGTAATACATATTACTGTTATTTCTCGTCAAGCCATGTGGAAATAGAGGGATAGTTTTGCAGCTAAGCTAGGAGTGGGAGGAAGGAAAAACTGAGATGGGACTATATATAAAATATCATTTAAATTATTGATTTTTTTCACATGCTGGACCAATGAGTATTGTCTAACTTGAGCCAGTATTTCTTTTTGAATGAAAGGTGCCCTTGTCACCCCTTGTCACTTTGAACAATAAAGGCGTTATCCTAGTGAGACTGGGAGAGATTGTTCCTCTGTTTCCTATCTATTGTATCTGTGTATTTGGCTGTCTTTTCCGCTCTAGACAGTGAGCTGCTTGAGGATAAGGACCCTGTTGTTCATCTTTTTATTTTTATTACTAGCGCAGGACTCCTGGGTACAAATTTGCTGCTCGATAGCATGTTCTTTGAATGAACACATAAATGAATACTGATATACTCAATTCTTGGGGGAAATGAGTTGCCTATATATGGAGGCAGATGTATTGACATATTTATGTTCACAGCTAAGGTTTTTGCGTATTCAAGGTTAGATGACAAGTAATATGTGGAAACTCGAGCAAATTCCAGAAGTGCTTAATCTGTTACTGGTCAATCTAATTCATTTCTCCTTCAATTGTAGAGAAAAGAAAAACCCCAAGCAAAATAATATAAGCCATCTAAACTCTTAAAAAAATCTTAAAAAGTAGAATTGTTACCTACTGGTACATTAGATGAACCTATTCAAGATGGGGATTTGGGGGGAAAAATGCTTCACTTTAATTGACAGTGAACCAAAATGATATTAAAACGAAGAAGAAATTCTGTAAGAGAGGTAGTCAATTCCATCTTTGAGAATTAGGTTAAAAAAACCCAAAGCCAAACAAGATTAACTGGTGATTTTCCTGAAATGACCTGTCAATTTGTTCAGAAAGGTTAATTTGGCAGAATCAGCCTTAAATTGGTTTTCAGGGTGTACCTTCGTTGTATTACTTTTCAGCAAAATATTTCTGTCAATCAGAAAATGCTTCTAGAACTAACGTGCATGCAAAGCTGAGGTCAAGGAGAACTGAGTTCTTTGGGCAGGAGAACAACGGGACCAGCACTGTGCACCATGGAAGAGAGAGTACCCCCTGTGCAAATGGCATGCTGGGGTGTTCAGGGAGCGTTTTGGGCAGTAAATTTATGTTGACATGTTTTCTTTTTGTGGAAGTCCTGCTGTAGTAGAAAGAGTAAGAAATCATGAATTCTAGTCTTGGGTCTCCCAGTTTCTTTATTTTAAAGGCTTATGACCTTGGGCAAGCCACATCTTTTCCTTGTGTCTTGATTTCCTCGACTAGAAAATGTAAGAGCTAAACTGAGTGCCATCAAAGATTTTTTTTTTTTTTTTTAGTTCTTAGCTCATGTGAGTATATGAACTACCCCCCACCCCAAGTCCATTTCTAAGATATTGAGAGGGCTTTAAAAGATATCGAGGGATATTTACAAAGTCAGAGATATTTGGAGTTTTCAGGAACAGAACTATTTGCAATCCAGGGATGCCTAGGACACTCCACAGAACATTTATTCTTGGGGATTGAGAGCAGCCAGGGAGGCTCAGGAAGGAAGCATAGGGTAGATGAAATGTCTCTCCGCTCAGCTCTCCTTTAACTGTGGTGAGGTCATTATGAGCTCTGTTGATGTTTGTGCTGAGCAAGACCCATGTGACCAGTGTGTGGGGGCACACACCCAGAAGACAGAAGCAGAGAGCTTTTCGGGGGGCAGAGGAGAGTGGTAAAAGACTGAAAAGATTTATGCCTGAGGAAAAGAGATGTACAGATAGACTTCAGGTTCTTCATGTCATAAATGCCTACTCAGTACCTAGTCTTTCATAGAGACTGAAGATAACGCTGAACAGCACACATAGGGTTCTTAAAGCCATGAAGCTTATAGCCCAGTGGCAAAGAATGATATGTAAACAGGCAATGATATTATGTACCAGGCCAGGGAGCATGTATGGTCCTGTGGCAGCAGTAGGTGGGACATCTAATAGAGGTTTAGGGAGCTTAGGTTTTCTGGAGAAAGAGAAGTTTACATAGAAAACTGAAAAAATGCATGGATGGGAAAAACAGAAGAAAGTGTTTTAAGGCAGAGGGATCAGCATGTACGAAGGCCTGGAGGTGATAGACAGCAGGGCATGTTCACGCATCTGAAAGTAGTTTAGTATGGCTGGAGGGTAAGAGAGGGAGGCAGAGAATGAATGGTGGAGAGACCTCAGAAGTCAGATTATGGAGAGCTTCTTTAAGCCATCAGAAGGAATTGGGTCTTTTGTTTAAATGCAATGGGAACCTCTGAACAACATTAAGCAGGACAGTAATAGGATCAGATTTGTGTTTCAGGATGTTCCTCCTGGCTGCAGAGTGGAGAGAGGATTGGAGAGGGCAAGACTAGAAATGGGAAAAGATAGGAGAGAGGGTAGAAGGCTTTTAAAATCCAGGTGAGATAAAATGATGGTTTGAATTATGACATGGGAAGTGGGATTGGAGAGAAGTGATGGATTCAAGAAATGTTTAGGAGGGTAGGACTCAATGAAGGAGATGATGGGGAGACACAAACATTTAGTTCATAACAGGTGGTATAAAAATTTTCACAGTGCAGCTCTACCATGTTGAGACCCTGGTACACAGGAGGTTCTGAATTAACATGTATTGGAGGTGGCTAGTGAATAGAACTTTTGTCTAGATCAGGAGTTAATAAACATCTCTTTCTCTAAGAATTGGCCTTCTCTCTGTTCCCTTTCATCATTCATCAAGACTGGTTTCCAAGCTACAATTTTTATTCTTTGGGACTGTAGGTCTCCTGGTCTTGATTGATTGGACGAAGGATAGAAATTTAAACAGAAAATTTGGCTTTTTCTCCTGGGAATTAAAATTGAGACTATTCATGTGGCTGGATCTTTCACATGTAAACTTGGGAGCTGTAGGATGGACATATTTCCTGCCACGTAGATTGGGAAGCAAAGAAAGATGGTGAGCAGAGAGAAGCATGAAGGTTGTGCAAAGATGAGCTTAAGTCAGAGATGGAAAGAGTCTTAATGTCCTTCCTGCCCCTTCTTCAGGCCCAGCTATATTTCTGTTATTGGGTTCCATGAGATGCACTTGTGTCTCTCTTAGAAATGCCCACCTCTCTCTCTTTTCTTCCTGGCTAGCTTTAGTTGGTTTCTGCTGCTTGCAACATAAGAGTCTAAATAAAACACATAACACACTAGAGTCCTGGCAAAAACATAGGTCTTAACATAACCTTCTTCCCTGTACCACCCTTGAATATAGTTGTATTTTCATGCTCAGCTTGGGGGTGCCGTGTTATATAGAAGCTTCCTGGAAGTGATGTCCAGTTAGCTCAGTGGTGGCCCTGGACAGTTGTGCTTTGGTCATTACTCACAGAGTAGCTCCTTTTCTTAGTAGCTATCATAAAAAAGCTTAGAAATAATTGCATCCAGCTCCCTTCTGAACCAAAGCTGTTTTGGTTTGATATTGTGCCAAGCATAGCAGCTTAACTCTGATGGATTCAATCTTTTTGAGAAAATTGTGATTAGAATCGGGAACACTGATAACATTTTATAACCTGCTGAGGGCAATGTTTTTCTACAAATAATGCTCATAAATATCTTAAATTTTCTGTAAATCTACCTCTGAACCCAAGATGTTTTGGCAACAGTTACAGAGCATTTGGGGAATTTCATCACATGCCACTCTCTGAATTTAGTAACCTAGTGAATGCATTATGTACCAAATCCTTCTTGCTTAAAGAAATAAAGAGCTATGTTTTCAAACTGAAGTCAGTTTAAGGTTTTGCAACTGTTAAATTGAAAAAAATAAAAAAATACAAAAACCAACCTCGCCATATTTGGGCTGAATCTACATAGCAAAAGAAAGTCACGGAGTTGAGACAATTGGTAATCAAATCATCATGATGAGAATTTAGAAGGGACATACTACTTAGTGGTGAAGAGATGTGGCATTGGAGTTGAACACACCTGGGTTGGAACCTAGCCCTGATCTTTTCCAGGCAGGGGGCCTTGAGCACATTTTGGTATCTTTTTACATTCTGGGCTTCTTTTCTATAAAATGAGGGTTGAAATAGTATCTACCTCAGGTTTTGTGAAAATTAAGTTGTTACGGATACCAGGACCGGCAAGAACCCAAGCAGTACTCAGCGAGTTAGGAGAGTCAGCTTTATTACTCCGGCGGGCTCAGCAGGATCCTTCTCAAAGACTGAGCCTCTAGCAAGGTTTTGAGCAGGTTTTTATGGGTTGAAGATTTCCTTGAGTTGGGGAAGGGGTAGATGTCCTCTGGTGATTGGCTTGGGGTGTTGCTTGGAGGGGGTTATGCGGAAGTCGGCTGGGGCTTAGGCTGGGGACTTCTCTCTCTGCTCGGGCCACCATTTTAGGTTAGTTCCACATGGCAGGGAACCATTTTAGCTCAGTTTCTCCATCAAAGTGAGATGGTGCACATAAAGCCCGTGGTGTAGTGATGAGGTATGGTAAAAATTCACTGCATGTCAAGTGATTATTTGCATTTAGTGCCAGGATGAGGCAGATTGGAGGAGGAGCTATGCACAACAGGATGGCCCACTGTTCATTTAACAATCCTCTAGAATACGCTGTGTGAAACGATATGCTTGAGAGCCAAATCTGGCTGGTACCCTATTTTTGTCTGGTCCACAATATAAGAATGTTTTTTAGATTTTTAAAGGTGATAATATTAAATGAACTTTACATGAGCCCTGTGCTCCTGAAAAAAAGCAACTGTTAAAAATTCTCTTCATCTTTCATTTTCTGAGGCTAATTGCAGATGACCACTCTACCCTCCCTGGCATGTTCTGAGACAAGAGCTGTGCTCATCCTTCCTCAAAAACTCCATAGAATTCATGGGTGATTCTCCTGTGTACCTCAGGTCCCCTTCCCTTCTGTGAGACATTCCTCATTAACAAACATTGACCTATTCCAATAGCCGGATGCATTTTGTCTTTGCCACAGAGTTATCAAAAAACAAAAGCAAAAACAAAACCAAAAATGCAACAGGTACTGTTGCCCTCAACACTTAAAATATCTACTATATCACATTACAGAAAAAGTTGCTGACTCCTAGGATGAAAGGGTCCTGGCCCAAAGCTCTCCATCAGCCAGAGATGGTCCTTTTATACCTGCTGAACATGTTAAGAGATTCTGATTACATCTCAGATATACTGTAAGAGCATTGGAATGGGGGAAAGAAATGAAAAATCTGGAAATTGTAGCAGATGAAGAATGGACAAAGGTGTCTGTGCTGGGTGTTTTCTAAATATTATCTCATTTAATTATTCACCAGTGAAAAGTAGCAGAATGTGCCATCCTAAAATACACCTCTTTGGCATAAGGTTCATTTTGAGATGTTTGTTTTGAGAAATAGCAGATATAGGAGAAGCTTTGAAATTAAAGTAGAAGTTACCCTTTCATAAGGGATATTTGCTTTTTATAAAGGAAATCTCCATTTGTAAGGGTGTCTCCCTCTCTATACCAAGAAGAGAGGAATGACTAAATCTCTGGAAACTCTTATCAATGGAAAAGACACTGACTTAAATCTGCATAACAAACCTTACTCTTGCTTACCACACTTTTCCTAATAACCTCTCCACAACTGGCCTCCTCTCCTCCCCAACACTTTTCTTTTGTCTGTAGCTAAAGATGATATTTAAACTGGAATTCTAAGCCACCTAGGAGAGTTATTAGGTTGGTGCAAAAGTAACTGCAGTTTAAAAGGTTAAAAAAAATGCAAAAACCGCAATTACCTTTGCACCAACCTAATACTCATTTTTCCCTGGGTATCTCCCATGTATACACGAGATACACATGTTAATAAACTTCTATTTGTTTTTCTCTTGTTAATCTGTACTTTATTGCAGAGGTCTCAGCTAAGAACTCAGAAGGGTAAAGGGAAAATTGTTTTTCATCCCCTACACAGTCTTGCAGAGTATGTAGTGATCACCTCAATTTTACAGATTAGATAACTGAGTTTGAACTCAAGTCATGTGACCAAGAGGACAGAGCTAAAAATAAGAAGGTAAACCTTGAGCTTTGACTCTACAGTCCACATTCATTCTACTAAAATTGTATTATGTTCAAGGTTGTTTGTATAGGGTAATGAGCAGACTGGTGTACTCTACTAGAAGGATGGAACTTCTAACTAAAATGATGTCTCCCCATCCAGGGGTCTATTAAATTTCCCATCCGGCACTTTGTATATCTAAAGATATGATTCCAAAATTTAAAAAAAATTGGAATTCTTGCTACAGAATATTTTAATATATACCATATAGACTTTTGCTGGATTTTGTTCAGTGATTCTCAGTGCTGATTAGGATGGGAGATTAGGCCACCTTAAAGGAGGAGCACATCAGAATTGCTGGAGGAGCTCTGTCATTCTAAATATTCTAATAGGCTTCAACACCCTGGAGACTCACTTTTCCTTGTTGGGCGTGTGTCCTTAAGGTTTTGCAATGAAAAAATATTTTAGTACCAGTGTTTATATACATGTGCCACAAGTTATAACTTAAAAGTATCAAAATTATAAGAGCATTTTGCACCCTAATCCAGGGAATTAGTAATATTTTGTTTCTCTTAAACATATTTAATATTATTTTTCAACTTTACGTTCTTCTTTTCAAATGCCCCCATATCTTGAAACCATTTTTGAAGTGGAGATAATATTTTTCTCTACCTGCTCAGCTGTTGCAAACAGGTAATTGATTTGAATTTAATATTACCATTTCCTGCCCCCAGAAGCACCCCAGTGTAAGTTTCCTTTAAACATTTAAAAATATATTAAAGTATTGGCTCTGTTATGTTTTTATCTCATTTTTCTGAAAATAAAAATGATTTAAGAAATCCTAGAATAGGTCCTTATATGTTAAATTGACCTAAATTATTTATATTTCTTGTCATGCCTTGCTGCCCACCTGGGATTTGGGAGTAAATAACCTGCTTTCACTAATCTTTAAAATGGTGATTATTGGTCTAGCTCTGCATAAATAGTGTGATGTGAGAATATTGGCTCTGGAAAACAGAATAATATGCTTTGTTTTTAAAAGTGAAAGTTTAATTTGGAGGTACAAGACTAATGTTTTGCTATATTCTGCAAGCTTTGCATGTACATAAAGGAATTATTTATGGTTTAAAATTATTCTACTTCAACATGTCAGAGGAGAGTCTGTTAATTTTATGTAGCTGGTGCCCTAGGCAGAGAAATCTCTTTGATATTCAAAAGATATTTAAAAACATTGGTTTGTCTTATATGGATGTAATTTAACTAGATTTTTAAAGAAATTTCAATTTAAATAGAAATGATTAGAGATTAATAATCAACAATGCCTGAAGGTTACAATTGAGACCCACAGTTGTCATCATTTAGAGCTTTTTTCTTAAACAAAATTCTGGTTTTAACTTAGTATAACCTACAAGGAAAATATTACTTCTGGAATAACTGAATTAAGACTCTTTAAACCTTTTTTTTATGTCAGTATAAATAGCTTTCATTTTTTTAACTAGTTTTTTTCTTATATCTACTATGTACTAGGTATTAAACTAAGTATACTCATATATGCTATCTCATTACATCTTCTTAATAATTCTTTAAGATAGATACTAGTCCCCTATTTTAGAGAAAAAAAAAACATTGATACGTAACGAGTTTAAAAAATTGCCTCAGGTTACAAAGCTCTTTCTCTAGTAGAAGAGGATGGCATTTGACAATGGTTCTGACTTCAGTGTTACAGTTCTTTTGATGACTAGTTACCTGTCACCAGGGCCAATTAACAGGATGTCATCCATAGTGGGCCAGCATGATGTTCTGTAGAAAGTAACGATGACCAAGGTCCTTTGAGATTCCATGGTGACAGAGAGCAGGAGGTGACTAGCTTTGCAGTAAGACCGTGGATGTAGAAATCTATCCTTCTCACACACAAGAAAAGCAAACTGGTTTTGACCTCTTTACCAGTGGGGATTGAGAACACATATACCAGATCAGTCACTCTTGTGTCAATTAGGATAATTCACCCAGCACGGCCGCTGCAATTGCAGGTACCACAAATAATCCACTGTCCCGATACTTATTTATTTATTTATTTTTAAGTGCCTAATGTTGAGTGGAGCCAGGAGACCATCACTCTGTTTATAAAACAATCCTCATAACAATTTTTAAAAGTAGGTATTATCCCCATTCAACACTGGAGGCAACTGAAGCTCAGCAATATTAAATGACTTGCCCAAGGATGGGCAGTGTAGCAAAGAATGGTATAGACCCCCTGTCTGCCTCTCTCTAAAGTCAGTGCACTACCCAGTATAGTACAGAGCCTTTCTTTAAGGCTCCTACCCGATCATTCTACGTAGGAGACAATTTATATGGGAGATACTTTTGTCTAGCAACTGGTCACTACAATGAAAAAGAAAAAACTGATGAAGCTGGGTACTTGCAGTGAGTTAATTTTATCAACAACTTTGTGATTGATTCTTTTAAAGAGTTTATGAAAACCTGGGCAGATTGTGGAACAATCATACAGTGTTTATTATTCTTTTGGGATTCATTCGTCTATTTTGGAGAACTGAATTTATATAATACAGAACATGAAGTATGGAGAATTAGGTGGGGAGTTGGCTTGGACCCAACTTGTTGGCTGAAACTTTAAACACTATGAAGCAGTACTCCTGAGTAGTCAGAATTATATTATGTCCAGCCATTAACTTTGTGTAGCGCCTACTTTGTATGACAATGATTTCATTATCTTTCAAATCACTCTTGACTCATTTGTTTGAGGTGGGTAAAGTGGAGATCATTTGGAGTTTAAGACGAAGGCTGACAGATTGAATTTGTTTTTGCAATCTACTGATATTTTTTTTGTTTTGTTTTACTCTGACATTATTGCAACCCCAGTCCATTTAAATTTTACACTCTGATGGATTATGTGTGAATAAATTAAGGGATCTATATCTTTAACAATAAAACCACTTTATAGCAGCTGTAGTTCAGTAAATGGATATCTTACCTATTAAACAAAACGTAATTAGAAAATAAAATACACTGTACCCAAATAACGCCCATGCTGCAAATAATCAGTTTGGGTGCAGCTACAAGACTTTTTCTGGCACAATAGTAAATTAAACACTTCAGCAAATTTGTTAAACTAATGAAAATCCCAAACCCTATGTTTTGTTTTAATGATGTAGGAATATGGGAAACAAGATGTTTTCATTATTTTATTCACATTAGAGTGAACAGAAGAATAATTTCACAGACATAGAAAGTTTCTAGTGTTTTCCTGGGAAAATGAAGTTATAGCAGTTAGAAATGCCATTAGTAGCTTAAAGCAATAGAGTTTATTAAGATTCCCCGCCCTCCCCCCCCCCCCCCACAATTGGCATTCCAGGTAGGTAGGCTCACCCTTTCAACTATGCCATCAGGGATCCAGGGCGCGTTCTTGTTTTCTGTGCTGTCATTCTTAGCAGATTGGTTTTCATTCTCCTGTTTGTTGCCTCATGGCTGCAAAATGGCTGCAATATGTCCAGATATCAGGAAAAGGGGAAGGGTCAGGATATCTATGATCCTTTATCAGTCCACTTTCACATATGTCTCCTAGACCAGAACTATGTTACATGTTTATGTCTAATTGCAAGGAAGATGAGCTAGTGTTGGTGTGTCCAACCATGACTAAACCTCAATTGCTGCCTCCAAACAAAATTGGGGTGCTGTTCAGAAAACAAGAAGGGGCTGGACATTGCTTCCACTTCAGAGGTTTTTATATGTTTTGGTCCGCACTCTGGTGCTCTTTCTCTATTTTCTCAGAAATAGGTTGGCCGAAATTCCTCATGGGTGTGTATGCTTATGTGGGGATTGTAGGGATTCAGATGGGGAGAGATCAGTGAGGATAACAGTAGTCATGGAATATCTCATGAAAGAATAAACTTGAAGGGCCAGGATGATTAAGGTAGGTGGTAGGGAAAGGGAACAGCAGCACCCCAATAGGAAGAATTGTACAAGTAAAGGCAAGGAGATTGGCTAAGCACTTGTCTAATGAGAGAGTGGAATCACCTTCTGAGGAAGAGGAGTTGAGAGGGTCTGTAGTAAGTGTGTCTTTTTATTCTGCTGCTTTAACATTGGGGACCTTGCTAAGCTGGAGATACTCCCTCTCAAGGCTAGCCAACTTCTAGAGATGGTAAATGAATAGTCTGCAAACATAGGCAAACCCACCAATCCTGAGTCTAAACCTCACAACTAATGCTTTTATTGAGCTCTTACACGTTGGGCCACTATCCACCTGCCCTAATCATACCAGGACCAGATATGAGATACCTAGAGACAGTCTCTACACCCCAGAACCTGCTGAAATTATTCAAACTAGCCAATCTTAAGTCTGCTTACCCTGCCTCACCTATTTCTTCCCACGGAAACCGCAATAAGGGCTCTTACCCACGTGTTCCCTTCACTCTTTCTGCCTCTCGACTGACCCGGTGCTTCCACATGAGTACCCTCCCCACCCCCACACTGTGACACACACACACACACACACACACACACACACACACACACACACACACACACACTGTGCCATGACTCCTGTTTCTAAGAATAGCTGAGTATAAACTTCTTCTTTCATGGCAGTCATTTTCACGTCTGCGTGTCTTACCACACCTGATTAAAACAAATCCTGGTACATTCCAAGACACTATATTTGAAGGAGCCTCAGCTAGACTGGAAATAGTGATAAATAAGATCTCATATTGTATAGTCTGAGATTTCTGGTTTTGGTTTTGTGGGGAGTAGGAAGCGCACTGAGGAACAGAGATGTGGAAATGCTCATAATCTGGCCAGAAGGAACACAGGTCTCTAGTGTGGTTTGGTGGTGTGTGGGGTTTTCTTTCAGAGATTCCTCAAAGCATGACTATGTGGCTACGCCAAAGTCAACTATCTTTCAAAGTGATCTTCAGTTTGGTTAGTGTCTCAGAAAGAACCGTGAGCTTATTACAAAGATTGAGGCCAATAAGCTACTGACAAGAACCAATAACGTCATTTGTAACCTTGCTTCTATAAATGACAAAGCTTTTTCAGCCTAAGAAAAAGAGATGTATTAGGAAGACAAGGAAAACTAGTCTGTTTCCCTTCAAACAGAATCTCTTCCTTCTTTTATTCTACCATGAAATATTTCTGGTGACCATGTTAATAAATTTGTTGTTCACTTTGGAAGTCTCGAATTAATGAACCCAAATGATTGTTAATATTTTATTGCTGAAATAGAGGGCAAACCAAAACTAATAAAACTTGTGGTGATTACCATATTTATTAGCATAGTTTTTCCTATATAAATAGTCTGCAGTTAAAATGAGAAGAGAGGAAACTGTGAGGTTTCCTGGCTCTGACCAGGATGGACTTTAGTAATGTTGCCACCTGGTGTTGAATTTCCAGAAATTTCCCCTGCCAAATTGCTGCACTTAGTGAGTGGAAGGAGTGGGGCAATTTAGAGAAGAGGCTTAGAAACCCTGCTGAGAGTAGTTGATAAAGAATTGTGATAACTGTTAACTCTTAAAATTAAGTAAATAAGATTCAATTAAAGCCAGTTCACACATCATTTTTGGTAAGTCTAAAGTTTCAGAACTCTTGCTATTAAAATTCAACTTACTGAGCTACCGAAAATCATTTTCTCCTCCAAATTATGTGTGGTGGAATTTGTGACAGATAGGAAAAGACTCAAATAAAAATGGTAACCAGGAAGACTCCCTCTTCGTATTTTCTTATTTGTTTGATAAAAGCCAGAGCACTTAGAATAAGATACCCAGAGAACCAGTGTAGCCAGCTGAGACAATGAAAACGCTATTTTAATTCATCAAAAAGCTTCATTGTAATAGCCTTCATTATTAGGTGCTCATTCTAAAGTCATTTAAGAGGAAAAAGAACATGTTGTTCAGATGTAGTAAAAAGAAAAAAGAAAAAAACAGGAGGCAAAATCCCTTTAAATGAGGTCTAGAGATTTTGTTTTTTATTAAACCCATTTTGTAAATGGGTTTTCCACCTGATTTAAGCCAACCATTTTGTTGTTCAAAAGTTTGGATGGTTGTTTTGCATTTTAAAATACAGTCATTCCATGGGGGCACTGTCCCTGTGATTGGAGGGAGAATGTTAAATCCCTTCTGCCGCAGATGGGCGTGGAGAGGAAAGAATATCAAAGTGAAAAGCAGCTTGGCTGTACCACCTAGCAAATTAGGTAAATCCTGCCTCTCTCTAGGCTTCACTCTTCTCCTCTGTAATATGCTAAGATTGGACTAGATGGTCTATGCAGTATCCTCCAGCCCCAGTATTCTGTGATTCCTAGTCTCTATGACACACGAGTGTATAGTGCAGGCAGTTAATAGGAATAGGTGGGCAGGTGCAAACCGAGGGAAACCGAGGAGTGCATGCCTAAGGAACACAGCAGCTGCTCAGCTCAAGTCCACAGATGCTAGCAAAATCACAAGGTTAGTGTTGCAACTCTGAGTTTTTTCAAGACAGGCTACCCAGCAGTCAGTCCTTTTTGTCTTCAGATCTGTTACTGCACTCCCCACCCTCCCTGCTCGGAATGGTACGGGCTGATCCCAACAGGCTGTGGTTCCTGGGCTCCCACGTCAGCTGGCTCTGCATGGGTCCTGCCAATGGGAGACATTTGATGGAAGATGGGGGTAGGGAAGAAGGGAGAAGCTGGGGTATTTCTAACCCTGCCTCTCAGCCTTGGACAATGCATCCTGCCCCAGAAACATCTCTTCAACAGCCCCAGCTTTTGAGAGACAGGTCCACTATGGCTCCAGCTTTCACTGGGTCACTCTAGTCCTTCCTCATCCTGTTTTGGTCCTCTTTTTCCCCATCTCTGTCTCCTTCTCTCCCTTCAGTCTAGATGTGAGATTATCTTCAATCTAATCCCTCAGAAAAGTTCTGGAGCACAAATTACGATACAGAATTAGTCCCATCTTGAGGCAAGTGGTTGACCAACTCTACCCCTATGTGTTATTCATTGCATCATTACCCAAGCTTCAGAAAATCTAGCCTTGTTTCAGCCATGTTTAAACAGATGTGATCGTTTTAACCATATTGCCTGTAATAAGGTATGGTGAGTTCAGGAAGAGAAAGCAGAAAGAGTTTTGCAGTTTTGCTATACTCACAGTTCTCTGGGGAGAGCACAAAACACCATGCAGGACCACATGGGGAAGCACTGAGGTTGGTTGTGAGGCAGAGGGAGAGAGGGGAACTGTGGGTAAGTGTCTTTATTATGGTTTCTGTGGGAAGGAGTGGGTGAAACACGACAAGCAGGTTTAGGATCAGCTAATTTGAATAATTTCAGAGGGCTCTGCTAGCACAGGGCTACGCTTGGTTATCTGGTACCTATTTCTGGGGCAGTTAGGGTGGTTGTACAGTGTCCTGGAGTACGAGAGCCCCATATGGGAGGTGCTTGGGGTGTGAAATTAATCTGCTGCTCAAGAAGGGGAGCTGACCATCCTCTAGCCAGGGCCTCAAATTTGGGTCAAGACAACACAAAAAAGACTGTATTATAATGACTCACATAGAACCTTCCTGGGTTGCAGGGTTGCAGGAAGTTATTGCTTTTCAGAGAGACAGGGAGAACTGTCTAGTTCTCCATCTGCAAAACTGCTAGTTATAGTGCTAATACTTCTTGCTCAGCAAAGGGAAAGGTTGAGGGCAGCCAATATTTATCCTAGGCAAAGCACAGGGCCAACCGCAGGTCCCTGGCTATACCAGGGCTACTTCTGTCACTTCTCCCAGCCTCACTGAGGTGAGCTGGGCTCTGGAATTGACTGACAGCTCTCCCTAGCCTCCTCAGTAGGACACAAAAGCACACTACCCATAACAATCATTCTTAGCACATTTTCTTAAGAAAGAACTTTTGTATTTCAACACACTCAGTGTTGAAAAGGACTGGCTTTGAGGTTATGAAAAAGCATCACATAATTTTTCTCCTTTACCCGGATTTGTTCAAAGTACAGAAGTGGCAAACCATAGACTGTGAGCACTACAAGGAGCACTAAAAGGAAACAGGGTCAGAGAACTTCTGAGACTTGATAAAATCATGCAGCAAGTTTGGTGACGGAGTCAGAACTAGAATCCAGGTCCGTTTATTGCCTTGTTAGAGGCTGAATACTCCTGTAAACCAGTTGTCCCATTTTATAAATACACACATGCAAATCAAACTCAGTATATGTTCAGAATTGCAAATATGAAGGTTGCTAAAGCTGAACTTTGTGAAAGGTGATGAGAGAGAACTTTCCCTGCTCCGTTTCTTAATGAGGGCAGTGACAATGGCCTGAACTTGAATCAAACAGTGAGTGTATGCAGATTACTCTGAATGTCTGCTTATGTGGGTGTTGTCTGCTCAAAGACAGTGTCATGTTTGGCCCAGTCTGGATAGCTGGGTGAACAAACCCAACAAAGCACAATGGTAATTTAAAACACCGTTCACTGATTGTCTGTTTAGTGTGGGTGCTGCTTCACTTAATCATTGCATTAACCCTCAGAGCAAGGGATACTGCTTGAAGAGACCCTGAAAGAAAATGTTATCAGAAAGGCATTTCCTCTCAAAGAGGAATCACACAGTACCTCGTGAACAAGAATGAAAGGAAAGCACATTTGCACACAGTCTGCCCAGACTCTGTTTACAGAAAGTCTGCAGGCAGGTGGATTGAAAATTTATAGTCTCCTCTGTTCTTCTAGCTGAAATAATCTTTATCCTGTTAACCTTTCCAACCTTCCTCAAATACTTTGCAGTGTCACCAAGCGTGTATTTGTCAACAGCTTACCATTTTCCATTGCTGACAAGTATCTTGAAGTGAGTAATCCCCAACATCATTCATACATTACAGATAAAGACAAACTCCTCTGTTGGAAAACTTGGTGGCTCCCACTGCTTACAGAACAACGCTAAAGCTCCTTGGTTTCATGTGCAAAGCCCCTCTATCATCTCCTACCTCTTAGACTTCAGCCAATTTGCACTCATTATTCAGCAAACATGTGTTGGGTGCCCACCATGGACCAGGCACTGTGTCGTGCATTAGGGATAGTGAATCAGACGGGCACCCTTCTCATCCCTATGGTGCCCACTGTCCACACTCTTCCCCAAACACTCGTTGGGGTTTTTCCACCTGTGCCATTGCTCTTCCTGTTCCCTGACTTGCAGGGTCCTCCCCTCATCATCCTCTCATCAGAAAATGACCACTTATCCCTTTAGGTTCTTTCCTTGGAGGTTATGCTAGATCCCTGTCTGTTTCTATAGTACTTACCATATTGAATCTTCTATTCTAGTCGGTTTTTACAACTCAGATTATTCAAAACACTTGGTTGTAAACTCCTCATGACCAGGAATCATATCTCACTCATCGTTTAATCCTTGCTGCCTGCCATAGTGCCTGGCAACTGTGTAGGATGGACAAAGATTTGCTGGACTCACGGGGGCAATGATACCGTCTTTGGTCTCCTGGTGCTATGGTCAGGCTCCTGAGTCCATCTCTCCCTATTTTTCCTCATTTATAGTGACTAATGTCTCTATTAGGTCAAAGAAAATGTCCATTGCTCCTGATGTAGAACTCTTAGAATAGCTCGAACGTGGGGTGTTTCCCCGTGTTCTGTGAATTATTCACTGAGAAACATGGGGTTAATGTACACCTGATTTTTGAGTGTGTTCATTTGTTAATGTTTATTAGTGTTCTATTTACTTACTCTGATAAGGAATGTTGGCTTTTTCCATCCATTTATTTTTATTTTTAGATTTCAGCAACTGCTTTGAACAGAATGAAAAGAATTTATTTTCTTCCAAGACAATAAAGTGAATATTGTGTGGAGGATAATCTCTAAAATGTATTGCTCATAAGGCTGCTCAAATGACCTAGCTATTAATGTAAAACATCCTTTTCATTTCAAAAGCTGTTGACTAGACCTAATTGCTTTTTGATTGTAGTGCTAGCTAAATATATTAAAACTAATAAGCATAGATTTTATCATTTGAAAAGGTGAGGTATTTATTTCTGTTTCAGTCTTGAACTAAACAAGGATATATCCTGCTGTAGGATTTTTCCTTAAAAAAAAAACCCATAGTCATGTATTTACTTTCAAACAGCAATTCAATTGTGAACTACAGGAGAGCTTCTTTACTTGAACATTTTTGGAATTTGGGGAATTGTAGATTAAAACTAAAGTCATCTCTCTATCTATCACCTATCTATCTATCTATCTATCTATCTATCTATCTATCTATCTATCTATCTATCTATCATCTATCTATCTATCTATCTATCTATCTATCTATCTATCTATCTATCTATCTATCTAATCATTTATCGTCATCTCCATCCATCCATGCATCCATCCATCATCTAGCTATCCATCCAACTTCTCTATAGAGTTAGAAGCAGTAGGATGTGTTTTATGCTTATTTTTGGCTACACTATGTGGTTGTATTGCTCACCTCTTAATTAATTTTGGTTTTCATAATCTAGGGTTTTGCTAGAACTCATAGATGAGTTTGCTTATCCCTTGTTTCTTATCTTTGAGGAATTATAAAAAATGGAAAAGATGCCAGAATATTGGAGCAAATTTCTTGGAAAATTTGATTCTTTTACAAAAGAGAGAAGAGGATAGATTCTGTAAACCAAAGACTGGTGCTCTTGAGGCTAATATTGGGAAGGACTCTACAAGAAATTATTGAAAGATAGTTACTGAACATTTAGAAAAGGAAACTGTATTCACTAAGATTCTCAAGTGTTCATAAATAATGTATTTTGTTAAAATAATATATTTTTTAATTGCTTGATTAAACAGGGTTTCTCATCAGACTTTGTTTTCTGAACAATTATATGCAACTTTTCTTCTGCCATTTTGGAGCTTGGAATACCCCTTCTTTCTACTCTTGTCTATTGAAAGTTTATTCATTTATCAAGATGGAACTGAGTGTTTTAGTGGAGGCTTCTCAAATTCCCCAATCAATGTTAAGTGCAATTTCTCACAAAATCAGAGATATGTATTCTTTTTCCCTTCTTTTAGTTTATGTTATATTTTAGTTTTACAAATCTGTCTTCTGTCTGTTTTTTAAGGATAAAACCTGCCCAACTGTGCCCATGCTTCTCCTCTAAGACAGTTGTGAGCTTATACATATCAGAGTTGCTTTCTCCTAGGGTTCCATCACATCTTCAATTCCTTTCAGCTCCTCCTAATTGGATAAAATTAGCTGTTGAGTTACTCTTTTTCTTTCCTTCTTTCACTTAGAAGGGATGGTACCAGGACAGCAAGCAGGTCCAACATTTGTCAGATTCTGTATCTTCAGCAGAACATAATTTCCATTTCTTGTATCTTTCTCTGTGACAGAATTGTAATTTGCACCAAGGACACACATCTTTTATTTTCTCTGTGTGGCTGAGAAGCCTGCTTTTGCTGCATTCTGCTGTTCCTTTACTAAGGGTATGTCCTTTGGTTTAAGTATATCTTTTTTTATATATTTTTATAGTGTATATTGTATAATATACGATAGTGAAACACACTATTGGTGTGCAACAAATTCACCCATGCCAAAGGGGGACAAACCACTGGTTTATTGAAATTTTGAAATTTTACCGTCAAATGCTGTCTGGTACTCCCACTCTCCAGGTCAAGAATATTCCTAGATTAGTCTCGGGTCCTGCTCTCTTGGTATGGCTCCCAGTTCATTGTTCTCTATAATGCCTGGCTTCTCCCTCTGAGATATCTTTCTTTTGCCATAAGCTTCTTGGCCATTTCTGAAAATGGAATTGGAATATGTCCTTTGAGAACATTTTTAGCCTTCTTTCTATCCAGAGAAAGTTGGACACTATAGACACTTTTACAACTTGGTCAGGGCCAGACTCGTCAAGCTCAGGCTGGCAGTGCTTCTACCACAGCTTTCTGTATGTATTTGTGGGTTTTCTGTATATTTGATTTGAGTCCACTCTATGTGCCAAAGGCCACACTAGAACTTTTTTTAGGTTGGTTTTCCTTTCTAGACTTAATTACTCCTATTTTCAACCATAGCTAGTTGCCGTGGGACCATCCCATCCCCTAAGCTTTATAGAAGCATTTTGGGTGCAGCTAAGATGATACTTTTTTTCCCCCAGAGGTTTTAAGAAGGGATGTGCAAACAAACTTGATTTGATCTTTACCCTGAGGGCATATCTTTTTATTTAAAAAAAAATTTTTTTTAAGGAGGGTGCAGCTCACAGTGGCCCATGCCGTTATCAGCACCACGCTCTAACCAACTGAGCTAACCAGCCACCCTCTGAGGGCATATCTTAATGCACTGCTAAATCTTTGCCCTGCTAAATCTTTGCCCCAAGTTATTTAATCTTAACTTGAGAATTTTTTATTGGTTAGAAAAACTGAATATGAAACTTTTATTTTTCAGATCAGCAGGTCCCTGAATTTTTGGGCTATGTTCCCTCTTAGTTTTGTTTGTAAATTTGCTACTTCTTCTTTGCTCTCATCTCTCTCATAGCACTTGATAATAAACAGCTAGAAGCAACAAGCTGATGATTTTAATATTCTGTCTAGAGATCTCCTTGGACAACTCCAAAAGTTTATTAGATACATTTTCTATCTTCCAAGTTACTGAAGCTGACAGTTTAATCAAATGTTTTACGTCTACATACCGTGTTTTCCTGAAAATAAGACCTAGCTGGACCATCAGCTCTAATGCATCTTTTGGAGCAAAAATTAATATAAGACCAAGTATTATATTTATTATCATATCATATCATATCATATTCATATCATATCATATATGTTATATTGGATCTTATAGTAAAATAAGACCGATTAATTTTTGCTCCAAAGGATGCATTAGAGCTGATGGTCCGGCTAGGTCTTATTTTTAGGGAAACATGGTAATACAGGCTACCATTTCTCTAGCTTCCTATAAGTTTTTGAACCACTTCTCTAGCTTTCTTTAATAATTTCTTTGCCATTCTTTCTGCCTCCATGCACCATCTAGTTCTAAAGCAAATGTCTCATAACTTAGGTTTTTGTTACAGCAGCACCCACTTCTAGGCACCAATTTCTGTATCACTTAGCTATTGATGTGTGACAAACTATCCCCAAACTCATTGACTTGAAATAACAGTCATTTATTGTTTTAATAATAAATTATTCTGATCCACGTGGAAAAGGCAATGCATAGAGGGAGGGTGAAGGGTGGCCATTAATACAATCTACCCCAAAGATTAAGGCTTTTTACCCTGGAATTATGAAGAAAACATTTTTATTTGTCTGTTGGATAATGGTATTATTTTCTCTTCACACATTAAAAAAATGCTTTGATGAAAGGGCACTATTTTCTAAGAAAAAATCAAAGGCAGGCTTTAAGTCTGCAAAAATCAGTAAATGAAGAGAACTGTGGCTTAAAAGTTATAAATCCAAGTTAGAAGAAACTAAGATTTCTCCAAGCTCTTACTTCAAAGGGTAGAGCACTGAGCAGGGCAGCTCAATGGAGGAAAATCTTCTCTTTATTGGTAAAGTCACTCTAGGAACCAATATGTTTTCTTTCTGCCAAGGCTCATGAAAGGAACACATAGAGCTTTGAAGTCAGTTGAACTAAAACCTTTGGGGAAATTATTCAATAAGGCAGAGCATGAGAATGCAGAAACTGGACATGGTGGGAAAATCTGCAGGGCACTATGACCTTAAGACCTGGGGCTTGTGGGGTAGGATGAGTGCAAGAGAGAAAGTTAAGGGCTTTATCCTTCAGTGCTTTGTGAAAAAGAAAGGAAGGGTTGGCGTTCATAATAGTAAGGAGAGTTACAAATATTACCTATATGCTTGAATTTTTTTTTTTTTATTAAATTTATTGGGGTGACAATTGTTAGTAAATTTACATAGATTTCAGGTGTACAATTCTGTATTATATCGTCTATAAATCCCATTGTGTGTTCACCACCCAGAGTCAGTTCTCCTTCCATCACCATATATTTGATCCCCCTTACCCTCATCACCCACCCCTATATGCTTGAATTTTAAAACTCTTGCTCTATATATCACTTTATAAACAGAGTAATTAGCTAATGTTTGCATACTAGAAAATGTTTTTGCAAAATGTTCCTAGAGAACATGGACTGTACTCTTTGTCATTTAGTGAACTAGTCAGGGAGGCAGAAATTCCTCAGACTCAGTGGTTTAACATAATAGAAGTTTATTTCTCACTCACATCACAGCATCAGTCAGGTAGACAGAAGAGAGGCTCTGCTCTGGGAGGTCATTCAGGAATCCAACACCTTCCATCTTGCAGTTCCACCTTATAGCTCCTGTAGTTCTTTGTTCAGTTGGAAGATGGTGAAAAAGAGCGAGGTGGTTTTAAAATGGCCTCACACCCTTTGTTTATGTGCACACACCTCATATGTACTTGAAGAGGTGACCTCTTATTCCCTTCTCTGTGAATGTAGATGTACTTGGTCACTTGCTTTTAATGAATAGAAAAAGAATGGAAGTGATGGTGTGTAACTTTGGAGACCACATCATAAAGGCCCTGCAGCTTCTGGCTTGCTCTCTATGTCGCAGATTGCTTATTTTGGGGGAAGCTAGGTGCCATGTTGCAAGGACACTCGGGTAGCCATGTGGAGAGAGAGGCCCCCGTGGTAAGGAGCTGAGGTTTTTTACCAATTGCCAGCAAGGAAATGAGGTCTCCTGCCAACAGCCCTGTCAGGGATCCATATCAGAAGTGAATCTTTTAGATCCAGTCAAGCCTACAGATGTCACAGTCCTGGACGATGGCTTGCCTGCAACCTCATGAGAGACCCTGAGCCAGAATCTGGGAGAACCACTCCCAGATTCCTGATCCTCAGAAATTGTGTGAGTTAAATGTTTGTTGCTTTAAGCTGCCAAGGTTTCAGGTGGTTTGTTACACAGCAGTAAATAACTAATACAGAGAGTGAAGGATTGTACATGGGAGGGTTTTAGATTCTGGGCCTGCAAGAAGCATAACCTACTTCCTACCCTATTTCATTGTCTAGAGCTGATTCACATTGTCACACCTAACAACCTAACTGCAAGAGAGGCTGGGGAATATAGTCTAGCTGTGGCCCAGAAGGAAAGGAAACACTTGGATGAATAGCTGGCCAGTCTCTGCCATATTCAGTGAATTTATTTTTGGAAATGTTGAGACAAGGAGCTGGTGCCTGTTCATCAAAATTCAGACCAAATTCTTAGAGAAAATAAGTAAAGTGTTTGAAATATTAGTGTTTAATATTAGTTCTATCTCATTCGAAGACGCCAAGTATTTCTGGAATTTTCAGGAAAATACGAAGAGGCTTTGGTTCGTCTGATTTACTAGTGCTATGATAATAATGATAATATTAATAATAGCAGCAACAACAGTAATACCACTACCAATAATTAATGTTATCAAACACCCAGGCCTTGTAGAAACCATTTTATTAATCTTCACAACAATAAAGTAGGTGCGATTATTTCAAGTTTACAAACGGGGAAAAGGAGACACAGAGAGCCCTAGGTAACATGCTCAAAGTCTCACAAACATCTGTGTAAGGCACAGACTCAGCTCTTTAAGCTGAGTCTGTATTCCTGGAGAGCTTAGACACTCGACCTCTAATCAGGATAGCAAGGTGTTGAAGGGAGGAACAGCGCTGCCAAGCGTGTTTTCAGCAGATGGTGTGGCAGGAGCCCTGACATGTTGCCTCAGTGCAGGTGAAATGAGGGTCTGGCCTGTTCTTCTAAACTCAAGAGTAGCATGAGGGCACTGGATTCTTCAAACACAGCTATAATCCTAAAAGCAGGCAGGAAGACATCAACTAAATGAATAAAATGGCAACTGGGCCAAATTCACATTTTTGTGTTCAGCACAGCTCTAGCTAGGGTATCTCTGAGCCTCAGTTACTTCTTCTGTATACCAGGAATAAAAATACCCACCATAAGGGCTTGTCATAAGGCTTGAATTATATGATATATGCAAAAACATGGGGAGTATTTTTTGGCAAAACTACAATTTTTTTTTGAGTATTTTTAGTACCAATGCCATTGTTTTGTAGAGAATACAGGCTATGTCTTATTTAATATTATATCGTTCATGCCCAGTAGAGTGTCTGGCACAAGTGATTGCACAATACATTTTGGTTGAAGGCACAGATGAATTAATGATAGAATCATTTCTTCTTCTTCATTCTTCCTGGGAATGAGGAGCTCAGTCCGAGATGTGCAGTCTAATAATCATCTCTTTTCTTTGGGTGCTGCTGAAGAGTTCACACAGTGCTTTTACACACATCGTGTCTTCTGCCAGTTCCCCATCGGGACATCACCACTGCCCACTCCTGGAGCAGAGGGAGGCAACCCTTATTAAAGTACTTTGTCCGATTCAGGATTAAAGAAAATCTTACGAATTCAGAGAGTGCCCAGAGAAGAGCAATAAACATTGATTAAACAGACCTTCTGAAGAAAGGTTAAGAGAATTGGGATTATTACAGCTAGAGCTGCTGGTGGTGGGGAATAACAGATTTTCAAGAAACAAAAGAATGTATTGCAAAACTTTGTGGATATGGTGGGCTATTCCACTGAGGACAGCAGAGAAGAAATTTTGATGACTTTCCTGTTTGACATTAACAAGAAGCTTCCCTTACCTTCTCTGCCCATGGGATTATACCAGCCACTTGCTCTCTGAAAATTCTTTACTGTATGACGACATTCTCTCAAGAGTATTGTGGGTCTCAGGTTACTGTGAGGTCACTGGCGCAAGGCAGATAGGAGACATTTTAACTAAGTAAATGGTTAGATTTTATTTGTCCCCTGACTTGGCATTTCCGAGAGAAGACCATGAACCCAATTAAATAGAAGCCCCAAAGACACGTGTAGACAATACACCTTCCTTCTTTGTTGATCTCCCAAGACTTCTCGGGGCTAACTTTTGTAAATCTTCTACATTCCATAATATGTGCATGAATGGCGTACTCTTTTTACTCTTGTTCTATTATCCTATAATATTTATGGATAGAGGAAGGTTTTCAAGCAGAATAGGAACTTGGACATAGATTACGATATTCCTTGCCTGAGACCTGAGGTTAACTTGGGTTAACTTTACACAGCTTAAAGACATAACAGATGTTTATTGAGTGCATTCTATATGCCAGGTGTTGTGTTAAGCCTTGAGAAAACAATGGTGAATTGTATATATTGGCTTTTGCCAACAAAAAACCTACACACAGGTCAGAGGGAGGGTTGGCTACAGAAAAATTAAGAGGCAATTGCAATACAATAAGATATGTGCTTTGAGACATATGAGAAGCCAACTTAATTCAGAGTTAGGGGATCAGGGGAAGCATTTTGGAGTATGTAATGCCTAAGTGATCTGTGAAAAGTGAATGAGCATTGTCAATTATCATTAATTTCTTCTTTGGCTACATTATCAGTCCAGATATCTCTTATTTTGGAAATAGACGTAATTACCTAATCCATTCAATCATCCCTCCCCCATCATTTGTTATTTTTCATTTTATTTTTAAATTATTATCTTCACAATCCATCCAACCATTATCTGCCTGCATGATTTAAGAGTGAAGAAAGTCTCCAGGTTTAATTAAAACCCATTAAATTAATGTCAATAATCATATGCCAAGAGTTAATGCTCTCTTGAAGCACTTAGTTAGTAAAACATCCAGGCAGCCCCACATGTTAATGTACCTCTGATCATGAAGTTCATATAGAAAAGAACCTATACTCAAACTAGAGAGTGTCAACTGCCCATTCTGGGAGCCCAGGGCTCTTCTTTGGCATTGGTGCGTCATTATGGTTTTCATTAATTATTTTTTGTTTAATAATAATTGGAATGAGGCCCCAGTGTAATGACATAGCTTTAAGGAATTAAATTTGAGTTTCTCACGATTAAATAATTGATTATGATTAGCTTTGTAGTAACTATAAAGGGGTGAGTGCCCTTCTCAAGGTGGTTTCTCCATTCTTGTGGTAATGCCAACACACAAGGGATGAATCCCAGTGTCTGTGTATCTACAGCTGACTGATCTTGGACCAGATACCTGGTCCAAGCTGGGTCGATCCCATCCCATCTCAGTGATTTTTGAGTTGGAACAAGAAAGAATGTAAATCATTCTTTCTTGGTAGTAACCACTGCAGGATACAACTCTTGGGCTTTCATTGTGTCCACATGTCTTTCCCTGGTCTGAATGGGAAGGATATAAAAAAGATCCAGGCAAAATGAGTGTGTGTGTGTGTGTGTGTGTGTGTGTGTGTGTGTGTGTGTGTGAGAGTGAGTGAGAGAGAGAGAGAGAGAGAGAGAGAGAGAGAGGTTTTTAATGACATATTCGTCTCTGGCTCCTATTGCTCCCAAGGCCCAGTTATTTTTGTGTCTGTCCTGCAATTTGATTATGTGAGATAGGCCAGTATTATTTTTAATAAATCCCTTGTGTTCTGCCTAAGAAGGTGGGATTTTGTCTTCTGCAACTATCAGTCCTGGTAGAGACAGGCATGCAGTATCGATAGTTAGAAACCTGCTAATTAGCCACCTGGTGGCAATCATGGGACAACACATAAGACTCTCCATGCCCCTGCTTTGTGAGCTTGCCCATCAGGAAATCTTTTGGGGCACAGAGAGTCTTAGGAGGCCACACATCTGGCTCAGCTGCAAAAGTTCTAGTCTACACCAGCAACCCCTGTACCAGGCTGCACACTCGCAATCCGTCAGCAGCTGTGGCTGTTTCCAGAGGGCTCTTACTAGGCGACAGTACTTGTGTGGTAATTTCCTACCTAGGTTCTGGAGTCTAACAGAATGAGCTTGTGATTCCAGCTCTGCTGTTTAGGGACAGCCCTGTGACTTGTGTTAATTACTCATTCCTCTCAGTCTTAGTTTTCTCATCCATAGCATGGAAGCCTCATTGGGTGTTAGGATTAAAGAAGACTTTACATATAGAATATTGGGCAGACTACCTGGCACATAACAACTACTCAATAAATATTAGCAAGTATTCTATTACAAGCCAAGTCTACAAATCAGGAAGAAACATGCTTTCCCACTCAACTGCTACAAGGCAATGGATGGGGTCCACTTTTCAGATGCATAAAGTTATTCTAAACTTGATATACCATGTTTTCTCGAAAATAGACCTAACCAGAAAATAAGCCCTAGCATGATTTTTCAGGATGACATCCCTTGAACATAAGCCCCAATGTGTCTTTTGGAGCAAACCTTAATATAAGACCCAGTCTTATTTTTGGGGAAACATGGTAAAAAATGTATAGACAGTGCTTTAATGCCTCACAAGAGACCTGTACAAGATACGGGCAAATTATGGTCACATTGCTGCTTGTGACACAATCTGACAGCCTTGCTGTCCCCCTCACCCCCTGGAAAAACTGCAGCCAAAAGCATTCTGCAGCCATGCAATGGCCTGGCTCTATTATGCCTCATTTTATCCTGGAGTCCCACAGACCCTCTTCAGGGGATCTAATTACGCAAACTATCCAAAGAAACTAATTATAACAACCCAAGGTTGCCCTGAAGTTGCATTTATACACAACAAAAGTCATAAAATCTTCCCTGCTCATAGCTCCTGTTTAGTTTTTCACAGTTTGAGGTAATGATTTCTGATCCTAAGAAGAGTTTAAGGTCAGCCAAATTTCTTTCTGGTACTTCTTGTTTTCTTTCTCTGCTCTGAAGCCTCTCTTTCCTTATACCCCCCATCTCCCCAATTCCTGCTCCCTCTCCAAATTAATAAGAAACTTGAAAAATATAATTGTTGAGAGTGGCTTTCAAGTGAGACATCTCTGAATTTCAATCCCAGTTCTAACATGGTGATAGTAATACCTACTTCCCCTTATGAGTATAAATACGTGCTCAATTAATGAGTATTATTGATAATTATTATTATTGAAACCACTTCTATTAAAACATCAAAATAATGGTCCTTGAAATGTGATCTGAGGATAACTTTCTTCAGAATCACCTGGAGTTCTTACTAAAACTGTAGACTCCTGGGTCTCATTGGAAAGCTATTGGCCTCTGGGGGTGGGACCCAAGAATCTGTATTTTTTAACAAGCTCCCTCCATGATTCTTATGCACATTAAATTCTGAGTCACTGAAAATTATACTTGAAAATGACAGAGGTGCAGTGTGTTACCTTTCTCAGTGGTGTGTATATTTTGGCCTGACTTCCAACAGTGGGGTAAGTGAATTTGGGACTGTGTCTCAGCATTGCTAAGCGGAAGTGCAAAGGCTTTTATGAGCTCCAGGGACACCTAGTCCCCTGAAATCACACTGAGTCCACATCAAAGGTTAACTCCAAAAGTACTTCTGCTTTTGCTGTTTGAGCCCTTAGCCTTAGCAGTAGTGCTCTTCTGTGGATAGCATAGGCATTTGGGAATGTGAGGTTTGTTTTTGGTTCCCAAAATGTGGGTGGGTTCACAGATGCAAATGCCCTGCCATGTTTGAAGTAGTTCTGCACAGTGAAGTGTCTTGTGCCCTGTGATGCAATGTCCCTGCTGAATGCCACAGGCCAAGGTAGGCAAGAAGGGCAACTTTCTGTCACTGCTCCCTTGTGGCAGTGGAGGCGCAGGCCCCAGAGCACCTGAAGTGGAAGATTGGTGCCGACCCCCATGCATTTGTCTACCATGTGAGACCTGTTTTGCTCCTGGGCAGAAATGCCTCTAGTCCCTCTTTGCTTGGAGACCTCCAACTCCCTTCTGGACCATAGCTGGAAATGTCTCCTGCTCAGAGGGAGAGTGACCCTAAAGCCAAAGCTGCAAAGCTCTTCTCTTGCACAGACCCCCCTGAGTGTTGGGAGCCAGAGTGGGGAGGGAAAACCAGGCTGCCATCAGGTAGCTTCTGCCTGCATAAGCACTTCTGGTTAATTAACTAAAACAATCTTGCAGGAAAGGTATCTGGGTCTTCAGGGTGCCAGTACCTTGTAATTTCTTTTCTCATTCTAAACAAATATTTTCTTTTGTATTTGTATTTTGCATTTGTTTTCTTAAAAAGCTCCTACTCTCCTAACTGTGTAAACTTTAGACTCTATAAACACTGGATCTGCCCTCACTCTTGATTGGGGCTTATTAACTCTCTAGATATATGCTTTGGGGAATTAATAGATTTTCATGTGAGTATAAAAGGAAGGGCCCCTGATGGTGTTTTGGGGCCACAGGTAAAGTGAACACTGTGCTGCATTTCCCTTTGGTCAGGAATGGTCTCATGTAGTAAATCCCCCACAATTCTAGGCTGCTGATTTAAGGCTCTCTCAGGTTGCATCTGTGCAGAGCTGATGGATTCCTGCAGGGACTGGTCAATGAAGCAGTGGTTGAAATAAGAGGTGGGGTCAAACCAGTTGATGTGATGCACAAGGGCTGATAAATGCATTTCCTACATGACCATCACAGCAAAGTTAATCAGGATGGTTCCCCACTGCTATGTATCATTGCATTCCAAAGTTAGTTTTATTGAAGAAGATTCCAGTTTCCAAGAGAGTCATTAAAAGAATCAATAACACCTACTGGATGACTCATCAGTCTATAACCTAAAGTTGGCTGTTCTTGAGTAGCTGGTAAGTCTTTTGACAGATATTTCTATCTATGGACAGAAACGGAGATGTGAATTAATTTGCTTCTCTCAAAGGAAAACCGTATGTTGAATATTACTGGCCCAATTACTTTCAAAGAATTTTATCATCAAATTTGAGAAGCTATTTGGTATTGACTTTCCCTTTAATAATCCCTCTGCTTTTTCAGAAGTTTTCCATCGAAATAACTGTAATTTTCAGACAAGCTCTGTTCAACTATTTGTTGAGGTTTTCCTCACCTCTTTTCAAAAGCCCTCCATTCTACTTCTACCTCTGTGTGGTGAAAACTAACTGACCTTGAACAAATTGTTTTGCCCTCTCTGGCCTTCAGCATATTTTTGTGTTGAATTTAGGTTAGTACAGTGGTTCTTACACTTCAGTGTACATCAAGTTGTTAAAACAGATTGCCGGCCATATCTCCAGGGTTCCCAGTTCAGTAGGTCTGGGATGGGGCTGAGAATTTGCAAGCCTAATGAGTTCTCAGGCGATGTTGCTGCTGCTCCTCTGAGATGGCATTTTGACAACCACTGGGCTAGAGAAATAGACCCTAACTCCGGCGGATTATCAGAGTCATCTGGGGGAACTTTAGACAAATAAGGATGCCTGCGGCTCATCCCTCATGGGTCAGTATCTCTGGGAGTTAGAGTCAGGACTAGGGTGAAGTGAGTAAGGCACTCAGGGTCAAATTAAAGAGGTACTCCCTTTTAGGCTTGTGCAAGTGCAGACACTGCAAGTGAGTGCCTCCTTACATTTTGTATCCTGGGTACCTCCCTCACTTTCCTCTAGTCCTGGCCTTGTTGGGACTAGAGTTGGGAATTTACTAGCTGCTATACAAATATCTCTCCAAAGCTTGCTGGTGTAAAAAGAATGTGGGTTAGTCCTTTACCCATTTATAGATTAGGCTATTTCTTTCAACAAAGGATGCTAGCAGTGATATTTTTAGGCTAACGAGTCACAGGTCATGTTTTAAATAACTGGTTTCAGTTGAATTCCTTTCTAGGATAGAAATTTACAGTTATTCAACCTGTTGTGGGTTAACTGCTGATGAACTACTGACTTCTACTAGGAAAACATAAAATGCAATGGAGGGCATGTTGGTGTCAGAGCTGGCAAGATCTCATGCAATAGCTCCTCTTTCCTTATCATTCATGGATAGCTTGCAGATGATATTAATGATAGCATACCACACAGTCAAACTATGCTTTTCTTTTTTTCTAAAGATAAATTGTTTTGAAGTAATTTCAAACTCACAGGAAAGTTGCTAGAACAGTACAAAGAACTCCTGTATCTCCATCATCCAGATTGTCCAATTGATCATATTTTATTGCATTTGCACTATTGCCCTGTGTTCTTGGTCCAGGTACATGCAGTGTGTTTGGTGATCAGGTCTCTTCAGTCTCTTCCAATCTGGAAGAGTTCTTCAGTTTTTTCCTTTTTCATGTCCTTGATAGTTTCGAATAGCCCTTTCATTTCATAGGTTGACTCTCAAGTGTCTGATGGTTCCTCGTGACCAGACTCAGGTTGTACGTTTTGATAGGCACAGCACAAAACTTGCCTTTCTTAGGGCATCATATCAGGGGCACTTTCTTGACCCATCCCATACTGATGATGTGAGCCTTGATCTTCTGGTCATACTGTGTTTCCCCGAAAATAAGACCTAGCCGGACCATCAGCTCTAATGCGTCTTTTGGAGCAAAAAATTTACATAAGACCCGGTCTTATTTTACTATAAGAACCTGATCTTATATTAATTTTTGCTCCAAAAGATGCATTAGAGCTGATGGTCCGGCTAGGTCTTATTTTAGGGGAAACATGTATTAGTGTCTGCCAAGTTTCTCCACCAGTTTTCCTGCTGTACTTAATTAGAACTTTGTGGGAGGTATTCCAAGATCACACCAATATTCTTCCACTTCTATGATAGCTGCCAAATGGTGACTCTCCATTTTCATCACTCTTTCTGCGTTAGTTGTGATTTTACTGTAAAGCAGAGCTTATTAATATATATGAACTCATGATGTATTATTAGAGCTCTGCAGAGAAACAACCAAGGAATGTGTGTGTGTGTGTATTGTATACACAGTTGTATAATAGTTGACCCTTCAACAACATGGGTTTGAATTGTGTGGGCCCACTCATATGTAGATTTTTTTCAGTAAATACAGTAAATGTATTTTCTTTTCCTTGTGATTTTCTTAATAATATTTTCTTTTCTCTAGCTTTATTGTAATAACATAGTATATAGTACATATAACAAAATAGGTGTTAATCAACTATTTATGTTGTCTGTAAGGCTTTTGGTCAATAGTAGGCTGTTAGTAGCTAAGTTTAGGGGAGTCAAAAATTATACATGGATTTTCAACTGTGCTGGGGGTTGGTGTTCCCAACCCCCACATTGTTCAACAGTCAACTGTGTGTGTGTATATCTACACATATGATATTGGTCATGTGATTATGGAGGCTGAGGAATCCCATGACCATCTGAGAGCTGGAAACTCAGGAAAGCTGGTGGTGTAGTTTGGAGGCCTGAGAATCAGGGGAGCTGATGGTGTAGATTCCTGTCCAAGTCTGAAGGCCTGAGAACCAGAAGCACCAAGGAGGGCAGGACAAAATCGATGGCCCAGATCAAGCAATCAAGCAGAGAGAGGGTGAATCCATCTTTCCTCTGACTTTTTGTTCTGTTCAGGTCCTTGGTGAACTGGATGATGTCCACCTGCATTGCGTAGGGCAATCTCCTTTACAATAAGCACTCACTTAACATTGTTGATAGGATCTTGGAAACTGACTTTAAGAGAAACAACATATAATGAAACCAGTTTTACTATAGGCTAATTGATATAAATCAGAGTTAAGGTTAAATTCCTACACCATTTATCTGGTCACCAAAACATCACCAAACTTCTAAATAAAGACCCCAAACACTTCTAATATTAAACACTGAAATAAATGTGAGCTATACGATCATTTAAGAAAGATTAATAAAAGCAAGCAAGACAATTCTTTTCCAACCTGCTTATGCCAGTTCAGGGTCACAGGTGGCCCGAGTCTGTCCTGTTAGCTCAGGGTATAAGGGACCCAGCTCTAGACAGGATGCCCTTCCTTCACAGAGCGCATTTCCACATGCCCACACTCACTCAGATTGGGACAATGTGGACATGCCAGTTCACCTCACATGCACATCTTTGGGGTGTGGGAGGAAACTGAAGTCCCTGCAGAAAACCCACACAGCCATGAGGAGAACGTGCAAACCACTCAGTGGCCCTGCCTGGATATCAATTTTTTTTCTCATCAATGTTGTAACTAAACAACATTTAATGAAAACAATGTTTTTTGAGGACCTACAGTACTCAGTCCACCAATTCAAATGCTAATCTTATCCTAAAACACTCTCACAGACACACTCAGAAACAACATTTAATCAGATAGCCAGGCATCCTATGGTCGAATCAAATTGACACATAAAATTAACCAGCACACATGATTTCCTATTTTATTCAGTGGTTTGTAATTTGTTACTTTCATTTTAATTGAGGCTCAGACTTTCTACAATTTGAGCAGTGGGAGCCTCTTCATGACATGTTCCTATTATTCATTGACTATTTTCTATGACACAAAAACAGATGCTCTAGGCTCATCTTATACTTTATGTGCCTCAGCCCAGAAATGACCCATTTCTCCAGGGAGACACTTATAGCCCCCAAACTTTAACCAAATAGCATTTATAAATAAAAATTACATGTTAAGGATGTATTTGTTTCTAAATTGGAGCACAAGCATATTAACAAATGTTAAAAACTGAAAACAAAATGTATACCTGAAAGGAACTGATAAAAATGAGAGGATAGACCCAAGAAAAGTTTTTATGGCCCTTGTTTCTTTATTTTCAAAATGTGCTATCAGCTGACAAATGTGCATACGTCCTAGTATTTTATTTGCACTCTAAATCCTTTTAGTGTTCCCCTGCATCTAGTTACTGTGTTTCTCTGAGGCTGATTTGATGGCCTAGATTGATGACAACAGTTCTGGCTGTTGACCTTTTACTATGTCTCCACTGAGATAACTAGAAAAAGCAGAATGAAGAGTTCAATCCAGTTTCCTTGTTGAACATAAGGAAGATTCAAGAAAAGACAAAGATATTGTGGGAAGTTTCTAATGTCATCCCTCATAAAACCAAAGATGGTGTCCATGGAAAGAAATCTGCTGATACTGTGTTTCCCCCAAAATAAGACCAGGTCCTATATTAAGTTTTGCTCCAAAAGTCTCATTAGAGCTTATGTTCAGGGGATGTCCTCCCGAAAAATCATGCTAGGGCTTATTTTCCAGTTAGATCTTATTTTCGGGGAAACACGGTACCATGCTATTCTGGTGATGCTCTTAGAAGTTCCCATTGTTACCTGTTGAGCCTCTGTGCCACACAGTATTTAACTCACAACATAGGAATTGCAGCAGGGAGCATGGAGGGACAGACAAAACACAATTGCTGAATTTTTGGTTTCCTGAAAAGATTTCAGGTTTTGCAAAGTTGTCTGCTATTTTTAAATGTTCTCATTCTAATGAGAAGCAGACCTGGCATCAAGTAATGGTTGAGTTGGTATGGTAATTGCATTACAATAAATAGCTGAGATGCCCAGCCCATAAAACTGACCTATGACCCATTGTTCTCTTGCAACAGGGGACTCTTTAATAGCAACCGATTTTAATGGGCTGATGGTATTCCTTTGGACCATTTCTTCTGGGCACGAAGAAGGAAAAGTCTACCTTAAGGTCCCTGTGTTGGGTATGAGTAATTTTATGTCTTTGCTAAGATGAGAAAATTATGCTGACACAATTCAGGCAGAAGTGATATAGGAGAGAGTTAGAAAAATCAGACTTTTTGTTTTTCCAAGCAAGAAATTAAGGTATGTTGGTGTTACTAGGAGGAAAATGAACTGAAAATGGCAGGTTTTAAGAACACAGCTTCTCTCTAGAATGTGGCAGAAGATGACTGGTGTCTTCAGATTTATGAAATAGATATGTGAAGACATATTTCATAGATATCCTTCCCCCCAATTTCCATTATTAACTGACGGTATAAGCTTATAGGAGAAAAACATAAACTATTTATAAAACCAAGTTCATTTGCATTGAAATCTTCATGTTCAGGTGGTATGGTGCAAGATGGAATGGGGGATGAGAAGGCGGTAAATAATCTAGCTAAAAAGTGCCCTTAAAAAGCTTATGATTATAGAAGGGGCCCCAAAGGGGTTGTGCCAGTGTGTATGTGTGTGTGTGAATGCAACACAAAACTGGGTATGAAACAAGCCACGGGAGTGGCACAACAGATTTGATGGCACAACTAAAACGTGGGTTAAAAGAGAGAAGTGTGTTTAGGTGAAAGTGTGTGTGTATATATGTGTTTGTATGTGTGTATGGTTGTGTGGCTATAGATGTTTCTAATGGAAAAGACATCATTATACTTGGCAAATCAGAGCAAGAGAGCTAGCTGAATGCCAGATGGGGCCTCACAACATGGCATTTACCTTAGTAAATTCACTAGGGTCCTAGGGACTGACTCACAGTATTTCAGTATCGAAAACTGGTTCTTTGGTGTCCCGGAGTTGATTGAATTCAGTGATGCCGACTCGGTTTAACAAAGCTTACCACAGTTTAATGTATAAATTTAGAATGCTAATTTATTACTCCACAATGGGAATTATAGCCCTCACTAGACAGAACATTTCTGTTCTCCTGATCAGAATATTCTTTCCTTGTAGTCCTAAATAAGCAGAAATTTGCTTGGAGTCATGGATCAGAATCAGGATGTTTAGTTATCTGATTTCAAAGTATAATGGCATCATGTCTAATCAACTGTGGCGTCCATTTCCTAACTGAGGGATAATAAGACCCATCATGATGCATTCTTGAGCCATGATGGAACATTTTTCTCTGGACATTGCTTAGATCAGCACTTCTCACAGTGGCCTCTGAAGCTTTTTCTTGTGTATTTCCATGGATGACTAAAGATCCTCCATTCCCCTCTGGACCAACACATTCTTTTTTTGCAGTAGAATTAAAGAGATTTAAAGACATTGTAAATGGAAGATGGTGAGTGAAAGAACAAAACTGGCTAAACTAAAGAACTGTAAAAAATGATACATACATACTTATATTTAAATAAATTAACAGCTATCAATGTAAATTCATCCCCTAATCTTTTGATGTAAGGCCATAAAAAATAAAATCACATTTTTTTATTAGTTTCAGGTGTACAAAACAATGTAATAGATGTTTATCATTTATATCCCTCACACAGTGATAACTCCCCTCCCCCCATCTATTACCCCTCTGACATCCCATACATCCATTACATTTCCACTGTCTCTATTCCTAATGCTGAACTCCACTTCTTGTAAATGTATATAAAATTATAGCTGACTTTCATTATTGTTCAGCTTCAGCTTCAGGTGTACAGTGCAGTGATCAGGCATCTACATCATCCCTGAGGTGGTCCATTGGATACCGTACAAAATCTTTACATTATTGATTACATTCCCCAAATTGATTTTCGTATCCCCTTGGTAATCTTGTGGTTACTGATTGTGTTTTCTAATCCTGTCACCTTCCCCTTATTCCCACCCCCCTCCTATCTAGCAACCCTCAGTTTTCCCTCTATTCTCTCTGAGACTGTTTCTGATCAGTTCATTCATTTATTCTTTTCTTTAGATTCCACATGTAAGTGAGATCTTATGGTATTTGTTTTTCTCTGTCTGACCTATTTCACTTAGCCTAATGTTCCAAATTGTTGCAAATGGTAAGATTTCATTCTTCTTTATGGCTGTGTAATACTCCATTGTATAAATGTGCCACAGTTTCTTAATCCAGTCATCTACTGATGGGCATTTTGGTTGTTTCCATGTCTTAGCTATAGTGCATAGTGTTGCAGTAAACAACGGGTTGCATAAATTTTTTTGAATTAGAGTTTTGAATTTCTCTGGATAAATACCTAGGAATGAAATTGCTGGGTCATAAGGTAGTCCCATTTTCAGTTTTTTGAGATACATCCATACTGTTTTCCATAGTGGCTGCACCAATCTGCAATCCCACCAACAGTGCACAAGGGTTCCCTTTTCTCCACATCCTCGCCAGCACTTGTTGTTTGTTGATTTATTGATGATAGTCATTTTGACTGGGGTGAGGTGGTATCTCATTGCGGTTTTTATTTGCATTTCTCTAATGATTAGTGAGGTAGAGCATTTTTTCATATGTCTGTTTGCCATCTGTATGTCCTCTTTAGAAAAATCTCTTCATGTCCTCTGCCCATTTTTTAATTGGGTTGTTTGTTTTTTTGGAGTTGAGTTTTTTATAAATTTGGGATATTAACCCCTTATTGGATACATCATTGGCAAATATCTCTCTCATTCAGTAGGATCCCTTTGTGTTCTATTGATGGTTTCCTTTGCTGTGAAAAACTTTTTAGTTTTATGTAATTCCACGTTTATTTTTTTCTCTTACTTCCCTTGCCCAAGGGGATATATCAGTAAAAATCTTACTCCGGGTAATGTCTGTGAAGTTTCTTCCTGTAGTTTCTTCTAGGAGTTTTATTGTTTCAGATCTCACATTTAAGTCTTTAATTCATTTTGAATTTATTCTTGTATATGGTATAAGTGGTATAAGGAGGTGGTCCAGCTTCATTTTTTTTTGCATGTATCTATCCAGGTTTCCTAGCACCATTTATTGAATAGATTATCTTTACCCCACTGTAAATTCTTGCTTCCATTGTCATAGATAAAATCACATTTTTTGACTCTTAGTTTGGATTGCATCAACGATACCCATTACGTAGCTTCTGTGATTTCTAAGAGGTGTGTGTGTGTGTGTGTGTGTGTGTGTGTGTGTGTATGCGTGCATGTGTGTATGTGTACTATAGCCATGTAAGGATACTTATGAAGCAATCCGAGGGCAGAATCTTGCTGGATTTTTATGATTCTCCCCTCACATCAGGAATTTTATAGTTTTTTTCTACATGCATTTCATTTGATAACAGTTCACCTTTTTCTACTTAATGTTTTTAGTCTTTCCAAAGTTTTAAATTAAAAAAAATTTCTTATTCTTTTCTCACTCAGATTTCATCATTTTACATACTGTTTAATTAAATAATTTAAGTAGTTTTGGGAAAAAACATAATTGACTCATATGTTTAAACTTAACCCTGTATGTTAGAGAGAAGCTAGTCATCCAGAAGTGAGAATTCAGCAAGCAGGCTGGGGTATAGGACAGATATGTTGCAGACAACATTAGAAAGGCTTTGATATACAGGGAGCCTCTACTGTGTATTAATTGTTCACTCCATTTACGAGTTAGATCTTGCTGGCTCAAGAATCATTCCGTCTCTGGCTTTGCATTTTTCTTTATTGGTCCATTATGTGCTATTGAGCTATTAGAGGACAATCTCATTTCAGTTCATCAGCAGTGTGTGCCTCCAGAGATTAGATTTTTTCCCTCTTCTCTCTCGTGAGAGAGGTGCCAAAAAATAATTTTGGAATCACTCTAGGTAGACACATTCCATCCCTCACACCATAAGGGAAGATGTGAATGCTTTGGCTATCTGGGATGCTTCTACAGGGGTCACTGTAGGTTTTGTAGCTCCATTATCCAGGGACATGGAGTACAATCAGGTCTTCTGTGTTGAAAATGAAAATTACCTGCCTTCTTGTGTTAATCCATGGCGAGAGAAAAAGGCTTCAGGTTCAGGTTTATGAAGTGGTGGTGCTAGAGCCCGTCCTGACATAGTATTCCTTGGGTGGGCTGAAGCTCTGAGTGGAGATGGGTACGTGAAGTGGAAAAGCTGGGCTCTGGATGTCTGGGATCCCAAGCATGGGTTACTCTGGACTAAGCTTAGCACGGAGAGGTTGAGGTTGTCATCCGTGTGTACCATTGTGGTGTATACGGGGACCTGTTGCTAATTATCTAAAACTTGGAAGTATAACAAAGGGATGAAGCACGTTCTTTCAATGTCATGTTGGAGCATTGCTTAAGGGTCACCCAACAGTACTTAAGTACTTGTTTTTTTCTTACTATCTTCTACAGATTAAGTCCTTGATTCTGTGAAGTTTTAGGCTAATGGGTAGTTTTTGTTGTTGTTTGTTTTTTGTTTTTGTTTTTGGCACAGATGAAAACGAGTCTGTCTAGTAGAAAAGATAATCCTCAAATTTATGTTTTTAATGCCCTATAGGGCATTATCAGTTTTATATCTAACTTAGTATCTTATTCTAACATTAAAAGAATGTAATCTCCAACATCCCAAATTCTTCTAATGACCTTGGACCCAGCTTTCAATGAATGAGTTGAATAGTGTTTTGGCATATGTTCATTCGTTATTTGCTTGAGTCAGTTTTCTGCCATTCTTTGATATGCTTGTGTCAGGCTGATTTAGGATCTGTCTCCAGTAGTGACCCCGTGTGGGAGAGAGAAGTAAAAGCATCTCACCCTGGTGGGCTTGGTGGGCTAGGTGGACTGAGTGCCCCTGTTATTCACCTTAGGTTTCCTAGTTCTTGGACAATTCAAGAGGAGGACAGCATCCCTAAGTTCTTCTGCTCTTAGCAAAGGGGGTGGGGTAGGGTGGTGGTGAGGAGGGGGCTTCAGTGATTCACTGGAAAAGTAAAAGTGATGCGACTACAATTCTATCTAGTTTGTGGATTAGTTTATATCAGTTATTTAGAGCAGTGCATTGCTTCTGAATTATTTAGGTAAAACTCATTATCTTCCCTTTGTACTTCTGATAGTGGCATTTAAAAGGGGTCCTGAAATTGCAAAGAGGAGGGAGTGGGGCATACTGTTTGGAGTCTTTAGTACCTAAATAGAAATACACTTGCTGGGAATTATGGTTCAAAGTGTAGCTCACTTTGAATCATTTTAATGAGACTGTCAAGTCTTACAATTTTTCAGAATCAGGGCAGAAAATAAATGTGACCACATCTCTTTTGGTACTGTTTAGCTCGTTCTGAAATTTATCTGGTTGGCAGTCAGGTGCTAAATCTAGCACTGGAAGTGTTATACCCATGGCTGTTCCTAACATTTGTTGAACATTTACTATCACCAGGCACTTTTCTAATCACTTACCTGTAGTAATTTATTTTCATAATGAAAAGAGATCAAATTATGTTACATTTTTGTTCTGTAATAAATGTGATGGCAGCTATTACAGGGCAGGTTTCCTGGGAATCAGACTATGAGATGGAGATACATGTATAGGAGGTTAATTAGGAATCGGTCTTGGGATCGACATCTTGGGGAAATGAAGGAAACAGGATGGGTCAGAGGGAGAAGTTGGGTTGTGAGGCAGTGACAACAAAGACCTAAGCTGATCCCTTAGGAAGCTATGAGTTTTTGAACCCCTGTGTTGACTAGTCTTTGGTTGCAAGCTGACTCCACAGAAGGGGCTCTGATTTTGGGCAGAGTGGCATTCCTCAGCAGGGAGCAATGACTGGGAGGGCTCAACTGTGAGTTATCAGTTGTCAACACTGAGAAGCTGGGGGAAAGAGTGATTCAGTCCTGAAATGATAGTGGATCTGAGCCTCCCCTAAGCAAACTTAGGCTTATGTTGTGTTTATGATACAAGCTAGTCTAATTTTCATGTTTTCATACCTGCAATTTCTAGACACTTGTGTTTCTGGATACTCCTTGTAGATCTTTTTAAGGTTTCTTTGGTTCTTTCCTACTTAAATTTTATTTCCTAAGGTCCCAGCCTCAGCCCACTTCTCTTCTCAAACTACATTTATTTTCTAGGTGATTTCATTGATACTCATGCCTTTAGGATAGGATAATCTATCATGCCATTTTTTATGGATTGCCCTCAGTAATTATGTGGAACTATTATTGACTTTACTAACCCTCTTGTTAGTATCAGAATCTTGTGCATGCACCATGTCTTAGTCAGATCTGGCTGCTATAACAAAATCCCATAGACTGGATGGCTTAAACAACAGACATACTTTTCACAATTCTAAAGGCTGTGAAGTCTAAGATCAAGGTGCCAGCACATTTGGTTCCTGGCTTACAGATGTCTTCCTTCTCACTGTATCCTCACGTGGCAGAGAGAAAGGGAGTTCTGGTCTCTCTTTCTCTTCTTACAAGGACCCAAATTCCATCATGGGGACCCCACCCTCATGAGAGTACCTACATTCCTAAGGCCTCACTTCCAAATACCATCATATTGGGGGTTGAGTCTTCAACACATAAATTGTGATGAAACACAAACATTCAGTTCATAACGTACCCTATCACAAAGTTATATCAAGAAATTGAACCAAAAATCTGTAAAACAAATTCCCTTCACTTTTGATAAGGATAGATCATGTAGAAAGAAAATCAATAAGGAAACAGTGGACTGAGTAACACTATAAACAAAGTGGACTTAAGAGACATGTACAGACCATTCCATCTAATAGCAGATAGAAGCAATGTACCTAATATAACAAAGGTCATACATGACAAACCCACAGATAACATTGTACTCAATGTTGAAAAGGTAAAAAATTTTCTCTATGATTTAGAATAAGGCAAAGATACTCACTCTCTCCATTTCTATTCAACATAGTATTGGACTGTTTTGCCAGAGAAATTAGGCAAGAAAAAGAAATAAAAGGCATCCGTAACTATGTGGGGTTATGTCCATGTTTATTAGCTAGATTGTGGTAATGATTTTACAATGTGTGTATATGTGTGTGTGTGTGTGTGTGTGTGTGTGTGTGTGTATACATCATGTTGTATACCTTAAACATATATATTTTTTGTCAACTTTTATGCCTTAAGAAAACTGGGGAAAAAAATCCCCATAAATACCTATCATTGTGGGTAGATTGAATCCACAGAGTTTGAGAATTCCTCAGTGACCTCAGACTGAAAAACTGTTTTCTCTTAACTGAAACTTTTAATGCTTTTTCTGTTTCCTTGGTGGTATGCAGGCTCTTAGGGTATACAGCTTTTAAGATTTCCAGGCAAGATACTGAGTATTATAAATGGCAAAAATTCTTTCCATCTCTACCTCAGTTGAATTCTCATCTCTTTTTTCCACTACCACAAGCCCTACTTCTCTGGTCATTTAGACTACTATTTCATTTTTCTTTTCTTTTTTATCCTCTTCTCTTTTATCTTATTATTTTATTTATAGTAAGGACATTTGAGATATGTCCTTTTAACAAAAATTTAAGTATAGAATACAGTATTGTTAACTATAGGCATGATGCTATACAACAGATCTTTAGAACTTATTCTTCTTGTATAACTGAAACTTTATACTTGGTGAATAGCAGGTATCCATTTTCCTCAACCCCAACCCCTGGCAATGACCATTCTACACTCTGCTTCTATGAGTTTTGCTATTTTAGATTCTTCATAAAAATGGTATCATTCAGTATCTGTCCTTCTGTGACTGGCTCATTTCACTTAGTGTAATGTCTTCTAGTTTCATCCATGGTGTTTCATAGGATATGATTTCTTTCTTTTTAAAGCCTGAATAATATTTATATATTATATGTTACTTATATAATTAATCATATAATTAATACATTACATAAATATATAATTATGTAATTATCATATCACATTTTAATTATATAAATTTAAAAGCCTGAATAATATTTATAAATTATGTTATTTATATAATTATGTAAAGTAATTAATATATTATATAAATATATAATTATTTATATAATTAATATATTATATTACATTTTCTTTATCCAGTCACCTGTTGGTGGACATTTAGGTTGTTTTCACATCTTGGTTGTTGTGAATAATGCTGCAAAGAATATGGAGTACAAATAACTCTTTGAGATTCCAATTTCAATTCTTTTGGGTAAATATTCAGAATTGGGATCACTAGACCATTTGGTAGTTTTATTTTTAATTTTTTGAGGAAACTCCATACTGTTTTCTATAGAGGCTGCACCATTTTACATTTCTACCAATAGTGTACAAGGTTCCAATTTCTCCACATCCTTGACAATACTTGTTATTATTTATTTATTTTGGGGTAAATAATAACAATCTTGACAGGTGTGAAGTGCTATCTCATTGTGGTTTTGATTTGCATATCTCTAATGATTAGTGATGGTTTCTTTTTGTACACTTGTTGGCCATTTTTATGTCCTTTTTGGAGAAGTGACAGATTACTATTTCTTGCTTTGTCTTTTTTTAAATTAAAGTATAGTTGACATACAATATTTTATTAGTTTCTTGTGTACAACATAGTGACATTTATATTCCTTGCAATGTGATCACCATAAGTCTAGTAACCATTTCTCACTATGGAAAACATTATGGAGGTTCCTCAGAAAATTAAAAATAGAACTATCATACAATTCAGCAATTCCACTTCTGGGTATTGATCCAAGGAAAATGAAAACACTAATTTGAAAAGATATATGCATCTCTATGTTTATTTTAGCATTATTTTAGCCAATGATATGGAAACAACCTAGGTGTCCATTGATAGATGAATGGGTAAAGAAGATGTGGTACATATAGACAATGGAATATCATGCAGCCATAAAAAGAACAAAATCTTACCATTTGTGACAACATGGATGGACCTAGAGTGTATTAGGCAAAGTGAAATAATTCTTTGTCTTTTGCAGGAAAACATTGATGATGCAATCCTCTTCTGCAAGGCTGGCCCAGAGAGTGTTAATTATGCTCCAGAGATACCCTGAGTGAGGTGGTCGAGTGCAGCGGTGACAATCCTGGCCTCAGCACCAGGCTCGAGCAGTCAATCCTTGAGCAAGTTTCTTAACTTCTTTGTGTGTCTCTTTCCTCCTAAAATAATACCTTCATTATAAGGTTGTTGTGTGATGAAATGAACTACTATGAGTAAAATGTATAAGTAGTGTCTGACACATATTTAGTAACCAATACCTATTCACGATTAACTGAATATTCTTTGGTTGTATATTTAATTTTTTTGTTTTGTTATTTCATTTATCTCTTTTCAATGACTTTTTTCTCTCTTTAAGGGTCTGCCTACCTAGTTCTCCATTCCCATATACAAGAGTATACCCCTGTACTGGTCCTGGCATATATACAGATGTCGTATCTTGAATGACTTCAAAACCTATCCCTGTTCAGACTCTTCTGTTTGCTCTTAGGACACTATTTTTGGCTGCTTGTTAGGACCTCTTGCTGAATAGCCCTCAGATACCTCAAATGCAACAATTTTAAAACCAAACTAGAATCTTTTCTCCCAAACTTTTTTCTAGATTCACCATATCCCAGTTTTCCAAGGCAGAAATGTTGAAACCATATATATTCTCACTCTTCAGATGCAATTGTTCACCAAATTTCCACAGATTCTAACACCTAGCTTTTGCTTCACCTCAATTCCTTTCATTCTCTCTAATCCCATTTCTGCTGTGTAGGTTTAGGCTCTTGTTGTTTCTTTAGTGGATGTTTCAATGATCTAACAATTCATTTCCCAGGTCCCACTACTGTCTTTTCAAATTAGGCTGACATATAATTTGTCAACCAAATGGGACATTTTTGAGAGGGAAATAAAGGTGTCATTAAACATTATACTCAGAAAGCAGGCGTCAACAAGGACTGTCCCAGGCAAATTAGGACAGAGGGACACCCCTCTAATTTATCTTGCCCAGCTGTCAGAATGTGTTTTCCAAAACCCTTGTCTGACCTGTCACTTGTTCTCCCATATAGTGTGTCTAAGGGGAAAGCAAGTACACTTCTAATGACTGGAGTGTTTTGCTCTACTTGGCCGTGTTTCTTGTTATAAATCAATGAATTAGCTGTCTGCATCACTTGAAGTTTCTGGTAAATTTTATCAAGTAGAAGTTTTTCCAGGGTTGGATCACAAAACAACCTTTGGATTTGCCAAGCTTGAACTATGTTGGCCCGATGAAGGCATTCCCCAAGACAATTCTGTCCCACAAACCAGCAGCACCCCTCGGAGACACCATCACCACACAGCCTGCAGCCCTCAACTGTCATCTGTCAACTGCAGTCTGATCAGCGCTTGACTAAATCAATGAATGAGTAGTTTAACAAATGACTGAACAAGGCACAAAGTGGCTAGTGATCTTCACTCGCTATGCCAGCATTGTCCACATTAGCTTTCTGCTGTTCAGGGCACGTAGCAAAATAAAAGATTTTTTTTTTTTTCTGATAAAAACACAGTTACGTTTCATTCACTGAACAGAGTCCTTTCTTACAACTTTCTATGGAAACCAGCTATTTTAACTGATAGTTGCCATCTTGACTAAATATTAAAATTTTCATTACATAAGAAATCTATGTTCATTGCAGAAAATTGGAAAATACAAAATAACGAAAGGAAAAGAAACTTATCCATCTTTCTACCTTGCACATCAAATTGTATTAATTTTGTGTACATTCTACAGATGTGTTCTATGTGAATGAGTGTATAAATACATATAACAAAATAGGAGCATACTAAGCTTAATAAAAACTTGCTTAACTTGCTTAACAAAAAAGGCTTTTTACATCAACAAGTGTATCTCTGCATCATTATTTAGAAAGGCTGCACTATATTCATTTATGGTTGCTTCATACTCTATTTAACAGTCCTTTATTTTCTGAAATTTAGGAAGTGTCTAACTTTGTTGCCATTTAATAAAATGTTCCTTGGATTCCTGCATATCTTTTCCCATTTTGGTTATTTCTTCAGAATTGATGTTTATATGAGGTTTTGCTGAAGAACTTTTAAACTTTTGCACTCCCGGGCCAACTCGACGGGCTTGACTTTTGTGTGTTACTGAGTCTCATAGTTAGAGCTTCACTGATGGAGCCTCAAATTCTTTGGTTGCTTATTAGAAAACACTAAGTTTTAAACTCAAAGGAATGTATTTTTAAAAACTCAGTTCCAGTCTTTTGGCTGTGTTTGTGCAGGCAAGCTAAAATGGGACATGATCTAATGATTTTGTTCACAAATTCAAGGCCAATAAATGTTTTATTCTCAAAAGTATTTTGGTTATGATTTCCTCTTCAACTCTGGGTCATTGGGGAAAACATGGCTTCACTTCCTTTCTACAGTTTATCTAGTTAATGTGGATTCAGTCCAATAATTGAACATTTCTAGGGAAGACATTAAAAGATATTTAGTGTGTTTCTAATTTTGAGTAGATATCTATCCAATTTAAACAGTTTGAATTAAACCAGGAGAAAAGATTATATTGTGATGTATAATTGAACACTCCTACCTTATTCTTCAAACAGTTCTTTTACAGACTTTGGTATTTTTCTAGACATACTAAAAGTCAAGTTTACGTCAGAGTCCTTTGTGATTAGTGTCAGGTAAAAATTGGCAGCATGACTCAGAATTGTGATGGATCATGGAGGATTGACTCCTCGAGAAAAATTGCCATGAAACTCAGAGATGACAGTATTCAGAAGAGTATACCTATTTTCAATTTAAAAAGATAATATCAAAATAAAAGTCAAATTTCTTTAGGTATGTTCTTAGCGACAGTACCTTGATCTTTGATGTTCTACATTACTTTCCTCCTTCTAAATCAAAGTAAAAGATATATACATATATAAATTATATATATATTATATACAAATTATATATATATAAATTATATATATATATAATTTATTTTTTTGCTGAAATATGCCTCCATGTTCACCCTAACTCTTTTTCCAGAGGGACCTTCCCTTCCTTTCAACGTGGGCAGGAGTGGGGTGGATGGGAAGTGGGAACTGAGGCTCTGTTTGTATCTGAGGTACCTTCTTGCTTTCTGAATTCTGAAACCCTAAAACATTAACTTGTGGCACAAAAAGTAGGAGAAAAGAATCAGCTTATTCTCTCTCTCTCACACCAATTTCTTGAATCTATTAACAGTGACTTCATCGTAGTGTACAATTATGACAAAGGCCCTAATCACTGGCACGTTCTATGGATGGCGAATGTAACAGCTAGCTAGCATTATGATCATATCAGTAGAATTTGAGAAACCATACAGAGTTCCCAGTTAAGCACTGGGGATTTGAATATGTTGCTGCTCCTGTGTTAAGCAGTGTTTTGTTCACTGCTATTCTGTACTAGACAATCCATAGGTCATAAGCCTGCAATTATCTACTGCATCTATAGAAACTTTGTCTGTAGAATCTAGGAGTTCTGGGCATTTCCCTCCCCTCCTAATGATACTGAGCGTAGGTGAGGGCCCCAAACTCAAAGATATCCACAAAAGCCTGAGTTCTTAAATAAATGCTGAGGATACCAGGAGCTAGCAAGTTGATGAGATGGCTTCTCTTAGGATAAAGGGTGAGATCTACAGGGTAATTTCTCTGGATAATGATACTTTTATCCTTGACCATAATATGTGATAGCTACAATGTGGGAAATTGGGGAAGGGAACTAGAAGAAGGCAGAAAAAATGTAGTTGGAGAAAGAGGTCTTTGAGATCCACACAAATCTGAGTAAAAGTGTGTACATTTTATATAAAGTACCATGTTATCTACTCTTGTCTTCATTTAAGGAGACAAAAGAGCTTGAATAACAAAAAGAGAGGTCTTGGCAGTCATAATAAGTAATATTCAAGAGACGGGAACTGCTGTCTCTTTTAACCAGACATATATATTCTCAAACCAGTTGGTCAAAAATGTGAGTGGCCTGGTGTCTGAAATGAGGGCAGTCTAGTGGGGGCCTGTGCCCTTAACTTGTGAAGTTTGGCCTAACTCTAGGTCATTAGCATCAGAAATTAATTGCAGTGCTAAAAATCTTTGGAAAATCACTGAAATAATATAATACTTGGCACAGAATTCTTGCTCAAAAATATTAAAGGGCTTTGAGTTAAACAGGACAGTCACATTGTATACTGGAATGAAATGAAATGGGTAAAAATCTACCACTTTATAGCATCTAACTATAGCAACACATTCAAAATAATCATAAATTGAGACAACTTATTAACAAGTTTTGTCTTCTAAAAGTATTTGTCAAAATCAGATACTATAAATGAAGGTAAACTTGTGAGAAAAATCTAGGCTAAAATATTGAAAGTTTCACTAGGAAGAAAATTCGCATCGTGAACATCACCAGTGAGCAGAATTTACACTTACCAGTACCGCTCAGTACCTCAGCACCAGTAGAGAGAATATTTTCTCGATTAAAACTACTATGGCTTTTCTTACAAAAAGCATCAATTGAAGATGCCAACTTCCAATTTACTAATCATAAAGTATAACTTTTAAAAAGATTGTAGGCAATTTTATAGAACTTAAAAGTAATACAACTATATTGAAAAAAGTCTTTTGAAAGGTGACCATGACACGATATGAAAGACAGTTCTGGCTGAAAAACTGGCTAGCATATGTGACTATATACAATTTCACACAGAATAGAAGCCAAAGTCCTTAGGATGAACTGTGAGGCTCTCCTGAAGTGCTTGGGCCTCTTTTCCTCTGTGACCTCCTTTCTTAACCCTCTCTCTAGCTCTCTTTTTAAAAAAATTTTATTGGGTAATTGTGTTTTTTCTAGGACCCATCAGCTCCAAGTCAAGTCGTTGTCCTTCAATCTAGTTGTGGAGGGCGCAGCTCACTGGCCCATGTGGGAATCAAACTGACAAGAGCTCATGCTCTAACCAACTGAGCCATCCAGCTGTTCCCCTAACCCTCTCTTATTGCTCACTCTGCTCCATCCACACTCCCCTCTTTGCATTCTAGCTGACATTTGCTCTCTCCAGGCACACTCTGTTGACCATAGTCAGGAAGATGGGTAGACTGTAAAACTGGGCCACTCACCTCAAGTCCCCAGTGCTCTGAATGTGCCAGGGTGAATGTACTGTTAATTAGTAGTAATAAAATAATTTCTCACTCCCTTTTAATTGGTTCAAAGCACAGGAAGTTGTCAAATAATAGCAATATAGAAAAAGAGGAAGCAATTAAATTAATTCCCCAAATTCTCTAGTTTCAATCTCTCTAAAATAAATCAGCAAGTGCCAAGTAAAATCAAAGAGCATTCAATAAAGTAAGAAGATAGAGACATTGAATAGAAATATTTATATATCACCACAGGAAGCTGCACCTATTCATGTGTTTGCGGTCAGGTGCTGTTAAACCCACAGGCTTGATGTAGTTAACCCCAGTTACCAAGGGGCCAATTGTCTAGTTTCCATCAACTTTATTGTTCCTTTAACAAGAGCTTTACACTGCTTCCTCCTCTCATCTCTTTCCATCCTTCTTTTGCTGCCTTACTCCTTCCCCCAACCACTTTTACTTCCAAATTTACTAGTAACCTCTTAATTACTAGAACTAAATAGCCTTTTCCAAGTCTTCATCCAGTTGTACATGAAGGGCTTTAAGTAGCTGACCAACCACCAATTCAAACACTCTCCATTTGGGGTTTCCATGACACATTCTTTCTCTCTTGCAATGCTGTGACCCTTCTAATTTCTGCCTCTTCTCTGTCTCCATTTATGGATTCCTGTTCACTAACAGCCTCTATTCTTGGTCTTCTGTCATCTGCACTCATTTCTCATGCAAGCTCATTCACCCGGTGGTTTATAGCCTCAATAGCACTGACCACCTAATCTCTGAAATCAACCCTACCCTCTCCCTTGCTCCTCTATGTCACGTTTACAAAAACTTACTGGAGCTACCTGCATTTAAAGTACCACCATGCTCTTAAAATCAACATAGCTAACATTGAATTCAAGACCACTTTCTGAATTATCTCATTTCTGTCTTGGGCATTATTTCAATCTCCCAGGCAACATGACTTCAATACAAAAGAAACATTGAGTGAATAGGAAACTGAAATCATTATCTTTCCTCCATAAAATTTTCTACTTTCAGCTTCTTTGTGTCTTCAATGTATACTCCCATGTCCCTGCATATGTGGTGGTCTGACAATATCCTTCCAGTTTTCATTCTCCAAATGTTCTCGGTTTCTTTATGCTTTTCCTACACTCTTCCCTCTATTTGGTTTCCATGCAACTCATCTTCACTGAGGAATTCTACTCATTCTTTAAGGTTCAGCTCAAATCTCACCCAGAGCCTCAAGCCAGAATTACTTTCAGCTGACACTCCCCCACATTTCTTTAGCACTGAGGAGGCTTTGATGGATAGAGATATTTCTACACTTTTCTCTCTCTATGGCTAGGCGGTGAGTCCCCAGAGAGCAGAATCCAGGTCTGGTTCTCATGTTTTCTAATTCCCTACAGCACCCAGATTATGCTCATTATATGTTGTTATAATGAAATAGGATGGAGTCTCCCAGCAGGGACTGAAGAATAATCAGATTGGTTCTTGCTTAAGCATTTTGGAACCTTCTCTCCCTTGTTACCTGCAATTAAACGTTAATGTAGAATCATTGGAAAAATTAAAATGCATCAAGCATACCTAATAATGTAAGAGAGATGACATCCTAGCTAAAGATCCAGGCACACATTCACATCCCATTAACTAGTCCTTTCACAGTTGTCTCCTGAGTACTGGACCCATAGAAACTGAAGAGAGTTACATAAGCAGAAACTTATCATCACACACAAAGAAAGTACCTGACCAAACTGACAACCTTAGAACAAATATCTACTGCCAGAGCCTGCCAAGGTATTTGTTCACTCTTCAGATCACTTGCAGGAAGAGCTCTGATGACATTCTATAACTCGTGTCTTAGCTGTCATCATGAAAGGCATTCGGTGAGGGTTGCCAAGGCAAGGATTCTGAGTAGGGATTCTCTGATCCTCTTGTCTGCAGGGCTGGCCTTAAGCTAACAGCAAAGTCAATTACCTTTTCCCTTCACCTGTCCTCAGGGCTGCCCAAAGTTTCTTTTTATCCACCATCTCCCCTGCCTTTCTCCTCAAACCTATGCAAGATGCCTTTCCCATCAATAGTTGAAAAAGGGTTGGGGGATGCTGGCAGGAGATATTGGAAGGAGAATATAACTGCACCTATTCATGTATTTGCCGTCAGGTGTTGTTAAATAACACATGGAAATATTGTGTTTTTTTTTTTTTAAGTCAAAGAGTATTCCAAGGTTAACAACAAGAAAAAAGAACAGCTAACTGCCTCTTTTCTTCCTTCCTCATTTCCTATTCAGACCCAAAAAGAGCCATTTCAGAATTTATGAAAGGGGGGTAATATCCTGGAATATTCATTGGATATCTCTGCAGATTGCTCTGGCCTGGGCATTCTGAAAAAACACAAAACAAGGAAGAAAGAATTGTAAGGAAAGAGGAGGGTTACTTGGCTAGAGGAAGAGAAGGGGAACATAGAAAATAATATAGATTGGGCTTTTCCTAGCCCAATGTCATGAATTCATCTTTTAACGGCATAAACTCCAACCGCAGTTTGGGGATTTCATACCCTCTTGGTGTTTACAAACAAATGTCCCCGTTGGACAATTGCTCAGAAAAGAGCAGATTTAATAAAATTTCAACTTTTAAATACAGTCTCTAGTTTGCATGGAGTGAGAGTTGCTTACTAATTTGGCAACTTTCAAAGAGGCAAATGCTCTGAAGAGTTAGAAAAATGTTGTGGACCTCGTGCTAGGCCCACTGGGTTCTCTGAGCTGGACACATCATGCTTTTTTGTTTTTGAGAAAGCCAAGACTTCCTCTGAGATCACCAAGGGCAATGGCAAGTCTGAGGTCAAGGAAGTTTGACAAAAACATTCCATTCTGGTGACTTCTGTAAAAAGAGAAAATATGTTCACTTGACTTGAGTTCAGAAGTGGCCATTTGAGAAATTGAGGAATTTTTAAAGGACAATGTATTTACCTACTTAAATATATACTGTGCATGTTCCTATTATTTGCCAAGTATTGTATTTTAGCTGGGGGTCAAGAAGGCAGACAAGGTCCCTGCCTTCATGAAGCTTTGAGATGAATAAATCTCTTTAGATGGACGTAATTCTAAGGTATTCATTACCCATCTATCTGCTCTTCCAATAAATTGTGCATTTCAAATATAGATTGGTGCCAAGCAGACAGATTTTTGACAGCATATTAAGTAAGAAAAAAGGATGTTTGAGAAGTATATTCCTCATCAGATTGATCTAATGAAAGCAAAATATTTGACTCATTGATGTATATGAATAACAGTTATAATGATAATAATAATTCACTGGTGTTTTCCATGTGCCAGACACTGTATTAGGAGCCTTCCGCAGATTATTTCATTTAATCCTGAATAATCTCATATGGTAGGCACTCTTGTTATCTCATTTTTTTTTTTAAACAGGAAAAGTGACTTAGTAAAAGGTTAAGTAACTTATTTGCTCTAGGGCATTTATAGTGTATGGATGAAACAAAAACCAAACCTAGTGAGTTTGACTCTGAAATGTCAGTTTTAACCACAAACAACTCTTGCTTCCATCAGAGTCAGGCTAAGTGGTATCCATTTGTGTGGTCACTATAGACAGTCTACCTAGTTGCTCCTTTTAGATGCTGGCATGGAGTGAAGGGGTTGTTGAAGGTTCTGAAAGAGCTAGTCACCATGACTCAGGGCATCCCCTTTTATCTAGCACTGTCCTTACTCATGACACAATGGATGTATTGTCTATCTCTTATCAATCTCTCTCTGTGGAAACTCTGTCCAAGAGTCCAAGCATCTAGAAAATGGGCACATACCTACTTAACAGAACCTAATTAGAAGAAGAAAAGTTGCAATCCCAATTTGCTTTCACATCAAGGAAGTAGTCTATGTCCAAGAGATGGGAGTTGGCTCATAAACAGCAACTCAAAAATAGCTCAGAGTTGGCTCACGTAAGTGGCACTAAATACCAGCTTGAAAAGTACCAGGGATGTTCTAAGTGAAGAAGAGCTAAGATGTGGTCACTTACAACTCCTCTGTGTGTGTGTGTATGTGTGTCTGTGTGTGTGTGTGTGTAGCATGTGTAATTGTGTGAGTCAAGCTGGTGTCACAAATATTAAATTATTCAATTAGGCAGCACAAGATTAAGCCCATAAAATGTATTAATGTGACACATCATTTCACAAATGCGGTTTGAGGATGGCTTGCTGGGATTCTCCAACATGACAAAAATAACCATTAACTTTTACTTCAGCTTAAGATTGAAACAGAAACCAGCTAATAGTTCAAGGAAGATGTGAGGTGTGGGGTAGGGAGGGGGTGTTTAAAGTCATTGTTCTTAAGCAATGATTTTGTTGTTGTAATTTGCTTTGTTGCTTTCCTAAATTCTCTTCAGATATACGAATAAGCCATCTCAGTTACTTAATCGCTTGACAGTAATGACTAGTATTCACTGAGTTCTATTCTGGCGAATAAACCATGCTTTAAAGAAATAAGTTTATGTAATGTATTATTTATTATATGTGATTTATTATATGCTATTTATTATTCATATATTATTGGTTACAGATTGAATGTTGGAAACAGGCCACATGCTCAACAATTGGGAAATGAGGTAAACCAGAATACATCCACATAATGAAATATTTTCTAGCTATTAAAATTATGTTAACAAAGAATTTATAATAACAATTGTGATTATGGTCAATGAATACATTAAATTAAAAAATTCTTTATGCAATCTATTTTTTGTGAAGTATCCATAGGAAAAAAGACTGAAACAACCCAAAGTGTTAACACTGTCTCTGGGTTACAAGATATGGGTATCAGTTTTTTTTCTTTTATTTTCACTGTTTTTTCTGTGTTATTCATATTATCTGCTGTAAGTGTTATTTTTATCATCTCAAACAAAACTGAAAATATCTAATTTAAGAGACATTTGAAATATCCATGAGTGCCAATGAAAATTTCAATTAGTAAAGCCATCATCATGTTTGGGTATTTAAGACATTTCCAGTACCATGCAATTTTAGTATACTCAGTAAAAGTGAATTGTTCAAAGTATGAAAAAATATGGTTTAATCCTGGCCTTTTATCCAAATTCCAGTTATGGCAAAAGAATTGAGGATACTTGGATTGCATACTGACTCACTGTTGAGCTTGTACTGTGTGAGTGTGACACTGGCTAACACCGCAGTAGAAGATTCCCTTCTCTTTGCTACTTGGGTCTGTTGCCTGGAGTCTCCTGTCCTGTCTCCCTGCACCTGGCTCACTCCCACTCACACTTGCTCAGGACCTGCTTAGAGGTGGTTCTTTTAGAGAAGTCTTCCTGTGCTACTCTTCTCCTTCACCACTCAAGCCCCAAAGGAAGGTTTTCTGCTAAAAACACCCCACCAGCAGGCTGCATTTCTCCATGGTGGAGCCCTTTCTACCATGGGGTAGTAACTCTGTGTGATTTATGTCTACCTGTCCTGTTTCACTGTAAGCTTCATGAACGAGGGACTGTGTCTGTTTGGTTCCCTACTGAATGCGCAACACCCAGCATAGAGTTTAGTGCATAAGAATTCAGTAACTATTTGTTGCCAGAATGAGTGAATCCATCACATTTTAGAGATGCAGGATGTGCATTTCAACTGTGTAAAACTTCCCAAACAATTGAAATCTTGCTTGAAGGAGAAGTCTGGGAATTGGAACATGATGGCAGTTGGCCATCATATGTAGAGTGGAAAAGTAAGGATTGTGCCTTCCTTCAAACACATTAGTGTGTGTGTGTGTGTGTGTGTGTGTGTGTGTGTATGTGTGTATGAGAGGGAGTATGAGAGGGAGTATGTGTTAGTCTACTAACCATACTCTTTTAGTCAAAACTGAGGTGTAGTAGTATAGCATTCTAGCTGAGTACGAAGGCAATAAACTGACTACTTGGGTTTGAATTTTGGCTAGGTATTTACTACATCTGTGAATATGGCATGTTACTTAATACTACTATGCTTTAGTTACCTCATCTGTTTAATGGGGCTATAGTACTAATTAAGGTTATTGTAAAGAGAAAATGAGATAAAGCATATAAAGGGCTGAGCACATAGTTCTGAAACATTGTAAGTGTTTCATGAGTCTCTTCAACACCAGCAGTATATTTATTATTAATAATTTCTTACTTTCTAGAGATATTACCAATTTTCTGAGTCAAAAATTTCTCAGTGACCACTAGATGGCATTAAGATTAATTTAAAATATGCAGTGTGGTCTATATTCGTATCAGTAAAAACATGCGGTGGAAAGTAATTTCATACATTTTGATTTATAAATTGTGATTTAATAACTAAGGATTTTTCATTATTTTATGTAGCAAAATCCTAGATGAGTTCATATTTGATTAAGCTATGCTATCATTAAAAGCTCACCATGTTTCTTCTGTTTTTCTTGAATTATTGCTGAGTGTTCTGAATGGTGCTGCAAAGTAAATGCCATCTTGGTGCACTAAAACAAAAAACAACAACAAAAATTACTGTTCTGTAGCCATGGTGGAATATGCCAATGGTCAATGACGTGCCAAATTCTATGATGATCTGGAGGGAAGACTCTGTGAGTTTCCTGAGCTGGGAGCTGAAGAGGAGGACAGTGATTTTGCATGAATCAGATGAATGTATGAAGAAAGTGCTTGGGCACCCCCAGGGGAAACCCACTCATTCCCCACCCTGCTCAGGGATGCTGCACTGTGGGGCAGGTACTTATTTTTTCTTAAGTTTTGCAGAATGCAATAATTGAGCAACTAAATGCAAATGTAAGTATCCTCCTTGAAAACACTGTGGTGGACTTACACATTCAGTGTTGCTGATTTTTTTGTTGAGTATCAAGCATTACTTTGTGGATATGTTATTAAAGATGTTGTAGAAGAACTATATGTTTAGGACACTCACAAAAGAGAATACTTTGATGACAAGTAAACTTTACTGGGGTGAGTGGCTTACTATAAACAGAGGTACATGAAGTTTAACTGAAGGGGAAAAATTAGTTGTGTCATAATGGCCAAAGAATCTGAGCTGGGCACTTTCAACTTGGTGACTTTGTTCAGTCTTAGAGGTAGGTTGTCAAGTGGTTCAACTCACCTCCAACTGTGACCTACATTAACAGCGGCAAAGGTGTGTGTACATGTCATCTCTGTATCTCCAAAGTAGAATGTAGTACCTACCACATAGTATGCACTTAATAAATATTGGTTAAACAATAAATGATAAAATGTCCTGTCAATTAGATTAAATAAAAGAATCCTATTGGAGGTCACCAAGAAGGGTTTTTTTTTTTTGTCAAGATGTTACAGCATGTTTGTAACAAAATACTTCCCTTTTGTTTCACATATATAAGACAATATCAAATATAAATAAAAAATAAGGTAAACATCTATATGAGCCAGAAATGGAACATAATCACAAAGCATTGAATAAGGTGACGATATAGAATACTCGGCTCTCTGTGTAGAAGAAAGCAGTAGATTTGGGAATTTGCTCACGGAGATAACAAAGTACGAGTTCTCGTAAGTGTTCTCCTAATGGGATGGTGAATTGGGCCCAGGCTCACTGTGTGTATTTAACTCCCAAAGACCTTCACTAGAATTACTAAGAAAGTTCTTTAACAAGAAGAGAAACGAACCCACCACAATCAGATGTCTAGCCTATAGCCTATTAGGTGTAAAAAGGTGTGGTTTCTTTAAGCAATTTACAAAGGAACCACCACTCATGGCAATAATTCAGATAGGGCAGGGTCCCAGACACTGGTGTAAAAAAGAATCCCTTCCAAAAAAAAACCCTAGAATGCAAATACAGTGAGAAACATCAAATGTCCAAGGCATTCTCTCCTTCAGTATATGTCATGCAGGGTCTCTGGTCCCACTCCCGCTCTCAGTGGGTGGACACAGAGTATGGTGAGGCCAAAAAGGAACACCCACGGAGCCATAGATAGGGGAGTCATACCAATATAGTCTCGCTGGCGGCTAGGTTGGAGACATAGGAACCAGAAGCCACAATCTGACGTCTGCTTCTCTGTCAATCAACCAACCCCACTTGTTAGCTTCAATCCGCCATCCACTTCTCTGCCAACCAACCCAACAACCAATCCCCTAGCATAGCCCCAGCAGTTATATTAGTGGCTAATGGCTAACTGATAACTGATAACGGATGGCCATCTGATTACAGCTGATGGCCATCTAATAACCAAGCCAGCACCTTTCCACGTGAGGCCAAGAGCCTGGAAACTGCTCTCTGGGACTCTGTCCACACACTCCACCCTTCCAGGGTCTTGCCTCACAATCTATGCGACAAGTGTCTTCCATAAGGGGCCCTGTTTCAGGAACCCAGCTCATGAGGAAAAGTTCCAGTCCAGTTTAAATAATGTCCCATGGGGTGTCCACCTCGATGTCCACCTACTTTCTGGGCTCAGCCAGACCTCCTGGGCACAGCCAAGGTTTCTCAGCGTACCACCAGTCTTTCTAGTCACAGCCAGGGCTCTCAGGGCACCATGCTGGAACAATAGTGGCTCATAGCCAAGGTGCTTACATATTCTCGATGGTGGTAGGTTGAGACACAGGAAGCAAACATCTGCCTGTAGCCCAACAAGAGGTCTTCCTGCACCAGTCTCGCTGGCGGCCAGGCAAGACATAGAAAGCAAACATCCGCCAGTTCCACTACATGGTGGCACGCTCCCAAGCAAACAGTGAAGCTGTCCATCAAATCAGGGACGGAAGGCAACTCCCCATAGTCCATAGTCATTTGCCAGGGCTGTGCGTTGGCCCTACAATGTGTGCCTTCTCTGCAGGGCGAGGGCTCCAAGTCCTCCCCAACCTGGGGGTGAGGGATGACCTTGACCTCACCCGCATCTTCCACCAAGACTCAGCAAGCGTTTCTCCCTGAGACTACAAGTCCCGCATCTGGGCTGCCTCAGCAAACACTGCCCAGTCCATGCGACCGGTTACAACCGGTTACAACCAGCCATAGATCAGGGACTCATACCACTATATTCTCACTGGCGGTTGGGTTGGAGACACAGGAAACAGGAGCTGCAATCTGCCGTCCGCTTCTCTGCCAACCAACCAATCCCACTTGCTAGCTGCAATCCTCCACCCACTTCCCTGCCAACCAACCCAACAACCAACCCTCTAGCATAGCCACGGCAGTGGCTAATGGCTAACTGGTAACAGCTGTTGGCCACCCAGCCACAGCAGATGGCCATCTGATTACAGCTGATGGCCATCTAATAACCAAGCCAGCATCTTTACATGTGAGGCCGAGAGCCTGGAAACTGCTCTCTGGGACTCTGTCCCCACATAAGGTAAACATCTATATGAGCCAGAAATGGAACATAATCACAAAGCATTGAATAAGGTGACGATATAGAATACTCGGCTCTCTGTGTAGAACAAAGCAGTAGATTTGGGAATTTGCTCACGGAGATAACAAAGTACTAGTTCTCGTAAACGTTCTCCTAATGGAATGGGGAATTGGGCCCAGGCTCACTGTGTGCATTTAACTCCCAAAGATCGTCACTAGAATTACTAAGAAAGTACTTTAACAAGAAGAGAAATGAACCTGCCACAATCAGATGTCTAGCCTATATAGCCTATTAGGTGTAAAAAGGTGTGGTTTCTTTAAGCCATTTCAGAAAGGAACCATCACTCATGGCAATAATTGGGATAGGGCAGAGTCCCAGAAATTAATGCAAAAAAATCCCCTCCAAAAATTCCCTAGAATGTAAATACAGTGAGAAATAACAAATCCAGAAGCCAAAATATAATCAGAAGTTTGCTTAGTGAGCTCTGAATCAGAGCAAGTGGGAATTAGTTATATGATTCAAATGTTTTATGGTAGGGGTTGGCAAACTTTTTCTGTAGATAGTAAATAGTTAGGTTTTGTGGGACATATGGCCTTTGTCAAGACTACATAATTCTGCCATTATAGTGCAAAAGTGGCCATAAACAATGGGTAAATGAATGGACATACCTGTGGTCCAAAAAAACTTCGGGCGAAAACAAAAACAGGATTTGGCCCATGGGCCTACCAATCCCTGTTTTGTGGCACCAGGTCCTGAAGGTCTGAAAAATCCTTCTCCACCATGTTGATGTAGACACTGTTTACATGAGACGCCACATTCTTGAACAAGGGCTTTCTCTCCCTTAGTTAAGCAGAAACCAAATTAGCTTCTGTGCCTTGACTTTTTACAGGCCGCTGTGGAGGCCATCCCATTATGATTAAGACTTTCTTTAGAGAGGACAATTCCTCCAATTAAGTTAGAGTCAAGTGCTAGGAGTTTAGGTGGCTTTCAGTCTTCTTCAGGTGACTTTGCAAATCTCTGTTTCGGTTCACTTAGAGCTGAACTCTCAGGGGACATCTTATTTCCTACTCCCACACTGGTCCCTGGTCTCTCTTATTTCCCAGTTCTAAGAGGTTTCTCTTTATTGCTCCCACCTTGATCTTGCAATGGTAGCTCGTGGGGTGGATCCAGCAAAAGTGTTAAAGCATGGATATCAGGCGGTGCTTGAGATGCTTATTTCTCCCAGCTGTATAGTTCCAGGGAAACCGCCTTAAATTTTATAGCCTCCAGAGCCCTCCCTGTCAGTCTGGGACACAAAAACACCTTCCACTGATTCTACATTTTAAACAAACCAACATGTTAAATTTTTTTTTTTTTTTAAGAACTGTTTAAATTTTTGTTTTAATTGTTCTGGTCTGGTGGCCTTTCATTCCTGCTAATGTGTTACTTCAGTTCATTACGTAGGTGTAGCCGTTTCTCATCTTAAAGAGTTTCGGCGTCTACGTTAGCAACCTGCAGCTCAAGGCGTGGTCAGGTCCTAGTGCTCCATTAGCATCACCTGGAGCAGGGTAGCAATGCAGCCTTTTGGGGCCTCAACTCTACTGAATCCGAATCCGCATTTCAACAAGACTTCCAGATAATTCATGATAGTAAAGTTAACAAAATTTTTTTTTAACTTTGTTAATTTTATTTTTTATTTCTCAATTACAGTTGGCATGCAATATTATATTAGTTTCAGGTATACAGCGTAGTGGTTAGATGTTTATATAACTTACAGAGTGATCCCCCCGATAAGTCTACTACCATGTGACGCCATGCAGAGTTACTACAATATTATTGACTGTATTCCTTCTGCTATATTTCACATCCTTGTGACTATTGTATAACTGCCAATTTGTACTTCTTAATCCCTTCATCTTTTTTACCCAGACCCCTAACCCCTCTCCCATCTGACAACCATCATTTTGTTTTCTGTATCCATGATAGTAGTTTTGAAAGACTTCACTAAGTTATAATGCATCTTAATGTTAATTCTTTATATATTTTTTTCACCTTTATTGAGGAAAAATTGACATATAAAATTGTAAAATGTTTAAAGTGTACATTGTGATGATTTGATGTACATAGACATTGTGAAAGGATTCCCACCATCTAGTTAATTAACACACCCATCACTTAATGTTAATTAGGAAAAATGTCTCCTTTGGGTGGCAAAATTAGGCAAGGCCATAATGTTTGGGAATAGTGGGTGTAATTTTTCCCATTGTTTTGTGCCTTTGGGGATACATGTAGCCTTGTGCTTTTGTGCCCATGAGGATATGTTGTAGCCTTGATTGGTATGGTCATCCCCAAACCCCCTAGGCCCCAAATTAATGTGATGAGAGAGGGGGCTAAGAAGACTAAAATAAATTGAAATTCTACTTTATCAGCAACCTGGTTTTTCAGATTTTTAAAAAAGCTTCTTTTCATTGGCATATAGTGAAATTCTTTCTCCTTCATTTCTTTTCAATAAAATATTCACAAACTGAAACAAATCTCTTTCCTTTCCAGGCCTTGCAAATCTGGGCCTTCACCCCTGACTCTGGGTTGATAAAACTCACATGCACAGATTCTCAAACCCTCACACAGTAATTCACCAAGGCGTACCTTGGTTATTGTTCACTATGTGGACACAAATGGACCACAAGAGATACAGTTGAAAGCTCTGTGTGAAACAGATGCTTAGGCATATCGAATAGTCTAGTTGTATTTGAAGGTAAATACAGAAGATAAATATTTGATACTTGGCTTTGCTAGATTAAGGCTTGTGTGTCTTTGGACAAACCAGTTTATTCCAAAAATTGGTCATTTGTAAAAAAAGAAAATAATTTACTGTGCTGTTGGAGTTGGTCTGGGGATTAAAAAAATTTTTTTTAAAGCTTCCTAAGTGACTCTCATGCTTAGCCAGTTTTGAGAACAGTTAACAAAGTCTTTGAGCCTTGATTTCTTCATGTGTGAAATGGGAACATTCCTTATTTCTTCAAATGGCTGTTGAGAGCATTATGTGAAATTACTTCTGTGAAATACTTTCTAAAGTACAGAGTAGTCTAGAGGTGTCTGTGGTAGTTTTTATCGTCATGACCTCTTTGGCAATTGTGTCATAAAGACATGACTTTTGGCAGTGTGCGAAGAAATTAAGGAACGGTAAGCGAAAGTTGAGACTGAGGTAACAGAACTGAAAAAAAATGGAAACCACCTCTATTTTCCACCATAAATAGTCCCTATAACACATGCCCTCAGTAGGAGGCCAGGGCTGTGAAACACATAAAGCCAGATTTCTAGTAAAGAACAGTGCTTACATCCATGTGAGGTGTATACACTGCTGTGTTCCTCCCTTGTAATAGTTCATCTTGCCTGTCTTGGCTCAAGAAATTGCAGATAATTTGAGGTCAGGGTTTGGGTCTTCCCTTTCCCATAGGGACTCCTGGTAGCGTTCTTGTTACAGAGAAACTCTCAGCAAATGTTGATTGATGATTGGTTATAATTCTTAGACTTCTTTCCACATGAGTAGTTGAAACCTCTCAAATGATTCAGTTGTAGAATGAGGTTAATGAAGGATGTCTTTTTATGCCCAGCTCACCCTATCATGGTATTACAATTTTCTTATGTTGTATGGAAAAACTCACCATGATCTATCGGAACATAAACACCAAGATTGCATCCCATTCCTACATGAGTCATAAGGGACTAATTTTGCAGGGAGGGTGGGTTTGAAATCCACACTACTTTGCCTTCCTTTCAGAGCCTGTGTTGTAATGAAGTCATCATGTTGCCAAACAAAGCCAAGTCACTTTCAAACTGTGTTTCCTTGTTGTCAAAAGAAACCAGTGCTTCGAGGGAAACAATAAACTGACTGATGTGACAAGACAAAGACCACACTTCAACTGATAGGTTTATTTTCCAACTTGTTAACTCATTGCTCTCTAGATACAGTCTCTGACAGATTCTATGACTGTTGAGAAGAATGACCCCCAAAAGACAATTCTGTGGGGAAAGAAATAAAAGACCAGTGTAACAGCTACTCACCTACTTCATCCATGCCATGTGTAGGTGCTAATGGAGGGATAACAAGTAGTTGGCTGAAATTTTCTTTTTCTACTTACAGTACTGGCCTAGCAGATGTAGAAATGAGAAACTTAACAATATTTTAGGAGTGTGTCTGTACTTGTCTTCTTATTAAAAAGGGGTCCATGGACACAGCCCAGGCTGTGGTTCCTGAGTTTGGGGCTGGCTCTCAGGTGAGGGCAAGAGAAGGGAAATTGAGTCAAGAAACCAAGATAATCGCTGGGGAAACAAAAGCATCACATTTGAAGAACACAACAATGAAGCTTGCTTGGCCTGATCTAAATCAATAGGATTACAACTTGGTGAAGAAAAGACGGAAGGTTTGGGAGATTGAGGCAGGAGGAAGATGACAGAATAGGGGTTTCTGTGGGAGGAAGGCTGTAAGAGCTTGCCATGGCCTTGCCTGTGGGGAGGTGTGTGGGGATGTTGAGGGTGCTGAGCTGTATCTATGAGAAATGGAGCCAAAAGCCAAGTGGAACCCATTCAAGGTGTACCTTCAAAGTCAACATCAGGCCTTAAGAAACCTAACATGATAGCTGCTGGTATAACCCCTCAATTGTACCTGTAACATCTAGAAGAGCAAGAATCACTACTGTGTAGTTGACAAGATACTTGATCCAAAGAATGTGGCAAAATGTGTGGCTTTTTCTTTTCTTTTCTTTTTTTTCTTTCTCATAAGGTTGGCATAAACCTTTTACAGAATCTGCCACTGCTACATATTAGGGAGGCCCTCCTTCTTTTGCTGGTCCCATCTTTTATCTATTCCTATCTAGGTTATCCCCTTTTATTTTTACATTTCTGCACACACGCACACACACACACACACCCTCTCCCCTCCCAACTCTGATGTGCAGGCTCCATCTTGAAGGTGGCCACCTGGTTTTCAAGGTCATGAAAAATCACTGGCTCTGTCCAGGAAGGGTGGGGATAGAACATTGTTGTGGGTCAGAGCGATAGGCTTCAGACATTCAGTCTTCATAGAGGGAACAGCTATAAAACAATAAAATTTCCTCTTGATGGGTTCTCATTGCTTAACTTTGATGAGTTATTCTACTATCCCAGCAGCTATCTCTTCACCCTCTCTTATCAAAGACCCTCCCCACTAGGAATGACAAGAGAAGGAAAGATGTGGGTGGGGAAAAGGAAAATATTGTTCTGTATCTTTATGTTGTTGATAGATAAACTGGCTATTATATGAAGGAAGAAAGTAGAAAGTTACCTGATTCTGACTACAAAAGGTTGAGAAACAGTATTTACCCAATTTTGAAGGATCTTACAAATCAGTGTCCCACTATTTTGGCCACTCAGCTCTTGTATTGGATTGCTTAAAACCTATTGTAGTGAAACTTGTATCTTCTTCAATCATTTAAGAGCAAGTCTTATAAAATTTTCCTGGGGTTCATATTTATGAAAACTTTCCCTTTAAGAGGAACTCAGAGATAGGGTGAAACAAACTCCAGGCTGATGTCAAGGTGAAATAAAGCTTCGGGTGAGGAGGAATTATGCATAAGCTTCATAATTGACAATCCGTGCAAGATAATTGGAAGATCATTTTAGAAAGTCCTTGTGACTTGATTGGATTTAAGTTGGGTCGCAGCGTTCAGGCTAAAGTTATGCAGAATGCATAATTGTGTTTTTTAAAAAAAGCTAAAGGAACTTGGAGTAAAAATTTGAAAGTAAAAATTCTGGACATTAGTAGACACAGCCACAGGGATAGGGGTTTTTTCAGGACAAACAGTCCACACATGCTGGCCCCTAATAGAAGAAGAAGATTAACTAAACAGAGAACTTTCCATTAGAATATCAGAAGATATAGATTATGGCTAGCAAATATTCAGTATGACTATTGCCTATTCCCTCTAACCTGTACTCCTGGCAGACATTGCTAACTGATCAAACCTCACCTATCTGCAGCTTGCAGTTAATCTTGCAGTGATCAGTAGTTTTCCAAGTAGCTAGTGAGAATAACACAGTCTGATATCTGAGATACAACTTACATACTCTCCTTGATTTTAAGTCACCCAAGAAACCTCTCAGGTAGACTTGAAAGACTTCTTTGTCCAAGTATCATAGAAACATTCTAAAATGTCATAGAAAGAGAAAGAGAAAAATCAGGTACAAAGAAAACCTTACTTTGAATTGGATGTCATTCTTTTACATAGCTGATCGAATATTATTTAGATTTAACTTGGGCAAAACTTTCCTTGTAGTCATTAAGTTGTGGCCAGGGCCAAAACAAAACATCAAAGATGTTCAAAACTCCCACTCTCTAGAGACAGCTGTAAATAAACCGTGTAGAGTTAAAGTCAGAAAACTCCTTATAGGGTGTGTTTATTAAGAAGTAGTTGAATCCGTTTCACTGCTTTCACCACTGCTTTTGTAGTCTATGAGAGAAGTCTTGGGGAAGGAAAGAATCATTATAGCACTATGGAACTTGGAGGGAATTTTCCGTCTTCTCCCTGCAAGTGAGGAGATGGGGCTCTAACAGAACCATGTGCAGATAGTAGGTGTTTTCAAGAAGGGAAGGCTGGATTACATTTGTTCCCCATTTTTACAACTTGCTCTTATGCTTCCGTGTTTGTCTAAGTCAGAGAGATGGGACAACAGTGCCTGCATGCTGGCTCTTGGCAGGTCAAGGAAACATGAATTTTCCAAGAGTTAGGCAGACAAAACAGAAGGGAGTTTGGCTCAGTTTGACTATCCCCACCTAGGAGGGACACTTTCTGGGTAGAGTAGGGCCTCAGTAGAAAAAGGCTGTAGCATTGACTGCTGGTGGGACATATTGGGGAATCGATGAAAGAGGTTGAGCCAAAGTCAAATCTATGTCAAAGGGCTCTGTAGTGGCAAGGCCCCATAAGCCTCTCCAGACAACCCTGGCAGGAACCCCACAAGGTATTCATCATTAGGCTGCATACCACATAGAAGACCCTGATGGTCAGAGAGTGTTCGTATAAGGAAAGAAAGCAACAAGAAGAGAACTGAAACCTCTCTCAGATAAGTGAGGAAAAATTTGCCTTTTCCAATTGTGGAAGACAATCTTCAGGATAGCCCACAAAAATCCTCATCTCCTATAATCATAGTGTTGTGTGTTCCCTCCCTATGTGCCAACAACCCTGATCTGTGGGGCAAGTAGAATTCTGTGGCAGAAATGATGTGGGACTTGCTAGGCTATGCCATAAAATGCATTATGGCTTCAGCATTGTTTCATGGATGGATTACAATGGGGGGGGGGGGAGCCAGCTGCCATGCTGTGAGACACTCAGGAAGCTCTCAGAGGCCCATGAAGAGAGGAACTGAGGCCTCCTGCCGACAACCAGCACTAACATGCCAGTCGTGGGAGTGGGTCCTCCAGCCTGAGTCTATCCTTCAGGTAACTGCAGCCCTGGCCAACATCTGACTCCCACCTCCTGAGTGACACTGAGACAGAAACATCCGGTTGAGCGACTCCTGAATTCTTGTCCCACAGAAATTATGAAAGATAATGTATCATTATCATTGTTTTAAATCACTATGTTTTGGGGGTAATGTGTTATGCACCTATAAAAATTCACTCTCTATCCCTCTTTTCCACCCAATCTAGAAGATGCAGGAGGGAAAGTTGTGTAAAAAGGGGAGGCATTTTGAGCCACTCAAGTTATATGTCTAACCTGCAATGGGGATGAGAGAGAGTTTTGAACGGGATATAAAAATTAAACTGGACTAGAAACTTATGGAATCATCCTCAAATGACGTTTGCTGGTTAGGAAATGAGTATTTTATACTGCATAATTGAGAAAATTATTTGAAAAAAAAATATTGTCCTGTGTATACTCCAGGGAGGTGAAACTCCTCAGTAAATCACTTATAAATTAATTAATAAAGATTTTTTAAATGTATAATTGAATGGAAACATTTGCTCTTTTCTCCATGATTTAGGTAGTCGTGACCACCATCCATGACGACCAGCTCTGTGACCTGCAGAACCAGCCCTCTGGACTAAGGAAAGCATGAAGTACTAGCTCCACAAACCCAAACTTATGACACAAAAAATGTCAGAAGCAGTTATCTCTGAAAAGAGCTCTTCTTTCTGGATTTGCCATAGGCAGAGAGCTATAGAAATATTGAAAGTGAATACCATTTTGTAGATTTTTCTCTGTTTTATGAAGATATTCTAGCATTTTAAAAAAATTTTTATTTTTTTTAGTTTTGTGTGTACAAAACAATGTAATAGTTAGACATTACACCCCTCACAAAGTGATAACCCCCCTCCTCCAATCTACTACCTCTCTGATCATTCCAAGCCCTGAGAGGGATAGTAATAGATGGTATGAACGTTTGTGTGGTGCTAATCCAGTCCTCCTATGAGACAGTCTAGCCCTGTTATCAAAGGCAAGGAGAAACTATCCAATAAGATCTGGATATGCATAAACTTAATATTTGCCTTTTGGAAAATATGATGGGTTATATAGTTTCTATATTATTGAGAAGAAGCATGTAGAGTAACTGGCCTTCTAGAGGTTACCTGAGACAAGTTTGGAGACGATGGCAGCCTGCAAGGAAGATTTCAATCAGTTTTGAGTGAAGGTAGAGTTAGGGGTCACTCTATTCTTTTGTAAACAACATAAAATCTCTTTCCTTTTTTTCTAGGACTGTCACAGTGCTCCAGCACTTCCTGAAACAAATGACCTAGGAGGCTTCCCATAGCATATGATGATACAAAGAGATTTCCCCTGGTGTGAACTGTGCACAATATCTGCGTACCATAGATGCACTGGACCACCGAGGTCTGAGAGGTCACAGCTCCGCAGCATGGATGGCTTTTCCAAGGTGGGGAAGAGTGCAGGGCATTAATTATTATCACATTCTGAGTCCAGAATAGAAGCAAGTCTGTGTAGCCTACTCTTGGCCTGCTAACCGGAGGAAGAAGAGTGCTCAGCTAGTGTTTACAAGGAGCTTTTATGTATGTTAGCTCATTGATTCTCACAAAATAAAACAAAAACTATGATGCTGAGATTTTCCTAATTTTACCTATCAAGAAGCTGAGGTTCAGGGGTGGTAGCTGACTTGCCTAAGGTCACACAGCTCGTATGAAGCAGAATCCAATTTCAGGCTTTTTGATCCACCTAACAACACCTCAACTGTTTTTCCTTCCTCAGTTTGTATTTTTGTCATCAGTAGAGCTGAGCACACTAGTAGCAAATGAAGGGATGCTCTTAAATGCTGGCATACGATTCAGATGATTTCGAATATTACTTTTTTTTTGAGTAAAGAGGCACTGTTTAGTTTCTCTTGGGAATTAAGGCTAGGTATGTTTATATAGAATCCTAAAGGATCTTGTATGCCAGCTCCCTCTGGGTGCTGTGAAGAATGAATTGTTCCTGTTGTTCTTTGGGCTATGTTCTTTCGTAAATTTCTTAGATTTCCTTCCTATGCTGTTTATTCCCCAACCTTGCACCACTCTCTACCTACATTCTATTTCCTCCTGGTCTAAAGCACAGCACGAGATCTGGGTTCCAGGATGGAGCCATAGATTGGGCTTCGAGTAGGATCAGCTTGCAGATAGTTGTAGCTATGGGCATACTGGGAGAAAAAGAACTCTTAGTATTTGAATTTCCACCATTAATAATTATCTATTTGGTGTTAACTATGGTCTTTTTTTTCTTTTTCTTTTCCTCCTAAAGTAGATACTCATTTAAAAATAATAAAAAATTTCTAATAATAAAAGGAAAAATTATAAATATTCTGTGTAGATTAGCATGGTAAGTCATCATCCTATTAGAGGATAAGCTCCTGGAGGTCAGGCCTGTGTTTTATTAATTTATTGTTTGTAGCCTCAGGGCCAAGCAGTGTGCTGGCACAATGATTTAGAAATGGGCATTGTGTGTGAAGGAAAGTCTTCCAGGGGAATTGTGGAAAACGTTGTTTTCACTTTACAAAAGACACAGCAGAAAGACACAGTGCATGTCTTCCCCTGGATATTTCTGGATGTCATGTTTGAAATTGCTTGGCCATTTTGCTCCCTTTGCCAACTCTAAAGATGGCGGAGTCAAGAGATGGAAAGACCTAGGCTCTTGATGACATGATGAAGCTATAGAGTCAATTGTCCTTGAAGCCTGTCCTATCTCTGCTCCTTCTGTTATGTGAAATAATAAATTTCCTTATAGTTCAAGTCAGTTTGATTCTGTTTTTAAAAAATTTCTAAACAAGAGCATACCGACTGATAGAAAGTAGTTTGTTTCATTTGTACCCATAGCAAGGCCTGGTTTCCACCATCACATATGGCAGCCATGAAGCCTCCTTCCTTTTATTTTTCATTTTTTGCTGATCTATAAATATATCCAAAGTAAAAATAATGAAAAAAGAAACAAAAGAATTCCATTAGGACTGTGTGTCTGTGTCAATACATATGGACAGTCAGATAAAGAGGGAGAGGTCCAGTTTTTGACAAAGGGGACTATGCAGCTAATAACCAACCATAAAATTTCAATGATGCTTATTTAATAATAAGTAGCTATTTCACTCACATGTCTGTGGGCAAGTTTATGGTTTGGGTCCAGGCTTACTCCACATGTTTCTCATCCTTCTTAGACAGTTGGATAGTTTTTCTTATGGGAGGAGGGAGGTGTAAGAAGGTAAGAGGAAACATCAGGGGCTTTTTCAGGTTAGGTTCTGCATGGCCATATTGTTGCTTCCACTCTCATTCACTTGGCCCGCACCAGTCCTATGGCTGAGCCCCAAATCAGAAGATGGTGATTACACTTTGCTTTTAGGGAAGGATTGCAAAGCCATATAACACAAAGGTTCAGGATTGGGGTCAATAATTCAATCTACCATACTCCTCTACGTATTTCGGTATGATCTGAATTTCTTACTATTTGCACTTATTGCTTATATAATGATAACTATATATATATTTATAATTATATTATATAAATGATTATTATATATAACTTATATGTTTATTTTATGTATATATGTGTATATATGTATATATAATTTATAAACATATATACATATATATAAAACATATATATAATTTGTTACAAAAGAAAAACTTCTCTAGGGCCAGGGCCTTGTGGAGGAAGATGGTCTGAAGGGTGAGAGACTAGAGACAGGGAGGTAAGAAAGGTGAAATTATTTAGTTAGGGCAGGATGAGTCCTCATCTAAGATAGGGCTTAGAAGGTGGGGTGGAGGGGAAGGCAAGCCTGAGGAAGATTTCAGGGACAGTAGTGTCTGGCTGAAAGATATGGTTAGTAGGAAAAGATGGGGTTATTATGATGCTTAGATTCCTGGCTTGGGTGCTTTCAATGATAGTGGGGATCAGACAAAAGGATCACATTGGGGGGAAGATAGTTCAGGACTGGATGTGGTAATTGTGAGGGGCTGTGGGGTGTTTGGGGATGTCCAATGAAGCATCTAGACTTTTGGATCTGAAGCTCAGAAGACAAAGATTTTGCTGAAAACAAAGATTTGGGCATAATCAACTTGGAGTAGTTAATGTCCTGTAGTAGATGAAATTGCCCAAGAGGCCCACATATAAAAAAATGAAGCCAAAAACATACTGGTTTTAACAAATAGCAAAGAAAGTGAAATTCACAAAACAGATCATATGTATATGGGGAAGAAAAAGTGTTAACACAGTTGAATCTCAGAAATGCCAAGATGAAATGAATTGTCACACTATGGACTCCTTCCCTCCCACAAATCCAGAGTTCTTCCAGACTAAGACCTGTGTCTCAACCCACCTGCCCATCCTGGGATGGCAATGCTTGGATTCAGGGAGTCACTGTACCGTGCTCCTAATCTTCAGGGGCAAAGAAGAACCCCACAGGGACATGATTCATTTTTGTCCTCCTTCGAATAAAAATAAGACTCAATGAGACCTGACATCCTTCCCAACTAATCTAGACTTGTTTGGGGATTTTAATCCATTGCAGACAAAAATTTTTAACATTTTGCTTTGAACCATTTGTGTAAGTAAACACTTAATGTACTTATTTGGGACCCTTGTATCCACCCACTCAATGAATCTAACAACTACCAAATTACCTTTGTTTTGTCTGTTTTTCAATCAGACAGTATTTATAAGAAACAGAAGGAATAGGTGCAAAGGGCTTTGCATCATCAGAAGGGTTGCTTTTCTTAGAATCATCTGAATCACACTTGGGAGGCCTGGCTCACATCTCTGAGTGGTGCTTGAGTTGAACCCCAGTCTGCAATTTTCTCGAAAGCAATTACTGAGAAAGGGCCTTATTAAAGAGGCAATGACACTATCTATCATCACAAGAACACTTTCTACTGGGCATGAAGACCCTTATGGAAACACTTGCTGGGCTGTGTGGGGTGTTTGGTTTTCGAAATCTCTTTGAGGCTATTCTTACCCAGCCAGGGAAGTAGGAAGTAAAGGCAAGAATCTGAAATAAACAAGACCAACAGGTTCTGTTGTGGAAGGAATGTTAACATGATTTTTCTGAAATCATCCAGGTGCAGTATCTCCATGAACCTGTCAAGGGCTCTCAGTGCCCTGACTGAATGCAAGCATGTCGATGCCCCTCAGGTAGCTTCTAAATGTGACCTGGCCAGGGCCGGTTATTCCAGGCTGGTCATTCTGCAGCCTCTACGTCTAGGAGTTCATTTCTTTGGGTCTCAGTTATACTTTGATTTGTGTCTTGTCTCTGTGTGACCTGACGTGAATTAACTTCTGAAAGACTTGGTTTCCTTATCTATAAGGTAGAGAAAATAACAGTAAGAATAGCACGCATCTCATAACCACATTGTGAGGATGAAATAAGCGAATACATCTATGTAATATGCCATGCAGACAGTCCATATTCACTGCATGGAAGTTATGCAGTGAGGAAGTTAAGTGAGGAGGTTGAGGTGTCTATGGGTCTCAAACTGAAAGTGCATGCAATCTGGGAACATTGTTAAAAAGGAAGATTTGGGGCTTATTCCTCAAAGATTCAAACATTGTTGGTTTGGGGTGAGGTCCCCCAAAAAGTGCAGGAATCTGCACTTTTAGTCAATTCCCAGGTTTGGATGTAGGTGTTTGCAAGGACCTCTGAGAACTACACTGGAGCAAATAATTGGCCTCCCAGAATCCTCTTGAAGTTCTGAGATGCTTAGATTCCCGTCTCAGGTACAGAAAAGAGGACGTCCACTTGTGGTTAAAGATGAATCCCAGGCAAAGTTCTGAAGGCAGGAGGATTATGGTTTGATGGAGAAGTGGAGGTGGAAAGATAGAAGCTTGCCACAGACAGAGGGATGGCAGGGACAATGACTCAGAGGTTGGAAGGGGAAGGCAGTGTGGCCAGGAAGGAGATATGCATAACTGAAGACCATAGTGGGAGTTGGAATGTAGGAGGTGAGAAGCATTAGCAGAGGGAGAGACGCTAATGTGCACAAAGAGACCCCAACCCCCACCCTGAAGGTACTGGTTGGGAAGATTACTCTTGTGGCATTGTGCCTGGCAGCCCAGAAGCCATCATGCAGCTGGCAAATGTCAGGTCTGGGCTCATTAGGACTTGCATTAAGGTGACAGCCATCGGAACAGAAAACCAGCAACAACATCTCCAGGGAATTTCGAGGAACTGTTCACTGAATTTTAAAAAGTGTTCAAGTCCAGCTTTGGGAATGGTACAGGGCCAGAGTTGCTGTAAACATAGACATTTCACCACTCAAGAGTGAATAGGGACTTCGCCTCAGAATTATAACACAGAAAAGTATGTAAGACTGGTGACAATTGTTGAAAAGATTGAGATCTAAGCACACCCCCTTCCCATCTCCAGTGGTGGTGGGGGGGGTACATTTTGACGCTCTGTGCAAGATACTAGATTTGTTTTTTTTCTCCCAGGCTCTGTTTTCATCTTCAAAATCTTTGCCCGACACAACCTGTACATTGAAGCAGTGGGAATAGAGGGGAGAAGGGGAGATAGTCTCTGACATGCCGTTGGGAGCCCAGCCTGTGTTTTCCGTCTATCCCAGTTTGCTGGGTAACAGCTGCAATGAGAGTAATGCTGATTCCCCAGGGCCTTCAGTCTGTTCTCTTGGCAGTGGCCTCTGGCTCCATCCTGGGAGTAGAGAACTGAGCAGCCATGAGACCCAGGGTACCTAGTCATGTCCTCTTTGCTTCCAGGATTTATTCTTAGGTGTGGTAGGGAAGGGGGTAGGGAAAATCCATTCGGGCAAGGGGATTTTTGGAAAGGAAGATAGATACTAAGTTTTGATTGTTATGACAGCAGTCCTTTAACTGCCTCTGGGAACAAGCTGTACTTGAAAAAAATAACAGGACTATATTGGTATCAATGTCGTACTCCAACGCAGCATTACAACTCTGTAATTTCTCTTAAATGGCCTATTTCTCGTGTTCCATCATGACCAGAATGTTTAGACAGCATCCTGGTACTTGTGACTCATATTTCCCAATTTTTAACTGAATTTGCCTTTAATCTGGCCAGCGACTTCTTCAAGCCAGCTTAGTGGCTGCTTCCTAGCAAACCTCTGCATAATGTCTCCCCTGTACTTTAATCCTTTCTTCCTTCCTTTTCCATTCATGGTGTATTGCTAAACATTTCTGGTTTGCTTTCTGCTTTCATTATTCTTATTTGCCAGGAAGGAAACCTTTGGAGTAGAGGAGTCATGGGCCAAGTGCCCTAGTTAATTACTTCTACTTGGCTTTGTAGAACAGAGACACACGGACCTTCCAGTACTGTGAGTTTTTCTTATTTGTCTTTGAAATGTAAGTGATTTAAATGATCAAATCCGCAAATGTACAATGAATGTTCTCCATAATAACAAAAACAGTAGAGCTCCACAAATGTCAGTCATGAACAAGACAATGTGATAAACACTTTGTGTGCCTTACCTGTTTGAATCCCTCAAAAACTTTATGAGATAGCTATTATCTCCATTTAATAGGAAAAGAAACAGGCTCGGAAAAGTTAGGTAACTTATCTAAAATAGGTGGCAAAACAGTAGTATCTTGATGTTAGGTTTATTTCTATTATGGAAGGATTTTAATAACCTGTGGAATGTTATTGATTCTGTATGTTTTTCCATACAAGGAAGGAGCTGGAAGAGACCAAAGGATGTGAATGTCTTCTTTTGTGTGAGCGTAAATTAGGTGGTGGTGACCCGACAATGATGGAACCAAGTCCCCAGTTCTCCCAGAAAAGACTTGCTAGGTAATTGCAAATGCTGACACTGAAAGTCTTGATCTCAGATATGGAGGTACAGGTGTATTAGGAAAGTTATGACACTACGGTGTGGACCTGGAACAGAGAATAGTGATACCACGGTTCTCCTGGAAGAAAGATTGAGAGTCCCAACATGAAAGCGATGCCAGTGAACTTTGATTAATGAAATATTCTAGCATCTTAGGACAGGCATAAGAGACTAGACAATTCCTTTTGTTAAAAGAACATTGCAAAAGATGATAACAGAAAGTTCTTAGGTCCTGGGAATTTGATTCAAGTGAGTAAGTCACAGGTGTAAGGGGCTGGCTTAGCTGACATGCAAAGGTAAGTAAAATGGCTTTCCAGGATGAAATAGTAAAATTCTACTAGGTGAGATGGGCATAGCAATAATGAATCCAAGATGGACTATTCTCTGAATTTTTTCAGGTAAATGGTACTTACTCAGAGGTTGAAAGTTCAAGGTCAAGGCTGTGGCCCAAGGGAGATAGGGATCCTCGAGAAGGAAAAGAGATGGAACTTGGGTATAAGGATCAAGAAAGGAGCCTTGACTGAGCCAATGGCAGGGGCTGGGATGTTGAGTGTGGTTTGAGGTCCAAGGATCCAAATGCTGGGTAGTCATTCCTGGGGGCTCTATTCCTTGTTCTAACTGAAAGGAAAGGACTCGGGAAGCAACCTGGAGTCATACTTCTTATCACTGGCATGCTGATCTTGAGTGTTGGAGAGAGACCAATTATAATCTGTGCATATACAGTCTGGCTTTGAGATTGGGTTAGTCAGAGACTGGGACAAGGTAAAATTTTAGGAAAATCTATCATTGGGCCATGCTGTGGTCAGCCAGACAGGGTCACACAGAAATAGGGAGGAGACTTGTCTGGGACTCTGTGAAGGGCAACATAGACCTACATAGAGGGTCCCCAGACCAGCAGAATATGACACTCTACCCAGAAAAGAAAGTCTGGTGGATGCTCAGAGAATATATGGAATTAATTCCAGACCTGCTCCACTTTTCCTATTTGTACCTTATCCTGTCTTTTATTTTCTTGTTTTCAATCCTATTCCATCTTTAATCTTGTTTCTGCCGGTTTCCTTTCCCAGAACCCTTTCTGGCTTTTGAACTTTGGCTTTTGCTAACTTTGCCCTGGCAAATCACTTTCATTAACTAGCCCTATTTGATGTGGATTGAGACCTCCCACAAACATTTACTGCTTTTCCATGCAGATCCAATAGGCAAGGCCTAATCCTATAAACAGACTTAGGAAAGATAGTAGCTGTTGATACTTGTACTTCTAAACAACTTCATTGTTTCTGGACCATTTCTATCCTGGTTTATCCTCAATATGTTCAACAGAGCAACATTTCCCAAAATATGCTCCATGGAAAGCTAATCTCATGAGATGTTCTGTGAAAAGGGTTCTGTGGCCAAACACGTTTAGGAAGCAGAGTATATTATATCCTTCTCTTAGAGACATACCATGAATATGAGCACATTAAAGGCTCTGAGAAGTCCTGCAGTAAATGCAAGTTTTCCAAAACAAAATGCTTCCCAAAGTTACGAGTTCTTATAAATATTCTGTGACCATAGTGTTCCAAAGAACAAATTTGGGGAAATGCCATCACAGAACACAGCTTGTGTTCGGTTTTCTGTTTAAGTTGTCAGGCTAGGTCAGATTTACTGATAGTTATCAGGTCTAGCAGATAATAAATGTACTTTGCAAATAAATATTTTCTCTTGATAGTACATTCCCATGACTACAAAATCCCTCTATCATCTGTGTAAGAGATTTCTTAAAGTTCTATTTGTGATTATCTCAGATTAGGAGAAGAAGAAATAAAAGCAGGTACCCTTCAGAATATTATTCAAAGATGATTTTGTCATGGGAAAGGAGAAGTAAAACAAGCACTGAATTTATTTTAATTAGAAATGCACAATAAAGTAGACATAACTTTGTACTGATTAACATGACTGGGTCTTAAAAATATTTATTCTTAGAATGAGTGAATTGCTCACAAAGGAAGATACAGCTGTTTAGTCAGTAACAAATAGGCCTCTACTTCTATCAGTGGGTCATTGAAAGACAATGAGAAGTAAGCCCCTGTCTCTTATATTGTAATCTCAGGTGAGGGAGATTTTTGGGGTTCTCATGGGCAAAAATGCAGGGTGCAGATGATTACTATAAGATGTCTGAGTCATATTCACAAGTCCGGGGCTGTTGGTTGTTGTAAAATGCAGTCTCATCCTTTAAGTTTATGTCCTTTAGAAATTCAACCAGACTCAGTAAGCAATATGAAAGGAGGAGGAAGAGGAACTGAGGAGAAACATAATTTCATAGTACTGGTGATTCTGCTGCCCATTGCACTCAGTGAGTGTGTGCGTGGGAGAAAGAATGAGTGGGAAGTACAAATATGCTCTTCCCTCATCCCTCAAGTGCCTCTTTTAGCATGAGCATGCCACTGCATGAAGGGTAATTTTAGTGTTTAATGATGTGCTTTCCTCCTGAATATGGTCTTCAAACACAAGCCAAGACATCACCTGGAGCTGAACTGAAACATGGGTGATTTGTTTTGCTGAACTTAAGAGACTGTATTTCAACAAGGTAGTGCCTTTCCAAGGGATGATTTCAAGGATAATTTGGCTATTTGCAATTTTTACCCTGTGCGTGGGCTTTAGAGCTAATCTCTGTTGAAGACAAGACCCTTAAACTCAGGTATATCTTGTTCTCTTGCTTTGAGTCTCAATCTTGTTTCTCTTAAAAGAAGGGAAACTTGCATTCTGATTCAGTGTGGGGTGACTGAGTCAAGTTTCAAGAAGGGTCATGAAAGATGCATTTGTACTGCATTCTAAGGAGGAGAATGTCCTGGCTATAGAGGTACCCTTTCCTGGAACTGGGGTGGGTTATGGAAAGTCGGTACCACTTTTTCATTGGTTGCTACACACAATGAATAAGAATATTATCCTTTATAAACTGCTTGATTCAGCCACATGGCTTGGATGGGGAAGACTGTGGTAAACAGTTTCCACAATCATAATTCTCCTAGCTAACTTAAGTGTCATTATACAAAAGCTGGCAGTGTAAGCCCATTTATTTTTTGTGTAGAACTCTTTATGGAAACTTAAATAAAATATTAACCTTATTAATAAAAACAAACAACAAATGATAACATATTTGTCTAGCACTTTGAAAATGGCAAGTTGATTCATAGCTATCACCTTAATGTAATTCACCTTGGTGATGTCTGCTTATAATAGTAAAACAGATTACAGCAACGCTAAAATGATAGATGATTATATGTGTCCTCAGATAACCACTGGCTAAGGGCACAGGTTATTGAATCATTGTACATACTAGCAGTCATTTGTACTGATTATTAAGTACCTTAAATTATAAAGTTTCTCTGCAAAGATTAACAAGGAATAGTGGTTACTTCTGGGAAGGGATCTAGGAAGATTGGAGGAGATGGTTTGAATTATTTTTGTTACATGCACATACCTCTACTTATAAAAGGAAAAACAAAAACAACTCTGAGAACTGTGGGTGAAGCCAAATTTTGGATGTGCTAAACCACCAGAAGAGAGAGAGGGGAAAGCCTAGGAACTGAATGTCAAACAATCAGATGATTCCTAGAGAAATTGACACTTGGCTGTTGGAGCCCCAGGAGCCTGAACTGAACCAGAGGCATGTGATGACAAGAAGCCTATAAACAATGTGTAATGTGGATTTGTTGCTGGACTCCACCAAACAGAAGATCTGAGGGGTAACAGGAAGGAAACCCCTTCCTCCTACTTTTATCTTTGTCCTGGCAACAGAACACAATGAAATGCAAATTTAGGTCTGTAATGAAGTACTTGAATTTCGTCATTCCTTTGAGCTCCACCCTCCTTTTCTTGCCCTTTTTGAGATGGAGCAGTTAGTGGTCCAAAAGGTGCTGTGCATTATGGGAGAGGGTACAAAGCAGAGAAGCAAGAGGTACAGGGCTTCCCGGAGCTGAGGGAGCTGAGCACTCCTCCCTTGCTGTCAGTTCTCTCTGCCAGTCTACCTTTAATCAGTGCATCTGGAAGAAGAGTCTTGTTCACTTTTCACCTTAATAGGTTTTTCTATCTGTTGTCTTTGCATGTTTCTCTTCACCGAACCTCTATGATACTAGCTCTATTATTTCTATAGGTACATTTTGTTTTTCAAGATTTCAGGCAGAAATTCAGACAGCTGCAATTGTGTCTGGACTTTTCGGTGATTGATGGAACTTGTCTTCAGATTCCATTCTTGATTTCCACCTCGTCGCTTCAGTGTTGAAGGCTTTGTTTGGGACCATGTCAAGGAGAAGAATGTGAAAGATGTGTCTACATATTCTATGGACTGAACTGCCTGTCCCCAAAATTCATATGTTGAAGCCCTAACCACCAGAGTGATGGAATTTGGAGATAGGACTTTAAAAAAGTAATTAAGATTAAATGAGGTTACCAATGTGGGATCCTGACCTGAAAAAAATGATGGCCTTATAAGAATTGGGGGAGAGAGAGAGATCTCTTGCCTGGTGCACACACACTGAGGAAAGACCATGTGAGTACAGGGGGTGTGTGGGGAAGGCTGAGTTCTGCCATTCCAGCCCCTGCGGACCAAGTGCTACTGAAATCACAGAAGTGAGAATCCTCTCACTATTTCCGTTTGTGTACTGATTAAAAGCAGGGGCTCTGGGAGTCTCGTTGGAACCATTTAATTTGCATTCTGACTCCATCAGTTAGCTGTGTGACTTTAGGCACATTACTCAACCTTAGTTTCATTGATAAAAGGAGGATAATTATATATACCTCATTTGTGGAAATTAAATGGGATGTGTGTAAAGCACTGAGCACAGTGGCAGGTACAGTTTTTGGGCCAAAAACAAAGTTCTAGAAGCAGGGACAGGAGTAAGGAAATCCCAATTTCCCTTCTTTAGGCTTCCTTATCTAGATTTATGCTACCCCTACTTCCAGTTTCTGTGCTAAGAATAGAGCTCATTAAAGCTAATTATCTTGTGAGGAGGAGGTAGAAGAGAGGGTTTTGAACCAGCCAGTTGACAGTGTTGTGAGAAAGCAGGAGGTGTGGGCCTGTTGCCTCCAACCAACTGGCTGAGGATTTGTTTGCACCTCTGATTATTCATTTTCTGTGGTCCAGAAATTGCCTAAATGTTTTAATTATGTTCCTTTCATTGTATTTCAACAAACTAATGAATTCTTTATTAGTTTTTATCTTACAATGGGCCAATAATTATAACACCGAGTAAATCATTTTAAATTGCTAGGAATCAAAATTCAGTGGAGTTCCTTCTTTTGTAGTAAAATGAATGTGCTAATTTTGTTAGCTGCCTAGCACCTTGGAACACCCACTGTAGGTTGAGCCCCACTTCGGATGGGAGGGAAGTGAGGTACAAAAGAACCAGAAGGCTACCTTAGCCTTACTTTTACTTTAGAATAAAAATATGTCATCTTGTCTCATTTATTCATTTATTTACTTACTTAGCAACCATTAGTGGAGCACAAACTGCATGCCGGGCACTGGGCCAGGCATATTGTGATTGGATATTACTGGAACATGAAGTGTGAGGCAGGGATTAGAGAGAAGAGCTGGAGGTAAATGTACCATAACATAGAGACTTCATATAGAATTTAGTGAAGGGGAGCCACTAATAATTTTCAACATGCAATGACACAATCAGATTTACATGTTATATAAATGGCTTTGGCTATAATGAGGAAAATGGTTAAAGAAGGAGCTACGGGTTATGGTGAGACTTCTGTGGTTTTGCAGGAGAAAAATGTAGGCAATGGAAATAGGGTTGAATAGTGCACAACTGAGGATTCCTCTTTTCCTTCTTTCCTTTTTCCAGGGGGCTTCGATTTCAACTGGAATTTACATGGTTCTGGGGAAACTTGGGTGTGATTTCATTTATGTCCCCACAGGGGTAGAGCACGTGAATTAGGCTATGTCAATCACATTGGGTTTAGGAAGATAGGTGTACTGATGAGTGTGGAATAAGTCACCTATAGAGCTAGAGATTGGTTTCGAGGTGGACATGCTACCTACGAGAGCCCGATCACAGTGAATCTCAACTTCTCTGGGGATTCAGTGACCAAATACTCTCTCTTGCTCTGGAAAGTATAGTAGACAGATATGAGGTGGGACTCACTGGAGATTTGGAAGGCAGAAGAAAAAAAGGCCATTGTTTTACAGAGACAATTGACAGATGCAAAGGCAGATGTTAGGTCCAAAGCAGCTTCCTGCAGATCTCTTGGGAACTACCCACTCAGATCAACAGAGTCAAAATGACTGCTGAGAGTATTTGTGGTGGCTTCCCTGAGCTTAACCACTCTTAGCCCCTCCAAGGTTTGTTATTCCCTGGATTTAAGGCCTTTCTATTTGACATACATAAAATGGCTAATTTTCTCCTAACCAAAGCCTGACTGATATAAAGTAATAGTTAAATCCATGAGGGAGATTAATATTGCTTGACTAAATTGTCTCCAGTTAGGAGGAGATGTGGATAACATGGGAAACCTCAAGGAATACCAATATTTGGGAATCAGTGGAGGAAGGCCAGAAAGGAGACCAAAAAGGAACTGTCTGATACAAAGAAAGAGAACCAGTGGAGTATAATATTATGGAAACTAAAGCATTAAGTTTCAAAGAGGAGGTGAAATTACCAAAGTAAAGCAAGGGAATTTGGCAAGATAAGGCCTGAAGAGGGGGCTGTAAATGTGGTGGAGAAAAGACCAAGTGGGACCTTAGCAACAACAGTTTCAGTAGAGTGGTAAAGGGTGAAGCCGTATTGTAAGTTCCACTGGGAGATCTGGCCTCTTGCATTTACTCATGCAAAGGATAGCATGCGTTTTCACTGTCTAATATTTTTAAACACATTTCTACATTTGGGAAATTTCCCCATATATTTGGCATCCCACGCTAGAAACTAGACACTCACTCCTTCCCCAACCTTCCTTGCTACAAGATACAAGAGCACAGACATGTAACTTGGGCTCTTCTAACTATAAACACCCATTTGAGATTTTTATTCAGAAGACACTGACCTGAAGAAGGAAACAGCACAACTCTGGTAAAGGTAGGTGAGGTCCCTAATGGAACTATTTATGGTACTTTATCTTAAGAGCAGTAAGATATCCATACCTTTGGGTCTAGTAATCTCACTACTTAAAATTGAAAATAATTATCAGAAGCCAAAAGCTATACTTATGAAGATGATCACTGCAGCAGCTTTAGCTCTAAAAGGAAAAATTGGAAATAAACTAAATGTCCATCCTTAGTGGAATGGTCAAATAAACCATGATCCATCCCCTTGAATAATATCCAATCTGTGGCTCTCACATTAGTGCCTATTACATAGCAGGCATTTACTAAGGGAATATGTTATTAAAGTGAAAATTATGAAAACTGTACGTGTGAAAACTTTTGTGATTTTTTGTGTGATAATGCTAACCAAAGCAAAATTTGGGATGTGATTATAGTATGAAAAGTCAGAATACGTGGGTCCATGGACTTTAAATGGACTCAAAACTCAAAAATGAAAATATTTGAGGTAGAGCATGGGGTATGTGAGTGATTTTTTTCTTTACGCTTTAATATTGTCACTATGTTTGTTACTTATATACTTATACAAAAAATAAGTTAACTTTAAAAGTGCAGAAAAAAAAAAAAAGCCAACTAAGTCTAGTGCAATTCCTGCTTTGCTCTGGGCTCCCACTGTCCTCAGGCCATTCTGCCATTTTAGGTGATCCCATCAACAGGCTCCAAAGGTTTATTGATTAGCCCACCAAGCCAGGGAAATTATGACTCATGCCTCAGCAAGTTGGCTGCTTCAGTGACATTGCAATCCATCAACACTTTCTCTGGAGACTCTCACCTTCGTGCACTTTCCCAGAGAAATGTGAGGGAACATTGAAGAGGGGAAAACCTGCACTTGGAACTATACTCTGCTTCTCTGTTTGACAGCTGTAAATGGGCTTCTGAGAGGCGACCGGATCTGGGAAAGAGGAGGCTTTGGAGCCTGTAGCAACTGCGTTGTGTTCAGGTATGTGCAATAGTAAATCTTACTAGAGTGACTTCACTATTTTTAAGCACTTTCATTTTCCTATTTTAACAAGAAATCTGAAGTTAGTCCTGGATGGTGTTTTGGCTTGCTGAGAATATCCAGGCTTTTTCTAGACTTCCTTCTTGGTGTAAGTCTTATACGCTCCTTGCCCCAAGAAGGCTACTGCATTCCCAGGTCAAAATGAGACGAGTCGCCTGCAGACTTCCACTTACATCTTCTTGGCCAAAACTGTGTACAGAACCACCTTTAACTCCAAGGAATGCTTGGAAATTGTTTTTTATTCTTTTTCAGATTCTCTATTTCCTTATCTGAAAAGGGGAAGTTCAATGAACTTCCTTGTATGGTTGTGGGGATCCAATGAGTGAATGTCAGGAAAGCATCTCACTTAGCACTGGGAAGATGGGATGTATGCTCAGGATAAACTCAATAAAGCCGGGACCCCCAAGGATCCAAACGGTGAAGTCACATTCAGATGAGATACACATGTGATTGTACAACTGTTGAAGAATAATGTGGATGTGTCTTTTTTTACTTTAACAAAATTATATTTTAGTTATTTTTTTTCAAATCGAGACAAATAGTTTAAAAGACATGGTCTCTTATCCTCCACACTTCCCTCCGTTTCCGGGATGTGGTTTCCTCAGAAGCAATCTCTATGAAAGTTTTGAGGAGTATATCTTCTGGAATGTATCTCCTGATTTCCAAATAGTATATTTCTATTGATATCTATTCATGTCTGTGTCAGGTATCTTAGTATGTACTGAAAAGCTCCTATGAACAGTGAGGATTTGCTATTTTAGGCTTTACCCAGCACCACACACACAATTTCCAGTCCCCTATATATATAGTTGTATTATCATTTTGATTAAATAATTATTCAATGTTTATCTTATTATTCAGAGATGAGTCATATAGTTCTTGCAATGATTAAACTTTGTTTAAACTGAAGTTATCAATGGCTTCATATAAAATTTTTTTTGTGAGTTTTTAATGTACCTGTCAATAATTCATGCCAAACTTTGCACTAGAAGCATAATTCTTATCTCATGTACTAAAACATATCCAATGTCCTCTTTTCCTCCTGGAGAGCTCTCTCTCTCTCTCTCTCTCTCTCTCTCTCTCTCTCTCTCTTTCTTACCTTATTTGAATCTGGGCTGCTACATAGTTTCATCGAGATTTTTTAATTTTTTCTTCTCTACTGGCCTGGAAACTCTGTTCACTACTTTGTTCTACAGAATGATTATTTTCTGGATCCTCTGTCTGTATTTATCCTTTTTGGATTCTCCCTTCATTTGGGTGTCATACATCTCACATTAATTTCTTGAGAAAGAGTTCTTGGGAGGCAGAATATTTGAGACCTATGTTTCTTTTCCTACCCTCACCCTCAATTAATAGTTTGGCTGCACATAGAAATCTGGTGTGCATCTTGTTACAGAAGACCTTGAAAGCTTTGCTCCGTTGTTTTCTCTATTGTCAACCTACATGTTCTAGCCTCTTCCATGGTGACTGAGAAATCTGATGAAATTCTGATTACTGATCCTTTCGTCTGACCGTTTTTTCCTCTCTGAAAGATCTTAGAATATGCTCTTTACCCCAAAAGTTATTAACCTTTTTTTTTTTTTTTGGATCTGATTGTTCCTTTTTATAATCTCCTCTTCTTATTTCATGGAGACAAAAATCTTTTCTTTTGCATGTTATTTGTGTGTATGTTGGGGTAAATTTTCTTCTGTTTCAGGCTGTCTCTCTCAGAATTTTTACTGTTTCTTTTTAATATTTGTCTTTCATGTGGAGGATTTATCTTTATCCTCATAGGTGAGTATGCCTTTGTCGCTTTTCTGGAAAAGAATGGTGTTTTAGGAAAGGGGAGAGGTAAACGTGAGTAATTAGTCTGTAACCATTTTAAACAGGAAGGCCAAAGTGTAGACCTTTACTAATAGGATGCTTTCACTGTCCATCTCATAGTAAAGTTTCTTTAAACGCCTCTGCAAACATTACTCTGTCTGCTCACAATTTCTCAATCAGAGCAGCTGCTAAATTCTCTGGTTTCCTGCCAGCACACATTGTTCTTTCATTGTCTTTCTGTATCCCCTTCATATTTCACTTGTTCCCAGTCTGAATACCGGGATTTAAAAAAACTATTTCATGTGATTCTAATGTGCCACTAAGGTTGAGAACCACTGCTTTTCATAGACGGCTTGCCATTTGTATCAATGTAGAGGAGCACATCCAGCGACTATGTGCTGGGCTAACTCCAGCTGCTTCTTCAAGTTGTTAAGCCACACTAGTTTCGACAGCCTGGAGTTTATAGCCTACCCCTTTCAGAGTATGTATACTGCGTGCACATTTGCACACAAGAACATGTATTCTTGGAACATAGAAACTTCACTGACTGCTTTACTTATTTTGATGGCCACTTGCAGAAAGTTATGACGAAATCAGATTAACTTTGCTAAGAAACAGCAGCTCCTTGTGTACACCATTGTCTGCGATTAGACAAATATACCAATTCTTTTTCTTTTAAGTGGGAGAAAAAAACAAGCCCAGTCTGCAATGATGCCTTTGGGAGTTGGGATACTTTTCTGAGCTACCATAGTCACTTAATTCTAGGCTATCATAACCCAATACTACATACAATAAGTCAAAAGCAACAGCCACGTTTCTCCCAGGAGTACACCCGAGTTTGAGTGTCAGTATGAAAAAGATGACGTATATTGTAGGTATTTGCATTGACCTCAGAAATATTTGTTGCATCTTTCTTTGGTGACATTGGATATTAAAGATGATGTGAGGAATACGTAAGTGAAAAAGACATTTTCTTACTCGAAGGAATGGAAGTTTAAGAGAAGCCATCCAGAAGAGAACTTCAAATCTAGAAGAGGAGAAAGCTAACTCCAACCTAAGGAAAAAAACAGGGCAAAGCCCGTCATGGAGGCCCAACAACAAGAGAATTGTCCTAGTTCCTTTGGGAACTCCTCACCTCCTTTCTGAGCAGAGAATAAAGCTGAACAGAGCTTTAGTCTCCAATATAAGACATGGCAGATGGAAAGGAAATACCCTTTAGGTCCGAAGAGAAGTGATGAGTGCCAGCACCACGACCATTTGGAAGGTGATTGGTATTAATATTTCTTAAATGCCCACCACGCGCTAGGCACGGAACACAGTTGCAATGGCCCTTCCCAGCACGATTAGGAGTTTAGTGTGTGATGTGGGTGATTCTGGCTGCTTCGTTGAAAGATTTCCCCTCCTACATCTCTCCTAACTGGTTTAGGTACTTGTTCTCAGAAGCTCTAGGTTCAGCAATGCTAGCAGTCGCTATATAACATGTTGGGACATACAAGAGGTGTCCTTAGCAAGTCTCCCTGGACAGTGAAGTATAGCATGATTAATATGATAGGACCAAGCGTTCAAAGGGGCCTTGGAGTTCATCTTGTGTACTCTCTTGTTGCCTTGATATTTCTGATGAAATAACACTCAATATCTATATGAATACTTTCCTCAATTGGGAGCTTACTGTCTCCCACGGAAGCCTGTCACTTACATAGCAGTGCATAGTGTTAAAAAGTTTGTTTTTATTTTGAGCTGAATTCAATGGACCACCACATTTAACGTTCTTGAATATTATAGAATTCTGCTTATTTTTCAATATACGTGAGCATATTGAAAACATCCCATTCTTTGAATTCAGCCCTAAGGAAACTCCTCATGAAACAAAAATGTCCTTGGTCTCCTTTATTTCCACTGTGGCTTTGATTTCAAAGAAAGATTTGTAGTTCACAAGGCTCAAAGAAGCAATAGATAAATGTCTAGACAAGAACAGTAAATACTATTTTCATTTCTAGTCATCTAGCAGCATCAAAGAATGAAAGCCTAGCTTTTCAAATAAAACATTTTCAGAGAATGGCTTCTTTTAAATTTTTCACACAGAAGGGCTTCTAGAAATTAACCAGCAAGGATTTATTGAGTGACTAATACTTGTTCAGACAAGCAGCATTAAGGATACATAGAGGTAAAAGATTTCGTCTCAAGTCTCAAGGAATTTTCTGTCTAGCTAGGGAGACAATGATATATTTAAAATAAAAGTAAGCACTACATGGCAGGTTGGAAAATATATATAACCATTTTCACATTTAAAAAACAATTTTTGCAGTGTCTGAGGAAGAAAAATTTGCCCTCATGGATTAAATCCAAACTGAGGAATTTATTGAGTTTTCTCTTTAATTAGGATTTTATGAGCAAAGACTTGAAAGAGACTTTTCCTCCCATGCCTATTTCATCTAGGTCAGTTGCACCCCATAAAAAAAGCAATGCAAGCTATACATGTAATGTTAAATTTTCTAATTAATATCAAAAACTAAAATAAATAGGTACAATTAATTTTAATTATGTTATTAAATCCTTTATATCTAAAATATTGTTATTTCAACATGTAAACAATGTAAAAATTAACAAGAATTTTCCATTCTTTTTTTTCATACTGAATCTTCAAAATCTGGTGTATATCTTCTACTTAGAGTACATCTGAATTCAGATGCTAAATCTATATCAGAGATACTTGCTTTGTATTCATATTTTATAAAATTCACAGTTGAAAAAGTAAACTCACATTCCCAAATTGTTCTAAACACACTTAATTTTTCAAATAACTATGTCAAGTATGTTTTAAAATTAAATAAAAATTAAAAATTCAATTTCTCAGCAGCACAAGCCATACTTAAAGTGCTTAACTGACACGTTTGAAGTGTTCAATAACTACATGTGGTTAATAGCTACCGAATTGGACAAATCAGATTAAGGAGATGAAATAATGCTCAGGGTGCAAATATTTGAGGGCTTTACATGTGGATCTAAAGAGAACTTGTGACTTTGTGTAAAAATGACTTTCACAGGTCATTTAAAAAACAAACCTACTGAAGTATAAAATATATACAAAAAAGTACACATCTCAATGAATGTTCACAAAATGAACACATGAGTCCTGACAATTAAGTTCACGAACCCATCCTAGAAAAAGTGCTACAAACCTCATGGCTAAATATCACTAGGGTTCCCCAAATGAGATGACCCATTTCCCAGATTGGCTCTCTCTTTTATAAACTCTCATTCCCATATACATAATCTTTTTAGCACTTAGCACAATTGTATTAAATTATTGCATAATTAGTAGTTTAATGCTTCCCAATATATTAATTTCCGATGGCTGCTGTAACAAATTATTACAAACTTGATGGCTTAATACAGCACAAATTTATTATCTTATAGTTGTGAAGTCCAGAAGTCCAAAATCCATTTCACTGGGCTAATATTAATTGTTCTGCATACTTTATGTAGAGTGAAGTGAACAGCATGTTAAAGGCCAGAAGTCAGAGACAGTGTGATATGTTCACAACTACAAGGAAGGCTAGGAGGTAGAGTCAGGTGGAAAGAGACAAAAAATGTTTGAGAGTTAGAGAGAGGCTAGATTTTGTGAAAGGAATGTTAAGGATGATATTGGTATTGAAGAATTTTGTGTAGGGGAGTACCACGGTCACTCTGAATTTAAAATATTACTCATAAAATTGATGGCACTATATGATTTTTTGGATTTGGGGCATGAAAATGAAGGAGGGATCAAGTGAAAAATCTCAAGTTTCTGGCTTCTGCAATATAAATGGAAAATATGTGTCACTTATGGCATGTTCTTGGTAGAGAAGCAGCTCTGAGGAGGGCGGAAGACGTTATTAGTTTTAAACATTTTGAATTTGAGTTATATCTAGATATTAAAATGGAGATTTCTGTAAGGAAACATAGCTTTACAGTTCACATGAGAGGATTGAGCTAGAGATAAAACTTTGTGAGTCATCAGCATTTAGATAATTAAAATCATAGGAGAAGAAGGATAATAGGATAAGGGACCAGGACAGAGAGCTGAGGAATTCCTATCATAGTCACAGAAAGGAAGAAAAAAAAATATTTTTCTGGATGGTGAAAGTGGCAAATTGTGTCAAATGCTGCTGAAGCAGGTTAAGTGATATAGGAAGTAAGAAGCGTAAATTTAACATCATGGAGACCACTGGTGAGAGAATTTGGTGAAGTTGAGGGGATGGCTGGGGCAGTAGAATAAGGATGTAAGGAATGTGGAAAATGTGTATGATATTTTCCTTAGGTTGTAATTCAAACAGTGGAATTGGCAGGTCAATGTTATTTCATATACATTCTGTCACATTTTACCTATTTACCTTTTAGAAAGGTTTTATAAATTTATAGTCTTTCCAACAGTTTTGTGAGTTTTCATCTTTACATGTCCTTACCAGCTTCTTAAAAAATCATCCTAAATTTAATAAGAAAACAAGACAAACCTATTTGATGTTTAATTTGATTATTAGTGAAGTTGTAACATCTTTCCATGTTTTTTGATCACATTCAGTCCTTATTTTGTGAGTGACTTTTCATACACCTTGTCCTTTTTCTGTTATGCACTTTGACTTTTTAAAAAATGATTTGTAAGATCTTTATGTTTTGATGATTTTAACCTATGTCTGTCTTATATACTGCAATATTTTATCATTATTCTTTTATCATCTCTTTTTGTCATATAAAAGTCTTTAAAAGTTCTACGTGAAAAATCTGTCTTTTTCAATATGGATTCTGCCTTTGTTGTTTTGTCTACAAGAACCTTCCTCACTACAAGTCTATACACATATTCACTAAATTTTCCTCTACTACATTTATGGTTTTGGATTTTCATTCAGATTTTTAATTCACATAGAATTTATTTTGATGTCACATCTATGATGGGGACTCAATAACTAGTTGTTTATCTTAATATGTTCCACTCTAATTTAGAGTCATACTCTGGAGAATGAGTAGGTGAAAAGTGAGACTGGAATGAGAAGAGCATTCTGGGTAGAGGGACACAGTATGAACAAAGGCCCTGATGGTAAGGGTTTGTAAACAGGCTAGTCTGACTGGAGCTCAGAAAACAGAGAAAAAGTAGTACGATATAAAGCTGGAAAAATAAGGATGGTCCTGGTATTAAAGGGTCTTTAAAGGACCTAATGATCCTATTAAAAATTTAGTTTTTATTTCAGGGCAACAGGAAGCCAAGTCAATATTTTAAGTGACAGCATGATCATTTTTACATTTTGAAGAAAACAAACTACACTTAGTTTGATATTGGGATAAGAACAGAAAAAGAACAAAAGTGTGTGTAAGGAGATCATTGGTGGAGACTGTTTCAGTAGCCTGTATAGTAGTTGATAGTAATTTACAATCAGGTATGGGCAAGGGAGATGAGAGAAGTAGTAGAATTTAAGATACTTAAAGGGAAAATAATCAAGATCTGGTTTAAGGAAAACATCAGAGTTTGGTTGGGAAAATAAAACTACTTAAAGGTACTGTGAGCAGGAAAGGATTTGATAGAGGGAATTTGGGTGTTTATTAAGCTATTGTAAGGACTTAAGGAACAATGTGAGAAAAAGCTGTCATTAGACCGCAGGTTTCACTGCTAGCTTTTAGAGAGTCATCAAGTTGCAGGAGCCATAGGAAAGGACTGACATGATCACATATGTCTCTTGTACTTGGACGGGTGACTCATAGGTAAGTATCTGTAAGCCACTGTGAAAATGGCTTCCTGCTGATGTGGAAGAAAAAAAATTGCTTTTGATTCTTTTCCACAGTCTAAACTTCATGGTAATGCCTCTTATTGTGGCAATCTAACTAAGAATCCACTGTCAGATATCCTGGGGAATATAGTGTCCAGGTTTCTACCTTTGTCCTTTAGGAGAGAATAATAGAAGAGGGAAAATGGTATTGAGCTATTAGCAGACAATTTGACACAAGAACTGAAGAAGTGGAGGAGAGAAAGATATCAGTGATGACACCTACATTTCTCGGATAGGTAACTAAATGGACGGTAGTAACATTTGATAATACAGAGAATAGTAGAAGGTGATTACATTTGAGGATACTAGTAGTATCTAATAAGTAGTAAATATTTATATGACATTAAATTGTTACAGGCACTGTTTTAGGAGATTTATGTATATTAACTCATTTAATCTTTATAAAATTTCCTGAAGTGAGTATTAATATTATTCTCATTTTCAGAGGAGGAAACTGGCACACCAAAAAGTTAAGAAACTTAACAAAGGTCACAGAGCTAGTAAGTGGTTGAGTTGGGAATTTCAACTCAGACAATCTGGCTCCACAGTCTGTTATTTTAACACTTATAACCTACTATGGAAAAAATTATAAACTTGGTTTTAGGCATATTGAGTTAGAGATGTCTTTGAGACTCTCAAAAGAAATGTCAAGTAGACAGTTGTAAAGAAATGTCGAGTAGCTGTATGGTTTGGAAACTTAGAGGCGAGGTGTGGCTGGAGATTGGGTATGAGTGAGATTGAGTGAGTGAGTACGGAATTAGAGGAGAGGAATGCTTGGGACTGAGCTTGGAGAAACTCAAACATTTGATAGTCCTGTAGAGAAGATAAGTTTTCCAAGGATCAACAGAAGGAACAATTAAGGAGGTAGGAGTAAAATTAGATTATGATATTCTAGAATCCAATGGAAGAGAAATTTTCAAATAAGAGCGTGTGGTCAAGAATGTCATTGGTGACCTTATCCAGAGTTTGTTTGATAGAATGATAAAGATAGAAGCATACAAGCCACTTTAGAGTAGGTTAGGAGTGAAGATGGGGTAGGGGTGAAGATAGAGATAGCAAGTATGGACTATTGTTTTCAGAAGTTTGACTATAATAAAGAGAAGAGAGATTCAGCTCTGGTTTCAGGAGAACTTCATTCAAGAGAGTTTTTTTGCCTTGTTTTGTTTTGTTTTTTAATTATTTGCTTGTTTTTAAGAGGGAGAAACTTAAAACTGTCTCTGTTTAAAAGCTGATGGAAAGGATCAAATGGAGGGGGAAGAGTTTGACTGTATAGGAGAAAAATGATATAATCATTTACATGAAATTCCCAAGGAGGGTTGGAAGAATGAAATTCAACATCTTTGAAAGGTTAGCTATAGATAAGAGGTGGGCTACTTCTGTTATAAACCTAGGAAAGAGAAGATAATGTTGCTGATAGCATGAAGTTGATGAGTTTCTATTTTATGGTTTTAGTTTTCTCTGTGAAATAAGATATGTAACCTGCTGGAGTATGGAGGCATGAAAGAAGGTCAGGGAGGATAGCAGAGATGTGACAGAAGAGCAGAAGATTTGAAATTGTTGTGAATGTTGTATTGATGAGGATGATATGAGAAATATGGTAGGATTGGAGGGAAGTGTTGCATACCAATTTGAAGATGGTCATTACACAATTATTAGTGAAACCAACATGGCCTATTGAGTGACATTTTTCTAGTAGTTTCTAGCTGTTGAGGTTTAGACATGGAGTAAATAGATACCTCAACGTACCTAGGGTTAAAGATGTTATCGTAGAGAAGCAACAAAACATAAAGAGACAAAGAATTTTAGGGTATAAGTGTGATTAAAATGATAGACTGTTCACTTTAGGTTGGATAATAAGGGAAAAAGGAATAGGATAATGAATTGGTGGAAATTAGAAGGATCAATGGACTGGAGGTCACACGGAGGTCAAAGTGGGAATAGTTGTTAAAACAAAAGTCCAGGGAACAGATGGTGGAATGCATGGTTAATAACTGAGTGGTAGAATAGTTTTTATGTAACAAAATCTCATGGTCATGAGACTGAGTGGCTGGGGTTAGAGAAAAGTTATTGAGATGAGGAAACTGACGAATGTGAGGGCTGGATGGGACGTCCAAGTGTATCATATTTGAGTCAAACAGGATTATACTAGAAGGACTTGATTTGGGGAGGAAGACACCGACCCAAGTGTTTTTTACATTACATTATGTTAATTATACTATACTATGAGGTCTGACAATTAACTTCACAAACTGGTTGCAACAATGTTGCTAACCTCTTTTTGTTATCAGAGGGATTATTTATTATGAATTTGTACCAACTGGACAAACAATTAACCAAGTTAGCTATTTGGAAGCGCTGAAAACACTGCATGAAAAAGTTAGACGACCTGAAATCTTCACCAACAATTCATGGCTCTTGCATCACGACATGGCACCAGCTCACATGGCACTGTCTGTGAGGGAGTTTTTAGCCAGTAAGCAAATGACTGTATTGGAACACCCTCCCTACTCACCTGATCTGGCTCCCAATGACTTCTTTCTTTACCTGAAGATAAAGGAAATACTGAAAAGAAGGCATTTTGATGACATTCAGGACATCAAGGGTAATATGACAACATCTCTGATGGCCATTCCAGAAAAAGAGTTCCAAACTTGCTTTGAAGGGTGGACTAGGCACTGGCGTTGGTGCATAGCTTCCCAAGGGGGTACTTCGAAGGTGACTGTAGTGATTGATATTCAGCAATGAGGTATGTAGCACTTTCTCTAGGATGTGTTCACAAACTTAATTGTCAGACTTTCATGTATCATATTAATAGGAGGGACAGAGCCAGCTGTTATCCATATAAAATTTTACTCAACAATGAGAAAGAACCAATTATTTTGCTCACATTGTGGAATTCTCATTAGGCTCAGGGCCTGACCAGCTTTTAGAGGAAAGAATATGTTACTACTGGTCTGACAGAGGCCAGCTGCTGTTGATAATAGTGAACCTTAGAGTAAGACAAAGCTAAATTTGAATGCTGATGACTTTGGGTAATTTACCTCACCCTTTTGAGCCTGAATCTTCAAATCGCTAAAATGGGATTCCAAATGCTAATTGTATAAAGGTCTATTGAAACGAAACCAGATAAAATGACGTGTGGATCATGGTGCCTGAACTTTAGCATGTGTTCAATAAATCTAAATTCTTCCCCTGTGAGGACTCCTATCCAGGGAAATACCAGTCTTGAGGGGAAAACCTGTGAGTGGCTCCACTGGATTTTTAGTGGAAAAACAGTTTTTTAAAGTACAATTTTGTGCAAAAAGACAAGCAAATGAATAGTTTGTCAAAGGTGGCAAGACACCTCACTTCCTAAATTTCTTTAAAATATGGAAACTTAATTCTATTCTATAGTGATTATGATGCAGTCTCTGGAGATAATTGCACCTAATAATGATGTTGTTATGCATAAGTTTGTAGGGAAATGCAGCTAAACAATGAGGTTGATTACCTGAGGTTTATAGCATTCAGAGAAATGATAAAAATAGGCCAGTGTCCTTGTCTGAATATTGATTAATGAATGACAGCCAGAATTTTCTTTGTGATTCAAGAAGTATACTTTCCTTCCAGCTCAAGGAAGGCCTAGGCAAGTTAGTGATGATTGTAACCACTTGAGGGTACAAAATATTGTTTTAATGTTAAGTACTACAATTTATTGAGTGTCTATTATGTGCCAGGAACTTTCTAAGCAGTGACCAATCTTTACAAACACTCTCTGGATGAAACACTGATTCTCATTTTCCAGATAAGGAAATTGAGGCTGGGAGAGTTGAAATGACTCACCCAAGGCTGGTCATTTGGTAAATGGCACAACCAGGATTCAAACTTATATCTATCTTTAAAACAGAAGTCCACCCGTAGTACATCACTCTGCCTCCAGGATAAGCTATGGGTAACACAGGTGTCATAGGAGGATATTTATAAATATTTATAAATATATATTTATATATAAAAATTTATATATATATATTTTATATGTGAATGTGTATATATATACATATATATGTATATATATGTATATATACACACATATATACATATATATGTATATATATGTATATATACGTATATATATGTATATATACGTATATATACACATATATGTATATACGTATATATGTGTATATATATACACATTCACATATACTGGAGGTGCCAAACAAATGTATATACATGACTTGTATTCATCTTTTGTTATCGGTATATACTATTACAATTTTAATATAGTTTTTCCTTTCTTAAAATGTGTATACATTTTTTGGCACCCTCTGTACATATTTATTTTTAATAAGGAATTGGCTCACACAATTATGGAGGCTAGCAAGTTCAAACTCTGCAGGATGGGCTGGCAGGCTGAAGACCCAGGAGAGTCAATGCTGCAGTTCCAATCCAAAGACAGTCTGCTGGAGAATTCCGTCTTGCTCAGGGAGGTTGGTCTTCTTATTCTATTCAAGATTTCATCTGATTAGATGAGGTCCACTCATATTGTGGAGGGCAATTTGCTACTTGAAGTTTACCAATTTAAATGTTAATCTCATTCAAAAACCCCTCCAAGCTGACATATAAAATTAACCATCACAGAGACTTAGGTTAGTCTGCTTTTTAAAACTCACTTCTCCAGAAGGTAGAATTGATCAGGCCCAATACAATTTCCTACCTTATATGTTAGCAGAGCCCACTTACTGGGGCTCATGGAAGATTATGGTAGGTTAGATGGTGTCATAATATTTTAAGAATAAACTGTGGTTCATAGATTCATAGAAAGTAAAATTCAAATCACAAGAACTCAGCTTTCGAGTTTTAGTTCTAAAAGTTACCACCCCAGAGGTAGCAACAGTCTCTCCAGACCAGCCTTTGTAATTATCATCATCATAATCATCAATAATAATAATAATAATTAACATTTACTAGCTGCTTCTTGCTGGTTCTGAGTGCTTTCTGCGTGTTATCTCATGTAATCGTCTCAGCGTTAGGAAGACGGCACTATTGTTATGCTTTTATATCTTCCTGTACATGTATGGAATCAGAGTCTCAGAGAGGTAAGTCAGTTGGCCGTGGTAATATAGTTAGTAAAGGGTAGATCTAGGATTCAAAACAAAGGCATATGTTTTTAACAGGCATAAAGATGATTTGGGGCACCAAAGTACACTGTCCTGAAAACCTCTCATTATTTGGCAGAATGCCTGAAGCTATCACCTTTAGAAGAATCCAAACGGGAAGACTAAATAATCAACACTCAGACTAATTGTGCAACCCACGTAGCTTCCAGGGAGGCTAGAAAGAATAATAAAATGGTTTTCCTCTACTACAAGAGTTTGCAACCTCATTGGAGAGGCCTAAATAGACCCAGGGAGACGACAAGCTGGGGGCTGAATTGCTTCCATTGGTCTGGTATGCTGTCGCCTTGTTTTAGGGAGTGAGCATTCTTACTGTTTTTTGCACTTGTTCTTAGCCAAAAGGCCGAGAAGCAATGTCCCTGTTTTTTTAACAAACCATTTCAGTTCTCTCTGAAACCCTGAGTGGGCCACAGGAAAAGAACTTGGGTAATTTGGGAAGACTCTTAGGTAAATGCATTTAGCAGGATACTTACTAGACCATGCAGCGTAAAATAAATAACAACAATAATAGCTATGATTTGATGAGTACTCGCTAGTTCCCGGACCTGGCTGGAGCCTCAGTATTAGGCACATTAATTACAGTTGGCTGTTCTGAGATTCCAGTAACATGTGAGCTTCATGGAGGCAGGGGTCAATCTGCCTTGTCATTTTTGAGTTTCAACCCTTGGTAGAGGAGACATTTTACTTAATTCAATATATCCAACATGTTATTATTTTAACATATAATCAATGTAAAAATTATTAATGAGATATGTTACATTCATTTATTTGGGCTAAGTCATAGAAATCCAGTGTTTTCTTTACACATATGGCACAGCTCAATTAGGACTAGCTACAATCCAGATGCCCGGTGGCCACCTGTGGCTGGGGGCTGCCATATCTGACAGCTCAGCCCTAGCACAGCCCCAGATGTATTTGTCTAACACTTGAGTGAGTGGACTGAGGCATAGCCAGCATGAGTGCTGACTTGTAGAATTAGGCGCCAGCTTCAGAATGCACACACGTTTGTGGCTTAAGTTTCATTAGATTTTGCATAAAATCAGAAACAAAATCAAATGCCTTGTGAACCAATTTATTTCCATTTCTAATTTGGCGATGTGCATACTTGGATTAGGCAGTAGCAGTTTCCTGTGATGAGGGAGCATGCACTGCAGTAAATATTTATTTGGAGCCTTCTTCCGGGGCTCCCACGAGTGGGAGATAATTAGCTCGTGAGGCACAAAAACATATTTTCACAACATTTCTGAAGGTTTGCCTTTGCTTTCATGTATAGCTCCTTCAACACACTATCCTCAAACTGCAGTTTGAAAGCTGACCCGACTAACACTGGCTTCTGAAATTGAAGTCACAGAACAGTCTGAACACAAAGCATTTTCACAGTCCTGAGACAGAAAAATAAACACACTTTCCTCCTGAAGGGAGACTCCAGCCTTTGAGTTTTAGAGCACAGTCTGCCAAACGGAGGAAGCTGACTGCTGTCCACGGATTTTGTCTCCATTAGGATTGCTCCAGGACTTTTCTTTTTTGTCCTCTGGTTTGCTATTTCAAAAAGCCACTGGAATTCCCTTAACACATGCTCATATTTCCTCACAAACAGCGCACATGCAAAATTATCTGAATTGTGCTTACGTGTAGAGCACTGTGATCTAGCAGGATATTAAACTATAATCAGAAACAAATTGTTGCTTCCCCTGCTAACAGATGGACGATAAACAGACAATCACATAATCACAGCATTCTGTTTTCTTTTTCTCTCTGTACACCAGCCACTGGGCAAAGAACCAGTCACATATTCGGTTGCTCAATGGTACTGATGAATGAATGCCATGAATTCTCCTCTCTTGCTCTCAGACTTGCACAGGAAATGGGAGGAGAGACCTATGGCTAGGGATCCCTCCTCTATAGAACGCATATACAGCAAGTTCTCATGAAAAAAACACCACATTTCCCATATAGTCCATTATAAAAGAGAGGAGAAAAACAAAAACAAAAACAAAAACAAAAACGCATACCCCAAGATGTTAGGTTGCAGTCTTTTACATAGTCTAAAATTAAGACACGTCTCCAGGTAAACTGGACACTGCCTAAAAACTGAGGATCACTTTGTATTCCCCAGAGCAGGACTGACAGGTTGTCTGATTGCAGCTAGATTCACGCAAACGTTTAGGAGTGGAGTAAGCATGAAGGTATAACCGACTTGATTGAGGCTGCATCCATGCTGTGTAATTGACTTCTGGGTTTAACATTAATAATTTGAAGTTTATTTTATTTCTCTCTAGCTCTCTTGCATGGCCCAATTTATGTAAACATCCTTTAACCCAATGCAGTTAAAAAAAACAGCAAAGAACTCCATTTACTAGGAACATAGGTGGAAAGATAAAGATAGGAGTGGCAACATGTCTTAAACCTCTTTGCTCTGCCTCTCCTCAGCCAAGGTACAAAGCTCTCACTGGTCTGAGCATACTTCCTTTTGCAAAGGATATGGGTAGGTTACAGTAGTTATAATGCCAATGGTTCCTCTGGAAGGGTGGGTGCTCATCTTTCTAATCCTGGGAGAGGAGGTTGGTCCTAGGGCATAACCTTAGTAGAGAGTTGGCAAAAGCAATTGTAGGGCTCAACCCACATCTCCCCACCCCATCTTCTGTAGCTGCAGCTTCTCACTGTCTCACTTCTCCAAGGTTGTCCCATCAGGGGAGAGATGTGGGGATGCTTGTGCCTATATGCATGGGCTCTATTTTTCACTGGCTTATTTCCTCTGGAGACCAGGGCAGACAAGAGTGTCTGATTACTTTTCATTTATGATGTGTTTGAGCCATTGTCTAAAATTTGAACAGAAGTATGTCCTTGAATCCTCTCTTTCCTTCTTTTCTTTTCTTCCTATCTAGCAAGAGTGGGGAATTGTTGTAGAGAACAATGATCCCACACAGTCTCAAATGCATCTTCTTTAAATCCTAACTCTCTAGGTTTCATAATTTAAAAAAATAACATTGAGCATGTATTGTGCTGTAACATGGAAAAATAAAATTGTTAGCCAGTTTGTCAGGGCCAGATGGTGGGCAGTGAAGAATAAAATCAAGTTTAGGAATTGAGTGAGGCTGGAAGGTAGTCAATTTTGCAAAGTATTCATGACTCAAGTTATCTATTTTAGGGACATGCAGGACCATGAGGTGTAGGCCAAGTGTAGAGTCTAAGTTTTCTAAGCAACCAGGGGAAAGAAGCAGCCAGAAATGGATTTCAAGTCAGCCAAATGACAAGAATAACCAGAAAGCAGATTTTGGGCAGAAGCAGGTCAGAAAATTGCCCTGAAACTAATAAAGGTGAGTAGGGACTTATAAGAAAAAAGATGGTAGAACCACTAAGTCCACTTTCCGCTTCCTGTTCTGCATATGCATGTCCTGCTGAGTACAAGAAGGGATTTTGCAGCTGCATGCTATAAACTGAAGAGGAGGTTTACTAGTAAATAAGCCTTCTTTTTGGCTACTGGATGCTGACACTTTGTTTGTCCAAATTTTTTTTTCTCTTACAATCATAAAATTGGCTGGAGTTCCATCTACATGAAAACTCCAAAGTTTTGGTAGGAAATGAAATGTTTGGATTGGTGATTCTGAGGTTGACATGTCAAATATTTTCTCTAAAATTAAAGGCTTCAGTGACATTTGGCTGCCAAACAAATTTTACTCATCTATTTGATGGTGTTTATCTTGGGCTTATTTTGCTGAGTGTTGGCTATGGTATTATTATATTGTTACAATTGCCAGATCACTGTTTTAGTTCAAGTATATGGCTCAGGCATTGAGAACATCTCACTCTTATCCTGTCCTAAATGAGTAACAATGATAAATACGGTAAAGAGGTGAATTGGCATGGGGAATGTGGCAAGGAAATGCTGGCTATGTTTCTTGATCACTTATGGCGAACCTGTCCCTATGGGTCTGGCACCAGCAGCTTCTAAGTAAATGACTTTGTATTTTTCTTTTTGGTGGTTACATTTAATTTTTTTTTAAAATGAACTTCAGATGCACAATATTGTATTAGGTTGGTGTGAAATTAGGTTTGCGGTTTTTGCAACTATTTTTAACCTTTTAAACCACAATTACTTTTGCACCAACCTGACATTAGTTGTAATTCTGAGTGTATGGAAAGCTGTTACAGCTCCATTTATATTTCTCTTTATATATATATTTTTTCCTTTATTAATCATCGATTGTCCTAAATTGCATCTTTCCTTTTCAAAGGCTCCCATTCTTGTGCTATTTAACTTATACAAATGTTATTGTTAAACATCTTCTTCTTCCTACTTTTATACATTCAACATTAATTAACCCATCATTTGAGTATACCACATTTTGGTTTTTGCTGTTGGTGAACACCCAGGTGATTTCAAACTCTTTTATAGAGTGGCACAGTAAATATTTTCATACATGTTTCTTTGTGTACGTGTGTGTGTTTTTTTCTGGAAAATGTTCTCAGTCATAGGATATAGATACATGAATTTTCACTACTTTCAAACTGGCTCCCAAAATGAGCACATAATCTTCCTCCAGCATTTCAGAAAAGATTCATTACAGGAGCCACTCATTATACTGACAGAAGAGGGTATTCCTTTTTCCTCCCCAGCTTTATTGAAATATAATTGACATATTCTGTGAATTTAAGGTACACAACATAATAATTTGATACACTTACATGTTAAAAGATAATTATCACAATAGGGTTGTTTGCACCTCCATCATGTTACATAATTACTATTTCTTTTTTATGTGAGAACATTTCAAGTCTACTCTCTTAGCAAATTTGAAGTACATAATATAATATTGTTAACTATAGTCACCATGCTATACTCTTAGATCCCTAAAACTTATTCATCTCATAGCTGGAAGTTTGTAACCTTTGACCATCATCTGTCATTTCTCCCACCTCCCAGCACCTGGCAACCATCATTCTACTCTCTGTTTCTAGGAGTTTGTTTTTTTCAGATTCTGCATGTAAGTGATATCATGCAGTATTTGTCTTTCTCTGTCTGACTTATTTCACTTAGCATAATGTCTTCAAATTTCTTCCATATACCGCAAATGACAGGATTTCTTATTTCTCATGGCTGAATAATAGTCTACTGTGTATGTGTGTGTGTGTGTGTATCTGTGTGTGTGTATATATATATATATATATATATATATATATATATATATATATATATATACTGTATCTTCCTTATCCATTCATCCATAGATAAGCACTTAGGTTGCTTCCATATCTTGGCTATTGTGAATAATGCTGCAATGAACATGGGAGTGCAGGTATCTTTCATATTTTCAGATATATGTCCAGGAATGGGATGGCTGGATCATATGGCAGGTCTATGTTTACTTATTTGAGGAACCACCATACTGCTCCCCATAACGGCTGTACTAATCTACAGTCCCATCAGCAATGTATAGGGTTCCCTTTTCTCCACATTTTCGCCAGCGTTCATCGCTTGTCTTTTTCATCGTAGCCATTTTAACAGGTATTAGGTGATAACTCATTGAGTTTGTTTTTGCATTTCTCTGATGATTAGTGATGTTGAGCACCTTTTATGTATCTGTTGATTATTTGTATGTCTTCTTTGGAAAAATTTCTATTCAGTTCCGCTCATCATTTTTTAATTGGATTGTTGTTTTGCTTTGTTATTGAGTTTTATGAGTTCCTTTATATTTTGTATATTAACCCCTTGTCAGATGGATTGTTTGCAAATTTTTTTTCCAGTTCCTGTTTGGTTTTTTATTTCATTGGTTGTTTCTTTTGTTATGCAGAAACTTTTAAGTTTGATGTAGCGCCACTTATTTATTTTTGCTATTGTTGCTTGTGCTTTTGGTGTCCTATCCAAAAAAACTGTTGCCAAGACTAACGTAAAGGAGCTTTTTTCTTTTCTTTCTGTCTTTTCTGCTAGTGGTTTTATGGTTTCACATTTTATGTTTAAGCCCTTCATCCATTTGGAGTTAATTTTTGTAAGTGGTGTAAGATAAGGGTTTAATTTTTATCTTTTGCATGTGGATATCCAGTTTTCCCAAAACAATTTATTGAAGAGACTATTCCTTTTCATTGAGTGTTCTTGGCTCCCTTGTCAAAAAAGTTGGACATATATGTATGGGTTTATTTCTTGGATGTTGATTCTGTTTCATTGGTGTCTATTTTCATGCCACTACCATACTCTTTAGATTACTACAGCTTTGTAATATATGCAGTTTAAAATCAGAAAGTGGGATGCCTCCAGCTTTGTTCTTTTTTCTCAAGATAGCTTTGGCTATTCAGGTTCTTTCGTGGTTCCATGTGAATTTTAGGATTGTTTTTTCTATTTCTGGGAATTTTTATAAGGATTGCATTGAATCTATAGATGGCTTTAGGTAGTAAGGGGATTTTAACAATACTAATTCTTTTGATCCATGAACAAGGGATAGCTTTCCATTCATTTGTATCTTCTTTAATTTTTTTTAAATCAAAGTCTTATAATATTCAGTGCACAGATCTTTCACCTCTAGGTTACATTTATTCTGAAGTATTTTATTTTTTTATGCTATTGTGAATGAGATTGTTTTCTTTATTTCTTTTCATATATTTAATGTTAGTGTATAAAATGGAACTGATTTCAGTATGTTATTATTTATGCTGTAACTGTACTGAATTTGTTTGTTAGCTTTTTTGTGAAGTCTTTAGGATTTTCTCTATATAAGATCATATCACCTGTAACTAGACAATTATATTTCTTCTTTTCCAATTTGCATGACTTTTATTTCTCTGTTTTTCCCTGTTTTCACTTAATTGCTCTGGCTAGGACTTTCAGTACTATATTGAATAGGAGTGTGAGTGTGGGTATCCTTGTCCTTTTCCTAAGTTTGTGGGAAGCCAACATACATCCATGTATATCTCTCCTTTTATTTATTTTACTCCTTTTACTAATCATCCCTGGTCCAAAATTTTAACATTGGGCAACCATAAGAGAAATAAGATTCAGATAAGAAACATCAAAGGATGTTAAAACTAGTGGGTGAAAATTTGTTAAGGAATGGATTATTAACACACCCCCACCCCACCAAAAAAAAACAACACACCAAAAACACAAACCAATCTCTCCACAAAATACTTAGTAATCTCAAAAGGAAAAACAGTAACTTTACAGTGGATAATACTGACATATGTGACCTTGACCATATGATCAAAGTTAACATCACCAGTATTGGGACAGAACCACATTGTATGTCCCTGACATGATGCATTGAAAAGGACACATCACCTCTGTGGTATTCCTGCCCCAAATGCACAACCTGAATACAATTATCCGGAAACATCTGACAAGCCCTTTGGAGGCCTTCCTCTAACACAACTGACCTGTATTCTTGGTATCATGCTTGTAAAAGACAGTACTAAGGAATTTCTGATTAAACACACACACCAACTACTTGCAACACATCATTCTGAACCAGAAAAAAAAAAAAACTTAGAAATTTTTTTGCAATAAAGGACATTATTGGAAAATTAGTAAAGTTAGAATACAAACTGTAGGTTAGATAATAGTATTATACTATTAATAATATTAATATCCTGATTTTGTTAATTGTACTGTGGTTTTATAAGAGAATGCTCTTGTTCTTAGGAAACACACATGGAAGAATTTAGAGGTAAAGGAGCATCATGTCTGAGACTTACTCTTAAATCGCTAAGAAAAAATAATATGTGTAAAGGAAAAGTGGTTACCCGGTAACAGCGGTGGGATCTGGGTGTAATGTATACGTGAGCTTTATTGTATTCTACTTGCAACTTTTCTGTGAGTTTGAAATTATTTCAAAATAAAAAGCTAAGGCAAAAAGAATCAACGATCAGACAAGAAGTCAGTAAAACGTGTTCGTCAATCTAAATAGATATTAATAATAAATAATAGCTATTTTTGAAGTTAAAAACAAATGTGAGACTAAAGTACTAGAAAATGTTACATGGCTTATATAACAGCAATAGTTTTACATTCATTGAACAATATATCTTAAAAATAAATATATATGTACATACAGTAATATTTAACAGAATTGCAAGAAGAAATTAATGCAACACTAAGTAGAAGATTTTAGAAACTGAAAGACCAAGATCACCAAAGGCTATACAAGTTTTGGTAACACAATTAACAAGTTTTATTTAACAGGTACAAATATACGGAAACCTACACCCAACATATACAAATATATAGAACCCTGCACCCAAATTTATGTTCTCCTTAAGTAAAAGGAGCTGAAGGAGCTTTTTTTTCAATTAAAGTTTATTGGGGTGACAATTGTTAGTAAATTTACATAGATTTCAGGTGTACAATTCTGTATTACATCATCTATAAATCCTATTGTGTGTTCACCACCCAGAGTCAGTTCTCCTTCCATCACCATATATTTGATCCCCCTTACCCTCATCTGCGATCCCCCTCCCCCCTTACCCTCTGGTAACCACTAAACTATTGTCTGTGTCTATGATTTTTTTTTCTCATTTGTTTGTTTTGTTCTTTTGTTGTTTTCAGTTTTATATCTCACATATCAGTGAAATCATACGGTTCTCTACTTTCTCTGTCTGACTTATTTCGCTTAGCATTATAATCTCAAAATCCATCCATGTTGTCACAAATAGCACTATTTCATCCTTTCTTATGGCAGAATAGTATTACATCGTGTATATGTACCACATCTTCTTTATCCAATCATCTATTGAAGGACACTTTGGTTTCCATGTCTTGGCCACAAAAACTTTTCAAAAAAAGGCCACATTCTCAGCTATAAAGGAATTCTCAACAAATTGCAAAGAATATTTTAACTGACCACATTAAATAATGTGTAATAAATCAGGAAGCAAGTTTTTAAAATAGTCAAAGTAATAACTTGCCTCTCCCTCAAATACAATTGGAAACTGAGGAACATAATTCTAAATACTTAAAGGGTTAAAGAAAAAAGCTTAATGGAAGTTAGGAAATATTTAGCATGGACTGTAAATGAGAACACAGCTAAACTGAGAATGCAGCTAAAAGGGTATTTGGGGGAAAACTTCACAGAATTAAAAGCATATGTTCAGAAATAAAGAAGATTGAAAATTAATGAACTAACCATTCAACTCAAGAAGCCTGGGAATATAACAAAATACTCTTAAAGAAAGCAGCAGGTGTGAAAAAAGCATGAGATGAAATTCATAGGAATTTAGGAAGAATTGGGGCTAACTCCAATTGTGAAAATGGAGCTCAAGCCACCTTTAGCCAATTGAACGGTAAGGTTATGTGTTCTAGCAAATATCTCTTTTGTTCAATGATAATTTACAGAAATATTTCCTATGCTTGATTAAATATTGAGGTTTGTTGACAACTGCCAGGTAAGAGCACTAACACTTATTCCTCAGGAGATCTCCCGGTAGAAGTTTAAACTTTAGTGCCATACCCAGGTCAGAGCCTTGGAAAACCTTACTTCTTACCCTTCTGCTAGCATGCTATTGCTGGTGTAGGGGAGAAAAAAATTTCCTTCTATCCTTCTAGGTTCTCTGGCTGGTCTAATAATCAAATTACCATAAAACAGATTAACAGGAGCCCCATAAACACATGAGACCTAAAGGCAGTCAGGCAATTAAGGCTTATATGTCATCCTGAACTAAGGAGAGGTATGGGGGTCTGGGGCTCAGAGGCAAGAAGGGTGATTGACTGGATGATAAGAAGAGCAGACATTTGGTAATTAGATATCTGCCCTGTCATACAGACAGGTCTTTCAGATAAAACTTATCTCTGGTAATAGCTCTCTTTCTGAATCAGGCCCCCATCTAAATTTAGATAGTTAAGGGAGAGGTAAAAGTTTTTCTTGAGTCAACGGGCTCTTGATTGCCTTCAGCTCAAAATAATCCACATGTCAAAGTGACACATTTTGGGGTCATGCATTCTGCTCCCTCTCACTGGCAAAATTTTATCAATCGTTTTTTATTATTTTCCATGGGCGTCTTGACTTTGGACTCTGCTATGATAGCAAATCTCTTACTTTCTTTGAAGAATTCATTCAGAAAATCTACCATTCTTTTTTCTCTAAATGAATGTCTGTGCCTTCATGACCAAACATAATGTATGTTTTGTCACCAGAGTCCAAAAATACCCCTTGGCATTCAGAATTCTCAATTAACAAAGTTATCTTGGGACAAATCTGCTTTTAAAATAGTAAATGTTAGGATCTTGTATTGTGATTTAAAGTGAATAGCATATGCTTTATCAGCTGACAACATTATCTTAATAAACAACATTTGTTTTCCAAAAGGAAAACTTCATTTCAGAATTGGATTTGTCTGTGATTTCAGTGACTCCGAGAATACATCAAACCAGATATTACGCTCAAGTCAAGTTATTACATTTCATAGATAGCCTTTTGTGTTTCTAGTACATAAGGAATGGATAAATCAACCAAATCAATATATATTTATTTACCAGAGCTATGCTTCCAGACTTTCAGAAATGTATTATCTAGCATTGTTGCCTAACATACTCTGAGAATATTGTTTTCCTCTGTGTTTTCTGATATAATCTGAAAAAACAAACACCAGCAGCAAACAAAATTCTGTCATTCTATTTTTGTTGGAAGCAAGACAGTTATTATTTGGTTTGGGGAAAATAAAGGCAACATTTCAGATTTGGAAAGTTTCCCAGACTTAAAAATAATATGTGACAGTGTGAAGAGCAGAGCCAGTGTGGCACCCTTTGCGTACAGGCAGAATAAAACCTATTTATTTGCAGTTACTTTTTCTCCCTTTATATAGTCAAATAAATTTTACTCATGTGTGAAGACAAGTGTAGGGGCATTGAAACCCAATGACAAAGGACCACATTTTAACGGTAAGCTGTTAGAAATGAACAGTTCAAGAGAATAAATATGATATAGTGGTTGAGATCAGCTTCTGAATCAGACACACCTGACTCTGAATCGACCACTGATTTTTACTGGCCATTGGACCTTACTTTACAAATCTCCAAAATGGGAATGATAACAGTAATTCTTGTTGTGAGAATTAAATGAAACCAAATTTTATAAGGATCATAGTTCTGTGCCTGACCTGCAGTGAACCCTTTCCCTCCTCCCCAAGGAAACTACTCATATAGAAATACAAGAAAAAATAGGGGACCACCTCACAGTTCACGTGACGCATCTAGTATTTGAAAACTGCTGCTGAGTGAAAACAGAGGCAAGAAAGACAATGGCGACACCATTGGACCTATCATAGGGAGCAGAGGTGTCTGGCTTTAAGAAAAAATACTGTTACTGAAGGGAGCAATTGAAGGGAAATCAGGGCCATCTGGGTATAACAAAACTTTGAGGATGACTATGGTCAAAGACAGGCCATTGTCATGCAGGATGCATGTCTGAATTAAGCCCCAGCTTCTCACGGCTTGCCCTGACATACAAGGTCTACACATGCAGCTCCCATGAACCTCCGCCCTCTTACCATTGCTCCATAGATACAACCCAAGCTCTCTGCAAACTGGACCTTCCTGAAAAGATCCTGTAGTTTCTGGCCTCGGTGGCTTTGTTCCTGCTGTCTCTTCTGGTTTGTTTCTTCTTTTCTTCTCATCTTCTTCAAATTTCTAGCCACCCTCCCTATTCCATCTAAAAGTACTTTCTCCTTTCCAGATTCTCACAGTAAGACTGACTTTCTTTCTCCTTTCCGGATTCCCACCTCTTTTGAATTCCTATAGCACTTTTTTTACACTTTTTTTGGTAGGACCTACATTTGTCATCTTGATTATTGCTATTGCAGCTGTCTCATTACTCCTTCTAAATTTGTAAGCAACTTGAGGGCAGGCACATCTTTGTTTTCCCTTGCACAGTAGCTGGTACATGGTAGGCACCAAATAGATGGTTGTTGATAGGATAGTCAGATAGCAGATGTATTTCCAGCACAGGATTTTTAATGATCACACAATGGTAAAAAGTGCATCAAATGTTTATTAAGCATCTACTATGTACCAAGCACTGTGCTAGATTCAGTGACCATGATTAACTTGATTCCTTCTCCCTTATGGTTTACAGTCTGATGAGGAAACAGATTTTACACAATTCATAAAAACTGCAGCAAGTATTATGAAAGAGGTAGAAAGAGAAAGGTCTAACTGAGTAGCTCACTTCTCAGAAAGAAGAAAGCTGTTGTTATAATAAAAAAGTTAAGTGGATTGGTTCGTGACTGACTGATTTAGGTGTGAAGCTAGAACACATTATGGGCCACAGGAGCTGCTCTGTGCTCTAGCAGAAGGAGGTGGCGTATAAATTCGGATTCATTCATAAAGGAGGTAGGTTGGGAAGTCAGGATCGTTAGCTGGCTGAAACAATGCACTAATGCAGCATGAAATATGCTGAGACCTGCCTTTTATTGTTCCCTCAACTGGCATAAAGTTATTGTTGAGTTATTAGCTGTAGTGAAGATGGTAAAGTGATATAGTAGCATAATATCTATTTATACACTCTGAAATGTAGAGAGATGCTTCCATTTTATCTCATCCCATGAATTTAACGTGGTGTTGCAATGTAGGACTTAAAGCTCGGTAAATCACTGGAATCCTCTCAGGACACTTACCTCAGAGTAATTTTATCTCTTTGGCTTAATACCACTCTGATTACTCCCAATACTTCCTAGAAATAACACTTAACCAGATGTTCCACATTCTCTTGAGATTCATCTTTCTAAAAGTAAGTGGCAGGAAAAAATGACTTTGAATAATAATAATATCCCATAATTTTGATATTTAATTTCAATCGTTCCTCTGAATGAGGACATAATTTAGCCTGCAAACAACAATGGCTCTTTGAAATTTCTTTTTTCCTATTTTACCTGAATTTATATCAATCTGAAAAATACTTAGAAACATCTCTGGGCAAGGAAAGAGACTGTTTCTTCCTGGAAGTTATTACACATCTATAGAAAACTATTCAAACTTCTTTATATTCCCAATTTTAAAATTCCCAATAGGATTATGGGAGCACTTTGTCTACTTTACACAGGCACTTGAGAACAGTAGAAAAACATAGCTAAACACAAAGGCTCTGACATGAGAGAAATTAGTGTTCTAATTCTACTGCTTATGAGCAGTATGATTTTGAGTAAGTTATGGAAACGCCAAAGGCCTCAGTTTCCTTATCTGCAAAATGTGTTCTAATATTACCTACTTGATAGAATTGTGAGGATTTAAATGTGCTAATGCATGAAAATGCTTAGCGTAAAGCCTGATGTATAGTAAATTCTCAACAAATGATAGTAGTTGTAATTATTAATCATGTGTAGATTAAGCTCTACCTTTTCACCTAGGAGGTGCATAACTAATACCCCTTCCAATGAAGAGTAGAGAGAACCCACTTTCAGTTCACCGGAGTTCCAGAGGCAGTGAAATCACTGAAGAGTCCATAAGGATTCTTTTGGTTGTAAGTGACAGAAGCCCAATTTAATCTCCTTACAGTCAACATGGTATTTACTGGAAGGGGTATGTGTTGAGCAAAGGACATCTGTTGTCTGTTATCAAGAGCAGAAGTCCAAATACTTCTACCCATTGATCTTGGTAATGGAGTCATCAAGGTCAACAACAGTCAAGCAGCGGATGGGAAAACACTTCACGGACATAGAGCAGAGCAAGAGCAGCACCAATAGTGGGCACCAGTCCTCCATGGCCAACAAGTTTCTCCCAGCAGCCAACTCAGGGCAGTTGACCTGCATGCACTCCTCTTGGGCTGTGGGACCCTATTCCCTACCCACAGGGGACAGATTTCATACTGTGGTTGACCAGGTGCCACATAACACACATGGACAAAGAAGTACACGATGAGTCTGAAACAGGGCAGAAAGTGATAAGCCCAGCACAGGCTACGGGACTCCTTATCTTTTGGTTAGAAAGTGTTCCAGGCCCAGAGCTCATTTTATGTGGCCAAGTTGGGGTCAAAAAACTGCATGCCCAACCCTGCCTTTCCCAACAGTACAAGTAGCTTGTGGAAGTGAAGAATATACCATAAACATCATTTATATCAATAAATAAAACTTGGGTCTTCAAAACTACCAGTTATAGCTCTGCTGATTTCTCATCGTAAGAGGCTTGTTGACCTCATTTTCTTTTATTATCAAATGACTTTTTTCTTGCAGCATAGATCATGGCTACTGGTAACTTCCAGGGACACACTCAAACAATCTGGAAAGCAGTGAGGAAATAGAACATTTCTCTCTCTCTCTCTCTCTCTCTCTCTCTCTCTCTCTCTTTCAGCTTCTACTTGAAAAATTCTGGGGAAGGACTCTAAAATTGGTCAGATGCCCTCTCCTTGGACTCCTCACTGTGGTTGGGGATTGGAGTCCTATGAATAGCCTAACCTGAGCCATGTGCCCATCTCTGTGACCTGAAGCAGGAGTGCCATGTGCATGTTGGCAGCTGTGGTTGGGGTACAGGTCGAGGGTGGAATCTCTATAGCATGGCTGTGACCACTTAGAGAAGACATCTGAGACATAATGTTTCTAAACTGTTCATTTTACAGACAAGAAACTGGAGCCTAGAGACAACCAAAGGTTGTTCAAGGTTAGCTGGGCATGGCCCTCTTTATGAAGTGGTCTCTGCTGCCTGGAAGGAGGCTTATCTTCATTTGGTCATTTGTGGAACACAATCAGTCAAAAGGACTCAAAATACTTTACTATGTACCCGCCAGAACTCCAGTAGTTTTCCCTAGTTGGATTGAATAACTTTGAAGAGGGAGATAGAGCACAAGAGGGCAGAGAGGGTCACAGAGCTTGCAATTTTAATCCCTTGGAACTGATGTTTCCTTCAAATCCCAATGGCATGCTAATGTCCTCATTGTATTTGCATCTGAGGACAAGCTGCATGAACACAAGCTTGGGAGGTTTAATTGGCCACCACAGCAGTCTCAGGCACAGCTAAGTGGAAGCCTAGAACAACTTCTCAAACTTTGCAGAAGAGAAGAACCTGTTTTAATTTTGCCTGTGAGCTCCCCTTTCTATCCTCTAGGTCTCTACAGGATTCTGCCCAGCCCACGGGTGGCCTGGTCTTATTTCTCAACAGGTCATCAGTTCCCACATTGGGGAACATTAGGAGGTGTTCCAGAGGGTGTGCTAGGAGCGTGGGAGCTACAGGATAAAGAGTATTTTCTAGGTTTAGCAATTTAAAATATGACCTATAATTAAGACAAACACCCAAATATTATGGAATGAAATTTAAATAGTATTTCAGTGTTTATGATGAATCAGGAGATTTTAAAATCATTTTGATTTTGTTATCAGTGTCCTGGACTTGTGTCCTTGGTTCTTTAGGGGTGGGCTTTCATTCTTGTCAACTGTTAGGGATACATTAGATGGAAAGTTTGAGAAGAATTGGGAAATAGTTGTACCCAGAGTTGAACTATGAAAGTCTGTAGGAGCAAAATCATCATACTTAGAATTTAGCTCTTCCCTGGTCCTATAAGCTTCAGAAAGCCCATTTCCTTTTTTTTGAAAAAGTTAGTTTCATGTGTACAAAACACTGTAACAGACATTTATCATTTATACCCCTCATAAAGAGATACCCCCCCAATCTACTACCCCGCTGACATTGCATACAGCCATTACATTTCCACTGTCTCTATTCCATATGGTGTACTCCACTTCTTGTGACTGCATACATACATATGTAATTACAGCCGACATTCATTACTGTCCAGCTTCAGCTTCAGGTGCACAGCACAGTGATCAGGCAAGTCCATTTCCTTTTGCTATTGATTTTGGAAATGGAAAAACACCTTCAGACAGTTACCCCTTTGCCTTGATATTCCAGTCTAAACAACTTGGAAGTCTTTATCTTTCTTTCATTTTTTTCTTTTCCCTCCCTCCCTCCCTCCCTTCCTTCCTTCCTTCCTTCCTTCCTTCCTTCCTTCCTTCCTTCCTTCCTTCCTTCCTTCCTTCCTTCCTTCCATCCTTCGTTCTTTCCTTCCTTCCTTCTTCCCTCCCTCCCTTCCTTTCTTTTTCTTTCTTTTTTTAAAATTCCAGCTGTTTCCTTTCTTCTTTCTTTTTATCTTGCTTATTGCTTTTCTTACAATGTTTCTTAGTTTCCTTTAAACATAGAATTTGGAAAGCTAGAAGACATCTGGGCCAGCCCAGTGGCTCAGGCGGTTAGAGCTCCGTGCTCCTAACTCCAAAGGCTGCCAGTTCGATTCCCACATGGGCCAGTGGGCTTTCGACCACAAGGTTGCCGGTTCAACTCCTCCAAATCCCACAAGGGATGGTGGGCTCGGCCCCCTGCAACTAGGATTGAACACCGCACCATGAGCTGAGCTGCCGCTGAGCTCCAAGATGGCTCAGTTGGTTGGAGCACATCCTCTCAACCATAAGGTTGCCGGTTCGATTCCTCGACTCCTGCAAGGGATGGTGGGCAGCGCCCCCTGCAACTAGCAACGGCAACGGGACCTGGAGCTGAGCTGCGCCCTCCACAACTAAGACTGAAAGGACAACAACTTGACTTGGAAAAAAACTCCTGGAAGTACACACTGTACCCCCGATAAAGTCCTGTTCCCTTTCCCCAATATAATATTTCAAAAAAAATAAATAAAACAAAAGCTAGAAGACATCTAAGAGATTGCCTCACAAATGAAGAGCCTGAAACAAATCCTACTTGGTTATGATGTATCATTTTTTTAATTGCAATTTTGAATTCTCTTTGCTAGTATTTTATTTAAGATTTTTTGGGTATTAATATTCATAAGCAAGATTTATCTAGTTTAATCTTTATCTGGTTTGGGTACCAGTATTCATTTCTTGAAAAGAATTTGGAGACTTTTTTCTTTCTTTCTATGCTGTGGTACAATTTAAACACTTTTGGGATAAACTTATTTTAAAATTTCACAGAATTTCCTTGTGAAACCGTTCAGGCCTGGTGCTTTTTTGTAGAGGAGTTTTTGAAAACATTCTCAATTTCTTTAATGGAAATTGCTCTGTTTGTATGTTCTCTCTTTTCTGGAGTTTCACTTAAAATTTTTAAAATATGTATCAATAGTTATATCTCTTTTGCCATTTCTTATTTAGTGCATTCTCCATGCTATCTTTAAAAAATTAAATTAGCTAGTGTTTTATACATTTTGTTTATAAATAGCTTCAAGTATTTTATGATAGCAATGTTTCCTTTTATTATAGTTTTAAATATTTATTTGTTCTATTGCTTTGGTTTTCTTTTCTGGGGACTCCAATAAAATGTGTATCAGATCTCCCTTGTCTAGCTTCTTTATCATTTTCTGTAGAACCCTTTTACTTCTGTTTTTTCTTGTGTGATTTTTCTTTTACCTATCTTTGTTTACACTTCATTTCCTTCCTGTGCCTTTGTTTTTTTTTAATTGGAGAATATTGGGGAACAGTGAGTTTTTCCAAGACTCATCAGCTCCAAGTCAAGTAGTTGTCCTTCAATCTAGTTGTGGAGGGAGCAGCTCAGCTCCAAGTCTAGTCGTGGTTTTCAACCTTAGTTGCAGGGGCCACAGCCCACCATCCCATGTGGGAATTGACCCAGCAACCTTGTTGCTGAGAGGTCCTGATCCAACCAACTGAGACATCTGGCCGCCCCTCCTTTCGGTGCTTTGAATTGTGCGTATTTTCTCTTGTGTTTGTGTTTATTTGTTTTTGTATTTCTTCTAGTTTAGTCTGTTTCTCTAAAACATCATTTTTATGTAATCCATTTTTTTTATTTCAGTAATCATTCTTTCACATCTTTCTGTTTCCTGTCTGTAATAACTCCTTAAGCTGTTAGATTATATCCCCTTTTCTTTCTTTCTTTTTAGTTGATATAATTGACATATAACATTATATTAGTTTCAGGTACACAATGCAATGATCCCTTTTTTCTGTTGCGTATTTAGATGGGATGGGTTTTCCTGGGCTGCTATAAGGGGGCTCCTATAGAAGCGATAATAGGTCAGGGTAGTTTTCACAGCTTCATATCTTGAGGATTTCCCCTCCGCTGTTGAAAGACTCCATGCGTGGCTTTCTCCGTAGCCACACCTCTGTCTCTTAGAGTTAAATCTGATTCAGAAAACTGTTCTGCCTCAGTGCTCCTTGTCTCTAAGGCGTGACTCTCACCCTTGCTATGTGATTTGGGGACTGTTCCAGGACCTGGACCTCTGGGTCTGTACCTCTATGATGGAGACTTCTCTCTCCTTTACCTCCAGTGTTTGTGTCCTGCCCAATTTGACTGCTATTTCCAGCAATCTTTCCTTAAGGTGACACCCTGTCCTTCTGGAAGGGAATATTTTTTATATATTTCTGATTTCTTGAGGGCTCAAAGCAGCAAATCCTTGTTTGATTTTTTTCCATGTCCACGAACAGTATATTTTGCATTCTCTTGCAACTTGAAGTCTCTAAGCATGTTTCCCAGTTTTGCTAGTCTTAGATCCTTCAACCCTAGGTTCTGCTCAGAGAGTGTTTTCTATTTGGGGGAATAAGTAATTTGGGATTTTTTTTGTTTCGTTTTCTTTTTGCATTTTGTTGATTACCCTGGTTGTCCCTTTTCACTCTCTGCTACTTCTGCCACTCAGTCTTCATTTTGTGCAGCTCCTACTGCCCTTGGGGCATTGGAAACCCTCAGTCAGACTCCAGGGTTCATACAATTTCCCATCACCTAATAGTACAGCTGGATTTTTAAAAAACACAAAACCAAAAACTATTCCATTAGTCCTATTTGGATTTTAGGAAGAATTTGGGGGAAATCAGAAATTAAACTAAATTTTTGACAATGTTGCCAGAAATTCTAATCTAGAATTAGAATAATGTAATCAGCATTGATTTCAAAAAGCATCATGTAGAGTCATTTCTTTGGAGGTAACTAAATAAAGCAACTTCTTTATTTCGATTAATTTCAAGTGATTTATCTGTTCATAGTAAAAGATATATTCACTAACAGTTTTAAATCTGCCTATTTATCTACATATGCACATAGTTTTACATTTTGGAACATGTGTTTGGTAGGGCATTTTTCTGGGTGTGTACGTGCTATGATTAGTCACCCAAAATTGCACATACTCAGTCTATAATTACATTGTTCCTTATGTTCCCCCATCCCATTACATTGAATGAGAAGTAGGTTTCCATTTTATACACTTATAGCATCCTGTACTTCTTTTCATTTTTGATACTTATCACAAATTGTAATTATATAGTAATTTGTATGCTGTATTAGTTTCCTAGGGCTGCCATAACAAATTCTCTCAACCTTAGTGGTGTAAAACAAGAGAAATTTATTCTCTCACAGTTCTGGAGGCCAGAGTCTGAAAATCAAGATGTTGGCAGGGCTGCACTCTCCCTGGAGTCTTTGTGAAAGAATCTGTTCTTTGCTCTTCCACTCTCTGGTGGCTGTAGGCATTCCTTTGTGTTCTTTGGCTTGTGGCCACATGACAGCAACCATAACCTCCATCTTCACATTACCTTCTGTGTGTGTGTGTGTGTGTGTGTGTGTGTGTGTGTGTCTAATCTCCCTCTGCTTCTCTCTTACAAGAATAAACCTGACTGTACTTAGGGTCAACCCGAATTATTCAGGGTAAGTTCCTTCTCTCGAGATCTCTAACTTAATCACATTTTTGCCATATTAGGTAATATCCATGGGTTCCAGGGGATAGGATGTGGACATCTCCTTGGGGCCATCATTAAGCTCACTTTGTGTACCTATCCTCTTACCAAATTGCTGACTCTTTATTAGTTTCTGAGCTCCATGAAGTCAAGATCATGTTCTTTTCTCTCTTTATGTATCCCTAGTTCCCAGTACGTGCCCAATTCATAGTGGTTAATAAATAAATAGCTGTGAAATACATAAATCCATGGATTCTGTATAATTACATCTCCATGTTTAAAGTTAGCCTGTGGCCTTAGCTTCAAGCAATCCACTCTACTTATAATCGAACGGGGAATTATCTTACGGATTCTAAAGCATCAGATAAAAATTTGTATGATATGGTATGACCAAGTATGGCACATGGGATAGTTCCTTTTTTGATTGCTTTAGCTGCTTTCTAGAATTCTGGAAGCATTCTTTATTTTACCATACTTGAGAGCTCCATGAATGAATTTATTACATGACTATCGCAACTATTTCAGTGTCCTATTGTCATCCATTTTTCTTATATGTTCAGCTTGGTAGAGTTGTATTAAGACAAGCATTGCTTCAGAGCTGATAGCTCAAATACGTTAATGGCCAGCTCATTCTACTACTTGTGTTCAGCATGACTTTAAAAATTCATGTATACCCTGTCTATTTCCAATGCAATTTGGAAATAACTTCCACACTTAATTTGTACAAGAAACACTAAATTTTTAAAAAAATACCAGAAATAAAATACAAAAAGGAGAAGTATATATGTGTTACATACTCAGGATAAGGTAATTATTGTAATCATGTTCCAAGTCAAGCATTGATATTACTGACGGTTGAAAAAGAAACATTTTTAATTAATTAATTAATCAATTAATTAATTAAAGAATAAAGGAAATACAAGTTCATTAGAGGATATAGTTTTTTCTGACTCTAAACTCTAGTAGGAGAAATTTAGCATATATATTTTACTTTCAAAGTGTCATTTGTTATTCATCAAATTCCATAACTCCCTCCACCATAATCTTTATGCTCTTTCTGAAGCTACTCTCAGCTGCAAATGTCTCTGCGGCTTTGTGGTGATACATAGGAGTCATGAGAAATGTGAATGGGAGGCAGAGGCGAGGTGCATTTGGAATTTTTCCCAAATTCATTTTTCTTATAAATAATGTACACTGAAATAACCAAAGGGAGTTTTTCCCCCCTATAACTAAGATTTTGAAGAGTCCTTCAAAATGTTTGGGAATTGATATACTCACTCCACTACCGGTAGAAATCACTAGCCTATAGCACAGAGCTCCAACATACATCCATAGTTGGCATGTATCAGTATTGAATAAGTCACTGAAGAAATTAGGGAATTTAGAGCTAGAATATAGCTCTACTTTCCTTCCATATTTTGCATAGTTTCAGGGGATCAGGAATCAAGCATAATTCCCCAGTACCTTCCTCTCTGCTCATAAGATTCTCTCTCCCATACACACTTTTTCCTTTCACTGCTGTGTGTTAATGGAGAGCTTTCTCCTCTTCTCAAGACCAATTTGTCCATCTTGTTATGTATGGATCATGTCCTTTTGCTCCCCTAAGGAACTTGGTTCTACCTATCGTGCATTCTCATTATAAAATTTCAACTGCTCTATTAGCTCTCTTCCTTCTCTATGTAAACATGCTGTAAGCAAAGAAAATGTATTTCATCGTGATAAATACAAATGTAGAAACATCTCACAAATCTATAGCCTTTTCACAATTAAAATGTTAAAAGGTAATTTTATGTCCCTTGTTTGACTCCCTCCCTCCCTCATTCATTCACTGGTTGACTCAATAAACATTTATTGACTCTCAGCTATTAGGATACAATAATAACCAACGCACCTAAAAGAGCCATGCCTTTAAGGAGATGATAGTATAGCAATTTTAATATAAAGTAACAAGTGTTTTGATAGGTGTAAAATAAAATGTTACAGCCTCTTTGCTATTTCTATATCAAGAGATGGAGTCTAGTTCCCCTACCCTTGGATATAGGCTAGCCTTTGTGACTTGTTTGACCAGTAGAACATAGTGGAAGTGATATTCAAGGATTTCAGCCTAGGTCTTAAGAAACTGAAGAAGTTTAGAACAAGTGTCTCCAAAATATGCCACTTTGGCATGAGGATTATTTTGAGATAAAGGCAATCAAGACTTAGCAGACGCAGGAAAAACTCTTTGCTTCCCCTTTAACTGCCTAAAAGAAATATAAATTTCCTTATCTGTGGAGAAATTCTGCAATTATAAAGGAAATTTACATCGGAAAAGGGGCCTGTACCAGGAAGAGAGCTATTACCAGAGATAACATTTTATCTAAACTGCTTATCTATATAACAGGGCAACCTTTGTTTTCCATACATCTGCTGCTCTCCCCTTCTTGTGAATGGCCCTGCTCTTCTTTGTAACCACAGACCCCTTTTCTTTAGCTCAAAATGGCATATAAGCCTCAATTGCTTGGGCGCCTTTTGAATTTCATATCTTTGTGGGGGTCCCTTATATGTGTAATTAATTTACTTTTTTCCTATTAATCTGCCTTATGTCATTTCAATTGTTAGACCAGCCATAGAACCTAGAAGGGTAGAAGGAAAAATTTTCCTCCCTTATATAAACTTATTTTAAAATGCTGAAATCTAGAAGGATGCCTTGAACAGTCGGTTGCTCAGCCACATTAGTGACAAAAGGACATTTGATCCACAAGAGAAGACAGAGCTGATTTTTCTTTCAAATACTACTTAAAGGTCACCTCAATGAAACTTACTTGAACAGCCTATTTAAAATCAGACCGCGAGGCACTTCTGATCTTCCTTTGCTGGCTCATCTCCTTTTTCATAGCCCTTATCTTTTCTATATACTGTAACTTGTTAATGATTTAGATTTAATTTTCATGATCACACATCACCATACATCTCTCCATTGGAATGTAAGTTCCACATTAAAATTCAGTTGAACCATATAAAATGAAAATTTTATTTTGGGGGCTTCATACAGCACTAGGTCTTGAGAATATAGAACAGTGCCTGGTACATAATAGGCCTGAATGAGAAGCAGCACTGATTCTACATGTCAGTAAGACAGCAAAGAAGAGTGTGTGGGAAGTATTTTCATTTATGGTTAAAAATTTCTTCACAAGCTCTAAGCAGTCTCTTCCAGAAAAAAGAAATGCTCAAGACATACATCTGATAGCAAATATGTTTTGTATGCTAATGGGCATGAACTGCTCTGGGAGGAATTGACATTAGCCCCTAACTCTACCCTTCTTCCAAAAGTTCATTTCAAACATCCCAATCTGAGTGCCAGCTTGCAGCCTCCCTTGCTCTGGCATTCCCACTGTAGCAGAGAATAGGAGGATTCCACTCCAGTGAGTCTACAGCTTTTTCCTTATCCGTTTACCCTTGTACATTCTCATTTTCATCCTTATGCTCCGTGGCTCATCCTTATGACCAGTCCTTTGTAACTACCCTTACTCATTTGTCCATCTCTCCCTTTATCACACCTTCCTGGAAAACCCTCTACACGACCTCAAGCCAACTCTACTTTCATACAAGAAATTGAATCAACGTCTATTTTTTCAGATAAGGAAACCAGAGCTTAGAATTAAGAGATTTGTTCAAGGCACACATAGTTAATAACGGTAGTAATTCTAATAACCAACATTCATTAAACAAATGCTTTGTGTCAGGCATTGACACAAACATAATCTCATTTAATTTTCATAAAAACTTTTCCTCATGTAAATTAATATGTTGAGGCTCAGGGAGGCTGAGTAAGATGCCCAAGGTCACCCTGCTTGTCAGTAGTTCACATTCAATCATTCAACAACTGTTTATTGAACACAAAATCTCTGCAAACAATGTACTGGGGACAAAGTCCACAGAGGGGAACAGAACAGACGTAGTCCTTGCCTTAATAATAGCATAGTAATGGCCAATGCTTATTAAACTCTTGCTAGTTCCCTGGCATTATTTTATTTTACTCTCACCACAACTCTGATGTAGATACTATTAATACAACATACAATTTTCAGATGAGAAATTGAGTCTTAAAGAAGGACCTCCCCAAAGCCCTACTGCTACTAAATGAACTGGTTGGGAAGGGTGTATGAATCCATGAATCTGACTTCAAAGTTCATTCTTCTTATCAATTATGCTATGTTTCTTGCAAGAGCTTGAAAGCTAGTGGGCGAGAAGGACACTAACAGAAAACCACAAATAAACACATGAGATTCAGGCTGTCGTATAGTGGAAAGATAAACTAAGGCTGGTGGACTTGTTATTACCCTTCAAACAACATCACTTTTTCCTGGCCTGCTAGCTCCATGAAGGTTAAGGAACTGTGTGTATGAATGTCTGCCAGATTGTTCATTTTTATAATTTGCATGATGTCAAGCAAACCCAACTTTTATATAATGGCCTATCAAATGTGAATAAAAAGCTCAGCGAGTTAAAGAAAAAGAAAGTGCTTATAAACATTCCAAACATTTGTTTTGTGTTGGCTGGAGTTGGAGTCTAAATAAAAACTGCAAGTGTGACTAATAATTATAATCTAATTTAGTGCACTGAATTGGAAAGGAGTAATTACTGCATAGGACTTTTTGGAGTAAATGATTTATGGTTGACCTACAGTAGATTATTAATTTGGAAAAGGGAGGAATTTTCATGCAAATTAATTAAGTTTGGAGTCCTTTCTGATTCAGTTGATAGAATAGCGGAAAATTCTAGGGTCTTATGTTATTTGGCTGAATTTGGACTTTGGATACGGCATAAACATTCTGTTGGTGTTTGAAGAAGTTGGGTATAAAGACACAGGCCTTGTGCCAGGCTCAGAGCTTTTCTGATCTTATCAAGGAAGAGCCATGAAAGAAAAACTGTCTCCTTTTCCAAAATCAAAATGTATCCTCATAGAGTGTTTACATGCTCCCAGAGTTTTGCATCCTTTCTAATTTGTAGAAATTAGAATTTGTAGGTCTCTGGGGCCAACCAGAACCACCATCACCATCATGTACTCAGTGTATACAGGGAGTTCAATGCTATGTCCAGGCATTTCTAATCTCCACAATTTTGTTGTGTGATACTCCACATGTAGAATATTGAACAGCATTCTTTGCCTCTAGTCCCCAGATGCCAGTGACATCCCCCGTTTGTGACAACCCCAAATATCTCCAGACATTGTTGAGTATCCCTTGGGAATGGGTGGGGCAAAACTGCCCCTGGTGAGAATCACTGTATTAGACTCTTCATATGCATTATCTACTTCATTGCTTATAAGATCCCGCAAGGTAGGTGTAGTGTGCCCATTTCACATATGAAAACTCTGAGGCTTAGAAAAGTTGTACTTGTTCAAATCAAATAGCTAACACATGTTGAAACCAGGACTCAAACACAGGTCTGCACTGGCCCAAGCAAAGCCTCTGCTTCCAGATGAGTGTTGTTTTTGAGATGAAGTCACCTCTCTCATTTTTAATAAATGAGAAGTCAGGCAGTTAAGTGATTTGGTGAAAATCATATAACTAATTTGTAGCACAGGTCGGGCTACACCCCAGGTGTCCTTAAAGCAGCTGGTCATGGGAACCGGACATTCAGCTGATAAGTGAAAATCACATTCATAGTGACCGTGACTGTGTCGCTGGTCTTAAGTTTCTTCTTTTCTCTCTTTTGAATGCTATTCTTTTATTCATGTGATCTCGCTTTTGAGTGTAAAGTGGTCTTTCAAATCTGTGTCCATTAACTGTAAAGCACATACTGAGATTTTAAAACCTGTTTCTTAACATTGGAAAGAAACAGACCCTTGGTTTGTTGCTGCTTTACAATTATGTATTAAAGTATTCCAACCCACTCAAATGTTTTACCAGCCCATTCTTCCATCAGCAAGTAGAAAGAAAGCGAAACAATCCAGTGAGGATTCTATTCTATTACTAGCATACTCTGGTCCTGCTGGTTGGCCAGTGGGTACGGATGTAGGTAGCTGCATGACTATAATAATAAACAGCAACAGACAGCCTTGGAATAGAACTTTGCAGTGGCCCATCCAGCCAACATTATTATTCAATTCCATGTGTAACACAGTGGGGCCTGATCTGAAATTTCTGCCCAGTGGGTGCCTAACCACAGAAATCAATGTTTTCTCTATAGGAGATAGGCAAGTGCTTTCAGAATCTGTTAGGTTGAAGAAATTTAATAGAAAAATCTGCATAATTAGCTCTTTGACTAATCTTGCTCTTGCTTTGGGGTAAGAGGCAATTTAGGCTGCAAAAACAGTTTCAAATATTTGAACTGTAGGGAAAAAATGTTCAGGCTTTACAGATCTAGGCAAGAAGCTTATTCTCCCTGGAAGGTCCTTCAGCATTTTGGGATAAACTTTTCCTGCTGGCAAATGGGTTCCTTTAGTTACTGAGGTGCTGCTGGATTATAATGACTGTCTGCTGATGGATTATCTAAGGCTAGGAATCCTGACCACACAGGTAGTCAGTGAGCAGGACCGAACCAAGGTGGAGAATTCAGCAGGGCAGAGTAAGAACTAGCATCATTAGGCAAACAATACCTGCCTGGTGATAATAGAAGATGTAAAGGAAATCATTTCAAGATTTAACAATTCAGTATAGTACATTTTTTTAGAATTTCAGGTCAACTCTGCTAGAAGCAAACATTATAAACATGGAATGTAGAGTTCAAAAGCCTATTCATGGAGTCAGATTGTCTGGGTTCTAATCCTAGCTCTCCCACTTACTGGCTGTGTGACCTTGGATGAGCTGTTTAATTTCGCTTGGTTTTGTTGTGCTCATCATATGGGTCGGTGTTCCTCAGCAACCTCGTGGTGTTGTTTATAAGGTTTAACTGAGACAATACCAATAAGGATTTAGATCTGGGCATAACATGTAGCCCTTAAGGAATGCTGGCTGTCGTTGTACAGCCTAGCTCACTTAGTGACGGGGTAACAAAGGCTCAGAAAAGTAACGACAGAGCTGGATTTTATGTCTTCTTCATCCATGGGATTAAAGGACTTTCATATGATTAGCACCTCACCACAGTACCTTGACAGGGAAGGAAAATGACACGACAGAACTCGAACTGTAGAGTGAGTCTGGTACAGGTAGGAGTTCTCAGAGATTCTGAAAAACAGCACAATCTTCTCCCCATCTAAAGAACCTCCTTCAACACAGCAGCATGTGGGACATCTGTGAGTCATTGCTTTTGAGTACAGGGAAAATAACCGTTGATACATATCTCATCTTTGTCCAATAGATGCCTTTGTGTACACATATACCTGGTTTAAGCTTTAGGACAAAGCAGAAGATCCTACATGTCTAGAGGGGGATATTACTACCAAAGTATTTAGATTTTCATACCTGGAGGCAAGGTAAAATGAGACCCCTCACTGTGTATATTTAGGTTTAGATATTGAATATGAATTGATTGATAACATACCTTTTTAAGTACATAGAGTAAATACAGATTTTAATTGGTCAGCATATCACGGCCATAAATGCTTTAGGTTTCATTATCTAACAATCCTGGTCTTTCTAAGCAAGGAAAAGCAATTGAACTAATTATCACTTGTGCTTCAGTCAGTGAATAATTAAGCCAGTGAGAAGTAAACCTCACAAAACACTAGTGGGGATGGACAAAGGAATTAGGCTGGTTCTTATAGAAAGAGCCTGCTAGGCAGAGTTTGTGGACTGGACCATGAAAGGACTACTTTGCAGCCCCGTGATGGGCCTTGTAGGTCAATCAAATCCATCCATTGACCTCCTATGACCCAAGCCCATTCTTCCAACTTTGTTCTAAACAAGTGCTTTGTCAGGCATAGCTTGACCCAGCCTAATCACAGTTTAGGGAAGCCATTACTGCATCCACCAGTCATCATCTTAAAAAACAGGAAGCCTGAATCATTGTTATATCCTTTCCTGAGACTACGATAAAAGAATAGGAGAGATGGATGATTGGTGTTGCTTTTTACCCTGCCCACTTTCCTTTTTTAAAATGCTCAATTTGATCAGACCATGTTGAAGTAAAGAGGATTAAAGTAGCCCAAGATCAATTCCTTATTAATTCAGATGACATTTGTAAGAAGGTTATTATCCATCTGGGGTACAGATAAACTCTTCTGGAGATTGAGGGAAAAACAATCACCTTTATCTTACTGGGCCCTAGGAGTGGGGTTGGAGGTTATTAGAGATCAGGAGTATTTATGGATGAGGTGACACTTTAACTCCAGGAGATTGGGATTTGGAAAAATGATGTCATCTTTTTCTGACAGCCAAGACAAGCTCTCGAGGACTCTGCACATCTCTGATGTGATGGTTAGTTGCTGTGATAAAAGGAAGGATGGTTTATTTATGCTTTTAACCTTTCCCATTTCCCATTTCATCCTTTCGACTTTAGGTTAATGACTTCTTCAGTATTGTGGATGAATTAGGTTGTGTCACAGGGAAAAACACACAATCTGCAAGTTCATCATTTTTTGAGGTTATGAATATCAATAAAATTATTGACTTTCAAAAAACAGAAAGGAAGAATATGATTTATGTTATATAAACTCTTGAAATTGAGTATATATACTTCTGAGTTGCTCTTAACCCTAGGAAAGTAATTTGAGGGTTTTCGAGAACTTAAAGACAGCTTATACAATTAAAAATTATTTTTAAATGGAATTTATTTCTTTCCAAAACATTTTGAGACATTGCATAATCGATTGTACAGGAACTACCAAACATCATTAACAATCCTTTAAGTACAGAAATCCCACGGACCCTTGTGCTGATTTATTGCTCAATTCAATCAATATGTCTTCTCATCTCAAGAAATAAAGGGATTTATTTATAAATAAGAGTATATCTAGTTTCATATATTGATAAAAATGACACAGACCATAAAGATAACCAAAAAAAAAAAAAAAAAAAAAAAACCTTTTCATTGAAGAACACATTACTTTCCCTATAATAAAACACATCTAGGTTCTGACATTTACAAGCATGTAACCTTGGGCAAGAGGCTTAATTTCTTTATGCTCTGCTTTCCTCATCTGGAAAATACTGCTAGAAGGCTTAATTGAGATAATGTACATAAAGTGTCTGGCTCTGTGCCTGCCCCAGAGTCACCATTCCATAAATATTAGTTATTATGTTTTCTTACTTGCAATTTATGCAACCTTGTTCAATTTTAAGTGGCCATAACCACCTTTAATCTTTTGGAACAGGCAATAGTAAATTATAAATTAGTATGTTCATTATGTTGTAACCATGGAAATGGAAAATGATTCTCTGATATGGAATTGCCTATTATATTCTTATCTCACAAAATCTACCTCCTCTACTGAACTGGAAAATGGGAACTGACCGAGGGATGGGGGAGAGAGAGTGTCCCAAACTGGAGGATAGCTCAGAAAAACTTCTTAGAGGATAGGCTATTCATATATGTTCTTTGCCAAGAACAGTTAGAACTCATGCCTGTTGTCTGGGCATAATTACTTATATAGTTCTCCTTACACTCAAGTTCTCTGGTTGGACATTAAAAGTGATGGTCATGGGGGGGGGGGTGCTGGCCCGGTGGCTCAGGCGGTTACAGCTCCATGTTCCTAACTCCAAAGGCTGCCGGTTCAATTCCCACATGGGGCAGTGGGCTCTCAACCACAAGGTTTCCAGTTCGATTCCTCGACTCGCGCAAGGAATGGTGGGTTTCGCCCCCTGCAACTAGCAACGGCAACTGGACCTGGAGCTGAGCTGCACCCTCCATAACTAAGACTGAAAGGACAACAACTTGAAGCTGAACAGCACCCTCCTCCACAACTAAGATTCAAAGGACAACAACATTACTTGGAAAAAAGTCCTGGAAGTACACACTGTTCCCCAATAAAGTCCTGTTCCCCTTCCCCAATAAAATCTTAAAAAAAAAAGAATTCCTTCTTGCAAAAAAAAAAAAAGAAAGTTATGGTCACGGTAATGATCACTCCACTGGGATTTCCCTGGAAAGAGGACAAGTTAATACTGACTGACAGAGGGGCTTTGAAAGAAACCTGAAAACTGTTGCTCTGTCACCTTACAGGAAAGACTTTTTCAGTGTCTCAGTCCTAATAAAAGACTTGAAGTTTTTAATGATTTCATTAAATATGAAAAAATACAGATTTCTCAGTACAGTCTGATTAATTAGGTCAACCGGGCCTTAAGTCTGTTTTTCTTAATTTCAGTATATTAGAGTTAAGGCTATAGCCAAACAAGTAATGGACAGGAATGAGCTGTTTCTTTGGCTTCATTGGGGTGACTTAGCCTTGGTGGAGGTCATTGGAGTTTAGAGTCTGGCCCTCAGCTGTGCAGAACCACAAACTGGATTTTCTAACAGGCCTCTCAGAGCCCAAAGACTGAGTAGACCAGGGAGAGAACTGCTGGCTTCAAAGATGATGAAAAATAATCGCTAGCACATGTCAAGCATTGTTCTAGGTACTTTGAGTAAGTTATTTGACCTCTCCTGTTTTAAAAGCATAGGGTATACAGCAGACATTTCCTAGGGCGTGACCAGTCTGAATCATGTGGCAGACGCTTAGGGTCCTGGGTCATGCTGTGGCCAGGCTTATTTAGCTTCTAAAAAGATTTACATACTTTTCAAAGAGATCGAGAAAGAACTTAAAATCACACGTTTTCTACAGTAAATGCTCTAGGTAAAGGGAGTTCTGGGGAGAAGTCTCTCTTCTTATTTTCAACAGGGAGAATTAAGCCCATTACTTTTAATTTGTATTTGTTCCAACACAGTTTAGATATAGGCAGCTGATTTAGGAAATAAAGACAAAACAGAAAACCTTGTTTTCCTAACCAGAATGATGTGATTCGATGCTTTTGGAGAGATGGGCTTGCTGAAGATGTTCTCACGATTTCAGTTCAATTCCACTGGAGTAAGGAAGAATTTTCTTTCGCCACAGTCAGCCTGTGATAAGCTTGCTTGAAATCTTTGTCTCAAGGGTCACAGAAGCATTACCTAAAGGGTGAACCTCTTTTCCCCCGGATTCTGAGGACTCATGCGCTAGCCTAATAGGAAAGCCCTTAGAAGTATTAACATATCCCATGGAGCTAGAGTAAAAGAGTCCAGAAATGATGAAGTCAACTTAGAATCATAGATTGTTGAAGCCCAAAAGTGCCAAAAAGAATATACAATATTCACCTAAGAGCACACTGATGACCAGCTAAGGTAAGTGTGTGTCTGAAGTCACTTAACTCACGAGTTAATGTCTAGATAGAATAGGGGAATTGAGTAGATTATTTGTTGTCTTACAGAGAAGCTCTGTGCCCAGATAGTACATCTCCGGTCTCTAGTGGTTGTGGGATCTAGGAATGAGGCACCGAAATGCCATGTCTGAGTAACTGTATTTGGGATTCAGTGTTCACTCAACTGCACATAAACTACTTCCTTACCTACCATTATGTAAAGCAAGGATGATGAAGTCATTTTGCTGGTGGTGATTACAGATTACAGTGACATTAAAGAAGAGGCTCTATCTGAACTTGAGAGGCCTACATAAAATAACTGAAACTACAGAAACTTTTATAGAATTAAAAACCTGGAATAGCCTGAGGTGTATCACTCATCCACCATTTTCATTTTGCAGATGAGAAACTGGGTGGAGAACATGTAGGGTGAACAGTTTTAAAAGACTAGAAAGAGACCTTGGCTTGTAGATTAGACCATTCCAAAAGATCTATCTGTAAGATTGTTTGACTTCACTTGAATCATATTTGTGTTCTCTTTTTCTTCAAGTGAAGTTGAAAATGCATGATACAATGTATGTGGGCCCTGAAGCCCAATCATGTTGTAATCACGTCCTATGCCATGCCTCTATGGTCCAAGCTTACTCAAGGCATACCCACTCCAGGAGAAGACAAGTCCAGCTGGCTATGGGAAGATTATAGGATTTTATGGGATAAGTAGGCATCATGCAGTGTACACACTATCTGGAAATGCTTGATATAGTGGGTTCTCACATTGTTAATAATTCATAATCAGCACATTGATATTTAGAAAAACAAGGGAAACTTAGAAACTTTTTCTTTTTCAGATTTACATGTTTTGGGAAAATATTGGTTTCTTCCCCCAATTCTTCACCTGTTATCTACTGCCATCAGTCAGTTTGAATTTCTCAAGTCATATTATTTCCTTTTTCCTTCCAACATAATAGAAAAAATATAAGCTTCCCCAAGCATATCCCACTGAGAAATATCAGGAAAAAAGTGGACAAAATGGTTTTTGTGAAGAAATTAATGGCTGACATTTATGACATGCTTATTGTGTGTTAGGCAAGTTGATGGATTTGGGGTTATAACACAATGTTTGCCTCCTCAGTGGTTCCCTTTTTTTACTTTGGGAATGCATCAAGCCCTTCATAGTCGAGTACTATTTGTTCATCCCAAAGAGGTTCAGTGTTTCTGTTCTGGTCCAATGCTATTGTATTTAGTAGGTGAAACTCTTTTCCATATTTTCCTTTGCATTTTGCGTCCTGGGCTTACAAAATGAACCTATTCCGATTATTTAAGATAGTGTTTTTCTTCTTCATTTCATTAATATATTTCTATCTAAATTTTGATCTTCTTGATACAAAAAGCGTCTTTATTAAACAGGCAGATTTAAAAACCTTTAAACAAAACAAAAAATTTTAAATAATTTAAAAATAATTAAAAAAATAATTTTTAAAAATTCCTTTTTAATTTCATGAAGCACTCTGTCACCTTTTTGCCACTAGTTGTCATCACCTAGTTGATTTTTGCATACACAGCAAAAAGTAAGCAGATGTCAGAAAACAAAACAGTAGTCCATGTCTGAAGGCTAATGTCTAGAATGCTTTTTGAAAGCAAACAAGACTCCTGAAACTCAAACTTGAATTCTACCAAGCTAGTTTTGTAACTTAGAGAAGCACCTTAATTTCCACTTAACTCAGCCTTAAAAACATCCTCACCACTCCAACTCTGCTTATGCAGAGCTGACTACCACTGAGATTTCTGCTGATTTATTTCTGTTATGGGATATGACCTGCTGCTGAACTAGTCAACATCTCATCTCTTATTTGGGTTTTCTGTCTTTCATATCAACCCTACTCTTGGTGTTTTGTCTTCTTATCTGCCCTCTGATCCTCTGAAAGGACCAAGGAAAAGACAGTGAAAAACAGACCCCAGTTGATATCTATTCCCATCAATCTTGACAAGCCCTTCTTCTCTAAACATAAAATCCCTTACCATCAGTGTTTCCTAAAATGGATCTCAATTCAATGTTAATAGGTTTATTTAGCAAAAAAAAAAAAAGCTTTCTGGTCAAATAAATTTGGGAATTGCTGACTTAAAATAAAATGTGTCTTTATTGCAGACCTTCTCCAAGCTTTCAATATGTTAATTTACCATGTGAATCTCTTAGAGGGTGATGCAATATACCACATTTCCCAAACTCATTTTATTGCAAAGCATTTTTTTTTTCTTTTCTGGGAGCATATTTTGGTACTAATGTTTTATGGAACAAAACTTATTAAGATTAGTTTTAATTGTTTTCTTTTCTTTAGCTCAGTATTTTCCAAACTTCAGCCATACAATTATTACCTTCATAATTGTGCCAACAGTTTTCTTTAAATCAACTCACTTTTTTCTTTAAATACATTTATTTGAAAAGGAAATGACTATGAATGGAAAATAAGATTCACTTGCCATAAATAAAAAATAACCATGAAAGTAAGTAGAATGGAACAATATTACTAATAAAATTAAACTTAAGCTAAAAATAGGTAGTAGAATATTATGTTAAATTGATTCATAAAAAATACATGCTTGAGAGTAAGTCCCTCTTATTCTCAGAATGGAGTCAATAATAATCAAATAATAGTAGAAGCAATCTGGTCACTCTTGTTTAGTCTGGTTGCTTATGGGGAATCAACACTGAGAGCATTCTTTTTTTGATTGATAGAGAATTTTGATTTCTCTATGCACATAGTCAAGCAGGCCTAATGTTATTGAAACACTGTCTGAGATAGAGTTGGATACTAAGAACTGATTTCTTAAAAAATTTTTTTTTCTTTTTGGCAGGCAGTTGGTTTTTTACCTTACTATCTTTTTCCCGTTTAATGAAAAATTTCAAGCACAGAATGTAGAAAAGAACACCACAATAAAAATGCAAAGAGCTATCTCCGACAGTCTATAAAAATTAACGTTTTAAAAATATTTACTTCGTTTTTCAGCTGAATGATTTTTATGTAAAATTTTATTGATCTGATATTCATTATTGCTGAATTATTTTTAAGTAAATAATGATATCATGATACTTCATTCTTAAATTTTTCAGTATGCATCTCCAAACATAATATTTTCCTGCACAGCCACAATATTGTTAATCTATCATACCTAACAAACAATAGTGATTTCTCAACATCGTCCAATATTCAGCTTATATAAAAAACTTTTGTTCAAAAAATTTTTGTTTCAAGAAGACATTGAATGATCTCTAGATGATCTTTTGAGAATGTTAAGTTATTTGGTACTGTCCAGAAAGTGATGGAAAAAATATTCCTTATCCATTCTTCACTACCATCTAATTTGGGGAAATACTAATGAAGTCCTTTTATGAATATTTCCGGTATCACTTCATAATATTTGAGATACTTTCAATGACTTTTTCAGATGAGTTGATCAATAAAATATTCCAGTTATATAAAAGTTTTCAATATTTGTTGGTTGATGAAATGGAGAAACAAGATCAAAGAAGATGAGAGACTAGGGTCTTGGCAGTATTGTGTCTGCTGGATGGAAATAACAAAATAAATAACTACATATTGAGTGCTTACCACGTGCCGAGCACTAAGCTACGTACCTTATATCTATTATCTTATTTCATTTTTAAAACATCCTATAAAGTAAGCATTATATTGTTTATAGGGTGGCTGCATACAGTTGGGCACGGGGGTAATTGGGGCCTGAAATTCATCTTGTTCTTCACTCCCTGAATTCTGTGTCTACCAGGAGATTTGAGGGTCTTTTCCTAATTCACAATGGTCTCATGTGTACTGGCTGCAGCCATGCATGTTTTACAGCTGAGGAGATTTGAGGTACAGGACAAGACCTAAACCCATGTCTCTTTGTATCTAGAATTGTACGCTTAACCACCTTCTCCTGCTGCCTCCTAGAAAACTGATCTAAAATCAAATTGTTTATGGGGCCAATGGAGAGAAAGATCCTGAAAGAAGCCTGGGGGAACCATAGAAGAGCCATGCTTCCTAAATACAGTTGTGGCAAAATGAGCTTCTGTGTCATGGTGGGCAAAAAGCCTTTTATGTGTTCTATAGCCAGGATACCATGCAATAAGGGGTGATCAGTTTTAGCAAGAAAGAGATCTATCTTTGTCTTTGCTCCACACTGAAGAACAAGAAGACTTGGAACAAATGGGATTGACTGTGTAGATTTGGGGACAGACTAGAGAATGAGGAAATGCTTGTTTCCTTTTTGGGAGCAGTTGCAGGAAGAGAGGAAGAAGACCTAAGGGAGAGGAGAGATAGATGTTTATACCAGGAGATGAAGGCGTGCAGCAGGGAACAGTCAAGAGATGTTTGCACTGCTTTCTGACCTCCCAGGATCATGACCAGCTAAGTCACGCTAGTCAGAGGTTTTGCACTTTCCTGGCCAGGACATAGCACATAAAAAACAAATTTATTTTCGTCAAAACTCAAAACACTCAAAAGTGTTGTATTCTGTTATACCCCAACAGACTGGAATGTTGTTTTTGCTTATTTTTAAGTTTCTTCTTGCTATTTAAAAAATGGCATTAATTCTTTAAACACAGACCATGGACCAGGGATTCTGTTGACAGCTTTACTAGCATGCTCTAAGTTTATTTAATTTTTACGATAATTCCATGAGACAGATAGCATCATCTAGTGTTACAGATGGGAAAACTGAATTTCCCAAGGTCATATAGTTAGAAACTAATGAGAATTAGAGTTCAGCCTCAGATTGGTCTGACTCAACAGTCTGTATTCACGCCCATGATGTTATGCTGCCTTCCTTTGGGATATTTGGGGAAAAACTCTGTGGTTTCATTTGAGGGGGTTCTTCCTCTTCTCCTTCTCTTTCTCCTTATTCTTTTTTAAGATTCCACATGTAAGTGATACCATGCAGCATTGTCTTTGTCTGGCTTATTTCTAGCTTAAGGTCCTCAAAGCTCATTCGTGTTGTCACAAATGGCAGGAGCTCCTTCTTTTTCATGACTGAATTATTATTTTTCCTCCCTCCACTTTCAGCCGTGGCATGGAATAAGCTTCAGGAAGACTTTTCAGGGGACTTTTGACACCCTGTTAAGCTTTGAGAGAGAGTTGTAAGAGTTAGAGTAGACAATTATAAAAAACAGAAAGCTTTATCTAAAAGGAGAATAAAAAACACATCTGTTTGGAATATTCCATGAAAGTTCTAATAATCTAAGTTAAAGTTGTTTAATAAACATCTTTTTGTTGTAATACAAAACAGTGACATAAGAAAGAAGGCTAAAGATTTTTCCCCCCTTATGCCTAAATCTCAGGGCTCAGACGGAATTCCATATAAATCTCAGTCCCCCTTATTATGACCTTGGGCTATTTCTTAACTGAAGACCTGGTTTCATCAACTTTAAATGTGGTAATGATGGTACTTAATTCTTGGAGCTTTTGTGAGAATTCTGAAGGAAGATCCCATGTGAAGCACTTAAGCATTTGGCAAATGTTGGCTCCAAAAAAGTTTTGTGGCTTCTACCCTAAGTCATAAGCAATCCCTTTCCCCCACCACCAGAAGTCAGCATACCTAAATTCCAAAGGCTGTTACTCTGAGATTAACTCAATTCAACAAACACTTATTGAGTACTTACTATAGGGAAGACACTCTCTTACACAATGCTGCAGCTAGAAAGGTGAGTAAGATAGTTCCTGATTTTCAAGAGTTTATAACAAGGATTGCAAACTCTGGCCAAGTTGGATAGGAAGAACTGTATTATTTAGGTGGCACATTTTTGTTTTGCTTTTGTTTTTTATTTTAAATTGACTTCAGCGTCTTTTGATATGGCATATACTCTGTGCTTCACTTCACCACTCCCTTCTTTCGTGGTGCACTCAACTCAATTATGTTACCTTCCTCGTCCTGAAAGACATTTGAGATGACGTAGACCCCTGGTCTACTAACGGGTTAAGTGAAAAATAATGCAGACTAGAAGAAATATCTTGAGAGCTGCATCTGCATAAATGTGCACTTACAGAAGAAAGGTAAACCGGAGAAAGGTAAACCGAGGTGAAATGAATTTGACCTATTTAATCTTTTTTTTCCTGCTGCCTACACAGATCTATCTCTGCTATTAGCTACATAAAACTGTTTCATGTTTTCTTCACTAAAATTCAAAAAAAGCTTTTACAAAATAAAGAAAACAAACAAACAAACTGCTGATTGGTTTCTAAAATCTTCCAGAGGAAAAGGCTGAATAGTGACACATACTATACTTATAAAATAAAGCGTCAGATAGGAGATATTAAAAATAGAAATTGCTAGAAAGGGCTGGAAGATAATGGTGTAAGCCCAGTGCTATAGCTCTGATTTCAACAGTTGCAAAGAAAATATTTCACCTTCAGAATCATAAAATATCAGCATTGGAAAGGAAATAGATTTTATAAATGGATAAACTGAGTGAATAAATAACTGAATGACTTATCACAAGTCCTACAGATTGTGGAAAATGGCAGTATGGAAACAACATCCCTGCTTGCTCAAATTCTTGTTGCTCTTTTCACATTGTATGATGGAAACATAATATTTTGGGCTTGAATAATTCAGATTCTTGGTCTACATGACCTACAGTTACCAATAATTTTCACTTCATTTCTTTCTCCGCTATGTTTTTGAACCTTGAGATTCAAGGGGCGTTGTTTGTATATGTAGCAAAAATTTAGCTTCACCTAACACTTAGGTTGTATAGCAACAGGAAAAGTAAAACAAAACCACATTGTCATTTGAGCATTTCAGGAAAAAATAAAAATAATCTGCCACTGAAGGGGAAGAAAAGGGTACTTTTTACGCTGATCCAACCTATTGGATCTTTTTCAGTTCTTCTCTCTTCTTTGTACAAATGGAGCCAAGAGTCATAAAAATAAATCAGGATCAACTAGTTCAAATGATATGACTTAATTCGGAGATTTCATCTCTTAGTAGAAAGCTTGAAAATAAACAACTTGATTCTCTACGCTGCACTTGTAGTGGGCTCCAATTCAATTTTGTACTCTTCTGAAACCAGCTACCACATAGCACAAAGTGTGGAAGGCTTGGGTTATCTTTAGAACATTCACCACTCTGACGTTTGGTTCCTGGGTTTATTCAATTTTTAAACATATAATTGCTGGTGTCAAGGGGGTGTTTATGGGCAAAGATAAATAGGATGAGAACATTGCTCTTAAGGAGCTTATGATTTACTGAATGATGGGGGATGAGATAAGCATGGGCATTTCTATCATACCAAGTAGACCAAAGAAACAAAAGAAATCAGTTATAAATAACATTAGAGGAATTAGAGAAATCTTTGCAAAAGAGACTACATTGGTGTTGGGTCTTGAAGGATGGATAAGGTTTCTTATAAACCTTGACTCATACAGGTAGCTCTACTTAGAATGGCACCCTATATTTTGACTGATAAAAAGTAGTGAATGAATAATTATTTTAACAAGTGCTATTTGAAAGGTTACAATGTTCTGTGAAAAACTCTATTCATCCTTTGCAGCTCGTTTAATGCTACTTTCATATCTGAGCTTTATAAGAGCATCTCAGCAAAATTTTTTCCTTGTTTGCATTTCTGGTCTACTTAATTCATGCTGATTATTGTACATAAACCACATGTCTAGAACTGCACATGATTTGTATATGTTACATTTATCTACTTGACCTATAGGACAGGGATGGTTATATATATTATTTTAATTCAGCCCAGTATTTACTACAGAGCAGGAGTTTAAGACGAATTTATTGAATAAAATGGCCTAGGTAGTTGTTAAATCTTCACTGTTTGTATGTGTGTGGAAATAGTCTATGTCAGTCATTTCTGTCTTCTTCATGACAAATACCACCACCATGGTCAGCCTGCCACATGCTATATTTCAGATGATTGAAAAATAAAATGGTCAGATAGACCTTGAAGTTCTCTATTCTTTGTAATGTCTCCCGCACATATCTTAGTGTATTCTACTATCTCGTTTTTATAGAAATGGTTTTCAACTTTATGTAAAACTATTTTGTAAAGACAATAAAATTTAACCTTTGTAGAAAAATATATAAAGATATAGTTATATACTTAGGCTGGACTCACGAGGTTTCAATATCTTGATACAGTTTATCTGTGTTAGCACTAATATCTTTTAAAATCAGAAAGCTTTGGAGATCAAAAACTGAGTTTGTGTAGAAGACTGCTCAGGGGCTGAAATAATAGAGCACCTCATCATTTTCTACACTTACCCATCAGTTCAAGCCTTTACTTTGTCATATGAAATTACTGAGGCTAATAGGTGGCTTCAGCCTTGTTCCCCCATTCACCAGAGGGGTTTAAAGCCAGAATCTGAAGGATGTGTGTGACACGCATTACTGAGTCTGTCTGAATTGTCTCTACACACAGGTCCACCATGAAAATGAGAGTTTCAGAGGCTCAGCTTCATTGGCTCAGAATCCAGTGGGATACAATTAAGCATTTCGAATAATAAAAGCTAACAAAATTTAGGATGTATGTTGTCATTTGTCATGCTCAAGAACCATAAGAATACTTTTATTATCAAACAAATGAGAAAATTGAAGCTCAGAAAGTTTTTGTAAATTGCCCAGTGTTACTCAGTGTTGTTAGAGTAATGATTTGAACCCAGGCGGTCTAGCTCTATGCCTACAATATTAATCCCCAAGTTATTTTGCCTTTGTTGGAATTCCACCTCTCAATTTTACTTGACACTTTGAGAGTATGCTCTCTCTCCTCTGAGAAAACAGACTGACCATACAAACAGATTCCATTATGGGTTCTAGATTTTACTAAAAGTTGTTTCTTGGACTTCCATGACATAGTTGGATATAATTAAGTGCGACATAAATATTCTCTGAATGAATGAACAGCATGTCCCTAGGGAGATCCCTTCTTTATTTAACTGTTCTTTGAAATTTTCATTAAATCCTCAATTGGATTCAGGATTGAACCCTCAATGGCGTCTAAGAGAATATTTCCCTCTTCTACTCAAATGTTGCCTAGAAAAAGAAAGCATTTGGATATGAGTATTAGCAGGGTATTTCCTATGCCTTCTATTGCCTTTGTGAAATTGCTATTAATTTTCCTCAATCCACTACCATTTTAAGAGCTGCCAGGCTGTGATTACATAGCAATTTACTTGCTATCTTTCCCTTTTCCATCAACAATGCCAATGTATAATTAAGTCATGTGCTTTGGGGAAAAGACACTTTTGAGTACAGAGGTAAAAGCAAGATATCATCTCAAGAAAAGAGCACAGAAATCAATTTCAATGCCAAGTTAATGTCAGTATATTTATGTCAGTGTATATTTTGGCAAGGGAATCTAACTTGAATAATTTGTTTTCACAGTGCTTTTTAATTTATTGATAGCGTGTTATTAAAGTCTAAAGATATAGTTCACAACCATAAGATCTTAACATGTTATGTAAGATAATTAGAAAAAAAGTAATAATAATTTGATTATTCAGAGGTAGTGCTTAAAAAAGTGACAAAATTTCTCATGAGACTTCAGAAAGGTATTACATATATCACATTAATATAATATTTTGTGTTTTGGTGTTTTGTCCTCTTTTTTTGCCATAGATAGTGCACAGATATTCTCAATGTGTAGCAGACACAGGATGAGCAGATGCAAATTAATCTAAATCCCTGGGAAGTCATTTTGACACTAGTTTCTTTGGCATTTTCCTATTTCATAAATAAATGCATCCTATTATAGTTATTTACATTTAGCTGCAGGCTAGTAGAGAAAACCCATTTAAGAAATATCAGGCTAAATTCTGCCTAATAATTTGGCAGGGTACAACTCACAGGGCAAAGCAGCTACAAGCCATTGACACCAGGCACAGTGAAACTAAACATGTACAAAACATCGTTTTTGACTCTGTTGGCTCGGCTGCTCCACAGATCACAGGTTGGACGGAAAATTTCAGGAATTTTCCCCATCCCCCCCACCCCCCGCTGCTTTTCACACTGAGAACTTTGGTCAATACTGCTTTCCTTCATAAGCCCATTTATCCTCGAAACAAAGTGATTGTTTACCAGGAAAAGAGAGCAGAAGTATTCTGGTGTGGGGGATTGTCTGGTTCCTCACTGTCTTAGCTGATTCCCCTGGTAGAGAAATGCCACAGAGCTCCGGACAACAGTTTCCAATCTTCTTTGGTCAAAACCAGGTACCCAAGGCCTGACAAGAGGAAATGAATCTAGAACAAAGGGAAAATACTTTTGAAGGAATCTAGTACAGCTTGGGGTCCACTTCATTGACCTTAAAAATTCTGTTTCTACTTATAGAGAATGTGAGTGATTTAGAGTGAATTAGAGTGAAAGTGAGTAACTCTGGGGTGTCATCCTACTGTTGCTGAAAAACGGGCTCTTGGTGTCATCACAGGAAAGAATCAAGGACACACTGAATAAGCCAAACAAGCAGTGGATTTATTCAAAGAAAGGAAGAGCATACACTCCCATAAGAGTGGAAGTGGGCAGTCCAGGAGGAGAGCAACGGTCCTGAAGAACAAAGAGTCTGAGGATTTTATTAGAATGAGGGTGTGAAATAGTCAAGATTTAGGGGTGGCGTTATAGGTGTTCCCAGGTAAGTCCTCACTGACCACTCCTTCCGTAGGGAGGTGGGATTCCCTTGTCCTTATTTAGCCCTTAGAACTGGCATGGCAACAGAGGAGGTAGAGAATTTTCCCTGCCTATGATGCTAATAATATTAGAATCCATTATAATTAGCTAAAATTTACCTTGACAGGCAAGATGGCATCTTGGGTCTGTTCTCGGCCAAACTCTAATTCTGACTGGTCTGGTAATTGCACCTTTTCGTAAGAATGATCTCATCTCCTCCTTCCTTTGTCTCCTCTCACATACTCCTTCCTTTCTCCCCTCCTCTCTCCCAGCAGCCCCATTCTTTCTGCCTATGGAAACACTGCTGGACCCTAGACTCTAAGAAAGGCAGTTCTTCCAGGGGCAAGGCTGAGCCTTCTGTTATAATACATGCATCACATGACATTCCATGGTAAACTTCCAACATTTGGGGCCCATCCAGTATCCATTCCACCAAGAAATGTCTCTTCCATCAGTAGTGTAAATTTTCAGGGTCCTAGTTCTTAATTTCATGGAATCATTTTAAAGAGTATTGTATTTTATTGTTCAATGAAGGACTGATATTTGTAGCAAAATACAAACAAAACAAACACACCCTTTGATCTCCAGTCAATGGGTGTATCTAAGAATAAAATATCCCTGAGGCTTGATGTACACTAAATTGCTATAGCTTCAAAAGTTGTGACATGGGCATATTAGCACCCTTCAAATGTCATCAAAACTTAAGTAATTGCACAAATGTGGTTAATCCCATGTTTTTTTCTTTGTGTATACTTGATATGTGATGTTTGACAAGCAAACATCAAACTTACCTATAGAAGTATAACCACTGGGGCAGTAATTATCTGTTACATTATGTAGATCATTTTTCAGAGTTGTCATTAAAATGTGGAATGCTATTTTTAATGCATAGCAGAAGTCTGTTATTTCAAAGAATCCAATGGTATCTCAGCACCACATACACCTATTTTCTGAATTGGGATTCTAGCAATACAAGGAATTTATAATAAATAGTATTCTCCTAAAGGTCTGTAAGGGGATATTAAAAACTTTCAAGGCCATAAGTATTCTCAGCTGACTGTAAAGTTGAGGACACAGGCCTGGCCTGGGTTTCCTATGTGCATCTTCTCTCATCAAAGTGACCTGTGTTATCAGGTTCAAGTCTAGGTCTGTGACAACTCCATTTGAAGTATGTCAATGTAGAAAAATGGGAGAGATGTAGAAGTAATTATGCATATTCAAAGAATTCCAAGTCATTCATTTGAGGCAAACAACGGTGTCTTCTCTGAACTTTGCAATTTGGCCATCAATTTTGTTCAATGAATTAATTCAATGTACACCTGTTAACTTCCTTTCTGCAGAATCTTGGTCCAGGTACTGGAGGTTAAATGAAGATACAGAAACATGAGTTACTTTAGTTAGTAGTCTCTATTGCTCCTGTTTTAGTAGGTATGGCCATTTGGAGTTCTGTGGTGAATGAAATGAAAGATTCTTATAAGATCTCATTGACCTGGTTTTCTCCTATGTAGAAGGGGTGGGTAATGCTTATCTCTAAGTCAGCACATTACAATACACTGATCACTCACCCTTTCCAATTCTTTCACCAATTGGATCTCTGCCCACACCATGGCAATCTATACATTTAAAAAAGAAAAGAGGTGGATTCAGATTCTACCTTATCTAGAAATCTTGTCAGGTCCTGAGATTTTTCTATGATTTGCAAAACCACCAACAGGTTCAGCATATTGGCCTGACTGATTTTCATCAGGGAGGTGATATTAAAGGTAGATTTTAAAGCAATTATTTTGGGCAACAAGAAGTACATTATATAAATGCCTGATTATTTCCAGTCATTCAACCTTGTGGAGACTTGGCAAAGAGCAGGAAAAAAAAGCGAGGTTTGTAAGTTCTCTGCTATCTGGCCTATTCAGCTTTCTTATGATTAATATCAGGCAGGATTTTAAATGTTATTTCTTAATAATAATTTCTTATCCACTTAAGAGATTTCAGGTTAGTATGAGTGGTTGTGTAGTCACCAGCCAATTTCTCAGCTCTCCTCTTTATTTTACTTTTCGGAGGTTTTCACATGCAGCTTTCATTGAAAACAGAGTATTTTATGTTCCATAAAGGAATGATAGAACATTCTGCATAAGCCTTAGGTCTCTGTATTATTTCCTTTCCAATCAATTCAGAGCTCTCTTTGGCACACAACTTCAGAGCTCATGCTAACTTCTTTTGGCATCACCAATAAAGAAAGATCAATTTCATTGTTTTCCAGTGTTTTTAAACGAATGAGCCTTTTTTATCTCAATGAATAGATAAGTTCTTTTTATATAATTTATTACCTTGATTATTTCATTGTCTTTAAAAAAAGAAAAAAAACAGACTGAAAGAGTATGCCATACACTGAACAATAGTTTGCACATTTAGGAAGATTTTAATCTAATACTTAACTAGCCAAGGGGTTTCTATTTCAGAATTTTGCATACATTCCTGGGTATTACATAGGGTTGGCTCTGTTTTTTCATGTCCCTGAGAGTGTTTGTGGTTGGGGGTGAGGAGAAGCGTGTCATGGCAAAATGTGTCCCCTTATAATCTTAATTTTTATCTTTCTTTCCATTTGATCATGATATTTTTATGCATTGTATTTTACTTTTTATGGAGATTCTCAGAGCATTAAAAGAGATGTTTACATATGACATGCTTAGCGTTTCTTCTACACTATCAAGTGCATACGAAAACCAAATATTGTGTATCACATGTTGAGTATTGATGCCATGCCTGTTTCCCAATAATAGAACAAATATATTATAGAGACATTAATGACAGAATTGAGCATTATATGAGGAAAATTGTAGTTAAACAATTGTGCATACCATTTAGTCTTGAAATGTTATTTAGTCTTGAAATGTTATCTGCTGTTTCTCAGATACTCTATTTAAAGTTACATTATTTTACTTTTATTTCTGTACTCTCTCCATTCTTTAATTTTTGTTTGCCTTTTTGGCCGTTTCTTCTTCCGGCTCTTCTTACCCTAGTCGAGATCTCTGCATTCTGTCAACCTGTGAGGACCCCCTGATTCGGAGAAGGGACACAGATCAACTATTCAAAAGCAAAGTTATGATTTTGGTAGCTGTATTCAGATTTTACCTGGTTGTAGATATTATCTCTCTACAATTTTATCCCATTCTCTGCTCCCTTTGCTCACTTGGCATTAGTCTTCTTTCAGTTCTACAAACAATTTTGCTTCCAAGATTTACCTACGTTGTTCCCTCCTTTCCATCTTCCTGTAATTTAAATATCACTTCCTAAGAGAGGCCTTCCCTAACCATCAACAACAGGTTACCCTCTTATATTTTAGGATGAACTTTGTCTTCCTTCCCAGTTCTTATTAGTATTTGTTTGTCATTTGCTTTTCAATTCTCCTGCTTTTATCTGTCATACTAGAATATAAATTTTATGAGACTGGCAAAATGTTTGACTTGTTCATTATTGTGTCTTTATAACTTAGCTCAGAGCCTGGCATATAGTAAATGCTTGACAAATACATGATAGATAATCTTATATCTATCCCTGGATTCAGTTACAGATACAGAGTGCTTTAATTCTGGATGTTTTGCATTGGTCCCTTTTAGAATCTAAACTTTGGAATGAGGGAATCAGCACATAATTGTACATGGGGACCCAGTAAAAAAGAATCCACGTGATGCAATTTCATGTGTGCTGGAAAGGATGCTATTGAGCATAGTGTCTATTCTATTACCTTGTGTCTTTATATATGTGAATCCCCAATAGAAATTCCTGACTCAGTACAGGGCAGCTTCAGTAGGGGACAGAGACAATCATATGTTCTGTGGGTCCTATGCATATTTGCATTTATTTAGTTAGTTAGTTTCAGGGGTACCTGTGCATATTTTAATATACTCATAACTCAAGATTGAATGTGACAGAGGATAGTGGATATTCTGTTTGCAATCTAAATTGGTACTGCTAAGAGGTAATAGCATGAACACAGTTCATAATTCATTTGGCACAACAGTTATGAAGCTATGATTTTTTTTAAATAAATTAAGACAAAAATGTTGGGAAACACATTATTTTAAATTTTGTGCAAAAAGTGGGAATTTATTACTAGTTTTTTGTTTTACATTCTCATAAAATGCAATTACACTCAACTGGGAATGGCTGAGCGTCTCTTGGAAAGTTGTTCTATTTATATCCTGTAAACATCATGAATTGATCAGGTTTCCTTATTTTTCTTTGCTGATTAAAAAATCATAGAAATAAATGTGTGCCTCATTTATGGAAAATGCATAATTACAAAATTTAACCTCGTTCTTATTTGTAATTAACCTCGTTCTTGGATTCAGCTTATGTGTCTTCATGCCTTTGTAGTTACCCACTTATTTATAATCTATTTTATCTTACTTTGGCTCATGAATTTTATAAATCACTTTAAATTTTTATTGGAAAATAATGAAACATAAGATATAAAATTATTTTTTGGTATCTCTTTTAACATGACTCGTTTGTGTATGCCCTTGCCATTTATTTCGATAACCTTGTCCAATGAATAATAAGTCTTTTGTCTATTTCCTTCCCCCCAAATTCTTTCTTTTGGCCAGGGTGTAATATTTTGTCAAATACATGTACAATGTTTTAGCCAGTAATTGGTTTTGTAAGATAGCCAACATGGCCCTTTGTCTTGTCCTAATTTTTCTGGTAAACATCCTCTAAAAATGTATTTATTGAGAAATCTATCAATTTCTATATAATAATTGTAGTCTTTAATAACTCTTTGCATAATTCTCTTCTGAGACTTTTAAGGAACTCAAACTTTGTCTCTCAGTCTTGCATCAATTTTCATTTATTTTCTGATTTTGTTTTCAGCATAATTTGTCTTGAGGCAAAGGGTCCACTATGACCTCACAAAGATGACATAGCAAAAGTCCTCAATCCACCGGATGCTAGTCTTGCTGCTAGAATCAAAAACGAAGATGAGAGTTGACATTAGAAAGCATTCAGTCTTCTCTTATTTGGTAATTATAGCTTTCATTTCACCAAGTAAAGCATTTTACAATTGACGATCCACAGCTAACTAAGCAGCAGAACAGAAAAAATAATTGTGCTTCTTTACTGTTAGTTAGATTTTAGTTTCATCATGTGATAATTGTTTCACAGGCTTACTTTTTCCCCTATACTTTAATCTCCAGCATTCTTTCTTCTGATCTTGTTTATATAATATTATTTATATATGCTTTAAAATATTTCCAATGTTTTTATCTTCTCATTTTGATGTTTCCGTTTGTCCAATGTAGTAGTAACCTTTAAGGTGATGCTTAGCTCATAACATTATCCCCATTTGTAGGGAGGGATCTTTGCGGACAATTTTGTATTGTCTGATTCTGCTCCTTAGCCAAAACACCTGATGTAGACAGTCAGTCACATTTTCTTTCTATGAGTCATCCTGTGTGGGTACCTTGAAATGAGCAGATCTCTACTCATAAAGCTGTGAGGCAGTCATCTTCCATGACCTTCTGTGCTGCCAAAAGGAAGAGGAGCAGGGATGAAGAGAAAGCCTGGCTGGTTTTCTGGGTAACTCTGTATCTACTGTTTTCAATGCCTCCTGAGCTCTGGCTATCATTGAGTTCAGTATATAACTCAATATTCTCCTGATAAAATAATTTTTCCCTTTCTTAAGCCAGCTTGAATTATAATCCATTACCACTAGAAAAACTGTGGCTAAATCACGCTATTAACAAGTAAAAAGCCTCCCAAACAGTCTTTTTGGAGCAGTAAATTCCCTTCTTCATGTTCCACTTTCTTTCTCTCACGAAAATTACATTAGTAGTTTCTTCTCTCAGAGCCCATAGGCAACACATTGTGCCCCTTGAGTCCCTTTGCCACTTGAGTTACATTTTCCTATTTTGAATTGTGCTTGTTCCAAGTTCAGGTGATTTTTCTTACTCTGTCAAGTATTCCTCTGAGTATTCTTCTCTTTGTCTCATGCTGTGCTTCCTGCCCTCTCTTAGGTTCAGGCATTCCACATTCTTTGGGCTCGAGTTCTACCTAAAATGAGCCAGTTGTTCACATTGGCTTTGGTCTCTCTCTACATTAATCGCTCTGCATCTTTTTCTTCCCACTTCCATTCTTCCTCTCTGGGTTTCTGACAAAGCTGTTCCTACTGAGGCAAGTATTTTTGTCTTCTTTCTTCTGCAAGAACGATTTTCTCCCTACCACTTTCATTCTTTTTAAAAAAATTAGTTTTTAATTATAGTTGACATGCAATATTGCATTGGTTTCAGGTGTACAACATAGTCTACCATTTTCTCATGGTAGCTCTAGTTCATCCCTAGATTCTTCCTCTTTTCCTTTTATTTATTTCCCTCCTTGAACAAAAAGTTTTTCCTTTGCATTCCTCAAACTGTTCCTGGAGTTTTATTGTACTGTATTCTTATTGGCCCATGTGTCTTTTCCACATTTATTTAGAAAATAAAAGGGCTGAGAAAATGAGATTCTAGTTATTCAGGTGCTCTGTCTGGTCTCTTTTACTATGGCCAGATCTTAGGAGATTTGTCTAAGTCCGTCCTTTGTAGGTCCAGAGATTACAAAAGAGGGAAGTGCATTAGTCTGGGTTCTCCAGAGAAACAGAACACATATATATTCATTCATTCTTTACTATCTTAATATATATATATGTAAATATATGTATATATATAATATTTATGTATATATTATATACATTATACATATTCCTAATTTTATACATATATAAAATAAGGAATTAGCTCATGTAATTATGGATGCTGGAAGTCCGAGGATCTGCATTCAGTAAACTGGAGACCCAGTTTACTGGGTAGGCTAGTTTACCGGTGTAAGCTTCAGTCTGAGTCCGAGTTCAACAACAGGGGTATATAGATATCTCAACTTGAAGACAGTCAGCCAAAGAGAGGAAAAGTTCCCTTACTCGGCATTTGTTCTGTTCAGGCCTTCAATTGATGGGCCGACGATGAGGCCCGCCCACATTGGGGTAGACAGTCTGCTTTACTCAGTCTGCCAATTCAAATGTTAACCTCATCCAGAAATATCCTCACAGACACACCCAGAATACTGTTCATCAAACGTCAGAGCCCTCTGAGATCCAGTGAAGTTGACACACAAAGTTTACCATCTCAGAGAGTTAAATAAAATTATCTCAACTGCTCATTTATATCTTGTAGGCTTCCGAGTCCTGATGACTCCTTCAGGGCTCAATTTCTCTTGGTTTCTTACGGATTTGAGTTTCAGTTCTCACCTAGCTCTTTATTTGTTTACTTCTTTCACACATTTCTCTTATGGCTACTCTTTCTCTTTACTCTATAATTTGATCAAGTGAAGGAATGAATTTGCACAAAAACTGCCCACATAAGGCTTTTGAGAATAGCTAGATCTACAGAGAGTTGGGAAACAGAGAGATTGTACACTTCATCAGTATCATAAATCAAACTCATATGGTAGATAGTTCAATTTAAAAAATATATATATATATCCAGTTACTCCACCTTCAGGATTTCCTCACTGGGCACCTTTCTCGCACAAAATAAATACCTTCACTACATTGTTTCCTCCTCTCCCTCTTATTTTACTTCCTGTCTGTCCTGAAGCCCCAAATTCCTGTTTGTTTCATATGGACAGCAGTTTAGCTCATTATTTGTTGCAGTGGATCCTTCCAAAGTATAAATGTACAATTCACTTTTCCTACCCAAAGACAGTTCCCTCCTGAAAACCTATTAAAACCTATTTATTCACTCTGCTTTGCTTATTCATGAAAGTAATCATTCATTCATTAAACTTTAATAGGTACCTACTTAGCATCCGTTAAACTTGGGGATGTAAAAGAAAGGCAAAAGTTGTGTCAGAACAATGTTTCAAGGGATGCTATTAACATGTTGTGCTATGACTTAGTATTTATTGTATTAAGAAGGAGGACAGAATAAGAAAGAAATGCATTGTCTCATAGATTTAGAAATTCCAGATAGTGTAAGGGCTAAAAAAGAAGACTAAATATGAATGATTAAATGATTAAAAGAAGTAAATCACACATTTGTTGACACTACTGCTTTGAAAAACACACAACAACAAACTTAGGGAATTCATAGACTAGTAGGGAAAAGAAATAAGCAAAGTGGAAATTGCAGTTCAGTATGATAAAAGAGAGGGAAATATGGGATGGCATGGATGGGCAGTGGTTTTCATAGAATATTTTCTAGAAATGGTGCCATGTAAGCTGAGTCTTAGAGGATGAGTGGGCTTAGTCAGGTCGTGAAGCATTTGTGTGGAGGTGGGGCATTATAGTCGGTGGAGGTCGGGTGTGAGGGTGAGGAAGATTCAACACCTCCATGGGGATTTCACACTGGTAGTTAGGACTCAACACATCATAAATTCAACTCTTTCCCTCTAGTTTTGCTGTTCTTCTGAACCATCCTTGTCAGGAGACGACATCAACACTCTCCTAATTATTCAAGCCAAAACTTGGGCATCATTCTTATGCACTTTCTCCCTCACCAACCACGTACAGTCCATCAATGACCAAATCTGTCCATTCTGAACAACTTTCAGAACCTTAAATATGCCATGACACTTTTTTTTTTTTTTAACACTGAATGTTTGCAAATATCATTTCCTTTGTCTGGAACATGGTTCATCCCTCGCTTGGCTAACTCATACGCATTCTTAAAGTCTCAGTTTAGACATCATGTGTACCAGGAAGCCTTACATGGTGACTTATTAGATTGCCATACAGATTAGATGGTCTTTCAGCAGGGTCCCCAGCATACCCCAGCAGAGCATTTACAAAATATAATTGCCTGTTAGTTTCTCTGTCTCCTTCACTAGTTTATAAACTCCACAAAAAAAAGCATCTCTCTCTCTCTCTTTCTCTCTCTCTCTCTCTCTCTCTCTCTCTCTCTCTCTCTCTCTCTCTCTCTCCTGTAAAAGGACAAATTTTATCTCATATATATTTTACCACCATCACAACCACCAAAAAAAAACACCTAATAATAGGAAATTCCATGTTGTTTAACTACATGTGGCATTACAGGTAATATGGGGGTACTAATCTTTAGAAAGTTTATTTCTCTTGAAGAAACAGAGTTCCTCTTGGGACATCATCTCTTTTAACTATAACTACTTTTATAGTGACCAACACAGTGGTTGGAAGAAGGTAGGTATTCAACAGGTATTTGTAAAATGAACGAGTAAATGAATGATTGAAATTTCACAGGTAGAAAGTTCTAACGATGATAAAGGCATGGTATGGATATGGGTCTATGTGGCCGAATAGAGACGGAGCTGAAGTCACCAGAATTGAGAAGGCCAAGGACTTGTCTACCTTGCAGGTGTCTGTAGGGAATTGAAGTTGTTCAGAATGATAGCCAGTCATGAGGTCGATAGAAATACCCTAAGCCACAGCTGAAGTCTTCTGTGAACATAGAGGGTAGGCTGGATGGTTGACACATCCGAGATAAAAAAGGGTAAATGGTGACACTGTGAATATCAAAGAAGGAAGGAATTTTGTACAAACACAGCAGAATATTTTTTTTTACACCAGGAACTTTTTTTTCCTGTCTATACAAAACTCTCAGAATGTCTTCAAGCCTCATCTCTAGCATATGTTTACTGCCCTGAATAACAGCTGTCGTATTGGACTTCTAAGTTGAAAGTGTCTGTTAAATATTTCCCATTGTTGCCTTTCAGTTTTTCATTCCCAAATTCAGACTCCAAGTCTGCCCCCACTTTTACTGAGACTGCCAGTCTTTCATCATGCCTTTGCAAACAGTCACAATGCCTCCTACAGCAATTGTTTCCTCCCTGGAGAGAAAAATCCATGTTTTTAACCTTAGCTTTCAAAGTATGCTTTCTCATTGGCTCATTCTTTTTCTTTTAATACTCTCTTCAAAATCCAATTTTTCTAATGCTGTGTGGCTCCCGCTGAATGACTTATTTCCAGGGATTTGAACGACTGCAAACAGGTCTCTTGGATCCATCCCAATGAAATCAATAACAGGCCTACCATGTAACATTTTGCCAGGCAGTATTTTGTTTCCCTTTATTATCACGGTGAATCTTTATATAATAGCACCCTTCTCTTACTCTTCTCTGCCAGAAGTTTCCTTTTCTTTCCCCTTCTTTCTCAACTCCTATAGCTGGTAGAAAAGGCATGATGGAGAAATCAGCAGTATTATTTTTTTTGTTTTTCTTCCCATCTTTTTCACATTAATCGCTACCTTTCTTTTCTTTTACTTCTCCCATTCCAAATTTTCAGCTGTATCTTTCTGGCCACTCAAAAAAAAAAAACACAAAAAAACAAACAACAACAACAACAACAACAACAAAAAAAAAACCAAAAAAAAAAAACAGCATCAACAACAAAAAAAAACCCTTGACACAGAACTCACTCTGAAAGACTTACAGTGAAGCACTTTGACCTCTGATCCCATAGTCGGGGATTCTCCCACCTTGACTTCCCATGAGGTTCTGTAAGGCTAGAACAGATCCATGCTTACTGTCCTTATTGTTCTCTACTCTCCAATGTCTTATTCTTCTCTTAGGTCTACTGCATTATCTCCAACAGTTACTCACTCGGCTGAAGGATATAAATTTGTACCTCAGAAGACCGCAACTTGATTTAGATAACTGAGTCTGATCAGAGATTGGGGGAAAGAAGGCCTTCAAAGATGAACTCTTTTAAAGTCATTATGACTGAGTTGAGGCCTGCTAGCAGACAATAACAAATAAAATGGTGTCATTTAAACTAGTGATGTGTGAATTTCATAGAGTATTGATAGAAAAGTGGTCTTTATTAGTTGAGAAGGTTGTCTTCTTTGATCTCGAAGCCAGCTTTAGTGGAAAGCATGAGAAAGGAGAGGGAAACTAAAGCAGCCTTTGTAACCGCTGGGCAACAGATGTCACAGATACATTATGCTTATATCTGAGTAGAATTTCTTCTCACAGAACCAAACAGGGACAGTGGTAATACAAATCTTGGACTGCTGCTTACTTTATCCTGAGGGCATTGCAGAAAGGCTCAAGTTGAAAAAAAAATACTGAAAGCTAGAGATTTCTTTGTTTTGCCAAATTTTTCCCTTAGTAATAAGATACCCTCATATAGCTTCCTTGACTCTCCAGTTTCTGGCTTTGTAGGTTATCAGAAGAGACTATGCAAACTTTCTCAACCATTTCCCGCTTAGAAACTCCTTCATAAGAAACACTGATTTAGAGCCCCAGGACTCTGCTTCCTGATGATTCTGATGCTTCACTCTGATATGAGAAATGGGCAGAGGGAAAGGTCAGAAGGACAATTTATCCAGTTCAAGATGAATTCCAGTACAGCATACAGCAAATCTGTGCTTACCTCTGACCCAGATGTAGGGTTGCTTGTGTTTCCCCAGTGGGATAGGAACCGGAGGGCTATTTCTGTGTTTTCTTTCTCTGTGCTTTTTAAAATTCATTAGGTAAGTAGAGAAACCATTGTTGCACCATATTAAACATGAAGAAATGGAAGCAAAGCATGGTGATATGTCTGGCTAGAGGCCACGAAACACATCAGACAGGCAACTGAGCCTAGGCCCCACGTCTTCTGACAACTAGCCTGACCTCTTGCTGTTGGTATAAGCTGCTTTTCCCAAACTCTCACTCTTCTCAAAGTCATATTATTCTGAATGAAAAGAAGCTTCATTAAAAATAATTCTAAGCATGTAGTTTGTTCTCCAGTCACTGAGTTGATACATTTATCTAATCTGTACGCACAAAGCTCTGACTTCATTATGTTTTGCTAGAATTACATTCCAGGGCTTTGTGGTCAATATTATGCAATTCCACTTTGCTGGTTTGCACTCTGCCAATTTTTGGGAGCAAGTTTAATTATGCAAATGCACCTGATAATAGATTATTCATTTCAGTCATGCTCAATTATTTACCTTTTATGCATGGCCCTGATGGCTTGGATAGCGCTTAGTAATAACTCATTCCTTACCTAGCAAAGGGACATAGGAAAGGACACAATTCGGATGCAGGTCAACTGCTCTGATGGGTATCAAGCTACTTCAGAAAAAGTCACATTTGAGGCAAGGCCAACTATTTCTAAGGAAAAATGCCAGCTGTTATGGCTTGTCTGTTGTTCCCAAACTGAGGCCCTTTCATGAGACTAGAAGAGCCGTGACTCTTAGAGGCAGATAGGACATTACTTAAAATTACTCATTTGAAGGTGAATGGAAAAGTAACCTGTTTGGTTACTGCCACTGATTCCTAAATGGCAACATTTCTCCATTTTTGCCTCTTCTGGCTTTAAGAACAATAAAAAGGGGCCTGGAGGTAAAGCAGTAGAGAGAAGTGGAAATGGTTATGCTAGAGTGTTTTGCTCTTCTCAGAAGAAAGTGAAAATGATGCTATTGAGCGAAAACAGAATGGCTGGTTTTCTTTAATGCTTTCATTTTTACACACGTGCCATGATCTTATTGACACTGGGCATTCACATATTTTAACTGGACTTCATTCTGCCTTTCAGAGTTAGCTAACCCTTGCCCATCCTATAGGTATTAGTTTAAAGATTACTTTTTCCATGAAGTTTTCCCTAAATACTTCACCTCCTTCCTCACCCTCAGAAGAAGTTTGGTACCCATATAATGTCCTCTCATAGAATGAAGTACATTAGCTCTCATGCCACTTATTTCATTTAATGGAATTACTGAGTTGGTAGTATGACTGCCTATCAATCAATGAAGGTGAAGACCATGTCTATGGGGTTTATTGATACATAGCCAGCCCCTGACTCAATGCTTGGGAGGTGGTAACCACTTAATAAATATATGTTGAATAAAAGAGTAAATGAATGAATGAATGAATGATAGGAAGCTGTGATGGGGGTTCAAGCTTTGTTTTCATTCTTAACGTCCTTTGAAACCCAAAAGAACTTATCTAACTTTGTTGCAATATCTATTTCTAATTGTGGAACACAACAATATTTTTTTTTAGTATATAGATGTGTTGATTGATTGATGAATTTTGTGAATACACTGGACAGTGGTGGCTAAAGTATTTGTCCAACCAACTTTGCCTTAATCTTTCTTCTGTTAACCAGCTCTGTCCTTCCTCCCCTCCACTTCTTCCATAACCACCAGAAGGGTGGTAATAGGACCCAGACCTGGTCAATGATGGGTCTTCACCAGGATCAACATTGGACTAAAACATTTTGTTGTCTGATGGGGTTATTGCGTTGGGGGATTTGGATCTGCCACCACTGATAGCCATCTTATCTACCATCTCAGAAAGAGTCTACAGAAAAAGCTAATCCAATTAAATAGAAAGTCAGTCCTAAGATCCTGATTCTTGTACCTTTTACTTTGTTCCCATGGCCTTCCCTAGGAAGTATTTCAGTTAGGAAGCCAATGAAATATTTTTTCTTTAAGTCAGTATGAACTTGATCTCTATTTCTTGTAGCTGGATGAGGTCTGCCTTATGCAATGACTAAAGTGCATTTATTTTTAGGGCAATACAGAGAGTCAGTTGAAGTCGGGGGGAAAAGGCTGCCACATCTTTAGTTTCCATGTTTAAATGGGCTTCTGACTTTTAAAACTCAGAGTCCTAATAAATATAGATATTGTTACTTGAGGCCAGATTTGAGGGTCATCTTTTGACTACATTTCTGGTGTTAGTGACTAAGTAGGAGAGTATAAGAATCAAACAGATCAGCAAAAATTAAAATTGAGATTTTAAGGAAATTACATTGACAAAGAAGCCCTAAGACTGGCAAAGGGTGTCTCATTATTTGTCAACCCCTAAGACTCTTACCACAGTTCTAATTGTACCAATAAGAAGTGGATAAATCATTGTAACACCAAGAAAAAGTATTAAGGCCTAATTCTGTCTCAGACTTACTTGAGGAGGCCAATGGTTATCGTCAATTCTTCTGGCAAGTATCCAGGAGTAGGCAGAGAAATTCATGCAAGGAGTTACTTTATGGCCAGGGAAGTAATTTCCTGGTCTTCTGGTTCAGCAATGTGCTGTATGTGCTGTGGGCCAGAGATAGCTGATGTTTCTTCTCCTTTCTGTGCTTTCCAAATGGGAGTTCTTATTGCAGACATTATGTGCTCCTCCATAATTTTATATTGGCTATGGTGGAGTGGTTCAATTTGTCATTTGGCAAGAGTATGAGAAGACTGGCGATTAGATACAGCAAACGATGCAGTTTGGGTTGTCCCTTTGGAAAGGGTGGATGTGTATTCTGTTGTATGTGGGATCCTGACATTTTGATAGGTGGGCACTTTTAAATGTAATGTAGGAGGAGAAGGGTATCTTGTGTGTGCTAGGAAGTCAAAGGGCAGAATATAGTAAACTGCAGTAATTGTGTTGTTCACAGAACTTTTTCATCCTCTTCTGTAGTAAAATACTCCTTCTTCCCATTTCTCCCTCATCACCTCCGATCACTATCCCAGCCATAGGGATGGCCTTGTAATTCACATCTAGCCAAAATTGTTTCCTGGGGTAGAAAGATCTTTTCTGGGAGAAAAACATTCTCTTTTCTACTGGGTATGCCAAAATGGGGAGATGTGAATCTGGGGCTGCAGAGACTAGAGGGGATGAGAGGTAGAAAAGGTGTGTTTTCTGGATTTGATTCCATATCTCTGAGCCCCCAGGGTCCTGGACTCTGCCATCACACATTCAATCTTCAGTATCCTATCGACCTTTTTGGGTCACTAAACTTTTTTTTCTACTTAATGTAGTTGATATGGATTTCTACCACTTGCAACCAAGAGTTGTGAGCTCAGTGTCATCTCCTCTGGGAGTCCCTCTTTGACCACTCTAGCTAATTTAGTGCCCTTTGTGCCACTTGACATTTTTATCTTGTTGTCCTATTTTATGTTTTATAGCACTTATTGCTCTCTGAAATTACCTCTTCAGAAAATGTCTAATTTTCTGTGTGTTTATTGCTCATTTCCTTCCTTCTCCCCTTGTCTGATACTAAAATATCAGTTCCGTGAGGTCAGAGATTTCATCTCATTTATTTATTAATTAATTTTCCCAAGGCCTGGACTAGATCTTGGCATGCAATAGATGCTTCTTAATAAATATTTAATAAATTGAATCACTAACATAGGTGTAAAAACTAAGACATACCAAAGGAAAAAGAGTCTGAAAGAGAAGGCATCCATTTATTGGTCTATCCTGATTCTCCGAGTTTTTTTATTACCTCATCAACTGATGTTAAATATTTCCCCCTTTTCTCTACTTCAGTTGTCCTTTTTCTAGACTAACTTTACTACTCAATCTTCTCACTCCCGCTTCCCATCACCCACCTCTGCCCCTCTGTTCCTTTTCTGTCCCCAAACTCCAACCTCACTCCATATCCAGCTTCTATACTTACACACATGATGATTTAATTAGGAAAAATACAACTTTTCCTTTTGCTTCTCTATCGAAAGTAGAGACTCTCCCAACCCGAGTGCTTGAGCTCTTTATGATCTGCCTGAATAATTTTCTCAATCTTTCTGTGTGGGGAAGGTGAATAAAGGATCTATTTTCTTCATCGTGTATAACACTTTATTCTTTTTAAAGCATTTTTGAGTGTGTTAATCTCACTCAGCTCGTCTACACAGCATCCCTTATGAAGTAAACCAGGATTGGAATTGGTATCAAAAATTCAGAATAAGAAAACCAAGGTACAGCAAAGCTGATGGTTATTCTAAGGCTAACAGAGGTGGAGAATCTAAACAATGGACTCAGCTTTGTTCTTTTGCTTCTTTGTAACATATAAGACCATAGAGAAGACTATCCCTTGGGATGAGAAACAAATCATAGAGGATTGGTAAACTGGTGGAGTGAGTCTAGGCCACAAACTCAGTTGTGGCTATATTTTACTAGATTTACAAAACAGACTAAGAAGTCAAATCTCTTACCACTAGTCAAAAATTGTTATGAAAAAAGAATTGAAAGCTGTCACTTGGAATTTCTTATGGTACTCTTTTTCAAATTCCAGCCACAAAAGGTTGGGAAAATGTCATTTTTGAACAATTTGCATTTTCCTGTCTTAAGTAAAATCCAATACATCATAGGCCCAATGACATTTTAAGAGTTTCAAGTCTGTACTGGCTGTCATGACATGAATCATTCAAATGGAGGCCACTGTCCTGAGCAATGACTCAGAGTAAACAGCTTAAAGAGAGAAAAACACATTGTCCCTTTATTTGGAGCCATTGTTCAAATGAAACAGACCCACCAAAGCCATGGCTACCTTGCAGAAGGCTGGATGCTTCTATCGTGTCCACAGCAGAAGCATATTCTTGAGGAAAGCTCGTCACACAAAGAGCAGGGACCCTGAGTGTCAGCTCTTTGTCTACCACTCATGAAAAGTGTAGCTCAGGCAGGTCTTTTCAATTTTTCTTGCCTCAGTTTCTTCATTTGTTAAATGAGAGAGACTACATAGGTTTAGAGGTCCTTCTTGTTCTAAGAATTATTGATTTGGGCTCATTTTACTTCAGTGCCACATTGTTATTAACTACAGGTATTCTCTTACCCACTGAGAGAAGCTATGACACCAGGTACGAACACCTCAGAGCATGGCAGGTGGTGAGGAGTTGTTCCTCACCACTAATAGCTCAACTACCGTTGTGGTCAAGAGAGATAGGACACAGTTATGACTGCGATCACTTGAATGGCAAATACTTTAATTTGTACAAGGATGTTTGTATACCTTTCAGGGAGTCACTAGGTTCTTATTTACTTAGTGTCTCACCAGATAACATGCTTTGTCATGGCAAAGGAAAGTAAGATAGCCAATAGTTCTGTTGCCCAGTTTTGTCATCATTCCTGGATCCTGACATTGCCCCTTACCCCTAAGATGAGAGGATAAATGAGGAAGTCAGACAGGATATAACTATTTTATCTGTGGCAGGGACACCAATCTGTTTGAGGGATGGGGTTGGTTTCTAACTGCTACAGGTTGGAATGATAAAGAGAATATTCCTTTCAATCCAGGCACTCACCTGTCCTTGCAGATATGACTGAAGGACTATTTTGTTCAGGCCAATGAAGTTCCTTGACGAAGGCTTTGTTTGTTGATAGACAACTTTTTCCTTAGGGTCAGATTTTTCTGGGGAAGAGGATTGGGAGGTTTGGGAGTTCTGACTCTTTCAAATTCCCATTTTTACAATCAATAACATTCAAGTGCTTTAAAGATTTAAATTTTTCCATCAGGTGCATACTCATCACCTAATTTTCTTATAACCTAATGAAACCCATTGAATCTGAATAGTCACATAATTCTTGCCAATACACAATTTAAGCCATTGATTCCAAATAACTTGTTTATAACTGTGCAACCCAGGCATTCAGGGACCTTCTGAAACTATCACCTGAGAGGCATCAAAGGGTTTTCTGTCAGGGACATACCTATCCCCACAGGGGATTTGCCAGGATTGCTCAGGATGGGCCGTTCTAGAGGTGCTTGCAGTGACTTTAGTCTCTAGGATTGAATGCAGCCAATGCTAAGAGGATCACAGTTTGTACTGTATGTGTGGGGAGGGGATGGGGTACGGTGAAGAGTCAGGAGTGGGCATGATGATTTCAAGTGTTGTGTTTTTAAAAAATTGTGGTGAAATACATATAACATAAAATTTACCACTTTAACCATTTTAAAGTGTACAACTCAGTGGTATTAAGCACCCTCGCATAATTATGTAACTATTACCACTGTCTATCATCCCAAATAGACACTCTGTACCCATTAAATAATAACTATTTCTTCCTTCTTCCAACCTTTGGTACCATCTATTCTACTTACTGACTCTATGAATTTGGCTATTCTAGGTGCGTTACACAAGTGGAATCATACAACATTTGTCCTTTTTTGTCTGGCTTATTTCACTAAGCATGTTATCAAGATTCATATCTATGGCAGTATTCATCAGATTTTCGCTCCTTTCTACGGCTGAGTAATATTTTTTTGTATGGATATGCTGCCGTTGTTTACCCAGTCATCTACTGATGGGCAATTCAATCGGTTCCTTTGGCTGTTGTGAATAATGCTGCTTTAAACATTGGTGTACAAGTATCTGTTCCAGTCCCTGCTTTCCATTCTTTTGAATACCCAAAAGTAGAATTGCTGGATCACATGGGAATTCTACGTTTAACATTTTGAGGGGACCACAAACTGTTTTCCACAGAGGTTGCACCATTTTACATTCTTATCAGCAATGTATGAAGATACCAATTTCTCCACGTTCTTGGCAACACTTGTTATTTTCTGTTTTTTTTTTCTTTTATAATAACCATCTTAATGATATAAAGTGGTATCTCATTGTGGTAGTGCTGTATTTTTGATAGAGCAAGGAAAGCAAGACACAGGAAAAATACCTTTGCTTGGAAGTTCAACCACTGACTGTATCCTACAAGATGCAAGTTTTGCCTCGCTGCTCTAAGTTCCACTTAGAGAAAGTGACTTAACTGTTTTCTGACTAACCATTCTTCCCCAGTAGGTGTGATCATAAAGCTCACATTAAATAAATCACCCAGCAAAAACTGCCTGCATCAGCCTACATTTTGAACACACGCTGAATGGAGGGCCATGCTTCTTGCTGCTTTATTCACATTTAGCAAATTATAGGTGTGGCACAATTTGGTTAGACCCAGAGTGTAATAGACTCTATTTTTTGAAATAATAAATATAACAACTCTCGACTAAAACCTGTTGCTTAAAAGACATTCCACTCAAATTATTGGTCAATTTATTTCTTGAAACTATAAGTCTGAATTTCTCAAGCTAATACTTTAGATAAGAAGGTGGTGGAACTTAGTCATTGCTATTCTACAGAGATATATTCATTTTTATGCAGAAATCTATTGGGAATAATATAGAATTATATGCCATTTTTATTGACCTTCCATCAGCTTTTGGTTTGTGAACAAAAAGTTGGTTAAATCAATTTAAAATACCTTCCAATCCCTCTCTCTTAACACTCAACTATTGATGCTTATACAGACTCTGAAACATAATATTCCACAAGAGTGACTAGGGGTGCCCCTTAATCAAATAAACAAGCTTTCCCAGAGGCCTACAGCATTGTTGTGTCCTGACTTTTCTTCACTTTAATTAGCTTCTTATCATCTGATAACATTGGGATGAACACTCTTTTTTTTTAAGGCTGCTGTGTTTTCAATATCATAATCTAGGAGAGATCTAGACAATTTGATATGCTATCGAATTATTTCCGAAGAGAAAGACTCCCATATCAACTGGGTATACTAAAATGAAGAACAGTTTTGCAGAGAGCAAAGAATTTTTAATTAGTTCACATTTAATAATTTCACACAGCTAGTCGCTTCACTCTGTGCTCTTGACATATGTTTTTCATCAAGGAAATACCATACCTCAAAATTATACATTCCCTGAGTGATATTTTAAATGGTAGAACAATCATTTGGATTCAGTTGTCTACAAAATACTCTGGATTAAAGCAATTTTGACGCTTCTACTTGGACCCTTCTGGATTAAGGTACAGGGATGCAGGTATCAAAGATGAATAAAATCTCAAATTTTCCCCCTGTATATTGCCTGAATCCCCACACAGAATGAAGGTGAGATGTATATACATGTTAGGCTTCTCAAATTTCATAAAAGGATGTCAACTGATCCCTTAGCTCAGCTGCCAGTTAAAATATACCATTTCAAATTTAAGTAGCAAAAGGAAAGTGCCCCAAACCAGATAATTGCCAAGGATTACAAATCTGAATTCTCTTCTGCTCTATTTAAATTCTTAGTCAAGAGAAAAATATTCATAGAAAAGAGCTTATAAGACAGACAATCTATCAAGGCCTCCAGGTAAGTGTTTCCTAACTTTTCTTAACAAGGTAGATAGTAAAATTAGTATTTATAAAAAACAAGAGTGTTGATATTTAACAACTGATACAGCACTGGCACTGACCAGTCAAAATGGATGGTGGCCACAAACCATCATATCACGGCGATTCCATCTTTGAAGATGAGGTTCTTTTCTACATCCCAAGTCACGTGGAGCCTCTTGCCCACCATCACCCCATGATCATAACTGTACTTTCACTATCGATTGTCAAACAGAGAGCGAGAAAAAAAGCTTCCATGACTCCTGTACCAAATTTAAATTAAATGTATTTTGTAATTACAGTGACATCTATACATATTTGAGTATTTTTGTATATGGATTGATGAGTGAGACAATTGTTTATGGGATAAATTTATGAACACTATTTCTGGAACCCTTGCAAAAACTTCAAGTTTCCCTGGGGATTTGTTGTGCACGAGTTAATAGTCACAGAGTAACCGAAGTAAATTATGGTGTGTAATCACTAAATGGAAATAAAAAATGTCTACTGGGGAGAGTTGATGGTCTTATTCATTATATCACATAGTCCCAGACCCCTTCAGCAAAACTTTTGTCTTTATTGATGAAAAGCTGTCAATTTTCTTTTGTGCAAGCAGTTTGACTTTATCTCTGGAAGAAGAATTATATGATGAACTAGAAAAAAAAAACATTGACTGTTGGACTATTTGGAAGCAAATGTACCACTTTTCTATGGCCAGGAAATAATACTTTATGATAGGTGTTTTATATCAGCCTCATTTCCTTACAAATGCATATCTTTAATGTCTACCTCTATTATCATCTACCTTTTATTTTTTATTGTATGTATTTTGTATCTTTGAAAAGGAATGAAAATCTTTTCTGGAATATAGCTGGATATCAGCAAACAAAATTAAATGACTGCTGTCTGTAGAGTGGAAAGTCAACATAAGCAAAGGGACAGAGTTTTGGGGTTTTTGTTGTTGTTGATTCTTTGTATAAGGTCTATGCTCATTTTAATATTGTGTTAAGATTTCTTTGAAAATCCTATAAACTTCTGCTTCATTTACGAGGTTGATAGGTGTGGTTTAACTGGGAAAATTATTGGAATGAGAGGAAATTCTGGGTGTTAATTCTCAAGTTTGGTATTAACTAACTGTATTATCTTGGTCAAGGCTGTTGGGCACTGCTTCTCTTGTTCTAAAAGTCAAGTGTTGATCAATTCAGAAAACAGAACTCAATGCCTTCAGGGGCCCTAGAAACTCTGTGAGGAAATGAGTGTGTAAAGTGCAGGGTGTAACACAAAGGCAGTGGTGGGTACGTGGGGAATTGGAGAGCACCTACCCCACGTGAGGCCTGCCAACCCTTTGTATACTCTGTGCCAATGGGCTCAAATTTGCCCAGAGTCTGCTAGATGGGATTTTTCCTTTTTCTTTGTTTCTTTGTGTAAACCCTGGTCCCAATGATCCTGCAGGACCTGCTGCTCTCACAATCCATGGTGATAACTCTATTGTTTAGTGCAGTCCACTTCTTTCAGACTGGGCAAGTGTAAAGAATGAAATGACAGCCAGAGTATCAGCTGCAGGGAGGCGATTGCAAGCAGGGAGACAGGAGAAATCTTTTAAGGATTTATTGACAGCCTCTGGCACCAGGGCAGAGCTGCAGCTGGTTGAGGAATGGCAGCAGCTAACAGAATGACCTGATGGGCTGCTGTGAGGGGTGGACTGTCCTTTCTGAGTTCTGACTTTGGACTGACCATGAATCTAAGAAGCAGAATCCCAAATAGTGACAGGTGGTCATAAATAACTCTTTCTCAGCTTCTCTTTCTTTCCTCCCCTAGACCCTTAGGCATTCAGCCTACTTTTTGTTCCTTTTAACAGCTTTCTCATTATATTCTACCCATTACTCAAGCGCAGTTCAAATACCAGTTCCTGCTTAAAGCCCTATATTGTCTCCTCTGTTGAAAGTCTTCTCTTGCTCTTGCAGTGTTTGGTTTATATTTCACTGAGTGCAGATTGCCTTCTACCAGGTGCTGGTATTATTATATACATGTCTGCTATCTCCTACTGGAACATAAGCTTTGTGAAAGGAGGGATCATACCTTCTCTGGTTTTCTAATTTCCTCTCAGAGCCTAGAACAGTGTCTTGTCCAAAGTAGGTGTTCAGTAAATGAGGTATGAAAGTCTAATGTGTAGGTTCTATGGCCAGAAATGCAGATTTAATCTTGGATGCTGAATCTACTAGCTATGTGACTTTTTGATGAATTATCAACCTCTCAGTGTTTATTATTAGTTAGTTGTTTTTAGGATTATGTATGATAAAATCATGCACAATTTTCAGTGTAAGTAATACCTGGTGTCTGGTAAGCATTGAATAAACGTTATAAAGCTATGTTGCTTCGTGTTGCATTATATGTGCACTGTTGCCACATTCCTTTCTTCACCATATATAAAAAAGTTTATGTGTTGGTAACAAACAAGGCTTTGTGAATGACAGCTTTATGATGGACCAGAAATATACAGACCAAAATTAAGAAGAAAAAAAAAGGATTCTGCATCTTAGAGTTAGAGGCGTATAGAGAAAAGGTGACTGATGTTGGAAAGCAGCAATTGCAAACTAATTATAAAGAGAAAGCTTGAGGTAAACAGAATAAATTTAATTAAGAGGGGCAGTTATAATGACTGCCCAGAATGACATATGAGTATTTGTTTGTTCAAAGAAAAATAAAGGGAATGGGGGTGGGGGGTGGGAGAGGAGTCAAGTAGAGATTAGGCAAAAACTGAGAAAAATGCAGAGAGAGAATCCTCTTGTGGCATGTATCCCAGGACTAGTGTGTGGGGAACCCTCTGTATGGACACCTGGGTTTGAGCAATCCACTGAGAGACCTGGGGCTGTGCAAGGGGAGTTGGGATGGGGGGGGACTCACACCAGTTCTCACCAGAGGGTCAGGCATCCTCAGAGCTCAGAAAAGACAGGTCCTGTCTTCTCTGGGGATGAGAAAACCTCAAACTGAAAGTCTGACTCATCTGTTCAAGCATGCCAAGTGCAAGGTGGTGACTGAGCTATGGATCCACAATTCCCCTCCTTCCCTGGAGCCAGAAATGTGAAAATCCTTATAATGTTTGTGAGTTGATCTTGATTTTTAAAGCACCTGTGACATGAATGAACCAATGTTGCCATAATGGAGGGATTTGGGAGTCGATGAAGATTCATGTGAAGCCAAATAATTAGAAGGTTGCTTGCTGAGCATGGAATTAAACTATAATATTTCATTAATTCTAAAACGCATACATTATCACATTTTAGTATCTCCAAATTAAATATATTAGACAATGGAGTCTTATAATTGTGTTCCCCAAGCAGCAATCAAGAGTTAGATTGTTAAAATCCGCATATGCATAAAATCAAAAGCAGCAGCATCAAAACTTACAACATGGGTCAGCACCTTGGAAGATTATCCAGAAGCAAATGTCACTAACTCTTTTAAGAAACATGAAAGACAAGGGAAGTAAAAGCTAAAATAAATGAATGGGACTATATCAAACTGAAAAGCTTCTGCACAGCAAAAGAAACCATCAACAAAATAAAGAGGCAACCAAGTGAATGGGAGAAGATTTGTGCAAACAGTGCCTCCGATAAGGAGCTAATATCCAAAATATACAAGGAACTCATGAAGCTCAACAACAAAAAAACAAACAACCCATTTGAAAAATGGGCAGAGGACCTGAAGAGACATTTTTCCAAAGAGGGCATACAAATGGCAAATAGTCATATGAAAAAATGCTCAACATCACTAATCATCAGAGAAATGCAAATAAAAACCACAATGAGCTATCACCTCACCCCAGTTAGGATGGCTATCATCAACAAGACAAATAGTAACAAGTGTTGGAGAGGCTGTGGAGAAAAAGGAACCCTCATACACTTGGTGGGAATGCAGACTGGTGCAGCCGCTATGGAAGGCAGTGTGGAGGTTCCTCAAAAAATTACGAATAGAATTACCATATGACCCAGCAATCCCTCTCCTGGGTATCTACCAAAAAAATCTGAAAACATTTATCCATAAAGACAAGTGTGCTCCAATGTTCATTGCAGCTTTATTTACGATGGCCAAGACATGGAAACAACCAAAATGTCCTTCGATAGATGAATGGACAAAGAAGTTGTGGTATATATACACAATGGAATTCTATTCGGTGGTAAGAAAGGATGAAATAGGACCATTTGTGGCAACATGGATGGATCTTGAGATTATAATACTAAGCGAAATAAGTTAGACAGAAAAAGCAGAGAACCATATGATTTCACTGATATGTAGTATATCAAAACAAACAAATGGGAAATAAAAACTTATAGACACAGACAATAGTTTAGTGGTTACCAGAGGGTCAGGGGGAAGGGAGTGATAAATGAAGGTAAAAGGGATCAAATACATGGTGATGGAAGGAGAACTGATTCTGGGTGGTGAACACACAATGGGATTTATAGATGATGTAATACAGAATTGTACACCTGAAATCTATGTAACTTCACTAACAATTGTCACCCCAATAAACTTTAATTAACAACAACAAAAAGAAACATGAACTCACAATGATCTTGATGGCACAGGGGATTGAAAAGAAGAGCATCAATGACTCTTAGGTAAAAAGGGCTTAGGAAGAATCAGATTTGTATAGTAAAAAAATTTCAAAAGTAAATATTTCATTTGTATTTTTCAGTTTCCATATGTACAGGATAAAAATACCTAAATTGGTCTCTATCAGCTAAGACTCAACAAAAACCTATTCACACTTGTGCTAAGGAAACATAGGGCAGCGGGATAGTGCTGTGACCTGAACTTCACTGGGCCAAAGGGCAGGGGGTACAACTAGAAGCCAGAGGGAAAGAGTTATGAGATACCGTCTAAGGTGGTAACTATAAGAGGAGGAAGGATACAACCAGGCAGTGACCCTGCAGGGAGGGAGCTGGGGCAGTCAATACCCCCACCTCTCTCTCTCATTCTGTGATCTCTTGCAGGGGCTCCACATTGGTCAAACCCAGTTGGAAGCCAGAAGTAAGAGGATCCATTTATGTAATCTACCAGTTCTCAAGCTTGGTCTCAGAACTCCATTAAACTCTTACTCCATGGTTTCTAAGAGCTTGCAGTAGAGAAGAAAGGATAAGTCAACTGTACCAGTAACAGAAACTCAAAAACTATAGCAGAATATAATTGCAGCTTATTTTTCCTTCTTTAGTGGTACATATGTAAAATAAAGTACATCTTTGAATTGATTCTTTGAGTCTTAGATTCTGTGATGTATGACAAGAAGAGGGTATCAAATGAATTTATATTGGAATGAACTGATACAACTCTTCCCATGAGAGGGTGGAACTGCCCCTTGGACCAGACAGGTCAGGGTCTTTGGGACAGATTTCCCAAAGAAATCTGTATATTCTGTATATTTATTTTAGAAACACTTGGTTTTCTAACTTTCCATTGCTAATGAATGTCCCTTCTGAGAGACACATTTTGTCTTTTAAACTTATGAATGCACAAATGAATGGGTGGATGGATGAGTATTAATGGCCTAGAAGCAGTTGTGCCTGCTTTAAGGGACTTTGCCTATCCTCTCTGATGGGATGAATTTATACTTTAATGTTCACAGAGCAGTTTTATCTTATTTCCAGTTTTCTTTCATCTTTGGAGAGGAAGGATTGTCTTACTTTCACCTTTGCCTTGCCTTATATATTAATAGACTCAATGAGGAAATGGGACTGGCCAATACACCCCAGTGTCTTCAGCCACTCTCCCACATAGGCCCAGCCAGGCTTCTCCAGTCATGGTTCAAGAGAAAGGTTAGTGTCCTCTGCAAACTGCAATCCCTTGAGTTTGTATTTGCAACGGAAATGGTAACCTAAGAGCTATTCTTCGAGGGGATTAGAGCCTCAGCTGATATTGGACTCTTATTTGTTTCTATAAATTTTTAACAGCCTGAAATGGCATTACAGTCTGTGGAGAGCACAATATAATGCCACTAATCCTGTTGATCTTACATTGCGTTACAGAGGCAAGGATAGCAATAAATCCTTTTCTGGGTAAATCAGGAGAGAGGTTAGCCATTGCTCTGCAAGGACACATCTTATTACTGGAGTTGGCTGATATAAGGTAGAACTCAAGTATGAAATTTGAAATGTCTTTTATTGCTTCCTCCCGTTAGTCCACTATCTATCTATCTATCTATCTATCTATCTATCTATCTATCTATCTATCTATCTACCTATCTATCTATCATCTATCTATCATCTACATATTATCTTTCCTTCATCCATTTACCTATCTATCAACTGGCAAAATTTCAGTGTCTGGCCATCCTGCCATTCTAGGATACATTCCTGCACAGCATTGGGACAAATACTTTTTGAGGAAATATAGTACGACCTGATCCTTGGTTTCCAAGAGCTTTCAGTCTAGTGGAAGAAATAAGTCAAGTGCACAGGTAACAGAAATTCAACACTTAATTTAATAGACTTGGTCACAGGCAAGGGCTTGGCAGCTAGATTGGAGTCTATGCGGTCTTTACACTTTCTACCAGTACATCTCCAGGCAAATCCTTTGCCCTCTCTGAACCTCACTTTCCTCATCTTCAACACCAATCAACCACATAGGCTGTTATGATGATTACGTGAAGCATAAAGTATACAGTACAATGCTATTTATTGTCATAATTAACATTATAGTGCTCAAAGAGATGTATAAACACTAACCACGCTGACCCTTAAATTATTGTTGACAGCAAATTTGCCCCATTACCGATAAAATGCATCAGGTTTGGTTTTCCTTTGTGTGTACGTCAGGACAAGCTGCTTTTAGAAATAAATCTAGCCAGGAGTCCCGGAGCAGTCACCAGCATTATACATATGGTAAATTTGTTTCTTTGCACAGGTGATATGACTATGACAGAGAAAATATACTCCTGAATTGTCTTTCCTGTGCTAGAAAATATGTTGCAGTAAATCGCCTGCACTGTTTCAGCTGATCCCTACTCTTATAAGCAACGATATCTGAATGTGCTACCTTCTTAGAGCTGTACCTTCCCGACCAAAAATGCTCATGTCTACTATAGGTTGTCCTATTTGCTCTGCCAAGTCCCACACAAGTGAAGCCCACTGCCTTCAGCCATTTGCAGGTTTGGCCATTACCTATGCTTAGTTTTTTGCCAGCTGCTATTATACTGGGGTGAGTTCCATCACTTTCCACAATTACAGGCACGTCTCTCCGCTCCCCCACCATGCCAACACTGCCATCAGTGATCATTCGGATTATGGGTAAAGAATGTGTCACAGTTTCCAGAACTTCAGAGGAGCAGAGGAGACCAATCTATTTTGTGACTGTGGCAATCTGGAGTTCCCACTGAAAGAGAGGCACAATCGAGGAGAATGTAAGGTGCCTAGAATCAGAACCTCAGAATGCCTTCTGGCCCCAGTTCCGATTTACACTGACCAAATTACTGAGACTCTGGGGGCCTCAGTTTATCCATCTGTATAGTAAATGTATTGTGCTAAAAAAAAATCTCTCAGGTGATTTTGTTTATCCATTTAACATTTATAAAATGCCCACTCTGTATAATGTGCTGTGCAGAATATGAGACACGTTTCTATAAGGAGCTACACACACTCACACACACACACACATGCACGCACGCACTCGCACGCTTGCGCATGCACGCACCGTGGCTCAGAATGTGATAAAAGCCACACTAAAGATGTAAAGGGGGCTGCGCTGGCCTGTTCTGGATCTTTAAGCTACTTCTTTCTCACCAGAGGCCAGATCTGTGATTTGTCTCTTCAAGTTCACTCACATATCATGGAGCACCACCTCTTGAAATATTCTCATTTTCTCATCTCCTCTGGAGAACGAGGCAAACGAATGTAATAGCCATTTCAAAGAATATTTTTTTAGAGAGGAAGTAGAGAAGATTGAAGGAGAAAATCCAAGGGGATACATAGTTCAGTTGTCACATATTGATTAGCTTACCTGTCTCCAAAACTCATTGTGAGCTGGCCAGTGAAGATACCCTTGTCTCCTTTTGATAGAGAAGGAATCAAGACTCCCAGAGGCAGAAGCACTTACTGGTGGAAAGATCAGGGTGAGATGCTCACTGTACTGTGTACTGTGTACTGTGAATGTGGTGCACAGACAAGTAACTGCTCCATTAATTCTCCAAACTCAAAACTCACCTTTGCCATTAATATTTTTTTCTCCCGATCTGTAACGTATCTAGTGGAGGAGATAATGTATGGTGACACTGGTTTTTTTGGATAATAATCCCCGTTTGAGTGCTTAGAATGAGCTCAGCCAGTTAATATTTCCTCCTGCAGGTAGGTGGCAGAGGAGGCAAATTTGTCTGAGAATGGAAATAAAATGTAAAAGGAGGAGGAGCCTGGATTGGGACGTCCTGTTTGGCCAACCGATATTTATTGTGCACGGACATTGCAGAGTCCACTGCGAAGTACTAAAGACTTGAATAAGACATGATTGCTACATCTTTTAGAGTTTCCATTTAGAAGAGTCATAAAAAGACTTTTCCCTTTTATGACAAGAAATATTATGCAAATGATAATAGAGTAAAAAAACACAAAGAGAAAAGTACAACTTTGTTAAAGAAGCTCTACATTGCTTATCCTCTCATGATTTAATGCATTGCTTAGTTCTAACTCTTTAGACAACTCCTCTGACCTTGAGGAAACCAGACTTTGCTAATAATAAACCCTAGACAAACAAACCAAATAAAACATACAACAACAAAACCCCAAATCTTAGGCCCAGCCATCTCTGAAAGAAAGAAATGCCCACTTCTTTTTCTATTGACTGATACTTCTGGAGGAACTCTAATACTTTCTCTCTAATACTTCCTCTCAAGAGCAAGTTGTTTTTGTTCCATTCCTTTGAATAACCAAAGGAAAGCCATTGAAACTATTTACAACTTTAAACTTATATAAAGATGACACAGCTTGTGAAAGATATTTATAACATCTAATTACATGTTGAATTATTAAAAGGCAAGGAATGGGGGACAAAAATACTAGTAAACTTTTATTCATGCACCCAAGCCCAGCAAAATTGGTGTCTCCTCAGTGAAGATTTTGTTGTCTTTTTAATTTAGTCCTCCTCTCTTCTGGGCACACTGTACCTTCTGCCACCACATACACTTATTTTAGGCTTTTCTAACGAATTTTTAAAAATCTGCACACTTTGCTCACCAAATTGAGCTCTTGGAGGTCATGACCAGATAAGTAGTCATCTTGATTGTACAGTGCTAAATGCAGTATTCACTTATTATCTGTTGAAGAAATGAATTTATAAATAGAAAAATGGGTGCAAATAAAGAACTAAACTGCATCACCATTTTTTGAGACATGTGGAGGTCACCATGCATAGATTGAGACATGATGGAAAGTTCAGTGACATGGCTTTTGTGACACATCAGCCGCAACAGGTTTTAGAGCCATATCTGAGTTCATATCTGACTTTGTCACATATTAACAAATAACTTAACACCTTTGAGCTTGCTTACTCACATAACATGGAAAAAATAATGCTTCACAGAACTGTTACCAGCTTAAATAGCTAATAAACAGTTTTAAGTGATACATTTCAACATAACATACACATAAGGGATGATTACTACTATTATGTCTGTGACAAACCATTTTCTCTTCAAAATGATATTGGATAGCTTTATAGCCAGCAAAATTAGCAAACAAATCAATAGTAGTTTATTATTTTGTAATGTGTGGAAACAAATGCAATGCAGTTTGTTCTTGTATTAGGTTGGTGCAAATGTAATTGCGATTTAAAAGTTTAAAAATAATTGCAAAAACTGCAATTATATTTGCACCAACCGAATATCACCTTGGTTTTGCTACCAAACAGGTAAAGGCAATTTTAGAGGTGAAAAATGGGCTCATTGAAGGAAAATCTTTATTTGCATTTGTGAGTTATGTTTATGATTTTTCTTTTATGAACAATTTGGAAATGAAAAGGGCTTATTTCATGCACTGGTTATTTTTACACTACATTGAATAAAAGTATTGTCATGAAGATCCTGCATTGTGCTATCCATCTCATAGCTTGTAGAGGTTTTGTTTTTTGTTCTTTTGAAGATTTATAAATTAAGTTTAATTTTGTGGAATATAATTTGAAGATGACTTTAAGTTGAAATTGAGGTCTGTGAGATTTTGAAAATAGAGAACCCTTTGGCAAAGAGAGAATGTTCAAAATATGTTTGTGGTTTGGCAAGTTGCTTATGGGATGATTCAAAAACTGGCTAAAACATCAGAGGACTGATTATCTCAGTTAAATTGGCCCTGTTACCCATGGCTGTGCAGTCAATCTCCTCTGTCCAGCTTAGTCCTGGGTCATCGTAGCTGCATAATAGGCTGTTGGGATGGAATGTACGTGGATGAACAAATGTCTCATCAAATAGCTAAGATGATAGAACTTATGGACTTTGGGGTCAGATACCAGATCTTATCATAATTAAAAGACCATAAAGCAATAAGGAGCGACACAATCTTCACCTGCTGGATTCACCTCAATTCCTTAAAGTTATTTTACTTGAGGACATGCAGCTTGCACAGCGCATGCTTTAAAAATGTGCTGTGATTTTATCACACCTAGTCCTGTCTTAAGCTGTAACCAAGAGGATTTATCCTTATTTACGTTGGCGGAATGAGATTTTTCTTCTCAAGTGCTTGGGAGCTTTCCATGGTGCCCCGTGAAGGCTTCAAGGCAAAGCCTACTCTTTTTAAATCCTTTCCTTTTCTTAAGCAGAATCGCCTCTTGTCATTTCTTCCTTTTCACTGTTAAAAAAAAAATCAGAAGAAAAGAAGTAAAAGAAGCAGAAGAAATCTAGTTGGAGACTGCAGCCCAGGTGTTCCAGAAGATGATGACTGTAATTGGTTGTTGAAAACGGCATGCTGTCATTTTCCCCACAGATTGAAAATTGACCTTTCCTCTCAACATTTTCCTCTGTGGTTGGAGAAATTAACAAATTGATTGTAATGAAATGACTGTTTAAACATGTTCAAGTACTGGCTTCGAAGAGAAGCAAGTGTTGTGAAGCATCTCTCTCCTGAACCAAAATCTTGCATAATCTAAATGGTACAGCGTGTGCAAGTGCCCGTGTTTCAATATGAAATCATTCCAAAGGGGTTCGCAATATAAATTTTTCTCATCTAGAAATCTCACACATGACTTAGCATAAATTGTAGCCTATTGTGATGACAATTTGTAAGTGAAATACTCGACTGTGTTAGACTGTTAACTGATTGAGAAAATTTGAAAAAGATCGCATGGTAGTGCCATATGTAACTACTCAGGAGGAAGAAAGAGGTTTCTAAGGAAATGAGCTTTATTCTCAACCACTCTGGTGAGCTTTGGAACATTCAAGTATCCTTTAGTGGTTATAGGAATATTGCGGCAAGATGACTGACACAAGTTAGAATGAGGAAATAGTGTCAATGAATACAAATAACCAGACTATGGCTATGAGCAGTCTCATACTTCACTGAGACCAGCTTTCTATAGGAAAATTTAGCAATACTTTGAGAAAATTTTAAAATGTGGCTATCCCTTGACACCTCAATTCCATTTATAAAAATGTATCCTAATAGGATTTAGGATGTGTGTGAAGATTCACTTACAACAATATTCATTGTAGAATTATTTATGATAGAGAAAAATTGGAAGCAATCCAAGTATCCAACAATAGGGTGCCAGTTAAATAAATCATAGGATAAATTCCTATACTCCTATACCATGCACCTTGAAATATATTGTTAAGTAAATGAAAAAATGTTTACAAAATAGGTAGATATAATTATTTTTTGCAATAAAAGCATATGAAAAAACTAGAAAATATATTTTCAAAGGTTACTAATAACGGTTATCTTACAATTCATAGGGTTACAAGTGTTTCCTTTTTATTTTTTTGCTTCTTGGTATACTCTACTGTTTCTACAATGAACATGTGTTATCTGTAGAATAAAGTTGCCCCTTGGCTCATACACCTCCACTCTGAGATGGATCAGAGCCTCTCCATCCACCTCAAAGGGTAAGCCACAGTGACCACCCTGGGAATAACCTGAATCTTTATTCTAGAACATGGAATTGGAATCTCTTTAGAATACAAAGATCTTGCAGTTGTAATATCTTAACACTTTCTCATTTCACAATGCCTTCTTGTCTTTTAAAAATGCATTTCTTCAAAGTACTATATGGTACCCATAAATACTTTAAATTAAAAAAATATATATTATTTGAGTATCTCTTGTTGTAACTGTTTACATAATTGGAAATATCCAGGACTTAGAATTGCTTTCTTAAAGAGTAGATTTGTTTTAGCATCTACTTCATAGATTTGAATCACTTTGCGATGAATACTGGGTAGTGATTCTTAGAATTCTTTTCAGGGGATTATAACAGAACCGAAATATAGTCAAAAAGGGACATCAAAGGTCCTCCATCTTCATTCCTGGTTTGGTATCCCTTGTTCTTAAGATCTGTGAATGGGACCAGCAGACTCTCTCCCTACCTTCATTATGCATGGAGTCCATGAGTCATGATCTGGGTCAAAGAGCAAATGGCTATGTATTTGGGGTTATAATGGAAAAAAAAATGTATTACCCATCCTTTGGGTGTATCATTTTTATAATTTTCCAAACAATATTATTCTCAACCATTTCTGTGGCTGATGCCCACATTTTACATCCAGGTTTCCTACTGCCATTGCATCCTAATGCTTACCAACCCTAACCCCATCGATGCTTATACCCTTATTACTGAATTTGCATTGACTTTTTGGCTAGGTCCTCAGAGGGGAGAAAACCTGGAATTAAGGTGATTAAGGTCTGGAGCAACAATTTCCATGGAGATTCAGATAAAGTACTTTGCTTTGGTGTGAACTGAATTGAAAATTCATGTGTTTGGCTTGGTTCATTTAGTCTCTGGGTATGGTTCATGCTAAATGAGTAAATCCCAGATTTTCATTTATCCAGAATTATGTAGATTTTGCCTTGGACAATCAACTCTTTTACCAATTTATTGTTCCAATAGAAAATGTACTGAGCTGAGGGTATCCCACAGTAAGAGTGCTTCCAATGTTCCTAAGCTATTGCAATAAATTTCCCATGACATCTCCTTTTAAACATGTTCAATCTGCCCAAATTCCCATCCTCCCACACAGGCAAAGTTAGAGGTTTTTCCACTATGATAATACATTACCTTGTAGAATCTTTATAGCACTCATGATTATTTGGTAAGTATTAGTTCTGTCTTTTTTCTCTTAGTAAACTTCAAGCTGCTTGAAGGCCAAGACTATGACTTATGCAGCTTTCCATATCCAAATCCTATGTCTGACATAACATAGGCAATCAATGCATTAAATACATATAGAATGAATGTAGAAATAACTGTAAAAATTGGGTATTCCACCTGTGAAGAAGCACCATAGGATGGAATGTCCATTTATTGTTAAGAATAACCTTATGTCTGGACTGGCGATGATAAAAGGTGAGAAGGGAAAGCAATGATATTTTATAGTGCCTGTTTAATGATGTATAAGACTGGAAGAAAATCAGGAGTTTTTTCTCTATTGTGTAAGTCAATTTGATGAAGTAGATGCTTTACAACTGTTTGACTTTTGGAGCATTTTTATGCACATGCAGTTAGTGCTCAATCTTGTCAGATAAAATTATTTCAATAAAATTGCAGCTAACTTCTGCAAAAAGCTGATATCATTCTGCCACTCAGAAATCTTACACTGTATCAAAGTCACTGCACCAAATACCAGCCAGCTCCCCTAAGCTTGTCTGGAGCAATGAGCAGTCAGTATAGCAACAGATTTCATTTCAAAACTGCAGTGTAATTGCAGTTTTCTTAGGCACTAGATAAAACACTGTTTGAATGTATCATTACTAAAAACAAAACAAAACAAAAAACTTCTTTTATGTTTTCCCCCCTCTTCTACTCATATTTATTTATTTCTACAACCTAAGGAGCTCTAGTCACCACACATAATTACATAATTTAGGGGGTAAACGTCTCACAATGACAGAATCAAGGAACTCCTAGAAGTAGCCAGAAGTCCATAGGGTAAAATATATTGGGTTAAAAGTCTTGTCTTTAGCTCTAGGAGTTGGAGAGTATAAGCTGGACAGTTCAGTAGCGAAACTATGGTAAGTATAAATTAAGTGTGAAACAAGGTGCTGGATTCCCGGTGGATGTTGGAGATAGAAAGAGGAAGGAGTTGGAGTGGCTTTTCTTCAGGGGCTCACAGTCTAGTAGGGAAAACAAACAATATGACAAATTATAAAAACACCTACATGGGGCTTTGGGATCCTAGAGGAGGGTCACTGATTCTTCCACACCTTCTTTTGCAGTTATATGTGTTTGGGGATTTCATCGCTTTATAACCAAAGAGCCCTTGCAAATATAATCTCTTGGTCCAAATACTCGATTCCCTATTCTCTGGTTTTGAAACTGGTCATTTGGCTCATCTGGTTACACACTCCTGGATCCTTCAGTCCAGGTTTCTTGCCTGCCCCTTCCTGGGACCAAACCACAAAACCCAGTCACAGAATTCTGTTGGGAAGCTGCTGAATGTAGCTTCCAGCCCAGGATTTAGGTCTCTATTGTTTCCAAAGGTCAGCAGATTTATTGTGGTGTCATGGACCCCAAGGGAACAGTTAGCCCTCTCTGGTTGCCATTTTAAGGGGCTATTAGACCAGATTATGTCCAGTGTAATGGAAATATAATTAAGTGTTTTATATTTATTTAATGAGCATATTTAGCACCTTCTGGGTGTCAGGCCCTGTGCTAGGAACTGGAAATGCAAAAAATGGTCTCATGTAATTGATAACTAAACAGGGGAGGCTGACATGAAACCAAATAGTTACACTGTACTGTCATGGAAGATAAACAGAGGCTTTGAGGGGGCAGAGTTACCTGGAGAATTGAAGAAACCTCCACAGAAGAGGTAACATGTCAGCCGCGTCTTAAAAGATTGGTACTTCATCAAGGAATATGGGACAGACTGTTCAAAGGAATTGGTGTGGGAAAGAATGCAGTGTGACTGGGGAATAATTTTGGTGCAGCTTTGGTAGGCGGAAAGAAGCATTGACAAGTTCTGCTTGAGATGTAAGTGGGTTCTTCTCCTTCTGTTTGTGCATTTCCTGTTGTGTTTCTCTTCTTAGAGGAGAATCTCCATTTTCTCTCTTCCTGCCAGCGGCCAGATTTTTAATAACTCACTACTCTCAAAATGTTAATTTCAACATGTTTTTGGGAAAAAAAATGTTACATTTTGACCCTGACTATGGATGCTAAATTTATTTGGTGGTATTCAATTGATCTGAAAGAATTAATATAATTTTTTTTAATTTATTGGGGTGACAATTGTTAGTAAAATTACATAGATTTCAGGTGTACAATTCTGTATTACATCATCTATAAATCCCATTGTGTGTTCACCACCCAGAGTCAGTTCTCCTTCCATCACCATATATTTGATCCCCCTTATCCTCATCACCCACCCCCTACCCCCTTACCCTCTGGTAACCACTAAACTAAAACACGTGTGCTCTACTGTTCATTGCAGCTTTGTTTACGGTGACCAAAACATGGAAACAACCAAAATATCCTTTGATATCTTTGATAGATGAATGGATAAAGAAGTTGTGGTATATATACACCATGGAATACTATTCAGCGATAAGAAAAGATGATATAGGAACATTTGTGACAACATGGATGGATCTTGAGAGTATAATGCTAAGTGAAATAAGTCAGACAGAAAAAACAGAGAACCATATGATTTCACTGACATGTGGTATATAAACCAAAAACAACAGAAGAACAAGACAAACAAATGAGAAATATAATTTTGTAAAGTGGCATTTGCTCACCAAGTGCTTTAACTGAGTTATTATGCATCTGATTGACAGTTTTACCATCAATCAAAATGGAGCCCTGCAGCCCAGAAACCACTGCTCTAGTAACGTACTTCACACCGGTATGATGGTCTCAACTGCTAATAATCATGGAGGCAGCCTTTGTGTTCTTAAACTGAAATACATGATGAGTAAGAAGACTCTTAGTAAAAGCATTTACACTTTTGTAGTTTCAATTGTTCAAGATTAAAGATGAACAAATTGGAGACAGATAGACTAAACCAGTATTCTCAAGCCGATGTACATCAGAATGACACACGAAACTTGTTAAAAGGGAGATGGATCTGGAAAGCAAAAAATTTTTTTTTAATTCCACAGATAAGTTTGGTGCACAGTCAGGCTTGTAAAGTCCAGGATCTAATGATCTCTTGTGGATATGTCCAGTCATAAGATTTTTAGGCGATGTTCTGGGTGAATAATTAAATGATGTTAAAAAAAATCCACCTCTTCAAGATTGAATCGTATATGGAAAGAATTTGTTGGACTAGAATGCCCAAGTGTTTTGAGAATTGTGAAAGGTTGTTTTGAAAACCATACTTTGAACGCTAACCATTCTGCTAGTCCAATATAGCAATATAGATGGAATATATATATATATATATATGTATATATATATATATATATATACATGTATACATATGAAATATATATATATATATATTTCAGTACAACAGAACATGGATCCAGAGTTCACCTGTTGTTTCTGTTCTCATTTCTGTTAGTAATATCTCTGCCTCTTATGGTAACTAATTCCTAAATGTCTCCCACCCCCGGGGCAAACACGGTAGGTAGGAAAGTACTATTAGGAATACAGAGTTATCTTCTCTTGGCGGAAACAGGTATCTTCAAGCTGTACAGCATCTCTAAGATTTTGGGCGGGGAGGAGATGACCATTCTGCTGTTGTGAATTCTCACATGGTTGGTTGGTTGTTTTTAAAAAGTAAAGTACTGGCTGAGTCTTAAAACATTTAAGAAAATATTATGAGGTTTATAGCAGAAAAATCTAGTTAAGCATGGGCTTTCGGATAATATTATACGACCACCATTCTTTCCCTTATGACACTAGAAGTGTATGTCTGGTGAAGGGAGACCAAATTGGTGATGTTTGGGTCAGTGCCCCACCCCATAGAGAATGGGGATAGAGAAAGGAGAAAAGTGTCCTGGCAGCTTTGCCAGAACCGGATGGAACAAGAGAGGCAATTCTTCCAAGGCAGAGGGGGCATTGTTACTAGAAAATAAAAGAAAAGGTGACAGGCAGGAAAAAAACAACAACAATATAGATCCACTCCAATTAAAAATCAGATTACATTGTTATTTATTTATTTTTTTTGAAACTAAAATGTAAGCGGGGGGGGGGCGGGGGGGAGGGCACAAAAAATAAGGCTGTTACATTTGGTTTTATCTTTGAGCCATGTTTGGAAAGAAGCACAAAGGTATGCATGCATTAGCCACTTCATAAATGCTAGAAGAAATGGAGAGAAGAAGGAAGTGAGGCAGGCATTTTCCTGCATAAAAAAATTGTGTTGATATGCTTTAAAAAGGGACATTGTTCCAAATGTATGCTACATTAGATAAAATATAATTATAGAACAGTATGATTTTGTCAGTTAAATCTTAAGATTTGCATGTGAGATGAAAACGAGTCATTGTTTTGCTTGCTGTCCCAATCAAATGTGCTGCTGATTGGTGTCAAAACTGTCTGTTACAGGAAGCAGAGTCAGGCATTTCATTTCCACTTAGTAACAAATGTGATGAGAAGTTACAAGTTGTGATGTGCCATGTGAATAAGCATTTTATATTGGCACTGTTTCCCAAGGCCAGCGTTCTGTTCAGTAGTAATAATTTATAAATGTAATTGATAACCAAACCACCAAACAGGTCCTCACTCCGTTTTACTCGTTTCTTCTGCCCTATTTACTCTCACTTTGATTCTTTGATTTCTTTCTTTATGGTATCTTTCCATTCTGCACAGTACAATCCACTCAAAATACCATTCTCCACTCTTCTATTCTCATATTACCCATTTTCTTTAAAGGCTATATATTTTTTTAAAGTAATGCTTCGTATTTTATTTTTAAAAATTAAAAATTTTTTTGATTACAGTTGACATTTAATTTATTACTTACAGGCATACAGCGTAGTGGTCAGACATTTATATAACTTATGAAGTGATTTCCCCCCAAGTGTCTAGTATCCACCTGGCACCTTACATAGTTGTTATAATATTATTGACTATATTCCTTATGCTGTACTTTACATCCCCTTGACTGTTTTTATAACTGACAATTTGTACTTTTTAATCCCTTTACCTTTTTAACCCTTCCTCCCTAGCCCCATCCTATCTGGCAATGATCAGTTTGTTCTCTGCATCTATCAGTTTGTTTCTGTTTTGTTTCTGTTTTTAGATTTCACATATAAGTGAAATCATATGGTATTTGTCTTCCTCTGTCTGACTTCACTTAGCATTAATACCTTCTAGGTCCATCCATGTTGTTGCAAATTTCATTTTTTCTAGCTGAGTGATATTCCATCATATTATAGATTATTTCTCTAATCATCTATTGACGGACACATGTTGATTCTACATCTTGGCTATTGTAAATAATGCTGCAGTGAACATATATGGGTGCATATATCTTTTCAAGTAATGTTTTTAATTTCTTTGGATAAATACTCAGAAGTGGGATGCCTGGGTCGTACGGTAGTTCTATGTTTAATTTTTTGAGGAACCGCCATACTGTTTTCCATAGTGGCTGCATCAATTTGCAATCTTACCAAAAATGCACAAGGATTCCCTTTTCTCCACACCCTTGCCGACACTTGTTTGTTGATTCATTGATGATAGCCATTCTGGCAGATGTGAGGTGATATCTCCTTGTGGTTTTAATTTGCATTTCTCTGATGAGTAGTGACTTGAGCATCTCTTCATATGTAAAGACTTTATTATAATTAATTTTTCCCATTTTTTTCTTTTTAATTTTTTCCTAGCTCCTCTTTTTCCCTAGTTCCTTCCCTATTCCTTGTCAAGATGAATGTAGAGTTGGATATGTGTCCTGAAGAAAGGCATAGGAAAAATGGGGAAAAAAAAATAAAGAGAGAGGAAATAAAGTAAAATAAAACAAAGATAAAAAATGGACTCTTTAAAGACAGTAAGTTGCTTTAGTATAAAAATAGAGACTAAGGCAGGACTTCCAGGATGGAATGCATTAAATGGAATGGGTCATGGTCACTAGCTATTTGCAAAGCTTTTAAGCTATCCTTTTGGACTTTCAAGACTACTTTCTAAAGGCAGGCAGAAGTGGGAATGGGAACTCCTCAAGGTATCTAAAGGGATAGAAACTATCCTTCTTCCTCTCCACAACTTAGACAGCAACTTTAATACAAAGGTTTCCAATAAGGGTCGTGGGAAGAACAGGGAAACAGAAATTTGGCTTTGAATAGAACTAGAATAGAACTTGAAAATGTTGGAAAATGAAAAGACATGACAAGCACTGAAGATATTATTGCTTTGATGTTACTTGTGGTTCCATGTGGACATATTTTCATTAAAGGCGTAAAGGAGGTCATGGCTTTGAAGAATCTTTGACAAAAGGGTAAATGTGTACATAGCTATACTTGGAGTTTATTCAGTAATTCTGTGCAATTCACTTTTTCAAAATTAAGGTATAATCGACATATAACTTTGTGTAAGTTTAAGGCATACGATGTGTTCATTTGATACATTTATATTTTGCAATATGGCATTCATTTATAGTTTGCAATATATTTTGCAAAATAGCATGCGTTAACACCTCTAGCATGTCACGTAATTACGTAATTATCATTTCTTTTTTGTGGTGAGAACAGTTAAGAGATATTCTCTTAGCAACTGCGAAGTACACTGTACAGCATTATTGACTATAATCACTATACTGTGCCTTAGAGCTCCAGAATGTATTCATTTTCTAGTTGCAAGTTTGTACCCTTTAACAACTTCTCCCCAATTCACCACCCCAAACCCCTGGTAACTACCATTCTACCCTCAATTTCTACGAGTTCAGCTTTTTTAGATTCCACACATCATTCAGTATTTGTCTTTCTCTGTCTGACTTATTTCACTTGGCATAATTCCCTTAAGGTTTGTCCATGCTGTCACATTGTGGCTATTGTGAATAAAGCTGCCATCAACTTTTATTTTTAATAACGAAGGTAAATATAAGTTGCCATCTAAATTTAGACTTGCTAACTGAGGAGAATTGTTTTGAGGCATGAACACCATAAATTCACAGGGTTTTGGCAACTCTGACTCATATGGAGGCTTTTGTGGGAGGAAGCGAGAATTAGTGAGCCAGAGGAGACAAGATTTTTAAGTTTTAATTTCAGCTTAACACACACTAGCCCTGTGACTTGCACAAGTGGAGGATCATAGTTGCAATCTCATAACTGTAAAATGGGGAGGACACTGGTCCTCCTTACTTTAGGAAGTAATGAGCAGAGGAAAAGGTGGGTGTCTATGAAATGGATTTCAATAAACAGTAAAGCTGTATAGTGGGAGGGATTGATAAGTATCCAACACACGCATTCATATTAGATGGGCTTTTTCCCAAATTTGTTTCTTGTTGACTTCTATGCTGATTGCATTATTGTCAAAAAATATGGCCTGCATGACTTCTGATTTAGAGAGTACTGAGATTTTCATTCTAGACTAAGAAATCATTCATTTTTTTTTGAGAAATCATTCGTGGTTTTGAGAATAATCTGTATTTTCTGTTGAACAGTCTTCTCTCTCTATTTAAGTTTGGTGATTGCGTTAATTAAAGACACTGGAGTCTCTTTTCTTCACTTGATTTGTTTGTTAAAATCTCTGACAGTGATTGTGGATTTGTTAAGTTTTGCTTGTTTTTCTGTCAGTTTTGGTTTATGTATTTTGAAGCAATATTGTTAGCTATAGAAAGGTTCATAACTGTTAACTTCTTGGTGGATCACACCTTATAATCAATAATAAATACCCTCCTTTCTCTTTTTGAACAGTTGTTTTGTTTGCTTTTGTTTTTTGCCTCTGTAAATTTTGTTATAAATTAAAATTGCTATATTTGCTTTCCTTTTGGTGTGTTGGTCTACAATATCGTTTTCTTTTCCTTTATTTTCAAGCTTTCTGTGTGATTGTTCTCCCAAATTAGAAGTCTAGCTAACTCAAGGTAACAATTGAAATCAGAGAGAGAGAGAGAGAGAGAGAGAGAGAGAGAGAGAGAGAGAGAGAGAGGAATTCCAGTTGGTCCAGGCCTCAACTTTTGAGTCTTCTAGCCCAGGTACCATGTGAGTGAAGAAGCTGTGAAGACGATTCTAGCTTTAACCATTGTCCGCCTGCAACTGTATGAGACAGCCCAAGTATGACACGCCTGAGTGCATTTAATTCTCAAAAACTTGAGAAATAATAATAATAACAACAACAAATTATTGTTTTATGCCATCATTTTGTTACACCAGTTAACTAGAACACAGCATAACACCTAAGGTATTGTTATAAGTGTTTCTCACAGCTCTATTATTCTTCCCATTTTACAAACTGCACAGATGATATACAGAGAAGTGAAATGCATCAGGTGGCTTTTTTTTTCTGTGGAACAAATAACCCCCAAATCTTGTAGTCTAAAACAATGATTCTGCTGATCTGGGCCCAGCTCAACCAATCTTAGCTGGCTTTACTCATGCATGTGTAATCAGCTATCGGTTCAGTGAGGGCTGGGGAGTCCACATTGGCTTTAGTCACATTTCTGGCCATGAACTTGTTGTAATCTGGGGATACTGGGGTGATTGAGCTATGTGATCCATTATCTACTAGGTTAGGCTGGGCTTGTTCATCCAATGGTGGCACTGCTCCAGGAGAAGACCCCTGAGACCTGATCTTGGGACTAAAAGAATGTTATTTCTGCCATATTTTGTTCATTAGAGTAGGTCACAAGACCGGCCCAGAGTCAAGGGGTGAGAAAAATAGAATCTGCATCTGGATGGCAAATCATATTGCAAAGGAAAGAATACAAGCAGGGAGATTCTTGGGGCCATTCTGTAACAATGGGCCACATTACGTAGTTTGTCCATTGCTACATAGTTTGTAAGTGATGGATGCAGGATCTAAGCCCAGGAAGCAGGGCTCCAGAGGGCATACCTTCACTACTGAACTATACTGCCTCTGACTATATGTTATGTAGCTATTAGCAGCTCTCAGTGAAAAGCATCTTAAAAGACACACTAGCTCCCATATTAAATCCAAGGCTTTCAGAGTATGTTAGAGCAGATAGTTTGAATCTTTACTTAACCACTTACAACCTATTTGTTCTTGGGTAAATTATTCAAACTAGTCAAATCTCAGTTTCCTTTTATGAAAAGATGATACTTTTTACAAGAATTAAACAAGATAACAAGGTCAGTCAGTTCTGCTATAACACAACACACGTGTTCTTAAAAATCACTGTGTTATGCAAAATTACACAATAAAAACTACAGAGCTCAGGGGGAAAATGAGGTTAGGAGCCATGACACTAAAACAGTAGTGACATGCATTAAAAAAGAATAGAACCCAAATGAAACAGTAGTTCAATTTTATATGGTAAATGGTTAAGAAATAGATAAATACTACAATATCTGGACAAAGACCTGGAATTTGCTACGGAACTTGGTGTCAGAACGGTTGCAGCTTGTAAGTTATTGTGCAGTAGTGAATGAGGAGCAATCTGAAATTGGATGAAAAGTTATGACACTGGATATGGATGAGTTGACTCATAATAGGTGGGGACCTGAGGCAGCTGATAGGTGTTTGAAGCATGTGTGTGTATGTACTTTGGGTATTCCCAAGCAGTTTGTTTCAGCTGAATGAAGATTTTTGTTCTCACCTAGTGTTTCTTGCAGACAAAATTGTGCATGAGCACATAAAATTCACATTATATTCAATTTTTTCCCTAGTGTAGCAATTGTTTTGGAATAAGTTTGTGTTTTCAAAACAAGAATTTACATAGAATTGACTGTAAAGTTGTTAGCATTGCACTTATTGCCACTCAAGAAATATTAGCTCATTGCTGTTAATAATGAGGTTGCATTGAATGTAATAAAAGATATGTTCTAGTCAATGGTATTAATATATGTAAGAGAGAATGTGTGGGTGTCTGACAAGGAATCTAGAAAAAGGAAAGCCAGTGAGCAAGAACTGCCACTGTATTTCCAGCACTGGCCAGACCATCCAAGCATCCTGCATTCCTGGCAGGTAAATTTCAATTTGGAGGTAGATGTATCAGGCCTGATGACACCAGTTACTGAGGTCATGCAACTTCTTCCTCCTGTTCCAAATTCATGTTTACCAGGCAAACTTCTGATTATGATTTACCTCCTTATGTTGTTAGGAGCCGGCATTCTTCTGCTGACATAAACATTCAGAACCATTTGGCAGTTACACTTCTCAGTGTAAATTGCTAAATTGGCACTCTGCTTTGCACATCAGTCTCTTGTGAATTCCCAGGGATTAATCAACTACAAGCGTACTGACACATTCAATTTTCTAGATCTACAAAGATAAGGAGCAGATGCTGGAATGCCGTGACCCTGAGAAGTGACTGTTTCCTGCCAGGCCTGACAGCTGCCTCCTTAGATGACACATTTACCCATTTTCCAAGTGCAAGAGTGCTGGCACGTAATTGCATCAGATCTGGACACATGTGCATGTGAGCAGATACAAGGTAGGCTCTTTCTAAGGTTCCTATTCTTTTCTTTTCTTTTAATGTGTGTCACTCTTCTGGAATTAGGACCAATTTCTTTGTTCACTAGTAATTAGTTTCAAAAACTGGTACCTGAACTTCAAGGTATAACATCTTCACTTATAACAGGTGGACTTTGGATAGCTGACATTGAATGAATTTGCACCTGCAAATACTCATTTTTCTTTTTCTTCAGGAGGTAAATTACCTTAGAAAGAAAAGAGTATGACATTCAGCTGTCTACTCTAATTCCATATTCATGCTGAACCAAACCTGAACTAACAAAGGCACACATGATTAGTGTCACCAAAGACAGAACTTGGAGAGAAATAGATTCTTTTGCATCATTGAAATAATGTCAGACATCCAACTACATCATTGGGTCTGAAATGTACCACTTTTGAAGATGCCAGGTTTGCAATTCTTTCTCTTACCATTTGAGAGAATTTGTAAGCTTTACCTATGAATAATCATAAACAAACCAGCGATGCTTGCAGATATTTGTTGTAATTTGAAGCAAAAATAATTGGCAAATTAGGTAAACTGGAACTATGACCATTATCCGAAAATTTACAAAACCTGTAAAACTCAACATTATCAATATCCATCTTCTCATAAGAATACCTTAATATTGAATTTCCAGTCAAGATGGCAGAGTAGGTAAATGCTGTGCTTGCCTCTTTTCACAACCATATCAAAATCACAACTAAACTATAGAAAAACCAGCATTGTGAATCACCTGAATTCTAGTTGAACTGAATCCCTACAACTAAGGACATACAGAAGAAGCCACCTTGAGACTGGTAGGAGGGGCAAAGACATGGAATGGGCTGGTCCCACACCTGTATGTGGCCATTAAAAATCAGGAGGGATATCTTGGTTGCAGAGGTCCATCTCCAGGAGAGTGAGGGGTCCCAGCCCCACACCAGTCTGTGCAGCCCAGGGTTCAGTGCTGGGAAGAGAAGTCCCCATAACATCTGGCTGTGAAAACCAGTGGAGACTATGGTTGAGTGAGACAGAGGGCAGCTGGAGCCCCAAGCCCTACTCTTGAAGGGCCTGCACATAGACTTAGTTGCTGACAGACTCACTTGCTTGGAGCTCCAGCACTGGGGCAGCAGCTTGAAAAGTGCCAGAGACCGACAAGGAGGAGCTGAATTGTCTCACTCCAGGGCAAGGGCTGGAGAGGCAGCTTTCTCCCAGACAAAAGTGCTGGCAGAATCCATTGTTCCTTTGTTGAGCCTTCCTCCCTCCCAGCATGCACACGCAGGTGACCACTATATCTGAGTCGCCATCAACCTGGCTAACACCAATTTTTCACCCCATCCTGAAAGCAAGGGATTGATAACCTATTTAAAGAAATAATGACTGAAAACTTTCCTAACCTGGTGAAAGAAATAGACATAAAAGCCCAGGAGATGCAGAAAGTCCCAAACAGGCCACACCAAGACACATTATAATTAAGATGAAAAAGGTTAAAGACAAAGAAAGAATCCTAAAATCAGCAAGAGAAAGACAATAGTAACTTAAAAGGGAGCTCCCACAATACTGTCAGCTGATTTATCAACAGAAACTTTGCAGGTCACCAGGGATTGACACGAAATATTCAAAGTGATAAAAAGTGAGGACCTACAACCAAGAGTACTCTACCCAGCAAGGCTCTCATTTAACATTGAAGGACTGATAAACAGTTTCTCAGACAAGAAAAAGCTAAAGGAATTCATCACCACAAAACCAGTACTATAAGAAATGTTAGAGGGACAGAAAAAAAGAGAGATAAAAATATGAATAATAAAATGGCAATAACTATATATCTATCAACAATTACTTTCAATGTAAATGAGTTACATGCTCCAATCAAAAGACACAGAGTGGCTGAGTGGATAAGAAAATAAAACCCTTACATATGATGCCTACAAGAGACTCACTTCAGATCTAAAGACACACACAAACTGAAAGTAAAGGGATAGAAAAAGATATTTCATGAAAATGGAAACAACAACAAAAAGGATGGGGTAGCAGTACTCATACCAGACAAAATAGGCTTTAAAACCAAGGCTATCACAAGAGAAAAGAAGGACCCAGTAATCCCACTTCTGGGTATTTATCTGAAGAAACCCAAAGCACTTCAAAGGGACACTCACATTGAAAGGGACACTTCCAATGTGCACTCATGTTCATTGCAGCATTATTTACAATAGTCAAGATGTGGAGGCCACCAGGATGTCCATTCATCAATGGATGAATGGATAAAGAAGAGGTGGTACATATATACAATGGAATATTACTCAGCCATAAAAAAAGAATAAAGTCTTGCCATCTGCAACAACAAGGATGGACCTAGAGGACAATTGTGCTGAGTAGAGTAAGTCAGAGAAAGACAAATACCATATGATTTCACTTATATGTGGAATCTAAAGAACAAAATAAACAAACAAAACAGAAACAAACTCATAGATACAGGGAACATTTTGATGGTTTCCAGATGGGAGGGGGGTTGGGAGGGTGGGTGAAAAAGGCGAAAGGATTAAGACGTGCAAATTGGTAGCTACAAAATAGTCATGGGATGTAGGGTATAGCATAAGGAATATAGTCAATAATATTGTAATAACTATGTATGGTGTCAGATGGCTACTAGATTTATCGGGGTGATCACTCTGTAAGTTATATAAATGTCTAATCACTATATTGTATTTCTGAATCTAACATATTATGTCAAGTGTAATTGAAGGAAAAATATTTTAAAAAGAATACCTTAATATTTAAACTAATTTAATTGTAGTTTGCATATTTCTAGGATGAAACACTCATTCTCTATGGTTGCATGCATTTTCATTGACTATTCACTCAATAACTCAGTATTTGTTCAACAAACATTTATTAAATACATTAATTAAATTCCAGGCACAATATTAGATGCTGAGGATATAACAACTGTATGATCCTTGGCCTCTAAGAGCTTGAAGTCTGGTTGAGGCAAAATACAAATAAATGAATACTTATTATACAGTTCACACATTTATTCATTCAGCAAATCTCTTTTGAGCACCTAAGTATCAGGAGTTATTCTATACATTGGGACTGCAACAGTAATCTGAAAGACAAGTTTCCTGTTTTGGCAAGCTTGCGTTGTAGGAAACAGTCAAGGAATAAATAAATAAATAAACAAGATAATTGCAGATGACCATGAGTGCTACGAAAAAAATAAAGCAGGGTGAATTGATAGAGAATGAGTAAGGAGTGTAGTAGTTTAGCTGGGATTATGAGAGATGATTTCTCTGAGTAGGTAACATCTGTGCTGAGATCTGACTATCAGGAAAAGGGCAGTTGGGAGGATATTTGGGAGGAGTTTTTCATGCAAGGGAACAGCAATTTCAAAAGTCTTGAGAGAAGGTTGTCATATTGGAGACACTGTAAGCAAGCCAGTGTGGCTGGAGCAGGACTGTAGGATATGACGAAGCCAAAGGTGTAGGCAGAGACCTCAAGACCATGGTAAAGCATTGGAATTTGATCCTAAAAGTGATAGGAGCTGCTGGTGTTGTGGTGGGGGAGGGGTTGTTGAACCTTGAAAATAGCCTGAAGCATGTTTTTAAAAGATCGCTCTGACAGTTTTTGTTGAGGCTAGATAGAAAGGGGTGAACAAGGTGGCTTTCATTATAATTCATAGGGGAGATGGTGACAGCAAGCACAATCTCAGCTGTGACTGGGATTACAATGTAATTAGTATTCTAAAATTTGCAACAGATGCAAATAGGATTTATTCTGCTTTGAAAAATGTGGAAGCGCATGAGAAGGAGCATGTGGACTCTGCATGTGAGACTGCAAAGATGTACAAGCTTCTGTAAAGGGACCACAGGGTAAACATTTTTAGGCTTTGAGAGATATACGCTGTACCTGAAAACTTTGTTTTCAAAATAGGTAGCCAATGGATTTGGCCTGCAGGCTGTGGTTTGGCGATGCATGGTCTAGAAATTATCATTTCTAGCACTGCTGAGTTTCTTATTTTTCTCCCTAGTGTCTTATGGCATTTCTCTTAATCCTTACTGTTTTGGTTTTTGTTAATTTTGAGAACCCAGGTATTTTTGCTACATTATTTAAATAATTTGTAGTATCACCAACTATGCTGTTTTAAAAAAAAAAAAATCTGCTCAAAGGATTGGTCTAATGGCCTATGATAGATATGTTCTGAAACTTGCCCAAGACTCACACCAACTTCTTGGTGAAAAGCCTACAAAGTCTTCATTTCATATTCACTGCTGTGTCTTGGGAGTTGGTTTTCTGCCACTGAAAATGATTGATTACAAAGATATTGGAGTCATATTTTATTAGTTATTGTCCAGCTCCTATAAGCAATTAAATAGCAAGTTTTATTGACTCTGCCTTATATACTTTTTTATCTATCAATTAACTTCCACATAAGTCAGGATCCAACCAGAAAACACAATACTGTAAGTATTTAAAATGAAACAGAATGAACTGGTATCACCAGTGATGAAGCTAAAAGGCGATATAGGGAACAGTAAGATCATTCAGAGATTAGCAAGAACAAGAAGCTGCTATGAACCCTAGGCAGGGGTGGGGTGGGGACAAAAGAAGGAGTTGGGTTTACTGTGGCCCAGGGCCTAGAGTCCATTGGTCAAACTTAGCCAGAAGCCAGCTGACACAAGACCTGTGAAACAAAGCGAGACAGAACAGAGCAGAGGGTGGGCAAGTGGTGGATCTGAGGGAAACAGACCCACGATGCTTTCTTTTGCCACGCCCCTGGTTCAGGTACTCGTTGTCCTATACCCGACTGACTGTGATAGCACCTTACCAAGCCCCCAGTTTCCCAAACTAATTCATTCTTTAGGTTGCATACTTCCACATGTTTTAGTATCAATTGAACCCATAGCCAATTTTTATGGTTAAAGAATTCAAGTCCACCTCTTTCCTGAAATATTTTTTCTCACTCCCAAAACCCACAGTACACTCTACTTCTTTTGAAATCCAGTATCAGGCATGGATACTTAACCAAATATTTTCTTACATTGGTTCTAAACACTTTTACCAAATAGACTGCAGGTTTCTCAAGTTCGAGGACCACACCTTCTATTTCTTTGTATTGTCTCCGATACCTACAACACGGAGGGGTGGAAGTGGGTGCCTAACAAATACTCACTGAATGATAAAATTTTAAAGTGATAGAATCTTAAAGACCACAGGAAAATGTCACTTGACTAATTTACAATCTCTTGCACAGTCGCAAAGAGACCTTCAAAAAGTTCAAAAGAGAAATTGGAATAGAGAAAGGTTAGTGAAGGAGGAGACTTGAAATCTTTTCTTAGAAGGAAATCTGAGTGGCAAATACACACACACACACACACACACACACACACACACACACCAGGGTGGGCAGAGAAAGCAGCAGGTCCTGAGATCAGAAGGTGAAATGTGCACATCACACATAGCACAACAAACATATGCAGTTGTTGGTCTTACAAAGGGACGTAATTTCAAATGTGCTTAGAGGGATAGTTACTAGAGAAGTCTCCTGTGCTCCATCTGAGGGCCTCACTACCAAGATGAGCCTTTTGTCAGAAGGAAGCCTACCTCAGAGTCAGCTTCCCTAAGCCTATACTGCTCCTCTGTGATGAGGGTTGTATGGAGGAAGAGTTTGGCATTTGTCCAACCAAGCACCAGGGACAGACTGTTTCAGAGCCTGAAGTGATTAAAAAACTTCCTTATCATCCACAGCTGATTGTGCAGTTGAGCTCACCCTGGATGGTCTGGGATATGCTACTTTGGTGATTCAGCTTCTCCACAAATCAGCAGCTTCAGTGTTCTTAGTTTGTAACTCTGCGTAAACATTTTCCTGACACATCCTGGATAAGTAACAGGGCAATGTAACATGTGCTCCACAGGCATTTTCATTTTATGGCATCCATCAACAGCCCTTCCACAACCCATATGGATGCCTCTTGTAGTTACAGCGGAAACAAGTTCTTTCTGGTTTCTTTCAGTGCCTGACATCCTTCAAAATGAGTATCTGGCCCTCCAACTCCTAGGGTGATGCATACAAGATAGAACAAGGTCAGTAAGGTACGAAGAAAGAGGTACGAAGGCATGTTTCTCCTTCTCGGACACAGAGAATCAGAGTGTGGTGATCTGGAAGAGGCTATCAGTGACTGCAGGTGACACTGAGAACATGACAGAAGCAATTGCAATAGTTTGGTTTATATGTTGAGACAGCCCTACTTCCGTCAACCGATGGACCTGGGCACTTCTAAAGGGAAAGTGACTGTATCTAGGTCCCTCAACTTCTGGGACCTAGGAAACATTTGGATTATATGTGTGGGTACTTTGGAGAATTCTCAGAAATATTTGGGGAAGGTTCAACCTTCCTCTTTGGGTAAAAGTATTTCCAACTAATGGGGAGTCTTCAGAGCAGGAGTTTTATGGGATTAATGTAGCTGCAGTTGCCCTCTTAGTTGGCTAGTGATGCCTAGAACATCTAGGTTCCATGAACAGTTTTCTGACAGTGAGAAAGGACTCTACACGGGATCTACGCTGGTGAAAATGAGTTATTGATGGATTCAAGCCTGGACACACTAGTAAGCAAGGATTATTGAGGGGATTTGTGTTTTGTTTTCCAAATGAATCACATGACTCTTGAAGTCCCTTCTAATCTCTAAATTCAAAGGTAAAGATTTCAATAGAATTTTCTATTGGGAAGCCCGGAAAAATTGTATCTGTCCCTTGGATTTCTTTACAGTGTTGTTTTGAGGTTGCATATCTTTATCACGTCAGCCATGAGTTCTTATTTTCTTTGTCCAAAATGTGGGGGTAACACAAGGACAGAGCGGCAACAGAAAAATACATGAGAGGCAGCTTTGGAAAAACAACTCTTCTATAGGTTTCTAGGTCTTATAGGTATTTAGTTGCACAGTTGTTTTTGGGATCCTGGATGGTTGCCTAACATCTGTGTGGTAGGATGTGAGGAACTTCAAGTGCAAAGTTATGCTCTCCATTCTTCCCACTTGCCCGTATGGAGATGGCAAGTTATACAAAGGCCTGGATATTTTTACTGATTTTTTTCAGCAGGGTAGCACATTGATCATTTGGGGGTTTATTGAGGGAAATTATCAAGCAGTCAATTTGATGCTTCTACATTGCAAGCTGACTCTATTACTAACCTGGTTCAAATAACTTGGCAGTCCAGAGAGTCAACGAAGTTCACGATCTGACGGATCACTTTATAGACAACAAGAAACTCAATTAGCCTTCCAATGAGTTGATAAGGTTGGAATATGGAAAGAGAAGCAGTGTTCTCCTTAGAAAACGTTCAGCATAATATTGAATCATAATATAGTAGACTCTTAGATCAGGGAGATTAATGATAATCTAGTAGAGTAAAATTAAGTTCCTCAGTAACATGAAAGAATTGGGGCATTTTTATGGATGTGATAACTCGAAACTCTCCAGCTTTGCACTGTCCGTGTGGGCATGGGAACGGACTGACATCCTACTTGGTGCCAGAAAAAAAAAAGAAAAAAAAAGACATTTTGCAAAAACAAACACACCAACCAAAGCAACAGCCAATACAAGATTAATGTGCTGTTTGTGAGTTTCATTTTACTTAACCTTGTCCTTGTGAGTTAATGGGTCAAGCTAGAAGTCCATTGCTAGAGCTTTCATTACCTTTAGTTTACTTAAATTGCTTTGTTTTGAAGGATAACTTCAGCTACTGTTTTATTTTATTGTGCAAAGGCTTTGGCTGGTAATATTAAATTTTCTACTGGATAATTTATGGTGTAAATAAACTTTATCAACTTTTATTTTGTCTTTGTAAAAATATTGCTTTATACTTCTTGTGTGAATATTAAAAGCCTCAAGTTGTGACTGCATGAAATTCATTCCCCCTTTACAAAGAAATTGGAGGAACCAGTTGATTGCAGTTAACATAGTAACTATAAAAGTTATTACCACCTCCATTTTACTAAACCCACTTGTGCCCTTTGCTTTCATCTAAATTTTTTTTATCCCATTATTTATAATTAATGCAGACACTCAAAATTGTCTTCTGGCTCAACAATTTTCAGTAACAAAATAAATTAGAGAATTGAAAACATAGGACAAAAAATATTACAGTCTTTCCAAAATAGTTGCAAATTGAGGTGTGTAAGAAGTTTGGGTCTCTATTTTTCTTTTTAGATATCACTTTAATTCTCTATTTCACAATATGTATTTTGACTTGGCTGTTGTAAATGCTTTTAATCAGTTGTAAAATATTTTTTGGCTTCCAATGTTAGTTAAAAAATATATTACAGAATCATATAACAATAGAAGTTACTTCTGTATACAGAGATAGTACATGATGTTGCTAACTTGTTTTTTGGTTTAAGAGGATAGAGTAGTCTATGTTATGTCTGAAATCTTTATTCAACGAATATATTCTGAGCATGTGCTATGTGATAAGCCTTCTGCTGCATGTAAATTATACAGATATAATATGATAAAAATTTTATATAATATACTTAGATGTCTAAAACGAGGTGAATATATATATGAATATATATATATATATATATATATATATATATATATATATATATATATATATCAATCAGCTTAATCATAAAGACTTCCTTCCAAAATGGCTGGAAATTTGTGGGAAGAAGAAACTTAATCTCAACAATTCAATGTATCACCGCCTCTGCTTGGATTAAACAGTTTTCTTTTGTTTAGTTCATTCTCTTTTGGATTCAAGGTTCATCTCTCTACCAGGCTGTATTCATCCCAAATCCTCTCCCTCTCCAAGATGGAATCTGGAATAATGGCAAATCTTGCATGTCCTCTGGAGGACAGAGGCAGTTATTGAGTGTATGGGTCCTTGTGTTGTCCTGTAGTTCTTACTGACCTCTGGTTAAGATGTCTTTGTCGAAACAACCAAAATGTTCGATAGACGAATGGATAAAGAAGTTGTGGTATATATACACAATGGAATACTATTCGGCTGTAAGAAAGATGATATAGGAACATTTGTGACAACATGGATGGATCTTGAGAGTATAATGCTAAGTGAAATAAGTCAGACAGAAAAAGCAGAGAACCCTATGATTTCACTGATATGTGGTATATAAACCAAAAATAACAAAAGAACAAGACAAACAAATGAGAAACAAAAACTCATAGACACAGACAATAGTTTAGTGGTTACCAGAGGGTAAGGGGGGGTGGGGGATGGAAGATGAGGGTAAGGGGGATCAGATATATGGTGAAAGAAGGAGAACTGATTCTGGTTGGTGAGCACACAATGGGATTTATGGATGATGTAATACAGAATTGTACACCTGAAATCTATCTAATTTTACTAACAAATGTCACCCCAATAAATAAATAAAAATAAAAATAAAAATAAGATGTCTTTGTCCTTCAGTGTCACTGAGTGACCAGCTCTTATCTGATGGACATGGCTGGTGAAACTGTGTCCTATTCTTTTGATACAGCACATTCCTTGAGAGTTCAAGCATTTCCCTGCTGACCAGTCCTGGCTCACCTGTTCTGAAGCCCTTACTCTGCCCCACTGCAGTGACCTCTCCCTGGGCATGTTTGTTGGACCTGAACCATCAGCCACCTGACTCTCTCCTGTGAGGCCACAGGAGCTTCTGGTGTCTTTTCTGAGCTCTCTCTCTCTGCCAGAATATTCCCTCCGACACACATACCATTTAACTTTGTGTGGATGCTTTCTCTGAGGTGGTCGTCTCTCAGCAAGAGGGACACAGCCCTCTCTGGGTGCAGCTCCTCTCTGCCTCCAACATATCTGGGTTTCTTATATCATTTCCCTTCTCTCAAAGATGGATACAAAGGGGGAGGATTTGTGTAAACCTCCTCAGGCTCTCAACCAGAAAGCTTTTCACCTGTTTTCTGTCAGGTGGGAGTTGGTTCCTACTGTATTGCTGCTTGTTTACACTAAGCTTCTAGCAAAGCTTTTCTCTTGTGATATGTAAAGATGAATAAGGTGAACTTTGAAAATCCCTTTGCTCTCTCTCTCAAAAAAATTTTTGTTTTCAAGACAAATGCTGCCCATTCCAAGTTTTACAGGTGTGTAAATTTCGCTTGTGAGGCAGGAACACAACATGCTCTCCTGCGGCTGCAGGCTGCGATCTCAGTTGTCTGCAGTGAATGAGAAGAAAAGAGGTCTCAGTGGGGTCCTCAGTCTCCAACCTGCCTCGATGTGACCCCTTCCTCCTCATGGGGCCCACTCCCAGGCTTCAGCCTGCTCACCCCTCCATGTCTTCCTCTACATCTGTCTACTTTTAGACAAGGGGAAGAGACAACCATCCTCCCTATAATAGAAAGATCTGGAGATGTGGTAAGGAGTTCAGTGAAGCATGTTCCTATGTCTTCCTCAGTAATTCATCTGAATTAGGGCAATAAAGTATTGAGCCTCCACTATGAACTCCAAGGTCAGAGGTTCTTCTTTGACAGAGGAAGAGGGGGAGAAGAGAAAAAATCACGTTTCTGAAATGTTGCAAAACTACATTATTAAAGGGAGAGAAGAAAGAAGAGGTCTAAATCTTTTTCTCCTATTAAGTATACTTCTAGATTAGAATGAAAAATTTGCACGCATTTTTGAACTAAAACATGAAATTTTAAGGAAATGACATTTTCTATCATCACGCAAACACACACACACACACACACACACACACAGAGAGAGAGAGAGAGAGAAAGAGAACAATTATTTAAGTATTCCTCAAACATTTCCCACTTACAGCACACAACTGGGAACTCACAAAGGTGTGATTTGAACTCTAGTCTGCATTCTGAAAACTATGTCCTTTCTACAAAGCAATGTCATCCTCACTGCACCAAATTAAAAAACACATGGAAGGAGAGACAATCAAGAAATTTCACTCACCACTGACATTATGGTCATTTCTCCCCAATTTCTCTCAAAATGGCCATAGCAATTGCTCTCTTAAAGGCCACAGATTCCTGGAGTGCTCCCTGAAGATTCAAAACCTTGGTTTTTTTCCAAACCAGATCCTTTCCCTTCATTCACACTATCCATCCTGACTCTGGACTATGTCACTAGGCCCTTGTATCATCACTGAGCTCTGCTGCCTCTTTACAAGATGAGAAAGAGACTAGGATGGTCACGGCTAAGTTGATGAGTTCTGGATGGGCAGACCTCAGGTCATATGGGGCTACTTCTGTCCCCATTAGAAGATTTGGAAATTTGCCTGGATAGTAGAGAAAAACGGTCAAATCAGATACCTCATCAATTGTGCGTTGTGTGAAAGATTCAGGTTAGCCAGAAAAATAGATTCAGGTTAGCCAGAAAAATAGATTCAGGTTAGCCAGAAAAATAACCTTGAATGCTTATTTTCTATCATTTGTTTTGGAGCATATCATGGAAGGCAACCACTTAGCCATTGTAATTTGGCCTAATGATAATTTTTTGTAAATATAAAGTTTTTATCTTTTCAAAGGGGAACATCATTCCTTATTGTCTGTATCACAATTTAAATACAGTTTTATGCTTATAAACCTTTCCTTTGTTATGTTCTTTGTCAACTGAGGGTAAATAAAAATAACGTTTAAATAATACACACTAATAAAACTCATAAAGGGAAGCATGTTTATGATAGAATTGAAAAGTCAATGCCATCAAACCCCTACACAATCTAAAAATCTATATTCACAACAAATTAAAGACTGACATTTCAAAGCTGCTGTCTTAAGTTCTTTCAACTTATATGACTTGAGAATATTAAATGATTATTTCTTTTGATTTTTGTCCTTAGCTATTTCAGGAATAAATAGGAAGATAATTATGCAAATTATCCTGGGCAATTTGCTATGGGATCCACACACCACTAAGTGTTGTTCAGATGCCCATATTTTATGTTAGATGCCTCTCCTCAAAGAGTGGGAAATAGTTCTCTAATTTTCCCCAAAGAAAGTTCACAGAATATATTTCAGTTTGCAGGGCTCTAAGCTTAGAACATGAGCCAAGTCTAGAAAAAAGGAGGGTATTTTTGCTATCCTTATAACAAAGAGTCTCAGGGATCAAAGATTGTATTACATAAATATTCTTTGTAAGGGTTCAGTCTGCACAAGTAATGAACTAGACAAAATTTAAAGAGTTTCGTCCTGAATTTACCAGGTAATTGCCCACATTTTTAATTGCACTTTACATAAAAAGACACAGACATAATGTTGTTGAGACCAAATCAACTTTTGGATTGCTTTCATTCACTTGTTAGCTTATTTTATGGTTCTGCATGAGCTTAGTAATGAAAACCATTCATATAATCCAGCGACATGTAGGGGTCAAAGCCACCCATCTGTGGCTCTAGAATCTTGTCTTCTTGTCAAGTCTACTAAGCACAATGAGAAAACAATGGAACAAGAGCTGAGTAATGCAGGAAAAAGACATATAAATTCCATGTACTAAATATGAATTTACCATACCAGCTGGCAAGGAGCAGTGGAAAGCTAAAAATAATACTGTCAAGTTTAAAACAGTGGAAGCCAAGACATGCCAGTACATATTTACATTCAACTAACATTTATTGAGCGGCTACTGCACACTAGGGCCCATGCTAAGTACTTTATATACATCATCTGTTTTCATCTTCACAAGAGCCCTGTAAACCAATAAGAGACACAGATTTTTTTTTTCCAGAGGAAAAAATTGATATGCTCAAGGTCAAATGACGGGTTTCAAGGCCTCTCAGCTGGTAAGTCTAACTAGGTCTCAAATCAGGGTTTCCTGACTCTGCTTGAGCTGGTTTCTCTCAGATTCAGATCCTGAACCATAGACATGAGTGCCAATGATTAAAAGAAAGTGCTCCCATGAGTAAGAAAGCAGAATAGGGATGGGCAAGAAACCTGGCAGGGGTGCAATTTTTGGTGAAGCCACAGATTTAGAGTTTGCTTTGAGGCAAAGGAGTTAAGGTTTTGTGCTCCTTCATTAGTTATTTGTGGCTGGCCCATGTACTTCCCTGTCTCTAGTGCAAAACTCTTAGGTAGGAGCATTAGCATCAAAGCAAGCAGAGAATGGATACACAGAGCAGGTGAAAGGATATCATCAGAGTCCACTATAGGTTCCAAGACTTATGCTTCTTATTGTTTTTTTTTTCTAGCATAACTTTAGAATAATATTTTTCCCCAAATCATGGAAACAAAAGTGTAACGTTGTTAAATGCACCCAATGAAGACAAATATAGGGAAGACAGATATTCCAGAAGGCATCTTTGAAGATTGTTAGGCATTTTCTTTCGTACCAACACAAAGAACCATCTGTGTAACACCTTTCGCTTCACAGAGTTTGTGTGACATGCAGAATTTTCCCTCAAGTTTTCCCAGGACTGACAGAAAAGGAAATCATTTTCGTTGTTTTGTTTGCCTCCCTCTCCCAATTTCACATTTTTCAAAGCCTATACTTGGATGAACCAACAACAGTTTCCTGTTGTAATACATTAAACAGGACCAATTTTAGTATATCTTAACAAAAAATGAATTATTAGTACTCACATGTTGCTAAACTAAAAGAAATCTCTCATCCTTCTTTTCTTTCTGCAACTTCTCTTCGTGTCTTTATTTCTACTGGGTGTATATATTTTCTGGTCATATAGTTGAAACAATGACATTTGTTTGAATGAGCTAATCGACACTTCTTCAGTGTTGACCATCACTTTACCAATTACTTATGAGAGCATATCTATTCCAAGACCTGTCTTGTAATTAGGATCCAAGTCATCTCTACCAGTTCTCTCTCGTTCCAGATGCTGTTACGGACTATGAGCTTGTGTGCCACCTCCGGGCAGGAAACAGTCTGGCTATGTTGGCACTGTGATTAATCTTCCATGAGAACAAGAACTTATATTGCATTCAGCTGTGGATCTTCCAGTGGGAACAATAAAAGGGTTTGCCGAGAAGGACTAAACATAGCAAATTACCTATAATGTGTCAAGTGGCTTTAATATTGACTTTCCATCCCTCGCCCCCAAGGATTGGCAGAAAGGCCTCTGACCTTGTTCCATTTGTGTCTTCATCTTTACATGTCATCCATGTTCTTCATCATTCATTGATCCTCGTTCCATCTCATTCTAATTCTCATGCTTCTCTATGTCAGAATGGGTACTGCATTTTGATTAGGCTCTTCTGCAGAGAATTCTCTCCTTCTGTAGTTGTTCAAAGTGCATGCTTTCCATAGAGAGATGCAGCTGGCTCTCCCAAGTTCAACTTATACTACTCTTTGGTATAAGAATAAGAGGAAGAGCGTGCAACACATGCTCTATAGCAAGCCAGCTGTGACCACTGATTACACAAGAAATAGCTTCCCTCTCTTGCACTGTACATTCTCTGACATGCTATTAGTGTGTGAGTGTGTGTGCATTGCTGGGGGAGGGAAGGTAAAGTTTCTACATTTTGGTAAGGGATAGAAAAGACTCCAGGTGTAGTAGTACCTAAAATAACCCTCCCAATGTAGAAACTGCTTATTCTCTGTCACAACTGTGTGTCAGGAAGTACCCCTTGCTAGTGCTTTTACAGCCACCCTATGTAAGCTTCACAGAGGTGCTGTGTATGTAGTTGGGCAGGGCCCGAGGTTCAGAGCGTGCTTGTGCCTCTCTACCTACATTATTGCTCTACGTGGAAATGTAGGCTGGGGATTGTAATCACATTTTGGTTCAACTCTCAGAATCTCTGTCCATATAAAGGAGACAAATAAAGAGATTGATTTCTCCTAATAATCCATACAATTAGTGAACTATAACCTGTCACTTACCACTCATCAAATATGAAAGTTTCAAACTTTGTGTGACTCCAGAAAAGATACTTATGTCTAATTTATAATCAGTTCCAGAAATGTAAGTGACATTCCATTTGACTATCAAATACAAGATAGTCACACTGGGATACATTAACATCACAATTTAACTGTACTTTAAAAATCATATGAAGCAATAAATTGAGATGGGTTAGTAACTGGAGAAAAGATGAGAAATATTAGGTAATTGTAAAGACATTTATCATTACAAATGCAACTTTCTATCAAATAATACTGATTTCTTCCATTATAGGAGAAGCCAGAAACTGAGAAAGGGGAGAAAAATTTCATAAGCATTTTTTTTTTAAAGATGCTAAAATTCTGTACACTTCTTTCTGCATTCAACTATATGGGGAACTGAACTTTCACTCTCCTGTTAAAGGTCCGTTGTCATTCTCCTCCTATAAATATCACTTCTTATTTCTTGAAATGTGGGCCAATTCAGCAGGCATATTCCCAGGTTATTGTGTTGCTATGGACTAAAATTCACAACAAGACTTTCAAAGTTTCAGACATGGTACTTTAAATAAACTACAGAGGTAGTATTCCTTAACATACATAGTTTGTAATTCAGAGGCCATTTCAGAAAAAAGGAATCATGACAGTAAAACCTCATAACACTGTTGTTTTTTTAATATACCATTTAAAATGTCTTAGCTTGGATTTTGGTAGAAACCCAAGCAAAAGAGAGAACGCAAATGAATTTTTTCCTGAAACTAATATTGAGTGGATGCCAATCAAAAGAGATAGAGAAGTCTATTGGTCATTGTCGCCCCCTTGAATTTAGACATGATCAGACATAAAGTAGTGCCAGACAAAGCCAGATGTCTCTGTGTCTGACTCATACCTTCTGCACTTTTCCCCAAAGCTCAAGGTTTCTAAAAGATATGGAAATAAATGACTTTGAATCTTCTTGGAAAGATAAAAATGAAAAATTGTACTCAATATGAAAGAGCACAGAGGTAAGTCATATGTAGAGTCCTTATTGCTTGTTTGAGATGTGACATTATGAAAAAAAGTGAGTTAATTTTCATAAATAGTTGTAGAATTCCATCAACGGTTCCTAAGTTTAAAAGAAGTATCTATCTATCTAATCTATCTATCTATCTATCTATCTATCTATCTATCTATCTATCAATCAATTTTATCTATCTAATCTTTTTGTCCATTAGTCTACAAGAAAAAAATTAAGATTTTATAGAGGACAGAAAAGATTTATTGGATATCCAGTCAGTGGAATGTTGGAGTCTCTGGGGATTATCTGATTTTATAGGGATGTGAGCCTTTGTCTTTCATTAGGCTACTATACAACTCTGTAGAGACAGACATTAACTTATAGAAAATGGATGGTAACGTAATATTAGCTCTCCTTAGCTGTGCATATAATTTCTGTTTATGGCAATGCAAATGAATTTTGTCCAATAAAGAATATAAAATATCTGTAAATCAAATCCTCATTTAAGCCAGTTTCAATACCTACTTGTTTCCTGATTAATGCGTCAAAAATTTTTTTGGCATGTGTTCATTTTATAGCTATATGAGAATCATAAGTTTATACTAGTTGGAAGGCTACCTTCTAATAATACTCAATGAGGGACTTCTTTTCCTTTGTAGAGTTAGAATGATTCTGGAGGAGGGCCAATGGTTCCAGGAGGAGCAAAATCATTTGGCACCACATGCAGAATACTGTTTGCAGAATACCAGAAATAGTAGGGATATGGTTAGGAATGGGGAAGAGCTGAAAACATTGTGATATTGGGGGCAAAAAGCCAGTTTTGTGTTATATACATATGGAAGCATATACACATACATATTTATAGGGAGTCACCACAAAAATATGCTTAAAGGGAAAGAGAAAGGGGGAAAGAGAAGAGAGACATTTTGTAAAACTTTCCCCTTAGTCCTCATTTCTTGACTTAATATTTCTTACACACGTCATTACTTGTTTTGCCTTTTTCCTAGAAGAAATTTCACAGAATGTCTGTAATTTATACAGCAGATATATTTGTTTTGGCATGTTGTCAGTTTCATTTCTTTCAAAAGAAAATACTTTCAAAAATAATGGTTTCAGTTAAAATTTTTAAAATCTGTCTTTTTAGAATATGTATTTATTATTGTTGTCTGTTTGGTTAGAGGCACTTTCACAGAGGTACCCACTATTTCTTCACTCCTCCAAGCCCTATGATGAACTTAAAAACATCACTTGATTTTTAAAATGTCTTACTACAATGATATAGTGCTTTCCTGTAAGCCACCAGGGCAAATCCTGGAGAAGTCAGTGAACTATGCTTAAAGATACAGCCTATGATTAGGAAATGAGAGCAGAAAAGGTCAACTACAAGCTGTAGGAGTAAGGGATGGAGGCTGGGTCAGGGATTCCCAAGTAGGACACAGAGTTTGCAGATACGGACTAAGAGAGAAGACAGGCTTACAGCAGACAGTACATGTTCAATATGCCTTTTCAACTCAGCCTGGTGCTGAAACACCATTTGTTCATATAATGTCCTTCTCAGGAACTTGCCATCAACTCATGGTGTGTCTCCACAGATGTCCATGAACTTGGCCCAGGAAGACCTGGCAGGAGGAACTCAAACATGTTTCTTTCCCTAAACTCTAAGTGTTCATAGCCATCTTGAGGAGACTTGCTGCTGTAGAAAAGAAATGTCCAAGAAACCCTGGAGTAGAGATAACATCAAGGAAGTGGCATTTTCCCAGTGAAAGTTCCTTCATACTTCTTTGCCTGCCCCCACCCCCCTTAGGCAGAAGAAGAGTTCCCAGATCTGTGAATGCCTAAGGTTGCACTCAGCCCTGGAAATCAGGTAACAGTGTCCCCTCCCTAGAAAGGAGCCACCTGGTCTCAGGCGTGGGCTCAGAACATCTGTTTGGTGCTTTGTATCTTGTGTAACTTAGTGTCCAGATCATTGTACGACTCTCTACTTCTGAGCTTGGTGGTTCTCTCTTGGCTTAAGCTGCAATGTCTTCCATCTTCCTTGACTTGTTTCTATGAAAATTGAAGGATAGCTAGTATATCTCATCCACATACAATCAGGGTGGGCGTATGAAAGAGGGATGAAAGAAGTGAGAGGTTTGACAGCACACATAAAGATAGTCTAAGAAATGAATAAGAAAATACCTATATTTAATCTAAAATTGCTCAGACCTGACTAGGTTTCTAAAAACAGCTTTTTATTTAGGAAAAAAAACCCACAAAACTTCAAGCCCACAGAAAAGTTTGTCCATATAATTTTTGCTCAGTCGTCTGAGAGAAAGTGGTAGTGTTTTAGGTGCATGATCTTTACCCCTAGGAATAAGGATATTCTCTTACAGAATCACATTATAATAAGCAAATCAAAAAACTCAACATAGATATGATGCTATTCTCTAATATACAGCCCATATTCCAGTTTCACCACTTGTCCCAATAATAGCCTTTATAGCAAGATAGAGTTTTTTATCCAAGACTCAACATAATAATAATACCTCTTTAGTCTCCTTATGTCTAGATCAATTTTCAGCCTTCCTTTGAACTGAATTAGAAATTTTTGAATAGCACAGGATAGTTGTTTTATAGAAAGTCTCTCAATTTGTGATTGTGTCATGGTTTCCTTGGGATTAGATCTAGGCAATGACTTTTTGGCACAAATTTTACATAAGAAATGTTGTGTCCTTTTCAGCATATTGAATCTAGAATTTTGTTATGCCATTTTGTACCATTGTTGGTAATGTTAACTTTGATCAATGTGATTAGAAATGAAAGCAATGCAGGATTTGGAAGTAGAGAGAGAATAGAGAATAGTATAGAAACTTCTTTAGTAAGTATTTTATTGTAACTAATCAAAACATGTGAAGAGCTACTTCCACACTGTGGGAGTAGCTTTTTCCTTAACAAATATTTTAGCCAATAATTTTAATATCCATAATGATTCTTACTTGGATCAATTAATATGATAGTAATTGAAAATGGTGATTTTCTAATTATTTCATTTCTTTCACATGTAATATTAAGAATTCTGCTGTAAAAAAGAGCTTTCTCTCTCTCCCTCTTCCTTCTCTCCTTATTTCATCCTCCCTCCCTCCTTCCTGTGATTGCATAATACACTTTCACTATCAGTATGCACTCATGGATTTTTAAAATTCAATGTATTATATTGCATTATGATTATTAATCATTGTAAAGCTCAAGTTTGTCGCTATTTTGGTCAATAGAAGCACCTTAAACCTAATTCCTGGGTCCTTTTGAATTGATCCCATTATTTTTAGCACTTATGTTTTGGCATAACATAATGTTCTAGGCTTAATTTGTACTTTCCCTGTCCCTTCGCTGAAGTAGCCATTTCTTCAAGGATCCCTGGTTCCCTTTAGTTGGAAATGATATTTAGAAACCAAACTCTGTGTGCTAGGTGTGCTCATTGGTATTAGGATGCCATTGCTTCTAGTCTCAGTCAGTAGACAAAACTTGGAAATACATGTTATTTTTAAAATAGTGAATTCATACTGATAACTAATTCTGACTTATCAAACCTACAGAATAGGGTAGTTAAAATCTGAGAGTAGAAGACAAGTTGATCAAAAATTGTTTATTTCGAGGGACAACAAATCAAAGCACTTGTTTCCTGATATTTGGGGTTTTCTAGGGAAAAAAAAGAGGATCAACTAATTGCTAGTGATCCAACATCTTTAGTGTTGGGCTGACATTGTCTTCCTAAAACTATGTTGAAGCCCTAGTCCCCAGTACCACAGAATGTTACCTTATTTGGAACAGAGTCATTGCAGATGTAATTAGCTAAGATGAAGTCATATCAGAGTTGTGTAGGCCCTTAATCCAATATGGTTGATGAGGACAACATCATGTAAAGACACAGACAAACAGAGGGAAGACAGGAGGATATGAAGATGGAAGCTGAGATTGAAATGATGTTTCTGCAAGCCAAGAAATTCCAAAGACTACCAGCAAACACAAACAGCTAGAAGAGGCAAGGAAGGATTCTCCCCTTCAGGTCTCAGAGAGAGCATGTCCCTGCTGATACCTTCCCATTGTGCATTAGCATTTCACCATATGAATGCTGTGGCAGAGGAGACACAGTTCCATCCATTATCACCATCCTGTAAATTGATCTCATATCCATTGTTGAGTAACAACCCACAGTTTGAAAAAAACTGCTGAATGGCACATATTTTGCCCGAAATCTCTGAACTCAAGCTTCCCGGGAAGGTTCCATTAAGTTCTATGCCTCATCTCCTCCTATTTTCCTAAACTCATACACCCATAAACATTCCAGCCCTATATGATGTGGAGATAAATAAGACTGAGCATTGATAATGGTAAACATTCCTTCAAATTAAAAAGAAATCAAACATGACCTGTCAAATTCCAATGAAGTATTTGTAATAGAAGAGCAAGTTTTTAGCTATTTACAAACAGAGTTGCAGTTATATTAAATCATTGTTTTTCTGATATTCAAGCAACTAGGCCCTCATGATTATTCACCAAGCTATTATACTTGGAGGCCCTCTGCATGTGGGACTTCCAGATTATTCGTTACCACTCTGTTTCTTGGTCATTTCAAACAATTACTCATTTCTTTTAACCAGGTTGACTGATTTTCTTTCTTTCCTAAAAACAATTCATTGCTTGAGTGAATCGACCAAGCAACAGCTTGTGTTCTGGAGATAATGCAAGTAAATGCGGACCTGACAGCTAATCTAGATGAAATCATCCGTTTTGAGTGAATCTAAATGTGGTCTTAAGAAAATCAACCATCAGAAACTGTCCCTTGACCAATAAGCTAATAATTTTGAGAAATAGAAGGCAGCTATTTTTCAGGCTTCCCTTCTTTTCGTTTCTTAATAATTTGAAGCGACTTGGGGATGGTGAGAATAGATACTCCCATGATGTTTAGAAGAAATATTTGGTTTTCTCTACACTAATAAGATAGTTTTAGTGTCAGGAATTTAACAAATTCATCTTATTATCTAAAGGTCAACAGAAAGAACTGTCTGGGATCAATCACTCAAACCTGAAGTTAACACTTTTGTCAGCTATACTTGAGAATGTCATTGAGTTACACTACCAACTCTCTAGGACCAGGCCATTTAGTGTATTTCATAATGCAATTATCCTAGAGTATTTACTGGAAAACTGTATTTCTCTAAATAAGATGGTTTTGTGTGTTCACCATTAAGCTTTTCTCTGGTGAATCTAAAGATGATTGGTGACTCCCATATTAAAATTGCTTAGGCTATAATCATCATCCTACTCGGGTTTGGAACTGTGAACCTGGTACAGTCATTTATTCTCTGTTAGTGCTAACTTAAAACTCTTTGCTGTGTTATATAATGTTCCTGGATGAATAACTCTCACCAATCTATGAAGACGGAGAAATAATCTACTATGTGGCCAAGACTACTGTTTGGAACTTTTTATTCACCTTTAAGGGGGCTTTAAAGAATCAGTATGCATGAGTAACACTCAAGGAACAAACACTATTTCTTTCCTTGACTATATATACAAATCATCAGTGTACTTTTATAATTCACACAGTATACTATCCTACCACATGATGCACGCCAGAGTCATTATTTCTTTTTAAAAAGCTTTTTTTCTTTAAGATTGAAAATATAGCTGCAATTTAAATTTGGAAATCAGGCATCCTAAAACAGCTAGCAAATTGCAGACCCACAGAGTCAGCCACCTTTTTATCCTTTCCTTGATTAGTGAATTGAGCAGAAATGATAAAAATCAATTCAAGAATGCATGAATTTCCTCTTCTTCAGTTTCTGAACATTGTATGAGGCCTGTAATTCCATCTACAAGATGCTGTTGCTAGGAGTGAACAAAGAAAGCAATTGATATTTTATTCTTATCCTTGCAATAAATTTTGCTTATTACCTGCTTCCACGTACAATGGAGTGAATAGTGATTATTCTTGCATAGATACAAATGCATACATGTGGAAGGAGCTAAAATATGAGTAGCATGAAAATAGCTTTCAACTTTCAAGATTATTTTCTCAGTCAGCTAAATGAGGCCAGATTTGTGCAGTGGACATCAAGCATAAAATAGAAGATTCTTCCAGCTTTGTTGTACCTTAGGAACCAGTAATGTAAGGTGAACAGAACCAAATGTTGGTAATATTGATTTTTCTACCCATGGACATGACTAAGGAACAGTATCTAGTAACATACCCTTTAGGTCCTTGCTACTCAAACTGTGCACATTAAAGCTTGAAAAGCACTGATTTAGGCTGGTTGTTCTTGTAAAGCGTCAGGAGCATATGAAGCCATCTAGGACATTAGCCTTCTTTACTTCAATGCCATCTTTATTGAGCACTTTGCATATTTCTCGGTATATATTTGTGAAATTAGTCCATGGATTCTATTCTATTAATGACGAGGAATAAATGTTTAGTTGGTTTAATTAACAGAATTTTTTTCTTTTCTTCCCCTCCCCCATTATGAATATTTCTCATTAATCAAACAATGTTATTAAGAATGTAACTAGATTTTTCTCTAGCTAAATCATTTGCAAATGATTACCCACAACAATTTTACTTCATGAATCTCCATTAATTGCATGTATTACTGTTCAGCTCGCACATATACCGTGAACTCTCACTTAGTCACAATTATTAAGGAATGGACACCAACAGTTAATTGACCATTCTGGTTAAAGATTATAATGTAATGTAAATTACATTATACATTTCCAGAAATTAAGCAAAATCACAGGCACTACATAAAACATAATTCAATATTTTTTTTCACAGGCACAGGGAATTTCAGAATCTTTATGTGGCTCAAACCCCATCTATTAACTTCTTGTTTCGTTGAGCACTAAGGCCTGTCACAATTTATCTTTGGAATATGTGTGGAACCAGTGCACTTCTTTCCACCCTAGTGTCATAGCTGTAGCGCAGGCCACCCTTGTCTGTGGACTAGATTAACACATCATTCTACTTGGCCCACAGGCTTGTCCCTTTCTAATTTGTTATGTCTTCTGAAACCCGAGAGATTATTAAAAGAGAAGTTTATAGTTTCACTCCTCTGATTAAAACAATGTCTTTCTATTTCTTTCAGGATAAAGTTCAAAATTGTGGGTCTCGTCTCCACCATACTTACTTGTCAGCGAGCTCTACGTCCCAATCCAGCTCTCCACACATGCATTGTCCCAACTCCTTCAGTCTATCCTCCAATTAGAAAAATGACTTTCAGGTCTCAGAAGCCTCTGTGCTTCCTGGCCTCCAGGCCTTTGCACCTAGTCCCTTTGACTGGACTATTATCTTTCTGTTCTACACTTTCTATCCCCTTGTATGGCTAATTCGTAATCATCCTTCAGATCTGTTCACCATGGGTTTATCCCGGAGTCCTGCCTGCCTCCCTCACACCTCTCTAAGCCTCGGCCCAGTTGAACACATCTCCTAAACATCCCAGCATTTACAGTTTAGACTCAAATTCCCTGTTTACCTATGTATACCCTTAAGTTCATAAAAGCCTTCAAGGTGATGAGTAAGTCTTTCTCACCATTATAAACGCAATGCCTAGCACATGTGGAAGTAGCTGAAAAATGAATAGCATGAAAATAGCTTTCAGCTGTACAAGTCACTCTATATGTTTTAATTAAATAAATGAATACACTACTTTCCTTAACATCAAAAAGCATACAGTCTAATTAGTTTAAATATCAATTTTTCTATATGTACTATATATGTACTATATATGTACTATAAAAAATAGCAGATAAACTAGTTACATTGAATGTGTAGTTATCTAAGTGTGTATTCTAAAAGATGCTTTCTCAAATTAATATCCAATATTAACATGTTTGCTTCTCACTTAACTTCTTTTCATTTAAAATAAAATAAATTAATAAAATAAAAATTTTAAAAAGGTACAGATTGGGCAAATGCAAAGATGGTGTGGGGACAAAGCCCCAAAAAGCAGTTTCCAGGCTCTCGGCCTCACATAGAAAGGTGCTGGCTCGGGTAGTAAATGGCCATTAACTGTGATCAGATGGCCATCAGCTGTGGCTAGTTGGCCGTCAGCTGTAACCCGTAAGCCACTGGCCACTAATATATCTGCTGTGGCTACGCTAGCAGAAAAAGAATGGGGTCTAGCAAGAGCAGATTGTAGAGAGGTGGATGCCGCCGGTGAGAATATATTGGTTTGACTCCCCTACTTATGGCTCCATGGGTGTTCCTTTTTGGCCTCACCATGTCCTGCGTTCTTATGTGGGGAGCGGGACCAGAGACCCCGCCGGCCACCCCGCATGACAGATGGTTAGGGCCAAAATTATCTGGCTACCCTTTATAAAACTGAATATAAAATTCTGCTTATTTGCATGCCCTCAGAACAAAGATTTATAATGTGAGAATGGCAGAAAATATGAACAAGAAATAGTGTATACACTTAAATAGATTCTCAAATCTTGAGAAATTGCAAACTAAATATAGTAGCCCATGATAAAACTCTGAGAATTTAATCAAGCAATTACCTTCAGGAAAAGTATTTAATTAAGAAGTAATCAACAGAATTTCAGGTTCCTTGAGGAATAATCACACTTAGCTGGTGACGTCATCATCCAAAAAAGCATCCTCATAAAGAACTGGCACTTCACATTCTCAGGGGAGTGGCCAGGGCTCACATGGTGGTTGAGATGCCTGAGAGAGCTACCAGCTGTGGCAAAGTGAGGAGACCTACGTAGGAAGTCTGTCTTTGTAGTAGTCAGCTTTGCTGTGGTCACTCATGACTTTCAAATCATGAAATCTTTCTTACGCACATTTCCTGTTAGCTGTAAGTTAACTACAGCTCTGCTTCAACATACACTTATTTCAAATTCAGGCTGAAGGAGAAGTCCCTATTTGAGATGTGGCATTCTCATAGGACAGAAAATATAAGAGGCAGTGTTAAAGACACAAACACTTTTAGGATTCTTCTCCGATGCAGCTTATGACACAACTTCTTATATTCCATTGGTCAAAGCAAATCATATGACTAAGCCTGATATTAGATTGAGGAAGTATCTGTCACCAACACAGAAGCCTTGCAAGCCATGTGCAGGTTGGAGTAGTGTTATATATTCTTATCCAGAAGGGGATGAATATTTGGAAGCAATAATAAAATGGACCATAGTCCTTGAACTGGGAAATAGAAAGGACAGAGTCAAAAAGAAGGACTTGGCAGGCACAACATTTTTAATGCCTGTGTCTGGTCCATTATCTATAGAGGTTATGTGGCTAAAGGTTAAGGACCCAGGCACACAGATCTCTGATTGTCCTTAATGGGGATCCGGGCTATACGGTTTATTAACTTTTTGACCTGGTGAGTCACTTCACTTCTTCGAGCCTCAGTTTCTGAGGCAGAGTCTATTTTTTGCTCATCAAATATCAAAAAAAATCTAAGTGCTTCTCCATATTTACTCATTCTACCTGCAGCTGGAGTGAGGCTACGAAAGATGTTCTGGCCAGTGAGATACGAGTACTTCCAGGCATGGCCCCTAAAATCTGTCCTGAGATCATTAGCTTGTTTTCTTCTCTTCTGCAGAGCTGGAGTCGCTGATGAAAGAAGTTTGGATCGCTGAATCACTCTGCAGAGAAGAGCAACAGAGGAGACCACCTGACCCACGCCAGACTGTGCTGGGGTGGCAACCCTGGGGTGTGGTAAGGCATTGAAATCTGAGGATTTATTTGTTTCTGCAGAATCACCCCCACATTCATCTATAGATGAGCATAAAGAATATCTTTAGGCGTTTTACAAAGATGAATGGAGACAATTTATACAAAGTACAGAGCAGTATCTGGTACAACAACAACTCAGTATGTGGCAACTGTTGTAATTTATTTTAAGGTCATATTCATATAGAGATTAAGAATAAGTTCTTTAAAATCAATACATTTAGTTCACATCCCAACTCTGCTACTAACCATGCATGTTAAGAACATTTATTTATCCTCTCTATGTCTCAACTTCTTTATTTACAAAATGGAAATAAAAATAGCATCCAACTCACAAGGTTGTAAATTTATAATAAGACTACCCATGTGGTGGTGGTGATGGTGATGGTGGTGGTGATAGTGATGATGGGTGGTAATCTGTTTGATCTACCATCAGAGGAGTAGAGTGGGTTGTCAGGGAAAAGAAATAAGGTGACAAGCTTATGTGGAGACTGAACTATGATTTTGATCTGATCAACTGAATTGACCAGTCACAGCATGACTGCTAATAAAGCTGTTTCCATCCACAAAAGCAGTGCCCAAATGATGGCAGGGTGTCTCTCTCTCAGTAGGTGGTTTTCCTTCTGCAGACATGAAAAACTTAGGAGCTGGAAATACACATATAGCATTTTGATTTTCTGTTGTGTTAGTATTTTTCAGTAATTTTAATGCAGCAAACTATAGTATGGAATGCTACAGCATTAAAAATTAATCTTATTTTTTCCAATTATAATAGTAATGTAGTTTGTTATAGAAGTTAGAATTACAGAGATGTGGACAGAAAGAATCCAACAAATAACTAGTAATTTTTCTGCATTAACATTCAGCCATTTTTCTATGTATTTTTTTAACAAAGTTGGATTCTCTAATATTATATTAAAATCACTTCATAAATATTGTTCCAAGGATTTAATTAAGTGAATGTGTCACAATTTACCTAACTATTTATTTACCCTGGATCATTAATTTATGTTTAGTTTTTTGCCATTATAAGTAATGCCCCTATTAATTTCTGTGTTACATATTTTTCTGTGTTTTGATTTATTTAATTAGGACAAATTCACAGAATTGGAATCACCAGGTCAGACAGAAGAAATATTTGTAAGAATTAATATAATACAATGCCAAAATGATATCCCCAGCAATATATGAAAATGATGATTTCACATGGCCTAACATGGGTTTTATTTTTTTTAAGTTTGCTAATTGTTTAAAAATATTTATTATACTAATACAGGATATTTATTTATATCTATAGGTATAAGTACTGTATATAAGATATTTTATTTTGCATTTCTTAAATGATACCTGAATTTTAAATATCTTCTGAGTTTTCTTATTTTAGTGAATATTTTAATTATCTCATGTCAATTACCAATTTTTCTAAGATTTTTATTATTGATTTGCATGAGTGTTTTTGATTTAAAGATATTATTTAAAGTAAAGATACTGTCTTCTTAATATATTTCATCCTTTGTATCAGAAGACCTAGTCGGTGGCCCTGGTCTTGTTAGGTCACTTTCAACTGACTAGGTGGCTTTTTACCCTCTCTTATATACACTCTCATAACTGAATTTTCCATTGACCATAATTAAAATCTCCATTTTGAGTGAACTTTTCAAGTTTAGTAGTCACTAACTCTCCATTAAGGTAAACCTAGGGCAGACTTTTCAACTTTCAGCAAAAATACTTAATATCTGTTCATTGTTTTTAAAAAATGGCATAGTTGCAGAATTTCATTTAATTTGTAAGTTTTTCTATCTGTATGCAAAATACTCCTTCCAATATAACTTTGGGACTGTCAGAGGGGTATTGAACTGTGCCTGAGTTTCTGTGTAAACTGAAAGATGAGAAATAATTGGTATCTTCATAGAAATTTCCATTTAGAACAACAATTCACATTGATGTTCATAGTTCAGATATTTATAATTCCTCTTCACCAAAAACAGTTCTAAGCATTGAGAAGGTTTTCTCAGAATTCCCACCTTGTAGGAGCTGGTTTCCATGACTACCTGTCCTGGTATAAAGCAGTGGAAAAGTTGGCAGACTCTGCAGTCCAAGTTCTCAGTTGAACTCCTATGCATTGTTTCTGCTGAGCATACTTTTCTGCCTGCCATTGATGTGGATAAGTTTCCAAATGCCACAGTGCTAAGCAGAAATCCACAGGGTCACATGTGGCCTTTGTGAATTCTGTTTGTCTTCCCTCAACCCTCGCCTATTCTTATGTTTAGGAAAGCAGATCTCAAAGGTTTTGGTTTTTCAGGATTTCAAATGCATCAGTACACACTCTGTATGACACTGCCATTGTTTCCCAACTAATGTCTTCTCAAATTAAAAGGAATCATTCATTCATTCATTCAACAAATATTTATTGACTACAGAGGAGAGCCTGTCTGCCTGCATTTGAATTTTAGTTCATCTATTTAGCAGCTGTGTAAATCTTAGGTAGGCCAAGTTGATACCATTTTTCTCATCTGAATTGCATTATTTCAACTATGACGATGATAAGCCAGCTGCTGGCTAAGTGTGAAGTATATTTTAGTGAATAAAGCAGGCACAGTCCTTTCATGGAGTTTAAACTCAAGCAGGGGAGAGGTGTCTGGGTTTTGGAGAGGATAGTGAAGACTACCTAAACTTGAACCTCTGTACCTAACTTCCTAAAATGCATGTAGGATAACAAAGAGAGAAAATTAAATCTCCCGTAGCTCACAGCTATAGCTTTAGTAGACAAAAGAATACCAAAATTTTCAATTTACATGTAGGTGGAAGAATATATCTGAAAACAGTGGAATCTACTCAGAAATCCAAAAGAGTCTAGAATCAGATGGAAATTTTGTGGAATTGAAGAGAGTGCAGTGGAGTTTCAGTGCCAGTGTGACACAGATAACATCAATTGAAGATCATCCCCAAAAGGACTGGATCCCACCCTGAGTGGAGAAATATCAAGTGTATGTTCAGAGACCAGGTGGGTAAAAGACCTGAGCAGTCTAAAGCTACTGAGGAGTCTAAAGACAGACGCTTAGAAAGTGAATGTTATGGGAAGACACCACTTCTGGGGAAACAGGAGGCACCATGGTACCTGGAAGTATCTCTTGGTGGTTCCAAGGGAAAGGGAAAGAAGGAAGCAGCTGAAGGTAAGTGTCACAATATAACATATAAAATTAAAGACTAAGAAGAAAAACGACCAAAAAAAAGTAATTTATTAAAGGAACTGCCCTTCATTGTAGTAATAGAAGACGGCATTCCTAAACTAAGAAATCAAGTAAACTACCCAATCTCCTATATTACTGCTGCTCCAGGAAAACCCAACCCAAACAAACATGGATGCCAATAACAAAATGACTCAGCATCCCTGCTAAGTAATTATACATAAGAAAAGCAGCGGATTTAGGAAAACTCAGAGCTTAAAATACTTATTCTTTATGTTAACAATGATGAAAAATGCCAGCATATGAATTAAACATCCAACTCAAATACTTAGAATTTTTTTTTAACTGAAAGAAAGCAGAAGGAAAGAAACGTCAAAGAAAAATGCAAAAGTAATGATTTAGAAAACAAAACAACTAATAAAAAATAATCGTTATCAATTGTTTTCAGGTGTGATAATGGTATTGTGATCACATGTTTAAAAAGTTTTTTGGAATTCTCTCACATTCCTGATGGAAGGCAAAAATGGTCCAGCCATTTTGGAAAAGAGTTAGGTAGTTTCTTTGAAAGTTAAATATATACCTACTACAGGACCCATCAATCGCACTTTTAGGCATCTATTCAAGTGAAACAAAAACTATGTTTACACAGAAACCTGAACACAAATTTTTACAGTGGCTTTACTTATAACTATCAAAAACTGGAAACAACCCAGTCCTTCAACTAGCAAATAAACAAATTCTGATAATGTCTATAACACACAACACTACGCAGCAACGAAAAGGAACAAACTATTATTGGGAAAAATTTAACCTCCTTGAGACTTAGTTTCTCTGTTTATGAAATGGATTATCTCCCACCTAAGATTTTCATAACTAAAGATAATACATATAAAATGTATAGAGTAAAAAATGGCTAATTACAATGATTAGTACTGTTTTTTGCTTTTAATTTTTTTGTATCCTCATAGCTATTGAACACCGAGGAAGAACATATCAGCAGCCTCTGGCACATGCACACTTTCCAATGAGGATCAAATTCCTTCTAAGTCTTGCTTGGGGACCTTGTGGTTCACCATTTACTCAAAATTCTTCTCTGTTTTTTCTGTTCTATGAGTCTTTATTTTTTGGAAGAAATTTTGTAATTATGGTCTCTGCAATTTTGGAAGCTGCTTCTGGCAGACCTGGTTCTTCATCGCTTATTCAGAAGGGAGACATATTTTTTTCCCCTCTCTTAAATATTTAAAACATATTAGATAGGTTTAAATAATTTTTTTTTTTAGCACAACTGATAGTGATTTGTTAACATATACTCAGAGCAACAAATGATTCTCCTCACTAGGCTTTTCTCCTGTAAACCTCACTATTTGAGACACTAATGGGTCAGATGAAAAAATTAGGGGCATTGTTTCCAGGAAACCCTAGATTAAATGTCCACATGAAACCTTAGGCAGCTCTCCAATCCCCTCCCTCAGAAGTCTCAGCGGAGATCAGTTTATTGATTAATTGGTTGACATCTGAGGCTTGAGAGAGGGTGCTGAGATATAGGGCAGGAAGTTTGCAGTGGTTGGTGGTAACATGATAATTTAAAGTGCTGGACGCATGTGTGTCTGCCTGGGGTTCTGAGAGTAGGCTCATGTGCTCCAGGGAGAAAAGGCTGAGAAGCCACAGGGGACCACATTTAAGGGAAATACGAAAGACACACCTCACCTACTTCATAACCTAGTTTCGTTTTGAAAAAAAGTGTGAAGAAATTTGCCCCCAAAAGAAAATAATTCAAACATTACAAAAGGACACACAGTCAAAGTATGTTCTCCTATCCCTTATCCATTTCTCTATGCTCCTCCCTAGAGGTAAACATTAATACCAGCTTCTTGATTATTCTTACAGAGCTCTTCTTTGCATAAGCAGGAATGTATATATGAATATATGACTCCTACTTAGTGCTTTACTAATGTTAACTAAAGTAATCCTTGCAGATGACTTTGAGGTAGATTCTATTATTACTATCCCCATTTTACAGATGCAGATAAAGGACAGAGAGATTTAGAAAGTTGCCCATGGATACACAGTTCATACACATTGGATCCAGGGGAGATGATGTATATATATATATATATATATATATATATATATATATATATATATATATATATATAAATATATATACATACACATATATATGTAATAAATATTATATATGTTCATAAATGAATACATGCATATACACACACCATGTAATGTATTTTAGTAATGATTTGTCATTTGAAGGGTATGTAGATTTTCTTTGTAGTCTTTTCATATTTCAAACACTGTTGCAATGCATTTCCTTGAACAAGGTCACCTGTGCAGGTTGTGCACTGTGCAATATAAGGAGGTGCCATTCACATAGGTTATCTTGTGATATAATTCACGTAGATTATAATGGCATCCTTGGAATTGCTCAACATATAAGCAGTGCTTATTCAGGTTGACCTAATTTTAAATTGAGTGTCTCATCCTCTGATCAGCTGGTATTTCCATGGGGTTATTTGTAACATAAGATGAAATAAGGTACCCTATACACACCAGTGGTAGAATTTTCAAACTTAAGCCTTGAGAAATTGCCTTGGTTTTTATGATCAGTAAGATAAAACACGATTGAATATTTTTCTTCCCTGTTGCTTTCACTGCAATTAATTTTTCATAAAGGGATGACTACACTATTTAAACAATGGATTTTTACAGTCTTTAAAGATAAGATGAGCTGGAGCTGAAAGGATTAATTGGCAAAAGATGTATTTGCATAGACTGTTTCTGATCCCCTGATAGGCACAAAAGGCCAAGGTGCCCAGAGCACCTAATGGTGTTCTGGAACCAAGAGGAATGGGAATTCTATCCTTTCATGCTCTGGAAAGGGTCTCAGGCACGCATGATGATCTTCAGCCAATGACACCTGGATGCCATAGGGCAGCTTTTTCTACAATGCTACAGTGTTGCCTCGCAACAAAATGGATACGATATTTTCGCCCAGACCACTCCTGAAATATAAATCATCCAGATGGGTGACTTTTTTTCTTTGATGGCATGACAGATCACTGGGCATTCAATCCTTGAAGAGATGCTATTTTTCAGGAGTTGCATTTAAAAATCATTCACCCTGTCACTACAGATCCAAGTTTTACAGCCCTGCAGCTAGTATTCTAAATTGTTGAAGTGAACACTAAGTGAGATGTCCAGTATAAATGACTGAAATAGACTTTATTTTTCTTTTAAGTATGTTTGAAATGATTTATTTTGATAAATTGCCTTAAGCTAATTTGAATTTATCACACAAGTGTCTATGGCTCGTATTGTCTGACATGTGTCAAGAATTCTTTCTATTCTTTAAGAAATGGTTCATTTTGTTGTAGCCACATAGGTCCAGAGCACGCTTGTCCCCTTCACATTTATATGTGAAGGTATTTATGTTGTTCCCCCTGGAACTGAGACAATCATAGAAAAGAGGTGGCTTTTATCTCAGTGCGTAACTTCAATCATGTTCCTCAACATAATCAATCGATTTCTATGTTTATCAATTTGGTTTTATCAACCACCATAATCGTCAATTACTAAATAAGAATTGATCACCAAGTGGCCTGATGTTGTTACCTAAGCAACCCTGCACACAGTGTAGTTATTTTAATCGTTTAAATGACTAGATCAGATTAGCCATTTGCCTTTCATCAATAATGCAGTGACCAACATAAAACCAACTAATCTCATTGTGTGTTCACTTAGGCAAAGTCTTAGGGGAAAGATGATTGTTTAATTAAAATACAAAAATATTTCTCTGGGAAAAACAAAATATTTGCAGATCTGGTATCTAATATTGTGGCTATTTTATTTTTCTTATGAAGTGAGAAAAATAGCCTTAAAGTCACTGAAAGGAGTACCATACCACAGATAATTTATTAATTTGACAATCATTAAGAACCAAGTAAGTTTTTATGTGTTTGATGCTGGAGGTATACTGATGAGTAATTCATAGTCCCTGTGGGCAAGTAAACCATAGGCTCCTAACGAAGATATAATGGTAAGGAAATAATTTTATTAGAGGATAAGTACAAACAGGGTATGATGAGTGGGGAAAAACGGAAGTTATTCTTTCTATCTGGAAAAGTCAGGGAATATACATAGAGAGAAAATGAGGCTTGAATAAATTCCTGAAAGTTCAATAGGCATTCTCAGTGTAGATCAAAAAGAGCATTATAGTTAGGAGAGAGCTAGGAAGTCACAAAAATCAGAAAAACTAATTTGAAAAGAAAAGGGGATTTTTATTGGAAATTGTGGTAGGCAGAATGATGACTGCCCAAAGATGTCTCCATCCTAATTCCTGAGACCTGAGAATATGTTGTTACATGACCAAGGGGAATTAAGGTTGCAGATGAGATTAAGGTTGCTAATAAGCTAAACTTAATTAAGATAAGAAGATTATCCTGGATCATCCCAGAAGGCCCAATGTAATCACAAGTGTCTTTAAATGGAGAAGAGGGAGGCAAAAGCCTAAGAACCAGAGTGTAAAAGACTGCTAGCTTTGAAGATGGAAGGGGACCATGAGACAAGGAATATGGACAGTCTCCAGAAGCTGGATAATACACAAAAACAAATTTCTAAGGCCTCCAGAAAGGAATGCAACCATACTGAAACCTTGATTTTAGCCCAGTAACACTCATTTTGGACTTCTGACCTCTAGAAATGTAGGATAATAAATTTGTGCTTTAAGCCACAGAGTTTGTGGTAATTTGTAACAGTAGCAATTGGAAACTAATTCAGAAATTTACTTGAAATTCAATTTGCTTGAAATTTAATTGAAGGAAGAGCTGGGGAATCAAGCCTCAATTAGGGATGTTATGACTGGAATCAGATTCTCCATCACATCTCGCTATCTATCTCTCGATGTCTACCTCTGTCTCTCTATCTATTGGCTTCATTCTTTAGAGCAGCTTTTCCCAAGGGGCAGGGGATTGCTCACTAGCTGCTTTGGCCTAATATTATTATGGAGTTTCAAACACAGAGAAAAAAATTTCTCCATCTTGGTTCCAGCTTGAAAAAAAAAAATGCCATGGAAAAATTCTGATTGACCTATTTTGAGTTAAATGTCCAACCTTTGAACTAAGCTCCCGGAGTGAATGATGTTAATCAGCCCAGCCTGAGTCATGTGCCCGTGAATTTGGCAAACAGGAAGAGATTTGTTACCAAAAGAAAGGAGACAAGAATGTTCGGTAAAATAGTAGCTGTCTACTACAGCATGTGGAATGAACTGTAAGTAGTTTACCATAGTGGGAGCTGAAAGTCAGTGACAAGTTCAACCCAAATGCATATGAATAGTTAGATCACATAATTAAGCTCTGTGTCGACCTTAAACTATTCCCAGAACTCCAACGTTCCCAAATGTATGTTGATGAGGTTCCTATCGAAAGGTGGAGCTCATGACAGATGAGTTCATCTTACATTGGCCCACCATCTTGCTTTCAGCATAGTAAAAACAGGAATTGGTCAGCTGTGAGGAAGATCAGTATAGAAGAGACCAAGGCCTAGAAACTAGATCCCTCTCAAGAAATGCTAGTGTTTGGCTCAGACTCAGCTGTAGGCAACCAGAGTCCATTCAGGAACCTACAGCCTATTGGCAAGTACTGTGGATTTTGGTCAGATTTGGATATAAGCCTAAGTTGCTTTCTTTCTTAATTTTATTACCTTAGCACTATAAGTCTAATTTTCATCATCTGTATTCCATATATTGATCATAAAATCTGCTCCCTATAAAAGCTGTCACTTACTGAGAGTTTATATGTACAGATACTTTATGAGTTTCCAGGAAACTTTAGTCATGAAGGAGAAGTCACTGGCCGCGGAACAAAGCAAAGACATAAACTAAGGGAAGAAAGAGGAGCACTTGTGTAGTAATATAAACATACAATCAAGACAGGACCTGAGTGAGGTTAACTCAATGCAGAGGCATTTAAATTAGGGTTCTTGATGCAGACATGATGGGTTACCGAGCCTGGGGGAGCTGGGAGTAGGGTTATACAGTCTGCAGGTACCGAAGGACAATTATATGGGGAGACAGAGAGTAGGAGGGAGGAGGGAGAGAAAGAGACAGACAGAGATAGAGACAGAGAGAGAGAGAGAGAGAGAGAGAGAGAGAGAGAGAGAGAGAGAGATGGAGACAGTGAGACAGCTACAGAAAGAGGAGTATGGAGGCAAAAAGGTCATTATACTTCCAGTTCTGCCTCTACTATTCCCTATTCTAGGTTTTTCAAGTATGCAAACCACTTTTAAACCTGGCATTCATTAAAGGCAATTCCTTAAAGAAAAGGATTCAAATGAAGCTAAGAAAGGAACCTCCAACTAAGACTGTCTTTACAATAGTCCCAAATGGCAACTGTTCCCTAAATCTTAGAATTAGACCATTGCAAATTCTGACACTTTAAGCCAGCTAGACCCACACTCTATGAGTGTCTCGTTCAATAAAGCACTATATTATTGTCGGGAATTATTCTGGCCCATCGGTACTAGCTTGCTAGGGCTGGTATAACAAAGTAACACACACTGGGTGGCTTAAAACAATAGAAATCTATCATCTCACAGTTCTGGAGGCTAGAAGTCCCAAATCAAGATGTCAGCAGGGCCTTCTGAAACCTGTAGGAGAATCCTTCCTTGTTTCTTCCTAGTTTCTAGTTTCATCACAAGGTGTTCTTCCTGTGTGTCTGTCTTCACAAGCCCGTCTTTGTATAAAGTCATTCATCTTATTGGATTCGGGGGCTCACCCTATGCCAGTAGGACCTCATTTTAACTTAACTAATTACATCTGCAATGACCCTATTTCCAAATAAGGTCACAGTCTGACATTCTGAAGGTTAAGATTTCAAGATATCTTTTTGGGGTGGTATGATTCAACCCATAATGCCATCCTCTTACTTTTCTCCAACTCCTTTTCAGATTTTATATCCATCTGATTATTGGTTCCTGACTTCTGATTTTCTGTCCTATATATGACTTAGCTCTTATGCTTTGGGTTAAGTGTTGGCATATCGTTGATGTTGACAGACTAAGAAAGAAAAAAGCAGCCTGACATCCAGGACCTGGCTGGGTGTTACCATCAAGTTCTTGGTGTTCTCTTGTTGAACATAAACAATTTCACAGATCAGAAACATCAGACAAAGTTACTGTAACATAATGAGTCAAGGCAAAAATAAGACCACTCTATAACCATGTCAGAACACAAACCAAAACATTATCCAAACCACAAAATGACCAAACATCCCTCTATCTTGAGTGACTGCTGCTTCTTTGTCAATCACAGCTATGCCTAGGTCTAGTCCTCCCTCCTTCTAGATAAAATTAATTAAAATAAATAATTAAAATCACCACCAATGCCTGAGAGAATCTAATACAGAACAAAGCCACTTTCTTAAATCCTACCCAAATCACATAATACAACCCCAAACCTTATACTAATTCCTTTCTGATACCCTCTTCCTGAGTCTTCCCTTGGTTCAATGTTGTACATTCTCCCTCACTGCAGCAAGCAATAAACTTGACTGGTTCAACTATGAATGTGTTCCTGATGGTATTTACCCAGAGGGCATTGACAGACATTTTAATAATGCATAATTGAATTAGAAAACATGTTTTGCATGTGGAATGTATAAATCTTTCAAATGTTTAGAGTGAGGATTGTTATACATCAGATAGAAAAATACAGGTATAAAAAATGGTTGTACTTACAAAAGTTTTCATTGCTATACAAATGTGGTATTCAAATACATTCATATCTCTCTTATTTTACAAATCAAATTAAACTCAAACTTTGATTCAGCAGTTTGGCATCACGTTTAGTGTCTTGTTTTGAGTATCATCTTCCTTTGTATAGTCAAAAAAAACTAGGGAATGTCTTAAATCTATGAGGAGTGACATCTATTCAAGTTCAGCACCCAGCTTTGGGAGGGAGGGGAAAGGGCTGAGATCTCATTAGCTGGTCCTACCATTACTTCTGGCTGCCCACGGAGTCATGGCTGGAAATTCATCCTTCATCCGACCACGTCAGGTTAGGTAGTCAGTGATCTTTGATGACTCAAATCCCTCAGTGCCTAGCACAACCAAGAGTGTCCCTTATTTTGGTTCTCCAGGTCACAGCTGTCAGTTCTTGACTCGGTCAGTCAGTGTGAGAGCCATTCTGCCAAGATGCTGGCCACTCCAGGAGTACTCTCAGAAGTGGGTCAGAAGCCTGCCCCTTTGGAATTAAAACTACTCTTCCTTTTCCCTTAGGGGAAGCGCATCTCCAGGATGGGCAGTTCATCTTATTCAGACACTCAGACACAAAGGTCTCTTTACTTTCATTGCCCCTACAACAGCAGGATTTTTTTACCTCTAGAAAGTTCTTAAATTCCCACTCCCTTATGGGAGAAAAGGAATCTGTGTGTCTCAATAAGAGGAATTGTTCCCAAAGATGACATGGGGTCTTTCTAAGCCCTCTGTCCCTTTTCTTCTTCTCAGAGTAGAAAAAAAAATATTTTTAAGACATAAATGCTTGATGGAGGCATGCTGCCACATGCATGTAACATTGCAACGTAGAGCTGCATTGTTTTTGAGTGGTTGCTAACTTGGAATTGTTTAATTTACATTGGGCCTTGGATTCTATAGTGCCATTTATTTTGATGATTTAGAAAATCAATACATTTTGACAATTTTGTGTACTATCCCAGACTTTTTAACATATTAATTAGATTTGTTCTAGTCAAATTTCACCAACACATTGTTATCTCTAGCTTGAAATAAGAATATGTCCTTATAGTCTTAAAAACATTTGTAAAATCCCTCTAGGAAAGATCACATTATCATTATCATCCAAGCTCTTTTTCCTCAATGAAGCAATTATTTTTATAATGTAATTTTTAATAATGTGATGCAATCTAGATGATCTCTATCAACAACGATTATATTGTAGCAGAAAAGACTATTAATGCTCATTTTAAATCTTAGTCAGGGCTTTGACTGTGACTACCTCCATCTTTTCTTTCCCTTCTTCCTAACCTGGTAAGGTAGCTCATTCTCAGATACAGATTTTAATATTAAGTCATTGACTTTTGCACAAGTCTTTTGAGGGGAATACTTTGAGTAGGTGACCCACATATGAGTCACTTTCACCAGTTACAAAATAACTGAGGTCTATTCTATAAGGAGTTGTGTTGGTACCGTAAGGAGGAAAACATTCTGGCAGTATCAACTAAGACAGTTCTTGCCTAAAAGTGCTCCTTAATGCCTTAGAAGGGGCAGATCTGAGTGGATGGGACTCATAATAGGTCAGTTTTTGCTGGAAGCAGAAAGAAGTTGAGAACATAATGTTATCCTTTGGAGTGTAAACTTGTAAGGGTGGCCAAGGTACAGGGCAGAGTTGGAGTGGCTGGGATATGGGTAAAAGATCCAAAAGCCAAAATATAATTCGTGTTCTTGTTTTGCTTTGGACTCTCCCCAAACTTTGAGTTTGTCCACAATAGCACTTAGTGTCTCTTATAACAACAAATTTAATTAATTATGATAAAAAAGTTAATTGTGTCAGGTTTTGTATTTTTTCAACAAGTTATGTTGAATAATATTCACTTCTCTTTCCAAGTCCTGCCACATTCTCTTGATTAGTTCATGTTAAACTAATTTAGATTTGTAGCATATATCTGTAGTCTAGAAAGACAGAGACATGTCTCTGTCATCACTGATACCATCATTCAGGAATGTGATTTCAGCCCTGGTGAAATCTAATTATGAGGATAGAAAAACACATTTCTCTGCTGCTTTCAACTCACTCTCTGTTCCTGGACAGTATTTATTTGTTTCTGTTCTCTTCAATCAGACATAGTACAGAGAAAATCTCATAGGATAAACACATTTTCAGGTCTACACCAATCTAATGAAAATCAAACTCCTGGTTCCCTGACAAAGAGTATTTGATAGAAATATTGACCATGAATCTCATGTAATATACGCTCCTTAAACTAAGCTGCATGCATTTATACTTTATAAAGGAGCAGAATCATTAGCCATTTTTCTCTACGTGTTACGTTGTGTTCTGATAATTAAAAATTTCCCCATATAGAGAATCATCACTTCCAAAATTCTTATTTATCTTCTATTACTCAGGAATCAGAATTAAAATCTCTCTTCATTAAAACACTACTAATAAAACATTTTTATCTCAAGGAAAGATTTTCATTGAACAAAATAATAGAAATATTCTGTTTATTTTTTGACGTTTTACATTACTTTTATGATTTCATTTGCATTTTAGTGCTTGATAAGTAAAACATTCTAGGATATGTTTAGATAATGCATTCAGTGACGTAGGTATCTAAAGTAGTAGAGACATAGTTGAAAGAGCCACTGGACTTGGTATCAGAGGAGGTTATTTCAAATTTTGCCCCTGTTATTTATAAACTATGTGATCATTGGAAAGTTACTTAAACTCTCAGATCCTCATTTTCCTTTTCTATCAATTGGAGACAATAATCATGCTCCATAGAGTCATTGTGAGGATTTGACATCATGGACATAATGTGAGTACAGAACTTGGCATATATTAGATGCTGACTAAGAAGTAGCAATTATACAAAAGCCCTGGGACATATGAGTATATGACTAGAGAGCCTCAGATATGGGTTCCGATGATCCTCACCTTCTGGGGTTCACACCCTTGGGTAATCCTGTCTCTTCAAGTGTGGCTGAACTTACTGCCTCACTTCTAATGAATAGAACATGGCAGAAGTGATGAAATGACACTTCTAAGATTAGGTCATAAAATGACTGCCTTTCTTTTTTTTATAATTAAACTTATAGATGTGGCAATGATGAGTACAATTACATAGGTTTCAGGTGTACAATTCTGTACTATATCATCTATATATCACATTGTATGTTCACCACCCAGAGTCAGTTCTCTTTCCATAACCATATATTTGACCCTCTTTACCTTCTTCTACTATCCCCTTTCTCCCCTTACCCTCTGGTAACCACTAAACTATTGTCTATGTCTATGAGTTTTTGTTTCTTTATTTGTTTGTCTTGTTCCTTTGTTGCTTTCAGTTTTATATAAAAACCACAATGAGATATCACCTCATCCCAGTCAGAATGGCTTTCATCAACAAGACAAATAATAAGTGTTGGAGAGGCTGTGGAGAAAAAGGAATCCTCATACACTGTTGGTGGGAATGCAGACTGCAGCCTTTCCTCTTAAGTGTGTTGCTCTCACGGTCTCTTGGGTCACTTGCTCTAGGAGAAGACAGCTGAAATTCTGTGAGGCAGCTGTGGGAGAGGCCCATGTGATGAGTGACTAGGCCGGCCAACAACCACGTGAGTGGGCCTGGAAACAGAGAGTCTCTCCAGAAAAGTGTTCAGAGGAGACTGGAGCTCTAGGTTTTAGCTTGACTGTACCTCATGAAAGACCTTAAGTCAGAAACACCCAGTGAAGCTGTGCCCAATTTAATTTTTTTTTTATTATATAGTTTTATTTTATTTTATTTTATTTTTACATCCCTCACACCGTGAACCCCCCTCCCCCCATCCACCACCACCCCGACCTCACACCGAACCATCACATTATACACATAAAATTATAGTTGGCATTCATTAATGTCCAGCTTCTGGTGTACAATGCCATGACCAGGCATCCACAGAATCCGTGAGGTGGTCTCCCAAACAGGACACATGTCCATCGGACACCCAACAAAATCCCCAAACACTATTGAATAAGTTCCCCAAAGTAATTCTCAAAAAACCCTGAGGCCATCCTGTGGTCACCAGCCGCCCCCCAATCCCTTCACCCTTCCCCCTACCCCCAACTCCCCCCCCCCCCCGCCCATCTAACAACTCTCGGTTTTTTGTGTCCCCAAAACTGTTTCTGATTAGTTCATACACATACTCTTTTCTTTAGATTCCACATATAAGTGAGATCATATGGTACTTGTCTTTCTCTTTCTGACTTATTTCACTTAACATAATGTTCTCTAGATCCATCCATGTTGTTGCAAATGATAAGATTTCTTTTTTCTTTATGGCTGCGTAGTACTCCATTGTATAAATGTACCACAGCTTCTTAATCCAGTCATCGACCGATGGGCATTTTGGTTGTTTCCATATCTTGGCTATTGTGTAAAGTGCTGCAATAAACATAGGAGTGCATACAGATTTTTGAATTGGAGTTTTGGATTTCTCCGGGTAGATGCCTAGGAGTGGAATTACTGGATCATAGGGTAGTTCTATCTTCAGATTCCTGAGATACCTCCATACTGTTTTCCATAGTGGCTGCACTAATCTGCAATCCCACCAACAGTGCACTAGCGTTCCCTTTTCTCCACATCCCCGCCAGCATTTGTTGTTTGTTGATTTATTGATGACAGCCATTTTGACTGGGGTGAGGTGGTATCTCATTGTGGTTTTTATTTGCATTTCTCTGATGGTTAGTGAGGTTGAGCATTTCTTCATATGTCTTCTTGCCTTCTGTATGTCCTTTTTAGAAAAATGTCTCCTCAAGTCCTCTGCCCATTTTTTAATTGGGTTGTTTGTTTTTTTGGAGTTGAGTTGAGTAAGTTTTTTATAGATTTGTGATATTAATCCCTTATCAGATATATCATTGGCAAATATCTTTTCCCATTCAGTAGGATCCCTTTTTGTTTTATTGATGGTTTCCTTTGCTGTGAAAAAACTTTTTAGTTTGATGTAATCCCACATGTTTATTTTTTCTCTTACTTCCCTCGCGCGAGGGGATATATCAGTGAAAATCTTACTCCGGGTAATGTCCATGAAGTTTCTTCCTATATTTTCTTCAAGATATTTTATGGTTTCAGATCTATACTACAAGGCTACAGTAATCAAAACAGCATGGTACTGGCATAAAAATAGACACATAGATCAATGGAACAGAATAGAGAGTCCAGAAGTAAATCCATGCCTATATACCCATCTAATCTACGACAATGGAAGCAAGAATGTACGATGGGGTAAAGACAGTCTGTTCAATAAGTGCTGTTGGGAAACCTGGAGAGACACATGCAAGAAAATGAAGCTGGACCACCTCCTCACACCATATACAAAAATAAATTCAAAATGGCTTAAAGACTTAAATGTGCCCAATTTCTTGACCCACAGAAACTGTGAAATAATTAGTGTTTGTTTTTTTAAGCTGCTAAATTTTGAGTTAATTTGTTATATGACAATAGATAACGAATACATCACGATAGGCATAATTAGCTGGATTTTAGGGGAAAAAATGTTTCTTCCTTTTTATGGAAATCATTTGGTCAATTTATATAAGCAGTTCATATACTATTTACCATAAAACTATATTTGACATATGTTGGGGTATGAGATGGTAGAGGGGCGAGTCTGAAGCAGTTTTAGGAGATAGACTTTAGGTTCTGTCTGTTTATCTGACTGTAGACTTGAACCTCAAGATGCGTCAAAGGAACACTAGGCAGCTTTTTGAAATGCTCGAAGAAATGTGGGCATTGTGATCTCTAAGTCTGGGCAATACCTTCTTTCACTCCTGGAGAGTCACAATGAACATAATATGTTATAGGCTCTACAAATCTGAGATGCTGAGATTTCTAACAGGTTAACGGCTTTAGTAGGTTAAACATCCCGCAGTACACTTTGGGAAATTATGGGTTACTTCGCCTAATAAAGTGCTAAAATCCTCGCTTATTCCTCACAGCAGCCTGAACTTATGAACAGCTACTTTCATTCTGTTTAACCTTGCCTCGGTCCCCAGTCCGTAAGAGTCCAACCTTTGCCCAGAGTAAATGTTTTGTCATAAAATAACAAGAACTCTGTTATAACCACCAGATGGTAATAGCTGAGCAAATTCTAATCTGATCACACAGAAGAAATTGTTCCCAGGCTCATTCTGTCAGTTCCAATTTCATCATTTTCCTCCTAACTGATGAGTTGATTATTGCTTGATTCCAATAATTCACTCATTTATCAGAAGGACTTGTTAACAATGCCTTCTCCCCCCACCCCCAAGAATATACATATCAAAATCCTTCTGATTTAAAATTCCTGGCTAAGTACAGTTTTAGTTCTGCGTGGAGCACTCCCCTTCACTACGACTTGCAGCATTTCTGCTAAATATTGTATAATGTTTTTGCAACATATTGAAAAATTTTAAGGGAATGTTTGCATATGTCTCTAGTACTACCATTTGCAGCAGTGTGTGGCAGTTGCTATGACAACTACCTTTAACACTAAAGAGAGAAATTAAAAATTTTGCATATTTGAAAGGACTTTCTGACACTAAGTTATAAATGTTAGGATTTTAACATGAGCTATATATTAGTGTGTCAGTCTGTTATTAGGACTAGATTTTAGAGATCATTTTTGGAAATTCATTCCACCAAATTTTTTTTCCATGTCAGTTATACAATGACTAACACCATTGTCAGAAAATTTTACAAAAAAATCCCCAGGTTATAAATTTTATGGCATGTGCTTGGTTGGTAAATTCTCCTCTCTGAGTACTGGTAACAACAACCACAAAAATCACAACAGTATTGGAAATCACTGAGTGTCTGTGTGCTGTGTATTACATCAGGCATTTGGTATGTGTATATTATACATGCAGGATTTTGTAGATTGCTGTAAGAACAAAATATAATTGTGTAATTTTATATACCCAATTATACACACAATTAAATTTCTTTCTCACAAAATTTTTACAAAATAGCTATTATAATTCCCATTTTACCCATAAAGAAACAGGGGCTCAGAGAGAATAGATAACTTGTTCAAGGTTTAAAGCTACTGAGTGGCAGAGCCAGCATTCAAATCCAGGTTTGTTTATTCCCAAAGCTGTGCTTTTAGTAATTATATTGCTTCGTAAACATTTTTATGCACTTTACTTTTGGAATTTGCCCTTCCTTGCAATTCATATACAAAGGGTTCTTGACATGACAATAGGGCAGGAGTGATCAAGAGAGAGGCTCTCTAAGGCAATGCACAGACTCTTTACACATTTCTGCTGGCTTGACACAGGCTGCTAAGAAAATGCAAATTAAAACCACAAAGACATACCACTTGACAATAGGATTGCTGTGATTAACAACCCAGAAAATAACAAGGATTCGTGAAAACGTAGAAGAACTGGAATTCTGTGCACTGCTAGTGGGAATACAATGTAGACTCTGGAAAACAGTTTGTGGTTTCTCAAAAAGCTCAGCATAGAATTATTAGGTTGGTGTAAAAGTAATTGTGATTTTTGCAATTATTTTTAACCTTTTAAACTGCAATAACTTTTGCACCAACCTAATACCATATGACATAGCAGTTCCACTCCAACCTAATACCATATGACCTAGCAGTTCCACTCCTAAGTATATATCCAAAAGAATTGAAATAAAAAACTCAAACACATACTTGTATACAAGTATTCATTGTAGCATTATCACAATAGAGAAAAGGTGGAAACAATGGAAATGTCAATCACCACATAAACGGATGAAAAACGTGTGGAATATAGATAAAATAAGAATAGTATTCAGCCCTAAAAAGGAATGAAGTTCTGATACATGGAAAACCTTGAAAATATGCTAAGTGAAATAAGCCAAGCCGCAAAAGAACAAATATTGTATGATTCCACTTATATGAGGTGTCCGGAAGAGGCAAATTCATAGAAACAGAAAGCAGATTAGCAATCACCAGGGGTTGGGGGGAAGGGGAAATGGGAGTTACTACTTGTTACAGAGTTTCTGCTTCGGGTAATGAAAAAACTGGAAATAGGTAAGTGGTAATGGTTGCACAGTATTGTGAGTGTAATTAATGCCACTGAATTTTACACTTAAAAATGGTTAAAATGGCAAATTTTATATTACATGTAACCCAAAATTTTAAAAGTATTCTAATTATCTTTGCTGTAATTGCTAACTAACTTTCCTTTATCTAACCTGCTTCAGCTTCTTGCCACTCAATTCTAGCTTTAGGGTTTTTTTTGTTCTTCCTGTTATTGTTCTTTAATGGTACAGTCTATCCAGATTTTCCCAGGGGGCCAGAAATTTAAATGGGGTTCTTAAAATTTTAGAATCGGAGGAACTTAGAGATATTTTCCTGTTTGTTTGTTTTGTTTTTCTATTCCATACATGTTTTTTAAAAGCTTAGATCCTCATGGACAAAAATTAATCCATACATACTCAGCTGCTACCGCAGTGCCTGACATGTAGCACGGAATAACTGCTAAGAATAAATGAAATGAAAGAAAGAAAGGAAGCAAAATGAAACCTGGAGAAGTACATTTCAGTTCATTTTATTCCTCAATCTATCTGTTCACTTAAACAAAATTTGTTGCTGCTTGCTTGGTGTTACGGATACAAGGAGCTAAAACGGTGGCCCTTGTACCTGGGGAACACAGAGTCTATGGTGGGAGACAGTTATAGAGGAATATTTCTAGCACAATGGTGTGTTTAGTGGTATAGACAGTTAGGGTAACATAGCTGGCTAGAAGGACGACTGACCACAGTCTCTTGATTCCTATTCCAGCTTTCTTCTGTATCACGTGGTAGAAAATATTGTGTCAATAACCTCTCTCCGTTAAGGACTGGAACTAGGCCAACAAAAGGCCACTGTGGTCTCTACCATTGCAGAGTCGTTTTGATATTACATAGCTCATGTTGGATTAGTCTACTTCAAAATTGAGGTGGTTGATCCTGTACCCAGCTATGGTAGGAGATACTTTGCGAAATTATAGCAGGACTCAGGACGCTCAGCATATGTAACGGACGGAATGTTTGTGTTCCCCAAAATTCATAGTTGAAGCCCTAATTCCCAATGTGACTATATTTGGAGGTCAGATCTTAGGGAAGTAATTAGGTTCAGATGACTTTATGAGGGTAGGGCCCCCCAGGATGATATTAGAAACATGAAAACAAGAGGATGAGAGACCAGAGCGCCTCTCTCTCTCTGCCATGTGAGGACACAGAAAGAAGTAAGCCAGGAAGAGGGACATCACCAGGAACTGAAACAGCCAGCACCTTAATCTTGAACTTCCCAGAGATGTGAAATAAACATCTATTGTTGAAGCCATCCAGTCCCTATTTTGTTATAGCAACATGAGTTATACATGCAATGGCGGACAGAAATCGACTTCCAGAGAGGTGGCTGGGCAGGTTAGTGTTCTGGGTGGATGCAGAGTGGGAAGAGGTACTAGAGTGCCTTTCATTGTGAGGGGCAGTGCATGAGGTCAAAAGGCCAGCTTCACAGCCTGTGGTCAGTAGGATGGGGAGTGCAAAGTGAAGCCAGGGTAACATTGCAATGTAGGTAGATATTCAAAGACAGCCATTTATAACAGGATTGAAGGTGAAGAGTCAAAGGAAAGAAAATTCGGAGGTGAGAGAGAAGATAAAAACAAGGTATAGCCAGCAAAACAGGAGGTAGATGACAAATTTTAAGGACCAGACCTATGCCCACACCCGTGTAAGCTCAGGAATTCCCTTGAAAGGAGCTGAGATGGAATATACTGTCGTACAGCCATCTTCTCACCTTGATTTTACGCTTGGCTCTGCCACCAGGAATGAGCATAACTCCTATTACCAGGGATATAGTTTTATGTATTTTTCAAACTGGCACAGTGGTTACAAGTCTGCCTCCTCAGGAACCTTGGAAGAAGGTTATAAACATCACGGGGATATTCAACTATAACCCTGATTCTGAAGAAGGAAGAAACCAAAGATACATTTATGAGTCATCCTTACCATCTGCTAGCGGAATATGATTTGAATTACTTGGTTCTTTTTCCCTCAATGGTCCATCTAGCTTGGCAAAGGCCAAACACTTCAGAAACCTACACAAAGTTCCCCTAATTCATCCAAGGGTATAATTGGACACATTTGTATTATCCTGAAAACCTGTAGCTAGATCAAAGCTGTTTATCAGTTTATTCATGAGCACTGACAGTCCTTTGAATGTCATTGAAATTGCTGTGTTTTAAAATTGACAAATGCTTGGAAGTTAAAATTGCAACTATACACATTGCTTGCAATTTTATGTTCTTTGCAAATTGTCATCATGCATATTTCTGGAAATCTGAGGGATCCCAATTTAGAAGCCCATTTTTCTTTCTTTCATCCTCCTTAGTATTCCAACCTTGTTCCAAACCAGGCTCTGTGTTCTAAAGAAAATCTGCAAAGAGATCACTCTGATTCAAATTTTTCCTTTTGGCTAATTCAGTGTTAAAACTGTTTATATTGAATTGTATTTTACGTAAGATATTGTTCTTTCTACATTCTCTAGTTTTGGTTGCGAGAAAAAAAAAAGTCCCAGTTATGAAGTTAAAAAACTGGTTCTTTTCTATACATCAGCGTTGGGTGCATTACTTACCTCTCCAAATTTCAGTTCTTATTGGTAAAATAGGAACAATAATTCTTCTTCTACCCACATTGCTAGGTTAAGATGATAAGATGAGGGTACCAGAAGTGAAAAAGGCTTGTAAAGAACAAACCACAACTCCAAAAGTGAATAATGCAAAAAACAGAAAAGAGTCCTGGAAGCTTAGTTGTTTGAGTAACTGCATTTTTCAAACAAAGAGTAAATTGGAATCTTTCTGGGGCAGCTTTTGCCCTAGCCACTAACCCCATACTTGGGCAAGCTGTATGAACTCTGTAATAAAGTGAGTGAACTTCATGCCTAGAGAGAACTTTCCCTGTGAATGTTATGAGCTGAGAAAGAAGCATGAAAGAGCTTGAAGTAACTCCTAAGCCCTAAATAGATAGAGAGGAATTATGCAAAGGGACAGCAGCCCTATCCAAGAGAGAAATACTCCAGAATTCTCCATACTAGAGAACAAAGTCCTTACTCAGTTGAAGGTCCAAAATTTGACTTTCTGCTCTTCATTTGTTCTCCTTTGAGTGGAATCAAACTTTCTGCCAATTTATACAAAACCTTTCCATAAGGGAAGACACAACACTTGGGAAAACAGACTTATTCAAACACTTAGAAAATCTACACGGTTTCTTCCTAATTAACTAGGTGCTAAATTAATTCATGTGCATAGATTAGAAGAATCATCAGATAACTAAAAGTGAGAAGACAGATTACAGGGAAGGGCTTCTTTGATCAATTAACAAAACTGATGTCAGAATAACTAGATATAATTTAGCAAATAGAAAAGAACTTAAGAGTGATTTTATTTCTTAGAGAAATTTGAAAATACATTGTAGTCATAACATAAAACTGTATTGCAATACACAATAAGCTATTAAAGATCAAAATAGCATTCTTAGAAATTAAAAACATAATTCCCCAAAATGTAAAAGATCTAGAGTTATAGTTGAAGACAAAATTTTTGATTTGGAAAATAAAGTTAATCTCCTAGTACACAATGCAGATAGATGAAATAATAGGAAAATTATGGAGAAAATTAAGAAACGTGGAAAATTATTCCAGAGGTCCAGTATCTATCTAAAGAAGTTCTGAAACCAGTTACTGGCATTAGAAAGTGAAGATAGGAAGAATAATTTTAAAAGGATGATAATTTTTTTCAAGCTGAGGAAAGTCACAAATTGAAAGGTCTGAACAAATGCCAAAATGGGATGAATGGGGTAAATAGATAGATGGTAGATTGTAGATAGATGATAGATTAGGTAGATAGATGGGTAGATAGGTGATAGATAGATAGATGATACTAGATAGATGATAAATAGATATACATCCTGATAAAATTTCAAAAATTTAATTTCAAACATAAAGAGAATATCTTCAAAGACTTCAGAAAGAAGAAAAGTAGCTTATTTACAAAAGAAAGAGAACTAGATAAATATTAGGGTCCTTACAGATCTAGACGCTAGAACACAGTGGGAAAGCAGCTTCAGAGTTTTGAGAGAAAAGGAATTTAAATTTAGAGTTTTATATCCAGTTCCGTTAGATTCAAATGTGAGGGCAAAGTAAAAATATACATTTGCAAAGCTGACCGACCACAGAACTTTGCTAAAGAATTGTTTAAGAATAGATTGCAGCAAAATAAAAAATGAATGCAAAAACAAAGAAGGCAAGAAATAATAGCGAGCAAAGAAACCAGTAAAATGCATAGTTAATCCTAAACAAGAATTAATACATGATGTAAAAACAAACAAACACGCACCAGGGAATAAAATACTAGCTGATCTTAGTGTGATAGGTGGAAAGAGTAGGGATGGCTGGGTGTACGGGTAAGGTAGATATAGGGTAAAATGAGGAAGAAACTGTAGCATGGTAAGTGCTTAGAGAATCTCGCTAATTGCAAATATGAGCAGATAATTAGATTTTTATATGTTTTGTGCTAGAAATGTAAGGGTAACTATTAGAAAAGGGGAGAGGGTGATTTGGAAACATCCAAATCAGTAGGTAGAAAAACAGAACAAACATAATGCAATCAATCTAATAAAAGATAAACAAGAAACATAGCGATAAGCAAATAAAAATTACAATAAAAATGGCGAATATAACTCTAATTGTTTTAGTAATCCCAGTAAGACTCATGTACTATTAAAAGTTTGAAAAACTTAGATTACATTAAAAAATCCCATCCTATTCTTTTTATAAAAAATGTCCCTAAGAAATAACAGAGAAAGGTAGAACTGTATAAAGGAGGAAAGATATAATAAGCATGCAAAAGTCATAAAAACTAAGAGTGGCAATAATAATGTCAAACAGAAAATTCAAGGCCCAAAATAATTGAAATAGGCAAAGATAAAATCCACCGAGAAGATACAACATAAACCTTTATTCATTTTACAACATGGTTTCAAAATGTATGAAGGAAAAATTATGAGAAAAGTGTTGTTATAAAAATTGACAAAAATCCACACAATGGGAGATTTTACTGGCCTCTCTCAGAAATGGACAGGTTGATTAGAAAACAAAAATAAGTATAGGGGTATAGAGTGTGCTGTCCAATGCAGTAGCCACTACCCACATATGGTTACTGAGTACTTGATACCTGGTTAATTAAAACTGAGATGTGCTGTAAGTGGAAAACACAAATGTGATTTTCAAGAACAGTACAAAAAAAGAACATAAAATATCTAATTATTAATTTTTATATTGATTGAATATTGAAAGAATAATTTTCAGACATAGTGGGTAAAGTAAGATACATTGTGAAAATCCATTTCACCTGTTTACTTTTTTGATGAGGCTAGTAGGAATTTTAAAATTATATATGTGATTTGCTGTATTTCTATTGGACGTTGTTGATACAACAATTTGGGTAAAACAAAATTAAGCTTAATCTAATAGACCTATGTAGTTGTATGTCAACTTCCCTCAAATAGATAAATAATTCTATTCTAATATCCATGAAATGTTTATAGAAATGTATGAAGGAGAAGTAGTATGAAGTATTAGGTCTCTTGGAATATATCAATGTATTCCTCCAAAAGACAAAATCAAAGTCTAAACCAAAAACAGTACAAATCAAACAAGAAAAAAAATGTTTCCCAAATGTTATTATGATAGTTATTATCAATCTAAATAGTCCTTATCTATGTTAGAAATATTCAAACTTGTAGAGAATTTTTATGAGTTTATTTGAGCCGACCCCGACCACATATGCCAGGGAGCAAGATCTCGAATGCTCCCGAGAATCGAGAATAACAGTTTTGTAGCTTCTTTTATGCATTTTAAATTAAGGGGGAAATTTAAATCAAGGAAAATTTCATGAAGGTGAGAAAAAGCAAGTGGTATTTGGATTACAGTACAGTTAACAAGATTATGTGCTTTCTCAAAGATGTTACAGCTTCTTTCAAAGGAGTGTTAACCTAGATGTATAAGAACAATGGACAGGGCTTGCTTAAGACAAAGATAAACCTTTTACTAATAAAGTTATGTGCCTGGGGTGTGACTACCCACCTTGACCTGCCCAGCTAAAAATTTAGGATCAGGTGACCTTGTGAAGTTTACTTTGTATAGAATCTTTTTTCACCCACATCCTTGTACTAATACATTTGAAACAGACATACAATGGCCATGGAATGCCCACTCATCCACAGTGTAGCACTGATTCTTTACAAGAAAACTTGGTACTTTCTAGTTTCAAGATGCCTTGGTGACCGTGACATAAAGTGAAAGCTGCACAGAGAGAATGTGTAGAAGCCATCGCATGGGACTGAGTCTAACTCTTCTCTCCAGACCAGCCTATAAGGGCAATGTAGCACTTCCCTGTCATTATAAATGCCATATTCTATCCATCTGCTATTCAGAGCCCTGTTCGTTGAGCACGAGCTCTGAACAAGATGTTGAGCTGCACAAAAACGAGGAAAGGCACCTTGGTGTAGGGTTTAACTACATGGACTTTGGCATCAGACAAACTTGGGTTTGAAACCTCACTCTGCCAGATATAGAGCTTGGACATGTTCCTTCACCTCTGTGAGCTCCAGTGTACACATCTGTGAAATGAGTCTAATAATAGCAAATTAGATATAATCCATGTAAAATTGACAGTGCAGGCCTGGCAGATAGTAGTAATTAAAAAGAAAAAGTTGATGATTAATATCATTGTAATTTTAAGAGTTAGCTAAAACATCAAGAGAATTCTAATTAGAAGGAATAGAATGAGGAAAGACAGGAAGAAACAAAAGAGTGTTTTGGGAGAAAAACAAACAATTTGATATATTGAAAGGCAAGGCATGGCAGGGAAAAAGTTGCTGAGACAGGTGAAAAGCTGCACAGCCATGTCATGGAGAACCTCTAGATGTCATATCAGGAAGCTCAAATTTATGAAGTGATGGGTAGTTTTTAAAAGGTTGCCTCGACAAGGAAAACCTTTGAAACCTGTAATGACAAGGACAGATTTGTATTTTATATAGATGACTGTCTTCATGGGGTGGGAAAGGGATTGGAACAGGTCAAAGCCTCCGCAAAATGTAACCGTTAGGAGGCTGGGAAAGCGATCTCTATTTTGACAAATCAATGGTGGTAGGGATGAAGTGCCGAAAATGGACTTGAACGTACACACACACACACACACACACACACACACACACACGATGAATTGAGAGTTTGTGATTAATTATAAGTAGGGAGGAAGAATAAAGTTGATCAATGAGATCAAGATATCCCTAAAGTTTCTGTCTTGGATAACCAGGAGCATGGCTGTGCCTATAAAAGAGATAAAGGACACAGGATAAGTGAGAAGGGAGAGCAAACCTGGAAGTGAAAATGAAGAGTTCCAATTTGGACATGTTGAGTTTTGCGTGTCAGTGGGACATCTAACTACAGAAGGCTAACAGGAGTTTGTTTAGTAAGATTCAAAGTCAAGGAAGGGCTGGAGGGACGCTTGGAGTACAAACATTAGTGGGGCAGTCAAAGGAAGGAATGACTATTAAGGAGACTGAGAAAGTATAATCAGGATAAGACCCGGAGAGTCTGATATAACAGCAAGTATAGGAAAAGAGTATCCCAACAGCAAAGAGTTGTCTGTAAGGTGAAAGACAACAAGGAAGTCCTCTAAGATAAGGCCTGAAGTATCTTCTCCTTTAAGATGTTTTCAGACACAGGATTGTAGTAGTTTGAAGGAAAAATGAGAGCATGAATGAAATCATAGAATACGTGTTACAAGGTGAGTATGTTAGAGGTGGTGCCTAGAGTGGAACTCGGAAAAGGTTTTCTTTTTTTTAATGATTAAACTATAGCGTGCTGCCCATCTCAAGCCAGAAGTTCCACAGACACAGCAAAATCAGCATGTTCAAACTAGAAGTCATCTTCATCCCATTTTTTGTGTGGGACTTCAATGTTTACAGCGTGAGAAAAAGGAGACAGAAAGATGATAGTGTTGAAAATATAGGAAAAAGAGGGGATAATTAATAGAGAACTACACCAGCACAGCTGGAAGAGGCTGGTATCAAGATCACACTAAGGCGGGTTTGTCCCACAGCAGGTTGAGAGGAACCTCATCCTCTGAATCTAGAGGCAGGAAGGTGTTGTTGGCAAAAAATGAGGTCTTGTTGCAGGGTGAGTTGTGTTTGAAAATTTTCAGGGAAGCCATACTGTCATCTTTTGAGAGTAAAGGGTGTTAGGTTGGATGTGAGGTTTGAGAAAAGTGTGAAAACTTAAAATGATTTTTGATGGGGTCAGGGGAAGGAGAAGACTAAGAAAAAATGAAAGAAATATTGAGTGGGGTCTGTGAGTAGCACGCAGCAGCCTGAGTGAAATGGATAAGATATATTGTAAAACTGATCTCCAATGGCTGAGGGTTCTGCTAACTGGGTGCTGTAGCACAAAGTACTATGTAGCTGAAGATGCTGGTGAGAGAGGTGTTAAGGGGAATAATCATGAGGCTCTGGCAGAGCAAAGTAAGTGAAGCCAAATGTGGCCTAAAGAAGTGGGTAAAAAGGAAGGATAACAATATGTGGAGGTCTCTGATATAAAAGAACAGAGAATCACGGGAAAAGGGTATAAAAGAATTCGATGCATAGGCGGTTGTAGTGTAGTCCAAAATTCAGTTACTAAGAATGAACTGATTTAGAGCAGTTTTGAGGGATGACAACAAGGTCTGTGGTGTGACCAACAATATGGCTGATTAAAATGGAGTAGAAAAATATATCTCTGGGGTTGAGGGTGCCAATGAAAGGAAAGTCCCTGGTGTTGGATATCCACCTGGTAGGTTAATCACCTAGGATGGTGGTACAATTAGAAAAAGAGCTAATGTCTCAGCCAAACGCCAAGAACCTCAAGAAATGTGAAGATGTAATTGGAAAGCAATAGATAAGAGAAACAAGGTTCTGATATCCCATGATCTTGGAAGATGATGTGGTAGGTTGAATAATGCCTTCCCAAAATGTCATGTCTTAATCCCTGGAACCTGTGAATATGTTATCTTACACGGTAAAAAGGAACTTTGCTGATGTGATCAAGTTCAAGATGTTGAGATGTAAAGATATCCTCGATTACCCAGGTGGGACAGTGCAATGACAAGAGCACTTATAAGAGGGGGGCAAGAAGGTCAGAGATGAAGAGATGATGACAGAAACAGAGGTCAAAGTGATGTGGTTCCATGAGTCAAGGAATGTGGGTGGTATCCAGAAGGCGGAAAAGGCAAGGAAACAGATTCTCCCCTACAGTCTCCAGACAGAACGCAGCCCTGCCGACACCTTGGTTTTAAAACTTCTGACCTCCAGAACTGGAAGATAATACATTTGTATTGTTTCAAGCCAATGAGTGTGTGGTAATTTGCAATAGCAGCCATAGGAAGCTAATACAATGGATTTTGTTCAAACTCACATAGGAGTGATCAAAGCCTAAGCAGGAACTACTGTCACCTCTACCAGGAAGTCACATGCCAAGGTGTTGAAGGGAACATCTCATGGATGAAGAGGTCTTTGGGAAGGAAACAAACATTGCTCTCTGGCTGGGTATGAGGGATGGGGCTTCTCTGAGTGAAGTGTGACCATCTGCTGCTAATGAATCAGCTCTGACTTCTGCCTTGGTACTCAAGCAATGGCTCTTGTGGTGGCTTTTTCCAGCTTCTCATTTTAATTGCTATGGCCCCTTCAGCTCTGGCTTCTTTCTTGGGACGTTCCCTCCCCCAACCACACTTTTTTTCTCTCTAATATGGTGAAATAAAGGTAATATTTACTGCTTTCTAATTGAAATGTTCTTTCAGGATCATCTGGATGAATTTGGGCTTTTAGAAACCAAATCCTGGAAGATATCTTTTTCTTTCTGCTTCCTGATTAGTTTTATCCGTCACCAGATGCGTTGTTTACAAAGTCTACCATCTGTTTGAAGGGGAGAGAGACACAGAAAAAAAAAGGGAGGAGGCTTAGAAATAAAAGGTTCAGGAAATGAAGAAGTGGCTCTGGGTAGTAAGGTGTCAGAAGCTCAGGATCGAGTGGATATTTGCACCAGGGTCCAAGTAACAAGTATAGGGTATCGAAGCCAGAAGGTCACTTGCTATTTACTTCATTTTGGGTTACCTGTTTAGTGCTTCCTGCCCAGGCAAGAACTGATTCCAGAGAATGAGGCCTGAGTTCAAAGACTGAGGCAAATGGGTAAATATGACCATAGTGGGAGAGAAAAGACACACAGAACAAAGCAGTTTTTGACAGGGTAATATTTCTTTACATTCTAGCTGGTTGAAAATTAGTCATGCAATATTAAAGATTAAAAAGTTCTTAAAATCAAGAAATACTGGTAATGATCGAGCATGATGTGTTAAGTGTTAAGATTGTGTGTTCAATGCTTTATATCTACATAATCCTAAAAATCAGTCCATGAAGTTGGCATTGTTATGTCCATCTGACAGGTGAATCTGAAACTCAGAGAATTTAAGGCACCTGCTAAAGGCATTCAGCTCAAAGGTATTTAGTAAATGTTGGAGACAAAAATCAAACCACATATGAAAGATTACAAAACCCCAAATGCATGCATGCTTTCTTGATTTCTACCATATTTCTCCCTAATAGTCTCAGCATGAATTTTCTGTTACTATCTAGAACCCACAACTGCAAAACCATTCTAGTGCAGCCTTACTGCTATGGTTATGTGAAAGTCACATGCAGTCACACAATTTTAATTTTTCATTCAATACATTTCTAGATGACTATAAACTAGTATTTCCTCTTAGAACTATGGACAAATCTTTCAGCACCTAGTAAAATGGTCTGTAATCTCCCTGGATTCTGCTTATTTCTGGCTAGCATGGCACAGCCAAAATCATACTGTTTCAGTTTCTAATTTAATGGAACATTAAGCATCCATTTCTGGTATCTAAATTGTACAGTCTCTGTTATTTATAGAGCTTACAGGCAAAGTGTTTAACTGAAAAATGGAAATAAGAATAGGAAATGGATGGGTGCCTGTTATCGAGTCTCATAAGTGATTCCATAATAATATTAAGCCCAGTAAGTAATGAGTGTTAAACAATTTACATTTTCAGAATTTTAAATAAAGACTTAATTGCTTCCTTCTGCTAATGAGCTTCCAGTTTCTTTTGTGTTCCAAACATGTGCTTCTGGAAATAGTCAGGTCAGCTGTACTCCATATAGTGTCATTCAGACATCTCTTATTCTTGATGGTAGAATAATAGGATCGCTTCTTTCCTCCCTTTCTTCCTACCTTCCTTCCTCCATCTCTCCCTCCCTCCTTTCTTTCCTTCCTTTCCTTTCTTCCTTCTTTCCTCCCTCCTTTTTTCCCTCCCTCCTGCCTGCCCTCCCTCTCTCCCTTCTCTCTTCCTTCCAATAAATCAATGCTGTGATTTAAAACCCAGAAATGGATTCTAACAGGGCATATGCTCAACAGGGCAGAACTTTGTAAGCCTGTCAAATGCAGTTTGAAAATTCCACTAACAAAAATAAATACACGTAATCTGAATGTTGCCTTTTGCTAAGGACATTCAAAATGACATTTGCTTATTTTTATTGACTTATAAGCACATGGAAAACAAAATTCAGAAATATAAGCAGGTACTAGGACGTGGAAATCCATGTAGAGAAGAACAGTCTGACATCTAATTTCCCTAATCGCTTATTAACAAGCAGTTGGGAGTTACAGACTCTCTCTCTCCTTTTCTATTCCTCATATTAGGTGAGGCGATATCCCATAAGGTTCCAACACCTGCTTTCCATGCAACTGCATCCCTACATCCCATGCAGGCAAGCTCTTTTCTGCATTAGGCTATCCCACAGGTTATCACCCACATTTCTTCTATTCCTAAAGTACCATATGACTTTTCCTGAAGTTTTGGGGGCATCAGGTGATTGACGTTAAAAAACAAAACGAAACAAAACACCATGGTTGGAAGAAATATTAAACACCTGGGGTTTTCTTGCTGTCTCTATCACTAAAGACTGTGGACTACTACTCCAAGGAAGCCTTGGCTTGCTGCCGTGCTGCTTAGCTGCTTCTCCCTCTACCTATGCTTATCTCCCCATATGATCCTTTACACATTCAGGCTTTTGAGGAAACTTAAAATTCCCCTTCTTTATTATGCAGAGCAATTTAATTCTCTCTGTCTCACTCTCTGCAAAACCTGACCAAGCCCGTGAAGATTTCTGTTCTAGAACCAAAGGTTATTTTACTAAACAAAAAGTTTTTGAACTCAGCAATTTAATTTTGCAGCTAGAATTAACTGTATATTAGATGAGTCATTTTCCTCCTAGTCTCATTCTTGACCAGATTTTCACCCTATAACATCGCTATAAATTAAGCAGGACTTATACATTATACCCATTGGGTGGACAAAAGATCTGAGCTACAGAGTTTGATTTGATGGTGGAAAATTACAGGTCTAGAACTAAAATGAAGAACCTTGAATGCCAAGTCTTTTGTATCCTACACAGGGTGTAAACTCTACAGATGATCACAGTTTTAGCAAATGTATGTAAGGGGTGTGACCATTTAAATGCTGTGAACAGTTGGGTGATTAATTTTATGTGTCAACTTGACTGGCTAAGGAATGCCCAGATGGCTGCTAAATATTTTTTGGGGTGTATTTGGGATGGTGTCTGCAGAAGAGATTAACATTTGAATTAGTGGACCAAGTAAAGAAGATCACCCTCCCCGACATGAGTGGGCATCATCCAATCCATTGAGGGCCTGAATAGAACAAAAATGTGGAGGAAGGGCAAATTCTCTCTTTGCTTGAGCTGAGATATCCATCTTCTCCTGTCCTCAGATGTCAGTGCTACTGATTCTTGGGCTTTTGGACTCAGCTTGGGACTTATACCATGAGCTCCCAATTCTCAGGCCTTCAAACTTGGACTGAAAAATGCCTTCAGCTTTCCTGGTTCTTTAGCTTGCAGATGGCAGGTTGTGGAACTTCTAGGCCTCCATAACCATGTGAACCAATTTTTATTACAAATCTATTTACCTATCCATCCATCTATCATCTATTATCTCCTGTTGGCTCTATTTTTTTCTGAAGAACCCTGACTAATACAGATGCTATGAGAGCAATGCATTTTTATGAGTATAACATAATCATTGCTGGGCTCATGTCTAAGAAAAGCAATATATTGTCTAAGAAAGAGTGACATTAAACCCTTCTCATAACTGGATAAAATGTGTCATCACCTCCCCTGGTAGAGGAAGAAGAAAGAAAGAAGGAGGAAGAAAGTCACACCTCATAAATAAACTTACAGGTTTGGAATGAGACAGCTGAATATCAGTTTAGCTCTGCTACTAAACACTTACCATCCAGACCTGGGGCTAATCAATCAGTCCTATCCTAGCAGGAGAGAGATGATTAAAGTGGTTGAAGAGTTTCAGAAAGAGATTGTTTACAAAGTTGTAAGAGGGTTAAGGAAAATCAACAAGGAATATAAAAACCCTGGAATTAGCAACCTAGGGAAATTGCTACTACCCCTAGAGCAATGGGCGGGATCGTTTACAAGAACTTCATGAGACCTGCCAAGAAAGTGTGGGAAGAATAAATACTCCAAACCTCTCTTTCTTCCCACCCTCCGTTCTGACAGTGCCTCCCTGTGGCAGAAGCCAGCTGAAAGTCAGACGGCATGGGGGTCCACTGATGCAGTCCATACAATCAGTCTCCTGAAGCATGGATGGAGGAGAGTGGAGAGCAGATCTGGAGGGACAAACAGAAAAGTCTGAACAATCATTATCAGTAACCATCTACTCATATGAAGTAGAGGACAAAAGTACCTTTCTTGGAGGTTTTTTGTTTTGTTTTGCTTTTGATAATTAGATGAGAGATAATGATTGCAAAGGGTATATAGGAAACCTCTCCATACATATTATGTGCAAAGTAGTGTTCTGCAAAGGAAGGAAACTGGCACTAAAATGAAAATGCCTTGTATCCACCTGGCACCATTACTTCTATAGTGATTTCAAGTCAGTTTATCCACAATCTCTGTGGGCAAGTCTGGGGACTGGGGAGTCAGGCCACCTAAAAGCCCCCAGAATGGTATTACGATGTCGATAGTTCTTAGTTCCTAGGTAATGATGAAATGCAGCCTGGGGAGCAATGACTATGGCTTATAGAAGCATGTATAAGGTTTGATTTCTTTATCAGAGCTTCTCACATGAAAAAGTAATTTTTTAATCACATCCAAGAAAAAAAGAGGTGCTTGAGCCATATAATAGTGCCTGGGCAGGCATATTCTCATTCCCATACTTATCAGCCACGAGGACCAAAGAGCAAAGGGATTAGTCAATATTTTTACAGCTGGAGGCACTGATTGCTTTTAGTTTCACCAAGAGCTTCCTCAGCTTAAAGGAAGAAATTCTCTGAGGTTTTGAATTTCATTCTCTTCGATTTGCAATGATAAAGGATATAAAATTTTTTTTCAATTACAGTTGACATTTAATATTATATTACTTTCAGGTGTACAGGATAGTGGTTAGACATTTATATAACTCATGAAGTGATTCCCCTATACGTCTAGTACCCACCTGACACCATACAGTTATCACAATATTATTGACTATATTCTCTGTGCTGTACTTTACATCCCCATGACTGTTTTGTAAGTGCCAATTGGTATTTCTTAACCCCTTCACTTTTTTCACCCAGCGCCCCAACTCACTTCTCATCTGGCAGTTATCAGTTTGGTCTCTGTGTCTATGAGTTTGTTTCTGTTTGTTTGTTTATATTCCACATATAAGTGAAATCATATAGTATTTGTCTTTCTCTGACTTATTTCACTTAGCATAATACTCTGTAGGTCCATGGCATAATGCTTTTACTGTGGTCTGAAGAACATTTAAAATAACTCTCATCTAACTCCATCAGTTACGAGTACATATCAAAGCCCCAAGTTTACTGGATTGACATGATCACTGTCTGGATTTAAGAATGAAGGGGAATTGAACAAATAGAGGATAAAAGAGAGCGTGCTTGGGAATGCAGAAGTAAGACATTAATAATTTTTGTAAAAACTTAGGATCAATGCTTCCAAACTTAAAGGTTCATGTGGTAAGAAAGAGCGGAGTGTTTGAGGTCTGTCCAAGAAATCATCTAGCAAAATAATCACTTCTGGTAAATACTATTCATCCACTCATTTACTAATTCAACAGATACTTATTGAGCAACTGCTATGTGTCAGGCACTGTTCTAGGTACAGGGGATATAGGAAAAGACAGACAAAATAAATGCCCTCATGGAGTATAGGGAGCAAGTAACATTGGACAGTGGAAAAGGCAGGCAGAAGCCACGTTACAGAGGTCATATAGATTTGGGTTAAAAGTTTGCATTTTACTCTACGTGTAGTAATGTAGCACCAAAAATGCATTCATCTACAAATGACAGAGAGCTCTAACTTAACTGACATTAAAAAGGGGGAATGTGTATTATCTCACATAATAAATTCCAGAAGTAGGGTAGCTCCAGAAATGGTTAACTTAGCACTTCAATAATGCCCTCAAAGTCCCAGGTATTTTACATCTGTCTCTTCTGTCATCCTTAGTGTGTTGCTTTTATCTTCATGGTTGCAAGATGGCTACCTACTTTATTGTCTGCCACTTGCAGGAATGAAAAATTCTATAGAAATAAGAGTTTATTAGTTAAGAGTAGATTTAATGGCAATAACGGAAATAACCCAAATAAATAATAGCTTAAAGAGCTAGTGATTTATTTCTTTTTGTGTAAAGAAATCTGGAGTTAGAGTTGGTATGGTGTCTCCATGAAGTCGTCAGACTCAGGTTCCTTTCAGCTCTTTACTGCCGTTACCCCTAGGGTGAAATCCCATCTACAGTGATAAATATGAATGCTTGAGCTCCAGTTATTTTATCCACATCCTAAGCAGTAAAATACAGTGAATACAGAAGGGAAAGTTACGCCCATTGTCTTTTAAGGGACTTTCCAAAAGTGCATTCAGAACTTCTACTCACATCTCATTGGGTGGAACTGAATCACGATATGCCACACTTAATAGCAAGGGAATCTGTAAAATGTGGTCTTACAGCATGACAGCAACATGTCCCGTTAAAAACTGGGAATTTATTAACAAAGAATAAGGGGAAAATGAATACTGGGGAGAAACAAGAAGTGTATGGCACCACAAAGTATCTTCTTTTCCTTATGTCTCAATTTGAGAGTAAGGGAAGCATCTTGATAGCTTAATTATGTAAATTGTGAAATTAAGAAAGCGTTTGGAATCAGAAAGTTGGTTTTACATGCCAACTCTGCAATGTATAAGTTTTGTAAATTTATACAAGATACTTTACTTCTCTGAGGTTCAGTTTGCTAATATATACAGTGGACATTCTAAGTTCATAAGGTTGTTGGGAGTATTGAATAACATCATGTATTACAACAAATGGTGATTATAATAATAATAATAATTACAAATGATTGCAAAGTGGACCTGCGTTTCACTGCCTGCATTATCCTTGTGATTAATAGAGTCCAGCAACTGATCTGATCTTTTGTGTGAAGAGTCAATGATCCTGGACGGACTGTGTTACCAAATAGTGCAGAGGGGGTTTCGGACTCACCGGTTCCTCTGTAGGCCATGAGCATGAGCCTCAGAACTTGGCCTTTGGTGTCATACGACACAGAGATCCTCTCTGATGTAGCAACCATCAGTTTTATCAGTTGCCATTTTCCATCAAGGAGGACTCTAGGACAGTTTAGTAGGGACTAAGCTGCAAAATATAAATTTTCATACCATATTGTTTGGAGTACAACTAATGATAAAGTTCCAAAAAGAAGATTAAAATCCTCAAGCACTAAAAATACTTTCTTTAAACAACCTTTTTCAGTATAGCTGCTTCTTTGTTAAATCAGCTGTTATTAACTCACAAGGGTACTTCTTACAAGAGGTTGTATTTTTTTTAATGGTTTAATTCTTATAGCTCAAACTGCATTGTGTTTGTAATGGTTTTGAATTTCTACCACTGAAAGACAAAGAAAAAAAGAGGGGCAATGAAAGAAATGAAAGGCTGGAGAAAGATTTACGAAAGAACTGTGTACATCCAATTAAAGTGTGGTGGTAGGGAGAGGCAGTTATCAATATAGCAAAGAAAACGAGGATGTAAAAAATAGGTATGTTCCTGATGGAGAATAGCTGTAGAACTAGCAAATTAGGATGTGTTCAATATGTAGCATATTGAATAATTTCTACACCATATTGGCCAAAATATGGAAAGTAGTTGAATGTGGTATTTAAGATAGTGATCTCAGGAGCACAGTAGATGGTGGGGATCCTGGCTCCCCCACTTATTAGCAGTGGAACTGTAGCCTCAGAAGTTACTTGATGTCTTCGAGATGACGGTCAGGGTTAATTGAGGCAATCTGTATAAAGCACTTAGGATACTGTCTGTCACATACAAGAGCCCATGATAAATTTGATGATTACTTAACAACTTATATTTTCAGAAAAAGTTTATACTTGTGCAGAAAACAAAGAACAATAGGTAAGAAATAAATAAAAATAGAAAATAAAAATGTTCTCTTTTAAACAGGCTCTGTAAGAAAAAAAAAAAAAGTCTTGTAGTCATAGTCCTGTCCTCAGATGGGTCAAGCTGTTTTTGATACTCAAAACAGATTGCCTAACATTACCTGGCTTTAAAAAAGAAAGAAATTCTGTCATATGCTACAACATGGATGAACACTGAGAACATTATGTTAAGTGAAATAAGCCAATCACAAAAAGACAAGTACTGCATGATTCCATTTATATGAGGTATCTAAAGTAATCAAACTCATTGTAGTAGAAAATAAGATGGTTTCCAGGGGATGGGGGGTTTGGGGGGTGGAAAGGATAGTCATTGTTTAATGAGTATAGAGCTTTAGTCTTGTAAGAAGAAAAAGTTCTGGAGGCATGTCCTACAATAAAGTGCATATAGTTAACAATACTATAATGTACAATTAAAAATTAAAAAGCTCAGTTTAAGCTATGTGTTTTTTACTGCAATTTAAAAAAGGGGGGAGGATTATGCGCATGCTACAACATGAATGAAACTTGAAGACATTATACTAAGTGAAATGAGCCAGTCACAAAGGGGCACGTATTGTACGATTCCACTCAGATGAGGTACCTAGAGTAGTTATATTCACAGAGACAGAAAATAAAATGGTAGTTTCCAGGAGGAAGGGGGTGGGGGATATGCAGAGTTATTGATTAATCAATATGGAGTTTTAGTTTGGGAAGATGAAAAAGTTCTTGAGGTAACGGTGAAGATGGTTGCACCACGTGAATATACTTAATGCCCTTGAACTGTGAACATTAAAAATGGTTAAAATAGTAAATTTCATCTTACATATTCTTTACCACAATAAAAAATAAATAAACACCCAGAATGCCCTTTCTGTGATGAAGTTTATAAGTAAGCCTTCACAATTGGATCGAGCTGATGGTAGCGTGACCAACTGAGTGCTCGAACAGTTGTATTCAAGGGTTCACAAGAGAGTGGGGCCCCACTTTCCTGTCCAATGTGTGCAACTCTGTGAACTGTGGGAAAAACAAGTTTTGCTTAGACAAAATCTTCTAAGGAGGGCTCCTTGCCTGATTTACCTTCTCTAAGAACAAGAATCAAGACTATTTTTTCTTCTTGAAAAATACCTAATGTGGATTCTTGAAATCAGGACTTTTAAGAAGATAGCAAAATAATTTGTTGAGTGTGTTTCAAACTGTTCTCTTAGTCCATGACCAATTTGTAATATATATTTAGACATTTTAAAGGACATATGCTTCCCCAATTAAAAAAAAGGGGGGGGAGGAGGTGCCAATCCTTGAAGAGAGGGACAAAGGAGTTGTTCTTATCCAGACTTCATTCTTCTTTTTTCAGACTCTGTGCCACATTGTTCTGTTCCAGGAAATCTATACAGGGATGCCACTTATTACTCTAGGACCATTATTTATTATTAAACTTATGCAGGCAGTTGATTAGAGTCATTTCGTTCTGAGCCTTTATGAACTAATTTCTGTGGAAGACTTTGCTTCCTCCAAAGTAGTCGATATTGTGCTGGCTGTCTAAACTTTTTGCTCCCCTGCTTTTCCTTCTGTGATCACCAAATTCTTCCCTCTGTAAATGGGAGGTGAATTTTAAACTGATTTTAGTGCAAAGGGTGACTTCTTGCTCAGATCAAAAGCTGGAAAGAAGTAGTCAACATTGCAGAAATATTTCCTGTGGAAAACCTTTGTGTATAGCCTGCTCTCCATAAGCAGAAGTAATCATTCAGAGCAATATAGTTTAATCTCTCTATGTACCATATCATTTCGATTTTATAATGTGGAATTCTTTTGAAATGGGAGTACATGAAAGGTAAAGAAGCATTTTCTTTAAATGTTTGTTTATGAGAAAATTTTAAATAGCTTAAAAACTACAAAATACTCAGAAATGATACATATAAAGAATATCTTTTAAAATCATAAGAGAGCTCACAATAAGGTAAGGAAAATCTGCTGGGGCCACAAAGTAAGAGAAAGAAGAGAGGTTGTCATTTTCAACATCCATAACAAGTGTCTGGGGTTTCAGCAGCCACACAAAGATATGAAATAAGGTATCAGACTTGTGTAAACTAGAGGAATTGTTACTGAGACTCTTGAAAGACTAAGTCCTTAGTGAAAAGGAAAATTAGAAAAGAAAATCCATACGTTGCAAAGGGAGATAACACAAAACTCTTCTATTTCAGCATGGGCTTTGATAGAAATTTTTTTTCTTGTAACCATAAGCTTGTCCTCACATGGAATTGAGTTCAAATTTATGCTCCCCCTGTGATCAAGAATGCTTTAACCCCCAAAATTAATTTAAGGTGTCCATGGCTAATAGCAACCCAAGGATCTTGGTAAAGGAAATGGAAGTCATGTTTGGGGCTCACACACTCAACACAGGCCACACATAATTCTTGAAAAACAGGTCTGATGGTGTCTAAAGATATAATTCAAGATTACAAATTACAGTATAAAACAAAACACCATGACTGAGGAACAATATCAGCACAAGTAAACTCCCGAGTGCTTCAGATAGACGTTCTACTTAAAATACAATAAATAAATAAATAAATAAATAAATAAATAAATAAATAAATAAATAAATAAATAAATGAATGAATAAATAAATAAACGATAGGTTTTATGTCCAAAAATGGCACAATAGTAATGATCAGATAAATCTTCCAACTGATAGTAACTATAAACTGGACAAAATATATAAATCCACCACTTGAAGGCACTGAAAAGTGACAAGAAGCAGGCATAAATTGGGAGGCAGCTCTTGGAAGATGGGAACGGAATTGCCTAAGATCCTTTAAATTTCTCACTTTTTATTCATATTTTCCCCCCAAAGGGTAGGTCCCATTTGAATATAGGTAGGATATCATGAACATTTCTGCAACAGCACTGAATATCTGTAAACTTTGTAGGCAGCTAGTAACTTCTCAAGCTCCCCAGATTATTCCAATGAGCAGCCAAGTCTGAGAATTGAATCTTTATGTGATACTTGCCCTTGGGGCCCAAGTTCTGTCTACCTAATTTGTTGTTGGGGACGTTTTCAGGCTTACTCAGAAAAAAAAAATGGTTTCACTGAACTGGCCATCTTGAGAAATATTAAAGCCAGAGTTAGAAGAAGGCCTCCTTAAACACTAGTGAGAAGAGCCAGTATTTTGCATGTTCTAGAACAGCTTTTCAAAGCTGCACACAAGATTTTCATGACTTTAAAACCCAAGGTAGATAAGAGGAGGCCAGGACTATTTCCTTTCAGGTTCATGCTCATTTAAAAAAATATTCCCCTTAGATCCAGATCTGAGAAGCACTAAGCACATTGAAATAATTTGGTTGAAGAATATTCTCAATTGCAAGACCTTCATTATATTTAAATGTTCATCCAGCCCCCATTTTAGACAGCTCTGGATTTGGAAGGTACATAGAATATGAACATCATTTTCAAGAATTAATTCTCAATTTTATGAACAGGAAGATGTTTTAAGAAATATCCTTTTGTTTTAGTTCAGATGAACCTAGAAAACATACTCAAAAAAACAAACAAAAACATGAGTTGCTATTTGACTCTGTTGCCTTGCTTTTTAAAATTTGTGACTTACATATGTAAGCATAAAAATGGATATAAATTACGGAGTTAAATATACTACAGAGGGGGCAGCATTTACATTAGGAAAAGCACACCTTTTCGTATCAGAAAACCTAGGTTTGACCATAGCTCTTTTGATAATTCCCTTTTTTAAAAAAAAGGCGGGGGGGACACTTAATCTCTCTGGAGCCTATTTTCCAGTTGCAAACAACCAGGAGTTAGATTTCCTCATTTCGAAAGTCTCTTTCATCTCTATTATTTATCGACCGTGATTGAAATGTGCTGCTCCTTGAAGGCTGTGAGGTTCAGCTTAAGGAGAGAAAGCTTCACAAATGAAAATGGACAATCATGGAGCAGTAGGAAGCTCTTTTCTGGTTATAGCTTATGACCCAGATGCTCCTACAGCTAGCCTTTCTGGGGTGCAGATGGTGAAGTGGTCTGTCTGCATTTTGAAAAGCATAGTTTTTAGTAAGATTTACTGGAACACAATGACTTCCTAGAAGCTGGCTAAAATATGACTGATAAAGTCAAGAACCTTCTTAATAGCGTATAAAAACGTGTATTTATTTTTCAAGGACAAATGAAAAGAACAGGAGTGATTATTTGCATCGCAAATGGATTTGTTGCTCTTGTGAAGGAATTATTTTTAGGAATGTTAATAACACAAAGTCATTCACCTTTTACAAATCTCATATGTGATTTTGTATAATTATCAAATTATGACTATATTTTAAGTGCATATATCTTATGAGAAATGAGGTGTGTGTATATATATGTATATACATATACATATACATATACATATACATATACATATACATATACATATATATATATATATATATATATATATATATATATATATCTTTAAGTCATTTATGAACCCAACTGTGGATTTGTATATTTCCTTTAGGGCATCAAAGCTCCAGGAAAGCCAATATATAATACTTGTATATTGGTCTTCCTGCTCAGAAGACTTGATTTGTCGAAGGATTTACTCACTGTCTAAATAAAATTTCAATTCAAGTCTGCAGTTCAGATACATCAATAACTTTAGTATGTTGTATGGTTGACCCTTAAAAAACATGGGAGTTGGGATGCCAACCCCCTAATGAAGTAAAAAATCATGTATAACTTTTGACTCTCCAAAAACCTAACTACTAATAACTGTTGACTGGAAGCCTTACGGATAATATAAACAGTCGATTAACACATATTTTGTATGTTATATGTATTACATACTGTATTCTTACAATAAAGCAAGCTAGAAAAGCGAAAATGTTATTAAGAAAATCATAAGGAAGAGAAAATATGTTTACACTACTATATATATTTATTGACAAGTAAATGTATAAGTGGATCCTCCCAATTCAAAACCATGTTGTTCAAGGGTCAACTGTATTTGTAAAGATTAACACCTTGACTCTCCAAACGGAGATGTCAGAGATCAGCTACTAAAAGGAAGTATTTTGGGACCCAGGCTATTGGGTATAAATTTCTACCAGTTTACAGGAGGCTTAAATAGCAGATTTCATTTTTTCTGGCACATGAATTAGAAAGAGATGGTTTAGCTAACTGCCTAAATCAGTTTGAAATGTTCAAAGACTGTTTAAATCATAAATCCTCACCCTCACTTCTTCCTTCAACAATGGAAGCAGCTGTTTTCTTAGCGGCTATTTTGTAATTTACTCCCTAAGTCCTGATGTACTGTGGACAAGTAATGTGAGATGTAAGGTGACAAGAGATAGTATACCTGTTCTCATTGGGGAAATTGTCACTTTTGTTTGAAGATGTAGAGAACCAAAAGGAAGAATGTCCCAGATTATGTGACTTTGACACCTTAAAGCATTAACTTCTCCCCTAAATCTTAGCTCTCCTTTGATAAATTTCTTAAAATTATACAATTTTCAACCTTTTTTAAAAGAGCAAAATTTAGTTGAGCTTTTTCTTGATACCTCCAGGATATCAATACATATGCAGATGAATTTTCTGTTCAGTGAACAAATTGTTTCTCCTGTCCCTTTCTCTTTACCATTAATTTAATTCTGACATTTTTTCTTCTATCAATCTGTCCATCTTTAATTCCTTTCTACACTATTTTCCTTTCCATTTACTTTTTCTAGCATGATACTGAAAAACAAAGCAATTCAGGAAGTACAATTTTGTAGGGGAAAGATTAGGGCTGCACTTTTATAAAAAACGACGCACTGATGTATATGTTTATATCTGAAAGGAAATACATCTAAATGTTAGTAGTCGTCTTCTCTGGATTGCTAGAGTAATCATTTTCTTCTTTTCAGCATTTTTCTCAAATTTCTGCAATGACCACATGTTGTTTTATAATATGAAATAAAAACATTGATCTATATCTAATTCATTGGTTTTGAATCTAAGCTCTGCTGGTACAAGGTAGATGCATGTCATCTTGGTTAAATCACTACTAAATGACTTGAGTTAAAACACCTCTCTAAGCATAATTTCTTCATTTGTGAAATGCCTCCTTCATAAAACTGGGAGAATTAAATAAAATAAACTAAGCAGAGTTCCTGGCACATAGAGAATGGTTAAAAAAATCAGTCCTATTTTTAAGAATTTTATGATAATTGAGGAAAAAGACGTAAGAGACCAAAACACCCAGATTTTAAAATACTTTGTGAAAGTGACAATTATTTTGATACTTGCAATTGATTTCTCCCAATGTTGGTGTTTTATACTGTGTTCCAGAAAACTTAACTTATGAGTAAGTGGGTAGGTATACTGTACCCCCTTTGAGATTGAGCTGTAGTATTTTAGAGTTAAGAGGGGCCTTCAGAAACCACTGAGTCTAAGACTCATGTTTTATAGTTGAAAATACAGGGAGGAAGATTTATTTAATTTTCATTATAACTCTGTCTCCAGAGTGCTTTCCAAGAGGGAAATCATTGCTTTTAGTAGTTGACTTGGGGTTATTTGCACTCACCTTAACAGGATTTCTGGGCCCTTGTGTCTCTGGCTAGTGGCTGGAGAATGGAGAGGAGACAATTTGGGAGAAAAAGCCAGGAAAAAGAAAAGAAGTGCTCAGGAGACGATATGTTAAGGCATCACCCCAGCAGCAAGTCCATAGTGATAACAGTTATCTTTAACTCTGGCTAAAAATATACTTGTAGAGGGAAACGCTCTTCCATGCAATTTTATTGGGACTAAGCAGTTATTTCCTCACCGACATGCTGGGGGCTTCCTTATTGCAGAATTTTCATGCTTTTTGTCCAGTGAGTGATGAATGCAACTTAGCATTCAGAACTTGCCATGCAGCATTTGAAAAAGAGGAGGTGCTGTGTAGAAAAAGAATGGTATAGCAGGAATCTTTGCATTGTGCTGAAGGCAGAGAGAGGTGTGGTATTTAGAAGATTTTTTATGCAATCTTTTGTTCTTTAACACAAAAATCCCTCTTGCTGTTAATTTGAGTAATAAAACTCATAGAAATATTTGTATTTCTTAGGCTACTATGAGACTTTTTTCCCCTTGGCTAACCATTCTCACAAATACGTTAATGTAGTGGTGATGGGGGTGGGAAGTGAGAGAGCTCTTTTCAGTTTATGAAGAAGTGTTAATTATTCCTTTGACAAGACTAACTCTTAGGAAACAGCTCTCCCTTTGATGGAACTGTTTCTGTCTATTGCTGTTATCTGAAAGCAGCCACCTGATTTCAGGTCAGAGGAGGGGAAGAATTTGATTAAGTTTCCCTAATATTGATTTAATTTCAAAAGACTTAAAAAAATACAAACACAAGAGTTGTGCCTATGATCTACCTGTCTCACTCTCTCACATCCCATACCACCCTCCCTTCCAGATTTTTTTTTTCTAGGCTTTCACATTCTGGATTTCAGCTTAACATTTTCCTCCACCTAAAATTGTCTTATAATAGGTGTATAAAAATTAGGAAGGAAGATACTGTTCCAAATGTCTTGACACAAAAAATTCAATGAGTACACATAAACCAGTGTGGCGAAAACATTAAAATGGTAACGTTAAAATAGTCAATTAATTTAAAAACAAACAGTTAATAGAGATGGTGGTTCAAATAGTCACTTGGACATTTACTTATGCATTTATTTAATATTTGAGAGTCTACTATACTCAAGCATCATACTGATAAGTACTGATAGAATGAGAAGACGCATTTGGTCCTTGCCTTCCTGGAGGTTATTAACACAAAGAATATTAGAGAGCATCTTTATTTTTGTCAGGAGTCTTGGGCATTAGTAGTAACTGTCTCCCTCCATAATTTTGTGTCTTTGTACTGGTCTCTCTGTCTCGCTGAGCCAGTTTCCTCATCTGCAAAATCCAAGGGACTGGGTGTTGACTTACAGCAGTCTTACTCAAAGACTAGTTCAGTGCCCATGTGCAGATAGTTAAATTCTTGGCCTGACAAGTTGAACATAGAAATTGAAACCACGCTTTTAGAAACGTTCACCACTATTTGACAGTCATTCATCATCTCCAGAAATCTCATAAACTTTGAAGGTTTGAGTTGAAGTCTTTGTTTTATTGTTTCGTTCTTTTACTAATTCATTTTTACAAAAGTATCAGCTCATGATAGATTTGAAAATATAAACAAGTCTTTTATCACAGATAAGTGGTCATAAGAGAGTTTTTGTAAAGAAAGAGCTCCATGGCATGACTGTTATTATTGGAAAATGGACATGTAAATAAGTGCATTAAAGGTTCTGAACAGTCCTGTAGAAAACAAACCTGTAAAATCTAGTGCTTCCTAGACATATTGTGCCATGGAACTTTTTCTTTTCCTCTAAACATTTGTCAGCACTGACCCCTTGTGCCTGCCCCCCTCCCTCTTCTTGGTTTCTGACACCCTGCCAGGCTGGTCTACCACCTTGCATGGATGCCCTCCTTACCCTTCTCAGGCTCTGATTCTGCAGGCCAGGCCACAATCACCCACAGAGACACCCTCCTCATCCTCTCACTCATTGCACTACCATCCTGCTCTTTGTCACTGAGCCCTGCAACATCTCCCCTCACTAATGGCTTCAGGCAAGGATAGGAGATAAGGAAAGACACAGAGAAAAATATATTTCTGTGTGTTAGATATTTCCTATTTATAGTAACTACCTCTCCTCCACAAACAATGACCAGTTTTTGTCTGATCACTAACATCCTATATAAAGGATGTTAATACATTTTCTACTTATTGACTGTCTACTTCGTGTGTGTCATGGTGTGCTCCTTATTTCTAATTCTCACCACAGACCTGTAAAATGGGTATTATTATTCCTGTTATAAAGAAAAACACTCAGAGAGTTTACAGTGTATTTTTTTAAAGCTAGGAAACACAAGTACGGAATTTGAATCCAAGTCTACTCGGCGCTTTTCACCATGCTATGCCATCTCTACACCTTAAATTAAATCATCAGAACGTCTAAGTTGCTGTGAATTCCTGATCAAGAACCTCTTTAAGGATCAATAGAACTCTTCAGACGTACACTATAACACTTCTACCTCAGAAAGCACAGTACCCAGAATGTGGGGTTTTAACTTTAGAAATTTGATGGATTACAGCCCAACAGACCGTCTATAACATAAACATACCTTAAAAATTACAGACAAAGTACTAAGTCCATGCAGCAATGCACAAACATAGCCTACTCAGATAAGGAGAAGAACATTTTCCTTAAGTTTTCTCACAGCCATTTCTCATAATTGTTTCTTAAAGATTAGGAAAAATCCACTCACATCTTATCCTGCTGGTTTCTGTGGGTTTTGTTTCATTTTTTTTTTCCTTTGGAGGGGAGGGTGGGGCTGATTATTTCACTTTGTGCAGCTCCTACAATCACGAGACATTAAAAGACGGCCTTTAAAAAAAGAAAGGCCATTTCTGACATAGGAAAAAACGACCTGTCCACAGATCAGGTACTTGACACCTATCCTCTGCCTGACCAGTTAATGCTGACAATCAACCAGAAAGTACTTGAGTTTCCCAGTGAAAGAAAAACTGAAGGAAAAACAAATAGGAATTTTCCGTTTATTTATTCAAGTTTGATATTTTTAATTTTTCTCTCCCTATTACCCCCAAATGTTACAGACCTTGAGGTCTGTATTTCTTATTTAATTTTTATTCCAGTGTAACTGAAGCGGAAAACCAAACCAGAATATTGCTAAGCCTGCAACTCTTAAATATGATTCTTGCTGAGAATAGAATCATGGATGACTTTCATCTTTTCCTCGTACTTTTCTGTATCTTTCAAATTTTGTACAATGTACATTTGCTACTCTTTTAATCAGAAAAAAAATGCTTGCATGAGTGTCATATGTAAAAAGAATTCCAGAGTCTATAGATGTTTAAAGGTGAGGGAAATGCCCTCCTAAAAGCTCAAGAGTACAGGTTATGAATATTAGAACTACCTATGAAATTGGACCTGATGTTTGGATTCCTTTTGCCAATTTCTCCTGTAAAATATGAGTGGTGGTAGCCTTTGTAGTAACATGACTCTGCTGACATACCATTTTTCATTAGTCTCAAATTATGATGTTTTATTTAAGGTTAAACATGGGACATTTCCCTGTCAGAGAATGGTTCCTCTCCATGTGGCCCTTGATGCCACTCTACTACGGGAAGTTCCTTTTCCTTGGTTTAAGATTTGTCTCAAACAGGGATTGAGCACAGAAGGAAATGGAGATGGGCGAATATTTAGTGATTTTGAGTAATGTAAAAAGAAAGCCAGAGCAGATGATTCATTGCAATACCCCTCCTTCCAGCCACCCTTAGGATTGATAAGTTCATTAAGCCTCTCTAATGAGAACTTAGATCAGGACTGCCTAGAGTAACACAGCATAAAGGACCACGTGGCATCTTTCATCACAGGCCTAGCAGGCTGGCGCTTGGTTTACTGCCATGTAGCCACATGCCCTTCAGGTAAGTAAGTGGCTACTAACCTCAAAGGCTAGTATTTACCACTTTATCGTGATCACAAGCCAGCAGCATTTGCTTTTCTATCAAAGTAGGGCCCTTGGCTGTGGGGGGTCCTATCCCACCATTCCCCTTGCCTCTATATGACACTGAATTAGGAAATAAAACCAGCTTCTGCTTTTGCTGGTAGATTTCCAAGAACTGTATCTGGGAAATACAGGAGTCGCAACTAATCATATCCTGACATTTTCCTCTCTACAAATAAGTAGCAAAATAAATAGCAAAAATGTGTTTTAATGCTACCCGATAATGCGAAAAGGACTTTGAAGGATTTTAATAGAAGCACTGACTTCATCCATATGTGAACCATTCCAAGAAAATGTATTTGAAGCAGGCAACAGCACATATGCCCTGAAAGGGCTGCTTTATTTAGATACCACATGTCACTTTTCAAGATGGAAAGATACTCATCTCTGGAAAGCCTTCTTGGGTAAATACAAAACTAAATATGTTTTGAGTCTTTCTTTCTCTTATATGTATGCGCACTTATTTATTATACCCCTTCTAGTAAGTTATTATATTTGTTTGCATTCCTTCTCCACTAGATTATCAGCTAATTGAGGGTTGGAGGCCTTAATCATCTTTGATTAGAAGATTATCCAGAAGGAAATAGGTGCTCAGATATGTGTGGTCAATAGTAAAGTAGTATTAGCTAGCATTAGGGTATCAATTAGTATGTCACATGAAGAATCTCCTGTAGTCATTATAAGGTAGCTGCTATTGCTGCACAATTTGTACTGTTGGAGGAAGACACTAGGGTTTAAAATGGTTACTGTGCCAGGTCACATGTTGGCATAAAGCAGGACAGGTAGCCCCTATCCAGGTGGGTTGATATGGGAGCCTGCTCTTCTTACTACTCTACAATGTCTTGTTTTTACATGAAAGACAAAGAAAACACTTTGTCCACAACTACATTTATTTTTAGGGTAACTTATTGCAATGGTAAGATTTCAGCCCTCAGAAATCCTTAGGGATAATCTAGTTGAGAGGCAGTATGAGCAGGGAATCGAACAGTGAGGTTGAACTCTAGCTCCGTCATTCACAAGTTGTAAAATTTAGCTTCCCTGAACCTCCGTCTGTTTATCTTTAAAGAAGATAATAATAAATACTCTGCAAGATTATTATGAGGATTAGCATTAATGTATGACATTCTTGGCGCAAAACAGGTGTTCCTCAAATGTAGCTATCTTTTACTTTTTCTTTTTTAGGAAGAGTAGGTTTGTAACGGCAACGCTTTCATGTTTTAATTATTCTGGAAGTGGAAACATTTCTAAAATGAATTCCGTATACTTTTGTCTTTTTAGTTAGGCTATGGTCTAGACAATTTATTTTTTTCTGGATGGACTCAGAATCAATATTTCTGGCAGCTTCAATGCAATGATACCTGTAGGCCCTAATTAAGTGTTTGAGTCTTTTAGCCCTATACTAAATAGCCTGAAATTGCTCTGTTTTAAAGGTTCATGTGTTTGTCTTTTTCCTACCATTTTTTTTTTTTATGTAACTCTATGTTCAGTTTGTCAGCACAGTCTTTTTGTGGGATATTTGCTGAAGGAAGTCCATGTGTGCTATTTAAATGTGTCATATGCTTTTAGATGGAATCACAATGATTTTAGAATTGTATGTAATTCTGAGATGATAGACTTGAAGCTCTCATAAAAACTAAGTCAGTGTTTTAATATGTGAAAATGTTAAGTATCCATTTGGACTTCTAGGAGGCTACCCTCCCCCCCCACTCTTTCCTGCATTCTTGCTGCATTCTCAACACTTGCTTTTGTCAGATATGTGACAGTCTGTCTCTTTCTTCTCAAAGTTAATATGTAGTCCATCAGTCATTTGGATGTCCTGTGCATGCCTCCCCACTTCCACATTCCACATTTCCAGACTGTTATCTCCCCAATTTCTATATTTCAAAATCTAAATCTGGCATCCCTAGTTATTATTCAACCTAACATTTTTTTTTTACTACTTTCCTATCAGCTGTCAAAACAGCTGAATGCTAAACAATTGGTCAGTTGCTAAAAACAGCATTAGGAATGGGGTAGGAGAGGTGATTAGACTAACTCTGTGAGTTATACACTCTGAGATATCATCTTGGAACCAGAAAATGATTGCATTCAAAATATTGCTTATAAAAACAATTCTGTGATCTTAATTTCTATTTTTCTCCCATATGAATCACGAAGGTGTTAACACATCATTGCATTTATCAGGGAGATAAGAATCCAGATTCATCATATGTTGACACAGGAAAAGCTTCAATAGTTCCTTCAAGTTTTGCTTAAGGGATAGGCCAGAGTTTAATAACCAAAGAACAGACTGGTGCCTTTAGAGGCTTTGCCACGAAAGTAGGTCGCAAAACCAATATTTGTGCACAGCCATGTCTCAAGTCTCTTGTCTAACCTTGAGGTTGGTGATTAATTTATGTTCCCTTGGCCCTTTTTAGCTTCAAGATAGTATCTGAGGACACCAACGAACTAGCTACACTTACACTCTTCCCAGTGTTCAGAAGCCTCCAGCAGAGTCCAGAGACATAAATCAATCTTTCAACATTTCACATACAGGACATGAAGTAAAAATGCAAAAGTAAAACTGAGGGTCCTTATGACTTTGATTAAATTTAGTTTTAAATCCTACCTCTAAAAATCATATCCCTGTCTCACTCTCTATACCCCTCAGAGACCTAACCTTTCCCCACGATAATCAGCAACTGCCGAGGCAGCAGAAGACAGTAGCCCAGACCTAAATAATGGTCACACAGAGCGCGCCTCTGGCAGGATAAAGATAACATCTTGGCCTAAGTTATGTTTCAGCTCCTAAGCCCTAAGGTGAAATGACCCCCTGGCTACTTTCCCATGAGACTGGACAGAGGGACACCCGAAAAGATGTCAGAACTGTCCTCAAGACCTGAAGAAGTGATTCATTACCCTAACCTCACCTTTGACCAATCAGCTCCCAGCATGACCCCTAACCCCTAATCCACAGTGGCTTGTGACTTTGCCCTGTACAATCTGTATCCCACATGACACTGGGGAATTGGGTCTTTAGAGCATTAGCTCCCCACCTCCAAATTGGCCAATTCAATATTAAACTATTATTTTCTTTCTATACTGCAACTTCTGCTCATGCATTTCTTTGGGCCAGAGCACGCAGGCGAGTAGACTCAAGGAAAAATATTGGGGTTCTGGTAACAAAAGGAACCTATTTTAATTTTTTTTATTTTAATAGACTTTATTTTTTAGAGGAAGTTTTAGGTTCACAGCAAAAGTGAGTGGAATTTGCCCCTCACATGCGCAGCCGCCCCCATGACCAACATCCCCCAGCAGAGTGGTGCATTTGTTACAACTGATGAACCTACATAGACATAGCATTGTCACCCAATGTCCATAGTTCACTGTTGTGGATAGGCCTTAGTATTGTGGTTGTAGGCTGTGGGCGTGAGAAGCATTCTATATCCTGTGATTAGGGTCAATCTTTTAGTGAGCCTTTGCCTCTGGACTGTAACCTGCTCGTATTCTTTTAATAGATATAGGACTAATTCAAATGTTCTAATTCATCCTGTCTCCATTTTATCAACATTTTCATTTTACCTCATTTATCTACAGTATCATAAGTAGTCTGAGTGTCCTCTTACTATCATTATCATTATCATTGCTGAATTGGCTATTTATGCCTTCTCTATTTATTCTTTGTCAACCTTTCCAGAATTTTACTAATTTTATTCCTCTTTTACTTCTGTTAATTTTTACTTCATAGATATTGAGGCTGTCATTGAATGCATTTTTTAAAAAATGGTTATATCTTCCTGTTATATTGACCTTTCTTTATGAAATATTTATTTTTATCTCTAAAATTATTTATCACTTCAAAGTAAATTTGTCATATCAGTATAGCCACAGTTGCTTTTGTTTAATTATTTCTTCCGTTATGTTGAAACTTTATGTATTCTTATATTTAAATTATGACTCTTATAAGAAGCATATATTTTTTCCTTTTATCAAATTTGACAGCTTGTTATTTTTTTAATGGAGTATTTATTCCTATTTGTTTTGCTTGTGTTTAAATTTATCACCTTAATATTCATTTTCTGTTCATGTCTCCTGTCTTATTTCTTTTTTTATTCATTATAGTTTTATTTTTTATTTCTTGTGTGTGTGTTTCTATTATGTTCCCTTTCTTATTTTACTAGTTATACATTCTTTTACTATTCTTTTAGTGGTTACCATGGAGATTAGGGCATCTGAACTTGATTTATTAAAGTTTTATAAAATTAGCAATTTACATCTTCCAGAAAAAGCAAAGATCAAAGAATAGTTTAATTCCTTTCACCCTGCTATCCACCAGATCTTGTGCTATTATTGCATACAATTTAATTTATTATTAAATCCCACAAGATATTTTATTATTATTGCATTATGTAGTCAATATTCATTTTGTTTTTACCTCCTTCTGTGTTCTTTATTCCTTCTTGCAGAGCTTTGTTCTCATTGGAGATAATTTGTTTTGTCTTTGAAGAATACACTTTAGTATTTTCTTTAATATGAGTTTGATTATCAAATCTCTGAGATTTTGCTTGTCTGAAAATTTCTTTATAGTTTTTCACTTTTATAGGTTATGCGTGCTGATATAGAATTCTAGGTTGGTCGGCATCATCATTCTCTATTTTAAAGATATTATTCCATTGTTTTCTAGCTTCCGTTATTTCTGATGACATATCACAGTTGATCTTATTGTTGTTCCTCTTCAGGTAATATATTGTTTTGTTTCCTGGCTGCTTTTAAAAATTTTTATGTCTTTAATATTCAGTACTTTTTCTATGATGCACCAAGGTATGCATTTTTTGGTTATTTTCCTGCTTGGAAATCTACTTGGGGGTCAGAGAACCTGTTGAATCTATAGATTGATATCTTTTGCCCATTTTGAAAAGTAACTAGTCAATGTCTCTTACATATTTATTTTGCCTTACTCTTTATTATCTTTCCAGAGCACCAATTGACTCACTATGGCACTTCTCCTCTGTGTATCATATGCCTCTTAGAGTCCTGTATTTTCCAACCTTTGTGTCTCTGAGGCAGAATAGATATCTAGGGGAAAGACCTCCTCCAGAATACAATGTGAGGCACTTCCCTAGTTTGTTTCAGTTTCACAAGAAACAGTATATTGCACCTGTGGCTAGACAAAAACAAGAACCAGTTTTATCTGGCAGGACCAGTGTACATGACAAGGACCTGAACTTTAGATGATTATAATGTCTTTTTTTCTTTTTTTTTTAATTTACATTTTATTTATTTTTTAAAAAATTTTATTGGGGTGACAATTGTTAATAAAATTACATAATTTCAGGTGTACAATTCTGTACCACATCATCTATAAATCCCATTGTGTGTTCACCACCCAGAGTCAGCTCCCCCTCTATCACCATATATTTGATCCCCCTTACCCTCATCTCCCTCCCCCACCCCCTTTACCCTCTGGTAACCACTAAACAATATCTTTATAATATCATTTGCATTGCAGTTACTGTGACTCCCATTATGCACCTGACACCACGACAGTTTTAGAGGAACAAGATAAGAAAGAAAAAATGGGAAACAGAGGGTCTCACTGAGTTCGTTGCAGTACTTTTAGAATGGAAATAAAAAAGACCAATTCTGGGATTCTCTTCAAAAGATGGTATTTATGAAATGCTTAATATGTTATCTGAGATCTTATGAAAGATTCACACTCACGGCAAAGAGTTTTTTACATACATAATGTCTAATGAGTCATTGAAACTTCATTAGATAATATTAATATCTTACTTAGCAACATGCATTAGAAATAGACACATCTAGGAAGGAGAACTGACTCTTGGTGGTGAACACACAATGGGATTTATAGATGATGTAATACAGAATTGTACACCTGAAATCTATGTAATTTCACTAACAATTGTCACCCCAATAAATTAAAAATAATAATAATAATAAAAGAAAACAGACACATCTAGTTGACAGCAGGAACTCACCTTCCTTGAGTTCATGGTTTATGTCAAATGGGCTAGATATGTAAGAAAGCAATCAATTTTAACGTAAAAAACTCTTCTTGCCTGGATTTTGTTTAATTTATATGTGACTTGCAAATGGTACCTTATGTTTTTGTAAGTTTTGCTTCTTGTAAAATGGATAGGTGGCCTCGAATAAGTGGTCATGCTGATTTCCTATGTAATCCAACTCATGTCATAAGAGCAATAATGCATTTATTGTTTCAAAATGCTAAAATATAAATGAGCAAAAAAAAAACAGCATGAAAATTCATCTGGAAACAACAAAACAAACAGACAAAGGAGTGATTCTTTGAGGACTGTAGCCACAAATTTTGTTTTATAGGGAATAGAAACTATCACATCTCTAATCAGAGCTTTTACCCCAAAGAATTGAATTTTGGAAAGCACAAAAACAGATGGAGATAAACATTTAGTTCAAGACTAGAGAGACTGACGGTACAAGGCCCCTTTTCTATCCTAGGGCTGTTTCTTTCTTCTATTTCCTGATGACAAGTGCCTGTTCCCGTTATACCCACTATCTCCATTGTTTGGATAGGTATTTGCTGTTCTTCAGAATTGTTGTTTTGGCTCTAGTGCAAAACTGGTTTAGACTGAGTCTCTGATCATCTTATTTTATGGGCATAGCCAGCATCTGTGACTTGCAGAGCTTGATTGTGGGACACCCAGACTAACTTTTCAAAACATAACTGTAGCTGTTACATTCCTTCATGAATCATGACCAGAAGCTCACCACAGAAATTCATACCTCTCATAAATGTTCTCATTACAAACACTAATAAAATAGTCCCCTAAACATTTTTCCCTTTAGCATAAATAAATAAATAAATAAATAAATAAATAAATAAGGGAACAAGATGTTCAACCAGAAAAAAAAAAGCTTTCAAGACCTTACAAAGAGGGGTAGGAAACATAAATCTGTGTCCCAAGGGATACAAGAGAAACACATTCTTTAAATACTTGGAAAATGTGTGAAGCAAATATCTTACTTAGCACATCTGCTCCAACAGTTTAAAATAAAAACTTCAGAAGATATACAATGAATTTTATAGTGATTACAGTTCTTCCATAGTGTGCCACTAGAGACCATTTATTGGAAAAAACAGATCACGTCGTTCTTGAAATGTTCTAAAACCTATTAAACATAGCTTTGTTCACTTTTCCTAAAATGGAATAATCAGCAACCTCACATCTCAGTTCCCATAAGCCTAGATTATAATTAGAATATAAACTTGCCCAGTGTGATTTTTCTACAAATAAAAAAATATATATATTTTATTGGACTAAGGAGAGGGTAATAAAGAAGAAGGAAAACACCTCAAATAGAATATCATTTAAAACCTTTTGTGCTACTCCTGATTCTTTATGGTAGATTAAAAAATGGTTCTTTGCAGCAGTCCTCATTAAGAGGTTGGGTTTTTTTCCCATCCCTACATTTGATGGGACTCTTTTTTTTTGCCCAATATTTGCCCAAATATTTTTTTTGCCCTACATTTGACTGACTCTTTTTTTTGCCCAATAGAATGTGATGAAAGTGAGCAAGTGACGCTGTGTGTATTCTGAGTCCTGGCCACAGACAGCTTCGAAACTTCCATTCTTGCCCTTTTGGAATGCTCTTTTCATGTGAGTGAGTCTAAGCTAGCTTGATAGACAGGTCATATGGAGGCGAAGAGAGGTGTCCAGTCCAAAACCCACTTATCACAATACATGTTGAGGAAGGCCACCTTAGACAATCCAGTCCTTATTTAATTGCTGCCCTATAGGTAAGCCTGGGCAAAACCAGAATAAGAACCTTCCAGCTGAGCCCATTCCAATTGTTGACCCACAGAATCATGGGAAAATAAATGATTATTACTTTAAGACACTATATTGTGGAGTGGTTTGTTGCTCAATGAAGGTTAACCGATACAACTGTCCTAATGCTGCCCTGTGTTATCAGTCTCTTACTAATAAATGCCATCATTAGCCAATCAGAAGAAAACGCCTATTTCACATTTAAGACCTTTCATGTAAGTGCTAGAATTAATTTTTGTTTTTAACCAGCATCATGCATCATCAATGGTGGGCAGGCCTCAATCTACAAGTAATTCATCACTCTTGTCCTTATCATCAAATCTGCTTCCATTACACACATACACACAAGAGCATAGATGCATGCATTTTTTACCCTCATTTGAATTGCTGCATGAGAACCGTTGTTATTAATCTTGGTATGCTGAGAAATTCTATAAGCTACAGTAAGACCATACTTAAGAATCAAATGGCCAGACAAAATTGAGTTGAATTTCTCCTACTCTTCCCTGAACCTTCAAAGTCTGATTTTTCTTTTTCTTTTTCTCTTTGATACATTCTATAAAAATTTCACTGATGATAGATTTGCGTTAACAAGCTTCCTCTTCCAATAAACTACGTGGGAATGCGTGAAAGATCACTCATTCAAATCTTTCTGTGAATTGTTTTAATCAGCTGCTTTCCTTCATATCCATCTGAGCCAGCTGTATAGAAAACATGAGTGGAGGTGGGAGGTAGGAAATTAGAAACTTACAGATATTTGAGGAGTACAGCAAACTAGACTGGGAAATCATAATGTCATAATATCTTAGGAGATTATGTTGACATGGGCTTCCTAAGGACCTCAGGTGTAGGGCTGTAGCAGTTAGAGAGGACATATAAGAGAAAGGCAGAAGAATATATATAAGAATATATAGATTCTTTATTAAAATATGTCCTAGGGCTAGCCCTTCCCCCAGGACTAGGAACAAACTCATCATTTTATTCTTTTTTTTTTCTATCACATGATACTTTGATTTCAGGGTCCTGGATTCAAATTTATACTACTTGTGCATTTTTCAGCCATAATTAGGTTTTTGTGGGTGAAGATAGTAGATTTGAGTGGTTACTTTGAAACTCTAGCTACTGTAGGTTCATCAGAAAGATGTGTAGGAGGGAACTTCCAGGAGATGGCACACAATTATTACTCTGGGATTTTATCCCCAGACTCTTATTTGGAACTCCTGAATCTAGGTGGCTTTGGTCTCAAACTCTCAAATAGAAACCCCTGACCTAATGACTTCATTTCTCCTTTGTGTTAAAGCCTAGGGCATAAGCATGCCTAGAGGCCTCCTCTCCTTGTTGCCCCTTAGTTCCCTCCCTAATTTTGGCTCCAGAGGTCTAACTATGATCATTTAAGTTAGGTCTTTTCCCTCTAAATATTAGAACAGAGCTAGCTGAGACCTACTATCTTTTAATGTCCTGTGAGAGATGTTCCTGATGTGTTGCCTCACTGATGACAAGAGAAGAAATTATCAAAAGGAATCAAGAATAAAAGACTATAAATCATAGAAAAGAAGCCAAGAGAACCTCCCTCAACAAGATGCTTTACAAAAGCAGGCACATTTAGTTAACTCATAGGTCAGCCTACCTGGCTAATAGCTGAGATATTGGCATCTCATCTGATTTAGCACTGATCCTGGGCTTTTCCTTCTTTTTTCTTTAATTTGTTTCTGCTCAACAGTTTTAATGACTCTGGCACACTACATTCATCATAATTCAGTATAATTGTACTTCAATTTATAATTAGGATACTCTCCTTATCTTACTCATGAGGAAAATAAGGCTTCAGGAAGGTGGGGTAAGTTGCCTAGTCATAAACGTCACCTGTCCTTCTGCATTATACCATGTGGCTACTACACAATCCCCATTTCTTCTCTTCCAATGGTGTTGACCAGATCTCTTTTGAAGTTTTGTACAATGATTCCCAAATGTATTATTAAAAACAAAGGAAAAACTCCAAACAAACAAACAAACAAAAAACAACAAAATCCTCTCACCTCTGAAGCATTTCCCCCTTGCTATAGTACTATTCTTCTCAGACTTACCAAATCTATGTCTAAGACAGAACCACTTGTGTTTAAGTTTTCAGGGTCTTGAAGAAATTCAAATTGTGGTTTAACTGATTATTTTGTTCACTTTTTCCATAGAAATTCTTCAAATATCTCAACTCAAATTTATTTACTTAAAAAAAAACTAGTCTGTTTATATTTTCAAAAGCTTTATAGTCTTTCTCAATAAGATATTTAGATGTGCTTAACTGGAAAGGATGAAAAAAATGTTTCTGGAAAACCTATGCATAATAGAGCACTAAATGCAAATCAGGTCAGAAGAATTTAGGGGTTTTTTGGGCTTGTAGAAAAGGAAGCACCAAGAGAATCTTCATTTTGAGACTTTGATTACATCCCCTATGTTTAATAATCAGTTGGAGGGCTTAAGCAGTAATGATCAAAATATGTGTATATCTGTTAGAAAGTAAGAAAACACATGGCTCACAGCAGTTTTGCCTAAGACCAGAGGAATACACTAATTAAGTTATGTGGGCATCTTCTACATTAAATTTAAAAAATACAAAGTTGGATAGGATTATCAATTTGGAATATCAGACTACAACTGAATGTATCTGACCTCAAACTGTCTGTCAAATATGGCAAAAGTTAAAACCCAACTTAGCTGGCATCAGAGGAAAAAGCTAAGTATTAAAAAAATAAATTAAAGTCTCCACATTGCAATAAACAAGAAGCAGAAAATTAGGCACAGAGCATATTTTTAAAAATTAGTAAGAGGTCACTGGGACATGTTCTCAGGAAAGATTTGTGTTTCATTCTTGTTTTTGACTTTTACATTTAAAATGAATAAGGATAAATTAGAGCATATTGAGAAAGGTAGAAATCAAATGACTGCAAAGTGGGACTGAGAAAGGAGGTGAGAGGTGAGACATTAGGGAAGACCAACAGGCAATATTAACACATTCAAAATGGATCTAGAGTCACTATGAATAAGAGAGCTCTACAGAAACATGTTCCTAAATTCAGAGATTAGGTCAAAATATACAGTGATGAAAAAGTGACTGTTTACTTGGCAAAAGAAAGGAATATTTAAATGATGCTAGAAATTGCATTGTTAAAGATTAGTCAATGATCAGAGCACAAAAATTGTATTGAAGTACTACTGTTAATCATGCAGAACACAAAACTGCTTCTAATACTAGAATTGATAAGGTAGAAATCAAAATTCATGAAACCATTGAGAGATGATCAATTTTTGAATTTTGTATTTGAAACCTATTAAAAATACTTTTACTAAATATATCCAACCATTTAAACTCAAGTGAAAGTATTATAATTACATTTACATTTTTATAGATATACTTTGTGAATATCCAGTAGTTTCCACTCAGTACACTGGACTCAATACTAACTCTTTTCGCTCACCTTCCAAAATGCAATGCATGTAAACCATTCACCAACAAAATAAAGTACTATCAAATACTAGCCACTGGGAGAGCTAACTCTTTCCAGCCTTGAGTGGTATTGAGAGAGGTGAGGGGTGCAGATGACCCTGTTGCCAGTTGTGGCCAAAATCAGGACAAAACATAAAGGTATCAAGCCACCAGTTGGCAAGGTCAATACTGAAGAGGGGAAGCTGTTATATGCATGAAGTCTCTATGGTGAGAGGATGAACAGTCCTGAGATGGAGTGTATAGAGAGTAGCCTGGCTTTCTTATAGCAGTTTATCACTTATTTTAGGGTATAAATCTATGCCTATTTATTTTTTTGTTATGTCCATTTATTTTACAGCAAATCCCTTTGGCAGTAAAGAGCTAAAGAAAGAAGTATGCATTTAATAAAATTTTGAGAATTGAATTTTGTTTTTGTTTCTCAACAAGGTGATAATGATCACATATAAAATGTTTGTTGACATTTACCCAATACCATGGTGCCATTGCAAAATCATTAAGCTTATGAAAATCATAGAAGACATATCTACCGAAGAAGAAGCATTACCGTCAACTTTAACTGTTGGGAGGTATTTTAAGGCGGATATCTCTAAAGATGGCCATTTATCACAAGCAGGTATCCACTGTGAAACATGACTTTTTATTTAAACCAAGAGATACATTTATTTAAACCAAGTGATTAATTTTCAAATCCAAGCTTTCTTAAACATTTAAGAAAATTGAAGTAATGGTAGTTACTATACTGGCGTTTTTAGGAGAAGAGTGATTTTTCAAAAAGTTAAATGATGCAGGTATTATCTTGGTGGCATCACATACTTCAAATAAAAATCTCAGTTAATTTCAATAACGATTTAGTTTTTATACCAATTCTTGAAATCAAAAGTAAATCCTCTGTAATACATCATCCATATATCACATTGTGTGTTCACGACTCAGAGTCAAAATCTATGTAACTTTACTAACGACTGTCATCCCAATAAACTTTAATTTTAAAAAAAGTAAATCTTCTGCAAGTTTACTCTGCCCAAAGCAAAATATCTGACATTATTATTTACACTATTATAAATTCAGTTAAAAATGTAAACAATTAAAGTTTTTTAGTAGCAATTATCCAAATAATAAATTTTGGTGGATCACACTGTCATGTTTTAAAAAAAAAATGGTTTTTAATGAATATGGCAGAAATGTACTTGGAATTAGATGTGGTTAATTTGAACAAGCCGATGGAAATAAAGTCCAAGTTTTATAAGCAATTTATAATTTATATAATTTTTAATTTTATAATATAATTTACAGTAATATATATCATTTTCATAACTTATGTATTAATCTAAGTCACACACATTTAAAATAATTGAATTCCACAACTGTGATGAAGATCTTATGAGATAAACTTCTACACAACAGTACAATTTCACCTTCTACTCCCTGTCATTGAAAGGACTTTTGAAATGTTTGCACACTTAAAGATCTACTTTTAAAGTCAGTCTAAATGCCCTATAATAGTATAAACTTGTTTTATAATTTTTTGATAAATTTTGTAATATTTATTTATAAATTTGGTAATTTTTGGTGCTCCTTCTCCAAGATTATTTGGAAATCAAACTATTCAACAAATGGACCACCATAAAATTTCAGCCTTTGTGCTTGCAGCTAACTACCGAATAAAGAGCTTCTAAAGGAGATATTGAAATTTATTGCCACCCCCTCAAAAGGAAATTGAACTTTTTTTTAACAAAAAATCAAATGATGTACAAAATTAAAATTTTAATTTCCAATCATTTTACTTGTTGATATTGTCCATATTTATTCCCAACCTATCTGGACAAACTTACTTCATAATTCCTCAAAATTTTCTGATGTGGATCATTCTTACCATTGAGATAAATCTATTTATGGTCATCTTAACACTTGTGCTCCTTTACATTTCTGAACAATTGATTCTGTCAGTGATTTCCAAATGTTTGTGATTATATATCCATAGTTTTTGAGCAGGTACCCCACATATATGAGTATTTATTTATGAATATTATACATGCACTATTGTGTTAATATGATATATACTATAAATATACATATGCTTTAAAGAAATGAAGTTAATAATAAACAGAAATGTAAATTGTATTATTTTCTCCCCTACCCACCTTTGAACACTATTGTTTTATACCATGGACTGACTTATGAATTCATAGTCTATAGTGGTTAGGTCCTAAAGTCAAAACATAAGTTGAACCTCACAGATAGCCAAATTATCCTTGGAAATTACTCAGAAGACTCTCTTTTGGAGATTGATGATCTCTCAGGTTGATAAATAAACACACAAGTCCTACATAGCTAGTTTATTCTTTAACACTGAAAAATGTCGTTTCTTTAGTTGAACAAGTTGTGAAGTATTTGGCTTAGGCTTAGGGATCAAATTGCAGGAAAAATTTGTGCTAAACATTAGATCATGCCAAATTTCCTGTGATATTCATACTATATACTTTGAGAAACAGGAGGGCACTGAGAATAAGAGGTGGGAAAACAGATCCAAGTCTCTCATCTCACATTCCCACCAGGACATATGGCTCATTTAGTGTAACATGGATGGAATCCTCCACATGGTTGAAATCCCCCCCCCTCTCTCTCTCCCTCTCTCTCTCTCTCCCTCTCTCTCTCTCTCCCTCTCTCTCTCTCTCCCTCTCTCTCTCTCTCCCTCTCTCTCTCTCTCTCTCCTCTCTCTCTCTCTCTCTCTCTCTCTCTCTCTCTCTCTCTCTCCCTCTCTCTCTCTCTCCCTCTCTCTCTCTGTTTACCTACACACCACCAGGTTTCTTGTAATTGAGTTTACATAAATTATATACAAGTATACAGTGACTTCTTTGTATAACATTTTTCTTCTCCTTTCTCTTTATCAGCGTCACCTGAAATTTCTTTGTCACTAGTCCTTCCCCAGCTACATCTCTCCAAATTTTACCAATATTTTAATTAATTTTAAATTCGACTCTCCATGAATTTCCAACTCACTTAAGTTCTTGTCATATTGGAATTATGACACCAATTCCCCTCCTATTTTGTTAAATTAAATACTTGTATAAAGGATATTTACCTTGTCTACCCAACAGTTTAGGCATTTTGGCTTATACCACCAGGCAGAATGGTAAGTACAGATTGTAGGAATCCTGCCTTGAGTCTTGATATCTCTGTAACAGCCTGGCTATTCATGTGGTATTTCTGATTTTCCTGTTTCTGAACATAGGGTAAGATGGTACTTCCCAGCTTGTTTGAAATTACACATTGTCTGTGATTTGCTTTGGCTAATAAAATGTGAATTTTTTGGAATTGTGGGAGTTGTCTTTCCCTCACACCTACCACTCTCCAGCAAGTGCAGCCTCCATCAACCAGCTACCCATTCTGAAGACAACATGGAGCAGAGGCCCTGACAATTCAAGATAAACATGTAGCATAAATAAGAAATAAATTGTTTTTATTAAACCATGCAATTTTGGGACTATCAGTTACTACAGCACTACCTGCCCTATCCTGAATTATATATAGGGAAATTTCTATTACCTACCAAATAGGGATAACAACAGCTTGCCTTAAATGTATCATCAAATTTTTGTAAGGATAAAATACATAAAATGTTACAAAAATTCAGATAAGCATTAATAATAAAATAGGAATATCAAAATGTCTCAACTTCTAGTATATTTATTATTATCTCTATTGATCATACATGTACAATACTGAGTCATTTCTTCTTATACTGTTAGTATTTTTTACCCTTTTAATTCATTTAACAACCATTTAACCAGATAAGGACATGACAAGAAAAGAAAACTATAGACCAATATCCCTGATGAATATAGATGTAAAAATTATCAATAAAATATTAGCAACCAATATTAAAACACACATTAAAAGGATCATACATCATGATCAATTGGGATTTATCCCTGGAATGCAAGGATGGTTCAACATACACAAATTAATAAATATGATGCACAATATTAATAGAATGAAAGATAGAAATGATATGACTATCGTAATAGGTGCAGGAAAAGCATTTAATAAAAAAACAACATCCTTTCATGATAAAATCCTTCAACACATGGGGTATAAAAGGAACATACCTCAATATAATAAAGGCCACATACAACAAACCCACAGCTAAAATCATACTCAAATGTGAAACTTTGAAAGCCTTTCCTCTAAGATCAAGAGCAAGAAAAGGATCAGTAGTCAAGATGTCAGAGTAGGTAAATGTTGTGTTTACCTCCTCTCGGGACCATATCAATTACAACTAAACTACAGAAAAACCATCATTGAGAATCACCTGAAGACAATGAACTGAAGCCCTACAACTACAGACATATAGAAGAAACCACACTGAGACTAGTAGGAGCAGCAGAGACACAGAACTGGCTTATCCTACACCTGTGTGTGATCATTAAAAACTGGGAGGGATATCTTGGCCGTGGAGATACCTCTGGAGAAGAAACAGGTCCCAGCCCCATACCAGACTCTCCAGCCCAGGGTTCCAGTGCTGGTAGAGAATTCTCCATAACTTCTGGCTGTGAAAACCAGCGGAGATTGTGCCTGAGTGAGACAGAGGGTGGCTGGAGTCCCAGGCACTCCTCATAAAGGACGACTGTGCACGTATTTACTTGCTCAGAGCCCCCATGCTAGGGTAGAGGTTCAAAAAGTGCTGGGGACACACGGGGAGAAACTGACTTCAGGGAGAGGGCTGGAGGTCTGGCTTTCTCCTGGATGGAGGAGGTCGTGGAAGCCATTTTTTCTTTGCTGAATCCTCCACCTCCTTGCATACAGACACAGGCAGATGCCATATATGAGTCTCCATCAAACTGACTGACACCTTTTACCTTCTCCACCCTAGTGATTTGCGGAGACCTCATCTGACCCAACTTTCGGGCACACCCAAGCTGTTTCCAGTGGGTTTTCCGTACAAATGGCCAGCCTTGGCTCATACTACGGATTTTCCTAAAATCCCTCAAAGGTTCACAAAACCCAAACAAGCAGCATCTGTCTTCGGCATGACCTGTTCCTCTGGCTGACCAGCCCTAAGCTCGGCACTAGCAACAGCCGGCCTCAGTTCACAGATTGGCCTCTCTAGGCAACTGTAAGTCCAATGCAAGCAGTGGCCATTTGTGGATTGTTTTGTGGCTCATACCAGGTAGCCCTGGGCAGAGCACAAGCTGCAAGTAAATTTGGCCTGCAGCAAGTCCCTTCCCAGGATACCCTAGGGCTGGCACACCTAGTGCCCAGTTTCAGACCAAACCAGAGCATCACCTGGCTACCTTCAGGATGACACACCCAAAGGGAAGACTGGGCAGGCATCACAGCCCACTAAAGTGAACTCTGCTCTGTAGGGTCAAGCTCTGCACAACAGCTTCTCACTGTACTCAAGGCCAGTCCTCACAACCAATTAGCCTGACAGTCAATCCCTCCCACTGGTGCACAAATAGCAACCAAGGCTCAACTTCAACATGAGGGCATACACATCCCACACAAGAGACATACCTGGAACACCCAGCTCTGGTGACCAAGGAGACTGCACCACTGGGTCCCCAGGACACCAACTGCATAAGGCCACTATACTAAGACCAGGAGGCATAGAAGCCCTATGTAATACATAAAAACAAATGCAGAGGGCAACCAAAATGGGGAAGACAAAGAAACATGTCCCAAATAAGAGAACAGAACAAAGTTCCAGAAGAAGAACTAAACAAAATAGAGAAAAGCAATCTACTAGATACAGGGTTCAAAACACTGGTTATAAAGATGCTCAGTGATCTCAGGCAGAACTTCAACAAAAAGATAGGAAACATAAAAATAGAGATAGAAAACATAAAAAAGAACCAGTCAGAAATAAAGAATACATTAGAGGGAATCGACAGTAGATTAGATGAAGCAGAGGACTGAATCAGTTATTTAGAAGATAAGGTAGCAGAAAACACCTAATCAGAACAGCAAAAAGAAGAGAGAATACAAAAAAATGAGGACAGCTTCAGAGGCCTCTGGGACAACATCAAGCATACCAACATTTGCGTTATTGGGGTACCAGAAGGAGAAGAGAGAGAGCAAGGAATTGAAAACATATTTGAAGAAATAATGATGGAAAACTTTCCTAACATAGTGAAGGGAATAGATATACATGCCTAGAAGCACAGAGAATCCCAAACAGGATGAACCCAAAGAGGTTGGCACCAAGACACATCATAATAAAAATGCCAAGTTAAAGACAAAGAGAGAATCTTAGAAGCAGCAAGAGAAAAGCAGTTACAAGGGAATTCATATATGTGTGTTGTAGTAGTATTGTCCAGCCATAAAAAATAAAAAAAAAAACCTGACATTTGTGGCCACATGGATGAACCTAGAGGATATTAACTAGTAAGTAATGTAAGCCAGAGAGACAAATGCTTAATGATCTCACTTGTATATGGAATCTAAAAAAAAACCAAACAAACAAACTCATAGAAACAGAGAGTAGAATAGTAGTTATCAGGTGCTGGAGGTTAGGGGACTTGAGAAGATGATGTTAAAGGGCACAAACTTAGAAGATAAGTAAGCCAACACTGTATTATAAACCTCAAATTTGCTAAGAGATTAGATCTTAAATGTTCTCACCACAAAAAGAAATGATAATTATATGATATTATAGAGGTGTTAGTTAATGCTACGGTGGTAATTATATTGCAACATATAAATATATCAAATCAATACACTGTACACCTCAAACTTATACAATACATGTCAATTATATCTCGATAAGAAAATAATAAAATAAAATTTTTAAAAATGCTAAATTTTGTGTATGTAATAGTATTTCAGAGACTTGGCTGAGGATATTTCAGAATTTTTTTTTCCTCAACACAGACAACTACATGAAACCAATGAAAAATATTCTGTAGAAACATATGTATGCTCATACTCATAAATAAGAAATGTCTGTGGAGCAGACTTTCTGCTTTATGAAAAGAGAGTGACATAAAACATCTGGTCTCGCATTAGAGACAAAACTCAACCTCCAGTGAGACCAAATCTGTGATAGAAACATATGTTTTACTACTCATGCTTTTAAAACAACATGCAATCTTATGATCTTTCAGGATTTCCATTTAGCAGAATGGTCACCATGGTAACAATGTGACCATGTTGATTGTATGTGCTTTCTCGTCTAAGGCTGAATGACCAATGCAGGCCACTTGGCAGCTGCTTTCAGTTATAACAATATGTGTTCCCCATAGAGTTCATAAAATTGCTCCTCAATCCACCTGAATCCGTTGATGTGGAAGCCAAAATGGCTGGTGGACCTTACTGAAGATCCAGATAGTTCAGGCATCTTACAGACCAGAGTGGACCAGTTTTATCATATGATTTTCAAAGTGGCAGCGCACTGGGTATGCTCAGAGGCCTTACATGGTAATTGGCAGTAAGATAGATAATTTGATAAAATCGTGTAGATGATTAAACAGGTATCTAGGTAGAAATTAAAAACATTTAGAACATGTGGATAATGAATTAATATTTTCACATTTTTATTCAGATATTTAATCTTACATTCTGATAATTAAGTTCGCGAACTTACCACTGTGGGCTTGCATTGGCAGCACTGTGCAAATAGCTCGGTAAGGTTTCATAACCGTGGTATATCAGTGTCTCACAGCTGTGTTTGCGTTGACATGTGGAGGTGTCTTACTGAGTGGTGTTCATTATTGTTGTTGCATGTTGTTGTGTGCTATCACAAGAATGTCTGAGCTTGAATTAGAGCAATGAACAAACATTAAATTTCTTGTTAAACTTGGCAAGAGTGGAAGTGAAGTCAGTCCAAGTTTATTAGGATAATGCCATGAAGAAAGCAGCAGTGTACAAATGGATTAAATGTTTTTCTGTTTTTATGTGTCACTGATGAAGCAAGATCAGGGCGGCCAGTAATAAACAGAACCGGTGAAAACATTGCAAAAATTCATTGAATTCTGCATCAAAATCATGGGCTGAGTGTGAGAAGCATAGCAGACCAAGTAAACATTGGTAGAGAAACAGTTAGAAAAATTGTAACTGAAAATCTTGGCATGAGAAAGGTGTGTGCAAAAATGGCCCCGAGAAGCTCTTGCATCACGACAATGCACCAGCTCATATTGCCCTGTCTGTGAGGGAGTTTTTAGCCAGTAAACAAATAACTGTATTAGAACATCCTCCCTACTCACCTGATCTGGCCCCCAATGACTTCTTTCTTTACCCAAAGATAAAGGAAATATTGAAAGGAAGATATTTTGATGACATTCAGGACATCATGGGTAGTAATACAATGACATCTCTGAATGTCTGAATGTATAAGACATTCAAGAAAAAAGAGTTCCAAAATTGCTTTGAAGGGTGGGCTAGGTGCTGGCAGCAGTGCATAGCTTCCTGAGGGGAGTACTTTGAAGGTGACCATAATGACATTCAGTAGTGAGTTATGTAGCACTTTTTCTAGGATGAACTTGCGAACATAATTGTAAGACCTTCATATGCAGACACAAAATAAAATTTCCATTTGTAGCAATTTTGAAGTAGACTGATGACTATTGCTTTTCTTCTCTTCACCTAATCTAGCTCTGAAATTTACTCTCAGGAAGAGAGTAGGGATTTTATGAGTAAAACTGGCATGTGGAAGCTGATCAAAAAATATTAGTTCAATGATGAATGAAAAACTAATGCTGCTTAGTACTTTCAGCAGGGGGTACCTGATTAGAAATTTGATAAAGAATATTAATTAAAATATGTTTATAATTTTACAATGTGTAAAGTATCACAGAACTTAATTTTTAAGCTAGTGAAAAGTTTATAATTATCCCAGTTTTATAGGTGAATAAATATGAGGTTACTAGAGATGATGCAACTCAGTTAAAAACACGTAGCAGGTAAGTGGTAGATTAGAATTAAGTCTAAGGTTTTCTAATGCTACATCTCACATCCTTTAAAATTCAAGATGGTGTCCAATATAGTAGATGAGTTCTAAATAGTGCTTGGGAAAACAATATGGTGAGGTTTTATCCTTATTCTTCATTGCGGTTTCTGCAGTGTTTAGAAGAGTTTGCTGAAGGAATAAATGCTTAAAGTCCCAAATGTCAAAAACAAATTTTTAATATTTTAACAAGAAAATATAAGAAACTATTTTTTACACCTGATAGGAAAAACACCTTTAAATAAAACACACAAAAGAGGACAGACCATAAGAAAAAGATTGGTCACTTGATAGCATTAAAATTAACATTTTATTTATTACAAAGAACCCACAAGTGAACTTCAAAAGGTAAGTCAAAGACTGAAAGAAGTTATCTGTAATGCATAGGACCAAAAAGAATGTGTTATTCTGAATTTTTAGGGAAACTATGCAATTGAATAACCCAATAGAAGAATGAACACAGGTACAGGACAGTGAAACTATTGACAACTTTGCTGGAAATACAAATTAAATAAAACTTGGAAATGCAGATTTAACCACTGAAATATAATTTCACATAAGCTCTTTTGGTAAAGGCAGCAAGCACCCTCGAGAGAAGCACTGACCAGGGAACAGTAGTTTTGATTAAAAGCAGCCAACTCAACACAACCTTTCAGAGAGAGAGAGAGAGAAAGACAAGGGAAATAAATCATTCTGATTTCCTGTCAAGGCTCCCTATTGGCTGAACCTAACCAAAAACTAGGATATGAACCTATTGATATAGTCCATATGGCCAGACTGCCAACACAGATAGCAGGTGAGAAGGGTAGAGAGTATATTTAAAGGAATGAATTAAAGATATTTGCCACAGAGGTTCTGATGCTTGGTGGCCAAAACAAAACTTAAAAAAAAGACAAATGTCTACAATTATTAAGTCTTCATTAAAAATGTAGGCTGTGCATAAATGGGAAAACACACTGTTTCAATTTTTAAAATGGGGAACGGAAAACTTCTTTTACACTATTATAAAAAGCCTAATTTTAAACACTATATAATGCCTCTTTTGGTTCAAGTGCATAAATTATTTTTCTACTGGGAACATACTTTACGAAAAAACATTCTCAAAACTAGATTACAAAAATGGAGTAATACCCATACCACTTTCAAATAGTTTTTTTTGCTGCTTTACAGAAAGAGTCCTTAAGGGATCACTATTCTAAAAATAATTTCATAGAAACAGTATAGAGTGGAGAAGTATATTTATTCTCACTGTTCCACAAGATTCTTTTATGTTCTATAATTTGTTTTTATTTCACTGTTGCTCTTGGCCTTTGCAAGTAATAATCTAAAATCTGAGAGCTTATTTTATTCACTCGACTGCTCTTTTAATTATACACTTGTGGCACTGAAGGAGCAGCCACAACAGCCTAGTTCTCTCTGGATTTAGATGGACGTGCACAAATTGAAATCCAGTTAAAGCATTTCCAACAGCTTTCAAATGAGTTTGGAAATTGCTGTCTTTGCTCTGTGCTCCAGGTGCTATCCATATTAGTTAAGGTAACTCAAATTCCTTAAACAAATAAACTACCCGTGTTTCCCTGAAAAAAGACCTAACTGGAAAATAAGCCCTAGCATGATTTTTCAGGATGACATCTCCTGAACATAAGCCCTAATGTGTCTTTTGGAGCAAAAATTAATATTAGACTCGGTCTTATTTTCAGGGAAACACAGTAGTTCTTAGCTGTTTAATAAAGTTCAACAATTTATCCAACACATATTTTGAGTGCCTTCTAAGGGCCCTAGGTATTTGGGCTGCATCACTAAATTATAGAGAAAGATTCCTGAGTTCCTGAAGCTCACATTCTAGCAGTGGAAACAAGTAATAAATAATAAACATAATAAATATATAAATTACATAATATGTTAGAAATGGATGTATGCTACAGAGGAAAGAAAAGGTAGACGAGGATAAGAGGGACTTGGATGGGGGGCATGAGGCAGTTAGGATTAGCTCCACTGAGAAAGTAATATTTGTAGCAAGATTTGAAATAAGTTTGGGAGGTAGGTTATCAAGCATATAGCTGGAAGACAGCCTTCCAGAGAAAAAAACCTTCTCTCTCTCTCTCTCTCTCTCTCTCTCTCTCTCTCTCTCTCTCTCTCTCTCACTGAATTTAAAATAGAAATAAGTGTGAACTTTATAGTTACATCATCTTTTTTATTTAATCTCTTTTACATTACGTCTAAAGCACCATACTTATCCTCACCAAGAATTCTAGTTCTCAAGTACAGTGGAGATGACAGAATAAAAATATTCTCATAATTACTCATTTGCTTTACCTCTTATTACATATGTAATACCAATATTATTACCACCTATTATGATTGCTGAAAAAAGTTAAGAAACTTCTTTGTTCTTCCAATTTCCTCTAATTTTTCTGGTTATACCATATTTGCATTGTAAGAGATTCTAGCCAATATATACTACATTCTCTCCTTTCTAGTCACATTCAGTATTAATTCTATAAGTAAGTATATATTTGATGTTCACCACCAGTCCTATGTTGATGTATCTCCATACATATTGATTGTCTGAAGTTTGTTATTTAATTCCTCAGAGAGGGAATATGACAACAATATTTCTTGAGGTCTTGTATGCTGATAACAGGCATGCATTTTATGATGGAAAGTCAGCTTTGCTGGATATAAAATCCTTTCTTAAAATATTTAAAATATATTAATACATCTTGTTCTGATATAAAGTACTGTTATCTAAAAGTTTGATGATAATCTAATATTATTTCTCATTTACTACTATTTTCTAGACACTCAAAGCATTTTATTCTTTCTTTTTAAGATCCATACTAACATGTGTCTTTCTGTTGATTGTTCTAGGTTGATATTCATAATTACACAGTATGATCTTTCAAATTGTAGTTAAGATATTTTATTTTTAATTCACATAAGTTTTCTTGAATTACAGTCTTCCATGTTTGTTCTTCTCCCTTGCTTTGGCATTTACTTCAGGAATGCAAATCATTTTTGTGTGGGATTTTCCTTGTCTATCTTCAATATTGGTTATTTTCTCTCAAATTGTTTATTTTTAAATTTATTTTCTATAAATGTTTTTTCTTTTATTTTTAACTTCTATTCAGACATTATTTTCTGTTTCTATTCACTTTTATCCACTGTAATTTTCAGTTCAATCATAACTTTGGAAAAATTACTTTTCCCTTATTTCTAATTCTTAATTCAGTTCTATCACTTCTGAGGTTTTCTAATTCTGATTTATGTTGTTCTTTATGTCATATCATTTTCCCAATATATTTTAGTTTCTTTTGAAATACAGGCATACCTCATTTTATTGGGCTTCACAGATGTTGTATTTTTATAAATAGAAGACAAGACCCTCTACCAGCAAAAAGATTATGACTTGCTTTATTGCAATACTTGATTTACAGTGGTAATCTGGAATGGGGCCTATAATATCTCTGAGGTATGCTTGAACTAAGTTACAGTTTTAATCTGTTTTATAAGTATGCCTATTTGGTATGCTTTAGTTGTCTATGGAAATTTCATTCTGCTCCATATTCTGTTTTTCTCTCTCTCTTTCTTTTCCTTCCTTCCTTCCTTCCTTCCTTCCTTCCTTCCTTCCTTCCTTCCTTCCTTCCTTCCTTCCTCCCTCCCTCCCTCCCTCCCTCCCTCTCTCTCTTTCTTTCTTTTAGTATAATTTTGTGTGGAAATTGGTCCCAATACATTCTATTGGTCAATTTTATTTGCAATAAGTTTTCTAGGACTTTTAGAAGGCATATTTCAGGATTGTGTTTCTAATTTAATAGAACCCCCTTTTATGTTATTTTCATATAGTGTGCAAGGTTATGGTGATTTGCTTTCTGAAATTTCCTACCTATGTTTCCCTTTCAGTTTTTATTTTGAGCTTCCTTTTTCTTGATTTCCATTGTCCATATCCTGTTCAAATTTTATTCCACTCCCAGCAGTTGTTTCTTCAATGTTCAACATTGAAGAAAATGCCCTGTCTTGGAAGGAAGTCTTGCTCAGTGTTAATTCGCAGGGGCTAAATTGCTTCAATTTCTTTATACTTGGCTGTGGGTTCCTCATGATTCTCTACTCTTGGAGTAGAGAAACAAAACCCTTAAGCTTTAGGTGTGCTCAAGTTGGCACCCACTGCTTTCTAATGAGTACCTGGGTTATTGGGATTCTGTATTCTTGAGTCACTTTATTTTCAGTGACTCCATTTTTCTCTCTGCTTCTTCCTTCAGGAATGCTGACACTGGGAAGTTTTAGAAGTTGTTGGCAGATATTTGTCACAAATGTGTACTTTCAGGTTAGACAGAATGCTATTTTTGTTGTTCATAAGCTTTTAGTTTTGGTATCTAGTTGGTCTACCTTTGGGAATTGGAAAGTTACTTAAACTGTACTTCCTTTACTGGCGCCATCTTCCTAAAAATCTTCCTCATTTTGCCTTTTAAGATTGATATGCATCTGTTTAAATTTTTATCTCATGGACTGTTTGAAACCATTATCTCATTATCTCCATGGACTATTGGAGTCCATAAATAGCCATAAGAATTCTCATGACAATTTTCCAAGAACAACCTATAATAAGATGATGAGCTGTTCTGTTTAGAGGATCACTTTCAGTAATTTTTCTTAGCTGAATTCTTGCTGAGACTCAGATCTTCTGCAAGCTGTTTGGAACCTGAGAGATCAATGACAGGTATTCCTCTGGGATGCAGCAACTTTTCCATTATATACCCTGAATGATCATCTTTCTTAAACCCGCTGTCTTTTAATAGAAAAATATGATCATTATTTTTAGAATGATCTTTATTTCAGTAGTTATCACTGATCCCATCTGGACCTAAATAAGCTAGTTATTTTAGTAGTTGGCACGCTTCCATGTCTTCTAATGGCCATATACCAGGTTTTCATATTCAAGTTCTTCATAATCATATGAGATATGAGATGCTTTTGGTATTATTAATACAACTTTTTAAAAGATAATCAGTGAATCATCATATTCAATCAATTATTCTCTTTTATATTACCCATACAGTTATTCCTCATTGATATTATTATTTGGGGTCAATCAGTCCCAATGACTGACTTGTCTGAGATACAGACAATCTTAATTAATGAGTTACTGCTTATCACACTGCATGATTCAAGAATATCTTTAAATAACAGATATGTGGATCTCCATATCATATCCAGAAAGAAGATTATGGGACATTTTTTAAATAGTACTACAGCACCTAATTAAACAGATTTCTACTGGGGGTGAGAATGTCGCTAAATTGGCTATGGTGCTGCTGTGATTATTCATTCAAGTAAACTGCCAAAGCCAAATGAAAGTCCACACAGTCATAAGCTTTCTAATATTGCCATCTACTCTAGATTTTTTCCCAATAGATCAACATCAATTTCACCAAGTAGTTTTCAGAATCTACTACATTGTACTTTTTTGAAAACTTGGACAACATTGGCACCATTATTTTATTTTATTACATTTCTGCTTCATTAGAATTTGTATGAGATTCCCAAAAGTGGTTCTTTCAGAAGTGATGTGATTCAAGTTTGCAATCTCTTCTCAAATGAGGGGAACATGGTGTGATCTAAGTTATTAAAAGTGTTCTGGAGGGTAATTTGGAATTAGGTACCAAAAAGTCTAAAAAAGTATGTTCCCTTTAATTCAGCAATCCCACTTCCAAGAGTATATGTATACTGAAGAAATAATGAGAGTTGTACACAAAATTTTATGTGAAAAGAATATTCATTGCTTACTTTTATAACAGGGGCATACTATTAGAAATAATCACTAAGAGAATGTCAACCATTAGGAGTATTAGTAATAAAGTATGCCACATAGATGGTGAAAACCAAGCAGTCACAAAATATTATGTTTGGGAGTACTTGGAACTAGAAAGTGATCATTATATTTAATTTTTATAAAGCAAGTTAAAAATTGGTGTATAAATTATAACTTTAAAATTGTTTTATGCACATGGACACTATATGTGTGTCTGTGTGTGCATATAGAGAGAAGACAGAGATAAGACAGAGATAGAGAGATAGAGGCAGAGAAAGACAGAGGGAATGAATTTTAGATACCAACATTGGGTTATAAGAAATGATACATTCTTATATTTCTCTAATTCTCATTTAATGTCCTTCAAGTCCCCATTCAATGGACCATTAGAAAATTTAAACTGTCATTGTTACAACATTCTGCTACCTCAAAGGAACTTGAGAATAATATCAGATTTAAGTAATGCCAGAAACTAGAAATAGGGACCAAGTTATTAATCCACAATAGTTAGCATCCTTTCATTGCTCCGAAGCTACAGGATATTCCTCTCAAGTACGGTCCATACTATTTGCCTCTCAGAGACCGCTGCTTCAGGAATATTTCTTCCTGAGTTCCTCCCCATTGGCACACATTTGGAACCCTATAACTATTCCCCAACATAGAACTCATTCTTCCTTGCTTCCCAGTTTAGGGGGAAATGCTAAATTTCCCTTGGCTTTTTGTTTCTGACTCTTTCTCTCAAACTCCTCCCTTCAAGATCACATTAAATCCCCAGAAAGGGAATTAAGCCCAAAGCTGTTGTTTTTCACAATGGTTGGAGGAGGTAATAGGGAAACCAATTCTTTTTCCTATTGGTGGAAGTGGGGAAAAGAGATGTTAATATACATTTGTTTCTTAATTACTCCCCTTACATAAACAGAGTAGAAAAAAATTTATGACTGGTAAGGTATACAACAAAACAATGCTCATCACTGGGTGCAAGGACAGTGACTGTGTTTTTTTGGTAGCTTTTTGTTTATTTGTTGTTTACTTCTTATTATTTTCCTAATTTTTTATAATGAACATGTAGAAAGATATAAAAATATAATCATAAAAAACAAATATTTCTTGTTTAATGGAATCCTAAAATAGATCGATAGTTTCCCCCATTAAGAATCATCAGGTATATCAGTGTAAGATTATGCTAAAGGTTTGTATTATTCAAGAATTACTGACAAATAGCCAATGTGACAAGTGACCAGTGAATGTGGAATCCCCAATATTATATATAGGTAGAGAAGACAAGTATGTGGAACTATGGACTATATGAAGCTGAGATTGAGAAGATAAAAAATGTAGGGATAAGGATGAAAAGACAAGGTGCTTGGAAGTAAACAAACCAGTTTTGGGTTCTTTATGAAGAGTCTACCTGTGAATCCTTAATAGACAGACAGTAAGCAAGGAAAAGAAAGTAGCTTGGAGGTAGAAAAGCATCTCTTGGCATTTTGTCCAGGGCTATGACCTGGAAAGGAAAAACAAATTCAGATAATTACTGGACAACAGATTCTGTGCTACCACAGTGTTATCTAATATATTCAGCCACTAACATGCCAATCTCTGTAGGGTTTTCCTTAAAAACAATTCCTACTGAATCATCTTAATTAAGGTCTTTATTATTGCTGTTCTTGTCATTATTCATCCAGCAACAATTTCGAGGGTCTCAGATGTGTATTGCACCATTCTGAAGAAACATTAGCAGGACAAGAGAATAGAGAGCAGAGAGTAAGGGGAAAACTAATTTAGATGTAGTGGACAGAACAGCTGTTTCAGAAAACCTAGAAATGCATACTAAGGAAGTTTTGCTCCAGCCCTACCAACAAAAAGTGGCCACAACAGGTTTTGAACAAAGGAATAGGAAGATCAATATGTGGTTTCCCATACCATGAATTTAGCAGCAGAAAAAAAAAATGAATGGGCAAAATACTGGAGCAAAAATAAAACAAGAGAAAACAAATAATTAAGTGGACAAAGCGGTGCTGGAAGTAAGGGCAGGCATTTTTATTCCAACCATCTGTGCCTACTCTCATTTTGGTAACTTTAGCATTGCATACAACACCGTGGTTCTTTAGTTTGTGATTTTTTTATTTTTATTTTTAACTATTCCTTTCTCCACCACCACTCACATGGTAACACCCTAGATTTTGTCATTACAAAAAGTGGCAACACCCTATAAGAGCCACCTGTCACCTCATTGTTCAGCAGGATTGATACCTTTTCTCTGGCTGGAGAGGTGGGAGACCCTCCATCTTTGCCCACTCCAAGTGTGTCCCTCCTGAAGGTACAGGGGATAACTCTCCTTGGTGAAGTCACACTATTCTCCCATCAAGAATTATTGATGTGTATGGTGCCATAGTAAGAAAAAAAAGATTATCAGATCAAGAACTCAATTCCTCTCACTACTATTTTGTTTTATTTTGTTCTGTTTTGTTTCTTCTTAAATCAGCTCATAATAAGAAAATGCAGACTTTTGATGCTCACTTTCCATGACTCAACTTTTCCTTGGGGTTTATAACCAATTCTGTTGATTTTGGACTATAAATTCAAAGAGTTTCAAGACCACAAGCTCTCTGATCATCAGTTTTTACAATCAGTTCCCTAGAGATGTGGGCTGCTCTTTGTCAGTGATAAGTAGATCAAAAACCTCTTACTTTAATCATAGTAGATCAAAAGAAGTACTTTCCTTTCTAACGTTGTACCGATTGAGTTCTGGTCACTCAGAATAAGGCCGAGTGACATAAATTTTCCCATCTAAGTTTAATATTCTATATTTCTCTGTCCTTAAAATGTTTCTTTTCCTCTACCAAGTACATTTTAAAAGACATATTTTGTCACATGTCAAGAAAGACCATGAGCCAACTCTAAATTTCTCTTTAGGCGAAGAGTATAAATCAGTAACACCTGTTGAGGAGGACTTGTAGGGAATATGAAATGTTAAAAAATTTCTTAGTTATAAATGATCATTGTAACCTATTTTGAGAAGTAATTATTTATTAATCACTTTATTAATATATAAGATGAAAATAAGCATATTTTAAGTAAATTATAAATATATATTCTGTAGGAAATTATCATTAATCAGGGTGAGTGGGGGAATCTTCTTCAAAATGTTTAAGCCAATTCTTTTTCTAAAATCATAAAAGGGTGGGATGGAAAATTTTTAGGATAAAAAAAGCAGTGTGCAATTTCAGGGCAGGTCCAGGAGGCGAATCCAATTTATCTTTATAGTTTGCATCTACCTTAGCAGGATAGGCCCTCTAACTTTTCTCAACATCTATAGAACTTTTCAATGTCTGATCTATACAACCCATAAATCATCTCATTGTTTTATTTTGTTAAGTATCTTTTAATATGTATGTTTCATTTTCACCTGTATGACAAATTCTTGAGGACAACCACTATTTCTCTTTGTTCTTAAAATTTTCTTTAGCACTTAACACTAGCCCTGGAACATGGTAGGTGTTAAATAAATATAGTAATACCTAATCTGCCTAAGACAGGTTTTACTGTATTAGGTTAGTTGTTCCCAGACCTATATATAATAGAATCACTTGGATAACTTAAAACAAAATCCAGCTCCTACTCAGGTCTCCTGATCTCTGAGTAACAGAGCTAAGGAATCAGTAGACACTGATAGAGCCAATTCACTGACTGAGCACCCCTTAGTACTCTATTTTATTTAACAGGCTTTTAATATGCTCAACAACTCTATAAAGATGTTAACAGTTATATTATACAAATAATAATATTTAGTAATAATGATAACAACTAACATTTGCTATGTGCTGACTGTATACCAAAGTTCTAAGTACCTTTCACACATTAATTGATAAGAGGACAAAAGGAGTCCGTTTCCTGAGATCTGGAAGCTAGCACTCAGAAGAGCCTGGATTTGAACCCATCTTTTCAACTGCAAAGATTTTTTTCACTGCATCATGCTGCCTTCCAGAAAAATAATTATTTGCTGACTTATGGCAAAAGGTAGGATTTTCACATTAGTTAAAAGCACCTTCATCAAATCCTTTCCATTCCATCTAAGGTTTGTGTCTTATGGGATTTCTATTCAGGGGATGCTGGGCTGACCAAAACCTCCTCAGACAATCTTCAAGACAACATGAAGGCTAATATATAAGCAGGAGCCGTCTCAGACTCTGTTTACCACAAGGTAAATAGAAGCCAATAGCCTGGATTCCTGGCCTGCACAGGCCTAATGACACTATATGAGTGGTCACTCAGTGAGACAAATAAATATTGGTAAAGAACTAAGTCAGAGTATAAGGATAATATCATCCTCCGTTATAGAAAGCTGCTGACCCTATTCTTAATAATTGCCTTATTTCCTATACTCACCAGAGTTACTCTTAGAGAAAGTTCAGTATTTCATGATCTTTCTTATTTTCATATCAGTCCCATTCAACTGTGCTGTATAAACAAATTTAGGCTCTTTCTCACATTTGATGAAACTTTCATTTTACTTTCTAAAACCGTTAACTGGGATCATAATCACCATCCAACCTTCTCTGCCTGCTCCTCAAATCCCCTGCCACAAAACAAAATCCAGGAATTCTCACTAAAGCTGAATTCATTTACTTGCTAAAAAATAAGGTGTTTATGCACTGTGGCCAAAATTAACACTTAGTTTTGTATTTTCCAGGATACCACATATAAACTGAAATGTCCAGATAAAGTATGTGAGGAAAACGACTTAGGAATCTGAAATGGAAAAGCTTTGGGTTGTGGAACTGCTTCTGGCTTTCACCAATTTGTATAAGAAACTTCACCCTACTGAGCCTGTTTTCTCTTTTGCAAAATGGGAATACTGGTGTGTACATGGTAAGGTTGTGGTGAAGATTAATGAGATCATATATATGCCTCCTCCCACAACAGGGACTAGCCCACTGGTCTCAGTGTGCAACATTTCCTTCCAGCCCACTGATGTACCTTTCCTCTGCAGGGAAGTGGGGGAAAAATCTGAATCTGCACTTAACCTCGTGCCCACACTAACTCAGCAATGGGCAGCCTCTGCCACTCACGCCTACTGACACATGCTGCTCAGGGTCCCTATCAAGTTAACTCTGAGTTCTAAGACTTCAGACACAAACTAGAAATCCTTTGAAACAACATAATTCAATGGTGGGGAGAAAAGAGAAAAATGTGAGATTTATGTAATATATATGCGTGGGCAGTGAGGTAAGGCAGGCATCATCTTAAAGGAATACAGTCTTAAGGATACAATTTTTATCTCTCACTAATATCCTTCATTGATTGTCTAAACATCAGCTTTATTTTAAAAGAAAAACATTAAAATGAGGAAAGCATAATTCGTCCATGCAACGTTTCTCAAGTATTCTATTTCCATTGAAAGACTGGTGTGCAGGGATAAAGAAATATGCATACCTCTAGATCTTGGAATACTGTATACAGTAGCCCCCTTTACCCACAGTTTTGCTTTCTACAGTTTCAGTTACCTATAGTCCAAAAATGGTAAATGGAAAATTCCAGAAATAAACAATAAGTTTTCAATTGCACACCATTCTAAGTGGCATGATGAAATCTTGTGTCATCCCACTCCGTCCTGTTTGGGATGTGAAGCACCCCTTTGTCTAGTATATCTCACTTCACCTCATCACATAGGCATCGTGTCATCTCATATCATCACAAGAAGAAGGATGAATATAGTACAATAAAATATTTTGAGTGAGAGAGAAAAAGAGAGACCATATATTCATATAACTTTTATTATAATATATTGTTATAATTGTTTTATTTTATTATTAGTTATTACTGTTAATTTCTTACTGTGCCTAATTTATAAATTAAACTTTATCATAGCTTTGTATGTATAGGAAAAAAAATTATATATATATATATACACTATCCGTGGTTTCAGGCATCCACTGGGGGTCTTAGAATGTATCCTCTGTGGATAAAGGGAGACTACTGTACTGAGAGTTCCAAGAGTAATTTGAATAGCATAGAATTTTATGAAACTTTTCACAATGTATATTTTTCATTTGATCCTCTCAACAACTGTCTGAGACAGAAAAGGATGATACTGTATCCATTGTGTAAAGGAGAAAACTATGACACTTATCCAAAGCCACTAGGTCATGCTGCATAATGAACCCCAAATTTCAGTGGGTTCCAATGACCAGTGTTTGTATCTCACACACATGCAGGGCATTTGTAAATTAACTTTGTTTCTGTCCCACAGCTCCTTCATTTGAGGAGCCAGGCTGTAAGCAGCTCTGTCTCATTGCACGCAGAGGTAAAAGGGCTATGGTGGAGCCACGTATAGTAGCTCTTAAAGCTTTTGCTGATACTTAGCATACAAAACTCTGCTCACATTTTATTGGCTAAAGTAAGTCACATGTTCAAGCCTGGTTTTAGAAGTAGGGGGAATATAATCCCCTTATAGGGAATAGAGAACCAAACTGGGAACATGAATGTGCACAGAAAGTATTAGAGTGGGAATTAAAACTGAGGTTTTCTGATCCTTACATGCAGTACTATTGGACCTAGCACATTCCAATGGTGAATGAATATAGTAGGCACTGAAAACTAATCCACTGAATAAGTGACTGAATGAAAGAAAAAAGGATAAATGAAGGTTATCCATTCATTTTTCTCCTTCCTTGTGGGAGGATCCTTTTGGACAATTATTGAGACTTATGATTTCTAGACATCAACCATACAGTATCTTAGATATCGACACACATTTTATACCTTTGTAGGATTGAGCCAATGAGACTGGGATCAACACCAGAAATATACCAACACAATCTAAAAGAAATGCCGTAACAGGAGAATTTGTCCACAGAATAATAAACACTGCTGTCCTTTGAATGGATGCTAAAGATGAACAATTCTTACCAGGAGGAGACTGAGAATGATGGACATGAGGTTCATCGTGGCTAAAGGTTCTGATTCTGACTCCTTCACAAACAAGCTCATATAAATGAAGTGGAAGAGTTTGTGCGGTGGACTATCAAGGAGGCGCACGTATGCAAACTGGAATGCACAGCTCGTAATTTTATTTGACCTTCTCCCCCAAGTAGACTGCCACCTCTTGGTTAGGAATCCAACAAGTATTTATTGTGTGCCCATTATATGCCAAGAATTATTTAAGATACAAGGGACATAAATTTAAAAAGAAATAAAAACTTCTTTCTGTTAACATGAACTTTCTTTTCCAGTACAATAAACATAATTATTTCTCTGTCATCATATAGAAGAGAAAAATACATGGAGAGTCAGATGGTATTACAGTCTACAGAAAAAAACTAAAGAAAGGGAATGAGAAATCCCAGGGGAAGAAGGTGGTAGTAGTAATCGCAGTTTAATAGAGTGGTCATGGAAGAATTTATTGAGAACATGACCCTTTATCAAAGATCAGAATGTAGTGAGGAAGCAAACTATGCAGCTCTGGTAAGTGCTCCAGGCAGAGGAAACAGTAAGTGCCGAGCCTTGAAGTGAGAGAGTGCCCAGCAGGTCTGAAAAAAAGTGAGCAGCCATTGTGGCTGGAGCCGAGTTAGCAAAGAGGATAAAAGTAAGAAATGAGATCAGAAAGCATGGGGAGGGAGAGCAAACTGTGCAACCATGCAACTCATCATAAGAACTTTGACTTTTGCTGTAAGATGAGAAGTCATTGGAGGTTTTTGGCAGAGGACTGACATCACCTACTTAAAAATTTCAGAGATTGCTCTTTTGTTTTCAAGGAGAGAAATGGGGAGATCAATGAGGAGGTTATGGCAATAATCTACATGAGATTTAGTAATAGTTTGAACCAAGGTGAAGACAGTGAAAAGTGGAGCTTTCTTAATGTATTTTGAAGGTAGAGATGACATCATTTGCTGATGGACTGACACCATTTGTTGGGTATTAGAAGAAGAAAGGCATCAGGTAGGCTCAAGTTTTAACCTGAGCAACTGGACAGTGTTGCATTTGCAAAGATAAGAAAGACTATTGGAGGGGAAGATTTGAGAGAAACATAAGTTCAGTTTTCAGCAAATGAATGTCATTAATAAAATGACTATATGCCACTTCAATGATAATTTCAAATAGGAAGTAAGACCCAACTTTTGAGTTCAGAGAAAAGGTTGAAGGTAAAATCTGACAGTCAATAGAGTCTAAATGCTTTAAAGCCATAAGACTAAATACAATCATCAAGAGAGTAACAATAGAAGCAAAGACCAATATTTACAGGTCAGGGAGATGAGAAGGAACCAGAAAAGGAGACTGGTAAAGACCAGTCATTAGGGTATGTGGAAAACCGAGTGTGAGAAGCCAAGGAGAAAAATATATGGCAAGGAATACAGTCTAGACAAAAACTGTTCTGGTGGAATGATGGGATTATAATATTGACTGGAGTGCATTCAAGAGGAAGCGGGGTGGGATCCATTTCCAATTACAAGATCAGCCTTGGACAGGAGCATAGGCAGTTCAGAGAGTTACAAAAGGGAAGGCAGGGTTACAAGAGGGAGCACCGATATGGGCAGGAAGACAGATATGATGGCGGAATATTGTGCAAGTTTTCTGCTGGACACTCTTATTTTAAAACAAAATAGGAACCAATGCCATCAGCCAAGACTGAGGTTGAAGAATAGCAGTGAATGTATTGTGAAAAACAAGACAACAGACTCAAAATGTAGTCACTTATGCTAAGACTCATGTCTCCAAACCAAGACTTAAGCTCGTTACGGTTTCGGCTTTTCCAGAAATGAATCTTAATCAGGAATTACCTGATCAGCAGGAGTTAGGTAATCTGCCTGATAGATCCCTGCCATCCTTGAAGCAACCTTGAAATAACCAACCCTCTTTTTTGCAAGTATAACTTCCTTGCTTCTACTCCCTTCTGCCTATAAAAGATTTTCATTTTGTACAGCTCCTTGGGAGTCCCTTCTATCTGCTAGACTGAATGCTGCCCTATTTAAATCAATTTTTGCTCAAACTCTTAAATTTTTAAATATGCCTCTGTTTATGTTTTAACAGTTCAAAATGGTTGCCAAGAATAGACTGAGAGAATGAATGAGCTTCTAGACGTACTGGAGCTGGAAACATATTCCTGGGCAAAGATACAGACATGAATATGATTTTTTATGAAATGAAAGTGAGACAACTCAGCAAGGATAAGTATTTTTCTAGGAGCAGGAAAGAGTAGGTACAAAGTTAGATTTAGCTAGAGTTGGGCTTTTGCCAGATGAAGGGGATAAAGGAGAGAGTGGCAAGGAGGGTGGGGGAGAATGCAGGGAGAGATTATGACACACTAGAAATTTTAAGCTACATGAGAAGGAAAATAAAAATGCAGAGGTGGCACTGGACAGTGCAAATGTGGACATTTCCGTGACTTGTAGGTCCTAGAGAGGTTGTGGTTAGCAAATGCAATGCTTAAAATTGAGAGTATATAGATGCACCGTAGTTCGTGCTAATAAAGAAGACAAAAGGTGACCTTGGGGTTCAATAGGTAAGCTAGGAGTGAGAGCTACATCAGCAAAGCAGAGAATGTCAAGGAAATTAGAGACTAAAGTATTGAAAAGATCATCTACACGGATATTAAAATCACCCCAAATGATAACAGGAGTAGAATTGGAAAGAATTCACTGAGCCAGGAGTTAAAAGCTTCAGGCCGCGAGAAGGAGTGAAATCTGGGGTCTGTGGATGACCACAGCAAGGAGAGTGGACGTTAGAGTCTGATGACATGTGGTGCAAAGCTGTGAGCATGTGGCAGGGAAGGGAGAGGAGGGGAGACAGGAGAATTGTCTGAGGAGCAAGGAGTACAGCAACCTTCTCAGGAAACCAACGGCAAAGGGCTTGGGAGAGAAAACATCCACCACTTAGAGGTTCTGCAGGGGAAGCAGTGCATTTGGAGTGACCCACTTTTTAGTTAGAGAGATACGGTAAAGGGAACATTTAGAGAAGTTTCTGAAGATATCAAGAATTGTGCTTATGATTGACCTTGAGTTTCAGTATGTATAATGGAATGGTTGTAGGAATTGAGGTTGAGTGAGTGAGAAGGAGTCTGTATGGAGTGATACAGCGATGACAATCTGAAGGATGACCTGGCATTCGCCAGCTGCTTTGGGTGATTGGAAGCAAGAGATAAATGGTGCAATGAGCTCAATCCTGATGGTACTGAGACAGGCAGTAGTGATGAGTCTGTGAGTATCAATGAAGGGGAAAGGATGGGTGACTGGGTGTGTTTATGTGGAGGGAAAGGAGAGGTGAGGTCTTACCTGAACTGGCCAGGTTTCTTCCTCATTCCTGTGGAAGTCACTGGGAATCATGTTTGCATTTTTACCCCTAGTGCCCTCCATGCATAGAGATGGTGTTTGGTAAGGGTTTGTTGACTGAGATCAATCCCTGTGTGATAAACTATCAATAATCATTAGTTAGATTTCAACCCTAGAGGTAATATAGATGAAGTAATTTTGAATACCTTGGAATATCTGTGGAGTTTTTCAGTGTTAGAATCCCATCCTCTGATACCAGATACTGTTAAGCTTCACATGCTAGAATGATCTGAGAATGAATTATCACTGATTCATGGATCCAGCTCCTTTCTCCTGCAGTGATCACTTGAAGTCACAATGACCTTTTCTGACTACTTGTAGTGGCAGCACAGTGGGGACCACTGTTCCTGGACAGTGCACCGTTAATAGACTGGTTTGCTAGTACCGTTTCTTGTCGCTTGGAGTAAAAGGGAAAGTGAAACCAAAGAACAGAGATTTAATGCCACAGTTTTCTTCAGTCAATTGAGAAACATATCTGAAAAACACTATAAAACTTCTGATTTTTTAAAGGTCTTTGCAAGATGATTTTGGTATTTTTCAGAGAGTGAAGGACATTTTAAAGACATTAAAGAATGTATTACTTTTACTTGTATAGAATAAAAAATAACACAGAAACACAAGGATCAAGAAATCTGAAGAACCTTCTTCAGAAGGATTCTGGTCAGGGAAGGAGTTTCCATTTTTAAGAGAGATTAGACTTGGGCGATCTTATATCCTTTTTAGCACAATGTTTGTACTCATTTATACAATTTGAATGATTCAAATACTTTCTTTTTTTATAGAAGTAGGAAGTTGGCCAAATGCTTTTACAATATTCCCAACTGCTACAGGCTGATTGCATTCCCTCAAAATTCATATATTGACACTCTAAATCCCAATGTGACTATATCTGGACATAGGGTCTTTAGAAATCATTAGGTTAAATGAGGTCATAAGGGTGGAGCTGTAATCATATAGGACTGTGTGGCCTTACAGTAAGAGAAAAATTCTCTCTGTCTCTCTACCTGTCTTTCTCTCTCTCTCTCTTCCCCCCCACCCGCCACCCCATGTGAGGACCCACTGAGAAGGCAACCAACTGCAAGCCAGGAAGAGAACCCTCACAGACATCAACTCTGCTGGCACCTTAATCTTGGACATCCAGTCTCCAGAACTAGAGAAAATAAATTTCTGTTGTTTAATCCACCCACTCTACGATATTCTGTTGTGGTAGTCGGAGCAGATTAAGACACCAACCTGCCTATCATTATAGAAATTATGTTTGTTTTGTTCTAAAGGAACAATAGATTCATATTTCATTTTTGGTCAAGAGATGAATTCAGAAAATGTATGCAACAGTAAAATATTTTTCTGGAGAAATGTTACTTAAGAAGTATTAAGAGATGTAAGGTCCTCGCTCAGACTGCTAGGGTCTCATTGGTGTGGACGGTGTTTACTCGTGCACCACCAGCATGCTGAAAGAATAAATAAATGCGTGCAAAGAATCTGCTGAATTGTGAGAGACTGTGAGACTGTGAAAGAAGAAAAATACTGAATAATATGTTGCCTTTCAGATCTCACATGAAATGAAAGCCTTAACTGTCTTTAGCACCTGCCTTTATGCTCAGTATGTATCGGGATATCAAAAAGTAGAGAATTTGTGTGTGCTTTTTATTTTTTTGAATTTAAAATTACTGGGTTGATACTGGCTAAGTCAGTATTAAGTCTCTTTGTCCAGACCCATAAAAGCAATCACAATTTAATGTCACTGTAGACTTATGTACCTGATTTTTAGCATTACCCTTAAATACACGTCAGCACCTAAAAATAAAAAAAAGGTTATTGCACACAAGAAAATATAAGAATATAAAAATGTACCAATCCTTACTCCTAGATATTTTTTAAAAACATTCCCATGTTACTTCCACATCCTTAAAAATCAGATTACCCAAACTTCCATTTTTCCTTTCAGTTAGTTGATCTTGTAAGCCATCAAATGTTACAACTCTTATTAAAAGTGAAAGAGCAAAAATCATTAAAAGTAACTTAGGTCTGTTCTCCAAACAGGTGGTGAGACATCTGGCAGAGAGGATGCAATGGCCGGCTCTCAGGGGAAATGGGGTTCATTGCCTGGGGTTCATTGGCTGGGCAGACGAGGAGTGTGTTTTTTTCCCTTCCATAATTCCAGATGGCACATATTGCACTGTGTTAATCCAAAAAATGAGACATGGACTAATCGGCTCTCACAAATGTGTGAATGTTGTATTTAAAAAATATTAGCATTAAAAACATCAATTTGAGGGTCCTGGGCCATTCAACTAGAAATAATCTGTGACATTTGTGTGAGAAATAGATGACATTTGCTAAGTTTTCTGTCAACCCCTCTTCTCTATTCCTTCCTTCTCTGACTCCTTACCTGATTCTCTTCAATCTACCACCTACTCAATATTATTTCCTCGCTCTCTGGGAAGGCAAATGTAGAAAAATAGCAAAATACTATTTATCAAGTTTTAGAGTCAGAACTAGTTTAAGTCCCAGGTGACCCATTTAATAGCTACATGATCTTGGATAAGTTATTTCATCACTCTAATACTCAATCTTTTCATTTCTAAAAAGGAAACAATAATGGTACCTAATTATCGGGTTGCTAGATGAATCAAATGAAATAATACATGTTATACTCCTTGCCTACGGTAAGCGGTCAAAATGTTAGCCATTATTATCTCATTATTGCATTTTGAGATCTTTGTAAAGTGAGCTTATTAATTTACTACTTTTCTCAGTCTTTTATCTTTTTCTTCGCTACTTCTAAGAACACTGAGTGAGAAAAATTGCCCTGCTTCCCCGATAGAAATTTTATAACGTTAGACAACTGTCCTGTTGAGTGAACTTCTGGGCTATCTGTACATCTCCTTGCCCTTTGTTCCTGGTTCCTCAGTTCTATCTTATTTTGCTATTTTCCATCGTTTCTCCGTCAAAGCCAAATAGCTTTTCATCTCTATTTCTACGGAAAGCCTGAACCCTTTATATTCTGTTTTGTTACTGTGTGAGCATCTTCTCTCTGCACATCTGGGCAGATGTTCTCAGCATGGATTGTTTTCTCTCTCAGTCTGCCTTGCCCATGCAGCTGGGCTGAAATTTCATCACTTTGCCCCATTTTTCCATGATCTTACAGGCCATATTCAAATCTATTGAATTTACAGAGGCTACCACTAGGTTCTTACCTCTTTCACACTCTTTTTTGCCTACTTTTTTCAGCTTTTTTTTTTTTTTTTAATTATTCGCCTGCTTGCTCATTCTCCTCCAACTCTGCTTTCAATGATCATCTTTCAGTTTCCTTAAACACTAGTCTATTTGTGGGCTCTGAGTCTTCCTGCATGCTCATTCCTCTGACTGGAATTTTCTTCTTTTCCCTGTTTACTTGATCAATTTTTATTCATCTTTTATATCTCAACTTAGATGTCAGGAAACGTACTGTGACCTCTCAGTATCTCACTTTATGTATTCAATGTATACTGTGCTCCCTTGAGACACATTTATTCAAATTAAATTACTATGTACTTAATTGTGGAGTGGCTGCCTCCTATACCAGACTACATGTTGGTGTTTTGTTCACTAATGCAACTCCAGCACTTACCACAATGCCTGGTAGATAGTACATTCTCAGTAATATTTATTGTATGGATAGATGGATGGATGAATAAATGAATGAATGAGTGAACATGTGATTTGCATACCCCTTTCCCATTACTTCTATAGTATGATATAGGCTCTCTCTGACTAGATCCTCTACCAAAGATAACCGTCCTATACTGTAATGAAATATACCAGAAAGAGGGTTCATTTTCCCCTCCATTCCAGAATTTTATATTTATACTTCTCGGTCCAAACTCAACTAAGTATATTTGCTGAACTCTCAGAGATTCAAAGTATCTCTTTAATCAGTTCCCAATATGTAGCTATTGGTTCTGTTATCCTTAGTGTGCTCAGCAGAATCATATGGTCTCTGTCTGTAAGAGTCCCCCCGGCTCCGGCCATCTCTGTGGTTGAAACGCTGCTCTCACTGCCTGTGAAGCAGATGCTCGTGTCCAGTCTCTACTTGACAGTGTTCTCTAAATAGCCTCTTCCTCTCACTGCAGGTCCACAGCATTTTTTTTTTCTTTTCCTTTCTTGTACTTTTGTCTTTACGACCCTTGCTGAAAATGGGAGCGTCATGTACAATTCTCTTTCAGAACTGCTTCTGCTGCCTTTGTCCTGTCTCTTGCTAGCAGGTATTTTGAGATTGAAGCCCAGCATGCTTCCACTGCCTTCCTGCCTGCCTGCTCCATGTCCTGGGTAGGTTTCCTACCTGACATCAGTTTGTCTACATGTAACTCTTCATTCCCTCACTCTCTTTTTCTAACACCCCTCTGTGCATTTTTATTATTCCTGTGAACCATGGAGGAAACATTTTGACCCTCATGATAACTCACAAAGTCAGCCTCAGGATACTATTACATTTTGACCATGGATTTGGGGACAGACTCTTGCACTCCAGGTGAATTTCCAAATGACGTTTCTAATTTCTCCTCTGAATATGTGAAGCAAATACATATTTTGGAGAATTTTATTCTTCAAAAATGATCCACGTGAATTACCCATAAGAAAACTTGTTAGAGAGAATAAAGGTTAAATTTCCGAGGGGGCTCTGGGTATTTATGTAAACAGAGAGGGAAAACTTGGAGCCTGAAATCACAGAGTCCTTTAGTTATCTATCTCATTGTGGCCTGGTATGACCTTTAGCAGGAACCAGAAGCCCTGGTGCACAGTCACTTGGACCAGCTGCTGGTGCAGTATTGTGAGTAGAGGGGAAGATGGAGGGAAGGTGGAAGAGAGGCTAAGGAAGTGAAGGTGAGAATAAAGTAGAGGTAGTTAGCACAAAGGAGTGAGAGCAGCTGTGTAGTGCCGAAGCCTGGGGAGGTGGAGAAAGGGAAAAAGAAAAGTACTGCTGTGGATTACGAATTGTAATTTTAAAATGTTTAACCAGAATTGAGTTCCTCTTTAATTACACTTGGTTGTTAGACTGTGTTGCTTTGGACAGCAATGCTGTGCAGACTGGACCACATAAGATGCCAGCATTTTGGATTTGTGTTGGTTTTTGGTTTTTGAATTTTTTGAGTGGTTTTTTTAAATTCGGTTTTTGGGGTTGTTTGTTTTAGTTTTAGGATTTCATTTCTTGCCTGTGGTTTTGTACTTAGTTATAATTATCAGCTGCACTTCTGATAAACAAAATCCACACAGATCTATGCCAAGGGTACATTTTCACCATGACTGCCTGACCACTGGATGCAAGGTGTAAGGGAGGACGGTTTAATTAGATATGAGTCATTCTGGTTCTTGGAATAAAAGTACAAAGTCAGTGGGAAGAACATAGAGTTGAAGACCGGATGCTGTAGGCAGACAGGTTTACACAGCATGAATATGAAATTGTAAACTTGAAAGGAGTGTAGTTTTTAATCTGAACTTCATGGATCCTCAATTTCATGAGCTATCAGAGTCCTTTTAGGACAACCAGAGGAGGTCAACATCAGACCCCCATGGAATGACAGACTATATTTTACCACCCAGTGGAGACAGGATTCCCTGAGGACTGGGCTGGTGCTGGGGAACTTCCGTGAAACAGGCTTTCTATTCATGGGTATAAACGTTCTTCCTCCAGAAACAATAAATTCTCAGAGAGAACCAAGCCAGAGAACAGAGAAAAGACCTTTGAGTCGTGGTTTAAATATGTCATTATTATGGTTCTGGGATTTAAATCCTCAGAGGCTGAGAAATGCTCAAGCCAAGTGTGAGCCCATATGCCTGCAAGGCAGTTTCCAGCCACCCAGACACAGAGACAGTGTCCCTGTGGAGAGCTGCAGCACTTATCAGAATAAGGGTGTGGGCGACGGACAGAGTCTGGGACTGACAAGACTAACTTATGACCAGGTCTCAGTGGACAGACGAAAATTGTTCCAGCTAAGTGTTCAAAGCGGAGAACTCCAACAGTGTTTCTCCATCAGAGCTGTAAAATGAGGCACAGAGTATCCAAAAAAAAAAAAAAAAAAAAAAAAAAAATGCTGGAGCAAATAGTGGGAGCAAATTAAGGTTCAGATTCACTAAGCAATTTTGTAATTCATGGTAACCCAAAGGGATTCTTGAAATTCTCTTTGTAAGCGAAGCTAATCAGGGCCTAGCAATGGAAGAAGGATTTCACATCGGTACTTTTAGAATGAGGCAGAATATTGGAGCTTTGCTCAGTGACGGCCAAAAGGACTCAGGCAGCCAGGATGCTAGAGGAAATCAAGTCTCTTGAATTCAGACCTTCTCTCCTTAAGCAAGGCCTAGTTCAGTACAGTAACACAGCTTCTTTATCCCAACTGGGGAGAGACTCCTGGAAGCTTCCCTGAGCTCAGCTCGGAGGCTGAATTCCAGGACGTGCTTCCAACATGGTTGTGTTGCTATCATCATTCCTTTGTATTCCCTCTTCCATTTCATAGTGGATTAGGCTAAATAACCAGGCCCAGGCTGTGTGCAATTTTAACAGTTGGAGAGAGCTCTGCCTTCAGTTAGAGCAATGATAAACAACTAGTGGCCTTCTGTTCATGACAGGTAGAGAAATTAGGAAATAGATCATATTCCTTACCTTTCAGGGTCACAGATCTTTGGGAGGAGAAAATGGAAACCTTCAGCCATTATTTTACCTGCAGGAAACTCTCCATTCCCTAAAAACAAAGATTGTAAGACGGGAGCTAATGGAACATCAGAAGTATGTTCCTCGTGGGTCTCTTTATGCTTACTCCTAGGAGGGGTAGTGGAAGATCACGGAATACAGAGTGACTGCGTCCTCCTGCCATTCCCCCATGATAAACCTCACCCTTCTAATAGCTGCAGAAATCATGAAGGCCTGGCAAGGATAAAAGCATGGAATGGAAAAGTGTTTGTGAGAAGTTGGGTAGAGAAAAGTTGGCTTTTCATTCTTGTGGTAGATTATTTCCGGGATTGGACAAATTAAGGATCCATGGGCATCAAGTTAGGATAGAGATAAGGGGTTTGATATTGTTGCTCCAGGTGATGAATTGAATCCTTTAAAGCTCTTTGAAAATCTTGTCTGAGTCTAAGGGCAGTACTGAAGGTAAAAGAGGTTTAGCTCGTGGAATACCTTGTAATCCCATAATAAAAAACTTAAATATCATCTATAAGTGCATTGTGCTTCCCACATGTCTTACTTTTTTTTGTAATGCATGTTACTAGCTAAACTGAAAAAAAAATATGGTCAAATAAATGGAAAACACTGGACTTCTGATAGCCTTTAATATATTAACATGAATTTTGAATTTTCTATAATGAAAAAGACTAACTATGCCCCCTCTTGTGATTTTATTGTAAAAATAACCCATGAAATCCTTCATCTGTTATAAAGTACATTCCTTAATTATTATTCCACAGAAGACACTTTGGAAAAAGTCACAATAGACATGAGAGCCATTGCAAGGATTTCATGCAGACAGATTTCCATTTTAGAAAAATCACTCAGGATGACAAGAAAGTGGATAGTTAAAGGAGAGAGAAGAGAAAGGGAAAGATCAAGAGTGGAAGTTAGGCAGTTTTTGTAAGAATTAGTCCAGTGATGATGAGTTCTAAATTAAGCCAGTATTAGCAACAGTGTGCATTCACAAAATAAACACATGTTCCTTAGATAAATTAAAAGATATGCCCTTGGCTGAAAATAGCTAAATGAGGAAAAGAGCCAGTTAGTGATTTCAGGCTATCGAGCCTTCCACAGCAATTGATGACCGCAGTCGCTAGACTGTGCGTGAGACTGTCTTCTTGGCTTGTTAGTTATCGAATACATTTTATTCGTGACCAACTAGCCCCTCTGAGTATGATTCTCATGTTTAAGGATATGTATTTTCCATAAAACATTTCCTTCAAACAAAAGTCAACCACTTCATCGGGGACTCAATCTGTTCCTTTGCTGCGGGGAAAACTGGCCATGTAGGACTTACTGAGATATAGTATGTCAGGCTCTGATTTGATGACTTCCTATGGTATTTTCAAGGGTAATTTTGACCATATGTGATTGTTCTCCTTTGAAGATGACTTCAGTATCCAATCCCAGTGTAGGTTGCAACTGTATTCACAGATAGTCCCAAAGAGCAGATGTTAACCCTTTCTCTCTAAATCTAGGTTTTTCTGGAAAAAAAATCTAAGCTGCTCAATTTTTAGATAATGAAACTGAAGTTCAGAGAGAGAAATTGACCTAGCCTGATACAATATTGTAGAAATGAGAGGTAAACCAAAATGTTCTTACCTTTTTAGAAATTTTAATCTCTAGTGACTATAAATCTCTCTTAGAATATGCCTTAAGACGATTTTATGAAAGCACAAACAAATATTATGTTATTTTCTCTAAATTTCAAAAGGCATGCAAACTTGAACTCTGTGGAATCTCATGGTACAGCATTAGGAATAGAGACAGTGGAGATGTAATGGCTCTGTGCCATGTCAGAGGGATAGTGGATGGGGGAGGGGGGTTCACACAGTGTGAGGGATATAAATAATAAACGTCTAAGTAGTACTTTGTCTTGTGCACCTGAAACTAACAAAAAAAAATCTGAATCAAGAAAAAAAAAGTAATTGATGGCAGTGGTGACAGATTTCCCTTTCTTTTAGTATTTGTCCATATTTCTTTAAATATGTATACACATTTTTTTAAAGGTCCAACTTTATATTTTAAGTCCCATTTAGCTGTGGGAATTAAAAAAAAATCTCATCATATTTGTTTCCTTTATTTTCCAACTCTAAAATGGGCATACCCTTCTGACCAGGCAGAGATAGGAAGCTCAAATGAGCTCATGCTTCCAACAGTGTTCTGTAGGTGGGAAAGCAGTACAATACAAATATGATATTGGCCTTTTACTTTTTCTAATGGGGGATTGCACGAAAACCATCACCCATTACCCCAAATTATGCAGTCAAGATTCCCACATTTGGGGAACTCACAGGGTTCAGCATACTCGGAGGGCAGCAGATGAACCTCGCCCTGGGAAAACCACCTTTGTGATCATGGTATCTCTCCTACCAGGTTAAGTACCCCTTTTCTTTGATTTTTGTTGAGAAACCAAGACCATACTTGAAATACCCTTGTAGGATTGCTATTCCAAAAGGTAGAGAAAAGCTTTACTTTTGCATTGGAAAATCAAGGGATGCTTTTGAAGGCCCTATACCAGTGACCATCTGCGTGGATTTGGTCATGCCAAAGAACACTTCTATAATGTATTCACTGTAGGTTACCACTTTCCCCCTCCCTACATTGAACTGAGGAAAATTTATTAACTTGGTTAACTGGTAGGTGGCCAAAATAGCTTTTTTTATTGCTTGACTTGTTTTCCTGTTCTTTTGTTTCAGATTATAGCCCAGACAAGCAAGAAAAATGAGAATGATATCCTAATTTAAAAGATAAAACTGGGCTTTTACTTTCTTTCTCATTTATAAACTTTCTCCTAATATAATACTAAATATTCAATGAGAAAAACTTATCGTCTAGGAATCACATATTGGTCATGAAAATAAATACCAAAGCTTTATAAATGAGGCTTTATACAGTTTTACTCCCAGCATTCTCATTAATGTGTGCTAATGAGAATCCTTAAACTCCAGTCCATAGTAATGATCCCCCCAAAGAGCATTAGCTTTCAAATATACTGTGCATGGGAATAATTTGGAGTGTTTCTTTAAAATGTAGATTCCTGAGCCTCACTCATAATTAGTAGGATTTAGGTGAGGTCTGGGGTGTGTCCCAGTAATCTGCATTTTAACCTATACCCTAGATGATTCTAATGTAGGTAATCTAAAAATTGAGGCTCCACTGCAGTGGCTTAGGGGACCTAGAATAAGATACAAATCCCAATCCTCATTTAAAAAAGACAATGGCCTTAGAGGTTTCGAGCATTCACTCATTCATTCATTGATTTAACAATATACATTGAATGCCTACATGTTTCAAGCACTAGGTAATAAGGATACTAACACATGGCAGCTACTACCTGAAACAGTTTCTGCAAACAGTTTCTGATATACCTTTTAGGAGCCGAAGCAAGTTTTTGCTGCTTTTCCCCCATTTACTTACTATGTGACCAATCACTATTCCTATTAGTATCATCTGGGATCATAAGGCAAAAGATTCAAATATTTTCATATTTGGGGAAGAAATACTAAATGAAAGTGGAGGAGCCACAAAGTCTGCAGACAACTTATGATGCAAGGTTTTTGTATCTGGTGGGAAACAGGAGGTTGGTAATGGGTATATAGATAACAGCAAAGCACCCTTTTTATTTGGTAGGCTACATAAGTCCTCAATATGTCCGTCTTGTTGGAGGGCTAAAATATATGTCTAGCACTTTGCATCTGAAGAATTGGTGCAAAGATAAGGAGTTTGTCATGATACTATTTGTTACAGAGAGTGTAGAGAATGTCCAGGATCAGTGCTGGGGATTAAGACCTCGTAGCAATGATGCACTGTGTTGGCAGTGCTTTCGGCAGCACCATAATCAGATTGTTTCTGGGTATGAGGTGACTTCCTGCAGCTCCAGCCCACTCTCCAAGACTGGTTCTCCAATCTCATGATTAATTCTTTCCCATACATTTCTTTTCTCGTTTAATTGTTCAGGTCAGTTTCTATTGCTTGCAACCCAGAATCCTGACTAATACCAAAGCTAATATTAGCCAGTATGTAACAAATAACACAGCCTCAGTGAAATGGCAGAGGAAAAACCTGAGATTGAATACGCAGATAATGTGGGCCTGAAGTCAGGGAGAATCTCATTTGCATGAGAATCAGGAAGACCCCAGAATGTCATATGCCATTTCAATGATCATTCCTGTTTACTAGAATGAGGTAATGCCAAATGAGAACAAGTCTTTTTAGGGTTAAGTTGCCACTTCCATAAGAAAGTGAAAGGAATTCAGAAATCAAGGACTATAGAGTGCGATGTTGGTCGATTCCCTTCCTGGAAAGCTCATTTAAAAAGAATTACAATTCTCAAAATTCTCACATAGACACTGAATATAACCCAGGGACTGTTTATGACCAAGCTAGAAGAATCTTTTATCTGTGGTTGCAAGGTGACTCACAATTCTATCTATAGAATTCTAGCTATTAAATTCTGTCTATTGAATTCACTGCCATTGTTCTGGGGATGGTGGTATTCCTGGGAATATGCAGAAAATGAGCCCCTTGGAGTACCTTGAATCTGGGGATTAATGCTACCAAGCATCCTCTGGCAGCCTTCCCCTGCCAATAAGGCCATCCTGCCTTCCTTGAAGATACTCTCTCCCCTCACCTGAGGGAATCACCTTCCCAGGGGAGCCAACTCTGCTCATATTTCACTCTCTTTCCCTAATTATCTCCAAGGTTAAATCAGGGAAGAAGAGGAAAAGAAGGCTTCCTCTTCTAATACACAAACCTCTCTAATATTCCACTAATATCTGCTAGAATCTTGAAAATATGTGTGGAAATGGATACTAAGAGGGGTTGGTCAAGAATGGACCAACCTGAATTTATTGATATCGGTACCTGAGATTCTACAGTAAGCATGCTAGTGAAACAGATGAGGGGACTTCTAATTCTTTACTCAGCTGCTTAATAAAATCCTGAACAATACATGGTGTCCACAAACTATTAATGTGAAATGCCATTAGTTCTTTGGACTAAGGTAAAGAAAGGAACACAAAGATTGGAAATAAAATTTCTGGAGTAGCTTTGTCATGTACAATCTGACCAACCATATTCATTCCCCAGTTAAGCTCTCAGTCGGGGCTGGAAATTAACCGTTTCACCAATGTCCTGAGAAGTCCAATGGCAAGGGGACTAGCAGCATATTTGAAGAGGAAATAAAGGATATAAGGCACTAAAGATAAAATGAGCCCCTTGATTTCAACACGGATGAGAAAATTCTGAAATGGAATAAAACGAAGTCACATTAGGTAATAATAAAAGGCCGTGTCATATATCACTACCTGCCATCATAATCATAATGGTCTGACCCACAGAGATCTTAAACAATTTTTATTTGGTCATTGAATACCTAGGTCTAAAATACATGTGGAATCCACTAAGATCCTACTTGATTTGTATTGACAAGAGCCGAAAACCAACACATTTCAAAGCTAATGAACAGAAGCGATCTGATTGGAAGGCCTATGAGAGTCACGATCCCTTTTCTATTTCTCTGACTTGAGTCAGTTCATAGACCCAGATCTCTTTGAAAATGAAGATGATATTACCTTAATAAAATTAAGGAAAGACTTTTGGGAGTGGAGAGGCATTTAGAAGAAAAATTAGACCCTTTTTGGGACCTTGGGAGATGCAGGGGCTGAAGGAACAACATGAGACTTTGGGGTTATATTTTTATATTTATCATTTTCCCAGATAATAGTTTGGTTGTTCTTTTGCACATTGTTATACAAACGTTCTGGCATTAACATTTTAAACTGTTTTCCAAGTTAAAAAAAAAAAAAGGCATTTGAAACCTTCAAATCTTGAGGACAAGCATATGATATATTAGAATACCTATAAAATGGCCACTCTTTCTTTATCCATTTCATTATTTACCAGAAACGACCTTGTCTATAACTTAGAACTTTTTAGTTTTCTTTTTTGAATGAAGTGGTTACTTAACTCATCTTTTCAAAGATTTTTTTCAAATGCCAGATGAGTCTGCATTTACAATCAGATTCTTACCTGTCTTCTCAGATGGAATGTTTTTCTTTGCATTTGGAGAAAATGTTAATTAACACATTAGGAATGTATTTGATACATTTAGTTGCAAATGGAAACAGTCTAATCTTCTATTCATTAGAGCCTTTTGTCTGAATCATTCAAATGAGTAACAGGTTACACTGAGACATCACCGAAATGATTCAGTTATCCTAAAAGTACTCCTTTTGTTTTTCTGGGAAGAGTTATGTATTATGAATTACTCAAATTGCATTTTCATTTCATCACCATGGTAACTACTATGGCAACACTGAAGGGATGGCCATGTTAATTACTTCACCGAACAAAAGATTCTGGCCAAATTTTCTGTGCTGAACTTAGCAGGGAATATTAACAGCATCTATAAGAACTAACCATCATCAGAGATATTTTACTTTGGGACTTTATATTGATGTTGGAGGAACATTAGGGAGGAAGCTGAGGTACACTGAGATGGCTGGGCTCAGTTTTTCCTTTGGGTTTCCATTCCCTTTCTTTTTATCATTCACGTTAATCCTTCCCTAGGGGCGAGCACAACTGGAGGGTAGGAAAAAAAAAGTCATTTATCAAGTATCTACTATGTGCTCGGAGCTTTCTCTCTATGATCTGATTTAATATTCCCAACAGTTCCATGGGTAAGTTTTTCTTACTACTGTTTTCCCTCTCGATAGATGAGAAAACCAAAGCTCAGAGAAATGAGTCCATACAGTCATTAATCTAATAAACAATTATTGTTTCCTTTCAGCGTGACCCGTTTTCAGTTAGGAATTTTTATGTTCAGACCATCCTATGGGGTTAATTTCAGTCTCTGAATTTGTAGGGCCCGACATGCCAGCCTCTCCTGAACTTGTCAGGTTTAGTATGTGGCCCCTTTTTTATCCAGTTAGTATATAGCTGGAGATGGAGGCAGATCTTTCCATACCCACGAACAAAAAGGGGTATAGAACCTACTCTGCAAAGAAGCAGAATACATGATATAATATCATCTACTATGGGAAAGCTCCTCTTCCAAAAGAAAATCCTTTTCTCCACCTTTCATGAGGGGCAAAGCCTTCTCAAATGCAATGAAATCCATGTGTTAAACTGCAAACAAAAAGGTAACTTTCTTCTTCTTCTCTGCTTGCACCACATCCTCTGGTCATTTTCAATTTCTTTCCATTTCTGGAATATATCCTATTCTCTCTTCCATCCAATTGATCTGTCTGGAACACTCTTCTTCCTTCCTTCTCTTTGTTCCTTCTATACCTGGATATCTTCTACTAATCCTCCAGGTCTCAGCTTTCTGACATCCCTTTCTCTGTGTAAACCTGAGGCCTCAAAACTAGGCCAAAACTAGGTTAAGGGTCACATAGTACCTTTCACACTGGATCATCATTGCCAGTTTTCACTTGTCTGAATCCCTTACTAGATTGTCACCTGTCTGAGGGCAAGAACTACATCCTTTCTTATTTACCATTGTAGCCCCAACACCTAAAGAGTACCAGACTCATTGTAATTGCTCATTAAATATTTGTTCAAAGAAAAGAAGAAAGAGAAGAAGGGACAAAAGGACAAAGAGAGGAAGGAAGGAGAGAAGGGAGAGAGGCAGAGAGAAAGAAGAAATCCTCAGAGATGGCTCATTGTTCTTCCCTTACCTGTCTGCACAACTCCTCCCTCACCATTTCTGCTCCTCTGCTGCTCAATACTGTCTTATTTATTGCAATTTTCCTATTGTTTTTAGGAATTCCTCTAAAATTCTCCTTTGCAGTGCCAGGCAGAAAAGACAAATAAATTCGGCAGACAGAGGGCCATTTACTCTTCATTTACAACAGCCTTAATGAGGGTGGCTTTGATCTCACAAATACTGGTGACTCATTTCTATCCATATCATCCAGAGCTGGATTTTTCCAAAACACTTTCTGTAAGTGTAAGATGGTGAAATAAGCCAATAGCTCTCAAACTAGTACGTCACATGCTCCAAAATCAGATTTTCAAAAAATGTAATGAAGGTTTAATTTGAACATTGCTCTCCATTCCTTTGGTATACAGAGGAAACAGCAGGCTGCAGAATAGCAGAAGGCAGGGAGAGAGGCCAGAGAAAAGCAGGAGAGAGAAAAACGAGTAAATAATCTTTGTCTCCTCACACAAAGCTAAGCAAAGATCATCCTACAATTATTATTAGAGAGCCAGCAGGTGGAGAAGTAGGAGTACAGCACTGGGAGCCAGCAGTCTTTTCCCACACTGTACGGACTTGCTTGGGCAAGTTATATAACCTCTCTGAACCGCAGAATTTTACTTTTCCAAATGGGGGGCAGAATACCCACTCTCCTAATCTGGTTAGGTTTTTGCACATTTCAAAGGAAACAATCTATGCCAAAAGGATATACAATGTAAGCTATTCATACCTTTACATAAAAGGAGGCAGTTTTAAAGTCTTGCCACTCTTGGATTTCCAGTAAAAATTCAGGACAGAAAATAAACCAGAATATATTATTTATATTTCTGAAGAGCCATCCTGCAGTCGTTGAAATTTACCTGTGTATATATTCTAATCAGTATTTATTGCTGAGCAGTATCTAACTCACAGTTGTCCTGGAGCCTGGCAGTGCTGTATAACTTTATACCAAGGACAAGATTAAGTGTTGGCTGGACTGGTACGAAGGGAGGGGAAGTTAGCAGCACAGCATTGGAATTCAAAATGGGGTGATGTCTGCAAAGAGAGTACATCTTTGGATCTCTTCCATTTCCTATTTCTCCTGTAAGTATCTCCTTCAACTTCCATATTATACTAACGTTCCTCTCTGAGCAAGTGCCTACTTTGAAATGTTACAGTCCAGTGCTTGCACGAAGGGTTCTCTTTAGCTTTGAGGGATGTAGCTACTCAAAGAACTTAATTAAGCTTCCAGTGCATGTCTAGCAGTATACTGGATGCTCCATAAAATGACAGGAAAAACCCTCAAGAAGTTTATAATCTGGAGATGGGGTTCATATGCATGTAGAAGACACAATGAGACAGTATATCAGAGCATAGTTTCTGCCCATGTGCAATTTAAAACCTCTAGACTTTCTAACAGCACCCAGAGTATTGTCATCGAAGCACCCATTTTCAATGGCATTCCTACTTTGCATAGAAAGAATGTTGACATTCTGTGGGTGAAAATTCAGATTTACAAATTTTATTTTCAGTACAAACAAAACCACCAGAAAACGACAGTCAACACACAAATCACACATTCCATTAGTTTAATCAAAATTAATGACTGCTATGTTCATCTTATATTTCTAAATTGATTTTAATAAAGTTTAATTACTCAGTGTGGTATATACCACGTCAGAAGATTCTATTTTCTGATATATTTTCATTACAATAATATAGTTTCATTAAATAGATGCAGCATTATTTAAACCTCTATACACAAACTAAGACCCAAATGATATGAAACATTACCAATTTCCCTAGGTTTATACCAAACTACATCTACCTAATTAACTATGACCCATGTGTGTGTGTGTGTGTGTGTGTGTGTGTGTGTGTGTGTATGTATACTTCCTGTGATATACATATTATATATATATATATATATAACTGATATATATATATATAACTTCCTGTGATCTATATTTATATATTGCTTCCTGTGATAAATAAATAAATATATATATATATTTATAATAAATAAATATATATAAATAAATATAATATATAAATATATATATATTACTTCCTGTGATCATTCATTCATTCATTCATTTATCCATCCATCCATCCACTCATCCATCCATTTATCTATCATGGAAGAATCTTGAAATAGCAAAAGGACAGGTATTTAGAACTGGACAGATCTGATAGATCTGGGCTTGAATTCAAACTCTACCATTTAATTCTAATGATGTCTCTGGGCCTCAGTTTCTCATTGTAAAATAGAAATGAATATATAAAATACCTACGAAATAAGTTATTGCAGCATTATAGAATGTAATATTTGAGGTAGGACCAGTTTTTAAAGTTTAATTTATAATTATATAATCTTGGTTGAGACAAGGAAAAGTAAAGCAGTTATTAACCTTATACTGAGGAATTCCTTCTGAAAATAGTGATATAACCACATATCCTCCATTAAAAGAAGAAAAATACATGCCATGTTAATTGTCAGGGTTCAAAGAACGAGTGTTTTGATTTCCCACATACTGTGGACCAGAGATAATTTTAGACTGGTCAGCACAATCTCGCTAGACATTCTGATTTCTAGTTTGCCAAATCACATATTCCTAAGTAAATTAAAATAGTTGAAAACTAAGTCCCTATTTTTAAAATAATAACTTTTAGGCACCATTGAGAAGCTATCCTTGCTCTGGCAGAGCAGCTGGAGAGTGGGCTATCTTAGAGCCGGTCTTTTTGCTCATCTGATGCTTTGAGAACCAATTCTGACTTCTCCTTTGAGAAAAAGCAAAGTAATGAAAATATTGGTATTCAGAAGTAACCAAGTCTCAACCTAAGAGGAGTTATCAGCGTTCACTCTGTGACCAGCTCTGTCCACCCTAAGAAAGCCAAAAGCAATTGATGCCATTTATACTTTTATTTTCTGTACAGAACCCAAATAAATAGACCTTTTCCTGGTATTAATAGATATTTAACTCAGTTCAAACATGTGATGGATACAGGAGACTAGAAACTGGCCTATATAAGTGTCTTGGGTTAAACTCAGAAGACATTTTTTGAAAAAAGGAAAAAGTAATGTGCCTTAAAGAATGCCTGGTGCATAACAGGAACACAACCTGATTGTATGCCATGTATCAGCCATCCTTGACCAAATAAAACTAGGTTCCTGCTCTCAAAGGATCTATAACAGGGTGCTACAGGAATTCACTGAAAGATATAAATAACATGAGTTTGATAAGTGTAATAGTAAAGGCACAACATACTGTGGATTCCAATAGAAGGGAAGAACCTCCTCAGCTGATGGCACAGGGAGTTTCACTTAAGAGAGTGTGCTATTCTAAGGACCTTGAATAACAGAGTTTTTTGAGACTTCAATCCATGCTTTTCTTGTGTTTGACTCCAACATACTGTCTGGGTCTGGGTATCTCTTCCTCTCAGTTAAGCAGAATTTGGTAGCAATACAATAAACAAATCCTGGTTTTGATATCTTCCAAGTTGTTCCCATTTATTCATTTAATCATTGATTTGTTCTCTCATCTCTTTATCAAATATTTACAGAGTAATTACAATATGCTAGGCACTCTGTAATCAGCATTAATAATAAAACAGATATTTAGTCTATTCTTGTGGAGTTATGATAGATAATAACAAGTAAACAAATAACTCAAGAATTGGAAATAACAATAAAAATCCATAAGTATGCTTTTGCAGGTTATAATACACTCTATGGAGGAAAAGAAAAGACAGTATACCTACTTTAGGCATTAGCAGAGACCTGTCCAGGAGCTAATTAATGGTCATTGAAGTGTGAAGGCAGAGGAGCAATGAGGAGTGAGAAGAGTGGGCACAGAAGTGGCAGTGAAAGCATTTCAGGGAGAAGGAAGAGCATGTGCTAAGGCTCTGAGGTGGGAAAAAGCTTGGCAGGCTCAAGCTCTTGTAAGGCAGTCAGTGAGGGTGCAGATGAAGTTTGCTAAGGAGAAGGCGACACAAAATCCTTACTCAGAATCTATTTACATTCATTTCAAAATGTCCTCTATTTAGGTCAAGATAATGGAGTAGGTAAATGCTGTGCTTACCTACTTTCACGACAACATCAAAACTACAATTAAACTATAGAACAACCATCACTGAGAATCACCTGAGTCTAGCTGAACTAAAGCCCTATAACTAAGGACATACAGAAGAAGCCACCTTGAGACTGGTAGGAGGGGTGAATACACGCAACGGACTGGTCCCACATCTGTGTGTGACCATTAGAAATTGGGAGAAATATCTTGGCTGTGGAGGTGTACCCCCAGAAGAATGAGGGGTCCCAGCCCCATTCCAGGCTCCCCAGACCAGGGTTTCAGTGCGAGGGAGAGAAATCCCCATAACTTCTGGTTGTGAAAACCAGCAAAGATTGTGGCTGAGTGAGACTAGGGTGGCTTCAATCCCAGACGCTCCTCTTAAAGGGCCTGAAAACAGACTTACTTACTGATGGAATCACTTGCTCTGAGCTCCAGTGCTGGGGCAGCAGATTGAAAGGTACCAAGGACATAGGGGGAGGAACTGAGTTGACTGGCTTCAGGGCAAGTGCTGGAGGGGAAGCTTTCTCCTGGATGGAGGAGCTAGTAGAAGCCATCTTTTCTTTGTTGAGCCCTCCCCGCTCCCAGCATACAGATGCAGGTGACCACAATATCTGAGTCTCCATCAAACTGGTTAACACAGTTTGTTTATCTCGCCCTGGTAAATCTGATACCCCACCCCACCCAACATTCAAGCACATCCAAGCTGCTTCCAGTAGGTTTTCCATACAAATGGCCTGCCTTGGCTCATGCTGCACACTTTCCTAAAATCTCTCAGAGGTTCACAAAAACGAAATAAGCAGCATCTTGCTTCAGTGTGTCCTGTACCTCTGGCTGAGTACCCCTAAGCTCGGCACTAGCCACAGCTGGCCTCAGTTCACAACTTGGCCTCTTAAGATACCTCCAAGAACAACGCAGGTAACAGCTATCAGCAGACTGCTTTGTGGCTCCTACCAGGTGACTCCAGGTAGATCACAGGGTGTGGCTGAACTTGGTCTGTGGTAGGTCCCCTTCCTGGAGATCCTGGGCTGGCACACCCACTGGCCAGCTTCAGACCAAGCCAGAGCCTCACCTGGCCACCTCCAAGGATGACACACCCAAAGGACAGACTGAGCAGGCACCAGAGTCCTGCTAAAGTGAACCCTGCTCCATAGGGTCAGCCCCTGCACCACAACTCCTCCACTCGAGTCACAGCCAGTTCTCACAACCACAAGGGTCAATTCCTCCCATTGATGTGCAAATAGCAACCAAGGCTCCACTAAAACAGAAGGGCACACACAACACACACAAGGGACACAGCTGGAGCACGTGGCTCAGGAGATGATGGAGACTGTGTACCTGTGCCCCACAGAATACCTACATAAGGCCACTCTGCTAAGACCACAAGGCATACCAACCATACATAAAACAGAAACAAACACAGGGAGGCAGCCAAAATGGGGAAACAAAAAAACATGTCCCAAATAGAAGAACAGAACAAAGCTCCAGAAGAAGAACTAAAAGAAAATGGAGACAAGCAATCTACTAGATGCAAAGTTCAAAACACTGGTGCTCAGTGATTTCAGGGAGAACTTCAACAAAGAGATCAGAAACATAAAAATGGAGATAGAAAACATTAAAAAAAAAAAAAGGAAAAAAAAGCCAGTCAGAAATAAAGAGTACAATACCTGAAATGAAGAATACAGTAGAGGAAATCAACAGATTAGATGAAGCAAAGGATCAAATCAGTGATTTAGAAGATAAGATAGCAATCAGAACAGCAAAAAGAAAAAGGAATTTAAAAAATGAGGACAGTTTGAGGGACTTCTGGGACAATATCAAGCATACCAACATTCACATCACAGAGTTACCAGAAGGAGAAGAGAGAGAGCAAGGAATTGCAAACCTATCTGAAGAAATAATGATGGAAAAGTTCACAAACCTGGTGAAAGAAATGGATATTCAAGTCCAGGAAGTGCAGAGAGTTCCATACAAGATGAACCCAAAGAGTCCAACACTAAGACATATATAGGTAAAATGCCAAAAGTTAAAGACAAAGAAAAAATTTCAAAGTAGAAAGAGAAAAGCAGTTAGTTACCTACAAGAGAACGTCCATAAGATTGTCATCTGCTTTCTCAACAAAAGCTTTGCAGGCCAGAAGACAGTGACACAAAATATTCAGTCATGAAAAGCAAGGACGTATAACCAAGATTACTCTAACCCAGCAAAGCTTTCATTCAGAATTGTTTGAGAGATAAAGAGCTTCCCAGACAAGAAAAACCTAAAGGAGTTCAACACCAAACCAGTATTACAAGGAATGTTAGAGGGACTTTTTAAGACCAAAACATAAATAAATAAATAAATAAATAAATAAATAAATAAATAAATAAATAAAAATAAAAACTATGAATAAGAAAATGGTAATAACTATGTATCGATCAACAATTACTTTCAAAATAAATGGATTAAATGCTCCAATCAAAAGACATAGGGTACTTGAGTGGATAAGAAAACAAGACCCATACATTTGCTGCCTATGAGAGACTCATCAGATCAAAAGACATACACAGGCTTAAAGTAAAGAGATGGAAAAAGTATTTCATGAAAATGGAAAGAAAAAAAACCACACACACACAAAAAACGCTGGGGTAACAATACTTATACCAGACAAAATAGACTTTAAAACAAAGAAGACAAACAAAACAAAAAAGGACCTAGTAATCTCACTTCTGGGTATTTATCCAAAGAAACCCAAAACACTACTTCGAGGGGACGTGTGCATCCATATGTTCAATGCAACATTATTTACAATGGCCAAGATATGAAGGCAACCTGGGTGTCACTGAATGGATGAATGGATAAAGAAGAGGTGGTATATACAATGGGATATTACTCAGCCGGAAAAGAATGAAATCTTGCCAAATGCAACATGGATAGACCCAGAGGGTATTGTGTTGAGTGTAGTATGTCAGACAGATAAAAACAGATGTAATGTGATTTCATTTATATTTCAAATCTGAAGAACAAAACAAACAAACAAAACAGAAATAAACTCATAGATACAGAGAACAAATTGATAGTTGCCAGAGAGAGGAGGACTGGGCATATGTGTGACAAAGGGGGAGTGACTAAAAAGTATAAACTGGTTGTTACAAAGTAGTCATGGGCATGTAGAGTACAGCATAAGGAATATAGTGTATAATATTATAATAACTATGTATGGTGTCAGATGGGTACTAGATTTATGGGGGTGATAGATGGGAGGATGTTAGGGGGCAGGGTGAAATAGGTGAAGGCATTAAGTACAAATTGGTAGTTACAAAATAGTCGTGAAGATGTAACGTAAAACATAAGGAATATAGTCAATAATATGGTAATAATTGTGTATAGTGCCAGGTGGGTACTAACCTAGTTGGGGGATCACTTCGTAAATTATACTAATGCCTAACCACTATGCTGTACACCTGAAAGCAATATAAAATAATATCGAATGTCAACCGTAATTGAAAAATTTAAAAAGGGGGAAAAAGTATAGGGGAATATGAGGTTCAAATTTACAGGTAGAAAACAAATAATTCATGAAGATATAATGGACAGCATGGGAAATATAATCAGTAATAGTGTAATATTAATAGCATAGTATGGTGTCAGATGGTTGCTGGACTTATCATGGTGATTACTTCTTTAGGTATATAAATGTCAAATAACTATGGTGTACACCTGAATTAATATAATATAATACTGTATGTTAGATGTTTATTAAGATATTTTAATAAAAATCTTTTAAAAAATGTCCTCTACTCAGCGTAAGTGAGAGTAATACCGAGTTACTAAAATAATGTGAACAGGGATGGGGTATATCCCCTCTCTCATCTATGACTACTCTCCCTCATTCACTCTGGCTCTGCTGTTCCCTAAGCTCACCAGGCTGGTGGTGCCTCAAAGCCTTTACATCTGCTCCTGACTCTGTTGGAATGATTTTTTTAAATTAGTTTCAGGTGTACAAAACAATGTAATAGTTAGACATTTATCATTTATATCCCTCACAAAGTGTAACCCCTCTCCCCCAATCTACTACCTCTCTGACCTGGCATACAGCTGTCACTGGAATGTTGGGTTTTTTTGGCCCAAATTATCCTGTGTCTTAGTCCCTTTCCTCTTTCAAATCCTTGCCTTCTCAATGAGGCCTTCTCCACCCATCCATCTAAAATTGCATCTCTCCCGATCCTCCCCACAAATGTTGTATTTTTCTCCCTTGCACTTATCTTCTTCTAAAGAGCAATAAAATGTTCTTGTTTTTTCTGCTTAGTCTCTTCGTCCAATAGACTACAAGCTCCATGAAGGCAGAGTTTTTTCTCTGTTTTCTTCACTGCAGTATCCCTGTCTTCCAGAATAAAGCCATAGTAAGACTTCAAAGATATTTGTTGAAAGAATTTCATTTAATCCTTACAAGGCAGGATGAAATGAGTAGCTAAGAGGGAAGGTGAATAAGCTTTTATAAAGTTAGAAAAATCATTTCACTGACAAGTTAAAAATCTTGTACAGATGAAGGCAATAAATACAAAATAAACTCAAATACTGTATTAATATATTTTACACCTTTTTCCATCTCATGAAATGAAGATCAGTGACATAATTTATTGAAAGCAGTAGTTTTTCTTACTATGAATCATATTATTTGCACTGTGACAATGTTTTTTCCATTGATTGTGTTTCAATTTGAAATTCAAAAATAGAGTATCAAAATCAAAGGTTCTCTGTGAGATTCAATTCTCTTCTTAAAATTGGTATTTCTTGTCTTCTGGTATTGTGATGCAAAGTGTACATTTTAATGAATTACATATTCAAAGTACAAAGAGAAATTGATCTTAAAAGTATATTTCATTTTGCTGTCATTTTAAATTTAAAAAGCGAAACGCTAGCAGACAGGTTTTTTGGTTTTTTGTCTGTTTTTCTACTCTCTCTAGGAGATAAAATGCACAATACAGAAAAACCAAAAAGAAACAAACAAACGAACAAACAAAATACACAACTAGCCAGACAGATATGTCTCCTTGCTAAACTTACGATGTTTAAACTTCCCATTTGGGTACTTATTTGAACTTGATATCTTTAGCCAGAAGCCTCTCAGGCTATGGGATGGCTGAGAAGATTATATACCTCTATGTGGTTTTTTTAAATTAACTACTTGTCTTTGATAATATAAGGTGTTACTTTCATTCTCCTGTTGAACTCTAGACTTCCTTCTCCATGAGAAGGCTGTAGTTTTCACTCTCAGAACATAAATCCTCAAGTTGGCTCTAGTTCTATCGAGTTGGATTTTAAAAGCCTCTTTGCAGACTGTAACTGGAGGGGTCAGGATGTCACTCCAAGCAAGTCAGCTAAGACAAGGAGTGCACAGAGGTGGGATCTTGGGTCTAAAGAGTAAAAGAGTGAACAAGAGCAATAGTAGGGGGCAGAGAGAGTTACCTACGTCCAGGGAAAGAGGCCATGTGCCTTTGCCCTTGATGTCTGAGGCATTCTGCTGTATGGAAACAAACAGGCAGAGGATTTTCTGGACCCAACCTCTGCTGCTGACATTCCCTTGGCTTACAAAAAAATTCTGGGTGAATGAGGTACAGGCTTAGATTTAAAGGATGGAAGAAGGTGATCAGATGGGGCTTGGTGGGCCCAAATCAGGGAATAGCAGCTTTCAGAACTACTGCATCTATCCTTCTAGAAAACCTACTAGACTGTATCAGAATGACAGAAATTAATCTGTAAAATTCTAATGTTAGCATTGCTTCACAGTCTAATAAAATTCTAGCAACGTGATGCTTTTTGTGTGTGTAACAATCACTTTTCCAGTATATAAATATTCTGGTAGATCTATCTTCATGTGAACTCTTCCCAAGTGATACATAACTCAATACCTTACACCCTTGATACACGCTCATTGATCAATGCATAAGTGAATGAAGGCATGAACAACAACGGAATATCTCTCTCTCAGCAAGTATTATTAGCATTTCACTCTGAAAAGCAAGTAATGAAGCTTTCCAAGAGAGCCTTTTACAACTTGGTTTTTCTAAAGGCTTTTGATACAAAGGTTCTTAAAGCAATTAGACATTACAACATATTTTTAAAAATAAAACAGAACAAGAATCAAATAACAATAATTTTCTTTCCTTCCTTATTACCAAATGTACTTAAAATACAATTTCTAATCTTACATAAACAATGTGGACTTTAATACATAGCAGAGAAAGTTCATTGTGTGCAGAATTGCCTCTTGGCTAATTTTAGTTTTCTTCATCATATAGCAGCCTCCATATAGGTATGAGAGCAACCTACTCACCTCTATCCCCCTTTTCCTGCTCTACCTCTTCTAGTGGATGAAGGTAGCACTTCAGAGCGGGGATAAAGGAGGTTTAGTCCTAGCCAGCCTGCTCTGGATCCATGCCTTTGAATAAATCACTTACTATCTCTGGGAGTCTAACTTTCCTCACTCCTAAAATGACAGGAAGAATGCCTGCCCTGCTCATCACCAAGATGATGTGGAAGGTGCTTTGCAAATGCTGAAGAGCAATAAAAATGTAAAATGATCACATGAAGTGTCACCAAGAGAAGCCCCTTAGACGGACTCTTCAGCTACAAGCCTCCACAAACTTCCAACTGGAGGGTGAGGAAATTCCTAGGGAAATGGGTCTCCACTGGGAACAAAAGGCACTAAATGACCAGTGCCTGCTGTGTCACAACAGAGCTGACCGAAAGGATTTATAGTAACTTTTAGGGGACACATCTATTATGGGCTGAGTTGTGTCCACTCCCCGCCCCCAAATACACACACACAATTCATGTTTAAATTCTAACCCCCAGGACTTCAGAATGTGACTGTATTTGGTGATAGGGCCTGCAAAGAGATAATTAAGTTAACATGAAGGCATTACGGTGGGCCCTAACGCAATTACTGGTATCCTTATGAGAAGAGATTAGGACACAGACAGGTACAGAAGTAAGACCATGTGAGGACACAAGAAGAAGGCCATCATCAAGCCAATGAGAGAGGCCTCAAAAGAAACCAACCCTGATTACACCTTGATCTTGGACTTCTAGCCTTCAGGACTGTGAGAAAATAAATTTCTTTTGTTCCCGCCACCCAGTCTGTGGCACTTGGTTATGGCAGCCTTAGTAGACTAATACACAATGCCTTCATCTTTTGCTCCCCCTAGGAGAAGGGGATACAGGGAACTTGGCATTCCTTTGTTCCTCACATTGTTCTTGCCCAATCTCTCCCCCACTAGGTAGGGTCACTGGTCACTGGCCTGAAGGTTGTTGTCACTGAATCTGCAGGGTACGGATTATTTGATGCTGCCAGGGTAAGAAAGAGTGAATGCAGAGGGTGAAGCTGGGAGAGAGCCATTCACCACTGGTGTGGGAGAACACTTGAGTCTCCCATTATGGGCTAATTGGATGCTGCACAAAGCAGCTGGCTTCCCCTAAGAGGCGTCTCATTAGAGCAAGAGGACCCCAGCATCAACAGGCTCTGGGAAAGATTCACCATTTGGGAGGCTGGGGTTTATCAAGAAGCCCAACCTTGGCAGACATCCATGCCAGGGAACAGTACAGGAAAATGCTGTCACCTGGAGGAGCCCCTGTACAAGCCATAAATAAACTGTCCTCAGCGATCCATCATTCAGACATGGGTGGCGCAATGAGAACAAATAGCCAGTTAGGAATAGATATAAAAGCCTTAGCAACCCACTGAAAGGGGATGATGAACTTGCCACCGTGTTGGCTATGGGAGAGACAAGGTCTGTTTCCTCCTATCATCAGGGAAGATGTTTGGAAAGAGCAGGCTATTTCCTACTAATGATTTTTATAACAATTCTGATGTGTGGAGGGTTTTCCCTACCATCAAGCAATTCTTTTGGATATCACTTGGATGTCCTATAATTCAACTCAATTCTGACACTATCTTTCCAGAAATGGTGTCAGATCCCACAAGTTAAGGTCTCAGTCCCACAAAATTGTACCCCTTCTCCTTCACTTGTCAAACACAAGTTCAAGTTGTCACCTGTACTTCAGACCAACCCGCTGTAGATCAGAGGTTCTCATGACCCCCTATTTGGGTTGATTAAGTGCTCGAGCAGCTCACAGAGCTCAGAGAAACATTTTAGTTAAGAGCCAGATGGAAGAGATGCATAGGGCAAGGTATGTGGAAAGGGTGTGGAGCTTCCCTGCTCTCTGAGCACACCACTCTCCCCAAATCTCCATGTGTTCACCAAACGGAAGCTTTTTGAACCCTGTCCTTTTGGGTTTTTAGGGAGGCTTCCGTCATCACATAGGCACAATTGATTAAATCATTGGCCATTGGTGGTTGAACTCAATCTTCAGCACCTCTCTACTCCCAGGAGACCCGTGGTGGACCGAAAGTTCTCATTCTCTAATCACATGTTTGGCTGCCTTTGCAACCAGCCTCCATTCTTTGGTTACCTTGGGGCTTTCCAAAAGTCAATCATTAACATAATAAAAGATGCCTTTATAGTTCTCATCACTTAGGAAATTCCAAGGATTTTAGGAGCTCTGTGCCAGAAACAAGGACATTGACCAAACATATATTTCTTGTTAGAAATCACAGTACATCACACCTTCCTTAACCACACCTTTTCCCAAGCATCCCCAATCAGCTCCGCGTTCCAAGGGAGGCCCAGGAAAGGACAAATGGAAATATTTTGTAAGAAGATTGTATACAGAAATCAGTAGACTAGCCTAAATTTTAAACTAGGGTAAAAAGGCAAGCAAAGGGTTTTTTCCTACTCAGAACAGGAAATTTGGTCTTGAGACTCAAGGGAATTGCACGTCGTGTGTATCTGCTGGGAAGCTCCTCCACAAGCACCACCCAGATGAAGTGTAGCAGAGTCGCTTGGCAGGTATTCACTCAAACCTAGTGAATCCTCTTCCTTCCTCAGTATTTTTTCAAAATTTTAAATCCACTGCACTCTTATAATCCCACTCCTACATTCTAATCTCACCTATGTAACAGACGGACAGTGTGATCCTGAGCGAGTCAGTTATCCTCGCTGATATTGCCTCTTTTGCAAAATGGGGATAAGAAAACCAGTTTGCAGGGTGGTCCTAAAGAATAAGTGATATAGAGCATGTAAGTTCAAGTCTGAACATACTACTACTGTTGAAGAACAAAATTGAACGGAGTAATTTTGAAGATCTAATTCCTGAATCGGGCAGCACCCCATGCTCTGAGGGGTTGTGTAAAAGGAAAAGTTTTTATGGGAAGAAAGGTGTAACAGGGGAGATATTAGCAAAAGAAAAGGAAGGATTATTTTTAGACCAGGACATTTTCTTTTGGGGGAAGGAACTGGCAAGGGACTTATCATGCAAATTGCCTCTTCTTTCTATGGCAGGTGTGGGGGGTGGAGAGGGCCCATGTGACAGATTACTTTATTGGTGTTGACAAGAAAATTCCAGACTGGTTGATTAAGATTCTATTGCTGGGAGAGGTTGAAACTGCAATTAAATCAGATATTAAATCTAGGTTTTGTATCATGGGCTTTTAGTATGAGTTATACCATTTTGGGCCTGAGGTTTTGTCTTTAACGCTACATAACTGATAAATGATAGTTACTATTATTATTATTCATCATAACAACAATTACATGAGTAAATTCTACATTCTAGGAACACTAATCTATCACTGTTATCAAAACAGGAATAATTCTGTCTCCATGCAAGCTCTTTGTCTGGAAAACACCACGGCACTCACCCCAAAACACACACCCTGGAGTCCACATCAAATGCCACCTCCTCTGTGAAAACTTTTTTAACTCCAACTTTGTGCCCCTTTCATCCTCTTACCAACACCACAGAAGAAATCTTCTCCCCCATTGTGTTCTGTTCAATCTGCTGGAAAAGTACTTACACATTCGTCTTTCCAGCTAAACCACAGCCCACAAAGGACTAGGACTATAGTTTACTCAGTTTTGTGCCTGCCTGATAGTAGTACCTATTCACTATTCGTTACCTTGAATAAGATGGTTGGCCACTGTATTCTCACCCACAAATGAGATGTTGGGCTGGGAGATGCTCTGTGGCAGTTGTATCAAAATCATCTGAAGAGCTTGTTAAAATGCAGATTCCTGGGCTGCACCCTGAGTGAGCCTGACTCAGCCAGTTGGGGGTGGGCAGCCAGGACTTTATAACAATCACCTGTTCTTCTACAAGTTGATTACTCTGTAAGTGATCCACCCACGGTCTACTCTAGCCTTAGATTCTGTGATTACACCAGTCACATAACTGCTATATGAATGTGCCCTTCGCTCATTTCCCAACTCAACTCTTCAGCCTGCTTTTGATGATGGGAGAAGAAAAAAAGGCTTTGCTCCTTTGCTTTCAACGTAAGAACCAATTTTTACTAAGAGCCAATTGCCTACTATTGAGCACAGGGGTATTTTCGCATTCAAATTAGTTCAGTGTTGATGAAGTGTTTCTTGAAATTGTTCCTGAGCCCAGAAGCTACCCTAGTTTATGCCTAAAATAGTCCTATCAAGCATTCTCTGCTGTACTTGTAGTTCAAATCATCTCTCCAGCAGCTTTAGGATTTGTTCTCTAGCTCCAAAGACCCATGAGTAAAATTTTGTGAGAATCACGCAGCTGATCTCTGACACAAATCTTTCATATCAAATCTAGTCACTTTCTTAGCAATTGTACTCTCCCTCCTCCAACCCAAGTAGCAGTATTAAATGCCATGCATTTTTTTAAAACAAATGAGAAACAGCTGCTTTAAGGATACAATATAATCTATAAAAAACGTACAATAGAATAGTCACAGGTGTTCGAAAAGAAAATTTAACATTATTATTTTATCCATTTCTCATGCTCTGGACTATCTAGCATCTTCTTACATCACCATGCCCCCTGCATTGCCAAACCTACACAGCTGGAGAATAGAGACAAAACATTAAACCTTCTAAAGAAGAATCTCAGACCTGTGGTCACTAGGAAGAAAGGGAAGAAGTAAATGAGGCAGGTGTCTGGTGACTGGCACCTTCCACCAACCAAGGAAGAAGATTGTTCCCATTTCCCTTCCGTGCAGGAAAGTGTAGGAGAAAAGAAATCAGGCACACTTCCAGTCCTCAATTGAATTGCTGGCAAACTGATTAATTATCTTGAGGAATTCTGATTGAAAATCCAAGACAAATATGCCACTTCAGCAAATAGAGTTAGAAAAAATAATCAACTTAATATATCCACAACAGTGCTTATTAGGAATGCTGCATCCCACAATAAACACTAAATATCCTCTTTCCTTGAAACCTGTCAATTATATTTACTCCTCTGTAAATATTGGAGGATGTTCTCTCTTCTGTCCCTGGAATACTCAGTGCCATTACCACCACGCTTGGGTTTCCTAAGAGACAGATCATAGGGAATCCTCAAACGCATTACATTTATCCTTAAACATGCCTCCTTCCCCAACATTCTGACACTTTTCTACCTTGATGAGCTGGAAAGCTCAATGTTGAAGCGTGATCTCTACATGGCACGAGCACCACCATATCTCACTCTGGTGCCACGGAAAATTTTGAAACATCATATATATACGTATATATATATGTATGTATATATATATGTATACATATATATGTATACATATATATGTATATATATATGTATACATATACATATATATGTATACATATACATATACATATACATATATATATATATATACATATATATATATATATATAAATATAAAACCACCAGTTTATGCTCCACTCAGGTTAAGAAATAGAACATCCAAAGGCTCCTCCCTGATTGTTGTCATGTTTCCCGCTTCCCATCGGAAACCACTGTGCTGACTCTTAAAAAAAACTTTTTTAATCACTTTATTTTATATCAGGGAAATCAGATAAGTCAAACCTGTCCTTTTTTTCTTCTTGCCCATATTCAACCTCCCTCTCCATTTTTCCTCCTGATGAATTACTTTCAATACATTTGTATGCTTCTCAAATTCTGATTCCATGAGCTATTGCTTACATGTATGTTCTTACAAACAACTCTGAAACCACATCCCATTTCAAAAATTCTACCATGAGTTAGGTCTCCAATGCTCTCAGGGAGACTATGTCCTTAACATCACGTCTTAATTCTCTAAGTCTTTAAATTGCTCAAGTACATGAGAAAATGCTGTTTTCAGGATGTACTTCAACTAAAGCTTTTCCTACAGAATTATAGTCATGCCAACAGTACTCCCAAGGATAACTTGTGCCGCCCACTTGTTTTCTGGTGGTGATTGTGTGCTGACTATTGTGATAATTATTTTCTTCCTTCTCTTTGTGTTTTTGTACCGAAATGCACATTTCTAAAAAAAACCAAAACCTAGTTCTGCGTTGTCCAGTTTTGATCTTTACACAAATGAAAATACATTTTGTGTGTTCTTTTGAGACTCATTTCATTTGCTCAATGTAATTTTTGTGATTCTTTTTCAGTTAATACATGAAGCTATGGTTTATGCCCATACTATTGCACCATATAAATTAATCACAATTTATGTGTCAATTTGGTTTTGATGGACATTTTGGTTGTTTTATGCTTGGGCTATTACAAACAATTCTGTTATGAATGTTGTTATATAAATCCTTTGGTGCCTATCCCAAGTGTTTGCCTAGGGTAGATGGCTAAGGATAGACTTCCCAGACAAGAAGATAGACACGTTTACTTTATGAGGTAATGTCTAATTGTTTTCCAAAGTGACTATACCAATTACATTCCCACTGGCAGTGTAGGAGGGTTCTACTTGCTTCCATCCTTGCCAACATTCTCTCCAGACAACTCAGTCCTTTGTAACACAGACTTCAAGGTTTTTATTACAAATTTCTCAAACCTGGCATATAAGATAAAAGTTGTTTGTCATCCCCAGTACAGAAGGTCCCCTACATTTACCTTTCTTAAACCTTAGTTAGAGTCTGGAGAAAGCCTAGAAGTTAGATCCCAACCTCCAGTCTCTGAAGCCCCACCCTGGCCTCTCTTAGCCTTCCAGAGTTCAAGGTAACTGCTCTACAAGAGACCTTCTCAGTCTCCAAATTCATATCCTCAGGCTTAAAATGAAAAAAAAAAATTACATGAAAACATGTTTTTAAAAAAGAGTGAGAAAAATTTTAAATTATCCTTTTTCCATCTTCCAACCAAGATATTTTCTTATATTATTTCTAATATGCCTCTTTATCTCTGTCCGGCTCAAATTATTATCAATGATATAACAGTGGGGAAAAAGGGATATGGAGACAAGGGTCGGGGAAACTACATAGAAATTCAAGAATTTTATTTTCAGCACCAAAGCATCTGCAATGTTTTGGCCTTCTATGCCATAGGAAGTATTGAGGACTTCCCTGCTTTGCCAGGAAAAGGAGTTCTGAGGAGCAAATAAAATGGAGAGGAATCAGGCTATATTTTCCAAATAGATGCCAAGAAGTACAGTCTTCAGGTCCCTCAAATCCGGAGCAACCTAATGACCACAGGGCCCAGGAAGCAGCAGCCTCTCTCCCTCTTTCCCAGCAGAATGGAGAGGTTGTCCCCAGAACAGAACAGTCTCTGTGGTCCATCATGTAGTCCTCTTGCATCTTTACGTTTAATACATGATTTGCCTAAACGGAATCCAACCCATTTACTGATTGTTTGGAAGAGCCCAGTCATATTCTTCTTCGAACTTGAAGTGTGATGCAGGAAGCTCACTTAACCACAGTTGCCTCCCTAGGTAATGGGGGAATGGGGCCAGATCATTTCTGTTATTCTGTTGTACCTTCACATTCTTTGATTGGTACTGTTCGTATCTGCAGCTTGAATGCCACAGGTCAGATTGACTCCCTAATGCTTTTATGTAGGTCATTTATAATTGTTTCTGAAAGCATTTGCTATAGTTCAGCTATGTAATTGCCAACTAAGAAGCTGATAATAACCAAGCAGATAGCTTAATAAAGCATGATTACTGCTGATTTCTTCACTCGGTTGTCAGTCCCTGCATAGAAGCTCTTAGATGAGAAAGGGTTGTAGCAAATACTACGGATTGGATCCCAGCAGCCATTTCCTCCTTTCTTTTGACAGTCTCTCATTTGGTGACTTCTGTAATGTGCCCAGTTGAAATCATAGTAAGCTCATGTTCCTTCATGATTGCATATAGGAATGAGCATATGACTCCAATAACTCCGTCCTGGCCAATAGAGCAAAAGGAGAAGACTGCTGGGTACTTCCAGAATTTTTTTTATTTTTAAAGATTTTATTGGGGAAGGGAAACAGGATTTTATTGGGGAACAGTGTGTATTTCCAGGACTTTTTTCCAAGTCAAGTTGTGTCCTTTCAATCTTAGTTGTGGAGGGTGCCGTTCAGCTTCAAGTTGTTGTCCTTTCAATCTTAGTTGTGGAGGGCGCAGCTCAGTTCCAGGTCCAGTTGCTGTTGCTAGTTGCAGGGGGCTCTGCCCACCATCCCTTGTGGGACTCGAGGAATTGAACTGGCAACCGTGTGGTTGAGAGCCCACTGGCCCATGTGGGAATCAAACCGGCAGCCTTCAGAGTTAGGAGCATGGAGCTCTAATCACCTGAGCCACAGGGCCGGCCTGAAATGTTTTTTTTCTGTAGTGAAAATAGAGGTATAAAAGGAGATGACCCTACCCTGCCACCTCTTCCTTCCTGACTTAAAATTTTTTTCCTCTGAGGGCATGATGCTTTGAGCTGCTCTAGCCATTTAGTGACACAAAGAAAGGCATGTTAAAATGTTGAAATGTTGAAGATAACAAAGCTGGAAGAGAGGAAGAGAATTCAATGACATCACAAAACAGCTGAACTATTCCTAGAACCACCATACTCCAGGTGTTTTATTATGTAAGATTAATAAACCTCTCGTACTTGTTTAATACACTTTTATTTAAGTATTCTTATGCATATAACCTAAGACCCACTTCCTTATACAAGGATCTAAGATGTCTACATAACATTGCTCTGAGGATATGGATGCTTCTGGATAAACCTTCCTAGTTGATGACTAACTCCTTAACATGTAGATGATTTGGTCATCAGTATCCTCCTAGAACTGGTTTTTGGCAAATCACTAAAATAGATGAGCTATTATACCAGCTCTCTATCATTTCTCGATGCCCTCTGCTCAGCTGAGTTATCCAGTAGGAAGATTGGGAACATACTCGGGGTGCAAGCAAAAAAAAAAAAGTGCATAAAACATGAAGTTTAGTTTTGATACTCCACAATTATACACCCAGAAAATCTAAAAATAAGTTTTTTAATATCATATCTATATGTCAGTTCTATGATTTACATTAAAATGTCACTTTGAATTTCAGTAACTGTGGTAGAGATTTCTAGTGCACATTTTCATTTGGTTCTCCTCTCCTTCCTGGGACTACTGGAAGATGGTATTTCAAAGGCCATAGCAGGCAGTCAAGGACATGACTAATCCTAGTGAATGAAATGTGAGTGGAAAGACTACAAAATTTCAGAATCGACATGAATTAGGTATGACTGTGAATTTCCTACTCTTTCTCTTTCAAAATGGGAATCCTTATTGTATTTTCCTGTCTCTGTTCCACTAACGTATATTTGGAAGGGAGGGGCAAAATAGACTTGTCTCTTTAGTTCATAGGTCATCCGACCAAGATGTGCCACTTTGACATGATGGAGAAGACTTTCCACATCACCTAGAGATCTTACACTGTGCAAAGGATGTAGTTCCTGGTTGGGACTTTGACTTGCCCTCCTAAAGAAGTGATTGAGTGTGTTTTTCACATAGACAGAATAAAGTAGTCATTTGGTGATCAAAAAGGAATACTGCAGTAGAGATTCTTTGTGCTTACCCATGTTCTTTTCTTTCTTCCTGGTCAAATTAAAATGCCGAGTAACCTTATAGTTAGGATGGGTCATATACTAGCTCCAGCCAATGAAAGAAAAGAGAAACTGATGTGACTCTTTTCTGGGTTAAAGTATTTTATAGCCACTGTGTCATTTTTATGGTCTTCTTCTCTCCTTTTTCAATAAATGAGGTCACATTTTAAGATATTGTAATGTCCTACAGGACAGAGGATACCTTCCAAATAGATGAAAGAGAGTGGCCCTTCCCCTGCATTAGACTTTATATGACTTTTTGGTTCTAAACCACTGAGCCTTTGGGAGTTTATTTGTTATTAAAGCAGAACTTATCATATTCTGACTAATATAATAGCATAATCAGAAAAGAGAAGCCAACACCTTTTCAATATTTCCTAGGCACAGTGCCTCTTGAATGTTCATCAGACCAACGTCTGCAACCTATTAGATGTGCTTCCTCTAACAATCTGACCATACCCAGAATCTATTCCTTTTCACTAACCATCAAAATTTCTTCTTCCCTTCTCTGGTATAGTCTTGCAACCTAAATGCTGAAAATTCACATTTAAGTATTATCATTACAATAGCAATTTCAGATAGAATTTTTCAAGGAAAGAAGTGCTTTTTCTTTTCTTTCTTTCTTTTTTTTTTTCAATTTTGCTACTTGAGCCCCTGTCCTGAGTACCTTTATATAAACTAATGACTATAGGAATGCTTTTGCTTGGTATCTTAAAAAAGTGAAAATAGGTTTTATTGAGACTAATTGACACTTTGTAACAAAAGCTATTTATAGTTTTAAAATTTATGTATATCTAGAAAACTGTGAAGAATATACAGGTGTATATGATCTCAGTCTTCATGGTATTTTGTTTTTTCTCTCTAAGGAATTGGCGATCACCCCTAACCAGAGTAGTTAAGCAAATTCTGTAATTTCTTTGATCTTTATTTTCCCTGCATATCTCTCAACATTTCACCTTATACTGTTCTCTGTGGGGCACCCTAACCTTGCTTCAGGCTCCATATTACTTGCACATGCATACTCATTCAAATCAATTTATTATGATATATGTACATAAAATAAAATCTCGTTTTCAATGTTCTTTAAAATTAAGAACATTTATCATCTTATTAAGTATAGAGAAAGTTGAGAGTCCCCGGTGTGTTTTGATCAGTAGCTTAACAATTTCACCAAGAACCCAGTGTTTTATTCTTTTCTCTGCTCTCCTACCTTTTGCATTGAGGGAGAGAAGGAGGAAGGGAGAGAGGGAAAAGAGGGAAGGAAACAAGAAAAAGGAAAGGAGGGGTAAATGAAAGAAAGGAAAAGGATGGGAAAGGAAGGGAAGAAAAGGGAAGGGGAGGGAAAGGAATGGAAGGGAAAGGAAGCACAAAGAATAACTGACCATAATTGTTGCCAGTGAAAGAATGTAAGCTTTTAGGGGAAAATTAGAATTCTGGAAAATTTATTTCTGCCAACATGAGCTTGACACCTTCCCAATAACTAAAGACTTTTTTCTTATGAGATAGTGGTGATATTAATGAATGTGATTTTTGTGATTTTTCTTACGTTAACATCTGAGGAAGAACTGCATAACTATTAACCAACATTCTTCTAATACCAATGCATGAAGTTACAATGCTACACATAGTTAAAAGTTCCTCTTCATGTTTATGATAGGTCAATGAATTTTAATGCAACAAATAAAAAGTCAATTACTATAGTTTTAGTTTCATCAACTAACCTTTGAAAAACTATTACTTGTCAAGTTTTAGTGTAACATCAAAGAGGAAGAGCCACAATTATCTGAGAAGTTTATTTATTAAAAATTTTCTCCCTTCTCCAACTACGTTATCTGTGAGAGGACAGGTTTTCTTTATACACTTTAATGAAAATAACATTGCAACAGATTGAATGCAGAAGTTAACATGAGAATCTATTGCACCAAATATTAAAGGTATTTGCAAAAATGTAAAACCATTCTACTCTTACCACCCATTTTATTAGTTTTGAAGAGTATAATCATTTTTATTGAAAATGTTACCCTTGTAAACATGGAGTGGATTTATTTTAAAATCTATTTATAAATAAATATTTCCAGTTTTCATTTCTACAGTGACAAGTGTTGATACGTATAAATCACAAGACAGAAACTCTTTGGGGTCCTCCACTTGTGAAGGGTGTAAATAGTTCCTGAGACCAAAGAGTTTGAGAATTGCTGGCCAAGACTCATCCGCTGAAACTAGGGATGGCATCAAATTTACTAAAGCACCTAGATCTCTGGTGTAGAGGTGGATATATGGATAAATGTAGACTTCTGTTAGCAAAGAAAAACGGAGCATCTGATACAGTTATAGCAGAAATTTTCACCTCCCTCCAATATGTTCTGTAACATGTTGGCTGCCATTTGAATAATTAATAGGAATGGCTTTGTGACATGGCAGCGCTCAGTCTCTCTGACATCCATGCCCTGCATCTGTGTTTCCCCATCTCTACCCTGTGACTGTGTTACCTCTGCCATGATTAGTCCTCTACCTTTTCCACTCTACATTCTGATTTGTGGGAACAAATTGGGTAAGGGGTTGAGTTTCTCTTATAGCACTTGCAGGTCTCAGCAGGCCATGATAACAGATGGTGATTCTTGGTCTCAGTATAGCGAAATAGGAGAAATGTGGGAATAAAAACTGAGAAATATTAAGTTACCTCCAGGCAGTGATGCTCTAAATTTCTTTTATAGTAGGAACTTAGGAGCAGTAATCTGGTCGGAAAGGAGTCTTTGGGGTTTGTTTTGAAACTACATTTACTGAGCAACCATGCAGTTGTTTCTAATCTATGCTTTATATTAAATAAAACAGCAGAGTTTGGTAAAGATGGTTTTATTCACATGTGTAGATTTAGAAAAAGTGACAACTGTCCATCTCAAATAATAAGCCTCTAAGGAGTGACCTGTGGCTGGGGCTGTGGATGGAGACTTAGGAGTAGGGAGGTTAAAAGGGGGCTAACCCTATTCTTAACACACACTTGGCGCCACCTCTGCCTTGAAGAAGGTAAGGAGGAAAAGCAAGGGACCAGGAAAGAAGGTGCAAGATTGACTACTACATCAGGGATGCCAAATAAACACTAATACTCAGAGTAACCTTGGGTGAGGTGAACAATTTCTGCTCCTTTTGGTACTTGAGGAATAGGTAAAGTGTGGCAGTTGCTAGGGGAAGAAGAATGCCCTCTCGCTGGAGACCTCGCTAAAAGGAAATTTCTGCCTGTTTCCAAGATTCAGCACATTTAATAGAGTTCTTGCAAATATTGAGATGCGGATTCCAGGGGTAATAGCATCTGTCAGACTCTGCAGCATTTTTGAGAAAAGAACTGAGCGACAGGATTTAGAATAAGGGAAAGACATCAGGATACCTGAATTTGCTCAGGGATTATCAGTATCATACAAAAGTCTCCCCCACCTACTATCTGACACATTTATTACATAATTCCATTAATTAACATATCTAATATAACATTGTGCTGTGAGTTTTTGTCTTAGGTTTCAGATATTCCCAAGAGTTTCAGGGGAAGCTACTGGAGAGTGGTATGTCATCCAGCAATATTCTGTAAAATTGATGATCTGAGGAAAGTCATTATAAATCTCATGGATGGATTAAGTACAACTTATTAACATAATGATAATTATATCTCATGTTTGCATAGCATTTAACTCTTAACAAAGCAACCTTATTCTCTGTTATCCACAGTATCCTAAAAACAACATGCAAGATATGGTTTATCTCCTTTTGACCTATAAGGAAATTGAAGCTTATACAGTTTTAAACAATTTCCCCCAAACCCATGATCAAGTAGGTGTAGAAACATAATTTGAACTAAGGTATTCTAAATTCCAGTTGCACGTTTTCCCATGACATCCTAGTTCCCTGCTTTTTGCAAACTTACTGTGCTACCAACAGAACTATGAAAGTAGCTTCCAAAGTCATCTGACTTTCTCACTTCATGTCACTCATGTTTAGATATCAAGATGCCCCTCTACCTTCCTCTAGTGCTTTGCTGTGCCTGTCTGGCAGCACTTACCACTGCGTGTCTGGCAGAGCTAGTGTTGTGTAAGATACTTTATCTCCCCTGCAAACTCCTTGAGAGAGGGCGGTGACTAGCCTCCCTTAGCTTTATTTTTCTCCACAGAACCCAGCTTATTGCCTGGCCCATGTAGGAGCTTGGAAAATACTTGTCCCGGTTGATAAAATGCACAAATTACTGCTCTGAGTGTCGAATGGTTGCATAAAAAACTTCCCCTCTTGACAAATCTATTTTCCTGTGGGATTGCCTCTTTTAATTGAACTCAGCATTTGATCCTGCAGAAGAAGCCTGGATTTAGCCAGGCCAGCCAGCATTTCCAGCCCGCTGGGAACATCAAGGCCATTCCAGGAAGACAATGAGATGCACTGCCCCAGTCCTCTCAATAAAGGACTTGAGGTTCTCAGCTGCTGAAAGTGTCATCAGACCTTCCTCAGCTTCAGCCCCTTCGGGGATTGCCTCAGCTGCCCTCCCTCCAGGGCCGCCATGTTCAGGACTGATTTATGTAAAGATGGGGTTTATTAAGGCCTGGCCTTCTCAGCTCAACTCAGGACAATGCTACAGGGCCATTCTAGCTGCAGGGCTCCCTGTATGCTCAGCCAAGTCATGACAGCTCACCCTCACCATCTACCCAACCTTGCTTCCTCCTCCCTTCCCCAGGAGTGCATCACAAGCACTTCCCCTAATAACCATCCTGAACGTAAACTCCATCTCAGAGTCCACTTGAATTGCCAACCTGCAATACATCCTAAGTTTTTCCAGGACTTGAAAGAAATTAAAAAATGCTTCCCAAGTTTCTTGCTTATTTCTGGAATCACCTTGTGGAATTATAGCCAGTCTGGGCATCGTTCCCACTCCCTTTTTGTACAGAGAAAATAGCTTTTCTCCGATTATATAAATAAGAAGGCTCAATATAAAGTATTCTAACAAAACAAAAATACACAGAAGGAAAGTTATGTGAGTGTTAGTGTTATCATGATAATTGCCTTTAATACTTCAGTGGCCACCCGTTCATGCATCTCTTTATGTACACATACATGTACAGTTTTACAACAATTTTGGAACATAATACAAATGCACAGTGTTGTTTTGTTTTGTTTTGTTTTTGTAATCATAAACCTCATATATATTATGCACCAATATACATTATGCAGGCTTTTAGTTTTGACTAATTTTCCTTTCCCATTCCTCCTCCCTTTTCTCTGCAACCCTTAGACACACCACAGGTAAGTACCGTTAGTTACTAGTGGGTTTTCTTATGCTACCTTCTCCATGCTCATATGTTTATTCACATACACATACATGCACAAAGACTAGAGGTATTTTTGCCATTGCTTCTTTTTCAGAAATAGAATCATTTGTTCTCTTGCATCTTGCTATTTTCTTTTTCTTTTAAGATTTTATTGGGGAAGGGTAATAGGACTTTATTGGGGAATAGTGTGTACTTCCAGGCCTTTTTTCCAAATCAAGTTGTTGTCCTTTCAATCTTAGTTGTGGAGGGTGCCGTTCAGCTTCAAGTTGTTGTCCTTTCAATCTTAGTTGTGGAGGGCGCAGCTCAGCTCCAGGTCCAGTTGACGTTTTCTAGTTGCAGGGGGCACAGCCCACCATCCCTTGCGGGAGTCAAACCGGCAACCTCGTGGTTGAGAGCCCACTGGCCCATGTGGGAATCGAACCAGCAGCCTTCGGAGTTAGGAGCACGGAGCTCTAAACACTTGAGCCACCGAGCCGGCCCCCGCATCTTGCTATTTTCACTTAGTATGGAAATCTCTCCAAGTGAAGTGGTATAGAGTCATCTTATTTAATATTCCACAAAATAAATGTACAAATTAACCAAATATTTGAAGCCTTTGTTGTTTTATAGATGTTTGCATTGTTTCTAGGTTTTTACCACTCCAGTGTTGACATGTCTTTTGTCACAGTATCCCCACGTCCTATTTCTGAGAATTTATCTCAGAAATACAAGCACTAGTACCAGGATATTTATTATAACACTGAGTGGTATAACCTAAAGATAATGCAAATATATATAGATATAGATATATGAGATTTCTTTCCAAAAAGGATGTAGAAATTCACGTTTCCTCAATTAACACTTTATAGTGCCCCCTTTCTTGCAATCCCATGAGTAGGTATTCCCACTTTTCAGACTTTTTGCCAAGCTGATGATTATAAATAGATATTTTCCATTAATTTTCATTTCCCTGGCTACTAGAAAAATAGAGAGATTTTTCATATATTTATTGGCTGTTGGATTGGCAGCTTTTGATCTTTTTCACATTTTCTATTTTTGACCTAGATCTGTACTTAGAAATTGTTCATTACCAGCCTTCTCAATATTTTAAAATTTAAGTCAGAGGGTATTCATGAATTGAACATGAATGATATTAAGAACAGAGAGGTAGGAGTTGGGGATAGTTTTCTAAGGGAGGTTAGTTAGGGGGGCTGATTAGGGGCTAATACCAGAGGAAGAAAATAGCACATCCTTGCTGAGCTACTGCTTTATCCTACGTGCTTTGCCTACATTAACTCCTCGTTTCATTTTCTCAACATCTCTGAGAAGCTGTTATTATTATCCCCCATTTTACATAGGGGGACTCTGAAGCTCAGAGCTTTTCAGGGGCCTCTGAGAGTTCCTCAGCTTCTGATTCATAGCTGGAATTTTGTGAGCCAGAGCCCCTGTTCTCCCACCACTCTATGCTGCTTCTCAGCACGTGGGCAACGTTACAGTGTCGTGTTCACACACTCCACATAAGGCATCCGGTACTACATGAGCTTCTCTCTCCCTTTATGGGGTTAGAGGAGAGTGGGTGGGTCCCGGGGACATAATGGTGCTAGCCTGAGTGAGGGAGATAGTCCAGTAGTTCACAGGATTAGGATATGGGAAAGGATTTATTTGCTAAAAATACTTATTGCATGAGGCTGCTACAATTTTAGAAACGTCATCGTTGAATGGGACTTTCTTAGGAAACAATTGCATTGCCAAAGCTCTTCTTTAAAGAGCAACAACATAGATGTTGGTATTTGAAGAACTGCTTTCTCCCCGATTTTGTTGTCTGTGTTCTCCTGTAGCTTGCTGAGCTTCTTTAAGACAATGATTTGAATTATTTGTCGGGCAATTTGTAAATCTCCATTTCTTTAGGGTAGGTTGCTGGGGCTTTATTAATTTCCTCTGATTGGGTCATGTTGGCCTGATTCTTTGTGATTTGTGCAGTCTTGTGTTGGTGCATTTGAAGGAACAAACACCTCTTCTTGTCTTTACGGATTGGTTTTGGTACGTAAAGGCCTTCTCCTGCCTGGTTCCCTGACTAATGGGACTGCCTCATGGGTCCCAGACAAGTGGGCTGGATCCTGGTCATATTGCTGCTGCCTGTTTTCAGCTGGCTCCTGGAGAGGCAGCCCTGTAGGGAGGGACATGGATGGATATGGCTCCTACAGGGTCTTTGGCCAGGTAGGACTGAGGGCAGGGCTGGAGTTGGAATCTGACAGGGCTGCTGTAGCATCTGCAGTGGCCAGCAAGGCCATTATGGGGAGTGAACTGGTGTGTCTCTTACTGGGTCCCTGTGGGGGCAGGACTGGGTCCCTGTGGATTGTCAGTAGAAAAGGACTGGAGCTGGGTCACAGGGCCACTTCAGGTTCTGCAGGTGGATGTGTGATGGGAAGGAAGGCTATCCACATGAAAAAGAATAAAATTGGATCCCTATCTTATACCATACACAAAAATTAACTCAAAATGGATTAACGACTGAAACATTAAGACCTGAAATCATACAATTCCTGGAAGGAAATCTAGGGAAAAATCTTTTCGACATTGGTCTTGGAGATGATCATTTGGATATGACACCAAAAGCACAAGCAACAAAAGCAAAAAGAAAAGAATAAAAGCTAAGTGGAACTATATCAAACTACAAAGTTTCTACACGGCAAAGGAAACAATGAACAAAATGAAAAAGCAACCTACTGAATGGGAGAAAATATTTGCAAATCATGTATCTGATAAGGGGTGAATATCTAAAATATGTAAGGAACTCGTACAACTCAATAGCAAAAAAACAACACCTCAATTAAAAATGGATAATAGATCTGAATATGCATTTTTTTCAAAGAAGATATGTACATGGTCAATGGGTATATAAAAAGATGCTCAACTTCACTGATCATCAGGGAAATGCAAATCAAAACCACAATGAGACATCACTTTACACTTATTAGAAAGGCTACTATCAGAAGTCAAAAGAGAGCAAATTTTGGCCTGGATGTGATGAAAAGAGAGCCCTTGATGGAAAACGTAAATTGGTACTGCCACTATGGAAAACAGTATGGAAATTCCTCTACAAATCAAAATAGAACTACCACATGATCCGGCAATCCCCACTTTTGGGTATATATCCAAAGGAAATAAAATCATAATATTGAAGAGATATCTGCATTCCCATGTTCAGTGCAGTATTCTTCACAATAGCCAAAATATGGAAACAATGTATATGTCCATCGACAGGTAAATAGATTAAAAAGGTGATATGTATTTCTGCCACACACACACAAAAAATCCTGCCATTGCAACAACATAGATGAACCTGGAAGACATTATGCTAAGTGAAGTAAGCCAGACAGAAAAAGACAAATACTGTATGATCTCACTTCCATATGAAATATTAAAAAATCTAACTCATAGAAACAGAGGAGAGTAGTGTCTGGAGGCTGAAGGATGGGGGGAATGGGAGATGTTGGTGAAAAAGTAAAAACTTTCAATTATAAGATGAATAATAACTTCTGAAGACCTACTTGTACAGTATGGTGACTATAGTTAATAATGTATTGTATACATGAATGTGCTAAAAGAGTAGATCTCAAGCGATCTAACTGCACAAAAAAATGGTAACTATGTGAGGTGATGGATACGTTGATTAGCTCAATTGGGGTAATCATCTCATAATGTATACTTATATCAAAACATTACATTGTATACGATTTTCATTTGTCAATCATACTTCAGTAAAGCTAAAAAATGAAATTAACTTGTATAGGTTCAGACCCTTTTAATCTTGTATGTGTCATCCTTCTTTCGTGTACTCATTGTGCTCTCCTATTCAACAAACCTGCCAATTGTCATTGTGACTATAAAAATAATAACAAGAATTATTATAATTATAACAGAAGTACTAACACTAATTCTATTCATACCAGACATTACTAGTAATAATTGTTATTATAACAGTGCTTCTGTGGGCCTGGTACTTTCTCATGTGCTTTTACAAGCATTGCCTAACTTAAATGTAAGTTTAGATAAAGTCCCATGCGTTACTCATACTAAACCCAAGGGGAAAGAGGACATATATTGTGCATTTAAAATACCCTCCATGCTATTTTCAGAGGCTTTAACCCTTCGGTCTTTCTGTCCCACCTGTGGGTCACTGTTGGATAGCCTTACTAATGGCTGGCTCCAATTGCCAAGTAGAGAGAGACGGTGACACTTGAGAAAAGTCTGCTGTAAGTAGGTTGCTTGCATATGTTATCTTGGGAAACCTCATGTTCTGTTCATTAATTTCTAAACCATAGGGAAGGTAAGAAATGAAATGTGGTTGGCTCTAGCTCCCAGCACTTGCATTAGGAAATTGTTGTCTGGTTGCTTAGAAGTCCATTTGTTCCTACTGAGTGTTGCTGCCCTTGGAGGTCTCAGCCCCGTAAGTCATATCCAGTCACTGCCAAGGAGCCAGATTCACTGTGGCAGAGGTGATTATGTTTCCATGTGGGAAACAGACTATAGGAATAGATGACTTTCCGGAGCTCTGATTTTTTTCATGCAGATGACCTGTGGCACATTGAAACGAGAGTATGTACAATTTACGAAGAACTACTTTTTTTTACAGCCCATGTATTTCTACAGTGCAGTGCAGTTGTAGGTCTTTACTTTCTGTCCTCTGCATTTAAAAGGGAAATTGGGCTTTTCGTGGAATGGTGAGTGGTATTAGTTTTTTAGTAACATTTCTTCCTAAACTGGGAAGGACACGGGGCAACACTCTGGGCTTCTCTGTCAGGCCGGGCAGACTGACATCTGGGATTTTGTCCAGGGATGAACTGCTCACCTTGGAAGACAGAGTAGAAACCAGGGGAAAACTCTGCACTGGGGGTTCCTCTCCTGGCTTCTCCAGTGATTGGTTCTCTTGTTCACCTAGTGGCTTAATTTTCCTGGAAGCTGAAAGTCATAAATACACTATAACTTGCAGTTTACATTCTAAATCGACTGCTTAGATTTTCCCTCAATGTGACAGTTTCATTTTGCTTTTCCTTACTCGATGACCTTCACTGGTGGCTGAAGATATCCCTTCCCAACATCTTTTATACAGCAACATTCTCCCTTTCCTCATCTAAAAATTCACACTATGTATCATTTCTTTGCTAGTGTGTGGGTACATAAGCTCTGTCCCCAGCACATACATGACAGCTGCACATCAGAACAAAATTCTCATGCGCTATCCTGTGATCCCCTGAGACTGACTATCCAGGGTGTTTCACTGTTACCAAAAAAGATGGACTGGGGAATTAGCACGTGACATGACCCAAGTGAAGAAACAGTCTGATATCTAATTGCAGAGTGGCAGCTTCCCAGGCAAGGTGTTGCTGCGAAAGTGGTGCTGAGGCGGGTCCTTTAATCTACACAATGATTATCAGGGCTTGGACAAGGCCCACTTCATCTGTCCATTTCCCCATGCATGAAAAAAGATTTATTGGGCCCTGACCAATTCCCTGACTCCCGATGATGCTCTTATGTGTCAGCTAATTTACAGTCTCAGCATTTTCCCCACATTCTGTTCCTTTTTCAGAGTTTCCATCCTAGGACACTTGAGGATGGCACCCAGAATTTAAAAAGGAGAATTCTGTCTGCTATCTGGGATCTCACAACTTCCAGGCACCTTTAAAACACACAAAAAAAGCTGGTTGTAAACATTTCCTGGTGCAAAGGTGGATAACTAGTTCTGAGTAGTTTAGCCATCCAAACCACTAAGTAGTATTTTTACTTTGGGCAAACCACTTGTACCTTTTGAGTATTGGGGATTAAGACCTGCCTTACCAGGCTGTGGGGAGTATTAAATGAGATGATGCTAGGAACTGAGGATGACAAAAATGAATTATAAATACTTTATAAATTGTAAAACTGTGGCACCAATATTCAGTGTCATTGTCATTATTCTTAGTAATACTTATTTAGGTTATGCATAAGTGCAAATTTTGATGAGTTTCCCAATGTAATTAATTTTTAGAGCTATTGTCGAGTGATTCTCAGCATTCCTTAGACTATCTGACATGTAAGACAAGAGTTCTCCACCAAGTTATATTAAATTGAAATAACAGAAATGAGTGTGCGCACGTATGTGTCAAACATTATGTGGGTACACAGCATATAGATATTAAATTCATGGCCTGTCTCAGTCTGAAATACTGAGAATGAAAAACATTTCCCTCTTATGAAATCCTTGTCAAAGGAATCCTTTCCTCAAGTGTCTTTGCAAGTTCTTGGGGGGGAGGGCAGAAGCGGGGGTGGGGAGCTTTGCTTCCATTTTCAGTGTATGAACATTTTCTAGAACTCTATCAAACAAGCTGAGTCATGGAGGTAGACAGAAATTAATTCCCTTTGAGCTGCATCTCCAGAAAAGGTATTCATTCTCCTGAACCCACTTATATCTTTCTCCTGCACCTGTGCTACCGTTCTGTTGTCAATCTCTCTCTTTACCCCCATCCTTCCATGGAAATATTGTCAGCAGTTATTGCTCATCCAAATCACCGTCTCACCATGACCTTCTGTAAATTTGCCAGGGAGAGGGAAATGATTCCTTGTTTAAATTTTTGCAATTGTTTTTCATTTTTTGTGTCATATATTTTGTCTCGATAAAGTCACCTTTCCCCACTTGGTGTTCAATGGTCCTCACTGACCATTGAATTCCCATAGCCCTTTGTTATAATCATGTTGCAGAATAAACGGCATCAGTGTACCAACTTGGACCCACAGCTGGAAGAAGTTGTTGCAGCTTCCCAAAATACCTGGGTTACTGCCCAAAAGGTATATATATATATGAAGAATCTGACTCATGAGCTATGTGATCTGTATAAGCAGAAACATTTTCTAAGAGAAATTACCATGCCACAGTTTTATTTTTCCCTGAGACACAAAGCATGAGGAATAATGTAATTTAATACAATAGAATGCAAAGAATAGACCATTACTCACAAAAAACAGCACATTGCTTAGCAGCTGACAAGAACTACTAGGAAACTTCCTGCAGCAGCAATCTACATGAGCAATAACTAAAGAATATTGCTCTCTCTTTCTCTTACCAGATGGCCAATGTAGATTATTTCAGTTACACAGGAGAATCAGAATCATAGAAAATCATTTAATAGAACCCCTCACCAGTGTTTCTCAGACTTCAGTCTCCATAAGCATCACTGAAATAGGTGAAAAATTAAGATCCCTATACCCCAGTCTCAGAGATGCTGGGCAGTTGGAGATTCAGGGAGAGAACATGAAAATCTATGTTTTATGTACAACACCGGGAGTTCTGAGGCAATTTGGGCTATAGGTCACACTTTAAGCAAAAAATCTCTATATTGCAAATGAAAAAATTAAAATTCAGAAATATAAATCAGTGTGCCCTAAGGTCAAAGATTCACACTTATCAGTAGAGCCAGGATAAGGAATAACAACAACAGCAAGAATGACAATAACAACAATACTAATAATATGTGTTAAATGTTTTATGGAAGATTAGGAACAAATCTCTTTCCTTCCACGCAAAAGACAACCCCACCATTTACCTCTTATTTTTTCACACAACTTTCCTCATTATACAGGCATTTTAAAAATATTTATTGAGCATGTACTATGGCTAAGACACCAAGAGTAAAATGTTTCAAGATAGAAACCTGGTCTCTTCCCTCATGGAGAGTACAGTATAGCAGATAAGTATTTACAGAAATAAGGAAGAATGTAGAATAAAAACCATGAGGGAAATTATTTCGTTAAAGAAAGAGATTCTTATGGATCTATTTAATATTTAGGGAGCTGATGTAACAAAAATGAGGAGAGGCATTTCAAATAATTACATATCCATTTATTCTTTTAATTCACAAATATTTACTGAGTATTTATTATGTGTCAAGCACTATACTTGGGGATAGGCATTGGGGATACAGCAGAAAATACAGAAGACAAGGTCTCTGATATCTTGAAGGGTAATTTCTGGGTTGAGAAACAGATGATTGACAAATAATTGTTTGACACATAACTAAGCAACACAATTACATACTAAGAAAAGTGCTCCAAAGGAAATGAATAGGGCAATGCAACACAATAAGAGGAAGAAGGGGTAGAGGATAGTTTCAATATGATGGCCAGGGAAAGCCACTTTGGGGAAATGATATTTTATCTCATACCCAAAAACCACACAGGAGCCAACTATGCAATTGCTGGTAAAAGAGCATCCCGGGTCAACAGAATAGCAAGTGCAAAGGCACAGAGATGGCTATGAGCTTGTCATAGTAAAGGAAGACCAAATTGATATTTGACTGGAGTGTAGAGAGTGTAAAAGAAAATGGTATGACATGAAGTCCAAGATGCAGTCAGGAGCCAGAGTCTTTGGGATCTTGTAGGCCATAGTAAGGAATCTGAATTTCAAGTACAGTGGTCAGCCATTAAAAACAGAGATTAGATTCTTCAATGTACATTTGTCCACTCCCTAGATAAGGTGTGAAGATGAATTTAAGAGGAGGATAAACAAAGGAGGAAAACAAGTTAAGAAACTACTACTTGTTCAAAGATGTTTCATGCTTCAAGAGTAAGAAAGACCATTTGCCAGAAACAAGGATGAGAGATAAGGGTGCACATCAAAGACATTGATTGTCATTTTAAATAAGTTTGACTGTGAGCCACACAATGAAGCACAGACTGCCCAGCCTGACATCCAAGTCCATCCATCCTATGGCTCAGCCCATATTGTCAGATTTACCTCACCACCTGGGTACCAACCAGATTGGACTGTCTGCTCTTCTCCAATCATCCTTTCCACGCCTAGTGCTATGCTTTTCCTTCCATCTCAGTTTCTTCTTGCCAAAGCTCTCTTTATTAAAAGTTGAGGCCTTACAAATGTTTCTTCCTTCATAAAACATTTTCTTTCAATCAGATATCACCTCTTTCTCCTCGGAAAACACATTTGAATTATGCTATTCACACAGTTATGCCCAGCATTATTGCTAGTTATTTTTATATCTTAAGGAAGAAACGAAGTCTTACTCACTGTTTATTACCCATGATGCTTTGCACAGGGCTTCAGAATGGAGCACAAGGAGTTCTATAATCTGAACTTGATTGACTTCAGAGCCTCATTTTTCTCTCTCACCCACTACCAGAACCCGTGCTATTCCCCTTGCAGTTCTATGCAAAAGACTACACTATGTTATGGCCTGGGTCTTCTTTCTTACTCTACCATATGCACGGAATGCTTGTCAGCTTCTTGTCTGCCCAGCATCTTCATATCTCAAGACTTAGCCAAGGGACAATCTCTTTATGATTTCCATGGCACCTTCACCTTCTCTTCAAGTAGAACTGACAACTCTTGGTCAAATTTTCTTTTCCATACTGTATAAACTTGAAATATAACAGTCAATGCATATTATTTAATATATAATGTATAATATCTTACAGGGCATTGCTAATATATGAAAATAAGTAAAGGCAAAAGCTAAACTGACAGTAACAAAAAAACAGAAGATGGAAACTACAATAGACAAGAAACGTCAATTTTTTAGAAGGTGGAAATCCTAGAGCAGAGAAAGCTGAGTCCCCAAATGGCTGGATCCCCATCTAAGGATTCCACAGGGAAGCCCACCAGTTGAAAATTCCTGCATATTCACAACAAACATTATTCCATTTTTGTTTGTATACTTCACTCTTATACACATATGTACAGACTAAATATTAGTGAAAAGCCTCTAACAAAGACAAAGGAAATTCGGAAGCTATAGCAAATAGGAAGGGGAAATTTCTCCAAAACTATCATTGATTTCTCCAGAGAAAAAAGAAAAATGCTATAAAAAGTAACAATCACAAAATTTCAAAAAGAGCTCTCAGAAATTAAAGACACATGAGAGCATGAATAAGCATGCATGTGTACAGAATGCATTGAAAGATACAATTGAGAAGACATCAAAGATCTCTCTCAGAGAGTAGAACAAAATGACAAAGAAAAAATTAATATTTTTAAAAAAGAAAGGAAAATTAGAGAATAACTCTAATTGGGATCAACTGGGAAGCTCAAATACCAGAAAAAGGATGTAGGAAAAATGAAGGATTGAATAATATTTAAGAAATAATACACAAAAATTCTCAGAACCTACATTTCTAGAAAGAAGTACAATTGAAGTCTCAGCTTAACAGTTGAAAAACCCTCACTAAGGCACATGGTTGTCAAAATTCAGAACCTTGGGTTTAAAGAGAAGATCTGAAAATGTCCCAGAGAAGAAAAACATAGAGATAATTTACAAATAATCAGAAATAAGAATACTATCAGGTTTCGCACCAGGAATACTAGAAGCTAAAGAACAATTGAATCATGTATTTAAACTTCTAGAGAAAATGATTTTTAGCCTGGAAAATTCTATGCTCAATGAAGCCATTCTTAACACTTAAAGACAGAATAAAAATATATTTAGGTACACCAAGCCAAAAAGCAATAGAATATGTGCTCCTCCACAACAAGGGGTATTGTGTCAGGAAACAAGGGATCTAACCCAGGAGAGGAAAAAAAATGAAAGGTGGCCTCTGGGTCGCAGAGACCCATCTTCACTTCACAGAGAAGTGAAGAGAGGTAGGTATGACAAAAGGAGGAACAAGCATGCTTTATTATTCTTGCCAAAAACATTTAAATGGACTCGATATATAAACTATTAAGAGCATTCTTCTGCCCGTATAAATAAGAGGGCAACAACCTAGGGAACAATGTGTTTCATTATCTAGAGAATAGTACACTTAGCAAAATGATTTATTTGTTGTAGTAACTGACCCAGAAAAATAATAATTTTAAATGTGTTTGGGTAGTTTTTTTTTAAATATATTTAGAGTCAGGAAGTCCTTTTTGGGTACAAGAATTTTTTCTCATTCAAAAACTCAAAAAAAAAAATCATGTTATTTATCTAGACCACAAACTACGATTAGCCAAAATATGTTAGTTTATTCAGTCATTCTTTTTCTGAATGGTCATTAAGTAGCATGCACATCACATTGACTGTAAGAACAATGGGACACCTTAAGCAGAGTACTGATATGATCAGATTTGACCCTGGGCTATTCTATGGACTGGATGGGGTTGGAATATTCAGTCAAATGGTACCACAGGAACCAACCACAAGACTCCATAAGATTGAGGGTGCAGATGTACCTGCTTCATCACTTTGGCAATTGCTTAACTGGCTGCAGAATCATTGAATATTCTAATCATCTTCAAATCCACTAATTCTTGTGAAGCAAACACTTCAAGGTGAAACTAAAACCTGAATCCAACTTCCAATGATGAACTCCATTGTGAAGAGAGAGGTGATCAAAATGGTGGTGAAGGTCCAAGAGAGGTTGGACAGGAGCCACATGGGATGAGGAGCAAGCACTCTTTTGATTTAAATCAACTGGCATTGAAGAGTCTGTCCAGGAAACAACTGGAGAATACATCAGACGAGTAACTGAATATGTTATTCTTGGGCTTAAAAAAAAAAAATCAAGTGTGTTTTGAAACTGTTAGCAAAAGCTTCTTTTATCTCTCTTATCAGTAAAATAAAGAAAACCATCAGCTTCCAAAGAGATAAATTAATGTGTCCGTGCCAAGCCAAAAACCCAGATTCAGGCTGAATATGGCCTCATCCTGTCCACTACAAGCATTAAATAGAGATTTACCCTATGGGTCCTTTTTGCTTTCTCCATTGTATTTGCCTGGACAAAGATGGAGATTATTAGCATTTCTCTTTTCAACTTTATGTAACTAAGACATTTTTCTATCAGCTTCTGTGTGTGTGTGTGTGTGTGTGTCCCAATGGGTTTGTACGACTAATTACTTTCAAGAAAATTCCAAAGGGGTCAAGAGAAAATGAAATAGAAAAATATTTTCCTTATGTGGAAAGGTTTCTGAGATTGAATAAATGAGAATATTTTAATAGAGAGAAATAGAGGAATGTTCCAATCATGGGGCGAAATCTCATGTGGGTCTCTTCACAATATTTATATTTATATTCAGCATAGTTTAATAAGATAAGAAAGCAGAACATAAACACCACTGAAATCTCAAACTTCTCACACATTTTCTGAATTTCTTTAAATATGAGAATATGCAATCTTCTGTCACAGTTGCAATGAGTAGCAAGTGTCATCTCTCTGGGTTAAACACATACACACATTTTTATCTACATAGTATCCATGAAAATACTCTAAGTATCTTGTTAAAGTAATTTAAATTTTAGTATAGTCTTCAAATTAGACATAAAATAATAGGCTAAGTATACTTCAGGTATATAACCATTTTCTTAGCATTGTTCATGCTTCATCTATGTTACGTATATCCTCAGAAGTCCTCAGGCATGTCTTATAGAAAGCTCATTTTTATTTCAATTCCTGAGAAATTACAGACAATGTCCTTTCAGACTTTCACAAATATGGCATTTGGTTGTGCAAAGTATACTCCCACCCACAAAAAAGGAATATGTCTGAACTCTGAGTTGTCTATGAAATGGGTCTTACAAATTAGGAAGTTTATTTCAATGTAATTTTCTTTCTTAAAGTCTCTCACTCCTTTGATCACAGGTCAATGTTTATTACAGACTTATTCAATACCCTGTTCCCACCCCACACCCCCACCCCTAACTCCCCCTCCAGGGATAAGGGAACACGTTCTCATTTCAGCAATGCTCCAGGACCTGTTTGACCAGCACTGGGTATGTAGGTCTTCCAGGGATACTTGGGTATCAATATCTGGAAAGCAGTAATTTCTCAGAGCCAGTCATCCTTCCAATACACTTAAGACATGTACTAATATCTTTTCTGGGCAACTTTGTTGGCACTCATGAGCTCTTAACTTTCCCAGAAATTGGGACTGACATCAAACAAATTGTATAGTACAGGATAATTGTCATTCATTCTCTCTCCACTTTTTTCATCATCCATATCTCTGTTCTGGCGTTTACTCCAGAAAACACGAGCACGCCTAGCCTAACTTGGGCAGCTCAGAATCTTGCCTCAGATCCTGCCTGCCTCCTTGAATCATATAATCTGACTTCCTCAGGAAATAGACCCAAATCGGAACCCACAGACCAATCTGATTAATTAATATGTCATGATATTAATGACTGACAGTGGACTAACAGATCATATTAATACCAAGATATTTCCCAGAATCCCAAATAAATCTATTCTTTGGCTACCATTTTGTTCATCATAATGGAGGCCAACTAGAGCACAAATGTAAAAGAATAGCCCACATGATACCATTCCTGCCATCCTGTGATATGGCAGACAATTATAACTGATGGACTACATATTCCTATGGAGTAGTCAAAGCCTCAAAATCCGTTGCAGCACCCTACTCCAGATAACAAACACTAATTTGTAATAATTATCTGTTGCTGTGTTCAAATTATGTTAAAGTTTAGTAACCTAAGTCAACAAATATTTATTATCTTATAATTTCTGGGGGATCAGGAATGTAGGCATGGCTTAGCTGGGTGCCTCTCGTTCCAAATCAAAGTTCAATTGGGTTAAGATCTGCTTCCAAGCTGACTGATATAACTGTTAGCAGATCATCTTGTGTCTTTGTTGGCTGATGGTCAGAGACATGAGCTCCTTATCACATGGTCCTCTCCATAGGAGAGTTCACAACATGGTTCTTGACTTCCTTAGAGCTAGTAAATGAGAAGGAGAGAGAAAGGAATAGTGAGAAAGAGAAAACCACAGCCTCATTGTAACCTAATCTCAGAATTGACATTCTATCATTATTTCTGTATTTTATTTGTTAGAAGTAAGTCACTAGGCCCAATCCTCATTCAAGGGGACAGGATTATACTAGGACATAAAAACCAGGAGGCGGGGATCATTGGGGGCTATCTTACCGATGGCCTACCACACTGTCTATTAATCTATCAGATTAGACTTGCAATGTGGACCTCACTCTACAAGTTAGTATTAAATAATTTCAACTGAAGGTATGAAAAACTTGAATTTAGTAAATAATCAAAAATCTAAAATAATAGTCTTTCTTGAAGCTATTATTTTAAATAAACGCATTTCTTCTCTTAAAAATTAATTGGGGCCGGCCCAGTGGCTCAGGCGGTTGGAGCTCCGGCCTCCTAACTCCGAAGGCTGCTGGTTTGATTCCCACATGGGCCAGTGGGCTCTCAACCACAAGGTTGCCAGTTCAATTTCTCGAATCCTTCAAGGGATGGTGGGCTGTGCCCCCTGCAACTAACAACGGCAACTGGACCTGAAGCTGAGCTGCGCCCTCCACAACTAAGACTGAAAGGACAACAACTTGACTTGGAAGAAGTCCTGGAAGTACGCACTGTTCCCCAATAAAGTCCTGTTCCCCTTCCCCAGTAGAAAAAAAAAATTACCTAATTCTGAAAAATAGTGATTTTTTTCTTCAGAGTTCAAATGAAGCAATACCAGGTCTGTGATGAGATAACCTCTTGTAATAATATTTATACTTTTTAACTCAAAAATGTAATAAATAGCCATTTATGAAGTTTGTAAAACATAGGAGCGTATGAGAAAAGTAAATTTACCTATGATTCTACCATTCATAAATAACTGTTTTTAACAGTTTGGCAGTTTTAACAGTTTTAACAGTTTGCCTTTTTTTTTTTTTTTCAAAATTAGTATATACATTTATACATATTCTACTTTTTAAAAAAAATTTCACATTTGGTTGTGAACATTTTAGCATTTACCCAGGGGGAAATAAAACTTGACATGTTACTCTGGGAAGTGCATGTCAAGATGGTTTACTCACTTGCAGGCATATGGACATACACTTGAAGGGAATGGTTGTAAAAACCACCTGGGTCATAGCATAGTGTGGGCCTGGTGACTTTATTATTCCTTATAAAATCTCTGCAACTGTCACAATAATAGTTTAGCAATAAATGAAACCCCAAGAGAGGAAGGGATAGTATATTTTCTTTGCTTAACTGGATTGAATGATTATGACAGCAGTGAGCCTTTTTTTAAGGAAGAAGATACAACAAATCAACAATTTTTCTTTTAAGTTCAACCTCCCATTACCTTTGTTAAGTATATTCTTTTTTTGTTTGTTTCTGTTTACTGTGTTTCATTAAGATCATTATTCCCACTATTAATTCTGACCTGAGAGAATCTTCCTGCTCCCTTCACAGTATTTTAGATTTGGGTTTATAAGCAAAGTCTAAGAAAGTCATTTGTCCCTGTAAGATATTTTTGAAGAGTATTTTAATAACAACGTTAAAGTTAAAATGTGTATCTCATTAGGTCGTTGGGAGGCTGGAGTGAGGTAATGTTAGTAAAGAGCTGACATAGCAAACACTCAATAACGGTAACAATATGGAAGGGAGAGCTTGGGCCAATCAGCTTCTCTGTGGTGGACTTTCCTTAGCAATTAATGTGTGTAATGATGGGGAAGAGATGACTCTGCAAAAGCTTTAACTCCTGGGGAACTTTGTAAAGAGGAGTGAAAAGAAGAAGATACACACTTTAGGCCAATGTGAATGAAAACAGGTAAAGAATCTTTTTTCAAATTCTCATGTTTGGTCCACATGTACTCCTTTAATGGTTCACAGAACATTTTTAAAGATTTCAGAAATTGAATAAACCTTGTTGTAATCATCTGGACTCTGATCTAGGAAATTTCTTTAGACTCCTCTTTTTTCTCCTTGTACATTGCCTCCGTTTTGGTTCCTTTTCTGACTCAACCTTACTCAAATCTGTTCTTGTGGTCAAGATGGCTAACTGTTAATCAGAGGTGCACACCCTCCTTCTGCACATAGAGCTGTTGCTAAGAAAAGACTGTCCAGCCAGTGACTATATTTCTCAGGCTCTTTGCCTGTAGTAAGAAATCTATAACTGGTTCTTTCCAGTGGAATGTGAGGGGGAGTGGTGCGTGTCACTCCTAAGGTAGAATAGGTCTCTTTCCCCATGCATTTGCAGAAAAAGAAAAAAAAGGTTGCGAGAGGAGGGGATAAAACAGAGGACAGAACTGACCTGGGTCCTCAAAGTGATTACATAGAAGGCCACCTGTCAATCATAGATATTGGGCTTTTATATGAAAGAGAAATAAACTTTGCATTGTGTTAAGCCACTGCAATTTGGGAGCTTGTTTGTTATAGCAGCTATCATTATCCTAAGTAATAGTTACTGAGCTCCAGACTGACTACCTTGATACTAACAGGGAAACTCCATAGAACTTTCTTCCAATCAAGTACCATTCAGCTGCACATTTACAATCTGTGAGTGTTTGGAAATGTACCCAACAACCTACCTAAGGTGCTTATCTACCTAAGAAACCCACCTACTCTGGATTTCACAGACCCAGGAAGAGAGAGGAGATCTAATGTGTTTGCATATAGCCAGCTCCAGTCTCTGTGTCTCCTTGAAATATCAGTGTCCCCCAAGTTCAATCAAGGAAAGACCATTATATAGTAATAACTCTCTAATGGATTTTGAAAAGTGAGGCACAATTTAACGGATACATGGTACAGCAAAGGTGGAGCCATAGACAGAGTCAATTTCTCTTTATGCATGCAATTTGATTGGCTCTCTATAGAGAAACTATCCAGCAGCTCACTCTCAGAGCTGCTGAGACGTAGTCTATTTGAAGAACATATTTTAAGACCCAGGTCACCAAAGCATAGCTAAATTGTTTAGTTACTGGTTTAGTATCATATACAGTTGTATATGATAGGGTAGGGGCCACTGAAACTGGCCCCAGCCATTCTTCTAGTCACATAAGACCTCTAGGGGGACCACATACAACTAAATGGGATTTTTCTACCCAAAACAACCTAAAAAGGAGTGTGTACCAAAAATGAGGCAAAAGACATTTAATTCAGGACACATAGAAGACATAAAGGTAAATTAGGTAAATAATGTTAGGAAAGTTGTCATGTCTATCTTTTAATTTTATTTATTACTTTATATTGTCAAAGAATAAAGTCCATTAAGCTTTTGGTTGCATATCAGTTTGGAGAAAAAATAAAGCATCATTTTACTGTCATTTCTTATAGTAAATGTAACTCAAAGAGCATAAAGCCATACTGGCTAACCTAAATGGGCACTAGTTCCTAGTGTACCTCTTACACAATTTTACTACTTCAATTCTAAGACCCAGGTTACCAAAGCATAGCTAAATTATTTAGTTGCTGGTGAATCACTGTGGAAGCACAAATCCTGCATTAGAACAGCGATAGGGAAAGGTCGCTACATGAATTGAACAAGTACCAGTAGAAATTGTTTTGATTTCTCTCTTTCTCTCTACAGGCCTTCCTCCTTCTCTCTCTCCCTCCATCTCTTTCTTTCTCTTCCCTTTCAGGAATGTCTCACAATGAATGGAATTTTTACAGAGGATAAAAGTGGTAACTTTGATGCAAATAATAAAGTCATAAAGCTCGTGTGATTCCTAAGTAAGCCACAAATAGTAAGCTCAAATTATATCTAATTACAAATTACCCAATCAAATAGGCCATGAGGACTGTGTGTGCCACAAATGAAAATAGAAAATAACTTAATTATTCTGGTACATCTACAGTAAAACACACATTCACCTAAAATATTGAAGCAATAAGCCACATATTTGGTCCCTTTCAAGATTGTATATGTGCAGCTGAATGGTCTTAATTCTCCAGCTCAATTTACACAGCTGAAATATAGCCCTAAATGCCACTTGCACATAATGTGACTTGTACCATGATAGTGGTTGACCTGGATTTCATAACCAGACCCACCTATTGGCTGAACTAAAAACTCTGAGCTTTGTCAACATTAATAAAAAGGGCTTTAATGATGGTCAGTCTGTTTATTACCCCAACCTAGATAAATCCACTCTTTTCACAAACTATTTCACATAATATTTACTATCTCCAAACAGTGATGAATTTATGTATTATAAAATGTTACTAAGTTAATTAAACAGGCCTGGTAGATAGAAGGGGAGGAAGTAAAAAAAGATAATGAAAATGTGAACATCTCTGTACCAGATAGTGGAGAAGAGTTTCCCAGAGAGGACTGCATTTAATCCTTACAGTGCCACCATGATACAGGAACTGTAATTGTAGTTCTACTGGTGAAGGAACTAAGGCTTCAGGAGGCTAAAGAATTTGCCCCACTCATTAGCACAACTAACGAATGTTCGTGCTGGAATTCTAATGATGTCTATTTGATTCTAAAGCCCTTGTCCATACCATTACGTCCTCCTGCCTCTTGCTTCCTCTGTGTCACTCACTCTCCTTGTTGGCTAAGTTGGACACTTAAAATTGGTAGCATAGGGTCAAGGGAAATAAATTTGAACGCATTCCTACAAAGCATAGTGAAATCTAGCCACAAATCCTGGTGCAAATCATTCCAATTCATAACAGATTAACAACAAGAACAAAATCATACATGAACTCATTATCATGAGGTCAAATGTTCCTTTTAGACCCTCTGTCAAACGGAATATATCCCAGGAAATAGAGATGACAACAATATTTGGAAACAAATTCTCCAAATATTGAATTGGTGACTGTAAGTCGAAGAAATAAGACATAACAAAAAATAATTTTAAGATGTTTTTGGTGCTTTCTGGAGGCTTCTATATTGCTTACATGTAGGGTGACTGCTTCCATCAGTGAAGAGTCTAATAGAAGATCACCTAACTAAGGACTTGGCAAAACAAGAAGGGAAAAAAATAACAGAATTGAATTCATCCAAAACTGTTTCTTTCAATTCTAAGTAGTTGGTAAGCTGGATAGCCGTCAAGGTAGTTTAGGCCAGAGGTTGACAAACTTTTTCTGTAAAGGGCCAGATAGCAAGTATTTTCAGCTTTGCAAGCCATTCGGTCTCTATTACAACTACCCAGCTCTGTTATTGTAGCATGAGAAAAGACATAGGCAATACATAAACAAATGAGGCTGGCTATATTTCAATAAAACTTTATTTACAAAATATCAGTGGTAGGTCAGATTTGGCCCACAGAGGTTGTACTTTGACTACCTCTGGCTTAGGATATACTTTTTGCCTAGGCTGGGAGTGAAAGAGGTTTCCATAAATTAATGTCAGTCACAGAATAATAGGTTTTTGATGAAGAGAGAAAACAGAAGGTAGAAGGCAGACCCTATAGCATTGCAGTGATGCTAAAGCCAATTGGAAAGTCAATCTCTTCAGAGAAGCTGGAGGGAAATACATAAATCTTGTCTGGACTAGAGGAAAAAAAGGGGGTGACCCCATTAATTTCAGGAATTCTTCTTCCTCATTAGCAAATGAAAGACTGAAGTAGAGCAAAAGGTTTCAGAATGCTTTCTTCAAATGATGTTTTCTGGATTCCTACTATGTAAAACAAATTAATCCACTGACACTGTGTAAAGCTGGAATGAGGGAGAAATCTCACTTCACAAAACTGATCCTGAGTTGATGAAACTGCCCACATCTATTCCCAAGAAATCAAAACTCCAAGTATAAGTCAAAAGTCTCTATGGTAGACAAATATAAAGGCTCTAATTCTGACATTCTATGATTGTATGATTCAATTTATCTTTTTTCTTGCTCCTAAGATATATCTAACATGATAGTACCAATATTCCCATTTTAAGATGTCATTTTCTATTGGGGGCATCGTCAAAATAAATATATGTGATCTGCTAGATTTCTGAAAGAATAGCAGTTGGATTGATTTAAAATGGTGTTGTTGTCTCTTTCTGTACAATAAACTGGTTGCTCATGTTTGTTCAATTGTTTAACAATTTACCTTAAAATGTTATTTAACACAATCCAATAGGCCTGGTCTTCATGCCCATGTGAACTAAATTTCAGGTTTGACTCAGTTTGGATCTTATCTTCATCTGCTCAGACTTCCAGAACAAAATAGCACAGATTAGGTGGCTAAAACAAGAGAAATTTATTCTCTTCCAGTTTTGGAAGTTGAAGCCAAAGATCAAGGTGCCTGCATGGTCAATTTCAGGTGAGGATTCTCTTCCTGGCTTGTAGATGGCTGCCTTCTTGCTATGTCCTTGCCTGGTGGTGGTGGTTGGGGATCGGGGTGGGGTGAGAGAGAGGGAGTGAGGCAGAGAAAGGTGGGGAAGCAGAGAGTGGGGGGCCAACATCTCTGGTGACTCTTTTCATAAGGGCACTAATCTTATCATGAAGGCCCCACCCTCATGACCTCATCTAATTAGACCCAATTACCTCCCAAAAGCCTCATCTCCTAATACCATTGGAGTTTAGGGCTTCAATATATGACTCTGGGGGGGCACAATTTAGTCCACAGTATATATCACAGGGTATAAAGAGAAGGACCTCAGAAAAAACAAAACAGAGATAATTTCTAAAATTTGGTGTTGAAGAGAGTAATGTTTGCTCTACTTCCAAGATGTCTTTAAAACCCAGCAAACAAAAACTATCTTCTGCTTATCTCTATCGAATTTACCTCATTTTAAAAATAAGGAAGGACACTGGGGAGTGAACACACAATGTGAAATATAGATGAGGTATTACAGAATTGTACACCTGACCTATGCAATCTTATAAACAATTGTCACCCCAATATACTTTAATTTTAAAAAAATAAGGAAGATGGAAAAATCAATTTAACTTCTTTATCAAACTTCATCCTTATAGTCAGACTTTTTATAATGAACTCTTTTTAGGCAACATTGGTTGGAGGGCTAAAATAAAAATTAGATGGAAATATTGCTGCTGTGCTTGGAATTGATGCATTAATAGGAAGTATTATCTTTAATTTTTTTCTTTTTATTGATTAATTATAGGAAGAACTGATGGCGCATTTTGCCCCCAAACACTACAGATTTGAGTTTCGGCTCTAATGGTCTGCTTCAAGCACAGTATCTTGATTATGAAGGTGTTCACAGAAGTTGCCCTTCTACAGTCACTGAAAATTGAGTTACTTCTGTAAGATTGGCAAACAGACTGACTTCAGGTTTTATATAAGGGAAACACTGCCTGGGTAGTAATTGAGTTTAGGTTTTCATCAGAGGTGGAAATTGTCCTGCTGATAAGTTTTCATCCTGGTGAATGCCTTGCTGCAGCTTCTAGCATAAAGCTGGGTACTAAAAAGGCATTTGGTGTGGGTGTTCCACTTGTTTTATTTCCAGGAAGCATCTTTCGATCTGAGATTTAGGACCACTCAGGAAGATAATACACAAAAATATTGAAGGGGGTTGTTACAGCAATTATCCTTTGGGAGTAGAATAAGTTTTCTCCTCCAAGAATAGCTCTAGCTCTTTTTCAGGAAGAAATGTCAGGCCATTTTTAACCACATTTTGTCATAGAGAGCTGTGGTCCTTTATACAGCAGTTCCTTTTATTTTTCACTCCTTTAACACCAACAATAAAAAAAAGTTTGCTGTTTTTCCTCTTTTAAAGCCTTACAATACATAATGCATAGTCACTGCAATTATTCCAAGAGGCAGCATGGTCTTGCATTTATCCCAGTTTATCACCCACTGGAGGACACCATGTTTTCTATTAGTGGTGGTGAACTTGATGCCATTATGTGTAATTTCTTCCAGATGAGCTGTAGCACTTAACTTCCTACTTCAAAAAACTGAGTTATGCTGAAAGCAAGGCCAGCTTCTATAGAGTGATTTCCCAGAGCAGAGAATTCAAGTCTAATTAAACACATTGGTTCTCCATCAAGGTCTTCTTTGTGACCAAATTGTTCCTTAAGAGGTAGGCAGCTACCAAATAAGGCCTGGAAATAATTTTTAGGTTTTGGGTGGACATTAATAAAGACAGTAGCTTTCTGAAGCATAATAAGAGTTATGAGTGAGCTAAAAATAATTTATAGAATAATGATTTTTTTAAAGCTGTAATTCAGGGCTTTTTGTCTCGCTCTGCTTCATTGCATTCTCATAATCTTTTTTGGGTTTTTCCTCCTATCTTGAACACACAAATATGAATTTAAAACTGACACTTTGGAATTCAGTACCACAATTTACCAAGTGCCTATTGTACCAATGTCTTAAAAAAGTTATATAGTTTATTTCTAATCCTCACAACCCTAAGAAAAAAGTATTACAGATATGCAATCCCTTATGCAAAATCCTTATAGCCATAGGTCTTCCAGAATTCAGAATTGTTTGGGTTTTGAGATAATAAGGTGCATATATCACATGTTCTCTAACCAAGTGAAGACTGGTACAGCATTTTAGAGGCAAATAAAATAATATGTGCAGTGAAACATACAGGTCATCATGTTAAGTGGGATGAAAAAAATCACATACACTAAAATTGGTCCATCAAAAATCATCTATAAACTTGCTATCCATTTGCATATTATTTTTTTTCAGAAATTTTGAATTTTATACTCGTGAGTTAGTTATTGTAGATATTTAGGCAAGTTATTTAAAGATAGGTTAAATAATTTGCTCAAAGTTCTACAGCTGGAATATAGCTAGGATGGGATTCAAACCCAGGACCGTGCCTCTAAAGTCTATGTTCTAATAAATGAAGAGAATAAGACAAATCAAAAATGATCTTGAGGTAGTATCTTGGGGAAGGGAAATCAGAACAAAATAAGGCCAGGCAGGAAGAGGAACATGATAGGATTTTTCAAAAAGGACACTTAAGTTGAATAGAGAAAGAGATAGTCATAACATAAGCTGCCCAAAGATAGATAGATAGATAGAGAGAATAAAAACAGCCATCAGAAACAGATAGGTGAGGGGCTGAGTGGGAAGAGGAAAACTATGTGCCAAGTGTCCAGGTGCGCATGCAGAAACGATGACACCGGGTAGGTTCAGTACAGATTGCAGAATGAGGCTGTGGGGATGATATAAACCTGCTCATTGTATTAAAATTACATCCAATTACCATAGCTCCTGGCCATTCATTAAAATATATTTATACAATGCCTACTATGTGCCAAACATTACGGATAGAGCTGTGGAAAAGATGGGCATATCTCTGCACTCCTGGTCCCAATACTTATTAGCTCTGTGACGTTAACAAAGTTACTTAACCATTCGAGGCTACAATCAGTTTATCTGTAAAATAAGGATCATTTGCAATCTACCTGATAGACTATAAATGGTGAGAATTAAATGATATAGTACATGTAAAGAACTTAGCACAGTACCTAGCACAAAGCAAATGATATTAGCCAAATATTATAGCAATTTTATCCTTTGAAACATTTGTTTTCCTCTAACCAAGGGAAAACTGTCCATTCTGGGAGTATTTGCAAATAGCAAACCAGAGTACAAAGTACCAACTTCTGGTCAGATATAATAGCTGTTCAATCCTCAATCCTGGGGAGTTTGCTCTATTTTCAGCTCCCAACCTACTTGTTGTGCTATCCTGAATGAGTCATTTAATAGCATCTGTTTCCCCCTCTGTGAGTTGACTTCTGCTCTTTAACTCAAGGGTATTGGAGGAAGCTTCGGGGATAAATGAAGGAGAAATTATTGCTCCAGCTAATATGCTGCTCCAAAACATTGCTGTTTAGAGAACTCTCTTGACCTTGTTGTTTGGAACAGTAGAAAAGATACACCTTGTAAGAAAGAAAGCTCCTCTGGCATGCTTATACCTGAATGAGTAGAATCTGTGTGAGTACCAGGGTGAAAGCAGAGGGAATCTGAATAAACTTTGCTTTTCTCAGTCCTGCAGTAATATTCCCATTCAAAAGTATGGTGTTCATTTGAATACAACTGTTATTTTTCTCCCAAGTTAGAAAACTGAGCATGTTTAAGAGATCTGATCTATTTCATCTGCTTTCACAGTACAGATCGATAATCCGAAAGACAGTCATTTGTTTCTGGCAACCGTCCGCTGCTCGGAGACCTTCATATGTTTTGCAGGCAATTACTTTCATTTATAACTACCTATGGTTCTCTGCCTACCTGTACGAGAATATGGTGATGTCCTGTGAGAGAAAAAAGTCAAGACCTAGGGTATACCCAGTGTCTTGGGAGCATAATTGGGAAAGCAGCTGCTAGAAGATAATTAACTGAAAGTACAGTGTTTCATTATATTTGCTATGAATAAAATGGGGAGAATCCATGTTTAAACTTCAAATAGAAAGCTACCATCTTGAATACAAGAACTATGTATGAAAAAGCTTGCATCATATGACTATGATACCCTATTATCTATGGGATAGTGTTCCTAAAATTTTAGGGCAGTACCCAAGGGGCATAAACCATTTTCTTTGGTTTGGGATGGAAAACTAAAGTCATGAGACCATAGATTAGTGAATAGATCTAACACCTCCCCTCCAAATATAAGCACTCTTAGTCTGAATTTTCTCGTCCTCCAATCATACTCAACTATATCCCTACTATGCTATGAATTCTCCTTCAGTCTTTTTACATCTTATTCCCTTTGCCTGGAACTCTTTTCCATGCTCTGTTCTCCCAGTCTCCTGGTTAACTCATACTTCATGCTTCATCTTGTCACTGTGTCTGAGAAATGTTCTCCAGTCTCCCAAGTCTTGGTTCAGTGCCCTTCCTCTGTTCTCACAACACACTTAACCCTCTGATTGGTGAAAGTGTCTCTCCTTATCTGTCTCTTTCACTTGACAACAAGCAAATTGAAGGCAGAGGCTTTGTCATATTCACAACTGAATCCTCAGAGCCTAGCACAGTGCTAGTCACATACATAGCAGACACTTAGAAAATATATGTGGAATGGTGAGTGAGTGAATGAATGAGGCTCCTTGTATGACACTAATCCAGGGGTTACTGATATTCTAGTTCGTTGTGCCATTGCCTATATCAACTTCACAACAAAAACTTACTATATACAGCTTAGAAATAAATGCCTCAGAGGCATTTATAGCCATCTGGATTTATAACTGTAAAGACTGGCAGCACCAGATCACTTTGAGGTTCTATTTCTAGTTCAGAGTATAAGTAAAGTTATGATTATAACCTCAGTGAGAGAAAAAACATGTCTTGGCAACCCATTAGTAGTTTTGTTGATGAGAATGAATAGAGTGAGAAATGGAAATCTCATTACACTTGAAAGTATATTTAGTTGGAGAACATTGGCATTAGACTGTCAGGAAACCAAATGGAAGGGAATTATGATGAACAGTAAATATGTTAGAGAAAATGGTCAAGGGGGATCACAATTCAAAGAATTGCCTACTATTTCTACCAAATCACAGTCTAGTTGCCCAGCAACCACTCCTTATGGGAATTGCACAGCATGATGACATATTTGAGCCAAATCTCAGAAGTGGATTGATAAGCCATAACCCTTAAGTCCTGCAACCTGACTTGCATTAGCTCTGTCACCTCATTAAATTGTGAATGAGTCTCATCCTTTGCCTACACAAAAGGTGAGGTCTGTCAAAAGAGCACACAAATACCTTGGGTTCCCTGAGATGCCACGGAAGTCTTTAGGATAGCTGAATTCATTGTACATACAGATGTGATTACCTGTGCTGTCCCAGACTCTGCATTGTGTATAGTTGTTATACATTATACTGGTGACAAAAAGTGATATCTCGGCTGACCTTGGCAGAAAGAGAGAAAAGATATGTGTTCTGTGCCATTTTGAGTCTCATCTTCCTTTTGGTCTCTCACTTTTATCATCCACTACCCAAAAGAAGAAAAACAGCAAACTGTAAAGCTAATGTTTTTATTAACATTTTTTATTAATCAATAGGAGAAAAGAGCACTGTAATAGAAAATAGACAAAAGGACATCAATGAATCCATATACAAAATGAAGAAACAAAAGAATAAATGAATAAAATCAAGTTAACGTCTGTTAAGGATTCTATACAATTCTTATATATTATATATGCCAAACATTCTTATGTGTACTTGAATCAATACACTGATTACTCATGTGACTTAATTTTATGAGGGTATTACTATCACCCTGATTTTTTAGATGAGGAAACTAAAGCACAAGAAGTTTAAATACCTTAATAAAAGTCAAACATCTGGTAAGTGTCAGAACCTGCATTCAAAACCGGCTGACTGACTGCAAAGACCATACTCTCAACCACTAAACAACACCGTCTGTCCAGATGAAATGAAAGAGCCAGTATTAAAAAATAACCAAAACCTGTGTTGTGCCGTAATAATTCTCTTTGAGCATGAATAAGATGACCAGAAAGCTAATGTAGCAATGAATTATACTCAATTGCTAATGTTATAGGGTGGCTCAATGTTTACCATTCCCATTTAACATTTTAATTAAATAAATGTCTTCAGTGCCTTAAAACAGAGGAGATAAAAATGAAAATTTCAGTTTAAAAGAAAATCCTAAAAGCAACATAGTCTTTATAGTTTACAAAGTTCTTTCCCAGAAAAGAGTACAAGGATAATTTGACCCTGAAACAACCTTTGAATGGGCAAATCCTAATACTTAAACTTAAGAAAAGGAATAGACTTCAGTGTTAGATGCATGTGGGCAGCATGAGGGCTGACGTCCCTTCTCTACACCCAGCACTGAACTATGCAGATGAGAACTTCTGCTTGGACAAGATCATGTGATTGGTCAGTGCTGGGGCCAAGACCCAGACCTATAACCAAGTTCCTTTGCTTTCCATTAAACTATCAGAACAATCATATGGTCATTCTGTGAAGGACACAGCAGGGAGAGGGAATATTGCCTTTTTGCTGAGCTCCTACTCTAGGCAGATGTAGAAAAGCAGCATGAAGCATATAGGCTTCTGAGTAGATTAAACCTGAGATTAAATCCATAGAGCCATGTGTTTGTTACGTGAGCTTTGCAAGTCACTTCACTTTTCTAAGCCTTAGTCTTTTCATCTGTAAAACAAGAATAGTAATGGCCACATCTGTAAGGCTGGTACAAAGATTAAATAAGACAAGATAGGTAATATCTGCTTGGTGACACATGACCTTGGGCACAACAGCTATTGCTCCCTCCTGTCACCCCTTCACCCCCACCTTACTGCCCAACCCCACTGATTCACAGGCACGGCCTTGGTTTGAGCCTGCCCATATTCCTTTTATATCTAAGAAAACACTGAGGTAAGCACTATCCTGCAAAACAGTAATATAGAATACAATAGGTTTTGAGCTTTAAAATGCCCATGTTCCTAGATATTTTCTTATAACTCTGTGCATTTGCTAAAAAGAGTGTTCAAGCTCATATAGACCATCAAATCTCTTTTGATGCTAAAAATAAGAAGTTGGTTAGATTATGTAGCATTAAGTCATATATTCATTTTAGAGAATGTTAACTGAGTAAAATACAATTCTTACTGCATGTGACCGGGACCTTCTTAAGTCATTTATTTCTATCGTTTTCTTTCAAAACATGGAAAATCTGGATTGAAGATATGCAATGGGAAAATGCACATACATTTTTATCTTGTCACTCAGAGGGCTTTAGACTAAGCCTAAAAGCTTTTGGCTGAAGTGCAAAAGCACTAGAGACCCATTTTGAATAGCAAGAGAAATTAAAAGGATTTCAACTCATCTGCAGTTCCAGGGGCTGGCAGGAGGTACCTTTTTTAAATTGATTTTTCAGATGCATATAAGTCAGCAAGCTTGCAGATTTTAATCTTTCCAGCAGAGTATTAACAAACTTTCTTCAAGAATGAGACTTTTGAAAAGTCTTAAGTTATTTAGACTCTCGCTTTGGAAGTGGGGGGTCTGGAGACATTGATAGTAATGAATGGTAGTTATAAAACCAATTCTTAACTGCTTGTATGAAAATAGAGGAGAGGCCAAGGAAAGGCCTCCTTTCAACAGCCTTTCTTCCACCCCCCCAACCTACCTGTGTCACAAAATTCTTGCCAGCAAGTTCCAAAATCAGGCTTTTATTGTTTCCTTTTCTTTGTCCACATCCACTAGCTTTGTTGTCAAAATGCTTGAATAAAATGTTCAATAACTACAAGGAGAAGCCAGGGAGTGATTTATAATTCAAAGGAACCAAACCTTTAATAGTCTGCCACTAAATTAGGGTACCTGTTGGTAGCATGGCTGAGGGAAGCCCTTTGGTGCCCCTACTGTTGATCATTCAAAGTAAAACAAGTCTAAATAATAAGATTGAATGTGATAAAATCAACAAAACTCTCATTTATCCTTCGTGATTATTTTTTCCCTTAGTGTGAGTTATCTAATATTAAATTATGTACAGATACTTTTTCTCATTAATTTTGAGGTTGCCCTTGCTTTGCCGATTCCCTGAGCATAAACTTTGTCTACAAGTTAGGTCATCAAGCGTGGAATAAGGCAATTATTTCTCCAAAAATCCGGTAGTACTAAAGCATTTGTGATGTAGAGAAACAACTTTTTGTACAATTTATAAACAATGAGTTATTATTTTTCTTGCTTTTCTACAATTTCTGTTCACATCTCAATTACAGCATTGAATAATCACAGGGAAATTCCATTGAATATTTTGTGTAAAAGCATATGAAATATAGAATATTACATTATAATTTTGGGTTTTATAGTATGTTATACTTCCTTGTGTATATGTCTATATTCCCTGAAGGCAAAGAAAGTGTGTCTTTCTTGCTGGTAGTTCATGTGCCCACAACAGTGTCCAATACACAGCAGTACTCAGTCAATGTCTGATAAGTGACATGACAGATTCCAGGGAATCTGCATTGATTTTTCTGCTGTTGGTGTTGCTGTTGTGTCTGTCACCTAATGAGAAGGGACATTTCTAGAAGTTCCATGACTGTCCAAAGTCAATCAGTGGCAGAGACAGAAGCAGATCTTAGATGATCTGACGTCCTGAGAAAGTGACCTTTCCACTATACCACCTTCTCCCAGCAACCACCTGCTTTAACTTCATGGTGGCAGAGTTAAACAAATAACGGCAGTGGTTACAAACAACATAACAACTCTCTGAGAGGAAGTTATATTGGAGGTAGTTGCACAAGAGCATCTCCTTGTAAACTGAGTTACCCAAATTAGTTACACTCACTCATAAATATAGATATAAACATTTGATTGTCCAATCAAATTGCTAACTGCCCCAGACAGAAGAATTACTTTGTGGTCTAGGAGAAAACTCTCTTTCCTGCTTCTTCTGGGCTCTTAGCCACTTTCCTCAAATCTTGTGCCCTTCAATGAGGCTAAGCGTTTGAAGTAAGGGGAAATCAAAGGGAAATCAGAATTTCTGGTAGGCTACTTCTGTTTTCTATACTTCATGTCTCCCCTAAGGCAATAAAATAGAGTTAGTCACTTGTTTAAATGGGGAGAGGGCAAATGGGGGATAATGTGACAAGAGAATACAAGAAGAAAAATAAAATAAAATTTGTTTCTCAAAACATTATCTACCCATAAATATATCTAAATATATTTTAAACTCAGGAAAAATATAATTAGTACAGCAAGAAAAAGAATAGAAAATTCACAAAAAAAGAAACAGAAATATATGTCCCATCTCTGTTTTCAAAATAATCAAATTTACTAGTAATTAAATAAATACAAATCGAACCATTTTTGGACTCATATTTGTAAAGATTAAAAAGTTTGATAATAACGTGTATTGGGGAGAACACAAGGACACTCCTGTTAGAAGACTTCTCAAGGATATTTTTAAAATAGGTTTGAAAAGTCTTCAAAATTTGCATTTCTTTTGACCCAGAAATTCCATTTCTATGAATTTACCCATTGAAAACAGTCATACAAATGGGCAAAGATGTTTATACGGAAATGTTCACTACAACAACCTGAACACCCAACATTCAGTTTTAAATATGGGATACAGCATACATTGGCATCTTCTGCACCTGTTAGAAGTGATGCTACATTAAAACAGAGGTAGATAAAATAGTAGTAAATTCTACCATATATGTATATATATATGGGGGGGAGAGAGAGAGAGAAAGAGAGAAAGAGACTAAAGAGCCATATGATACGAATGGTAGTTATTTCTTAAAATTCATTTTAGAGATGATTTTATTTTCTTCTTTAACTTTTTGATTTGGTTGCATTTGCTGTGATTTTTAATATATATATTTTATAATTAGATACACATTAAGCATTATAATAATTTTCATTCTAGAAAGAAAGAGGGAAGGAAAGAGGGAATGAAAGGAGGGAAAAGAGGCATTTCCTCTGGTAAAATTGGAGGGAGATCTCTAAATCAAAGATTTGGCAGCAAAGAGTGCTAATTGGGGAGAAAGCAACAAGATCAGAATAAATGACAAAATCCTCACAGGGATGTTGTACTTTAGTTCCACTGAAGTTCTTCTCTATGTCTAAGGTCTGTGGCCAGATGGTAAAATAATGAAAAGGCATCACTTCCGCCTCAGACACCCTCTTACCATTCAGCTGGTATTTCTTCTTCAGAGGTTCCTCCAGGAACCTCACCTCAGCTCGCCTTAGGAATTGACGTTCCTCATTCTCAGGACCGCATATTATTTCTCTCCATGTTCTTTTCTCTGAGTTTATACTTCTATCTCTCAAAATGCATACATCTTGATCTCTGCTTAATAGCAATTGACGTTAATGAGCTAATACCTTAACTATGACTCAATAAAAACTTTTAGCAAACATTTTCTTAATAGGAGTGCACGTCAGGTGCTTTGGAAAAAAACAAAGAAATGGCAATCATGGTTCTTATATCCAAGTTTGGGAGACTATGACTAAGGATAACTAAATAATGCTAGAGGTTTTTTTTAAACTGACCACAACGTAAGCTACATCACAGTGCAATTATGTATTTACGGAATCAGTGGTGCCAGATGAGTCGGAGATTTGGAGGTCATAAGACCTGAGTTTAAGACCCTGATCTGACACTTCCTTGCTCAGTCAAGTTCTCCTCATTTCTCTGGGTCACAGTTTCTTTGTCCATAAATTAGATACTGTAATATTAATAGCTTCTTCACAGTATTTAAAGAAATTAAATATTCTAAAATACTGCATTCATGAATGTATAGCAATGATTATTGCCCTTCAAAACACCCATTTACATTATTAGAACCTATGTGATAGGTCTCCTCATCTCCTTTCATGTTAGACCAACTCTCTTCACTTCTCCCTGCCTCAGAAAGAGTAGCTGCACTAAAACTAACCAGCAACAAGGCACGTGAGTGACAGAAGCAGCTACACATCTAGACATAATGTCAGATACTATTACTGGCCCCTCCTCTCTGGGAGATAATAGTCATTTCTCTGAGTGATAAAGAATATCAAACTAAAGATTTAAGCTGAACGATAGGACTAAGACAAACACTATATGAACCTTACTTTTAAAATATTCCCTTTAATTCATGGTTTCTCAGAACCAGGAAGTTTTCAGAAGTCACAGAGAAGGTAGAGCAACACAATCCCTATTTTATTTCTGTTTCAATCTAAATGAACAATTTTCAGACAAAAGAAAGATTTGAAATTCTTTTAGGGGTTTGGGTCCTCTTTTGTACTTTTCCATTTAACTGAACTTTGGCTTTAAAAAGATTCTGAAATCCCAAACTTATAATAAAAGTTCTGATCCCTTTAAAAATAACAAATCTGTCAAATAGCAGATGTGATGATAGACCCACTATTCCCCCAGCTTTTTTGAGGTATAATTGACAAATAAACATTGTATATATTTAGGATATACATGTGATGATTTGATATACATATATGGTGTGAAATGATTAACACAATCAAGCTAATTAACACCTCCATCACCTCACATAGCTACCATTTATTTGTGTGTGTGTGTGTGTGTGTGCTGTAAATTTAAGACCTCCTCAGCAAATGTCAGGTGTATAATACAGTATTGTTAACTCTAATCACCATGCTGGACATTAGAGTCTCAGAATTTATTCATCTTATAACTGAAAGTTTATATCCTTGACTTTGAGAGATCACAGAGAATGGGACCATTGCCAGATGGCAATAATAGTTTAAAAGATTGCAAATAATACTTTAATATTAAAGAGAAAAATAGGCAAAATTTGGCAAATTACAGATTTTGTGAGCTTGTAATTAAAGCATAGCAGGATCTTGTAATTGCTTATGTATGAGGTGATTTATGAGCCTTTTGAACATAAATCTATGATCATTGGCTTACTAAAAGGAAGTCACGGGAGACGAAAAAAAATGGCGGCGTGAGGTGAGCCTCTGTAACGCTCCCCTGGAATTTACAACGAATCGGACAACAATAACTCCACAAAGGACTCCTTGCACAGCAGACAGGCAAGACGAAGAGGCCGACTACTGAATTCACCTCCAGGTGGGTGAATCGCGCGAGCGGGGGAGGAGGGAGAGGAGAAGTGCGGAGACGGAGCCGCGTGGGCGCAGGACACAAACCTAGCTCAGTGCTCGGAGCCCGCTGCGCCTGGATCTTCCGCAACTGCGGGAGAGGGAAGGACTCGGACTGCTAGGGCTCCGCTTACGGCCCACAGGGCTGAGGGGGCAGCATACAAAACCGCTAAACCCAACGCTCGCTCACGGCAGACCTCGGAGCAAAGACTGAGGGAAGAGGGCTGAAATCGGTGGTTTAAGCCCTCACTGCCGAGCGGAGAACGGAAGCCTTAGGCACGGAGACTAGCCGCCCCCTCCCTACCCTCCCAGAGCTCGCCCCGCCCCCACCTGCCCGGTGCTAGAAGCCATAAAGTAGCAGTGTCGGATCAAAGGACAGAATATTTGCTGCTCTGAGAACTGTGGACCGCAGACACAGATTTGCAGCTCAACTAGTTCCGGCAAAGGGGAGGGAGCTGTGGAAGCAGGACTGGCTGTGGTGGTGGTCGCCGCCATTGCTCTGGGCCACCTCTCACAACTCACCCCGCCCCTGGCCCCACCTATCTGGGCGGATCCCTGCAGGAGTAAACAGAACTGCTGAAACAAACGGGCTCTGAATCTGGTGCAGAAAGAGCTTTGGAACTCCAAAAGCTCTTCGCATATCTATCAACCTGTTGCAGAAGACACTCCTGTAGATGTCTAGGAAGAGAAATAGTAAATCAGTGATTGCCATGAATAACCAAGGCAACAAGATAGCTCAGAAAGAAAGTGAAAAGTCTCCAGAAAAGGAACTTAGAGATATGGACCTTTGTGATTTAAATGACAGAGAATTCAAGATCGCAATTCTGAAAAAACTGAACGAGATGCAAGAAAACACAGAAAGGCAGTTTAATGAACTCAGAAACACAATCAAAGAACACCATGAGCATTTTACAAAAGAGATTGAAATCTTGAAAAAGAACCAAATAGAATTTCTGGAGATTAAGAACTCAATAGAAGAAATTAACAATAAAATATCCAGCTTAGGTAGTAGAGTTGACCAGATGGAGGAAAGAATCAGTGACATCGAAGATAGGAACCTGGAATTTACACAGAGGGAAGAAGAAAGAGACTTGAGACTTAAAAGAAATGAAAGAACTCTACAAGAACTTTCTGACTCCATCAGAAAGAGCAATATAAGAATAATGGGCATACCAGAAGGAGAAGAAAGAGGGAAGGGAACAGAGAATATATTCAAACAAATCGTTGATGAGAACTTCCCAAACTTGTGGACAGAACTGGATCCTCGAATCCAAGAAGCAAATAGAACACCTAATTACCTCAATCCCAACAGGCCTTCACCAAGGCACATTGTATTGAAGCTGTCTAAAATCAATGATAAAGAAAGAATCCTCAAGGCAGCCAGGGAAAAGAAGACGGTAACTTACAAAGGAAAGCCCATTAGATTATCATCAGATTTTTCAGCAGAAACTCTACAAGCTAGGAGGGAATGGAACCAAATATTCAAACTATTGAAAGAGAGAAATCATGAGCCAAGAATAATATATCCAGCAAAGATCTCCTTTAGATATGAAGGAGGAATAAAGATCTTTCCAGACATCCAGAAGCTGAGGGAATTTTCTAATACACGACCTGCACTACAAGAAATACTAAAGGAGGCTATTAGACCACCATCAACAGGGACAACTTGTGGCAACCGAAACATAAAAAGGGGGAGCGTAAAGGCCTGAACTGGAATATGGGAATAGAGAAAGTAAGCGTACTGAAGAAACTGGAATACTCTAAATATCAAACTTTCTTTTACATAAACTCAAGGGTAACCACTCAAAAAACATCCAAATCTGAAATATATACTGTAATAAAAGAAGAAACAGAGGGAAACATCATAGAATACTACCACACAGAAATAACAGACAACAACAAAAAGGCAAAGAATCAATGGAGACACAGCCTTACCAGAAAACTAAAGACAGAATGACAGGAAATCCTCACATATCAATAATCACCCTAAATGTAAATGGACTGAACTCACCAATAAAGAGACACAGAGTAGCAGATTGGATCAAAAAACTAAACCCAACCATATGCTGCCTACAAGAGACACATCTCAGCTACAAGGACAAGCATAGACTCAAAGTGAAAGGGTGGAAATTGACACTTCAGGCAAATGGTACCCAGAAAAAATCAGGTGTAGCCATAATGATTTCCGATGAAACAGACTTCAGGGTGAAAAAGATAACAAGAGACAAAGATGGACACTTCATAATGGTAAAGGGGACTATACAACAAGAAGACATAACAGTCATCAATATTTATGCCCCCAATCAGGGAGCACCGAAATATACCAAGCAACTACTAACAGAACTAAAGGGAGAAATTGACCAAAACACAATTATACTAGGGGACTTAAATACATCATTGACAGCTATGGATAGATCATCCAAACAGAAGATAAATAACGAAATCGCAGCCCTAAATGACACATTAGATGAATTGGACATAATTGACATATATAGAGCACTTCATCCTAAAACATCAGACTATACATTCTTTTCTAGTGTACATGGAACATTCTCAAGGATAGACCATATATTGGGACACAAAATCAGCCTCAGCAAATTTAAGAAGATTGAAATCATACCAAGCATATTCTCTGATCACAAAGCTTTGAAATTGGATATCAACTGCAAAAAGAAAGCAGGAAAAAACACAAATACATGGAGATTAAACAACATACTTTTAAAGAACGACTGGGTCAAAGAAGAAATTAGAGGAGAGCTCAAAAGATACATAGAAACAAATGACAATGAAAATACATCCTACCAAAATTTTTGGGATGCCGCGAAAGCAGTTTTAAGAGGGAAATTTATATCATTACAGGCCTATCTCAAGAAACAAGAAAAATCCCAAATAAATAACCTCATGTTACACCTTAAAAAACTAGAAAAAGAAGAACAAGCGAAACCCAAGGTCAGCAGAAGAAAGGAAATAACAAAAATCAGAGCAGAACTAAATGAAATAGAGAACAAAAAGACAATAGAAAAAATTAATGTGACAAAAAGCTGGTTCTTTGAAAAGATTAACAAAATCGACAAACCCTTGGCTAGACTCACTAAGATAAAAAGAGAGAAGACACTAATTAACAAAATCAGAAATGAAAAAGGGGAAGTTATCACGGACACCACAGAAATACAAAGGATTATCCAAGAATACTATGAAGGACTATATGCCACCAAATTTAATAACTTAGAAGAAATGGACAAGTTCTTAGAAACATATAGCCTTCCAAGGCTGAATCATGAAGAACTGGAAAATCTTAACAGGCCGATCACCAGTAAGGAAATTGAATCAGTCATCAAAAACCTTCCCAAAATCAAAAGTCCTGGACCAGATGGCTTCACCAGTGAATTCTACCAAACCTTCAAAGAGGATCTAATACCAATCCTGCTCAAACTCTTCCAAAAAATTGAAGAAGAGTCAGTACTCCCTAACTCATTTTATGAGGCCAACATTACCCTGATACCAAAACCTGGTAAGGACAACACAAAAAAAGAAAACTACAGACCTATATCTCTGATGAATACAGATGCTAAAATCCTAAACAAAATTCTAGCAAATCGAATACAACAATGCATTAAAAAGATTATTCATCACGACCAAGTGGGGTTCATCCCCGGGGCACAAGGATGGTTCAACATTCGCAAATCCATCAATGTGATACATCACATAAACAAAATAAAGGACAAAAATCATATGATTCTATCAATTGATGCAGAAAAAGCATTTGATAAGATACAACATCCATTTATGATTAAAACACTTACTAAAATTGGTATAGAAGGAAAATACCTCAACATAATAAAGGCCATATACGACAAGCCCTCAGCTAACCTCATAATTAATGGTGAAAAGCTGAAGCCCTTTGCTCTACGTTCAGGAACACGACAAGGTTGTCCCCTATCACCTCTGCTTTTCAACATAGTGTTGGAAGTCCTCGCCAGAGCTATCAGGCAAGAGAAAGAAATAAAAGGCATCCAAATTGGGAATGAAGAAGTTAAATTGTCACTCTTTGCAGATGACATGATGCTATACATAGAAAACCCTAAAGACTCCACCAAAAAGCTATTAGAAACAATCAATGAATATAGTAAAGTTGCTGGCTACAAAATCAATGTACAAAAGTCCATTGCTTTCCTATATACCAACAATGAAATCTCAGAAAAAGAGATAGAAAAAACAATTCCTTTTGCAATTGCAGCAAAAAGAATAAAATACCTAGGAATAAACTTAACCAAGGATGTGAAGGATTTATATGCTGAAAACTATAAGACATTTTTGAAAGAAATTGAAGAAGACACAAAGAAATGGAAAGACATTCCATGCTCATGGATTGGAAGAATCAACATAGTTAAAATGGCCATATTACCCAAAGCCATATACAGATTTAATGCAATCCCCATTAAAATCCCAATGGCATTTTTTAAAGAAATAGAACAAAAAATCATCAGATTTGTTTGGAACCACAAAAGACCCCGAATAGCCAAAGCAATATTAAAAAAAAAGAACAATACTGGAGGTATCACACTCCCTGATTTTTCCTTGTACTACAGGGCTACAATAATCAAAACAGCTTGGTATTGGCGGAAAAACAGACACATAGACCAATGGAATAGAATTGAGAACCCAGAAATAAAACCACATAAATATGGACAGATAATTTTTGACAAAGAAGCTAAAAACATACAATGGAGGAAAGACAGCCTCTTCAATAAATGGTGCTGGCAGAATTGGATAGCTACGTGCAAAAGAATGAAACTGGACTGCTATCTGTCACCATGTACCAAAATTAATTCAAAATGGATCAAAGACTTAAGCATAAGACCTGACACAATAAACTGCATTGAAGAAAACATAGGTACTAAACTTATGGACCTTGGGTTCAAAGAGCATTTTATGAATTTGACTCCAAAGGCAATGGAAGTAAAAACTAAAATAAACAAATGGGATTATATGAAACTGAAAAGCTTCTGCACAGCAAAAGAAACTATTGACAAAATAATAAGGCAACCAACTGACTGGGAGAAGATTTTCGCAAACAGTTCCTCTGATAAGGGGCTAATATCCAAAATATACAAGGAACTCATGAAACTCAACAACAAAAAAACAAACAACCCAATTGAAAAATGGACAGAGGACCTGAAGAGACATTTCTCCAAAGAGGACATACAAATGGCACATAGACATATGAAAAAATGCTCCACATCGCTAATCATCAGAGAAATGCAAATGAAAACCACAATGAGATATCACCTCACCCCAGTCAGAATGGCTTTCATCAACAAAACAAATAGTAACAAGTGTTGGAGAGGCTGTGGAGAAAAAGGAACTCTCATACACTGTTGGTGGGAATGCAGACTGGTGCAGCCGCTATGGAAGGCAGTGTGGAGGTTCCTCAAGAAATTACGAATAGAATTACCATATGACCCAGCAATCGCTCTCCTGGGTATCTACCCCAAAAATATAAAAGCATTTCTCTATAGAGACACGTGTACGCCAATGTTCATTGCAGCTTTGTTTACGGTGGCCAAGACATGGAAACAACCAAAATGTCCTTCGATAGATGAATGGATAAAGAAGTTGTGGTACATATACACAATGGAATACTATTCGGCGTTAAGGAAAGATGATATAGGAACATTTGTGACAACATGGATGGATCTCGAGAGAATAATGCTAAGTGAAACAAGTCAGACAGAAAAAGCAGAGAACCCTATGATTTCACTGATATGTGGTATATAAACCAAAAAGAACAAGACAAACAAATGAGAAACAAAAACTCATAGACACAGACAATAATTTAGTGGTTACCAGAGGGTAAGGGGGCGGGGGGTGGGTGATGAGGGTAAAGGGGATCAAATATATGGTGATGGAAGGAGAACTGACTCTGGGTGGTGAACACACAATGGGATTTATAGACGATGTAATACAGAATTGTACACCTGAAATCTATGTAAATTTACTAACAATTGTCACCCCAATAAAATTAATTAAAAAAAAAAAAAAATTAAAAAAAAAAAAAAAAAAAAAAAAAAAAAAAAAGGAAGTCACATTGTAAATGTGAGCTTGCAGACTTATTTTATGTAAGTCCGTTACAATGAGCAATAATGCTTTCTAGGTATTCAACAATTGCTGATTTTTTAAGGCATATTTACAGTGTTTCTTGAAATCCCATAGTAGCCTCTTAAGCTAGAAATGGGTTTTTATTCCAATTTCATGCAGAAGAAACACATAAAGTGATCAAGGGTTGCAGGGGAGCAAAGTTGGTGAATGGAAGAGCCCGAATGTCAACCTGACCTTGGGACTGCTGATGCAGTGTCCTCTCTGGTAGCCAAATTTATAGATGTGAAGATATTAGGAGAAACATTTATGTTATAATTTTTGACCTGTTTAACAATGGAATGATTTGTTTTACAAGCAAGTACATTCTCCTTCAGTTCAAAAGTCAACCTAATAGTTAAGTGGCCGAGAAATAGGACAGATAATTCTTATATTGATAACCACTTAAGTCTCTGCATCTCAAATCCTAAATTAGAATTTTCTGTAATGCTTCAATCAGTCAGAAAGACCACATTTTCACTGGACATTTGCTACATAGAACAAATGGCTTAATTTTTGAACCATTGTTAAGTGAATTGGCATTGGAATGATTTCAACCTAAGTAATCATTGACAATTTCTATGTAAGTATTAAATCTTTGTTTTCTGGGTTAATTGCTTCTTTTCTGGTTTTCAGTTATGTTGGAGGTCATGGTTTTGAAGATTGACCATTATATTTCTGCATGTTTTTATGCAACTAATCATGATGCAAAGATAGGCTGTGATCCGCTTATATTCTTTGTCTAATTGCACCATTACGTCACCTCAAAATTTTAAAAATCCTGACTTAAAACTGTAATTTTCTTAATTGATATGACTCGCCTTTCTAAATGCAGATAACCAGGAGGCACTTAAAAATCTCTAATTTTTTTAGAAGCCCACTGGAAAAACTTGTTGAAATAAAGTTCCTTCAATTTTATTGTTTCACTCAGTCTTGTATGTCCACTTCTAACACAGCACTCCTCCCTGACACACACACACACACACACACACACACACACACACACACACGTGTGAATGTGCCTGTATGCTGTACACACATGCACTCACACAGAGTTGCACAGTTACATTTGGAGAAGTTTGAAGATTTCTCCAGGAACACGTTTAAGGTCATAGAGGATTTAGGTCTGGACATTTAAATTAGGCTAAATCACAAACCAACAGTCAGTGAAAAATAAGTATTAGTCCTCTCAGCTCTAGACCTGTGAATTTTCTTTCCCCTTTGTTTCTCCTCTTCTCACCTGATTCCAATGTAAGACTGTCCCTGAGTGTTCTTGGCTTTGCTCCCCATGCGATAAGAAGTCCACTTGTCTATTTCTGGATTTCAGTGCTTACCAGGACATTGTTGTTTATCCTCCAGTCTTTTGATATCTATCCACTGTCATCACCCAAATCTGCTTTCCCAAACCCACCACATCAGAGCCTGGCTTGGCTCATCCTTTTGAAGAAAGGAGAGAAGAGGATCAAAGGGAGAAGACAACAGTGCATGATAGTTTGTCAGATCTTTTATTTCCAAGGCACATCTCACTGCCTCAGAAAAACAGATGAGGTAACTTCCTTAGAAGTTTTTAAACCAGGGGTGTCAAAACTGCGGCCCACGGGCCAGCAATCCATTGTTAATTGGCCTGCAACCAATTCCAAAAATATATTTAGTTTACTTAAATAAACCAGGAGAGGCAATATGTACTTCACCTCGAGTGAGTGGCCCGGCTGTTTGTGTATTTTACCGCATAAGGCCCGTGGTAAAACATGTTGAAAAGAGTTTGGACATCCCTGCTTTAAACTATACCACACTCATGGGTTCCTGGTTATCACTGTGGAAAATTCAAGTGGGACAAGTTTGCCACAGGCGTTACATTTCATTAATTTTTCAGGGCTTAATTTTCCCTGAGAAAGCAAGTAAGGGAGAAAAACTGCTAATGTTCAGCTAATATATACGTCTATTTAATAGGCAGTGAAATGCAGTAACGTCATTGTCTGTGAGTCAAAAATATTCACTAAAAATGCTGACTTATAAACATTCTGAGGCAATATTAGTTAGTGTTTGGCCAACAAACTATGACAGGTTTTAAAAAACGATGTTATGGTGCTACAAGAGGAAAGCTCCCAGTTCAAGACATATTCAAAGGGCATAGATTTAATCCTGAAACGAAAAATCTGACTTATATTACAAAGCTACCTTACCTGCAAATACAGACAAAATGAGTAAGGACTTAGGTCACTAAAAGAAGATACCTTGATCATAAGAGCTACCATGACAGGCCTGCCGTGGGGCCACTAATCCAAGCACTTTGAGACTAATTTACTTGGCTTTAGAAATTCTTCTGTGTTCAAATGAGAATAGACTTGCATGTATAGCATATTAAATCAGATTTCATTATTAATATCTTAGATTGAATTTATCAGGTCTTCCTAAATCTAGAAGAACTTTACCTGACTGAAGTTTATTATAATTCTGGTAGGAAAAGGAAGAACAAGGAGAAGTGCGGAACTACAAGGGAGGGCCACGCATGGCAGAGGCATGTGCAAGGGTACAGGGAAAACCAAAACCCAAAATTAAACAATGAGGATAAAGACTCCTGCTGCCTGCAAGATAGAGTAGATGTACCTTTTCTCGTCCTTCAACTAAGTGCAGTTACAAACTGTTGGTCTTATATATAAAACAAGTATAACAAGACTCTGAAGGGTAGACTAAAGAAGGCAAACTAGTTAGTTACCTGAGAAATGAGACCACCTAGTTTTGAGTTCCCTGGGTTTTCTTTCTGACTCACGTGTCCCAGATTCTATACACGATATACATCAAGATCTTTGTGATCCTTGGACTGCATCAACAGCCCCAAACAACAGAACAGAGTTTTTCTTGTAAAAGGAGCCCTGAACATTTTCATCATATTGTCCCTTCTCCTATCCACAGAACTACAAAATTGCAAGAGGCTACTCTTTCGATGTTCTGCTGAACAATTTCAACATGGTGGTGGCGGCGGCAGGGGTGGGGGTGGGAACTGGTGTGTTCCCCACACCAACAAGCAGTTCTCAGGATACCAGCTGGGTGTCCTACAAGTCCTATCAATTCCGACACTATCTACCCCACGGCCTTCATGCTTCAGAGGATAGTTTGCAAGCCTAGGTTATGATGACCTGTGCTTCTGACTGACTGGCTGTAGATTGGAAGTTCCAAACTCCCTTTTGGTGTAACCTAACGTATATACACAGCCTTGCAGATAGCCTCACATAGACTAATTGTATTTAGAATCCATCACTCTGCTTAGGTTAATCTACAAAGGTGTTATCAGGTCTTTTGTAACCGTATCCTGTAATTTGCTAAGAGTTTAGCAGAAGAGCTGAGGTTTAATTAATTAAACTTTTCCCCATACCTATGCCATCCTTAACATTGATGCATGCCACAACTGTCTTTTCAGGGGTAAGGTCAGGATGACTTGCAGAACCAGAGAGCTAATTCGGCTCAAACTGTCAGGCTGGCCAAAGCTGCCCGCTTCATGAACTGTTTTCATTACACTCATTACAATACTAAAAAAAGTCTCTTCCCAGGGGTGTAGATTTTCTGCCATTTTTGAACATTCAATGTACCAGGGATGACAAAAAATGGATACAAGTGGACACTTTGGTCAACGTTGCTCAAGCAGTAGTTCACCGTCATCAAAAGTGTCTGGACGCTGATGGTAACCACTTTGAGCACCTCTTGGAATTGCAAAAGTCAACCGTGACTTGTATTCATCTTTTGTTATCGGTATATATTATTACCATTTTAATAGTTTTTTCCTTTCTTAAACTGTGTATATATTTTTTTTGGCAGTTCTGTATATATAGGCATGTTTTCTAACTGCACATGCTCAAGAATGTCCCCACCTGTGCATGTGACGACGAAGCGCACCTCGATGTTTATGCATGATTAACCTAAATATAATAGTATGTTCCTCCTAATAAAATTTTCTCAGAGTTGTCTTTTGGCTAGCAACTACTGAGTAATTGGACCTGATTTGGTCCAGTAACACTTGGACTTCAGATGCCAGTCACAAGTTCAAGTTGTTCCTTGTCTAACTATAAATCAGAGGTTCCCAAGACACCCTCCTCAGGTTCAGTTAATTCTCTAGAATGGCTCATAGAACACAGAGAAAAAACATGTTACTTAATAGGTTATTGGTTTACTATAAAAAGATATAACTCGGGAACTGTCAGAAGAAAGAAATGCATAGGACAAGGTATACAGAAAGGACTCTGAACTTCCTTGCTCTCTCCCAGCATGCCATTCACCCCAAATCTCCCTGTGTTCACCAACCTGAAAGCTCTGTGAACCCTGTCCTTTTGGGTGTTTATGGAGGGTTCCTTACATAGTCATGATTGATTAAATCATTGACCATTGGTGACTGATTCAACTTCCAGCCACTCTTCCCTGGATGTCTGGGGTAGGACTGAAACTGCTAACCCTCTAATTACATGGTTTCCATAAGAGCTTTCCAAAAGTCACCTCACTAACATAACAAAAGACACCTTTGTTGCTCTCATCACTTAAGAAATTCCTAGGGTTTTAGGACCTCTGTGCCAAAAACAGATATGAAGACCAAATATATATTTCTTATTTAAAAAAGAAATCACAGCTACATATCAAGAAGAAGATTTTCTGATTGGGGGACTTAAGGAAGTGGGAAAATAAAAAGAACTGTGGCCTAGGGATCTGGAAAACTTAAGTTCTTGTTCCATTCCTATCACCAAACCACTATAGGACTTGCAAAGAATCCCTTAACAGTCCTGAGTCTCAATTTATTCATGCATAAAACAGATAATAATAATGTTCACCTTATCGATTTTGTAAGTTTGTTGTGATGACAAAATAAAATAACAAATGGGAAATACATAGGAATCGTGAAGCAGAGTCTGGCAAACTTTTTCTGTAAAGGGCCAGAGAGTAGGTTCTTTAGGCTTTGTGGGCCATAAGGTCTCTCTTGCAACTACTCAGTTCTGTAAATGTAGTGCAAAAGCAGTCCAAGACAATATAGAAAAGAGTGGCTGCGTTGCAATCAAATTTTACTTACAAAATTAGGCCGACTGAATTTGGCCTGCAGGCCATAGTTTGCTGACCCCTGCTATAAAGTCCTACAGATTTAGCTCGTTTATCTCGTATAACTAGAAGAGCAGAACAAACATTGGGCCTTGGAGAGCTGGCTTCCATTTCTGTCATTGATACTAATGGTTGTGTTGTTTTTACCCATTTCCTTACCTCCCTGGCCTCCCTGAATTGTAATAAGAAAAAGGTAAGCATTTCTCTTCCAAGGTCTGCAATGCTTAAATCTATTATTGCTTGCTTAGAGAATTCTCATGAAACATTGTTCTCAGGTTGTGAAACCTGCAAACAACTTTATCATCACAAATTATTAAATGTTACGCTTAGCACATAGATCACTATGATGGAGCACTGGCCAATGAATATGAATATGACTTTTTTATTAGAAAAAATTATTCTGAAATGCAAAGCCAGTTGAAAGAACTATAATGGGACAGCAAATTCATCTTTGGCATTTTATCAAGCTTCCATGTCAGGTTTCATATCTCAACTGAAAAGTACTCAAACCCTATGAGACTCTAATTTTCTAAAGTTATTGTAGTTAATATAAAATGTTATTTGGGAAAAGGAATTAAAAGACAGTAGTGAAAATGAACATGTAAATTGCTAGAAAATCAAATGAGCTATCATTAACTATAAATTGCATTAGAGATGTTAGTGGTTGTTATAATGCTTAAAGATAGAAGAGCTAATAAATTACATTAATTATAAATTTGTTTGAACTTCTAATACACATTTAATAAAGTTTATGATAATTAACATTTTGGAAATTTTTCTTAAACAGAAGGAAAATATAAAATATTTTCCTTCCTTCTGATCTTCCTATCATTGAGAGTGTTCAAGAAATACCTGAGTAATGTTAAATGTGTTATTGAGAAAATTTATACAAACTAACCCAAAGTTAGCAGATGAAAGAAAATAGCAAACATTAGAACAGAAATAAGCAACATAGAGAATAAAAATTAGAAAAAGATCATCAAAACTAGAGTTGGTTTTTGAAAAAGATAAACAAAATTGACAAATTCTTGGCTGAATTAAAAAAAGATGAGAAAAAAACTCAAATAAATAAAATCAGAGACAAAAAAGGAGACATTACAACTTATACCACAGAAATAAAAAAAGATCATAAGAGACTATTCTGAATAATTACATACCAACAAATTGAATAACCAGAAAGAAATGAATAAATTCCTAGAAATACACAGCTTACCAAGACTGAACCATGAATTTAAATAAGAAAAATCTCTACACAGACCAATAACAGACAAGAAGCTTGAATCAGTAATCAAAAATCTCTCAAAAAGAAAAAAAAAAATTCCAGGACCAGATAGTATCAATGGTGAATTATACCAAACATTGGAGGAAGAATTAATGCCAATTCTTCTCAACTTTTTTAAAAAATTAAATAAGAGGGAACACTTCCAAAGTCACTTTGGTATCATTACCTTGATACCAAAACCAGACAAAGACCGTGCAAGAAAAGAAAACTATAGGCCAATATCCCTAAAGAATATAGATGCAAAAAGTCTTAAAAAAAACACTAGCAAATTGAATTCAACAGCACATTAAAAGAATCATAAGAAAATGTGTGCATTGAATGAGGGTTTGGAATCACCAACGCTAAAGATAATTTCCAGTTTTATAAGTTTATAAGGCCATTCAAACTGTAAAATTCTACTTCTTAATATAGTAACGGAAGCATTTATAAATTGTTCTTTGTAGGCAGAGTACAAGAGAGAATACTCAACAGATGGTGGGACATGAATGAGAAAAATAAAAAGATACAGACCTTTCCATAAAATGAAAAGACATTTTTACAGATTTTCACAGACGAGCAATCTAGCAGGCCCAGAGTCACAACCTAAGTCATACAAAAGAAAAATGTAAGAGGTCCAGTGTATTCATTGGTTCATTCATTCATCAAATATTATTTAGCACCTGCTTTGTGGCACTTGCAATGCTGAGTCCTGGGAATATAATGATAAAGAAGAAAAGCAGGGTCCTAGTCCTCCAGGAGCACATGATCCAATAAAAAAGACGAATCTTTAGCCCAGCAATAGCACAATTACAAGGGCTGTTTTAGAGAAAGTAAAGTGTATGGGGAGAAACTTACCCAGCCAAAGAGTGGTGAAAGAAGATTTGCTGAAGTCAGTGGTTTTCATGTGAGTCAAAGGGTAAGGTAGAGTTAGCTGTGCACAGAAGGAGGACAAGAGAGTTCCAGGGGAGGAAATCCTCTGCTACCATCTCTCTTGACTTCTCTGTAGACTCAACAGAATTGGCACGTGCTTTTGCTTGGATTTCACGACATCATCACCAGCCACTCTTTTCCAATCTTCTAAGCAGGCTTAGCCTCTACTGAACCTCTTAATGTTGCTCAGCCCCACAGTTCTCTCCTCTATCTATCTTCTCACATTTGGTGATTTTATCCAGATCACTAGCCTAATCGCCAGACTTGATCTCACTACAGAGCTACAAACTATTGTGTTCAACCACCCATTTCAAATCTCTGCCTGTTGTTTATTAGACATTTTAAACACAACGTGGCTTGCCTAGGTTAGCCCTCCGCCTTTCTTCCATCTTTTCTGTTGAGTATATAAGCTCTCTTGGAAAACATTAAGGTTAGCAATAGGAGCCAAGGTTGATAAAGAGAGAAAGGGAGACGGATGTAAGCTAAGATTCTAAGGATGAGTAGTATTTACATATGCATGGATGGAGAAAAACAACATTCTAAGCCAAAGATAATCTCTATTTTTACGTTATTTGGTCTCTCAACAATGATTATCCCTATAAGGCAGAGGCAATTTTAATTTTATTCCTATTCTTTTATAAGTAGACCACATTGTTACCACAAAATAAACATTTCCATATTCAGTAATGAAGTAATGTTTAAAAAAAAACATATATGAACTAGAATCCTTGGGAGAATGTCAGTAATACCAGCGAAGGCTCCAGACATAAGCATTAGTTTTTAGAGGCTGGACTTGGTTTTACATGGTTCCCCCACTACATCCAGCTGGACGTGTATAGCCAATGTAATCTTGCAGCAATTTGAATGAGTCATTATGAAAGCAAAAGACAACAAAGTGGTTTGCTAACATTTTTGAATTCCTAGATATATAGCCTTGCCCTTCAGTCAAAAATATCCATTTTTTAAACCTAACCCCATCCTTCACTGACAGCTTTTTGTTACAAAACTACAATAACAAAAAGAGTGAATAGTTCAACTCTCAGACTGATTTATAATGACAGTCTTCTCATACAGGGGAAATGAAGAATTGAGCAGATTCTGTGAAGTGAAAATTCCCAATTATAGTGTTCTCTTGTATTAATTAAACAGGTGCTAGGTAGTTTTCAGAGTAGCACCTCTGAGACCTCTGTTGTGCAGAATTACTTACAGTTGTTAAACGCTATGCTCTTCTCACTGAAAGTACTAATACAAATCCTGATTGAGCGTCTATGAGGTACCAAGTACAACTCTGCTTGGACTCCCTTGAGGAGTCACCGACTAATCCTGAGGCACCTCTTCCATTTCACCAAATTTTCGTTTGTTAAGAAAAGTTGTCTGCTTTGGAGAACTTCTAAAATTTATCAAATATGCTACTGACAAAATCATTTAAAAATCTTAGTTCATTTTACCACTACCACCCTATTCCAGCATTCCCCCCCAAAAAATACTTTCCGAGTCTCATGTGCATAAAAGAAATGGTCCATATTTTTATTCTAATATTTAATGTCTCCTAGAAACTGGACCATCTCATCCATGCCCATGGCTTAAATTAATTTAAGTTTGTGACTTCAAAATCTGCAGCTTTTGACAAAATTTCTCTATGAGCTCCAGAATCTAAGAAACTAATCAATTTCTTTTTTTAGTTATCTTGCCCATACCTCAAAATCAACATGTCTAAAACAGAACTTGTCATCTTCAATGAAACCATTTTTCACTTATATTCTCTGCTTCTTTGAATGGGTATCAAGTATCTCAAACCAGAAGCCAAGACGTTATCCTAGAGTCTTTCTTTTTCCTTACCCTTCATATTCAGTCATCACGAGTTTGAATTTTTCTACCTATGTCTAGAATCCTACCTGCCTCTCCGTTACTAACTCTGCTGCCCCAGTTCAGGCCCTCATCATATCTCATCTGAACAATTTATAATTACTTCTAATAGTTGCTTTTCTTCGAGTCTTGTCCCCCTTTTCCCATCATACAGTCACCTTGTCATGGGAGCTTGTGTGCTGCACTGTCATGGGATTTTTCTAATTCATGAATCTGATCACATCACTACCATTTTCAAAGTTCTTTAATGGCTCTTAATCACTATAGGATATTATCAAAACTCCTTTGCATCTGAACCCTTTTAATCTGGCTTCCTGCCTCTTCTCCTGCCAGTCTTAACCTCTTTCTTATATGTGCCTAAACACTTTTTCCCCCCCTGATTCTCAGAAAAATGCCTTCACTCATCCATATCTCGAGGCCTGTGCACATCGGGTTGTTCTTTGCATAGAATCCTGACCCCTTCTTGTCCATCCATCACACTCCCATTTTTAATTCAAGTCTAAATTCAAATAATACCTGCTATGTAATCTTTCCTGGACTGCTGAGTTCTTAGAATCTCCTTTTCCTCTAGACATTGAATATATTTAAAATATAATAATTGTCCTTTCATAATGATATTTTTTCTTTATATATCTGTCTCCTACTAGGTTAGGCATTCTTTGAAATCAGGATCTTTGCTTATACAACTTTGTATCCTTCATCACTTAGGATAATCCCTTACTCATACCCAGATGCAGTATTTTTAAGAAATTGATTTGAATAAGTGAATGTACATATGAAAATGTAAGTAAGGTTGACTTGAAAAAATAAGGAATTATTTTTACTTCAACACCTTTCCTGTGCTATTCTAATAGTGAGTTGCCTTGGCAATTTGATGTCTGAATTCTGCCTCGGGGTTAAGTTCTTTAAAGGCAGTTTTATGAGATTTCCTATAGAAAGGGGCAGGGGTACAATGGGAAACACAGATGGGGATGCAAAGATGGGTTATGCCTTGATCACCTCCAAAGTCCCTTCAGTTCTGTCACATGTGTGCCTTTGCCGAGGGCCAAGGCAAATGTGTGCTATGAGTGATGAGTTATTTCAGGTCATTTATCGGACACACCAATTAACTGAATTTTATAAATGCTAAGAGGCAAGTAAGAACTGAGTGAGGAAAGTGACATGAAGCAAATCTGCATCCTCCTATGAAGGTAAGAACCAAGCCAGGATTTGTAATGCATCAGCTAACAAAATGGAAATGCTTTTTTTTTTTTTTTTTTTGTCTGTACACTGGCAATTTGCCCACTGCGGGTCCTAATTCAGCACTGGAAGACAGGACAGTGCCAGAAGTCTGGGAATAAGGAATGAGGCCAGCATTCTGAGGCATCCAAATTCACATGAATAATATCAAAAATAGAAATAGGACCAAAGAAAAAGGGACCCATATCTTTTGTTTCACCAGGCCAGAGGGTCCATGCTATGGAAGTTTTGTTAATTTATTTATTCAATTTTCTACATTTTCTTCTAAGTTATCACATGTAGAATCAGATACTGTTAGAGTTAGAAGAGACCTTAGACACCATATAGTCATATGCATCTCAGATCATGTTCCCTGGTGCCTTTGGACTCTCATGTGACACTTCAGAGACCAAACTGGGGAGAATAAGATCCAGATCCCTCTCTTGCTTCAACTCGTGCAGCAGTCCTTTTTCTTGTTGTATTTGTTTATTTAATAATAGAGTTCCATGCATGATTTCATTAGGTAGGGATAAAAGAATTCTGTAAAATACTCGGATTTACTCCAACTCCCTTGATTTATAGGTGAGCTATTTGAGGCTCAGAAAGTTTAAGTGATTCATCACGTTAGTAGCAGATGTCCAGGACCTGCCCAGGCCTTCGAATGCCCATTAAAGTGGAGGTAATATACCAGGGCACGAGTTTTAGAGCCCAACTGTCTAAATTTAAACCCTGCCACTGTCTGTCACCTGACTTGGAGCAATTTATTTATCCTGTCTGGGCAACAGTCTTCATCTTAAAAATAGGGTTCATGTTGGTACATGCCTTATAGAATTGTTTTGAGGAATAAATAGGTTAATACATAGAAAGTATCTGGTACATAATTTGCACTCAAATATATAACTTATTGTTACTATAACATTACTATAATTTTCTTGGTTTTATCAAACACAAACTTCAGGGTTAGGCAATGTGTTAGTTTCCTGTGTGTTTCTACAACAGATTACCACAAATTTTGTGACTTAAAACAACACAAATCTATTATCTTAAAGTTATCAGGATTAGAAGTCCAAAATAGAGCTGACTGGTCTAAAATCAGGGTGTCAGCAGGGCTAATGTTCTTCTGGAGGTCCTAGGAGGTCCTGGAGGTCCTAGGGGAGAATCTTTTCACTAGACTTTTCCAGCTTCTTGTGGCTGCCTGAATTCCTTGGCATATGCCCCCTTCTTCCATCTTCAAAGCCAGCCATGGAGGATTATTCAATTATCTCTAGGATTCTGACTTTCTCTTTCACTTCTTTCATTTATGAGGACCCTTGTGAATAGACTGGGCTTACTCAGATAATTTATGATAACTTCCCCATTTCAAGAAGCTTAAGTTAATCATACTTGCAAAGGCCGTTTTGCCATATAAAGTGATATTTGTGTATTCATAGGTTTTGGGGATTTAAATATAGACATCTTTGGGGGACCATTATTTTTAGCAGCATAGGCAAATATTGTAAATATGCAAAACGGCTTTTTATAAGAAGGAATGGTACGCAATGCATATGCTTTACCTAAAAGCAATCACACTTAAAAAAAAAAAAAAAAGACTAGCCCAACTAGTACTTTCTAGACCTGACTTGGCATGAAGCCTCTGGTTTGGGATCCCTGACCTATGACATTCCATTGTTTGGTTATACCAGGTCTACATGATATAAAGCAAAGGGGAAGGTGGTGATAGCTTGAGTCTGTGCTCTGTAAGAACCCTCAATAATTCAAGATAATTTTTTCATAATGAAACAAATGACAACTTTCCAAATCCATGTAGTCTGTTTCCTACATGCTTTAAATACCTGGCTATGGGAAATGACCTAGTTTTTATCTCCCTCTGTTGACTATTTCAAGTTAAACTCTTTAGCAGCCAATAACAACAGGAATTGTACTAACAGATGCTTCATCCTACACTCCTATTTTATGTCTCTTTTTTAGCAATTACACCTGGTTGACTTGGAGATCCTCCAGGGATGGTGTCTGTTATCATCTTCTCCCTTGAAATCCAGGCCCACAGTTGAGCTGCAAATGTTGATGAAATGCAAACTGTACTTGTCTCTGTTGTCTCGTGGTTTTGCCACCATATGTCAAGTCAAATTATATTTCACAGTTTGCAGTGGAAAGAAATGAAGAAACAGTCAATGCAAAGACATGTTCCTTGGCACCATTGGAGAAGTAAAACATAAAACCTGCCTACCTATCTCCTTATGTAGTCTGATTGTTGTCATTGCTAACATGGAAATTGGCTTTTAAAAATGATCACTAGTGGCTCTTTCTCCTGAGCCCACATCTCCGTCACTAAAATGTAGATGGGTTTTCATAAGCAGGAGTGAGTTTGACGCATGCAAGAGTATCCTTGAGGTACAGACATTGGAGGAAGAATGAACGAGATATAATAATTAGGGAGAAGAGAGGTAGAAAACAGAAGAGGAAATTATCATCTGTCCATATGTGATGGAGTAGGTACATGGGAAAACAACTAGAGAGTGATTGTTAAAAATCTTAGAAAAAGGAAAGAAAAGGTCTGCTTTGCCCATTTCTGACTGCTAATTAGGTGAAAGAGTGCTAAAGATAAAAAAAAGTCTAAAGTCTGTGGAGCCATTACTTTATTGAACTTTAGTTTATGTGTCAGAATTTATCCAATAGATGGAAGGAAACAATTATAGTCATATGCTATAGTTTTAGAAAGAAAGCAGAGTCCTAATCTCACCCCACTAAATGAACTCTTTCTGTCACTAAATCTACATCAATATGGGCATTAAGACCAAGTAGAGAAGATGCTGGTATAAATGAGGGTTAGACAGTTGGTTTTTAGCTCTTAGATAGTATATACATTTCCTATTGCTATTATAACAAATTATCACAAACCTAGGGACTTAGAACAACACAAATTTATTATCATACAGTTCCGGAAGTCAGAAGTCTGAAGTGAGGCTTATGAGGCTAAAATCGAAGTGTTGGTAGGGCTGTGTTCCATCCAGAGACTTGAGGGGAGAGTCTGCTTTCTTATCTTTTACATCCTCAAGGGACCATCTGCAGTCCTTGACGTGTAGCTCCTTCCTCTGTCTTCAAAGTGCACCACTTCCACCCCCGCTACTGTTGTCACATCTCCTTTTTCTAACTTTAGATCCTCTTGCTTCCCTCTACAAGGACACTTACGATTACCTTGGGCCTGCCTGGATAATCCAGGATAATCTCCCCATCTCAAGGTCCTTAATTTAATCACATCTGCAAAGCCCTCTTTTCCAGATAAGGTGACATGTTCACAGGTTCTGAGGATTAGGATGTGGACATCTTTGGGGGGATGGAGGGCATTAATCTGTCTTGCAAGGATACGTGTGTTAATGGAGACTTTATTTCAGAAGCTACAAACCCACATGTCCACAGAAGACATGTGGTAATATAACAGAATGAAACAGAGGAAGGAATGGTAGAAAGAGAGGGGAACTAGAGAGTGAATAGCATTCTACAGCATTCAAAATTTTAAAAATTGTATGTAATTGCTGTGTAGACAAAATCAAAAGATGTCTCTATTTCATGTGTGACTATTTGTAGCCTTTGTTTCAAACCAAATGTTTGCTCTGTTCTCAAAGAGCCTCTTTGGCTATAATAGAGAGATCTTCTCTGTTCAAATGGCCACATATACTCTGCAGCCAATTACACACTGACACAAACATATAAAAGCATAAAAATACAAGAATATGCTAAAAAGAAGAATGAGGTTTAGAGGCCTATGTTAGCTGAGAGACCCACCGAGGACTAATTGGAAGAAATAGGACAGGAAGGAAGCTGACTATGGCAAGAAATACAGGATAAATAGAAAAAATGGTGACCCTGTTCTCAGCAGGGTCTCAGAAAGTGTTCTCTGGCTTGAAAGCCTGTGAGAGCCGGCTAAGTAGTCTGCAAGGATTGATGGCCCATACATTTGTGAAAGTTGCAACTGTGACATTCTAACACAAGTTCCAAGGACAAAGAGAGTAGCAATGTCATGTTTCTACTGGACTTTGTCTTAGAGGGTTTCTGCCAACTCCGGAGGTTTAATGTGTGTTGTGAGTAAAGGAGAAGGGTGGAAGGGCATAACTTTCTGAAGAAATATTGAGTATTTGGCCATGAATTCATCATTTATGGAATTCCAGGTTAGCAGACACTCTGAGGCTTGCGTCACAATAAAAATATACTTCAAAGTTTATTTTGAACTGAACTGAATTCATCATTTATGGAATTCCAGGTTAGCAGACACTCTGAGGCTTGCGTCACAATAAAAATATACTTCAAAGTTTTATAGAGGTTGAGATCAAGGATCGTCAAGAAATGTTCCCAGGAGATCCAGTGTCCATGTTCACATATGCGGTATTTAGTAGACGTGTAGCAGAGAGGAACAAAAGTGTACAGTCGGTGTGGGAAGACAACTGTGGCAGCTCATGCATGAGGGGAGTTGTGGAATTCAATTAAAATACAAATGGAAAGGGAGTCATGCCCTTATCTTTAAAAACCAAGGTAAAAAAAAACAAATACATGGACTTCTGGTTATTAAAGGGAAGGCTCTATGCTTGTCTAGAAGGGAGAGATTGAGATACAGATAAATTTACTTGCACACAAAACATAACAGAAATATAAGTGTGTGTATGTGTATATGAGAGAGAGAGTGAGACAGCGAGAGAGAAGACACAGCGAGAGAAAGGCAGAGAAACTGCTTCATTGAATGATTTGTATTCAGTAGGGGTGAAATTACAAATTAGTTTTTTCTCTTGTTCTATGCCACTGCCTTCCAACAACTTTTGTCAATCATCTGCTTGCCTCTGGATGAAATCGCAAAAATATAAAATAGTTTTTCCTGTCATTTTCACATATAAGTGAAGAGTCTCTTTTAATATAAAAATGTCTATTTTTAGCTCAGGCTAATATCAAGCCTTATTCTCCGGTATAAGTCAAACCTTCTTCCCTATCATCTTGCTTCCTGGGCTATGTAGGCTTAGAGAGCTGCAGCAAGGACAGGGTGCTTGACCAACGTCTGAACTTGGCTCTTGTTCTCCTCTTCTGCTCACTAGCCCTCTCTGGTTTTGCCAGGGATCAAGAGGAGGGTTAGAGGAGAGAAATGAGGCAGAAAAGATTTTACTTAACTGTATGGTTGCCTCTGACATTGGTGGCCACTGACAGAGGCCCCCTTCCTCTCTCTCTCTTTCTCTCTCTGTCTCTCTCTGTCTCTGTCTCTCATGGGGCACTTATGTGGAGTCCTCAAAGACATCCAACTCTGGGCGTTGCTCAGGTACTGGTCCCTTGTCAGGGGAGATAAAGCCTCTGCCACCCCCAGCTGGTTGCTCCCGACTGTACCCTGAGCTCTAGCATCCCACGGTTCACCCCACAGTACTCCCTTTCATGGGGGCACCATGGCCTCCAAGGGATCCTTTAGGGCGGGAACTTTCAAGATGACCCAAGTTCAGCTCCTACACCAATGTACATGTGGTTCATATCTAGAAGAGCAGATCCTTTTGAATGCAGCGGTGTGTGTCTTTGCTCTCCTGCCCCAAATGATTCCCCTTAAGCTCTTTCCTTTACAATTTTTAGATATAAATCAGCAGGCAAATGTCAAGCTCTCCAGGTGGTTTCCTAAAGTATCCCTCAGGAGACATGAGGGCAGAGTTAAACACCCCTCTGATCCTCTCTTCTATACCCCCCCGCAGTTACCCACAACCTTAGCATGCCCTGTACAGATGGTCTGGAGCTACTGTTCCCAGTCTTTGGAATTCCTTTTAGAACGCTTAGATAGAGGGAAAGCCACAATTACTAACCTGTTACACAGATTTTAGATAGATAGATAGATAGATAGATAGATAGATAGATAGATAGATAGATATACATACATAGATACATATACAAAGATAGAGATCTCTATCTATCTCTACATCTCTGTCTCTAGAATATATACTGGGGATTCCAAAAAATGTGTACATATTTTAAGCGATGTTATCTATGCTCAAGCAGTAGTTCCCGTAATAAGAAGTGTATGGACACTGATGGTAACCACTTTGAGCACCTCTTGTAATTGCAGAAGTCAAACGTGACTTGTATTCATCTTTTGTTATTGGTATATATTGAGTATTACAATTAATAGTTTTTTTTCCTTTCTTAAAATGTGTATACATCTTTTTGGCACCCTCTGTATATCCAGATGATGGCTAGCTATCTGAGAAATAAGGATTTGGAACCCTTATTATAAAGAATTCAAGAAACACAGGTGAAGGTAGACTAGTAGTTTCCTGCAATAAAATAACAGACATACACTAAGAGAAGTAATTCATAACAGTGTGGAGACAAACTTTTAGAACAATGATTTGATTTTTAGGTGTTTCTGGATCTAGGCAGAAATGTTCTCCATTATCCCTAATCTTTGGTGTCCTATCACCACAGTAGCATTGAATTCATGCAGCATTTCTTCGGATCACAAAGGAGAGGAGTTTTCATTTCCATTTAGGAGAGAAGGGAGACGACAGAATTGGAGCAGGCAGCATTCATCAGTAATGAAGTGATGGTGGGAAGTTATGACTGACGCCAAGCAGGGAGTTACAAGCAACCTTATGCCTGAGTTAGCCTTTCTTCTTGGGAACCTATAGAAATACTGAGAGTCTTGCACTTCTGGTTATTTAAGTTGGAAGCTTGAATTATTTCTTAAGAGTGTCAAATAAGACAGTGCTTTCACAAGACTGGAGAGCTTGGAGGTATTCAGGATACACATAACTAATATACTATTCCCTGTTTCTTAAACTTTCTTTGAGGATTAGATTAGGCAAGTGTCCCTCTTCTCTTTTGCGCCTCTATAATGTTAGGGTCTTATTTCTTGACCTCTCACTTCCACTGTTCCCGAGTTCCCTTGTTCGGGTCACATGCTCCCAGTCTCACTTTGAGGATGAGAAAGAGAGAATTACGAGATACAGCAGAGAACAGGAAAATCATTGGTTTTCCCAGGACTCCAGAAGTCTCTTGCAGAGGCCTTGCTATGAGCTAAAGTGCAGTGTGCAGAGCCAAGTTTCATCCTTGTCATGATGCCCCACATGTTACCCCCGCAGAGCCAGCTGTGCTGCGCTGAGCTGCAGGGTTTTATCCCTGCAGGACAAGCCTTTATACCTCTGATATCCCATGGTCTTGTAAGTTGACTCATTCAAGTCATAGGAGAGCAGCTCACACCACACAGGCCTGCTCACCCAAGGCTGATGTGTAAACCAGAAAATCAATTTGCTAACTTACGGTGCTCCAGATTCAGCTACTGTTTGTCTTGAGCACGCTACATGTCAAATACTGAGCTTGAGGCCTTCTCACCCATGATCTTGTTTAATTCTCTGTCAATGGTCAGTGGATGTCCCCAGGGGGAAGCTATTTATAAAAATGAATGAGGTTTACAGCATTCCTTGAAAATACTGAATCAAGGCAAAGAGAATTAGATGATCTATGGAAATAATCTTGAAACAGAATGATGCTCTTGAAATTTGCTCTTACATGAATCTGCTTATGAAACCAGTCCTCAGTAAGAAAACCCACACTCTTCCCCATTGGCAATGCTGGACCCTAACTGACCAAACTCTTTTCAGTATTTTATGGGGACCCTTTGTGCCTTCTCACAACATCTTATTCCCTCACCTGCAACCAGATTTCCTCTGTAGAAGGAATCTAGGCACAGCATGCTTTCTTTAAAACAGTAGAATATCCCTCATCTCCTAAATAGAGGCAAATTCTTTCTCAAGTCTGATTGATCTCAATTTCCGCAATTGCAGACTCAGCAATTTGCCTCCAGAGTAACTCTCTGGCGACTTTCTACACTATACTGAGAGTCTAAAAGGTAATCTGTGTCTCCTTTGTGGCTCTAGTTATGGCATGAAGGTGTGAAAGGGAGAAGGGGCATAGACGGAAGAAATACAAACTTTTAAAGTTACAAGCACATCAAAGAACTGTCCCATGTGTATAAGTTTGATATTTTTAATTAGTTTATTTAAGCATTTACATAGTGTCATGCACTTGGTATACAGAGATGAATAAGCCACTCTACTTTCAAAGAACTCATTGTCCAGTGGGGAACACAAACACATAAGGAAATAATGTCAATGCAGTGAGCCAAAGGTTAATTGAAGCATAAACGTGATACCACTAGAGAATTGAGGTTTGGGAAATTGTGTCTCCATTGTCAGGGCAGGTCTCACAGCTAAGGTGACCTTTGAACAGTTTTAAATTAAGAATAGAAATTCACTGGACAGGAAAAGGGAAGGCAGTGGAGGAGGGGGTGAGAAGGATGTTTATGGGAGGACGTTCCAAGTAGAAGGCATAAGACAGCATAGGGGTTTTAAGACAGTATGAGATACTTATGCCTACAGCAATTTACGTGAGTGGAAATGAGGCTGAGAGTTAAGAGGGTCAAATAAACCAAAATAGACTCTTATTGTTAAGATTAGAAGTTTAAATTGCATTCAGTTCCCAATAGGTACAGAATTTAAGCAATGTGATGTCATGTGTGTGCATTAGAAGCACATATGTGTGCTTCTACACGACAGATTTACTAGTATTATGATTTGTGGAAGTTACTTTGTTTTGTAACTGTTAAGTAAAATTAATATATGAATGATAATATTTGTTTTAGGGAAGTATGTTAGTCTATCCCAAAGTGCTTAAAAATATTATTTTGATAATATTATAAATAGTTACTTTACAATGTACTTTCTTCCCTTGTTCTACTCTTTCCTAATATACCAACAACCTTT